>NC_140590.1:954865833-956268919 GCF_964204655.1 Triturus cristatus
TAGCTTCAGGTGTCTTGCAACAGACATGCCCTTCAAGTCAAGGAAGGTCATGTCCTTATACTGAGGCTGGGTGGACCCACTGGCTCCATCCCTTGAGGACATTCTAGTGTTGTGCAGTGTTGTACTACCTACACTAGTTTGTGGCCCATTGATCCTAGCTTGAGCTGTAGCAAGGGTGTGCTATCCCTTCACTCACAGCTCTAAGTTCAGTAGAACTTATTGATACTAAGCTTGACTTTTATATGTACCTTGAGTACCTTTATTGGTTTTCAGTTAATAATTCAAATAGAGATTTTCTGGTAAAAACAATGGCAAGCTGGAATCCCACACGCTGCCCACCAATGTGAGAAGTTGGCCTGGCATATGCTGGTCACTAGTTATAGTGGCCACCTTGCACCAATCCAATTCGACTCTTATGGTAGATAGGTTTAAGACAACCTTTTAAAGAAAGCTATCCTAGTGGTAGCTGTGGAGAGCAGCCTTCAGGCCAAGTCTCAGAGGAATGTAAAGCAGCTTGTTTTGCCTTATAATCTCTTGAATTACCAAATGAAAGGACACCACACAGGTATATATATCAAATATATATGTATTTATTACTAGACACACTCTACTAATCTCTTTATAAGATTAGAAGTCAGGAACATATGCAAATATCAACGTTCCACAATAAGTTGAGCACAAATATGGCTGGGGCCCTATGGGCGTACCAGACCATATACTAAAAAAGAGGTTTAGGAAAGTCGACTTGCAAGGGGACAAGGCCTAGGGCCTGTAGAATCACTGGGACCTCACTAATCCACCCAAGGCAGGTAAGTAAAGGACCCACGGGAGACGCATGCAGTGTGAGAACACAGCCGCGGGTTCCCTATTGATTTCGATGGAGCAAGTCGCGGTTGGAATTTTAAAGTTTTAGGGTACTTCTAGAGAGTCTACAAGCAAGCCACTTACAAGGTAAGTATTTCGAGGGCCAACACCCACAGGAGCACTGGAGTGCACGAGTTACCTCACCCAGGGAAGACGGGTGCATAGGTGTCTTTTGGTGTCGGGTTGCGTCGTCGTTTTCAATGGAATCCGAAGAAGCTTTGCTGCTTGCGAAGACTGGGGAAGTGTCCGGTGGAATCCAAGGCCGGATTCAAGATGAAGAAGACCTGAAAGCAGAAGGGACAGTGTTCACAGTCACTTGCCAGTGACCCGGGGCCAGGAAGATGGATGCCCACGGATGTCGGGTGATAAAGGGTGTTTTGACTCTTCAGCCACGAGGTCCAGGAGGTGTTGACGATGACCAGGAGCTGGGTTCGGAGTGTCCCACGAAGTCTGCAATTACTGAGGTGTCGGCAACCGGATTGGAGTCAACAAGCCTTGGCAACAGCAAGTCTTGCGGAAATTGAAGAAAGTCAGCGGTGCAGACCAGCAAGGTCTGAGGGCCTCACCCAGTGAGGGTAAGTCAGGGCAGGCCTGGAGCAACCAGAGGAGCCCTTTGGTTTGATGAGAAAGTCTTCAGGGGACCCACAAGCCAGCCGGCAAGGGATCGCAAAGACGCCTTGTGAGGATTCGCTTCACAGGAGCCCACGGTCACTCGGGACGAGGTAGGCCTCTGATTTTCGAGGGAAATCCTGCTGGAGGCTTGGACCACATGTGGTCCAATGCACAAGTTCGTAGAACGTCGTGAAGGGGTTGCACTCGACATTAGTGCACGGTACCCGGGTATTGCTGTTCCTCGTCACTCGTGGGGTCCACTCGCCTCAGCTCTGCTGGGGACTCACAATGGCTGTCGAGAAATCAGGAAATCCACTTCTGGGGCTACAGGGAGTTCGGACTCCAGCGGGAGCGGGAAAGTTTGCGACTGTTGATTCAAGTTTTTAGTGCCTGCCAAGCAGGGGGGTCACTCCTTGACTCCAAGGGAGATTCTTCAGTCTTCCAAAGGTAGTGGAACGTCGAAGGTCCAGGATTCTTCTTGTAGAGCGTCGTCCAGGGATATCTAACTTGCAATGGCAAGGGTTCCCTAACTTATACTAAAGGAAAGGGAGGGACTAGCTCTATGACCACTCCTCTGGGAGGGTCAGGGGAGTGGGTGGTTACACCCACTTCCCTTTGTCCATTTTCGCGCCAGAGCAGGGGCAGGTAGCCCCTGAACCGGTTTGAGCTGGCATATGCACAGAGGAGCCTACTGCTCCCCCAGTGCAGGCCTTCAAAGCACTCTAGGAGTGCACCCACCCAGCCCCAATACACTAAATCCTGTCTGGAAGGTGGTTACACCTCCCTGTGACAGGATGCCTATTGTTGGACCTCCTCCACTGCAAGTTTCAGTCAGCAGCAGGAGGGCAGCCCAGTGTCTGTGCTGGTGGCATCCATTTTGTGATGCCAGGGCTCTTTCAGATTTCTACCGTGTTTCTACAGTAGGTACATGTCTTCCCCTCTAGAAGGGTGGGATCATACTCTCACACTAGTTACTGGTGTGGGGGTATGATTCCAAGTTGTTTGACACCAAACACAACATGTTTTGATGCAGTCATTCCAAAGTTAGCATTTACCGCTAGGATATAATGCACTTAAGAGTATATGGTTTAACTGCATCCACAAACAGCCACAGAGAATAGACTCTGCCAGCTGCAGAGGGGCCCTGGTCATGCAGAGGCACCCCCTCACATTGTAAACCAAGCACCCTGCCCTCAGGATTGATCGGGCCTGCCTTAGGGGTGACTGATAGGTTTATATGTGTGGGTATGGTGAGATATAGGGAACCTATACCCCAGTGAGGAGTGCTAACACTACCTCACCCAGGCTGCAGTAGCAGGCCTGTGGTGTCACATTTAGTCTGCTTCCCAGGGGTGGCATAATACATGCTTCAGCCCCTGGTAGGCCTGTGAAGTACCTATGCCCTTGGTACCTAAGGTCCCATATACTAGGGGCTCATAAGGTACCACAGTATCCAATCACTAGCGCATCTAATAAGTTGTTTAGAGAGAACAGAGAGACTGGGGCCCTGATTAGCAGGGACCCAGCCAGACTATAGCTAGAAACCAGTGTAAACATCAGAAAAAAAGTGAGGGCAACATAAGTGCAGATCCTACTCTCCTACAGGTTAATTTTTACTCCCAGTCGGAGGATGTGGTCTACAAATCTCAGATTCTTTCGTACATTTTTACGCCTATTGGTACTCTGGTACCTATGCTGCCACTTCCTTCGGATGTGCCCCTCTCATTGGGTATCATCCTATCCTATGTCCGCTGTACCTGCGGGACAGCTCTTCTAATATCAGTCGTTCTAGGATCTGCACCCTACAACTGTTTTTCATAATTTGGTTCTCACCTTACTCTCCAAGCTGCCTGTTTGGGCAGTCCTATGCCCTTTTTTTTTTTTTTTTTTTAGCTCCGCCACCTTGTTGGCTTTGTGCATGTTTCAGTGATGGCCCGCATCAGTGTGCCCTGCTCGCCCCTGCCCCCCACCACCCTTTTTGGTGCTTGGGTGGGCACTTGGCGTCTTTCTTGTTCCTGCCTGTCCTTCTAGGACATTTTTCAGTTTCTACCTCTTGCCCTTCAGTTCCTGGCGATAGCTTTGCTGGCCTTCCTTCCATGGGCTAGCCTGGTAGGCTCTGGTATGGTTGCATCGCTTCATGTTTTCCCCCAACCTTTGGTTGGTGTCCACATAGTGTGCCATTACGCTAAGGGTGGTCCTTCTTCCTCCTTCGTTCGGGTCTCTCTCTCTCTCTCTCCTTTTCTACATCTCATGCTTATACAGGTGTGGTGTAGCACCATTATGGCATTTGTTTTGGTATGCCTTGCCTTCCGAGCTAATTGGGTTGCTGTCTTGTTGTCCTTACCCATTGTCCGTCACTCTGTTGCCGGCTCTGTGCTTAAGCACCTTCTGTTGTTCTGTCGCAGACCCCCCCCCCCCCCCCCGGGGGTATGGCTATGGTATCTATTCTAAGCTAAGGAATCTGCGGCTAGATGTCTCTATCAGATGTACGCGTTACTTACCTTCAGTAACGATGTATCTGGTAGAGACGTTGTCTAACCGCAGATTCCCCTAACGCCCACCCATCCTCCCCACTCTGCGAGAACCTTGTCAGGTGGGCTTCTCCACTTGCCTTTCAGGTGCCATTGGTTTTCTTTCAAGGGTGCTCACATAGTTGTGCCCCTTTCTGAATTACCATATGCGGCTGACTCCTTCCAAGGGTCTTTTTCCTGTAGGTGGTGCCTTTTCATTCACGGTCGTCAGGAGATTCTTCTTCTTCTCCGGCTCTCTTCCCTCCCGGCCACCTTCTCCATAAACTAGAGGCTCTTGTCTCCTATATAGTCATCTTCTTTCACGATCTCTTCAGCTTTGTTTTACACTTCAATTGTTATAAGGGAAGATACCTTCTTCAAGTACATTGCTGTACTTTCGGTAAGGAAGATACCTTCTTACAGTACATTGCAATTCTTTCTGTGCTCCATCCTTGTTGGAAGTTACAGTTCTACATGGTAATACCAGTCACAGTTCTACATGGTAATGACAGTCTATTTTTTGGTCTGTTGAGATATTCTTCCCTTCTTGCTCACACTTTGGGAAGGACCAACGCTTCGCTATGCGGGGTTCTTTCTCACAGCATAGTTCTGTCTTTTATGATGGTGTTTTGCACCATCTGCCTTATTTGTTTTGCGTATTTTTCATCCTTCGCACACTGTTCCCTTACTTTCACAGTTTTTTATTGGTGGCTCCACGTTGTGCTGCGGAAAAGTTTCTCCGAAGAAAACTGTCATCACTTATATGACCTCGCTGATGTTACGTATGTGGACGACATCAGGGCGGGGTCGTGTGGCGCCGTCCCCTGACGCGCTGAGGTGCTGCTGCCAAGAATTTTCCTGATCCAGTCTGACGCCTGTGGATATTCTAAGTTAAGGAAACTGCGGCTAGACAAGGTCTCTACCAGATACATCATTACTGAAGGTAAGTAACTCGTACATTGGGGAGATAATCAAAGATTTCCTGGCCAAATAGCAACTAATGCCCTCAGACAAATGGGACCTAGCTATACTCATGGTTACTGACAAGAATTTCACTAATACCCCATATATCTCTATATATATATATATATCTATGTCTCTCTCTCTCTCTCACACACACACACACTCCCACACACACACACTCCCCCACACACACACACACACATGTACACCTAGAGTATGAAGTATGGGGCTCCTCAGATCAGCAGAGGAAGGGGGTGTTCTCCCTGTACTTATTCACAAAAAGGAAAGGTCCTTCAAATCAATTCTTGATCTCAGACCTCTCAACCGATACATAGTGTCGTTATACTTGCACATGGTAAAGCTTTAGGATGTCCTACCACTGTTGTAGCAAGGAGGCTTCATGGCAGCGTTAGACCTGAAGGATGCATATTTTCACACACCCCATCCACCTAGCCCATCGTCGCTACCTGTAATAAGGGGGAAAAAAACAATTGATGGACAGAGTGCAGAACTATGTCATACATTCACCCCCGTACAGAGATCTGGGCCTTAATCCATCGTGTTTTTTGCTCCCCATGCCATTCCAGTTTGAACCCAGCGATATGCGAATCAGTCTTGACCCTGCGCCCAATGGGACCAATCCAGCCTGAACTGCCAGGCAAGGTGCTCCCTGGACTGGAAACAAGCATCCTAGTACCGGTTTCAGGGTTTCACCCCTCATCAGCCAGTATAGCTTGACTCCAGTGGCATGGAGAGCACGGAACCCACGTCTGGGCATACCCATCCCACTCGGGGTGACAAATGCGAAAAGAACAATTGATGGACAGAATGCAGAACAATGTCATACATTCACCCCAGTACCGAGATCTGGGCCTAAATCCATCGTTTTGCTCCCATGTTTGCCCTACGTTGGCAGGGTATGCCCAGTCGCGAGTCCCTTGCTCACTTTGCCATGGGATTCAAGCTAGCCTGGCTGATGAGGGGTGTTACCCTGAAACCTGTCCCAGGATGCTTGTTTCTGGTTCAGGGAAGACTTGGCATTTGGGGCTTGACTGTTCCCATGAGGCACAGGATCAAGACTGATTTGCATATAGCCGGGTCTGAACTGAGGTGGCGAAGTGAGCTAAAGAACGATGATAGATTCAACCCAGATCTGTTACTGGGGGTGAGTGTCTGAAATGTTTCAGCACTCTGTCCATCATCTCCTTTTGTTTGCTTTGTAATAAGTGGCCAGCATTACCAATTCAAGCTTTTGCCATTTGGCATAGTCACTGCTTTATCTGTCTTTACCAAATGCCTAGCTGTGGTCGCAGCACATTTAAGACGATGGAGCATTCATGTTTTCTCCTATTCGGACTATTGGCTAATCAAGATCTCAATACACAAACTGATATTTCTGCTACACACATAAGGCTTTTACCATCAACATCACCAAGTCACATCTTGTCCCTCTGTAGATTCAACCCTTTTTTAGGGTCAACTCTCAATTTGTTAACCAGCAAAGCCTACCCCAGCCAACAAAGAGTCATGGCTTTTCACCCAAATTGTCATTGACCTGTCAGAACATTATAAGACTTCTCGGAATGATGGCTTCATGTATCGCCATAGTTCCCAATGCCAGATTGTACATGCATCCGCTTCAACAGAGCCTTTAGCACAATAGTCCCAATCGGAAGGTCAAATGGAGGATCTAGTGATGGTAAAGACCAGTGTTCATCGCTCCCTTCAGTGGTGGGGCAGCAACAACCTGTTGCAGGAATGGCATTTCAAGGACCCTTTACCACAAGTCCCCATCCCCACAGGCGCATCACAAGCAAGATGGGGGGGCTCATCTCAGTCTAAGCAGTACAAGCATTGTGGACCCTGCAACAGAGGAGCTACCACAGCAACTTTCTCAAACGTATAGCAGTTAAACTGCCTCGCAAAGCCTCCCTCCCTCAGATACAGGGTAAAGTAGGACTAGTCTGATCGTATAATATGACAGTGATGTACTACCTACTGAAGCAATGCAGACCTACTCTCCGCCTTTCCCTTCAAGCTCAAACAATCTGAGTTTGGGTCATTCATCACCGTATCCACTTGATAGTGGAGTATCTTGCGGCGTCTGGAATTAAAATTGCAGACCGGCTCGGAATGTCCCAACAAGAGATCCATGAATGGTAACTTAATCGCCAAGTATTAAACAGCTACTTAAAACACTGGGGAACTCCAAAGATAGACAAGTTAGCCACCCCCGAAAACGCTAAATGCCCAATCTTCGCCTCCAGGTTCCCACAGCTCTTGTCGGTGAGCATTGCACCATGGATGAACTGGTCATGGAAGCTGTTCTTTTCTACCTCTATCACACATTCCACTGGTGGTGTGGAAGATGGGACAAACGTCCCAGATACTCATTCTTGTGGCTTACACCTGGCCAAGAGAGCCCTGGTTGTCCTCTCTACTAGAAATGCCCATGTCCTGATGAAAAGCTTCCCAACAGAGTAGACCGTCTCACCAAAAACTTGGGACAACTCAGACATTCAGACCCCAAATAAGTCAACCTAGTGATCTGGCACCTGAGGGCCTAGAGTTTGGCAACCTACGCCTCCCACAGGAGTGTATGAACCTGCTCAAATAAGCATGAGGAATAACTACTTGAGCTTGCTTTGCAGCAAAATGGAAAAGGTTTGTCTGCTACTGAATCCAAAAACATACAGATTCACTGAACATTGCTGTTCAGGACATCATATGCTACCTCCTTTACCTACAACAATCAAAGTTAGCATGCACGTCCATTAGACTTTATCTAGCTTCTATAGGTGCTTACATGCGGAATAAACAGCACTCATCCTTATTCCCTGTACCGGTCATCATGGCTTTCATAGACAACCTCAAAAGAGCAATTCCTCCAAGGGTGCCAACAGCCCCTCAATGGAATCTGAACATAGTCTTTTCAAGACTCATGTGCCCCCCTTCTGAGCTAATCTATCCCTGTCCTCTGCAATTCCACTCGTGAAAGGTGCAAGCTCTCAGACTGCAGGAACCTTACATTCATGTACGCAACTCCCAAGTAGCATTATGGTAAAATTCAAAGTTTCTGGCCAAGGTTCTTTCACCCTTTAATCTCAACCAAATCATAGAACTTTCGGTCTTCTTTTTACAACCAGTCAGTGACTTTGAGACCGCTACACACTTTAGATGTCAAGAGGACCCTTGTACTATATTGATAGGACAAAGTCCTTTTTTAAGGTAGACCCGCCGTTTGTAGATTCTAGCAACCCCCAAAAAGGTCCTCTTATTTCAAAAACATGAATTGCTAGATGGGTAGTTGGGTGTATTCAAACCTGCTACCTTAAAGCCAAGAGAGAACTCCCTGTACACCCCCCCCCCCCCCCCCACACACTCTCTTTCCAGGCCATACTCCAAACGGAAAAAGGCAGCTTCCATGTCTTTTCTAGGAAACATCCCATTAGCTGATATTTGTAAAGCAGCAACTTGGTCAACCCCACTCACATTTACCTGACACCGTGTAGATGTTCTTGCTAAACAGCAAGCTCTAGTTGTCCAGATGGGCTTAAGGTCCAAATTTCAGATATCTTCTCTATCCATACACTAGCCACACCTAAAGGGAGGGACAGCTTCACAGTCTATGAAGAGAATGTCTATCTACAGCAACACATGCTACAAATGTTAAATTTTACCCTGTAGGCATCTGTTCGTAGCGAGTAGCTCTGCAGATTCACATGAGCCTACCCTCTTTCTCAAATGCATGTGGCTCTTGGTGCAGAACTCTTTCTTCCTCTTATATACTTAGTTATCAAAGCATTTCATTTCATTTCATTTAATCTTTATTTCGACATTATTTCAGCCATAAAAGATTACAAATAAAAACAGGCATTTCAACACAAAGTATAAAATTGTCAATTCATATTATACAATAAAATTCCATAAAAACAAGAATAAGCAATCAGCCCTGGCTACTGTTCGCCATTATAAAACATCTCTTGGACCACATGGCTATCAGAAACTTCGATAGTGCAAAGACAATATGCCCTGAAGTATCGGTCTTGAGAATTCTCAAAACAACCGAGCATTTGTCAAAGCCCAGGTTCTTGCATAAAGGTACTAACCAGAACTTCCTGGTTTTACTATAAGCAGGACAAAAAAAGAGTATATGGAGTTCATCCTCGTGGACGGCACCACAGCCTGGGCAAGCTTTATTCACGGAGGAGGGCCATTTACTTGTAAAGGCCCTTAGTGGTGGTGTACCATACCTCCATTGAATATAGAGCTTCCTTGCTGCTACTGGATAGATAACATTCAGGAAGTCCTCAAACACATAAGCAGTCTTATTATTTAGAAATAATTTTGTCATAATGCCAACTCGTGAATCGTGCAGCCATACCAACTCGTGAATCGTGCAGCCATATGCAACGTTTGTAAACCCTGAAAGACTTAGTAAGGGATTTACCTGAAACCTCCCTACACGCCTGTTCTGGTTCATACCACAGAGCAGGTAAACCCATTTTCTCCAGTTCCTGTTTCACAAATGCAAGCCAAGGTATATTTGCTGCTTTACTATGGCTCAATACGTCCTTCAATTCAAGCCTGTAATTTAGGAGTTCAGGAGTTATCCAGAGCCTCCGCCAGAACCTGAGAGGTTTTAGGGCTAGCTCATCCTGAATGGGACTTAATCCTAGATCTAGCCTTAGTGGTAGGAGGGGTATACTCTGGGGAAGCGCCAATAACTGTCGCATAAAATTATTCTCCACATTTGGGATTTCGAGCCTGCAGGAGTGCCCCCAGAGTTCCCCCCCATAGAGAGCCACTGCCCTTACTTTGACTTTATAAATCTCAAGCGCAGGACTCACTGGCTTAAAAGTTGATGCATTTGACATCTTAAGGATGCCCCCCGATAATTGAGACAATTTGAGTTGGGACTTGACCTGTTGGGGGCCCCACGAGAGATTTTCATTTATCGTGACCCCTAGGTATTGAAAGGTCTGTACCCTCTCCAAGATAGGTGTTAGGCGGGTGGATGCCGAGGGATTAAAGATCATAAATTAGTTTTGTTCTACGTTGATTTGTAGACCACGGGAGCGACAAAAATCCATAAACCCGTTCAATACGCGTTGTATCCCCATAGGGGACTTGGAAAGCAGGAGGGTGTCATCGGCAAACATTATCGCCGGCACCCTCCTGCCTGCCAATCTGGGTGCGTCGTTATTTGGAACCGCGTCCAGGTGCGATATTACATCGTTCATATAGAGGCAGAACAGGGTTGGTACCAATACAACACAGCCCTGTCTGACCCCCCTTCAAACAGGAAACCAGGAGGACAACGCCCCATTTCTCCCACATCTAACCTGTGCAAAGTTCTGTGCATGCAACCTCAACAATACCCCCCAATATTGCATGTGGGACTCCCATGTCCAAAAGCACCACCCACAGTTTCCCCCTAGTAACCATATCAAACGCGGACCGGAGGTCCACAAACACCATGTAGAGTCTGCCACTCTCTACTGTGACCGTCCTCCAGTATAGCAGAATTAAACAGAAGATCTGATCCATGGTGGATGTGTTCCTCCTAAATCCGGCCTGAAATGGGGTGAGAATCTCGTGCTCGTCCATCCACTCCTGCAACCGATCTAGAATTAGTCGTTAGAAGATTTTTTGGGGGACGTCGATGAGGCTGATGGGCCTGTAGTTGGCTGGGAGCAGAGGAGAGCCCTTCTTGAAAATTGGGATAATCTCTGCTCCCAGCCAGGTACCCGGCACCTCCATGCCTCCCAAGATTGCATTGTATAGGGTACAGAGGTAAGGAGCCCATATCCTTGGCTGATCCCTAAAAAGGGGAGTTTATCTAAGCCGGGAGCTTTTCCTGTAGCCAATTTCCCTCTGGCAATGTAAACCTCCTCGGATGTAAATTCCAGTTCATCATTCTCAGCAACTGGCAGCGTGTGTAACTATATGCTGTCTAGGCCAGGAGCTGCTGCATATAAGGTCTTAAAATAGAGTTCCCAGACCCCAGCCTCAATATTGGGTTCAATCGCGGATCTGGGCTCACCTGACCCGGTACTGACTATTACCCAGAATCTACGCGCATCTTTTATGTCCAGGGAGGGGGAAAGATTGAGCCATCTTTTCAAGTCCCACTCTTTCTTAGCATGATTCATTGTTTCTTTATATAATAATCTTAAAGAGCGGATTTTTGGTTTATCTCTCCCATCTTCTACAGGCCCCAGGAGCTCCGTTTTTTCCTTCCTGCAAGAAACATTATACCAGGAGGATACAGGCACCCTACTCTTCCTGCAAGGGCTGGGCGGGTTAAAAAATTCCAGTAGAATGTCTACCAAATCCTGATGCACGGTCAGCATGTTTCCATGCAAATCTGGTGCCAATGGTTGAACCATTATGTCACTGGCCTTCGTGAGGAAAGGTAAAATTGCACTATATAGTTTAGGTAGTGCAACTTGAGAAGCCACCAATTTCCCCCACTTGACTCTACGTCTGTTATTGGTGGCTATCAACCCATCTACCATATCTGGGGCAGCTTCATACTCATTAGCCCCTGGACATGGGAAGTCCATCCTCAGACTCAATGCGTTATGGTCGCTGTCTGCCCTTGGTATCACCTCAAAGTCAACAACCTTCGACCATAGGCGTGTCTCCAGCATAATATAATCCAATCGTGATTCTTGATCTCTCTTATTAAAGGTGCACTTTGAGGGGATATCTTCCTCCTCCGTTCGGGTCTCTCTCTCTCTCTCTGTCTCTCTCTCTCTCTCTCTCTCTCTCTCTCTCTCTCTCTCTCTCTCTCTCTCTCTCTCTCTCTCTCTCTCTCTCTCTCTCTCTCTCTCTCTCTCTCTTCTCTCTCTTCTCTCTCTTCTCTCTCTTCTTCTCTCTCTTCTCTTTCTCTTCTCTCTCTCTTCTCTCTCTCTTCTCTCTCTCTTCTCTCTCTCTTCTCTCTCTCTTCTCTCTCTCTTCTCTCTCTCTTCTCTCTCTCTCTCTCTTTCTCCATCTCATGCTTATACAGGTGTGGTGTAGCACCATTATGGCATTTGTTTTGGGATGCCTTGCCTCCCGTTCTCTTCTGCTCTTCCGAGCTAATTGGGTTGCTGTCTGGTTGTCCTTACCCATTGTCCGTCACTCTGTTGCCGGCTCTGTGCTTAAGCACCTTCTGTTGTTCTGTCGCAGACCCCCCCCCCGGGGGTATGGCTATGGTATCTATTCTAAGCTAAGGAATCTGCGGCTAGATGTCTCTATCAGATGTACGAGTTACTTACCTTCAGTAACGATGTATCTGGTAGAGACGTTGTCTAGCCGCAGATTCCCCTAACGCCCACCCATCCTCCCCGCTCTGCGAGAACCTTGTTAGGTGGGCTTCTCCACTTGCCTTTCAGGTGCCATTGGTTTTCTTTCAAGGGTGCTCACATAGTTGTGCCCCTTTCTGAATTACCATATGCGGCTGACTCCTTCCAAGGGTCTTTTTCCTGTAGGTGGTGCCTTTTCATTCACTGTCGTCAGGAGATTCTTCTTCTTCTCCGGCTCTCTTCCCTCCCGCCCACCTTCTCCATAAACTAGAGGCTCTTGTCTCCTATATAGTCATCTTCTTTGACGATCTCTTCAGCTTTGTTTTACACTTCCATTGTTATAAGGGAAGATACCTTCTTCAAGTACATTGCTGTACTTTCTGTAAGGAAGATACCTTCTTACAGTACATTGCAATTCTTTCTGTGCTCCATCCTTGTTGGAAGTTACAGTTCTACATGGTAATACCAGTCACAGTTCTACATGGTAATGACAGTCTATTTTTTGGTCTGTTGAGATATTCTTCCCTTCTTGCTCACACTTTGGGAAGGACCAACGCTTCGCTATGCGGGGTTCTTTCTCACAGCATAGTTCTGTCTTTTATGATGGTGTTTTGCACCATCTGCCTTATTTGTTTTGCGTATTTTTCATCCTTCGCACACTGTTCCCTTACTTTCACAGTTTTTTATTGGTGGCTCCACGTTGTGCTGCGGAAAAGTTTCTCCGAAGAAAACTGTCATCACTTATATGACCTCGCTGATGTCACGTATGTGGACGACGTCAGGGCGGGGTCGTGTGGTGCCGTCCCCTGACGCGCTGAGGTGCTGCTGCAAAGAATTTTCCTGATCCAGTCTGACGCCTGTGGATATTCTAAGTTAAGGAAACTGCGGCTAGACAAGGTCTCTACCAGATACATCATTACTGAAGGTAAGTAACTCGTACATTGGGGAGATAATCAAAGATTTCCTGGCCAAATAGCAACTAATGACCTCAGACAAATGGGTCCTAGCTATTCTCATGGTTGCTGACAAGAATTTCACTCATACCCCATATATCTCTCTCTATATATATATCTATGTCTCTCTCTCTCTCTCTCTCTCTCTCTCTCTCTCTCTCTCTCTCACGCACACACTCCCACACCCACACCCACACACATGTACACCTAGAGTATGAGGTATGGGGCCATAAAACCTGTCTCCTCAGATCAGCAGAGGAAGGGGGTGTTCTCCCTGTACTTATTCACAAAAAGGAAAGGTCCTTCAAATCAATTCTTGATCTCAGACCTCTCAACCGATACATAGTGTCGTTATACTTGCACATGGTAACGCTTTAGGATGTCCTACCTCTGTTGTAGCAAGGAGGCTTCATGGCAGTGTTAGACCTGAAGGATGCATATTTTCACACACCCCATCCACCTAGCCCATCGTCGCTACCTGTAATAAGGGGGAAAAAAAACAATTGATGGACAGAGTGCAGAACTATGTCATAAATTCACCCCCGTACAGAGATCTGGGCCTTAATCCATCGTGTTTTTTGCTCCCCATGCCATTCCAGTTTGAACCCAGCAATATGCGAATCAGTCTTGACCCTGCGCCCAATGGGACCAATCCAGCCTGAACTGCCAGGCAAGGTGCTCCCTGGACTGGAAACAAGCCTCCTAGTACCGGTTTCAGGGTTTCACCCCTCATCAGCCAGTATAGCTTGACTCCAGTGGCATGGAGAGCACGGGACCCACGTCTGGGCATACCCATCCCACTCGGGGTGACAAATGCGAAAAGAACAATTGATGGACAGAATGCAGAACAATGTCATACATTCACCCCAGTACCGAGATCTGGGCCTAAATCCATCGTTTTGCTCCCATGTTTGCCCTACGTTGGCAGGGTATGCCCAGACGCGAGTCCCTTGCTCACCTTGCCACGGGATTCAAGCTAGCCTGGCTAATGAGGGGTGTTACCCTGAAACCTGTCCCAGGATGCTTGTTTCTGGTTCAGGGAAGACTTGGCATTTGGGGCTCGACTGTTCCCATGAGGCACAGGATCAAGACTGATTTGCATATAGCCGGGTCTGAACTGAGGTGGCGAAGTGAGCTAAAGAACGATGATAGATTCAACCCAGATCTGTTACTGGGGGTGAGTGTCTGAAATGTTTCAGCACTCTGTCCATCATCTCCTTTTGTTTGCTTTGTAATAAGTGGCCAGCATTACCAATTCAAGCTCTTGCCATTTGGCATAGCCACTGCTTTATCTATCTTTACCAAATGCCTAGCTGTGGTCGCAGCACATTTAAGACGATGGAGCATTCATGTTTTCTCCTATTCGGACTATTGGCTAATCAAGATCTCAATACACAAACTGATATTTCTGCTACACACATAAGGCTTTTACCATCAACATCACCAAGTCACATCTTGTCCCTCTGTAGATTCAACCCTTTTTTAGGGTCAACTCTCAATTTGTTAACCAGCAAAGCCTACCCCAGCCAACAAAGAGTCATGGCTTTTCACCCAAATTGTCATTGACCAGTCAGAACATTATAAGACTTCTCGGAATGATGGCTTCATGTATCGCCATAGTTCCCAATGCCAGATTGCATATGCATCCGCTTCAACAGAGCCTTTAGCACAATAGTCCCAATCGGAAGGTCAAATGGAGGATCTAGTGATGGTAAAGACCAGTGTTCATCGCTCCCTTCAGTGGTGGGACAGCAACAACCTGTTGCAGGAATGGCATTTCAAGGACCCTTTACCACAAGTCCCCATCCACACAGGCGCATCACAAGCAAGATGGGGGGGCTCATCTCAGTCTAAGCAGTACAAGCATTGTGGACCCTGCAACAGAGGAGCTACCACAGCAACTTTCTCAAACTTATAGCAGTTAAACTGCCTCGCAAAGCCTCCCTCCCTCAGATACAGGGTAAAGTAGAACTAGTCTGATCGTATAATATGACAGTGATGTACTACCTACTGAAGCACTGCAGACCCACTCTCCGCCTTTCCCTTCAAGCTCAAACAATCTGAGTTTGGGTCATTCATCACCGTATCCACTTGATAGTGGAGTATCTTGCGGCGTCTGGAATTAAAATTGCAGACCGGCTCGGAATGTCCCAACAAGAGATCCATGAATGGTAACTTAATCGCCAAGTATTAAACAGCTACTTAAAACACTGGGGAACTCCAAAGATAGACAAGTTAGCCACCCCCGAAAACGCTAAATGCCCAATCTTCGCCTCCAGGTTCCCACAGCTCTTGTCGGTGAGCATTGCACCATGGATGAACTGGTCATGGAAGCTGTTCTTTTCTACCTCTATCACACATTCCACTGGTGGTGTGGAAGATGGGACAAACGTCCCAGATACTCATTCTTGTGGCTTACACCTGGCCAAGAGAGCCCTGGTTGTCCTCTCTACTAGAAATGCCCATGTCCTGATGAAAAGCTTCCCAACAGAGTAGACCGTCTCACCAAAAACTTGGGACAACTCAGACATTCAGACCCCAAATAAGTCAACCTAGTGATCTGGCACCTGAGGGCCTAGAGTTTGGCAACCTACGCCTCCCACAGGAGTGTATGAACCTGCTCAAATAAGCATGAGGAATAACTACTTGAGCTTGCTTTGCAGCAAAATGGAAAAGGTTTGTCTGCTACTGAATCCAAAAACATACAGATTCACTGAACATTGCTGTTCAGGACATCATATGCTACCTCCTTTACCTACAACAATCAAAGTTAGCATGCACGTCCATTAGACTTTATCTAGCTTCTATAGGTGCTTACATGCGGAATAAACAGCACTCATCCTTATTCCCTGTACCGGTCATCATGGCTTTCATAGACAACCTCAAAAGAGCCATTCCTCCAAGGGTGCCAACAGCCCCTCAATGGAATCTGAACATAGTCTTTTCAAGACTCATGTGCCCCCCTTCTGAGCTAATCTATCCCTGTCCTCTGCAATTCCTCTCGTGAAAGGTGCAAGCTCTCAGACTGCAGGAACCTTACATTCATGTACGCAACTCCCAAGTAGCATTATGGTAAAATTCAAAGTTTCTGGCCAAGGTTCTTTCACCCTTTCATCTCAACCAAATCATAGAACTTTCGGTCTTCTTTTTACAACCAGTCAGTGACTTTGAGACCGCTACACACTTTAGATGTCAAGAGGACCCTTGTACTATATTGATAGGACAAAGTCTTTTTTTAAGGTAGACCCGCCGTTTGTAGATTCTAGCAACCCCCAAAAAGGTCCTCTTATTTCAAAAACATGAATTGCTAGATGGGTAGTCGGGTGTATTCAAACCTGCTACCTTAAAGCCAAGAGAGAACTCCCTGTACACCCCCCCCCCGCACTCTCTTTCCAGGCCATACTCCACACGGAAAAAGGCAGCTTCCATGTCTTTTCTAGGAAACATCCCATTAGCTGATATTTGTAAAGCAGCAACTTGGTCAACCCCACTCACATTTACCTGACACCGTGTAGATGTTCTTGCTAAACAGCAAGCTCTAGTTGTCCAGATGGGCTTAAGGTCCAAATTTCAGATATCTTCTCTATCCATACACTAGCCACACCTAAAGGGAGGGACAGCTTCACAGTCTATGAAGAGAATGTCTATCTACAGCAACACATGCTACAAATGTTAAATTTTACCCTGTAGGCATCTGTTCGTAGCGAGTAGCTCTGCAGATTCACATGAGCCTACTCTCTTTCTCAAATGCATGTGGCTCTTGGTGCAGAACTCTTTCTTCCTCTTATATACTTAGTTATCAAAGCATTTCATTTCATTTCATTTAATCTTTATTTCGACATTATTTCAGCCATAAAAGATTACAAATAAAAACAGGCACTTCAACACATAGTATAAAATTGTCAATTCATATTATACAATAAAATTCCATAAAAACAAGAATAAGCAATCAGCCCTGGCTACTGTTCGCCATTATAAAACATCTCTTGGACCACATGGCTATCAGAAACTTCGATAGTGCAAAGACAATATGCCCTGAAGTATCGGTCTTGAGAATTCTCAAAACAACCGAGCATTTGTCAAAGCCCAGGTTCTTGCATAAAGGTACTAACCAGAACTTCCTGGTTTTGTTATAAGCAGGACCAAAAAAGAGTATATGGAGTTCATCCTCGTGGACGGCACCACAGCCTTGGCAAGCTTTATTCACGGAGGAGGGCCATTTACTTGTAAAGGCCCTTAGTGGTAGTGTACCATACCTCCATTGAATATAGAGCTTCCTTGCTGCTACTGGATAGATAACATTCAGGAAGTCCTCAAACACATAAGCAGTCTTATTATTTAGAAATAATTTTGTCATAATGCCAACTCGTGAATCGTGCAGCCATACCAACTCGTGAATCGTGCAGCCATATGCAACGTTTGTAAACCCTGAAAGACTTAGTAAGGGATTTACCTGAAACCTCCCTACACGCCTGTTCTGGTTCATACCACAGAGCAGGTAAACCCATTTTCTCCAGTTCCTGTTTCACAAATGCAAGCCAAGGTATATTTGCTGCTTTACTATGGCTCAATACGTCCTTCAATTCAAGCCTGTAATTTAGGAGTTCAGGAGTTATCCAGAGCCTCCGCCAGAACCTGAGAGGTTTTAGGGCTAGCTCATCCTGAATGGGACTTAATCCTAGATCTAGCCTTAGTGGTAGGAGGGGTATACTCTGGGGAAGCGCCAATAACTGTCGCATAAAATTATTCTCCACATTTGGGATTTCGAGCCTGCAGGAGTGCCCCCAGAGTTCCCCCCCATAGAGAGCCACTGCCCTTACTTTGACTTTATAAATCTCAAGCGCAGGACTCACTGGCTTAAAAGTTGATGCATTTGACATCTTAAGGATGCCCCCCGATAATTGAGACAATTTGAGTTGGGACTTGACCTGTTGGGGGCCCCACGAGAGATTTTCATTTATCGTGACCCCTAGGTATTGAAAGGTCTGTACCCTCTCCAGTCTAACCGAGCCCAAGATAGGTGTTAGGCGGGTGGATGCCGGGGGATTAAAGATCATAAATTAGTTTTGTTCTACGTTGATTTGTAGACCACGGGAGCGACAAAAATCCATAAACCCGTTCAATACGCGTTGTATACCCATAGGGGACTTGGAAAGCAGGAGGGTGTCATCGGCAAACATTATCGCCGGCACCCTCCTGCCTGCCATTCTGGGTGCGTCGTTATTTGGAACCGCGTCCAGGTGCGATATTATATCGTTCATATAGAGGCAGAACAGGGTTGGTACCAATACAACACAGCCCTGTCTGACCCCCCTTCAAACAGGAAACCAGGAGGACAACGCCCCATTTCTCCCGCATCTAACCTGTGCAAAGTTCTGTGCATGCAACCTCAACAATACCCCCCAATATTGCATGTGGGACTCCCATGTCCAAAAGCACCGCCCACAGTTTCCCCCTAGGACCCATATCAAACGCGGACCGGAGGTCCACAAACACCATGTAGAGTCTGCCACTCTCTACTGTGACCGTCCTCCAGTATAGCAGAATTAAACAGAAGATCTGATCCATGGTGGATGTGTTCCTCCTAAATCCGGCCTGAAATGGGGTGAGAATCTCGTGCTCGTCCATCCACTCCTGCAACCGATCTAGAATTAGTCGTTAGAAGATTTTTTGGGGGACGTCGATGAGGCTGATGGGCCTGTAGTTGGCTGGGAGCAGAGGAGAGCCCTTCTTGAAAATTGGGATAATCTCTGCTCCCAGCCAGGTACCCGGCACCTCCATGCCTCCCAAGATTGCATTGTATAGGGTACAGAGGTAAGGAGCCCATATCCTTGGCTGATCCCTAAAAAGGGGAGTTTATCTAAGCCGGGAGCTTTTCCTGTAGCCAATTTCCCTCTGGCAATGTAAACCTCCTCGGATGTAAATTCCAGTTCATCATTCTCAGCAACTGGCAGCGTTTGTAACTATATGCTGTCTAGGCCAGGAGCTGCTGCATATAAGGTCTTAAAATAGAGTTCCCAGACCCCAGCCTCAATATTGGGTTCAATCGCGGATCTGGGCTCACCTGACCCGGTACTGACTATTACCCAGAATCTACGCGCATCTTTTATGTCTAGGGAGGAGGAAAGATTGAGCCATCTTTTCAAGTCCCACTCTTTCTTAGCATGATTCATTGTTTCTTTATATAATAATCTTAAAGAGCGGATTTTTGGTTTATCTCTCCCATCTTTTACAGCCCCCAGGAGCTCCGTTTTTTCCTTCCTGCAAGAAACATTATACCAGGAGGATACAGGCACCCTACTCTTCCTGCAAGGGCTGGGCGGGTTAAAAAATTCCAGTAGACAGTCTACCAAATCCTGATGCACGGTCAGCATGTTTCCATGTAAATCTGGTGCCAATGGCTGAACCATTATGTCACTGGCCTTCGTGAGGAAAGGTAAAATTGCACTATATAGTTTAGGTAGTGCAACTTGAGAAGCCACTGATTCCCCCCACTTGACTCTACGTCTGTTATTGGTGGCTATCAACCCATCTACCATATCTGGGGCAGCTTCATACTCATTAGCCCCTGGACATGGGAAGTCCATCCTCAGACTCAATGCGTTATGGTCGCTGTCTGCCCTTGGTATCACCTCAAAGTGAACAACCTTCGACCATAGGCGTGTCTCCAGCATAATATAATCCAATCGTGATTCTTGATCTCTCTTATTAAAGGTGCACTTTGAGGGGATATCGGAGGGCGTCCGACCATTACAGGCCCTAATTGAGTTGTTTAGTGTAAGGGTCGTGATCTGCATGGCCAGTGGGGACCAGGACCTTACATAGGGAGACTGGCATGGCGGGATTCCCCAATATTCATCCTCCCCCGTTAGCGCTCCCTCGTTCAGCCCTCGCAAGGGCTCAAAGTGACAGTTTAAGTCACCAGCCACCATGTAGTGTGTATCATTACTGAAGGAGTCAAGAAAAATTGACAGCTCCCCAATGGTACTAGACTCTTTGGCCACACTTGTCAGGCGGGAGTAAACGTTCACGATTGCAAATGTATAAGAGGTTGGCCAGGTCAGGAGGACACACTGGATGTCAACAGAGTTGGTCGGGATAGACACACCATTACAGCCTAAATGTAGCCCAACCCAGATTGTAAGGCCCCCAGATGGACGCCCCTTCCCTCCCAACGGGCAGCGATGTTAAAGGCCGCAAAGCCTACTCTGCATTGGTCCTCCCTAGCCCAAGTCTCCTGAAATAAGCATATATCGTTCCTATCCACAAAAGAGCTCCACTCCGGACAGGCTAATTTATTTGGGAGACCCGCCACGTTCCATGACATAATAAGCATATGCTTCATATAATCAGGATTATGACGTACCGTGACTACAGGAATGTTATCACTCCCGAGGGGGTTTACGGCACCGGTGATTTCTAGTGATAATGATGATTTCTGAACCTGGGGTGTCCACCCTATATCGAGCATATCACTACTCATACTGCTCCCCTGTTGCGGATGATGAGCTCTTAGTAATGCTAGCACTGAGTGGCTTCCCGTTGAAACCTTAATGGCCTCAGTATTATCGTCCTGGCTTAAGGTTTTACCTGAAGATTCCAGCCCGGTTGAGTTCAGTCAATCAACCTGATCCAGGCCGCTAAACCTATTATAACAAGGGATAAGGCTCTGGGCTGACAGATTGTGGCCATACCTATCCTTTCCGCCCCTACCCCCTCGCTGGTATGATACAAAAGACCAGCCATCATCCAGATTTCTCAGGTGTTCGCTGGGGTAAAAAAACGAAAGGGGGCGGGCTACGATTTTTGTACCTGGGCTGGATACACTCCAGTTGCAGATGTAGTCTGCAGTGTGTGGGTCCCTGAAATTGACCAATATACAATCGCCAGTTGAATTTTTTGGGGTACGACCCACCCCTCCCACCCTTCGAACCATTGATATTTCACTTGAAATGTAAGGGGGGAGTGGCCTATACATATTGAGCCAGTGGGTGGTTTTATTTTTCAAGGAACTGTATGTCTCAACATTCGAAGCACTTACCCCAGTTATAATAGCCAAGTATGGGCTCGCCTCTAGTGGTAGATCAATTTTAGGCCTATTTCTGTGTTCCTCTATCATGCCCCCATCCATCGGTACCCGCCCATCGTGTCTAGCCGTATCAGTATAGAAAACTCCTGCACTATTGGGGACTAAATGCTGAGCTGCCCTGGGTCCCACTCCCGGTTTGATTTGCAGTAGATTTGGGGCTGCGACAGCACCCCCCCCCCCCCCCCCGTGATGCAACACAATTCCCATCTATTAGATAAGTCGCAGAAATATCTGGTTTGTCATGCATCTCATCCCCTTCAGTTACACTAATTAAACCTCGATCGCCCTGATCTGGTACTTTATTAACGATACTATTTAAGATACCCAATGTACCATGCTCAAACTTGGAGAGTTGACTCTCAATGCGAGCAAGTCTCTCTTCCAGCGGACGAAGTGAACCACACAGAAGTGCAGAAATTTTCAAACATAAAGAATCCTCCCCTGGTGATGATACATCCGTAGTTGCAGCCGGACCCTGCGCAATGCCTGCCTCAGGACTTTCTCGTTGTAGGGGTAAATCAGGCATGGCACCTGGCAAGGCATATGCCCTCATCCCTCATCATCCTTGGGGCCATTTAACTGTGCGCTGTTACTGCGGCACTTAGATGGTTTAGGTGGTTTAGGTGGTTAAGATGGTTTAGCTTTCTTGGCTCCTGCAGTGGGGTACTTCTTTTTCGATATCACACCCGTGCCTTTTCCCCGGAGCTCGCGAGTATTAGGTCTCTCCGTAGTCTTGGACGGCGTAGAATCACCCAAGGTCGCAGGGGACCCCTGCTGACTCAAATGACTCAAATGACCAGAAGGGTAAGACTCATCCAAATGCTGTGCTGAGGATTGGTTATACACAGACATTTCAGGGCTATCAGTGTTCAAGTCCTTAGTGGCCTTTGGTGTGTGAGCATTTGCATAATGGCCCATTGAAGACCTTTTGGCCATAGCAAGATCCTGCAAAACTCTACGCTCCATCAAAACAATGCCCTGGTCAATCACGGAGTTAGCTCTCATTATGAAATTGTCCAGGGTGCCCGTTAGATTACCATTAGGAGCTTTGTTCCTGCACTCCTTCCCAGCCATGATTCGAAAAACAAACAGACAAAAAAAAGAATTTCTAAAAAAAGTTCTGAATCGGTAACGACACAGTACTTACAGGACGTTTTTGGAGAAGGATCAATTTTCCAAGATGGCGAAAGAGAGGGGGCCCGGTCCAATCTCCTCTGGGCTCAAATGGGCTACAAGAGACCCGGGCCGACCCGGGCCGCACAGCGGCGGGCCTTCACAATTGGGTACGTACGGGCAGATGGCGGGAAGGGGTACACAGCTGCACAACGTTACAGGGCTGCTGGTCCTCGCAGTCCCGTCCCAACACTCCCCCCGTGGTACGTAGTACAAAGTCCGGAGCAACTTCAAACAGAGTGAAATGAGGATTCAAAGGCACCAGAGAATAGAGGCCAGAAGTAGCTACGGCAGACGTAACCAACCGCCCATGTAGCGGTATCCGTCAGTGGCTGAGCCTCTCACCGGCTCTCCAATGTGGGGGGAAGAAAGTGAATAGCGCTCCCACGCACGGATATGGCCAAAATAGCGGCCCAGATGCCCTCTGAAGTAGGAACCTCATGAAAGCTCTTCCGAGGAAACGGGCAATGTAGTTGCGGTACAAGTGCGCCGTTATCCAGCGTCCTGAGAACGGGCAGCCGCCCGGAGTCCTCTCACTTGATGACACGCCCCCAATTTCCTCGTGACCGCATTCTGCTCTCGCCTACTTCGTTAAACAACTTTTCCAATATGCGACTGCTGCCGTGATGAACCAACTTTCGCCGATTCTCCCACACCAGGCACTACTACCTCGGCACAGACCACCGCAGTCTATCGCGGCTCCGGATGCCCCCCCCCCCCCCGTGACTCAAAAGTCCAGTCGCCTCACCTCTGGGGGCCAGGCTGGGGGCTCGATTCACCGTCTGCTGCTTTGGCGGGCTCCGTCAGCTGTTCGGTGTTTAGCAGCGTTTCTCGCAGCGTTCCCGCCGCGTTCTCGCTTACAGCTCACAGCCGCTCACTGCCGTTCTGCTCTGCTCCTCACTCTACACTGCTCCTCTCCTCTCCTCGGCCACAACGCGGCTTCGCATCAACGCTGCTTCGATTCGGTACCCGATTTGCGGTTCTCGAAGCCCCTGCGGTTCTCAGGTTCCGCTCTGCCGCCACTGCTGCTGCTCTCACAGCGGCTCTCACGCAAAACCTGGACTTATCAAAGCTCATGTACACCACATTCCTCTACCACTCCATACCAGTCTCACCATCTGGACAAAAAAAAAATCTAAAATTGATTTGGTCTAGAGAGGCTTGGATTTGGTCCCCGATATCAGTCATGGGTCAAACTACTGTACACTAATCCACTGGCTAGGGTGCGAGTGAATGGCTCGTCTCCCGACCCTTTGCCGTGCATAGAGGGACGAGGCAGAGATGCCCTCTGTCCCCCCTGTTATTTGCGTTAGCACTGGAGCTGCCAGCAGCCTGGGTACCAGCTCACCCTTTAGTGTCGGGGATAGTGGGAGACGGGAACTGGGAAGAACGTATATCCTTATATAAAGATGAAGTCCTACTCTAACCCACTAGGCCCCACTTTACAATAGACAGATTGCTGCAGATATTCCAACTATTCAGTAGCTATTAAGACTACCAAATTAACTGGGACAAGTCCCTCCTCGTTGGCCTTACGGACAGAGCTCTACCCCCTCCAACTAGGGAGATCAAACTCCAAAACAAAGACACATTTAAATACTTAGGCATTACTATCACAAAGTCAGAAACAGACTTTCTGGGAGTAAACTTGCCGCCCCAACTAGAACGGCTGAAAAAAGATGTGGCACATTGGAGGACCCTTCCAATCTCATTGATGGGGAGAGCATTGCTTTTTAAAATGGTGTCACTGCCATGCATGCTATATGTCCTGCAAAACACTCCATACAAAATAGCTGACAGGTTCTTTGGAGACGTGGACAATGAATTGAGAAAACTCCTTTGGGAGGGGGTGGCTCGAGGATAGTGCTGGCCAAACTCCAAAGAGGGGTGTACGAAGGAGGCCTAGCAATTCCAACATCAAAAAATACTACTGGCATTGCAGATGGTAACAATCAATGACTGGCTCTTTACAGACAGAGACGAGCCGGCATACAGGGTGGATGACCTGGTGATGGGGCAGAGGGGCTACCCGGGAATGCTATACCGGAAAAACACCAGAAAACAAATGCCACCGCACACACAGGCAGTGATCAGCGCATGGGACAGGGCCACCCAGTTCCTAGGGTGGGCAAACGGACTGACAGAAGGTATCCCACTTTGGGATAGTGACATGTTAAAAGGAGTGGGGAAGCTACAGGGATTTAGTAAATAAGAATTGCTAGACATAGCGCAACTGGGTGATGTATGGAGAGGCTTGGCCATAATTTCATTCGAAGACCTACAGGAGGAATACCAGCTAGCAGACACAGAAAGATATAGATATACTCAACTAGGGCACGCACTCCGGCGACATATCAGAGAAGGGGAGCAGCTGCCAGAACACAACCCCCTAGAGAACGGGTTATCAGTGGACTCGATCTGCAATAATTCACCGTCCCGCTGAAGGCCCTAAGGGAAGCCTGGGAGACAGATATTGGACTGTTGGAGGACAACGACTTGACTGAAGCAATACAGAGCCCAAGGGAGGAAGCGGTTAGAGCAAGGTTTGGACTGATCCAGGTAAGGGTCCTACATAGGTTTTACGTTACAGGGACACTGATGTACAAGTTGGGATTTAGTTCCTTAGACCTGTGTGCAAGGGGTTGTGGAGTAAACAGTACATTTTTTCATATCATCTGGGGATGTCCAGTTATACAGAAATACTGGGAAAGGGTGGTACGAATCATGTGCGAGGTCTTGGGATAGGGAATCCCCCTGGAGGCTAGAGGGCACATTCTATGTGTGACGGGCAAGCAGACATGGCAAAAATATCAGAAGCTGTGGCAAATGGTGGCAGCAATGGTCGCCAGGGCATGGGGGGGTGAGTCTTCAAGGGTAGAGCAGTGGAAGTCCGACCTAGAGTGCAACAGACATGGTGGTCTATTAAAGTACAGACTGTCCCCAGAAATGGGGGAAAATATGGGAGATGGGGGTGGGGTAGAGAGAGGGAGGACATACAGGGAAACAGTAAGCGAAGTAAGGCCGATACAAACCACCTCAGCACCTCTTGCTCACTATTAATAGGAGGGGCACTGTACGAGGCCGGAGCTGCAGCCGAGCCATCCCTGCCTCCCTCCCTGCCATGAAGCACAGCCCGCACTAGGAGGTGAAGCCAGGGCTCTACTACAGCTGGAGTGTTTTTTTATTAGGCCAAAGATAGCACTGACATTTCACAATGCCACACTGTACACTCAAATCACGGAGAGGGCAGGAAAAGCCCCCCCCCCGCTCTTCCTCCTGAGCCGCGACAGTGTAATCACAGAGCGAAAGGTGTTGGAGCACTTTGTTAGTGCTTATAGCTCGGATCATATGTAACTCTCACTTCACACTTTGTGTCTGTGTAATTTACAACACTTACACATCTTCTTCACTGCACTATTCATCACTACTTTGAAGACGTCGCAGGCCTGTCTCTTCCTCTGATATTTACAATCCAACAAGCGGTCGAGAAGGCCCTTTATTGCAAAGCAATAGGTCTCGCATTTGCCAGAGTTTAAGCTATTAGTATTGTAAATGACAATGTCTTTTATTTATGTTATAAAACCCAAGAAATAAATTAAAAGCATTGTCATTTACAATGCCAATAGCTCAAACTTGCGTGAATGCAAGATCTATTGCATTGCAAATGCTTGTTTATTGTGTTGTGAAACCCACACTACCACGCTACCATGAAATGTTTGTAATCGGTCTTGAATAGTATTTGGGTAGGGTCGATTGCACATGTGCTTTGTAAACATCCACATTGGTCTTTTCCTATTGGTAGCCTATGTCTTCAGCTCAGGGTTAGAGGGCGATTCTCAGGGCCATATGAACCCATCTCCTTGTCCAGTCGAAAGGGTACTCAGTGCGCAGGATGAGACATATACGAGCCTGTCCCACTTCATGCCCGGTTCACTATTTGATTTTCATGAGGTGTCTTTTCAGTAAGCATGCGATCTGTATAGCGTACTGCTTGAGATATTGCACTATCCCTTCTCTTTTGTTGTTTATATTATGGACATTCATTGGTATACATTTTAATTATGTGTATGTATAGTCTTTATTTTGCACTTATATTTGAACCAGAGAGTAGACTTATGAGAAATGCCCCGGTGTGCACACCATCACCTGTGTTCCACATGGACTACTTCTTAACCATGCCCGCAACAAAGTTCCCAACCACAATTAAACAATTTATCCCACTAAAAATAAACATTGAATACAAATTTAAAAAACTCTAGTCTGTCACCCAAGTCGATGAAGAGATCCCACCGACTCCATGGGCTGTTGTCAGTCTGAGCTCCATGAGCTCTTGCCAGTCTGAGCTCCATGGCCTGTTGTCAGTCTGAGCTCCATGGCCTGTTGCCTGTCTGAGCTCCATGGCCTGTTGCCAGTCTGAGCTCCATGGCCTGTTGTCAGTCTGAGCTCCATGGCCTGTTGCCTGTCTGAGCTCAATGGCCTGTTGCCAGTCTGAGCTCCATGGCCTGTTGCCAGTCTGAGCTCCATGGCCTGTTGTCAGTCTGAGCTCCATAGGCTGTTGTCAGTCTGAGCTCCATGGCCTGTTGTCAGTCTGAGCTCCATAGGCTGTTGTCAGTCTGAGCTCCATGGCCTGTTGTCAGTCTGAGCTCCATGGCCTGTTGTTAGTCTGAGCTCCATGGCCTGGTGTCAGTCTGAGCTCCATGGCCTGGTGTCAGTCTGAGCTCCATGGCCTGTTGTCAGTCTGAGCTCCATGGCCTGTTGTTAGTCTGAGCTCCATGGCCTGGTGTCAGTCTGAGCTCCATGGCCTGGTGTCAGTCTGAGCTCCATGGCCTGTTGTTAGTCTGAGCTCCATGGCCTGTTGTCAGTCTGAGCTCCATGGCCTGTTGTCAGTCTGAGCTCCATGGCCTGTTGTCAGTCTGATCTCCATGGCCTGTTGTCAGTCTGAGCTCCATGGCCTGGTGTCAGTCTGAGCTCCATGGCCTGTTGTTAGTCTGAGCTCCATGGCCTGGTGTCAGTCTGAGCTCCATGGCCTGGTGTCAGTCTGAGCACCATGGCCTGGTGTCAGTCTGAGCTCCATGGCCTGTTGTTAGTCTGAGCTCCATGGCCTGGTGTCAGTCTGAGCTCCATGGCCTGTTGTCAGTCTGAGCTCCATGGCCTGTTGTCAGTCTGATCTCCATGGCCTGTTGTCAGTCTGAGCTCCATGGCCTGTTGTTAGTCTGAGCTCCATGGCCTGGTGTCAGTCTGAGCTCCATGGCCTGGTGTCAGTCTGAGCTCCATGGCCTGGTGTCAGTCTGAGCTCCATGGCCTGTTGTCAGTCTGAGCTCCATGGCCTGGTGTCAGTCTGAGCTCCATGGCCTGTTGTCAGTCTGAGCTCCATGACCTGGTGTCAGTCTGAGCTCCATGGCCTGTTGTTAGTCTGAGCTCCATGGCCTGGTGTTAGTCTGAGCTCCATGGCCTGGTGTCAGTCTGAGCTCCATAGCCTGTTGTCAGTCTGAGCTCCATGGCCTGTTGTTAGTCTGAGCTCCATGGCCTGGTGTCAGTCTGAGCTCCATGGCCTGGTGTCAGTCTGAGTTCCATGGCCTGTTGTTAGTCTGAGCTCCATGGCCTGGTGTCAGTCTGAGCTCCATGGCCTGTTGGCAGTCTGAGCTCCATGGCCTGTTGTTAGTCTGAGCTCCATGGCCTGGTGTCAGTCTGAGCTCCATGGCCTGTTGTCAGTCTGAGCTCCATGGCCTGTTGTCAGTCTGAGCTCCATGGCCTGTTGTCAGTCTGATCTCCATGGCCTGTTGTTAGTCTGAGCTCCATGGCCTGGTGTCAGTCTGAGCTCCATGGCCTGGTGTCAGTCTGAGCTCCATGGCCTGGTGTCAGTCTGAGCTCCATGGCCTGTTGTCAGTCTGAGCTCCATGGCCTGGTGTCAGTCTGATCTCCATGGCCTGTTGTCAGTCTGAGCTCCATGGCCTGTTGTCAGTCTGATCTCCATGGCCTGTTGTCAGTCTGAGCTCCATGCCAGTCTGAGCGTAGGGCCCTCATACTCATTCTTGAGGTATACAGGTAGGGTTCCTTATCCAAAGAAGCAGAGGCTGCACCAGAGCTGCACCCCTCCCCCATGAATTGCATCCAAGCCTCCTCCTACACACATCCATGTACTCGGCCGCAGGGCATCGTGTTTGACTATGTAGTAAGGACATTGGAACGCTTATCTTGGGTGGTGGGGGATGGCATGTTCCTGACACAGTAATTCATGTGCCATCAGACATAAGAATAACAACTAGTAATTTCAGCACGTGACCATGATTTATATAAACGACGCTGGAGTTTTACGTGCTGGCATGGAGTTGCATCTTACCTTCTAGTGTGCATTGATCATATTTTGCTTATATGTACATCAGCAGGACATAGTTAAACTTTATGCCTTCAAAATCAAGGCCCAAGCTCCAGACTAATGGCCAGATATGGAGGAAGCTTGAAGGGACTGGTGCCTGGAGCTGGAACACCCACGAGGAACACATGACATTCAAAATACTCACAATACCCTATGTATATTCCTACTCATTTGTCGACACGCCAGAAACACCAAAGTACAAGAAAGGGGACCAGCAAATCTGATGCCTGTGGGGCATTGCCCTGTATTCTAAAATCAAGTCTGACATTTTCTTATCCAACCTGTAAGTGCCCTTGGGATATCAATGTACAAAGAATGTAGTTGTGTGCACCTCTATGTAAAGGTACTAAGATAAAAAAATTAAAAAATCACAAACTGCATTAAAGGGAGCAATATTTACAAGGGCGCATTAAGCCACGTAAAGTGGCTTAGTGCTGGCTGGTAAGCCTGGAACAGGCCCCTGCCCCACCTGAGCATTGCAAAAAGTGACACTCCAGTGGCTCAGCCTCCCTGTAAATGAGGCCCATAATATGTTGCACAAAACCACGCAGCTTGAATTAATTGATAGGTAATTATGTTTTCGGTTTGTAAATATGTCCTTTTTTCATGCAAGACATTTTTCTAATAATAAATTGTTAGCTACTTTTGTACTCTTCGCATATTGTTTTACCTGTAGGCTTGCTTTAGCCACCACTTTGACCCTCTTTCCCCCAATAAACATGCATACCTCTTGATAGGACATGCAATATTGTCTCCTGAAGTGGTGTACACTACAGTCTTCCATAACTCTATTTTTCATCACCTTCAGTGTGATACTACTGCACGCCATGTTGAGCTAAAGGGCCGCTTTTCCTCTTCGGACATTCCAATAAAACATCATTCGATGTCTGACAGGGCTGAGAATGAGGCAGACAATTGTGCAATTATTTTCCTTTTCCTCATCGATGCCTGCTGCAGTCTTACAATTGGAGTGTGTGAGCATGCCAGCACCTCCCTTCTGATGTAGGCCCGGCACATATTTCCCTCAAACTATCATTAGGGTTTGCAGCTTACTGCATTGCATGTCCTGCTGGTTGGCAGCACCAGGAGCAGCAGGCATTAGTAGTTTCGACGGTTTGTGTATTTTAGAAATGTTCTACGGAAATCTACCTATCGGCATAGAATGGAGAAAGATGGTAGAGAGTGAGTTTGTTAACAATATTGAGAAAATATTGACGGACGTAGCCAGTTGGGCATTTGTTTTTTTAGCAGGGAAGTCAACGATCTTTACACTTAAGGGCATATTTACGAGCCCTTTGCACCACATTTTTTTGAAACATTGGCGGCGCAAACCACCAAATCATATTTATGAGGTCACACAAAGCCACTTCGCGTGGCTATGAATAGCATCAAAGATATGGAGTAAGGCAAGGCAACGCAAATTGCTGCGTTGTCTTACTCTGTGCTAAGGAGGCGTTCCATGGACGTTACAGTGGGTGTTTCCACGCAACACCCTTGGATTTTGACGCATCCCCAGATTTGCAAGACTATATAAACCTGGGCATGCACCAAAACCTTACTCCACCACAGGGGAGGCGCAATGAGGAGAAATAAATGTATTTCTCCTAGTTTTTTCCTCTTTCTATGTGTTCTGCAGCACATAGAGAGATGAAATAGTCACCGAGGATTGTTTTTGTGCCAGAAAGTGCCCCTGGTGCAAGGGTGCCTGCGTTGGCACTAGGCTGCCGAAATGGCTCCAGCGTATGGGGAAAGGACAGGAATGCGCCACATGCTATAGATACAGAGCATTCCTGCCCTTTTACTTTGACGCAGAGCTGCACAGCAACGTGACCTGCACCTCTGCCCTACGCCAAATCCCCATAAATATGTCCCTTAGAGTACAGAAGCCCTGTCTATTCTCGTTGTCGTGTGTTAACACAAATGACAGCAGCACAGTCATGATCTATGACTTAGGAAGTACACCAGGTGACCAGTGCACGCTTGCATACAGTTGCGCTGTTGTTGTTGGACCTTAAGCTCAGTTGGAATCACATTTGTTACGAAGGCGTTACAAGGGTAATGTCCAAGCAAAAGAGGTAATGTCCGATTGCTTATTCCAGCTAGATTCGGTCCACTTACAGGTGAAGTCTGATATTAGGAACCCACCAGAAGCAATGTTCACACAAGCTTAGTTCAACCTCATCTGAGTTTCCCAAAAGTCGCAATCTTCACGCGCACGTTCATCATGACATCATATACACCGCAAAACACTGACATAATGGCAGTAGAATAGTGCATAGGACCCACATAAATAAAACACAACAAAAAGGCTGGTATAAGAACCCTGGGATTTCATGACAAGAACGAATATTCTATTATGCATCCAATCTTGCCACTTCTATCACAGCAGTGGAGCAGCAATAAGGCTATACTTTCCAGTATACCCATATACCAGTATCATGAGTACAGTTTGAGGGAGAACACAAATCAGCTTCAGCCTCAACCCATATGAGATGGTCCTTGTTGGTCCAGGCTACGAAGATAAGTACTGTGGGGCCTATTTATGAGCCCTATGCACAGCTGTTGTGTCATTTTTTGTGACGCTGCAGCAGCGTAAAAAATGCGCCACGTTGCACCATATTTACAAAATGACGCATTTAAGCAAATACATCACTTAGTAAAGCGATGATGTTTATGGTGATACCACTGATTCATAGAATAACATGATGAATAATTCCAATTATGTGTTAATCGACAGCCCTGGAGTGCCCTGCTAGGACAAACCTTTAGTTGTGGTTGGGCTACTTACAAAGATACTATTAATGACAGAAAAAGCCAAAGAGACGGGATATCTGAATGACCCTAATGTTTTATCTAATAAGGCTGAAAGGGCCTTTTCCTTTCTTTGTAGCACCAACATGACTAGCTCTTTGCAGAGACTTAAAGGGTTATTAATACAAATTGACCCTAAATTAGATGAGCATGCAAGCTCAGAAACTGGCTTGCTGTGCAAGGTTTTCTCTGGTGAACACATAATTAAAAAGATGGGGGAAGTATGTCTACACCTTTTCTTACCTGAATTGAGCACAGTTCTCTCTGGCATGGGTATTTGGCAGAGATTTATTGCCAAGGCCTGTAGGCACAGACTCGTCTATTGCCTGAAATATCTGTGACAACAGGTTCCAGAGGAGTGGCTATTTCCTTCAATACCAACCCCCTACATTTTTCTCACAAAGGCAAAGAGGAGATTGATTCCCCATGAATAGAAGGCAAAGAAAAAGTCGTTATCACCTAAGGTGGGTGATTTTCTCTCTCCCCCTCTTGTAAATTGTAACAGAATAGCAATTTTCCTTCCCAAACGGCTGGAGATTTCAGAGGATTTCTGGGTTCATCAAACCATGCAGAAGATTAAGATGGTATATTCCTCCTCTAATTCAACCATCTATGCAGAATCCAATTAATTTATCAGTGACAGAGTCAGACCTCATAATACAAAAGAGACAGAATTTCTATACAAAGGTGCTAATAAGTAAGCAATATATTTTTGATCAGAAAGAAAAACAAGAGGTTTGTTACTGTTATAATTTGAAAGGATTTCAAACCAATTTGATCTTGACCATTATTTCAAAATGAAAATGATTATGCATCTCAGGAATGTTTTTCTACTGGGAGAATGGATGAAGGACATTGGACATGAAATATGCTGATCTCTCAGTTAACATTTTTCATAATTATAGAAATTACTTCAGTTTCTTCTGCAGTCTCAGGCATACTTCTCTTCTCCTTTGATTGGTCTTACAATCAATGGTGTTTCTCCAAACCTTTTAAGCTGTTGGTAGCAGGTATTTGAGCACAAGGTATTCACATGTTGATTTAGCTAGATGAAATTCTATTTTTAATCCAGATTGCATATCGATAGGGAAACAACTTGTCCTCTCAACAGATGAAGTTTATGGGTTTCGCCGTGGATTCCAATTTTTGCAACTTCCTCAATTCAAGATAAACTGCATTATGAAGAATTTGAGGCAGGAGAGGTTTCTGTCCATCATATCTCTTTGTCAGTTGACCCAATTGATAGGTCTATTGATTTCTTCCCTCCGGGCAATATTTCCAGGTCCTCATTATTATCGTGTGCGCTATCTTCAAAGAAATCAAGCATCTGAGGGAGTGTTCCTCATACGCATACCTAACTCCTTAGATGATGATACTTGAGGAGAGATCACATGGTGGTTAGATCATCTGAATACATTTATTTAGTTATATTTTTTCCGTAGCGCCCCTGCACCCGATTGTATTAGGATGGTTTACACAGAATCAATTGATACATATGCAGGCATATGTAAACAGAATACGGAAGGATGGGAAAAAGAACTATGCTAGGAGGAAGGCGAGCATCTGCAGCTTGGAGGTGGGAAGAGGTGGCAAGTAGGGGAAGACAGAAAACGATTAACTTTAAAACCATAAAAACTAAATCACCTGGAAGGGGTCTTGGCTGAGTAATTCATGTGACAACGAGTTCAGATTAGCATCATTTGACTTGTGAAAGGTATTCAAAACGCTAATCCTCCAAAGCACCGTTCTTGATCAATGTGGGATGTGCATCTGGTTCTTCAGTTGTTCCAAACCTGGCTGAATAATAATCCCGTCTCTCTTAAAATGTATGATTTCTTTTAAGAGAGTATAAGCTTTAAGGCTATGCAAGACCTTATTAACCTTCCAGGATGTTCTTTACAATCATGAGATGTCCAAAAATGCCTCCATTTTCGTTGAGTATCCATATTTTCTTTCACATCCATAACTATGTAGTACATAATGTCTTAAGTAATATGAATTGAAGACGGCTGATTTGAGAACGTCTTCTCAGTTACTAATATATTTTAAGAAGACTTATGCTCATGTTTCCTTCCCCACCTTAGCCGGATGGGTTAAGTGGGTTATGGCTTTAGCTGGAGTAGATACAAATACTTTTGGATCTCATTTTATTAGTGGTGCAATGCCCTTCATAGCATTTTGAGCCAGAGCAAGGTTGGATGACTTTCATTATTCTGCTGATTGGTCCAGAGTCTCCACATTCAGGACACTTTAGTACAAGGTGGTGGCTTACACCTTTTTGGCAGAAGTAAATATGCTTTAAGCAAGCATAATAGAACCTGCTGTCTTGTCATAAAATGCAGGAACGTACTGATGCTATTAAAGACACAGAGGTGAATATTGCCCATTCACTGTTAATGTATTATTAAGTAGGATAATGTTCCTACCATGGTTTCTTTTCACTATAAAAGCTTTCTTTTCTTTGTTCCTCTTTCTAGTACTACCACTGTGGAAGATCCTTCCTATGAGGTCTACGAGTGACACAGTCACAGGTACACAGTTTCTTATTGTGAGAAGTTGGCCTGGTATATGCTGTCCACTAATTATAGTGGGCACCTTGCACCAGTCCAAACAACCCCTTATTGATGATAGGTTAAAGACAACCTTTATTGAAAGCTATCCTAGTGGTAGCTATGGAGAGCAGCCTTCAGGCTAAGTCTTGAAGGAATGTATAGCAGCTTGTTTTACCAGTCTATAATCTCTTGAATGACCAAATAAAAGGGAACCACACCAGGTATATATATAAAATATATGTATTTATTTCTAAACCCACCCTACTAGTCTCTTTATGAGGCTATAGGTCCAACCACATAAGTTACACTTCAAATATTACAGTAAAATAGCACAATTACACGTCAGGCCCTAGGGGCAAGCCAAACCATATACTAAAATAGTGGTATAAGAACCACGACTTGACTAGAGCCTGTAGAATCGCTGGGACCCCAAGGAACCACCCAAGGTTGTGACACATGGGACCCACGGGGGCCGTGTGCAGTGTGAGAACACAGCAGCGAGCTCCCGTTAGCTTCTATGGGGAAAGTCCGGTTAGATTTTGAAAGATTAGGGATACTTAGAGTCCCTTTTGGACTTAGGAAGTTCTAGGGTCAACACCCACGGGAGCACCAGAGTACTTGAGTTACCTCATCCAGGGAAGCCGGTTGCGTAGGTGTCAAATGTTGTCAGGTCACATCGTCGTTTTCAATGGGAGCTGGCAAAGAAGTGCTGCTGCCGGGAAGATGCGAAGTGTCTGAAGAGACCCAAGCCTGGATTGAAGTCGAGAAGAACCTGAAAGCAGAGGGGACAGAGTCTGGGTCACTAGCCAGTGACCAGGAGCACGATAAGCGAATGCCCACCGATGTCGGGTGATTTCAGGTGAAGAAGGTGAAGCTTGACTCTTCAGCCACGAGGACCAGGCGGTGTCGAGGACAACCAGGAGCTGGATTCGGCTGTCCCACGAAGGATGTTGAGTGGTGCAGTGTCTGTGCCCGGATTGGACTTAACAAGCCTTGGCAACAGCAACCCACGCAGAAAGGAGAAAGATGCTTCGGTGCAGACCAGCAAGGTCTGAGGGACTCACCACTTGGTAGGGTGTCAGGGCACATCTGGAGCAACCAGGGAAGCCCAAGGAAAATCAAAGTTACCTTCATAGGGACCCACCAGTCGACGGACCAGGGATCGCAAAGGAACCTCGGGAGGAATCTCAAAATGGTGGCCCACGGGTCACTCGGGGTGACTAGGCCGACAATCTTCAGTGGATTCTCACCTCGAGGTGGGGGCTACAAGTAACCCCAAGCACGACTTCAAGAGATGTTGAAAAGTCAATGCACTTGCAAAAGTGCACGGTGACCAGGAGTTCCAGTTCCACATTACTCACAAGGGCTGCGGGTCTCAGCTTTGCTGGGGACTCGGGTCGGCCTCTGAGAAGTCTGGAAATCCTCTTCCTGTGTTGCAAAAACATCGGTGTCCGGCGGGAGCTTCGGAGATGCAGACTGGCAATTGCTTCGTTGGTGCCTGCCAAGCAGGGGAGTCACTCCTTGACCCCAAGGGAGATTCCTTCCGTCCTCTAGTCTTGAGTAGAGAGTCGAAGTTCCAGGATTCAGTTGCAGAGTTTCGTCCTGGGATATCTAAAGTCCTGTTGCCAGGGGTTCCTTACTTATACCTAAGGAAGGGGTTGGACTAGCTCTGGGGACCCACCTATGGGAGGGTTTGGAAAGAGGGGTGGCTACACCCATTTCCTTTGTCCAGTATCGCTCCAGAGAAGGACTATGCACAGGTACACCAAATGTGCCTCCAGTGCAGGACTTCAAAGCACTCGGAGAGTGCTCCCACCCAGCCCCAATGCACATCAGCCTGTCTGGGAGGTGGTTTACACCTCCCTGTGACAGGAAACCTATTGTCCAGGCCTCCCCAGCCGGAGTTTCGGTCAGCAGCAGGAGGCTAGACCTGTGTCTGTGGCTGCAGCATCCATTTTGTGATGCCAGGGCTCTGTTAAGTTGGTACCGGGTATACCGGTGCTGTCATGTCTCTCCCTCTAGAAGGGTGGGATCATATTCTCACACCAGGAATTGAAGTGGGGGTATGATTCCAAGGTGTTTGACACCAAACACAGCATATTTCCGTGCAGCCAGTCCAAAGTTAGCATTAACCGTTTTAGTTAAAATGCACTTAAGAGTATTTGGTCAGGCTGCACCACTGACAACCCCGGAGGATAGATTCTGAAGGCTGCAGAGGGCTCAGCTCATGTCTGGGCACCCTCTCATATATAACCAAGCACCCTGCCTTCAGGATGGATAAGGCCTGCCATAGGGGTGACTGATAGGTTTCTATGTGCAGTGATAGGTGAGATATTGTGAACCTATATCTCAGTAAGGGGTGCATGCACCACCTTACCCAGGCTGCAGTAGCAGACCTGTGGTGTTATTTTGGAGGGCTTTCCAGAGGTGGCATAATACATGCCTCAGCCCCTGGTAGGCCTCTGGGGTACCAATGCCCTAGGTACATAGTATACCATATACTAGTGACTTATAAAGGCACCTCAGAATCCAATCTGTGACGTACCTAAGGTACATGGAATCAATTTAGAGAGGAAGCAGCTAAGCTGGGGTCCTGAATAGCAGGGCCCCAGCCAGACTAAAGTCGAAAAACAGTGTTACAGCAGCAAGAAGTGGGGGTAACCATGTGAAGCAGATCCTACTCTCCTACACTTAGCTGAAACTGGAGAGTCACATTTGGATGCTAGAGATGAAGCTTATGTTCATGTTGAGATTGCTGTTGTTTGTGTGGTCTCTTTTTTTCATGAACTTTGATCTGGCTTTGCATTAAGAAATGGCAATGAGAGAGGCAACATGGGCTAACCAATACGGTCTAGAGTTGAAGCTAATTGATGTTAGCCCTCAGCCTGTACTTCATGACACATGGTTATTGGGGGATGTAGTTTACTTTGTTACTACACGGCTGCTGCGATTATGAGTGGCAAGACTGGAAAACATAATTTCGCCTCCTTGTCCCTGATAAAATCAGGACTTTCATTTGCTAATGTAGGTAGGAAAATCTGTACTGCATGCATATCACCCATAGGGTTTGTCCCCTTGCAAAGTTAGCGCTCTATCATTAGAATGATGGGCGTTAAGGCACAGTCAATGAATGTGAGCAAATGTCTCTATTAACTAATATGTACTTTGACCTTGGTTGTGAGCTATAATATATATAGCACCTATATCGAGTTTTGCCTTCAAAATGGGGCAAACATGCATTTTTCAGTGCTTTCAACACAGAAATCGCATGCATTTACTGGCCCTTTTTAAACTGGTACATTTGGTTGGCTTGACCAGCCAAAATTTATCCAGGGGGTAACAACTTTATTGCACTTGTGTTTGTTCAGTTTCGTAAACTCCTCATAACTCGCAATTGTTATCCTTTTGCATATGGATTGTAAAAAACCGGGGCACTCTTAATTGATCCAAAAGTGCTAATTCTCTTTTCTGCTCAATTGCCTGACCTTAAAGCCCTAGACTAAAGATACGGGATAATTTATACTTTGTGCATTCTGGGAGTTGTAGTCTTTCAGATCATTTGAACTAACATGCTAGATTTTCATAATCTGTAGCTGGAAAGTAATTTTCTGTGACATGAATTACTCAGCCAAGACTCCAACAGAGCCAGGGCCAGACTGGGAACCCAAACCAGCCATGGCAATAGAGCTGGACCGGCCCCGTGGGGGTGAAGTGCTAGTGAGAAGCACTGCTTTTCCCGCTTTGGCACTGCTGCCGCATTTGTTATAGGGGGCCAATATTGCAGTACTGCTGCAAAACCGCCCCTCACGCTCATAAACTGCCCCCCACCCTTCTGGCCCACTGGAAAAACACCCAGTGGCCACTACGGCCAATCCAGCCCCGAACAGAGCCGAATCGGAAATCGGAAAAACCTGTGCACAGAAATGAAAACTTGGTTGAAATTGAGCGTCCTTGGCTCCAACTTTAACTTTGTGCCTTCTAAAAACAAGACAATACATATGGGAAAGGTGAGGTATTTTCCAAATATTTTCCTCTGCCTTAATTGAGTAAAACTCTTTTTTCAAAAAGTATATTTAAGGGGTTACACTTCTTCATTCGAACCATCTATTGCATTACTGAGCATCCTAAAATTATCGACACCTCGAATGGCCCATTATGGCCTTCAGGGCTAAACTCTGAACCCTACGCAAGCACTTGTTTGCAGAGGGATCGAATTACGAGATTTGTGAAAGTTATTACACTTTTGCACTTTTTCTCTGATAGCTTCCGCCAGATAAAGCCTGTCGAAATTTATCGATGGAAAAAGTTCTGATTTTGTTTTTGCAGAATTCGAGATGTTAAATACCGATTCTGCATTGTATGCCTCATTTACCAGTTAAATACTCGGAATGGGAGGTATTTATCACATGGTAAATACCTCACCTTGGGGTAATGATATTTACCATGTGTGGTAAATACCATATGTGGTAAATACCCCACCGTATTCCGACAAACTTGTGATGAGGGCCTATGTAGGCTAACAGCACAAAATAATCAAGCTTTAATATTTAGTGATAACAATCATAACACTAGTGTAACAAATCGTTTTTGCTTGATATTGCAGAGCAGTCTAAATTTACAAGTACGCAGTTGCTATTGATGAAAGATTAAATTAGGGTAATAGACTGAAATTGCAATGTTAAAAGCCATTATGGAGAAGAAAGGGTTAAGAACAAAGCATTGGCAATACCAATAGGACTAGCTTATAGGTGCTAATGCGTGCAACTGTGTTTGGACAAAATATTGGGGAAAAATATAGTGATATAAAAATATTGTGTCAAGAATATCTGAATATCAAAAATATCGCCAACAGGAATATCAAAGGCAAAAACATTGTTTTTAGTGTCATTTTTAACTTTTATTGTTTCAAAATAGCGATGTACAAAATATTGTTGAGTGTAATATTGTTTGAAAGTGTTAATTAGTTTGCAATCTATTGCAGTGTGCTTGAATGTATGTGTGCATATATATATATATATATATATATATTTGTATATTTTTTTAATTTATGCTTTTAGTTAGATATTCTTTTTGTTATTAAATGGTTGAAATTTGTTTTTTTTGGTTGTTGTTAGACCTGACATCCTTGGCGTGGGTTTTTCCCCTATCTTTTGCCTCTGCTACATGGATTTTTGATGCTGTGCTGGATTTCGTTATGCTGGTTTAGATGCTTTGGACACTCTGCCACTGCTAATCAGTGCCAGAGTGTAAGTGCTCCCTGTGTAAAATATCGTATTGATTGGATATACCTGATTGGCATATCTGTATCACCATGAAGTCCCTAGTAAAGTGCACTGTGTGTGCCAGGGCTGGTGATGACAGATGCTACTAGTGGGTCTGCAGCGCTGATTGCGCCACCCACCTGTGTAGCCCTAAAACAGTGTCTCAGGCCTGCCGCCGCAGGCCTGCCTGCAGTCTCCGGGCTGCCATGTCCTCCTGGCCAGTGTCCACACTGACCGGGCCTAAGCCTTCCCTTTTCGTACACATCAGTCATCCCTATGGAAGGCCCAAGGTACCCCCCTGGGCAGGGTGCAGTGTATGTAGAAGGTAGAGCATGTACTAGTGCAGGTAACATGTTCTGGTAGTGAACACCGGCCATTTTGTGTGTTCACTACTGCAAGGTTATCTTGTTCCATAGGCTAACATGAGGGAGGCGGGTGCCAGTGGCTATCCGCCTATCTTCTCATACGAACAATATAAGACATGAGTGTTTGATATCCCTGAGCTCAGCATTTAATAACACATCTTTTTGGATAGATTGTTTTTAAATCCTGAGTTGGAGAACAGTACTTTTTAGAGAGTAGCTGTTCTCTTGTCTGACCCTTCTGTGTGCCTGGGCGCGCTTGTGGATTGACTGTCTGGTTTGAGAGTGACAGGGGCTGGGGATCCCCCGGGAGGTTGGCTGAGTCAGCCCTCTGCTGAATGGCGACAATCGCAAGGAGAGTGGAGGGAGGAGATAGCACCTGGGAGTGAATAGGGCTGTGCCTGCCTGCCACTCTGCTGGCTCCACCTCCTGCTGGGCGGCTGACGACCTTGCCCCTCGCTCTGAAAAGAATGTAGAAGCCAGGAAAACAAAGTGCTCCAGCAACACCCAGAACTGGATCAGACCGGGCTCAGGACCCACTTGCCCAAAGACTTCAAAGACTTCTAGGGGTATAAGTACAAGACCCCTGACAACAGATTTTTAGATTCGACCATCGAGAGGAACCTCTGCTGAAAGACGGACCGCTGAAGAACTAAAGGAAGATTGCCGTGCTGTGTGCTCTAAAGGCTGACCTGTTCTAGCGTACAACTGAAGCTAAGGAGAAGAAGGGGTCCTGCTGTGTGCTGACCCTATCCACTTGACAAAACAAGACTTTGCTGTGTGCTGTGTCTTCAACTGAATCTCCAAGGGCCTGAGAAGAGCTGGCCTCCTGTTTCGCAACCCAGGGATAGAAAGGTTGCCAAGAACTCAAGACTCTGCTGTGTCCCACCTGCGCTGCTGTGTGCCGCAGGGACCGTGGACTGTTCTACCAAGCTTCTCAACATCTGCCTGTGAGGTGGGCTGGCTGCTCTCTGTCTTGCTGGAGAGTACCGCACCGAGCCGGGCCCGACACCGGTTGCCGCATCAAGAAGATCGACGTGCTCAGCGGCACGTGCTTTGCCGCGACCCGGAGGCCTGAAGCAGATCGAGAGTCGTATTTCCCTGCTCTACGAAGCCGCGCTGTGAGTGGCTGACTCCGGTGACGTCGACATCGTCACTGGGGGCTCGTCGAGGGAGTTGTGGAATCCTTGCACCGAACAGCCCGAGGAGCGCTTGTACAACGAGCGCAGTGACACCGCCGGAGCAACGTAGCTGCCTAAAATATCGAGAGCCTACGAACTGATTCATTCTCAGTGAGTATCGAATCACTCAAGAGACTAGAGACTATCGTCTGACGATCCCGACCAACCAAGAAAGCGAATATTGTGTAAACCTGTGATGCTTGATTTCAACTGCGGAAGCTAGATAAAGATATATTATTTTTTGATATAACTCACCTGTGTGGTCTAAGTTTGTGGTGTGCGGAGGGGGGATCATTGTGGTGTCTACGTGCAAATACCTTACACATTGCCTTGGGGATAAGCCTGTCTGCTCGAGCCAAGCTACCTAGAGGGTGAGCAGGGGTTATCTACCGTGTGTGTCCCTGTACCCTGACTAAAAGCAAGGGTCCCTATTTGGTCTAAGGTGTACACCTCTGCCAACTAGAGACCCCCAGATCTAACAGTTGTATTAAGTATATAATTAATTGTTGAATACTTTTTTTAGTAACAGCATATTGGGTTTTTAGGGGATAAAGGTGGGGAGATTTTCTAAAAATGTATGTTTCAAATTTAAATTCAAAGTAAATAATTTTAAAGATATGCAAATTTATAAGTTAGAAGTTTTAATTTTATTTTGTGAGACGAATATTTTCAATATTTTTTAAAGTGATGTTAATTAAAATACATATTAATGTTATTACATTTTGTTAACTTGATATTATAAAATAAAAAAAAATACAGATTTTCAATAAAGTAGAATATTTAGAGAATGTCTATGAAAAAATGTGAAATTATATATATTTTTTATGGAACCATTTTTTTTTTTAAACAATCCAGGTCCTATACACAGCTTAATGCCTACAACCCTTAGGCCGGCAGCGTCTACAGACAATATACTTATACACAGCTGTACACCTACAACCCTGGGGTCGGCAGCGTTTAGAGGATTATTTAAAAGGGATCAACAGAACTCAAGTAGCAGAAAAGATAACACCCCCTCGGCCTCCCCCACTTCCCTCCTCCGCACCCGATCTGCTTTATCCCGGTTCTAGAAACAGGACAGTCTGTTCCCAATGACCTACATGAATTAATCCCCAGTACTCAACCAGGAGGGAGGCTCAGTTCTCCTCTCAGGTAGGGAGGAGTTGCAGGATTTGTAGGTATTATGGGACATGTGATCTCTCGTAAGTCAATCAATCGAATCTGTATGAACGAGGACCATAAGTCAGCATTGGCCTCCTTATGCTCTGCAACCATTGACATGCGTTCCATTGCCAGTGTTAACCATAGCTTGTGAAGCTACGCTGTGTGGTGTGGACATTCGGTGAGCCCCACCGAGCTAAAATTACTTGTTGTGCTGCCACGCTTCCCAGTGTGTACTCTGGGAAGTGCGGGATATTGGTATTAAATAGTCTATCTATGTCATCTAGGACACCATCACAGAAGCGCTTCAACTTGGAGCAATGCCAAAGCAAATGAACCAGTGAACCAGTCTGCCCGCATCCCCTCCAGCATCTTTCGGAGTGATTCTTGTCCCAGCTATGGATATGTGCGGGTGAGGTACCAATATGATAGGACTTTGTAGGCAGATTCTGTCTCTGCGGTACTGTGCGCTGTATGGTGAGCCCTAATATATATATCCTCCCACTCCTTGTACAAGAGAGCGGGTCCTAGTTTCTCCTCCCACCGCCGCTGTCCCTTGAAGCGTCCTTTCTCCGTTTCTCCCGTCAGCATCGCATAGAGCTCCAATATGAGGTGTTTATCGTCGTATTTGCAAACCAACTATTTCTCAAATGCTGTTAGTCTCCTCGAAACACACAAGATGATGGACGGAATGTTGCACATTGGCAAAACATTCACCCCCAGTCACAGATCTGGGTTTAATCCATCGTTATTTTGCTCACCACGCCACCCCAGTTCAGACATGGCCATATGCAAATCAGTCTTGACTCTGTGCCTCATGGGAACAGTCCAGCCCGAACTGCTAAGCCATGTCTTCCCTGGACCAGAATCAAGCATCCTAGGACCGGTTTCAGGGTTCTGTCCATCAACTGTTGTTTTTGCATTTGTCACCCTGAGTGGGATGGGTATGCTCAGACGTGAGTCCCGTGCTCTCCATGCCACTGGAATCAATCTATCCTGGCTGAAGAGGGGTGAAACCCCGAAACCGGTCCTAGGATGCTTGGTCCCAGTCCAGGGAGGACCTGGCTTGGCAGTTCGGGCTGGACTGTTCCCCAGAGGCACAGGGTCAAGACTGATTTGCATATGGCTGGGTTCAAACTGGAATGGCATTGTGAGCAAAAAAACGATGGATTTAGGCCCAGATCTCTGTACTGGGGTGAATGTATGACATTGTTCTGCATTCTGTCCATCAACTGTTGTTTTTGCATTTGTCACCCCGAGTGGGACGGGTATGCTCAGACGTGAGTCCCATGCTCTCCATGCCACTGGAATCAAGCTATCCTGGCTGAAGAGGGGTGAAACCCCGAAACCGGTCCTAGGATGCTTGGTTCCAGTCCAGGGAGGACCTGGCTTGGTAGTTCGGGCTGGACTGTTCCCATGAGGCACAGGGTCAAGACTGATTTGCATATGGCTGGGTTCAAACTGAAATGGCATGGTGAGCAAAAAAACGATGGATTTAGGCCCAGAACTCTGTACTGGGGTGAATGTATGACATTGTTCTGCACTCTGTCCATCAACTATTGTTTTTGCATTTGTCAGTCTCCTCGAGGCTGCCGCCTGGCACGCTGACGACGTGACCCAGGGATGGATTTGGAGGTAGCGAAAGGCATCTGCTTGATCAAACTGGATCATTCCCTTAGTCTCATATAAAGATCCTATACTCTTACAACCCCGCTCCCTCCATCTGCCGAGACCTCTGATTTGCAACTCGGCGGAAAGCCTGGGTTATCCGTGATTGGGGTAGTTGGGAATGGAAACGTTGTAAGCCCTTTAGTGCTCGCCACCCTGTCCCACACTCTATAAGTGGATGCTGTTACTGGAGAGGAGTATAACCCCCAAGCTCTGTACTTGCGCAGGAGCCACATCGCCCTCCAAATGTTTACCCCTGCGACCATTTGATCCATAAAGGACCAATGTTTCTCCAATAACAGTCGGTTCCATTCCACAACGTAGCGGAGGTGTGCTGCTTGCAGGTACCTATGGGCTAGTGGTAGCCCCAATCCCCCTTCTCGATTAGGCGGTACCAGTTGCATAAAAAGCAGGCAAGGTTTCTTGCCTCCCCAGACAAATCTATTAATTGCGAGTTGCAGCGAGCGGAGCACTTTCGGGTCGAGGTTAGTGGCAGGGTCTGACAGATGTACAATAAACTTGGAAAGACCGTCATATTGACCGCCGCTACCCTTCCGAACCAGGAGAGTCTTAGTCGGCCCCAAGCATTTAGTGCTTGTTTCGTTTGTTTGGTTAGTGTGGCATAGTTCAGGGCAGGAGTCTTTGGTATGGAAGGGGCAAGCGAGATGCCTAAGTACAGCATAGACTGTTCAGCACATGTCAGTGGAAGTTTCTTCTTTAGCTTCACCTCCTGATCCATAGCCACAGAGAGATTCAGAATTTGAGATTTATTGAGGTTTACTTTGAATCCAGAGACCTCTCTGAAGCTTCTCAGTTCTGTGAGTAGAGCCGGAAGGGATGTCTGGGGATGCGTTAGCAAGAGAATCCCATTGTCCGCGTAGAGACTGACAGTATGAGTCTCCGCCCCAAATTTGATGCCCCTGATCTGCGGACCATTGCAAATTTTTTGTGCAAACAGCTCTAGGTACAACGCAGAGGAGAGGGGATAACGGACAACCTTAATGGGTGCCTTGTGCAATTGGGAACCAGTCGGATGACACCCCGTTGATCCTGACGGAGGCTACTGGGGCGTGATCTATGCAGCTAACCCATTTGATAAACCCCTCACCAAACCCAAAGTGACATAGTGTGTCGAAGAGGTCTGATCAGCGAACGCGGTCAAATGCTTTTTTAGCGTCGATGGATAGGAATAGCACTTCTTTGTGTGACCTGTGGATGACGTCCATGAGGTGGAACAATCATTTCATATTATCCCCCGCTTGCCGAGTGGGGATAAAACCGGCCTGGCCCGGGTCTATCAAGCCGGCTATTGATGGGTTCAGCCAGGCAGCTAGGATTCCAGTGAATATTTTCGCATCAATGTTCAACAAGGAAATAGGATGATAGGACCTACACTCCGTAGGATCCTTCGCTGGCTTGAGTATCACTGATATCGAGGCTTCCATCATAGAGTCCGTCAAGGTGCCCGTTTCCAGAAAAGAATTAAACAAACGAGTCAGGAGGGGAGCTAACTCCGGACAGAACAATTTGTAGAATTGTGCTGTGAACCCGTTCGGACACATCCTTGTGTAATTGAAGGTGTGCAATTGCTGTGATTACTTCCTCGGCAAGGATTAGCTGGTCGAGCTGTGCTGCGATTGCCTCCGGCAGCTGATTGACTGTGACTTCATGCAAGGAAGCGATGGCATCAGCTCAGGTGTGTCCGTCTCAGAGCACAGGGCTTGGTAAAGAAAATTGAATGCCTCCACTATCTCCTGGTCGACCTGTGTCTCTTCACCTGAGGGTTTTTTAATTGAACGAATTGCTGCTGCCACTGTCCTCACTCGAAGCCTCTGCGCCAGCATTCTCCGGCACCTGTCACTGCTCATGAAGAACTTGTGGTGCAGTCAGAGGAGGGCGTATTCTGCCTTATCCAGGTCTAAACACTTCAAGAGGAGTCTCTTTTTCTCTAGCTCTCTCCAGATTCTAGGTGCCCCTGTTCGCTTGTGTATTGTCTCTAACTCCACGACTTCTCGTTCTATAATCTGACGCTTTTTGCTGCACGTTCTATTGGCTGCCACTGAGATTCCGATGAACTCCCCTCTCATTACTAACTTTAGTGCTTCCCAGACCGCCTCTAGGGACGTGTTCCCAACATCGCTAGTACCCAGATAGTCTAGGCGTCGCTAGCGAATATGTTCCACGTCGCATTGGATTGCAGGAGGCTTTCCCGCAGACGACACCCCGCCGGGAGGGTGAGTGTTCCCCTGTAGTGAGACTGTGATCATGGCATGATCCGAAAGGGTGCACGGTTCAATGGAGAAGTCGCAGAGGTGCGGGACCAGCGCAGTTGAAGCTAAGAAGTGGTCAATCCGTGCATACATTTTATAAGCTGCCGAGTAATATGTGGTAATCCCTTGTGCCCGGGTGGTGATTGTGCCAGATTGCGCCAGATATCATGGACACCATGATCCACGAACCAGAGCAAGCACTCCTCAGAAAAAGATCCCGAGCGATCGAGGGCGGCGTCCATCACCAGGTTGAGGTCTCCCCTATCAGAATACCTACATCCGAGGATGCCATTATGTCTCCCGGAGCATTGGTAATGAAAGTTTCTTGTTTTGTATTCAGGACGTATATGTTGGCAAGAGTGAAATGAGACGCCCCCCCCCATTGGATTCTAACTGCCAGCAACCGCCCCTCGATTTCCGCTATAGACAAAAGTACTTTGCCTCTGAATCTTGTGCTAAAGAAATAGCCACACAGTGGGGTACTTTTGAGGTGCTAGAGGACCATAATTGGTGGAGGAATATCCGGGAGCACATGCGGTGGTGTCAGGATTCAAAAGTCTCAAGAACACTCAGCCTGCGGAATTTTGAAACCCCACAAAAGGAAGGACCACAGGGACAAGTGTTCCCTGGGGAAAAGCCTGGCATAATCTAAACGTTAAAATGGCTGCTGGTATTCTCAGGAACGCAGTCTAGTTGTTGCTCCAAAGACACATTTTCTGAAGCTTCTACTTGAGCCTCGCGCATAGAGAACACTGAGCACTTCACTAAGGAATTTCATTGAGAACGCACTTACCTGTCCTGTGGAGATTTTCTAGTCGGGTAGTTTTTTGTCTGTTCGTTGGTTTTAGCTGGCGTCGCGCAGCTAGGGTATTCTGTTCCGAAGTCCGTCGGATTCTGTCTATCTCCACATTTAGTAGTATCCAGAGTTTCTTAAATTTTGAGCGTGCCCGTCAGAAGTTCTTTCCACACATGCCTGAAATAGAGACATTCACTTCCTAATTGCACGGATTGTCAGTGTCTCTCCTGAACTCCTGTGAAGGTTTTCAAATCTTCAAATCTTCGTATTTCTTCCTCTTCAGTTCCAATTTCCATCACGCATGGGCAAATTTGACAGCCTGCAAATTCTACACAACCGAAGCCAAGTTTCACATTTTATTGTGTTTACCGTATTGACAGAGAAATACAAAAGAAAGACTAAGCATTTAATGAATAACAAAGAACAGAAAAATATACTTACCAATTGTTCTCTCTTCTGATTATTTTTCCTGAAAAAGAGAAAAGATAAAAAGAATTTCAATGTTATTGTTCTATCATTAACTTACAGTGATATGTAGAAATCGCTAATAAACAAGTATACATGATACAAAGGTCAAGAACAGAAGGGTAGGTTGAGAAAGTTTTGTGAACATTGAAAGTTAGTGAGAGTATTGTAAAATTAGGAAGAATATTAGAATAAATGCTGTGTACTTGTTCTTTCAGTTTCTTTTAGATCTCTCAAAAAACAACACTTACTGATAGAAAAGAGGGCAACACTAAAGAGAGGTCAGGAGGAACACGAGAGTCTTGGCAGTCTCTTCTCTGTTTGTTGTTTTAACCAAAACCCTTGCCTCCCCTAGAGCCTGCTGGATACCTAATTATACTAAAAAAGGTGCCTGGGGGTTTTCGGGAGGGAATTGGGAAAAAGGCAATGTTTTCCTCCTGTGCAAGTCCAGGTAAGAGCCCAGCTCTGACAGAGTGAAGTGCACCCGAGCAAATGGCAGAAGGAATACATCTACAAACCCTTGGTTTAGTGTTAGAATCAATTCAAAAAGAATTAGTGGCTGTAAGAGAGGAGAACAAAAATTTAAGAGAGGAGGTAATAAGTTCAAGGAGAGAAACTTCTGACCTAGCTTCAAGGTTTAATTACCACTAAAGTAGTGCACTCCTTGTCCCCAGTGATTCCACTTGCCCCACCAGGAAGGTTTTAGCGGGGATCCACAGAAGGCACAGATATTCTTAACACAATGTTCTTTACACTTTATGTGTCGTCCTTCGATTTTCCCAGATGCACAATCTCGAGTGGCATTCATGCTGTCCTATTTTAGTGGAGATGCAGCGTCATGGTCCATTCCTTTGGTTTCCTGGGATGACGCTTTACTTTACAATTTTGAAGATTTCAAAAAAGAGTTTCTTTGAATTTTTGAATGATGAAAACTCTCACAAGCTGTTGATAACGAGTTGCTTGAATTACCCCAAGGAAATAGAGACTTAGTAGCCTATCTAGCCCAATTTAATAAATTAGTGCTGGAAACCAACTGGTCAGAAAGTAAACAACGAGCTAAAAGATGCCCTATCACAAATATCTAACCGCCCCACAGAAATTTCAGCTTTTATTGACATGGTTTTGGAAATTGTCTTCTGACTGAGTGAGAGGAAGGGAGAGCAGAGAAAAGATTTCAGATCCACTATTCCACAGTTTGACTGAGTAAAATCAAAATTTAGAGAGAGCCACCAAGGGTCTGAACCTATGCAGATAGGAACCATTCATGGACCTTTGACCAAGGAGGAAAAAGACAAGCGAAGAGATAACAATTTATGTTTCTATTGTGTAGCAAGGGGACATTTTGTGCGAGTTTGCCCAAAGGAACCTAAGACATCCTTTAAGTCGAAGGCAAACTTGCTGCACCATCACTAGAGGAAGTTGGACTGATAGATGCGGACAAGGAAACAACTCCAAGTGAGCATCGGTTGGCAAACACCTTGCAATCGTCATCTCCTCATCTGATATTATCCATGGCAATGAAATTTAGGAAAGTAACGTTGACTAGCATTTCAGTAATGATAGACCCTGGAGCGACTGGAAATTTTTGTGACCTCAAGTTTGCAGAAAAAGTGGGATTAAAAGCAATAAAGAAAATCAAAAGTGAACCAGTGAGCGCCGTGGATGGGACTAATTTATCTTCAGGAACCATTGTGAACCATACTGAACAGGAACAATTAATTTCTTCAGAAGGTCACAAAGAAGTTATTCAATTCAACTTGATTGATGCACCTCAATTTCAGGTCATCTTTGGCCTACTCTGGCTCACCGAACACAACCCTACCATCAATTGGAGTACCAGAACGATCGTGATGGATTCAGAATTCTGTAAAGACCATTGCTTTAAAAGAAAAGAAGACATGAAATAATCGAATCCAGTAGCTTCTTTATGTGAAGCTGGTACTTCTGTGTGCGTGATACATACAAGTGAAATTCCGTTTGAATACAGGGAATTTGAAGATGTCTTCAATGAAAAAGAAGCAAAGAAGCTGCCAACTTATCGTGTGTTCGACTGCAAGATAGATCTCAAAGCTGGTTCCAATTTACCTTGCAGTCGGGTCGATGCCTTGACTGAAAAACAGAACCAGCACCTAAAAGAGTACATAGACAAGTACCTTGAAAACAGTTTTATCAGACCCTCCCAATCCCCGATGTCATTGCCACTATTTTTCGTGCCCAAGAATGAAGGAGATCTGAGAACCTGTATAGATTATCGCACAATCAACAGGATTACTAAAAAAATTGTTACCACTTACCCCTCGTTTCTGTGCTTTTGGATCAAGTGAAAGGAGCTCAGGTGTACATTAAACTTGATCTGATGGGCCCCTACCATTTGATAAGAATGAGGGAAGTCAACAAATGGAAGACCGCATTTAGAACCAGATATGGTCTATTTGAGTACCAGGTGATGCCCTATGGATTATGTAATGCGCCGGCCGCCTTTCAGTACTTTATCAATGTTATCTTGAGTGAATTTATTGATCAGTGTGTAATCGTTTACCTAGACGATATACTGGTTTACTCAGCTTCAAAAGAAATACATCAAGAACAGGTACGAAGAATCTTACAAAAACTCCAAGAAAATAAGCTATATGTTAAATTGGAAAAGTGTGCCTTTAATGTCACCTCAGTGGAGTTTTTGGGCCATGTCATCTCCCCCACAGGAATTACCATGGATAAACAAAAAATCAAAGCAGTGATAGAGTGGAAATCCCCAACAAGTGTGAAAGAGGTAGAAAGCTTCATTGGGTTCGCCAATTTTTACCGGAGATTTATTAGTGAATTCTCCCATAAAATTCTACCACTTGCACGACTGCTTAAGAAAGGAGTCTAATTCCACTGGTCTGAAGAGGCAGAGAAGGCCTTTGAATCTCTGAAAAGAGATTTCACCACAGCACCAATCCTCTTGCATGCAGACTCCGCCGAACCATTTTACGTTGAAACTGATGCCTCAGATCAGGCAATTGGAGGAATATTGTCGCAGAGACATAAAGGAACTGGTCAATGTCAACCAGTAGCCTACCGTTCAAGAAAATGAACCTCGGCATAACTTAATTACACGATTACGGAGAAAGAGCTGCTGACAATAAAAGATACCTTTAAAAAATGGCATCACTACTTGATGGGAGCAAAGCATACGGTAACGGTACAGATCATTGGAATCTGACATTTTTTAAATCAGCAAGAACACTAACTCCACGACAACTTCGATGGTCACTATACTTTGCTGATTATGACTTTGTGATCACCTTTAGACCAGGAACAAAGAATGGGAAGGCGGATGCTTTGTCGAGAATAGACACAGAGAATCCTAAGGAACCAAATGAAACCCAGAGGATAATTCCTGAATCAAAGATTGTCAGTGTGATTGCCCATGGTACCTTGGAGAAACAGATCATGCGAGCAATGAAACCAGAAGACATGCAGAAATGGGCTGAGCAGGAAACTGAAAGAGAAGTCCATCAACAATTACCGTTCAAGGAAGGAGCCTTATACCTTCCATCTCAAGAATGGCAAATTAACGCAATGAATGAATGCCATGACAATCCATTAGCTGGCCACAAGGGTATTCTAAAGACTGAAGATTTAATAAAGAGAACATTTTGGTGGCCGAAGATGACCAAGGACATACATAGATATGTTAAACCCTGCGAGATTTGTGCTCAGGGAAAATCTGAACGACAAGCCCCTAAGGGACTGCTGCAACCCATGCCTACACCATACTCACCCCTGGCACACTATTACCTTAGATTTGATGGTGGATTTGCCTTCCGACCAAGGATTTGACACCATATTGGTGGTCGTGGATGTGTTCACTAAAATGACACATTTCCTCGCCCTAAAAGGGGTCCCCACGGAAAAACAACTAAATACACACTTTAGCACTCAGGTCATAGTTTCAGATCGGGGCTCCCAGTTTCTATCTCGTTTCTAGAAGGCCTTTGTCGAGAGTTTAGGAATGGAGACCAGGTTCTCTAGCAGTTATCATCCAGAGACAGGTGTGCAGACTGAGAGGGTGAACCAAGAGTTAGAACAGTACCTTCGCCTATTTTTGATGGACCAAGAGAGTGATTTAGTACTTGTGGGCTGCGGAATTTGCACATAATAATGCAAAGAACATGTCCACAGGTGTTTCCCCTTTCTATTTGACTTAAGGTAGGCATCCAAACTCTTTGATAACTTCCGAAGAAATCTCTGTCTTCGCGGTTAAGAATTTGGTACAACATCTAACTCAAATACATCAAACAGCATCTAAGAATCTGATTCAAGCAAAACAGACTTACAAAACCTATGCAGACAAAAAAAGAAGAGCAGGACCAGTCCTAAATGTAGGAGATAGGGTGTAGTTGAGTACTAAGAACCTCAGATTGGCAGGAAATTGTAAATTTCAACCACGATTTGTCGGCCCATATCAAATAGACAAAATACTAAATCCAGTAACCTATCGTATATAGCTACCTGCTTAAATGAAAATCCATCCAGTCTTTCATGTCTCCTTGCTGAAGAAGGTGCCTCCAGATTTAAGGAAAGTTTTGCAATCAATACCAGTGCAATTAGAAACTGGAGAAACACTATTACCTTAGATTTGATGGTGGATTTGCCTTCCGACCAAGTATTTGACACCATATTGGTGGTCGTGGATGTGTTCACTAAAATGACACCTTTCCTCGCCCTAAAAGGGGTCCCCACGGAAAAACAACTAAATACACACTTTAGCACTCAGGTGGTCTGAGAACATGGGATTCCGAAGGTCATAGTTTCAGATCGGGGATCCCAGTTTCTATCTCGTTTCTGGAAGGCCTTTGTTGAGAGTTTAGGAATGGAGACCAGGTTCTCTAGCAGTTATCATCCAGAGACAGGTGTGCAGACTGAGAGGGTGAACCAAGAGTTAGAACAGTACCTTCGCCTATTTTTGATGGACCAAGAGAGTGATTTAGTACTTGTGGGCTGCGGAATTTGCACATAATAATGCAAAGAACATGTCCACAGGTGTTTCCCCTTTCTATTTGACTTAAGGTAGGCATCCAAACTCTTTGATAACTTCTGAAGAAATCTCTGTCTTCGCTGTTAAGAATTTGGTACAACATCTAACTCAAATACATCAAACAGCATCTAAGAATCTGATTCAAGCAAAACAGACTTACAAAACCTATGCAGACAAAAAAAGAAGAGCAGGACCTGTCCTAAATGTAGGAGATAGGGTGTAGTTGAGTACTAAGAACCTCAGATTGGCAGGAAATCGTAAATTTCAACCACGATTTGCCGGCCCATATCAAATAGACAAAATACTAAATCCAGTAACCTATCGTATATAGCTACCTGCTTAAATGAAAATCCATCCAGTCTTTCATGTCTCCTTGCTGAAGAAGGTGCCTCCAGATTTAAGGAAAGTTTTGCAATCAATACCAGTGCAATTAGAAACTGGAGTAGAATTCAAAGTGAAAAGAATCCTGGATTCAAAGAGAGTTAGAGGTCAACTATATTATTTGGTGGACTGGAAGGGTTATGGTCCTGAGGAAAGATCTTGGGAATTGAATTCAGATGTTCATTCCCCCAGATTAGTGAGATCCTTTCACCAAAATTTACCAACAAACCCTCGACAGGAAGAACCTCCTTTGTGAGGGGGTACTGTCAGGTTTCAAAAGTTTCAAGAACGCTCATCCCGCGGAATTTTGAATCTGAACGCCACAAAAGGAAGGACCAGAGGGACAAGTGTTCCCTCGGCAAAAGCCTGGCATAATCTAAACATTTAAATGGCCACTGGTATTCTCAGGGACACGCTCTAGTTGTTGCTCCAAAGACCCATTGTCTGAAGATTCTACTTGAGCCTCTTGCATAGAGAACACTGCACACTTCACTAAGGAATTTAATTGAGAATGCACTTACCTGTCCTGTGTAGATTTTCTAGTCAGGTAGTTTTTTGTCTGTTCGTCGGTTTTAGTAGCCGTTGCCCAGCTGGGGTATTCCGTTTCAAAGTCTGTCGGATTTGGTCTATCTACACATTTACACGTTTAGTAGTGTCCAGAGTTTCTTCAATTCATTTTGAGCGTATGCATCAGAAGTTCTTTCCGCACATGCCTGAAATAGAGACATTCAGTTCCTAATTGCACGGAGTGTCAGCGTCTCTCCTGAACTCCGAGAAGGTTTTCTAATCTTCGTATTTCTTCCTCTTCAGCAGTTCTAGTTTTCATCGCTCACGGACAAATTTGACAGCCTGCGAATTCTACACAACCAAAGCGAAGTTTCACATTTTATTGTGTTTACTGTATTGACAGAGAAATACAAAAGAAAGACTAAGCATTTGATGAATAACAAAGAACAGAAAAATATACTTACCAATTTTCTTCTCTTCTGATTATTTTTCCTGAAAAAGATAAAATGAATTTCAATTGTTATTGTTCTATCGTTAACTTACAGTGACATGTAGAAATCGCTAATAAACAAATATACATGATAGACGAGAGACAAAGATCAAGAACAGAAGGGTAGGTTGAGAAAGTTTTGTGAATATTTAAAGTTAGTGAGAGTATTGTAAAATTAGAAAGAATATTAGAATAAATGTTGTGTACTTGTTCTTTCAGTTTCACTTAGGTCTCTCAAAAAACAACCCTTACCAATAGAAAAGAGGGCAACGCTAAAAAGAGGTCAGGAGGAACCCGAGAGTCTTGGCAGTCTCTTCTCTGTTTGTTTTATCCAAAACCCCTTTCCCCCCCTGGAGCCTGCAGGATACCTAATTATACTAAGAAAGGTGTCTGGGGGTCAGGTGAGAGCCCAGCTCTGACAGGTGGGTGTCTCGCTGCAGAAGGTGCGTTTCTTGGAGGAGGTAAGTGTCCCCTCCTGAGCTTTCCAGTAGGGACAAAATCGCTGAGCGCTTTAAGGGGGGATTAAGGCCTTGGACATTGAGGCTTACAATCTTCAGGGTTCTACCCATAATCTATTCATGTGAAGGAGTGAACGCGCTGCTCCAACCAAGCAATGTGATGTGTCAAAGCTGGTTATACTGTGGTTGCTCTGTCTGCATACCCTACCTATCTGCAATTGGTGCGGAGGAGAGAAAAAAAATGTTGAAAACATACCCAAACCAATCCCAAACAAGCCCCAGCCCTATGAAGCAAAATAAACAATTCGTATTCAGAAGGTGACGTCAGTTTGTCAAGTAACGGAGCCCAAGGGGGCATGATGTCGCCGGCGTCTGAGTGTACTAGGTGTCTCACCTCACCAGTATCTCTCCAGTAGTCACTTGGAGAAGAACAGGCTGGTTAGCAGGACACTTCCCCGGCGCCGTCCACTCTAGTAACTCCCAGTGCCCAAGCAGGTCAAGTCAGGGGGAGACTGATCAGACGACGAGCCCGCCAGAGTGTGGATGAGTGCATTGCGCTCCTTGGCAATTGTTTCCGAGTCTGGTTTATGCCTGGCGGGGGATCCTCCAAAACATTGGGTTAATTTGGAGTGGGAATAACCCCTTTATTATCCAGCACCTTCGCCCAGTATGGTTAGATTGAAAGGGAAATAGTAAATGCCACCCCTTTAGTGTCCAACACCTTCCCCAAATTGTTTTTGATTTGAGTGGGAATAGTAAATGTCACCTCTTTAGTGTCCACCACCTTCCCCCAATATGGTTGGATTGGAGTGGGAATAATAAATGCACCCATTTAGAGTCCAACACCTTCCCCATTGGAGTGGAAATAGTAAATTTCACCCATTTAGTATCCAACACCTACCCTCAATATGGTTAGATTGGAGTGGGAATAGTAAATGTCAACCCTTTAGTCCCAACACCTTTCCCAGATTGGTTTAGATTGGAGTGGGAATAGTAAATGTCAACCCTTTAGTTCCAACACCTTTCCCAAATTGGTTGAGAATGGAGTGGGAATAGTAATTGTCACCCCTTTAGTGTCCAACAACTTTCCCAAACTAGTCTAGATTGGAGTGGGAACAGTAAATGGCATCCCTTTAGTGTCTATTACGCTTCCACCAATATGGTTAGATTGAAGAGGGAATAGTAAATGTCACCCCTTTAACGTCTATCAATTTTTGTTGAAGATTTGTGTTGGAGTGTGCTAATTCAATTCTATAATTTTATTCAAAAACATTAATTTTACTTGTATTTGTCTGTAGTAGAAATACTTTGTGGTATTTTATTAATATTATTGGTGATTAGAAATATAAAAAATTGTTTTATTTTTATAACCAATAATATTACTAATTTCATTGTTGTGTAAAATAAAGACATCATACATTTTTCTATTTTTATCTTTTACATTTTTATTTATTGTATATTTCTACATCATATATACTTCTAGTAAAAAAACAATATTATAAAGTTAAGCAAATAACACATTTTTTCATTCTTTTTATTAATAGAAACATATAAATTATATTTCTATACATTTGTATTTTGTACATTTTCAACCCTTATTTGTTGCATTCTGTAACTATTTTATATACATATTTTCAACATTATTTTTACATATGTTTTATTAGCATATATTAAATAATTACATATATTTTATACTATTATTTGATACTTTATCCATTTTTCATATCTTTATACTTTTATTTGATATGTTTTACACTTGAAAAATTATGGATTTGTGATTTTAAAGAAGGCATTTCACTGTGAAGTGTTTCATGAGGCTGGGTTTACCTCCCACTAAAGAGCTGCCCATTACAGTGAAAATGGCATTTTCACCCAACTACGGTTGTCCTTGGAGAAGAGGGACATACGTGGCGAGAAGCCGTGAATGGTAATATATGACCAATAACTATGATTGTCGATAAATATTATCAGCAGTAAGATGGACACTCTTAAATCCCATTGTATTGATCCTATATGAGTTGATGCAACTGAATAAAATGTGTTTACAAAAAACCCAAAAAAAATGGCATTTTCACCCAAGTATTCTATTTTTGTCATTGTGTATTATGAATTACGATCAATGTTGGCATTTTAACCTGTGGTTATGATAATAGAAAACCAATGTTCCTAAAATGCTAATGTGTCTATATTTAGAAAATGCATTATTGTCAAGACTAGAGAATATAACATGATTTGATAGCAAACCACTCTAGAGAAAACTAATACTACGTATTCCAATGAATAACCTCAAAACCACTGAAAATTAGTTTGCATTCCTTTCCCCCACAAGTGTCAGTTGTTCGAACTGTGAAACAAAAAAAAAACCATGCCAGTAACAAAATCCTCTAATCAACCTACCCACATAAACTGTAGTTTGTGGTAACTTGCACCCACTGCACTAGGTTAGCAGCTTAACCCTTGCACTCATCATTGCTTGGTCTTGTCTACCTATATATACAAAAAAAGAAAAATTTCAAACAGTAACAAAACACCAAGAAGCAGTCATATAAAATAGGGCCTGATTACGAGTTTGGCTCAGCGGCACTTGCTTAACGCCGCCTCCGCTGTGCCAAACCCACCCATGGACCGCTGGCCTTATTACGAGTTGTTAAAGTAATACGGTCAGGGGTCCTTTGACCTTTCCTATGGTGGTGCCTTGAAAACAGGCACCTCAATGGGAATGGCCCAAAGTTCCAGCACGGCATGGACGGTGACTTACCTATAGGGATTGTAGGTTCTCCAAGAACCTGAGGAACTCAGAGCCAATAACAGAGCTGCACCTTGCAATGGTTTTTCATTGTGTACCAGGTAAACTGCAATTCAATTGGTAAAATATAATTAAGTGAAAAATAGGTATCACAAAACCTATGTGTTTCTGAAATGGGCACCAGACATTGAGTTTATTCAAGTTACTCAACCTGCAGGTCTAGGAACATTTTGATGACTTTTTGAGACGTGTGGAGGAAAGAGCCCAGGGCAGGGAATCCCCAGCCCCGAGGACACCAGGGCTCGGTCGGAGCTCATGAACCTGGCCATGCAGGGTCCTTTGCCAGGTAGCAAGCTAGAGAACGGAGCCCAGCACCAAAGCGCCCAGTCCACCCATGGTGCAGCAGGGGCCCCAGTGCCCCGTTCACAGCCTCTGAACCCGGTCATGCAGGAAAAGCCTTCATGGGCGCTTTATGACACTGCCCGGGCCAGTAAAAGGAGTCCAGGGCCCGCATCCCCAGGCCTGCTGATTTCCAGACCTCATGTGCAGCCTCATCCTGCATGCTCTGTGTGCTTTGGAAGCCCTGGCCAGGGGCACAGTCAGGTGTTTCCAACCAAGCAGCCCAGAGCCGCCAAATTGGCCTCAACCAGAGTCTGGCCTGGACTGTGTCCAAGCAGGACGTCCTGTCTGGGTCTTTGGAGACCTTCCCCACGCGTGTTGCAGCAATGGGGCTTCAGCATAGAGCCTTGGCCCTGCCGGAGCTCGGAACGAAGCCCCGGCTTCCCAACCTGCCGGAGGAGCGGGGAGAGGATCTTCCTGGGCCTGCTGCTTTCCTGTTGCCAGGCCCCACTCCTCAGGAGAATGGTAAGCCTTGCGCTGGGCCTGCCGACGGTACCTGCTGGGTGGTGCGGGACATCAACCATCACTACCATTCGCGACTGGGCCCAGGCATCTGCTGAGGGCTTCTCTAAGCTCTCTCAGACTCGTGTTTCAGCTCAACACCATGCTGGGCCTTCATGCAGGGCTGGTCCAGCCTCTAGGCCCAAACCCAAAAGCGGAGCGACAGAGGCCTCCACGGTCTGCAGCCACCTTGCCCTGGGTAATGACTGTCACCACCATACCATTGGGCTCAGGGTGCTGCCTTGGGTGGGTGCCTTCCACCTTCCTGGAGCCATGGCCTGGGGAGCCAAGGAAGGGTTGAGACCAGCCCACCCTACATCCTTTTCCCATGGACCAGCCTGGGAAGCTAATTTTCCTGGACAAAGATTATAGAACCCTGGGGGTGGCGGGGGCAAAAGTTGGAGTTAGCCCAGCCAGCTGACCGGCTGGCCATCGGTCACCTAGCCCATCAGGCTATCTGGTTGCAAGGCCTGGCAACCATATATCCCAGGATGACCCAGGGACCAGATGGCCCGGGACGACCAGATCCAGGACCCAGTTACACAGCAGTCTGATGATAACAAGAGTGGCATGCACTCTGAGGCCGGTGCTTGGGAGGCTTATTTCCGGGGCTGCTTGTCTCGCAGCAACTTGTGCAGGAGTAGGGGGATCCAGGTACGGCCATCTGGTTGCCCTGCTGACCCACAAGGGATAAGGCCCCTGTCCCTGCACCTAGCAGTGCAGGGCTTGAGGGGGTGGCCTTCCGTATCAGTCGGCACATGGTGGGGTGGCCTACCACAGGCCCACATTCCCTCTCCGCATCCCTCCTGTTGGCCTGGCGGCAGAGGGACCTGTTCCCAGGTGTGGTGGAGTTGATCTGGGGCACCCATGGATGGAGACAAAAGCTTGGCTCGGGATGACTTTCATCAAATCTCAGCAAGGTAGCTGCTCAGTTACTTACTAAACCCTGACCCAGAATCAGGTAATCTATGAATGATTTAGCATGGGGTTCCCCGCAAACATGCAATGCACTAATGGTGATGGAGGCGGCCCCCTTCCCTCTGCGTTCCAGTCTCCAAGCAAGCAGCTCTAAGCACTGGCCCAAGAGGCCAGCTATCCCAGGCCAATCAAGGCTCCACAGCACTGCAGTATCATTACGGTTTAGGGGGGATTCTGACTTGGAGGCTGTTAGAACTGGGGTCACCAATTCCGACACGGTAGCTTGGCGCGGAGGCAGGAAGGCACCCGAAAGCAATGTGTAAAGCAGTTGTGCAGCACTCACTCACCCGGACTCAGTAATGCGCACACAATGAAAAGACACCACACCAAGTTGACTGGTAAAATAAGATCCTTTATCTAATTCGAGTCATGGCGAATAAATTCATTTCAATAATAGAGCAGAAAGTCTCAAGACAGCAGTAAATTCATTTCAGTTAACAGCACAGATAATCTCAGGGCAACATTGAATTATTTCCCGTAAATAGAACACTGAATCTCAGGGCAACAGGTAATTCATTTCAGCACAAAACGGGCGTAAATTCATTCAAGTGAATAGCACCAATAATCTCATGGCCTCAGGGCATGAATATAACCTCAAAACATTTCCTAGACAGGAGAACATCAATGTAACATGCACGACATTCATGGGGTTCTCAACTCATAAGGGCAGGACTCCTTGTAGGCATGGTCCTCAAGGTAACACTCCTGGGGCATGCATATAGCGTCAACAATCGATCTCTTGGGGCTTATGGTGCATACCAGTACTCAGCATTGGGAAGGCAGTTCCATACCTAATTTAGGCCCCAGCTCTTAGTAGTTCAAAGACGAGGGGGGGGGGGGTTAATTGGGGCCCAGTAGCAGTCTCCTGAGGGGAGGGGCGGTCACAGGGCTGCCACTCTAATCGCAGGAGGCTCCTTGGCAGCCCCCACCTATCCCCGCAGACTCTCCGCCCTCCCCCAGGGGGATTATCTGGTGCTGTGGGCCTCCGCTCTCATTCGGGAGTTCCAACTTCAAGCGGGAGTTCCAACTTCAAGCGGGAGCCCGCGCAGGCATAGCGGACTCCCAGCAGCCCCTCCTCGCGCTCTCCTCACGCGCGGTCGGTAGGGGCGAGGCAGGGGGGGCTGCCGCTCCACGGGGATGTCGGATCCGGCCTCGGCTCACCGGCTTCGTCCTCGCCCTAGGACCAATTCGGGCACGGTCCTCGAGAGGCGCGCCGGCGACAGCCAACCCCAGCGGGACTCGCAGGGGGCGCGGCAGCATCCACCAATGGCTGTGCGGCGCTAACGGGGGCGTGGCTGATGACGCGGCCAGCGCGCCAGTCATGCGACGACGGACACGCTGGCTTCTCCGGCTCAGTGTAGGCCTCACCGATACCGCGGCGGCCCTCTCCAGGCTTCGGGGGCCACGGCGGTGTCTTACGCAGCGGGTGATCCTTGTTGGTAGTAGGCGCTGGGCCCGCGGCGGTGACTTCTGGGCCCCACAGCGCACTTCGCTGCAATGCCCGACTCTCGCACCCACGTGGGAGGCCCAGGCAGCGGCTCAGGTCCCACGGCGCCGGGCGACAGCGGGGTTGGCAGAGAAGCGGCTCACGGGCCCAGCGCTATCATACAGGTACCAGCCGGCGGCAGAGACGGGAAGGTAGCTTTACCAACAGAGCGCTTACATAGCACAGCACAGGGGGGCGCAGTTCTTGCAGCAGCAGTCACTAACAGTCCTAGGCGAGATAGCGCTTTGGGATGACACAGCGCTGGTTACCTGGCTGATCCCCCAATATTGCTCACAGCAGGCAATCCTCTACTTCAGCTCAGCGCTTGTCTCGGGGGGAAGGTTACACAGCAGGTCTCAGTGCAGGTTCTTGGGGGGAAAGAAGGGGGTTGAGTTGGCATGCTTCAGAGGCAGGATGGTTCCCTGTGGCACACTGGAGTCCCTCATCTAACTTGGGTACAGCAGGGCCTAAACTCAGTCAGTCCCAGTAGTGTAGGTTCCTCTCCTAGGCCCAACCGCCTGTACTCCGGCAGAGGTTCCCCCAGGTCCAGTGGTGCCCCAACTGACTAGTTCAGTTTCCCTCCTTTCCTCTTATACCCCTAGGTCAGGTGACCCTCCTGTAAAGGCGGCAAAGCATAACTCCTCCCTTGCCTGGACGGTTCCAGGAGCTTCTACATGTCTGTCTATGGGACAAAAAGGCGGGATGGCAAAGATACAGTATCAAGATGTCCCAGCCTGCTCCTAACTACTAGTGCGTGTATTCAATGGCCACTCCGCAGTAGAAGGGGCCTGTGGCAGCACTGTTAATAGGAGAGAGCACCTGCACCACAGCACTGTTTGGCAGTACGATTTCACTGCCGGTTAATCACTGACTGCCTTTGCTGCATATATGGATGTAATCAAGACGCTTCCGTGCCGGAACTACGATTCCCAGCAGGCATTGCGAGTCACGCCTCACATGACGCTAACGCGACGTCAGTTTCAGGGTTAAGAGGCGACAGAAGGATTTCCGCGTCGCCGATAATTCCTAGAATTGTGCCCGTAGCAGACTTCTCCTGTGGACCACAAGTGAGGGCGGTAAGAGTGCCTATGCACCTTTGTTCAGATCGCCACTGAGAGGGGAAGACGAGCCTCGCTGTTTTCCTCCTCGTCGCTCCTCTGTTGGTGGAGACCCGTTGCGTAAGGTCTCATGCAGAGGAGCTGGTGATTGTTTCCTGTGGCCCCTGAACTCCTCTGTTGGGAGAGACCCGTTGCATACTGTCTCATGCAGAGGAGCATCTGTTTGTATTTGTTTCCAACCGGATATCACAGGCGAACTGGAAAAGTGAGAGCCGGGGTCTCCGTTACGATTTGCTATTGGATTGTTATTTGAACATTGTATGCTGGTGACATTGTGATTTATAACCAACACTAGCAGATCGCTACCTGGCTAAGGGCAAGAATTTATTGTTCGTAGTCCAGAAGCAAACCATCATCAACTGTTTCTTTTGTTTTGTTATTTTCTACCTACTTTAGGAGAGGGTGTGTTTCTGTTTTGGGAAAGGCATATAGTCCTCACTTCAAGTCGAATTGGTAGGTGACATAGGGGGAGACATCAAAAAGTGCAATCTCCGATATGTTGTGATCCCTAACTTCATACTCCAATGCATGATTTCTTTGTTTTGTCTTACAACACTAGTTTCATGAGGTGAACCTGCCGCTGCCCTCTGCTCTCTTCTGTATCCTAGGCTCAGCCTTTTTTACTTTTCAGGTGAGGGGTGGGAGACATTGAACATGGTGTTGCTTATCGTTTACTTCTCTAATGCCCTGTTCTGTTAGACGCTGTGCTTCTACTGTGTTCTTGTATCATTCCCAGATCTCCCTCCCCTCAGTCCCTACCCTTTCCTTCCCCCACTCGATTACCCCAATAGTCTGTGTTCTCCTAAAGGCCAGACTTGGGGTTGTCCAGAAGTGGGTCCCTTTAGAGCATCAACACAGTCCTGAGGATTCGGAACGGAGGAGCCTGACATACTCTATTAGTAGGTGAACAACCCAACACTTGGTGAATTATGCTTCACAGTGCTAGGAAACCGACATTGAAGGATCAAAAAGCGACGTCACTATGAACGCTTGGCCGCCACAAGCCAATTGTCCCTGTGGTAACTTTTCTGAAACTTCCTGCTTGAAACCCAAAATGTGAGAAGGATCATGAGACCCCACTTTCATCGTCAAGCAAGGTTTCTGTCTTCCCAGAGCTCAATTTACCTGCGTTATTGTTTGACAGGTATGCCTCCCCATTCAAACTCCCCACCTGCCACTGTTCCCGGAGATGGTCACACCCTGCAGGCACCAGAAGCAAGAGCCCCACGGAGCTTGCCCCACCACCTCACTGGTTAAGTGAAAATAAGATAAGAGTAGTTGTATTTCACCAGTGTGAAAGTGAAAGTGTGTTGGGCTTTCCACTTATCCTACACCTCTCATGTCTTTTCACAGTGCCAGACTAGAGTCAAGCTCAATGGGGTATTCTTTCCTTGCTGATTCTGCCAAGCCTGTTACAATGACTCTGGTTTTGCTAGATAGTAGGTAGGGACATAGGAATCACGTTCATCCATTCAAGTGTGTCACTAATTAGATGACTAGGCATTTGGCTATTCTCGTGCCACCACACAGTGGCGAATTCTGGGTTATTACTGCTGCCCATCAGCTTCAAATCAGTCTTGCTTCAACAACAAAACATTTGTTCTGGAGTGCAGCTACACTTTCAACTGTCCTCACAGGAACAGGTATCACGTATAGGATCGAGATAGTACACACCCCAGTGCTACTATAACAATATAAATTGTCTATGAACTGTCCTGAGAAAATTAAGGTATGATTAGCAGGACATTAATAATCAATATGTAATATGGACTGATTATGTGTAAACAATTAGACCAGGAATCGGAGCTGGCCAGACTCCAAGCCCCAGTTTACAGCACGGTAGGAGCCGCCCACGTTGCCTACGCTGTTTCCTGCACTCAGAGGTGGAAACTTATACCTGCGGGGACTCCTGCTGTGTGGGAAACCAGGAATCGGAGTGGGCCAGACTCCAATACCCAGTTTTCAGCACGGCAGGAGCTGCCCACATTGCCTACACTGTTCCCTGAGCCGGGAGGCACCTACTAATATCTGCGGGGTTCCGGCTGCACAGGACACCAGAAATCAGAGCCGGCGGGACTCCAAGCCCCAGTTTTCAGTGCGGCAGGAGCCTCCCACGCTGATCCCTGCTCCCAGAGGCGCCTACCTATGCCCGGGCACGTGCCCGTGTGCAGACTAGACTAAGAGCAGGCACATCTGCTCCCGTCCGCAGCTGAATGAGGCTGGGCTAGCCCCCCTCTGCCTTGTTTGAAACCCGGCAGGATTACGCAGCAAAGTAGGAAACAATAAAACTTCATCATGGGAAGATGCAAAAAAGAGAGCGGCACTACCATTTCATGCCCTACTGTTACTATTGACAGCATGTTATAATAAGTTGTGGGGTTAGTTTCGAGAATCACCTAATGACGGGGATTTAGGTCAGGGACAAAGGTAGTAACTCTCATGACCATTCTCTGAAACCTAACTCTATTAGGGCACCCATACCACAGATCCCAAATGTATCTTTAAGAGATGTGCCAACTAATCTGGCCCTATTTGAGGAGTGAAGACTAGCTCAGCCTGTCAAGCAAAACATTGCAGAGAACAGTGTAGCTGCAACTGCTAAGAAAACTATACAAAAGGACTTATAATCCAGCATTGATATATGGGCAAGACCTGAATTACCACTAGTAACTGCACACACCATCGATCGAATACAGTAAGGTGTGCACCCAACCAGGAGCATCTGGATTTACCATCTGCAGCATGCCCCTATTTAATGGTCGGAGCCGGTGTGCCTCCGCTGAAGAATTCCCAAAGTGAAACTTGGGAGGAACTGTGGAACAAATGTATGTACTGGCTAACTAAACATTTTAATCCATAAAGATGCAATCAAATATTGATGGTACAGAGGGTTGGGTGGTTAGGTCGACTGAACAAAGTCATTGAGGGAGACTGTATTGTTATAAATTTCTGTAGACCCCTGAGTGTGCGAAACGTGTTGAAACAGCAGGAGAATTTTGGTGCCCCTGCTCTAAAATATGCTGCCTTTCCCTGGGTTACATTTATAGACCAATAGCATCTGGACCTCTATATCCTCCACAGATGATCACATATCCCAACAGGCTGTCCATCCTAGAAGGCCTCAATGGGCTAGAGTGACTGAGGCCTAACCCAATAGTTGGGGTAAGCCCACGCCCACCATCATGGCAACTGAGTCTCCCTCTACAGCCCCACTGATCCAGTGCGTAAGCAACGATGAGCATACATTAAAAATTCTGAGTTGAAATGTTGCGGGGCTGCATTCTAAACTATCAAACCCATACCGGCTTGTGTTAATTAGTCAGTTTGATATTTTAATGTTCCAAGAAACTTGGTTGATCCATGAAATATTTTTTGAAAGTATGTTTGCTATTATAATTTAGCAACACCTTCGAAATCAGGCCATGCATGAGGCGTGCTAGCTCTCTGGGTGAACATTAAAGCAGGTGAAGGTACTATGGTCATTTGATAGCAATAATCAGGCAGTGAGCTATCAAAGAGCCCCCACTATATAATGAATACATGTTTACAATAATGATTTTGCGAATGTGAAATAACAAATTTCCAGTTTTGTCTGAATATAATTTGTCCTCGCAAAGCGCTGTAGGCGATAGCAGTTAATTACCCGATTTTTGCCTGGGTGGCGATTTTAATACAAGGCTGAGTCCAGCAAATATCCACTCTCATTCCTTGAATATTATCCCTTGCACTGACACCCCGTCTTGCGCACATACCAGAGGACTTGAATTAGCTTCATTGTTGGCTACTTGCGAACTTGACAATATTATAGATGTTTAAGGTAATTGCACAGAGGTATTACCTACCTTTAGTGGGGCGAGGTTGCATGTCTATAATTGCTTACTTTTTTATATCGGCCCATGTGGAGGGTTCGCTGTTATCAGGGAAAGTTATTGCTTCCAATTTTGGAGACCATAACCCAATTGAGGTGGTCCTCTCCCTGGCTCCTAAGCCACAGTATTCGATAAAAATTGGAGCAAGCAGCCTTGAACCTTCATCTGACGGTCTTTGATTAACATTGAGGACAGTTGCATCTGCAACACTGTTCCAGAAAGTTATTAGAGAGAATCTTGATACAAACTTGGAATCCAGAGAAGAGACCCTGTCGGGAAGACCCTACTACCCCTTGTCTGAACATAAACTCACTAAAAGTATGTCTCAAAATTTCGAAAAAAAGGCAGGAGAAAGAAAAATCCCTGGATGTGATGTAGTGAAGCTACTGGGCACAGAGTATGCCCTGTTTGTGGGAGGAGACCTCTTTTAGGACAAGAACCCGGGCTGGAAGAGGAGCTGAGGTGCTTTAAGGAAAGGACCAAAGGTAGGGGTGGTGAGGGGCAGAGTGCAGAGGAAGAAGGTTAAAACTGTTTCCAGGAGGCCAAAGATCATTTATTCTGCAGTTTCCTGGGACATGATTAAAATTAGAGCACTCTAGGGTTTATCAAGAAATATACCCCTATAGTAGGTCAACATGTTTCAGCCCTTTAGTGACCCCAGCAGGGGCTCAGGATCATTCTACAGGAGCAGATGATAAGTCACTCTGCATACAAATCATATATATATATAAATGTGTAAGTAATATACTTAGTTTTGGTAACCTGTACGGGTGAGCAATGGTCCGGGAATTGCAGGAAAATGGGTCCACCGTCTCATCTGAAAGACATAATCAAGAAGGACAAAACAAAACAAGGAGGTCATCAATCATATGTTGAAATGCACTGTTAGTTACACAGACCAAGGTCTCCAATTCAAACCAAAAACACTTTTTATGACAGCAAAGAGTTAAAAGTATTAACTAGTTTATTTTACTTAATGGATGATGTGTAATACCTCTCTCTAGCCTTGTAGGTAACCCCACTATTTACATTGTTAGAGGAAATCAATGGGACAGGTAAAGCAAGCAGCAAAAACACACATAAATAACCTCAGTAAGTGTGGCATGCCGTGATTGTAACATAATGAAGAAATATATACTTTTATGTTCTGTTAAGGGAAGTAGAAGAAGAAAACATAGCTCTGTTGGTCCATGATGACAGTGGCTCCTTCTTTGTCCGCCAGTTTTATGACTATCTGGCAGTCCAATCCTAGTTGTTGGAGACAGTGCAGTTCGACTTTAGATAGATTGAAGAAAGGCATTTTGGCCGACGGTCTAAGTCTTTTGAATTCTTTGATCACTGCCTTCTCAGAAGTTACCACTTCTTGTTAGACCAAGTGTAGACGTGGATTAATGATAGACTTGTTCCTCATGGCCCATGTTAGTTTCTCTTACAAGGTCATTAGCTTCTCTATTATCTGAGAAGAAGAAGACCAGTCTAATTTTTCTGAAGATCTGGGATTGTTCAATCCGTGTGAAGAAATTGTCACCCAAATGGGTGGGGACAAAGCCCCTTATTAAGGACATCTTGTTCTAATGGTGTCAGAACCTTGGGACTAAGATTGACGACTAGATCGGAGTGGTGCTTGTTGATGGGGAGGGATCCCTTGTCATGCTCTGTGTCAGGCGTTGTTCGATTGCCGGGTCCCACTGTACTCTGTGAGCATCTTGTTGGTTGCCTCGTGTTGATCTGTTTCCACGTCTTCTACGCCCCTTCCACACCAGCCCGTTCTAAAAAAGGGGGGTAATTCGGGACTCCAAATGGGGTTGGAGAGAAGGGTATACCCAAGGCTGTATATATATGTATGTGTGTGTGTATATATATATATATATATATATATATATATGTATATATATGTATGTTTGTATATATATGTATGTATGTATATATTTGTATGTATGTGTATATATGTATGTATATATGTACGTGTGTATATATATATGTGTGTGTAGATATATATATGTATATATTCACTGAAAAAACCAAATGGTACAAGGTTGTTATAGTTAGCACATATAAATTTAAAAACCTGAGATATTCACTGAAAAAACCAAAGGTTATAGGGACGCTATAGTTAGGCTGACATTTCACTCGTACAAAACCAGATAAATTCAGCAGTTATAGCTAGCCGAGCTAACTATAACTCACGCCCCCGCAATGCACTGCTTATGACCTCATATATTACATCACTCATGACATGGTCAGTGACCTCACTGATGACATCACTAATGACATCTCAAATGGCATCACTGATGACATCACTAATGACATCATCTGGTGACTGTGAGTGTTTTTTAAAATATTTTTGAGTGTTAGATATACATACCAAGGTGAATTATTGGGTGTATGAGTGACTGTATCAATGACTGAGTGGGTGCATGACTCACTGTATAAGTGAGTGATATGGTGTCTCAGTGAATGTATGGATGAGATACTGGTTGTGTGAATGTGTGTATCTGTCTCTCAGTTGATATCGAGATGCTGTATGGGTGTGTGAGTGGGTACATGAATACCTATATGGTTGATTGGCTGGTTGTCTGACTACCTCTATAGTTGTTTGGTGCCTGTGTGTGGGGGTGAGAGTGTGTGTGACTGCCTGTATAGATGAGTGAGTGGGGGTCCTGATAGCAGGCCACACCCCCTTTCTCCACCACTCTGCAAATATGCCTCCTGGCGCGATCTTGTTTGAGGGATATAATCCCCTTCCCTGTTAAGGGTCTTCGGGGTCTGCTAGCACACCTGTTACCTCCAGTAAGCCCCACATAGTGGGATTGCTGAGAGGTGGTCGCAGGCCATGCCCCTTTCTCCACCACTCTGCAAACGCGCCTCCTGGAGCTCTACTATTTGGGTGATGAAGTCCCTATGCCTCTTGAGGGTCCCTGGGGACCAACTAGCCCGCCTGTTACCTCCAGTAAGCCCCACAGAGCTGGATTGCTGAGAGGTGGTGAGAGGCCACTCCCCCTCTTTCACCATCATTCTGCAAATGAGCCTCCTGGTGCACTACTGCTTGAGGGATGAAGACAACTTTAGTCCTGAGGCTCTTAGGACACGAGGGGACCTCATTGCCCCACCAGCAGTATGCCCAAACAGCAAGCATACTGTTTGCTATGGGATGGCGGGAGCGGTGCTCCCACCATCCCATAGCAAACTGCAAGGTCCCGTGGGTGGGCACCCGGGACATTGCTGGAGCCGGCCCTGGGGTATGGCAGTCCCCAGGGCCATTTACAGCACCAGGAGGGGGGCTGCACGGTCCCCCACCCATGTGCAAAATTGGCCCAGAGGTGGTGGTCCCTGAGGCAGTTGGGGCATGGCCCCCCACATTTAAGTGTAGTGGCCCTGGGAAGGTGGCAGTCCCCTGGGCTGCATGGTGGGGCCAGAGCCCCCCCACACTTCATTTTTTGTTATAGCCATGGGGAGGTGGTGATTCCCGGGTCTGCGGGGGGCCACGTGACCCCCACATTAAAATTAATTATCCACTGGTAGGTGGCGGTCCCCTGAGCTGCAGGGGGGTTGGAGCCCCCCACGCATTAAAACAAAATGCAGCCCCAGGGAAGTGGTGGTCCCTGGGGCTGCGGGGGGGCGCACACTTCAAAAAATTATCCCTGGGGAGGTAGCGGTCCCAAGGGCTGTGGGGGCCTGCAAGGGCCCCCGCATGTCTATTTCTCATTGCCCCCAGGACCTGGCCCACCTGGGGCCTTAAGTAAATGAAGCACGGGAGCCCAGGCTTTGTTTTTATTAAACATTTGTGGCCAGATTCACGGATCCACTGCAAATCCCTCTGAATTGTTTTCAAAAAATGCTTTTTAGGGCCCTGGGGACCCCCTGAGTAGGCCTAGGGGTCAGGGTGTTTCTACCCTGACCCCTTTTCTTGTTTTTTCACGTTTCTTAACCTTTTTTATTGTGACTCGGTTGAACCGAGTCACAATATGGCTGCCAACAATTCCTGGTTTTAAGTGTTGGCAGCCAATCAGATTGCAGGCTCGAGATCGGGAGGATTCATGGATCCTGCGGAGCCACAGTTGTATATCTGAGAAATGTTAATATTTCTCAGGAACTACAGACGGATTTACAACATTTAACAAAAAAAAGTGCCTTCTGAACCAAGAGCAACTTTTTTGCCCAATTTGGTGTTATTCTGTTCAGGAGTTCGGGCTGTGGCCGTGTCTAAAGTTTCCTAAGGCAATTAACATGGAGAAAACGTGTTTAGGCACCCCCTGTTTCTCAGCCCCGCTTGACGAATCACCCCAAAACTTTCAACATAGCAGTTGACCTGACAGCCCTATTAGTTGAGACAATTTCACAAAGATTGGTCAAATGACTCCAAAGATATTGGCAAAAGAAAAAAACATTCTTATAGAAAATGGTCCTTACTAGAACTACCAACTGGCGGCCGCCAGTAGGTAATATATGTGTATATATATACCTATGTATATACATATAGAGCTATGTAGAAATATATATGTAGGTATGTGTATATATATGTATATATATATATATATATATATTCACTTAAAAAACCATAGGTTTCACACATGTTATAGTTAGGTGGATATTTCACTCGTAAAAAACCAATGAAATTCCCCCGTTATAGTTAGTTCAGATAACTATAACTCGCGCGCCCGCAATGCACTGCTGATGACGTCACATATTACATCACTCATGACATGGTCAGTGACATCACTCATGACATCACTGATGACATCATCCTTGTGATAGAGTGGCGGTCGCGCGAGTTATAGTTATCTGAACTAACTATAACGGAGGAATTTCATTGGTTTTTTACGAGTGAAATATCCACCTAACTATACCATGTGTGAAACCTATGGTTTTTTAAGTGAATTTGCAAGGTTTTTTAAATGCTAATTCCTAACTATAACGTGTATGTAACCTATGGTTTTTTCAGTGAATTTGTACGGTTTTTTAAATGCTAAGTTATGTAGGCATTATTATTTTTTTTATATATTTATTTTACAATAAAGTACGTATTAAATTTATTTTATTTTTTTTGGTTTTACACCGCGATTTTTAAAAAAAAATTAAAATGTTTTTTTCTGCCTTCGGGGTCCTTCAGGGACCCCCTGACAAAGGCTAGGGGGTCAGGAACTCTCTACCCTGCCCCCTTTTCATGTTCGCCACCTTCCTTTTTCACTCTCGCACTGAAAACAAACAAAATGGCAGCCTACACTTCCTGATTTCGACCGATTCGAACGTTGACTAACATGTAACCACCAATCAGAATTACGCTCGCGCACGTTAGGGTGCTCGCACAGTGCGCGCACGGTACGCGCTTATAGATATTTATATGCTTTTAAATGCTATTTTCTCAGGAACTACTGAACAGATTGACACCAGACCTGCAAAAGGCACTTCCCTGACCTGAGGACTACCTCTCTGCCAAATTTCAAGTAATTCTGTTCAGCCGTTCGGGCTGTACCTTCGACTAAAGGTCCTATGGGAAAATGCATGGGGAAAACGCGTTTTGGGACCCCCCTTTTTTCTCGGCCCCCACTTGACGAATCGCCCCGAGACTTTCAGGGTAGGAGCTGAGCGGAGCGCCCCATTAGTTTTGAAAATTTCGCAAGCATTCGTCAACCGGCGCTAAAGTTATTCAAAATAGAATTTTCAGATTTCCTATGGAAACACGGTCCTAACTATAACTATCTACTGGCGACCGCCAGTAGATAATATATATATGTATATATATATATGTATATATATATATTCACCTAAAAAACCATAGGTTTCACACACGTTATAGTTAGGAATTAGCATTTAAAAAACCTTGCAAATTCACTTAAAAAACCATAGGTTTCACACATGTTATAGTTAGCTGGACATTTCCCTCGTAAAAAACCAATGAAATTCCCCCGTTATAGATAGTGCAGGCAACTATAACTCACGCGACCGCAATCCTCTGCTGATGACGTCAGATATTACATCACTGTATTTAGACACCTATTTACCCATGTCTTCTTCCATTAATCTTTAGCTATACATATATTACAAATATTTATTTTTCAGAAAGACACATATTTAATCAGTGATGTAATATCTGACGTCGTCAGCAGAGGATTGCGGTCGCGTGAGTTATAGTTGCCTGCACTAACTATAACGGGGGAATTTCATTGGTTTTTTACGAGGGAAATGTCCAGCTAACTTTAACATGTGTGAAACCTATGGTTTTTTAAGTGAATTTGCAAGGTTTTTTAAATGCTAATTCCTAACTATAACATGTGTGAAACCTATGGTTTTTTAAGTGAATTTGTACGGTTTTTTAAATGCTAAGTTATGTATTTATTAATATTTTTTTTTCAGGTTCTTCACCGTGCGCGCTCTGTGTGCGCTCAGTGCGCTTCGCGCACCGAGCACCCACGATGCATTGTGCGTGCCGTGCGCGCACAGTGCACGCACCCCGTGCTTTTTCGAAAAAAAAATAATGTTTTTTTCATCCGTGGGGGTCCTTCAGTGACCCCCTGACAAAGGCTTGGGGGTCAGGAACTGTCCACCCTGCCCCCTTTTCACATTCTCCACCTTTGTTTTTCACTGCCTCAGACTGCGAGAGACAAAATGGCGGCCGACACTTCCTGATTTCGAACGATTGGAATGTTTACTTTCATGTAACCACCAATCAGAATTACGCTCGCGCACGGCAGCGTGCGCGTACGGTATGCTTACCGTACGCGCACGGTGCGCGCCTATAGATATATATGTACATTTAACTGAAATTTTCTCAGGAACTACTGAACAGATTGACTCCAGATATTCAAAAGGCACATCCCTGACCTGAGGACTTTCTCTTTGCCAAATTTCACATAATTCTGTTCAGCCGTTCGGGCTGTACCTTGGACTAAAGGTGCCTATGGAAAAATGCATGGGGAAAACGCTTTTTTCTCGGCCCCAGTTTGACTAATCACCCCGAGACTTTCAGGGTAGGAGCGGAGCGGAGCGCCCCACCTATTTTGAAAAATTCGCGAGGATTCGTCAACCGGCGCCAAAGTTATTCAAAATAGAATTTTCAGATTTCCTATGGAAACACGGTCCTAACTATAACTATCTACTGGCGACCGCCAGTAGATAATATATATATACGCGTATATATGATATGCATATATAGTATATATGAAAAAAACATAGGTTTTACAGACGTTATAGTTAGAAATTAGCATTTACAAAACCTTTGAAATTCACTGAAAAAACCATAAGTTTCAGGGACGTTATAGTTAGAAATTAGCATTTAATAAACCTTAGGCGTTCCTGTACAAAAATAACACGAAAACACCACTTCCCGATATTTTCAACGAGCAGCCAAATCTGCAGTGTATTCCAAAAACAGGCGATAAGCTGCGTTAGCAGTAGGAATTTACTGGTGTAAAGTAGGACGACTACCTACGGTGTGAAAGTGAGCCCAGCCCAGAATCACATCTGAAGACCAACACATGTCATAGAGCTACTGTTCATGCACCTCCGACACCCAAGAAGGCCACAAAACCCACTGCCACCACCCTCAGGACCTCCCCCTGGACCACCCCCCTTCTCCCATGAGGCAGCGCACAACAGGACAGCGGCCCTTCCAAAAACAGCATGGCCCCTCAGCCGCACAATAGCTGAATTTAGCGAGATGTGGCAACCAAACATGTGTGAAGAATGCAAGTCACCCACCAATAATAATGCACACAATACCAAGAGTACAGGGTGACACGTTGGCGCTTGCGGCCCAGGTGGCGGCAGCACTACAACAGGGACAACCGCATCAATTGATTGCTCATACAGGCCAGGACGGAACCACGCCCAGAGCTCCGGAGTCATTGTTCACATCCTCACACGGGACTGGCATACGCCAGGCCAGCCCAATCCGTTTACACATACAGGGAGGGACAACAACGCTACATGGCCCAGCTTTTCTTTGTAGTGATCTGCTGCTCACAGGTCTAGTTGTCAGTATGCCACAGCCACTCCCTGACGACTGGTTTCCACCCACACCACACCCATCAAGCACAGGCGTCACAGGACTAGTGACCCTGCCAATAAAAATGACCGGACGCACGTGCTCCATGCCATTTCCATTTCAGACTTGGTGCACCGGATGCACTGCGGCCGGCACAGGCACACCGCCAAGGGACGGTGGATTTCGGTCCACTGAGGTAGGGGCACTGTAAGTGCTGAGCGGGTGTGCAACATGCAATGATGCCCCGTCCCGGTGGTCCGGACAGCTCATGTTTTGTGTGCCCTGCTGGACCACAGTGTAGGCCTGAGCCATCGAACAGCGGTGGCCTACCTCACTGGTCACTGAGTTAGTGGCACCACAAGGGCTGAGCGGGTGTGCAACCTGCGATGATGATGGGTGCACTGGTATGTTCTCTGCCATGGCAAAATCAAGACGTAGCACCAAATGTGGGACCTGTTGGCCTGCGGAGCGGGGCTGTATGATGTGGAGGGTGCACTGTCCGCGAAAAGGTGAGCAGTGAGGCCTGGGAGCGCTGGGGCGGGCAGACACCTCTGGGCAGCGGGAGTGGATGGTGTGCAGCAACCTGGGTGCGCAGCGGCGGGTAGATACTTCTGGGCAGTGGAAGTGGATGATGTGCAGCAGCCTGGATACACAAAGGCAGGACAGCGATTTAGGCGTGCGCAGTTGTATATACTCTCCCATTCCTGATTCTGTACTATGTTTCAGATGTGGGAGCTTGAGGGCTCCACTAGGTCCCGGCACATGGTTGGAGACACAGCGGTGGCGTAAAGGTGAGTTATGAGGGTTTTGTCCACAGTGTGGGCACTCACTGTCCCTCCTCATCTCTTCCTTTCTCTCCCTCACACTCTTTCTCTCTCTCTTCCTCTCTCTCACACTCTTTCTCTCTCTCTTCCTCTCTCTCACACTGTTTCTCTCTTTCTCTCTCTCTTCCTCTCTCTCTCCCTCTTTCTCTCTCTCTCTCTCTCACTCTTCCTCTGTTTCTCTCTTCCTCTTTCTCTCTCTTCCTCTCTTTCACTGTTTCTCTCTCTCTTTGTCTCTCTCTTTCTCTCTTTCTCCCTCGCACTCCCACTGTTTCTCTCTTTCTCTGTCTTAATCCCACTCTTTCTTTCTTTCTTTCTTTCTTTCTTTCTTTCTTTCTTTCTTTCTTTCTTTCTTTCTTTCTCTCTCTCTCTTCCTTTCTCACACTATTTCTGTGTGTGTGTCTCTCTCTCTCTCTCTCCCGCCACTCAGTGCCACTAGAGCTGAACACGTGTGCAGTCTGTGGTGATGCGTGGCCATCTTGACAATCAACCCACATTCTGAATTGTGAGCTCTGTTTACCGCGTGTACGCAACGCCTGAGAAGGTTGCTTCGGCACATGGTGCACCTTCTTACACACACGCCGGTGCCGGAAGGTGAGCAGAGAGGCTTTGTCGGTAACTATAATAAACGGGACCTCAAAAGAATTTATACTGCGAGATAAGGGTGTTCTGTTTCCTTTATTTACAGTGTTTCATGTGCCACAATAAAGTTCTAGAGCTTTGCTCTTCACGTCTCTGTCTTCTTTTCAGGGTCTTCTATGCCAGTCCCTCGGGCGGAGTCTTCCTGGCCACCGGTCTCCCTCGGAGATAAGAAAGGCTAAGGTAAGTGTTTTTCGTTTATTTCTTTCCTATGTATTATTGGGAAAGAGAGTGAGGGACCACCAAGCCAATGGGGAAATAAAAATGGTGTAAGTAAACCAAGGGTAAAAGGGAGAGGCTGAGGGAAATGGCCCAGATAGAGGAAGGAAAAAAATTAAAGGTGTCAGAGCACGCTTCACATCTGCACGTAATTACCCTTGTGCCTTTTCCCCTTTTTCTCCTTTTCCCTTCTGCCCGCCTCCCGCTGCTCCATGTAAATAGCCCTGTAGACATCCACGCACCTGGGTGAGCCATGACCCTCCAGGGCCGTGGCAGGAGTCTTCCGCTCTGATCCTGGATGACCGGATACCTCCGTCGGGTCGCGCTCCCATCTCTCTCTCTCAGGCTCCGTCTTCCTTCCTCTGAGTGGGGAACTCCTGCTGCAGGAACGCTGCCTCTCCTCCTCGGTTCTCGGATGCCCGCGTTTCTCCTCCTTCCTCCTCCAAGTACGCTTCAGTGTAGCCCACGTGACCTCCCGCGTGGGCCGTCTCCGAGACGTCCTTAAAGGGCCCGCATATATTGTCCTCGTTTTTGGTGTAGAGTTTTGGTTCGTCAGCCACTGAACTCCACACAGGCTGCAAAGAAAGCAGGGGAGAAACGTAAGACGGGACAAAGTCCTTAATTTCTGTCCCTGACATATTTTCATCCAAGACAGGGACTTCCTGACAGGCTTGTTTCCGCAGCAGCGGGCAGTCACCTCTGGGCGGTGGTAGTGGATAGTGTACAGCAGCCTGGGTGCACAAGAGTCGACAGACACCTTCGGGCACTGGGAGTAGATGGGATACAGCAGCCTGGAGGCGCAGGAACGGGCAGTCACCTCCAGGCACTGAGAGTGGATGGGGTGCAGCAGCCTGGGTGCACAGCAGTGGGCAGACACCTCTGAGCAGTGGGAGTGGATGGTGTACATCAGCCTGGGTGCGCAGACGTGGGCAGACACCTCTGGGCGGCAGGAGTCGATAGTGTGCAACAGCCTGAGTGCGCAGGGGCGAAACAGAGAATTACGAGTGCGCAGTTGTATGTACTCTGCCATTACTATTTCAATACTATGTTTCAGATGACTAAACTTGAAGGCTGCATTATATCCCGGCAGGTGGTTGGAGACACACCGGTGGCAGAAAGGTGAGCTGTGAAGATTTTTTCCACAGTGTCAACACTCACTCTCCCCCTCCATCTCTTCCTTTCTGTCACTCACACTCTTTCTCTCTCTTATTCTCTATCTCTTCCTTTCTCTCTCTCATACTTTATCTCTTTCTCTGTCTCATCCTCACTTTCTCACTCTTTCTCTCTCTCTCTTCCTCTCTCACACTGTTTCTCTCTTTCTCTCTTCCTTGTATCTCATTCTTTCTCTCTTTCTCTCTCTCATTCTTTCTCTCTTTCTCTCTCTTCCTCTCTGCACTCTCACTCTTTCATTCTTTCTCTCTCTCTTCCTCTCTCTCATTCTTTCTCTCTTTCTCTCTCTCTCCTTTGCTGGACGCATGATGCACCACCTTATCTTTCTTTTTGTCTTGCAGGCTGTGATTCACAAATTGTCGAGGGATGACACGCCATACCTGTGCCTACTTTTATTTTGTTCTTTTGTTTAAATAAAATGTTTTATATGTAAATCCATACATGACTAACATTCTTATTTGTCCAACCTCACAAGCATCTTCTTATTAATAATTGTACCACATTAGCCAATTTTTTACGTTCCAGATTCCCTAACGTCACATTTGTTTGTGGGGGGTGGGGGTGAGGGGGGATGGCGGACAAGGATCTGCTGCTGGGGGGTGTCGGAGCAGTGTTGGGTGTCCCACCTGCATGATCGTTGGCTCCATTGCATCTGTTCTCAGAGACTTGCGAGCCGGCGGGCTGACTGACTCATAGATGAAGAGCTGCGAGCTGATGATGTGGGCAGAGGGAGCGTGAAAGGGGTATCTCACACAGACAGAGCTCCGATATATTAAATTGCCCCCGGCACCTTTGTTTTATATTTTCTCTCGATGCGAGGCACAAGATGGCTGCTAACACTTCCTGGTTTGAAGAGTTAGCAGCTAATCAGAGGCAAGCTCATGCTCGGGAGTTAGGCTCCGCCCAGATATATATATATTTGTTTCCTTTAATATCTAAAAAACTACTGAACGGATTTACACCATTTCAACAAAAGCGTGCTTTGTGGACCAAGACCTTTCTCCCTGCCAAATTTGGCATAATTCCGTTCAGCAGTTTGACCTGTAGCCTTGTCTAAAGTTTCCTATGAAAAATGCATTGAGAAACATGTTTTGGGACCCCCATTTTTTCTCAGCCCCCCCTGGACCAATCACCCCCAAACTTTAAAGATAGGAGCTGATCAAAAAAGAGAAACTTTTTGGAAAATTTTGTAAAGATTCGTCAAACTACGCCAAAGTTCTAAGCACATGAAAAAATGCTTTTACTTTGGAAATGTGGTCCTAACTATAATATATATATATATCCAAACACCTCCTCCCAAAGAAAGAGTGGAAGCCACACGGGGGATAAGTTGGAGACGCTTTATTGAGTAAAAACAGCATAATGCATTTCGGCCTCTGTCGGCCTTCTTCGGATGCCTAAAGTTTTCAGGAGGCACTTGAAACACCTGAATATAAATGTCCAGCTGCTTCCCCATAGGTGGGAATACGCTCCGCCCCCTCTCCCAAATACTTGCTCACCAACCAAAAGACCATCGGAACTCCAGGTCCCAGAATGCACCTGTAGTTGAGTAGGTGCTGCAGGGGGGATATTCTGTCCCCGTGGAAATGCAGGATGCTGGCCGCACGATGGTATTTCAAATTGCCAATAGCCTGCGTTAATTGGACTCCCAGCGTCTCCTTGAGTCCCCAAACACCGCTTCAGCCACTCGCTCCAGGCACTGATAAAGGCAGAGGTAGGAGTGTAAATACATCCCGCCCTACGTTTCACCGCCTTTGGGTATCCTGGATTGATGTGGCGGGCCACGCAACTTCAGATCCCTCGGAGAAAAAAAACAGAACCTGCCAGCAGAGTCCGTGGCGGCCTGTCCAGTTCACGGAGAACGCCCCTGCTGAAGTGTGGGTCCAGCGATGACACTAGAACAGCGCACAAGAAACAACGTGCCATTGCGTCAGGGTGAGAACAGTACGGTGGCGACCTGGGTGTGATGAAGCTATCCACAGAGGTTTTTTTTTTAATGTTGTGAGGAGATTCAGCAGCGACATCCATGGAAGGATTTATTGACTAAGACTATAGATACAAAGAGCAATGCGCCGATACGCCCATAGGGGCGGGACTTTGAATACTTCAAAAAGCAATCTGCTTGCTGCCTCTCCCAGTATGCCAATCCCGTGATCAAAGGCGGAAGCGCCAGAAACATGTTGGGACTGAATTGGCTGATATCTCTACTTCGCTACACAAGTATGTATTGCTGTATTGCCTGGCGAAATAAAGAATTAAGACACGCTGTGTGAGGTTCTCCAATTGTGGGCGTTTTCGATTGGAGTATATGGCGGCCTGTCCAGGTTGCGGAGAACCCCCCTGCTGATGAGTGGGTCTAGCATTGACACTAGAACAGCGCACAAGGAACAATGTGTCATTGCATCAGGGTGAGAACAGTACGGCGACGACCTGGGTGTGATGAAGCTACCCACTGAGGTTTTTTAATGTTGTGAGGAGATTCAGCAGCGGCATCCACGGAAGGATTTATTGACTAAGACTACAGATACCAAGAGGCAATGCGCCGATACGCCCCTAGGGGGCGGGACTTTGAATACTTCAAAAAGCAATCTGCTCGCTGCTTCTGCCAGTATGCCAATCCCGTGATAAAGGGCGGAAGCGCCAGAAACATGTTGGGACTCAATTGGCTGATATCGCTACTTCGCTACACAAGTCTGTATTGCTGTACTGCCTGGCGGAATAAAGAATTAAGACATGCTGTGTGAGGTTCCCCAATTGTGGGCGTTTTCGATTGGGAAATATATATATATATATATATATATATATATATATATATATATATATATATATATATATATAATCTACTGGCGGTCGCCAGTAGATAGTTATAGTTAGGACCGAGTTTCCATAGGAAATCTCAAAATTCTATTTTGAATAACGTTGGCGCCGGTTGACGAATCCTTGCGAAATTTTCTAAACTAATGGGGCGCTCCACTCAGCTCCTACCCTGAAAGTCTCGGGGGGATTCGTCAAGCGGGGGCCGAGAAAAAGGGGGAGTCCCAAAACGCGTTTTCCCCATGCATTTTTCCATAGGACCTTTAGTTGCAGCTACAGCCCGAACGGCTGAACAGAATTACGTGAAATTTGGCAGAGAGGTAGCAATAAGGTCAAGGAAGTGCCTTTCGCAGGTCTGGTGCAAATCTGTTCAGTATTTCCTGAGAAAATAGCATTTAAAAGCATATCAATATCTAAACGCGCGCACTGTGCAAGCCCTGTGCGCGCACCCTGCCGTGCACGAGCGTAATTCTGATTGGTTGTTAGATGTCAGTAAACATTCGAAACGGTCGAAATCAGGAAGTGTCGGCCGCCATTTTGTCTGTCGCACTGAAAAGGAAAGGTGGAGAACGTGAATAGGGGGCAGAGTAGGGAGTTCTTGACCCCCTAGCCATTGTCAGGGGGTCACAGTAGGACCACGAAGGGCAAAAAAAAAGATTTTATTTTTTATAAAAAACATTGCGAAAAAAAACCTTAAAAAAAATAGAAATAAAAATCAAGTTTAAGTGTTTAGATATTAGGTGGCTCTAAAAAGAGCCCTTGTGTTTATTGAGTGTTTTTCGGTACCTACAAGTAAGTACGGATGCAGAGTCTAAAGTTCAAGAGGAAGACTCTGTTCCCTTCATCATTGAAATGTACACCGTATCCTCTATAAATGTCTTGCATGTTATAACGCAAGTTGTTGTGGTATATAGAACCCATACCATAGTCTGTGAGGAAAGCAGAAACAGACTTATTGACGTGCTTTCTTGCTTTGTCAATCTGCGGACAAAATTGGTTAGACCAGTTCCACTTTTGCCTTTGGCATATATTAGAATATACAAAGGCAGTTTGTGGAAAAAGTGACATCAATTGCAGAAAGGTGTCCTTAATAAGTATTTCCAGACCTACCCCAGTTAAAGTGCCTAGGTCATTTCCACCACAGTGCACAATAATAAGGTTAGGCTGTGGGAGATGTAGAAAGGTTTTCACCAAAGGCATTAATTGGTGCCACTTTAATCCTCTCTGACCAATCCATTTAATGTCTACATTTGGCAAAGCAAGGTCTTTTACAATACCTCTTTTTTCGGCAAATGTTTCACTCCAGAAAACATAGCTATGACCTACAATGCACACTGTGAACATCTTTCAAGGAGAACAGGATGCACTCAGGAGGTGTCTTTCAGTAGAATGGCAATATGAAAAGAAAGACAGTTGAAAAATGGAGGCATACATACTTTATTTTAATAAAAAGAACTCATTGGCTGATTCAAACCATTTTACAGTTAAAACTAGGCTGTATGTTTACATTTTTAAAAGCATGTTTTGGATTGGTACAGAAAAATGTGTTCCCACTGAACATTACTTTGGATTTGCTGTTAGGTTTGAAAAGTCAAGCACTCTTGCTCTTTGGATTTGAAACATTGTGTGCTGAACTTCTGACCTCTCTGCTCACACCAGTGTTCCATGACCTGTTGCTATGGTAGCAGGCAGAAGTCATGTTGGGGTAAGGGATGATTTGGAAAGGGTTGAAAGTTGCAACCAATAGAAATGTGTGATTCCATTTGAAAAAATGTGGGAAGGACTGTGATTTTACATTAACATGTATATGTGTGAAAAAAGAGAGGGAAACATTGCCATTTACTGGTTGTGGTGAGAGGAGAGAGGTGTACAGCTCTGAGATTCTGGCTCTGATAATCTGCTGTTTGAGTGCCAAATTTCTTTCTCAACTAACTAATTTTAAAGGTGAGTTATGAATTTGAGAGGGGATGTATGTGGTGATTTTTGATATAAATATTAGAATTGTTATTCTTTTTTTAAAGTTGTGTTTTACATTTTGTGTTTTAGGAGATATTTATCTGTCTTGAACTTGTAAGATATTATGGAGTATGTCTTCACTATAAGTTAAGGTGTACTGGTATCACTGAGGAATACTGTTTTGTGCCTAGAATTACCTCATGAGTCTGTATGCACACAGGATTTGTTGTCAGAGATTTAATTTGTGTTGCTCTTGTTCTGTTAGCCTGGCACTCGCAGGAAAGGGGCAGTTTGTTTTCTTAAAGTGTGATGGTTAGCATTCAGCAGAAATCAGTTACTCACAAATGAGAGGCAAATGCAAACACATTTGAAAATAGCATGGTACATTTTCCTACCACTTTAAAAGTTGTGTTTTACATTTTATGTTAAGGAAAATATTTAAGTGCCTTGAACATGTTAGATATTATGGAGTATGTCTTCACTATAAGTTAAGGTGTACTGGTATCACCCAGGAATACTGTTTTCTGCCTAGAATCACACCATGAGACAGTGTGCACACAGGAATTGTTATCAGAGATTTAATTCGTGTTGGTCTTGCTCTATTACCCTTGCACTCGCAGGAAAGGGGCTGCTTGTTTTTTGTAACACATGGTCATGGTCTCAAGGAGCTGTTAGGACATGTGCTCTTTTCTGCTTGTCTAAAATATAAGAAAAATGTGTCAGGCTGTCACAGTAATTATCACTTGCTCCGCCACAGTACTAAATGTGCTTTCAAATTGCCAAAGAAAATATTGCTTTGTGCCTAGAATCACACCATGAGTCTGTGTGCACACAGGAATTGTTGTCAGAGATTTAATTTGTGTTGCTGTTGTTTTGTAAAACTTGCACTTTTAAGAAAGGGCCAGCTTCTTTTCTTCAACTGTGTTGGTTAGCACTCAGCAGAAAGCACTATCTCAAAAATGAGAGGCAAATGCAAACACATTTGAAAATAGCATGGTACATTTTCCTACCACTTTAAAAGTTGTGTTTTACATTTTATGTTAAGGAAGATATTTAAGTGCCTTGAACATGTTAGATATTATGGAGTATGTCTTCAACATAAGTTAAGGTGTACTGGTATCACCCATGAATACTGTTTTCTGCCTAGAATCACACCATGAGACAGTGTGCACACAGGAATTGTTGTCAGAGATTTAATTTGTGTTGCTGTTGTTCTGTAAAACTTGCACTTTCAGGAAAGGGCCTGGTATCACCCAGGAATACTGTTTTGTGCCTAGAATCACACCATGAGACAGTGTGCACACAGGAATTGTTGTCAGAGATTTAATTTGTGTTGGGCTGGTTCTGTAAAACTTGCACTCGCAGGAAAAGGGCAGCTTGTTTTCTTAAAGTGTGATGGCTAGCACTCAGCAGAAATCATGATCTCACAAATGAGAGGCAAATGCTAACACATTTGAAATCAACAGGGTAGATTTTCCTTCTTGTAATGGGTGAGGTACTTCCTACATGTACAAAACTTCAATTAACCTTTACCAAACATGTACTCTTACACACATATCTGCAGTGTTCATGCAGTTGTGCAAGTCTCCATGCAGATCTCTCTTGCAACTGACAATACACAGTCTCCAGAAACACACTCTTTGCACACATGCAGCAGCTTCTCCTACACTCCCATGCGTAATACTCAGCTCTGTGTTGTGTTTCAGATAGCAGTGTGTAACGCAAACACATTCAACGTCATCAAGGCTCATTTCCTTTGCTGTAGTCTAATCACTCACCCTGTAACACATGGTCATGGTCTCAAGGAGCTGTTAGGACATGTGCTCTTTTTTGCTTGTCTAAAATATAAGGAAAATGTGTCAGGCTGTCACAGTAATTATCACTTGCTCCTCCACAGTACTAAATGCGCTTTCAAATTGCTGAAGGAAATATCGCTTTCTGCCTAGAATCACACCATGAGTCTGTGTGCACACAGGAATTGTTGTCAGAGATTTAATTTGTGTTGTTGTTGTTCTGTAAAACTTGCACTTTCAGGAAAGGGCCAGCTTGTTTTCTTCAAATGTGTTGGTTAGCACTCAGCAGAAATCACTATCTCAAAAATGAGAGGCAAATGCTAACACATTTCAAATCAACAAGGTAGATTTTCTATCAAATCTTGCAATGGCTGAGGTTGTTCCTACATGTTCAAAAGTCCAATTAACCCTTACCACACATCTATTCTTATACACATGTCTGCACTCTTCATGCAGTTGTGCAAGTCTCCATGCAGATCTCTCTTGCAACTGACAATACACAATCTCCAGAAACACACTCTTTGCACACATGCAGCAGCTTCTCCTACACTCCCATGCGTAATACTCAGCACTGTGTTGTGTTTCAGATAGCAGTGTGTAACGCAAACACATTCAACGTCATCAAGGCATATTTCCTTTGCTGTAGTCTAATCACTCACCCTGTAACACATGGTCATGGTCTCAAGGAGCTGTTAGGACATGTGCTCTTTTCTGCTTGTCTAAAATATAAGAAAAATGTGTCAGGCTGTCACAGTAATTATCACTTGCTCCTCCACAGTAGTAAATGTGCTTTGAAATTGCCAATCAAATATCGTTTTCTGCCTAGAATCACACCATGAGTCTGTGTGCACACAGGAATTGTTGTCAGAGATTTAATTCATGTTTCTCTTGTTTTGTAAGACTTGGACTCGTATGAAAGGGTCAGCTCATGTGATAGGATTTGAAAAGCTCAAAAAAAAATTGTAATGAATTACAATTACATAAAGGTATTTTTTTTTAGTTTCTTGCAGGTATTGCTGAGCAACAGTGAAAAAATTTAAAGATGCCTATGAAGTCAAGAAAGAGAAAAGATAAGCAACAACAACTATATTTGAAGACAACTGGTAAAAAAAAAATAGGAGGAGAAGCTCGTGTTGGAAAACAGAAAAAGTCTTCTGGTAAGCAGACTAAAGAATTTTTAAAAAATATCTTCAAAAAATAAAAATGATCGAAAGATAAATTCAAACAATGTTTCAAGTACAAAACAACAACAGAGTCGACAGCAAAAACAAAATGCTAATGTAGACTCAGAAGTAAGAAAGAGTGACTTAACACGAAAAATAGATTTTAAAAACATTAGTCGAAAAATGTTTCAGAGAAGAGTGATGTGAAAAAATATAAGAAGAAAACCAAATTTTATAAGAAAAAGAAATTAATTGAAAGTATTGTTACCAAGGCATTAGAAATAAAAAAAAAACTATTCATTTTAATTTTGAACAGGAGGCGTAGATTAGATAAATTAGTCAATGCAATGAAGTCACAAAGCAAAAGGAAAAGAGAAGTGAGAAAAAATACCTTTTGTAAAGTGTTCTTAGGAGAATGGAAGCATAGTTCAAGTACTGAACCATTTTTTAATGAAGAGAGTTATCTTCAAAGGAATAGTTTGTTGCATGCAGTTGACACCAATGGTAGAGCATATGAAGTTAAGGATGGTTGTGTAATGGAAAAGGAGAAAATGGTTCCAAGAAATGAGGAAGAAGTGATGGCTGATGAGGTTATGGGGAGACGTCCTAAAGCCCCAGTGTACACTTGGAATTGTAGTAGTATTTGTACTGTGCGTCAGGAATCTATTGATAAATTACGTGACTTTCTAAGAGAATATAGTAAAAAGAGTGTTAAACAGAAGATTAAGGTGCTTCAAAGACTAGATCCATGCAGAGTGAGAGAGAATACTGGTTTGCAAGGACATTCTCTGGCTTGTCTATCTAGGAAAGTGTGTCAAAGTGTTTTTCACCATTTTAGGACGCTGGCTGTTCATCATACTGAAATGAGAAAGTTTGTGAGAACATTGTATTTTGCTAAAAGTCCAGCACTAAAGTTAAATGAGTTGAATAATGCTCTGTTCCGTGGATCTGTATCAGATGTAGTGAAGGTTACTGATGAGATTCAGTTTTGTTACTTTGGTCCAGAACAAGAAAGTGCAGAAAATGACACAGTTATTGATGAAAATGTGGAAGAGAATGTAGAACTTACTGTTAGTAAAAATTTTGAAGATGAAATGACAAAATTTACTATCATCTCTAATGAAAGACCAAATATTACTTGTATTTGTTGCCGGAGAAGCCATTATAAAATTCAAACAAGGAATGTTGATCTGTGTAAAAAAAGTGAAAATGAAGATAATTATAAGTGGAAAGATTTTGCAACATATATATTTCTGGAAAATTGTTTTGAATTGGGTGAAGATCAGCGGATTTGTAAATACTGTTATAACAAGTTAGAAGAAAATAGAATGCCAGCAAGAGCTGTACATAATAAATTAGAATTGGTTGATATTCCTCCAGAACTTTCTGATTTAAATACGTATGAGTCTATACTCATTCAATGTGTCCATCCGTTTCAGACCATAGTGCGTATGGAGCCAAAAACAGGTAAATTACCTCCTTCGGATTTACAAAGAGGTTTAAAAGGAAGAGTTGTCTATTTGCCATTGGATTTGAAAAAAAATATGGAAACAATTGATGCAGATACTTTGGAAACTGAATCATTCGTTATTCTGGTTAATGGTGTACCTACAAAGAATAAGAAAATTTGGCAGGAGCTGGTGGATGTACGAAAAGTACAAAGAGCAAATTTGTATTTGAAAATAAATAATAAATGGTATGAAGCCGTTTATATGGATGAAGATGAAGAAGAAATACTAGAAGACACAGGAATACCAACTGAGCAAATTGAAAAAGTGGATAAGTCAAAAGAAGAAGAAATTTATGAACATTTCAGCATACATCCTCTTCATTCTAAAGAAGTTATGGGAAATGCTATTGATCTGTTTCAGATGAAGAAAGCAAAAGGAACTCCTGTGAGTGTATGGGAGGAGAGCTTGGAAGCTCGTTGTTTTCCCCAACTGTTTCCTACAGGAGAAGGTGGACGATATGATGAACGTCCAGTACAGATTCCTGCTTCGGAGTATCGGCCTACAAGATTATATGCAGAAGATCCCAGATTTCGTCAAAGTATTCCTTATTTGTTCCATCTTTTATTTGAAAGTGACTTGTCTGGAGGCAAGATGGCGGCTGACCCGTTAGCCGAGTGAGTTGGGCTGTGCTACTCGCGGTGATCCCCCTTTGGACTGTGCCTTGAGAAAGCAGCTGGATAATGTAATCCAATGTAGCCTGAGAGGGTGTATGAATAATGTGTGAATAACGCCAGTATCTCTGCTCTGACCAATTTTGGCAATGAAAATACTCAATGTGACACTTACACCTACCTGGCTTCGTGGTGGGCTCTGGCGTCCTCTTCCGATATACCGTGACTGTTTCTCCGGATTCACACATTGCAGTACCTTCGGGAGCGGCGCAGTAATGCCTCCGAAAGCAGCATCCAAAGTCCCGGCTAAGAATCCGAAGCTGAATCCGAAGCCCCGCGGAGCCAACATCTCGAGCGGACGAGCACCGGTGGGCACAGGATTGAATACTTTCTCTGACCCCGGTTCATCTCCCCGTGTGGGGACCTCGGCTCCCAGGCGCTCTCCGCCTGACACTTCATCATCCAGTGGCGGAAATATGGCTCCGTTGTTTTCCAAAAGAACAACGAAGCTGGTGACACAATCCCTGGATAAAGCCGTCGATAATGGGGTTCAGCAGAGTGCAGATACCATCCCCCCCCCCACGGAAGCGTCGAGCCGGCTGGCTACTACAGATGTCGTTCATGGTGTCAGAAAAGTATCAGATGATGGGGGTGAGACTGAAAATGTGGTGGTGAATGGTATATCAGGTTGCATTCTGGGTCCTGTAGTCCTTTCTTCCGAATTCAGTGAAGCTTCACAAATATCGACTGTTGAGGATGGGTTAGGCATGGCCCAGACTGCTCATAACGCAGATAATGATTTATTTGAGAACTTTTTTTCACTATCAATCAATCAATCATTGACACTTATAAAGCGCGCTACATACCCGTAGGGTCTCAAGGCGCTGGGGGGGGGGGGTGCCGCTACTGCTCGAACAGCCAGGTCTTCAGCTTCTTCCTGAAGGAGAGGTGGTCTTGGGTCAGGCGCAGGTCGGTCGGGAGGGAGTTCCAGGTCTTGGCGGCCAGGTAGGAGAAGGACCTTCCTCCTGTAGTCGCTCTTCGGATGCGGGGGACGGCGGCGAGGGCGTGGTTGGCTGATCGGAGGTGGCGTTTGGGAGCGTAGAAGTTGACTCGGCTGTTGAGGTAGCTCGGGCCTTGGTCGTGTAGGGCTTTGTGTGCGTGGGTGAGGAGGCGGAAGGTGATTCTTTTGTTGACGGGGAGCCAGTGAAGGTCTTTCAGATGTCCGGAGATGTGACTGGTTCATGGGATGTCGAGGATGAGTCTGGCTGAGGCGTTCTGGATCCGCTGGAGTCTCTTCTGGAGCTTGGCGGTGGTACCGGCGTAGAGGGCGTTGCCGTAGTCCAGTCGGCTGGTGACGAGGGCCTGGGTGACGGTCTTCCTGGTCTCGGTGGGGATCCACTATCAGATGGATCCATCACTTCGGATGAAGAAGGGATTAATAGGGATTGGGCAGAGTCTGCAATGGGAGATGAAGATGCGGTTCAATCTACTCATAAGACTCCCGGAACTGTTCGCAGAAACAATAAAAGCAAGGTTGGGGGGAATACTGGTGAAATTTCATCAGAGAACAATCCAGATACTTTGGAGGAGGAACTGGGGGAGAATCTCGCATGGGATTACTCTTTCTCTGCAGTGAACCCTACCCCCAACGGTCAAGGAGAAGATCCTGTAAGTTCAATTTTATTGAAAGCATCGGACTCCTCTAAACCAATAACATTAGAAATGATCTGTGATACAATGATCTCACACAGAGCGGAGACTCGGTTGGAGAACGCTAGAACCCAAAATGCCTGTCGCAAACTGCAAAATGCCATTAGACGCATTAACAAGTCTACTGCCGAGATTGGTATTAGAGTTAATGAGACCGAGAATCGCATCTCCGCTCTGGAAGATGCATTATCCACACAGACGGATATGGTGACTGCTCTCAAAAAACAAAAGGATGATGTCACTTGGAAACTATCTGAGCTTGAAAACCAGATGCGCCGGAACAATCTACGCGTGCTGGGTGTTCCCGAGGCGGTGGAGCATGATGATGCGAGACAATTTATAATTCAATTGTTCACTGAGGCTTTCCCGGAGCTCTCCCACTGGGACTGGGGGACACAGATTCAGAGAGCTCATCGTTTTCCGTTTCATCAAAAACAGCAAACTACCCAGGCTGGCTTAGATCCTAAATACCCCCGTGCCATTTTGATTTCTGTCAATAATTTCCTAGCAAGAGATGCTGTTTTCGACCTTGCCCGCCCCAATCGTAAACGCCTGGCTAAGGGGGTCCACTTTTTTGTTAGACCCGATTTTTCCCATGAAACAGTCTCACGTCGATGGCGCCTCTGCCAGTTAATTCCTATGTTTCATGCAAAGGGGGCACAGGCGTTTTTAATGAACCCTGCTAAATTAAGGGTGGTGGCGCAGGGCCGAAATCAATTTTTTCTGTCTGAAATTGCCGCAGAGGAATTTCTGCAACAACTAGCTCCTCTGGGCTGAAGATAGTATAGTGATTAGATTTAGTCTGTTATTTCCATTACGTAGTTATGTAGTTACGTCTGACTCCACTATTAGTGTTTGGGGGCACCGTGGGTGAGTCCATCCTAACTCTCCATCATCAGGACCACGGTCCTAATGCCTCATTATTGGGTGGGTAGGCTGGGAGGGGGGAGGTCTGAGATTGGGGTGGGTGGTATACTGGGTGGGGGGGGGTGATTGGGTTGAGGGTGAAGGGAGAAATGGGGGAAAAAATATGTTCCGCAACCATCTTTTTTATTTTTATGTTTTGTTATTTGAGTTACTTTTGATTGGCTTTATTAAAGGACTTTTAGGTTCTCAAACTGATGGCTAGTTTGAATCTAACAATCGCCACGTATAATGTGTGTGGTCTTAACCGATATGAAAAACATAGGAAGATGCAAAGTGAGTTGAAACTTATTAATCCCGATATCATATGTATTCAGGAAACACATATTTCGTGGTCGGTACGACAGAAGTTAGATGATTTGGGGTATACCTTGTTAGTGGCCTCTAAACAATCGGACACAACACGGGGGGTGGCTATTTTGGCACGCCCTTCTATAACTAAAACTGAGCGTATTTCAGCAGACATACAGGGCAGATGGGCTATTATTGAGTGTTTAATTGGCAATAAGCGGTCTACTCTTTGTACAATATATGGTTTTAATGATGATGATCCAAAAATTTTGAATTTTCTAAATGGTGAGCTTGCTTTATGGCCTTCTCCACTTCTTTGCTGCGGGGATTTTAACATCCATTTAGATAGTGACTGGGCAGGGCCTTTTTCTTCTCCATATAGGGGTCGTAAACCTAAGGTTTTTCAGGCACTAAAGAATTTGATGGATGACCATGGTTTGGTAGATGGATGGAATTTTTTACATCCTCAGACACCCGGGTATACTTTCTTTTCCTCCCCACATACCAAGTTTTTCCGATTGGATTATTTTCTTATCCCCGCTGCTTGGGCTTCCCATTGTCAAATTCGCATATATCCCAGATTGTTATCCGACCATGCCCCGGTAACTATTTCCTTTTCTAATGTTGTCACTACACGACTTGATAAAATTTTCACCTTTGATAGGAAGTTACTGTTTGACACTTCGTTTGTGTCACATATGAAAAAGTGGATCCCAGATTTTTTTCAGCTTAATCGCGGATCTGCAGAACCTGCTGTTGTCTGGGATTCCTTTAAGGCTTGCTTTAGAGGCGAGGTCCTTAGTTTTGCGCTCCATCTGCAAAAAACTCGGAAACAAAATTTGATGCAGTTATATACGCATCTACGGGATGCGGAATTAGAGCTTATAACTAATCTACAGGCTGCAATAGACCCCAAAGATAGCCTTGATGAACTAGCTCGCTGTAAGGCGGAGATCAATCTTATTTGGGCCCAAGAGATTGCGCTTAAATATCAGCTTTATCGAAAACAAATGTATGAATACGGAGAAACAGTCGGGAGATGTTTAGCTCAGAGGGTTCGGGCGAAAAAGCAATTATCTAACATCAAAGCTATCTATAATGATCAACAGGTATTAGTTCAAGATCCCGCGACTATCATGAAAGTTTTTCATCAATTCTACTCTGAACTCTATAGTCAGCCGAGTAATGATGACATCCCACCTGATCTTGGGCTCCCTATTCTAGAATGGGACAGACTTGATCCCGCTGCTGCTGAAAAATTGGATCTTCCATTCTCTGATGAGGAAATGGAACGCGCAGTGTTTAATTTACCCTCTGGTAAAGCTGCGGGCCCCGATTCTCTCCCATCAGAGATTTATAAGACTTTTTTTAAAGAACTTCGAGCTGATTTGTTGGATACTTTTCAGGCAGCCAGGTTGGGTACTCCTCCCGAATCATGGGCTGCTGCGCATATTGCCATATTTCCGAAGAAGGGAAAATCCCCCGATCAACCCGGGTCGTACCGCCCGATATCGCTTCTTAATTGTGATGGTAAACTCTATGCGAAACTATTAGCAAATCGCATGGCTCCTCACGTTCCACGACTGGTCTCATTACAACAACATGGTTTTGTGCCGGGGCGTGGGACGGTAGATCATGTTAATAGGGTCATCGCTCTTCTCGACGCCGCGCAGGCTGAGTCCAGACTTCTGGGTCTTGCCCTGCTCGACGCCGAGAAGGCCTTTGACCGCGTTTCTTGGAAATTTTTGTGGGAGGTCATGACACGTCTGGGATTTAGCACTAAATTTCTTCTGGCACTCCAGATATTTTATCAGTCCCCAACAGCTAGGATTTGCGCTATGGGCCTCAAATCTGAGGAGGTTCAGATTAGAAGAGGGACGCGGCAAGGCTGTCCTTGTTCTCCAATTCTTTTTGCTTTTTATATCAATCCCTTTGTTAAAATGCTCGAGCTTAGCTTACAGATTCCCCCTTTTATTGCTAATGAGGTGAAGTATAAGGTTCTGGCGTATGCCGATGGCATCGCCGTTGTTACGTCTGATTTGAATTCGGCTTTACCATCCATTGAATTGTTAGCGGAATCTTTTGGGAGATATTCTGGCTATAAACTTAATAATTCCAAAACACAGTGTCTGTGCACAGATCAAACTCTTGTACTTGACAATAGGATTATGGAGGAAGTGGTCTATTTAGGCATTAAGATTAGGCCTAATTTGGAGGAACTCGTCGATACCAATTGGATTGATATATTGGACAAAACGAAGCAGGCATTGGAATCTTGGCAGAGTTTATATCTCACTTTGGTTGGCAGAGTCAATTCAGTCAATTTACTCAAAATGATTATATTACCCAGAGTACTTTATTTTTTTCGTGCTGTCCCTTTATTAGTCCCCAGGCCCAAAATTCGTCAATTACAGTCAATTTATGAAAAATATTTATGGGCTCCTGGAAAAATACGCAGAGCTTCACGCTTTATGACACTCCCTTCGGTTTGTGGGGGCTGGGGGGTGCCAGACTTCACCCTTTACCAGATGGCATGTTTGCTTTTAAGAATGCGTACTCTCCTGACCGGAGAGGCAATACCTAACATGGCAGAAAATCCATCGATTTACCATATTACTTTAGGTCCATCTGCAAAAAGTTGTCTGATTTCTAATTTTGACAGTAGCTATTACAAACACACACGGTTTAAAACTATTATATCTGCCTTTAACACTTGGAAAAGTCTCAGGAAAATGTGTAATATGCCCAAATTCACAATATATACCCCATTCAAGGCTCCACATTTATTGCCGTCAATTTTTGGAGATGTAGTTGCACGATGCTGGCACTCTAAAGGTATTACATGTCTCGGCGACTTCGTCTCTGTTGATGGTTCTCTCCTTTCTTTTGATACACTTAGATTACTATTTGATTTAGACAATAATCATTTCTTTAAATACTTACAGATTCGGGATTTTTTATATAAACACACCATGCCATTGACTTCAAATGATGTTATGGATGCTATTAGATTACAACCTCCTATTGGAACTATCTATAAACACTTATTAGCTTATCGTATAGATGATATTGATAAAACTAATCAGAAATGGTCAAGCAAGTTAATGTCTGCCTCCATCAATATTCAAGAATCTATTAAAATGGCCCATATGGTTTTTTTTTCTGCATCATTAAAAACACAATTGTATAAGACTATTTTTAATTTATATCACACTCCGGCTGTGATGATGAAATGGGGTAATTCATCTTTATATTCTAACTCCGGTGAATGCTTCCGTTGTAAAGCAAGAGAGGCTGATTTATTGCATGTCTTTTATGCATGTTCATCTTTAACATCTTTTTTTAATCAAATTTCAAACTTTCTTGGCTATGTTCTTAGGAAACCTGTAGTATTTTCACCAAAGCTAATTCTACTGGGTATAGGGGATGAAATCATTGAGGGGCACCCTCTATTTGAGTTTCGTTTTTTTCTTTTTATTATTGCCGCCACAATCCGCTTATCTATAGCTACTGCCTGGCTGCAACCACAAGCCCCGAGTTTTGATATATGGCGATCTAAGCTTTTTACTTTGTATAATACTGAAATTAGTATATATTTGTTAAAAAAATCTCGCAAAAGAAATTTAGGTCTTACAATTTGGCGTCCTTTAAAAGATTATTTTGATGTTTAATTTGATAAATTTATATAAGTTTTATATAAGTGAATATCACAGAAATGAGATATATGTGATATATGTTATGTGATATATGTGATTTGTACTGTTTTATGTTAAGGATACACTGCAATTGTTGGTTTGTGGAACACTAATAAAAAAAATAAAAAAAAAATAAAAAAAACAATAACAGATTTCATAAATTGCAATACCCGGTTTTTTATGTACAAGATCACTTGTGTCTGTGGTAAGGTTTATGTTGGCTCAACTATACGTCCAGAGAAAGAAAGATGGCAAGAACATCCAAGAGCATTCAGGACCCTGAAAGACAGATACCCCATATTACTACATTTGAAGGAGTCAAAGTGTGTAATAAGACTAAGTGAAGTACATTTTATCACAATAGAGACTATCAAACAACACAGGAGGGGTGGGGATCGAGGTCAGAGATTGCGAGAGACAGCTTTTGGATCTATCAGCTAAGCGCCTTTGAGCAAGGTTTCAATAGAGAGGAGATGTCGCACTCTTTACTGAAAAAAATCACAAGGAAGTAAAATGAGACAGTTTCATAAATATAGTGGTTGTGACAATTAGGTAGCTAATAGAGCTTATGACTACTGGTTTCTTTATTTCCACTGATACTGTTGCAGCCCTTCGGTAATTATAACAACCATAGTGGCGTTCAGTAGGGATTTGAGGTGACTTGAACTTTTCCCCCTCAATTAGTAAATTTGTGTATGCTTTTTCAAAAATGCAAGTGCAGTGAGAAATGGACTATCAAGAAAATTAATTTTTGATCCCACATGAGCAATAGAGCTCCATCCAAATCGCATTGTAATACCCAATACGTAATACATAGAGTAAATTGTTTCTTCCAATTTGAAGTATTTATATCAGAAGAGTTCAAACACTGGAGAAGTCACTTTATTTTCAAAGTAATTCATAATGAAAATGGCGACCATTTTTATACTTTAATGCCTGACATGAGCAGTCTAGCTCTGCCAAGCTTAACCACCACATGATCAGCAAGTGACCTGTGGTTGAAGTCAAAAGTCCAGTGTTCACAATTGCGGCTTCTACACACCTAACAAGTGTACTCTGAGTTTGAAAACTATGGGTTATAATGCCGGTGAGTCCAAATTTGAGTCAACTATTTTTTAACTTAGATTGAACCTTAATGGTTTTAGATGAGCCAGAGGTTCAGTGATAAGATTTAGTTGGTTTTCACCATGAAAGAGGGCTTTATAATAATGGGTAGTTCGAAAAGAATGGTAAGAAGTCAAAGGTTTGGCTTTCGCCATTGCGGTGTCTACACTCCTAACAAGAATACTTCGAGTTTTAGAATTAGCGGTTATCATATAGATGGTGCACTCCAGTCATCTGTTTTCTGACCAGGTTTGTACCATAATGTTTTTAGATTAGTTGGAGATGCATCGCTATGATTCAGTTTTTTTTTCCCTGAAAAAGTATCTTGTAGTAATGGGCTGTTCAGAAACAGTGGATACCAATGGGGCAGCAATACAATTGGATTTCTTTGCAATTAAGACACGTTTAGTCATGCACATTAGTGAGCATTATGAGTCAGCTGGGACTTTAGCAAATTGCTTGGCATTTTGATTTTTTAGCATTATGTTAAGAAAGGGGGCTCACGATTAGTCCCCGGTTCTCGGCAACTTAAAGATATAGTTTATGCACGAGTTCAGTGTCCCATTGGGACTTAGAGAGGCAGCCTATGTTTTATTTGGGCGCTTCTGCCTTTCCAATACGTGAGTTTCATAGGACAATGAATTCACAAAGAATCACACAGGGTATGTTTATGTAATGTGAATCTTAAAACTTTTATCATTAGTAAGTGTTCTTTGCTGCTGTGTATTTATGTTTTCAGTGATGAAACATTAAGAACTGATCAATATATTTCAAGACTATCTGCTTCCTTCAATAACAGTTGTGCTCATAAAAAAGTATTTTGTAAGTATGAGGCATATCATACAATTTTCGTTAGAAACAGAGTATTGGAAGCTAGCTCATTCATCTTGAGTATGACTGTGATAAAAAGAAGAATATCCCAGAGAAAACAACCCGGAACTTACCTTCTTTTCTGCCTTTACTGTTCCCTTCCTGTGATTGCCGGTAACACTGTACCTGTAATGAAAACAAATAAAGGGTTCAAAAACTAAAAATAGACTGTCTTGCCCAACCCAGGACACGAAAGGACCTCCCCAAATGGGGAACTATAGTATGGGTGTTATTATAAGATATATGTGTCTTTAACTTTAGAATTGACTTCTGTCATTTTGTTGGGGTATTCTAGAATGTGGGGCTTGTGATGTGTTTACTGTCCTACTCTTGTGGCAAGCTGTCATGGGTCCTGTTTCTGGAAATAAACTTCTATGGAAACCCTTAAAAAAAAAAAAAAAAAAAAAATGAAAGTGACTTGTCTGCACTATCTTATGCAGTAAATCACATTTTGAAAACTGGAGTACATCTACATAATGTGTCAGTAAAGGACTTTATGAACAAAGTGCAACAGCGAAATGATCATTTGGAATCTCAATTGATCAATTTAATGGCTTGTCAGCGTGGGACTAATGAATATAGGTACCGACGCCATGGAGAATTGAAGTGTATGTTACGGAATTTAGGAACTCCTACATGGTTCCTTACCCTAAACTGTGCTGAGTACGCTTGGGATGATCTTCTAGATTTTCTTCGAGAGGCAAATTCAAACATTAAAAACATACAATACAAGACAGCAGGAGAATTGTGCTCATTGGATCCGGTTAATGTTTGCAGATATTTTAATCATAGATTCGAGGCTATGATGTCCTTCATCTGCAATAAAAAAAATCCACCTCTTGGAGAAGTTGTGGATTTCTTTTGGAGAAAAGAGTACCAAGCAAGAGGTGCTCCTCACATTCATATGCTGTTGTGGATCAAGGATGCCCCAAAATTTGGAACAGATGCTGATGAAGCAGTTTTATCTTTCATTGAAGGATATGCAACATGTGCTATACCTAAAAGCACAGAAGAGAAAAACTTAAAAGAGAAAGTTTTACGTTTCCAAAGTCATCGGTATGGAAAATACTGTCGACGAATGTACAAGAGTAAAGATAAATTCTACACAAAATGTCGATTTGGATTTCCACGACCTGTTCTTTCAAAAGGAAGAGTAAACAGTTTTATGTCAGCTGTGCGACATACTATTACAAGAAAATCGCCTAAGAATACCTACAACCTAAGAAGAAAAGAAGAGTCAAAATATATAAATGACTACAACCCAGTCATTTTATCCATGTGGAATGCTAACATGGATATACAGTATGTGGCTGACAATTCTATTGCTGTTGCTCGGTATGTCACATCTTACATCACTAAATCTGAGAAAACGGAATTGAAGGAAATGTGGGAAGAGATTTCTCACGAGAAGTCTGTCAGTAAGAAGCTATACAGTTTCAGTTTAAAGATTTTATTGCATCGAGAAATTGGATCCTACGAATGCTCAGATAGGTTATCATCTGCAAGTCTGTACTCGAAATCCAGAAGAATAATTTGGGTAAGTTTAGGCCTTGCAGGAATGCGAAATCGGGTACTGAAATCTATTCGAGAAATTGAATATTTAGCAGAGTTCGAACCAGAAAGTACAGAAATTTTAAGAACAAACATGTTGGACACATATTACCCACAAAGAAGTCATCACCTTGAGAACATGTGTCTCTATGAAGTGCTGCAGAACTTAATTTTTAAACGGAATGCCACAGAAGATATCAACAATGGAAAATATAAAGTCAGTGGTGAGGAAGGATGTTTGGTGAAGCAAACAAAAGGAAGTTTGATAAATCACCGGAAGCTGAGTTGTGACACTCCTGACAAAAAGGAATTTTACTACTTGGCACTTTTGCAGCTGTTTAAACCATGGCGTTCAGAGGACGAACTACTTGGAGAATTCCAGAGTTATGAAGATTCCTTCAATGCTAGCAAAGACAGCATAGAATGCAGTACTTTCACAACTTATGTTCAAATGTTAAATGAAGAAATTGAACAAGAAGCAACAATTGCAGCTGAATTAGCTAGAGACAGTTCTCAAGACAGTCAAAGTTCTGGGACATTCAGTCAAGATCCTCTAGGACAACCAATCGTAGAAAATGAAGCAGCAATAGCCATGAATGAAGTGGAAACAGCTATGAATCAAGCTCAGGAAGATTTAGTAGACTTAACATATTTGGAGCAGCAACTGAATGAAGAACAAAAACAAATTTTTGAAGAAGTCAGGAAAAAAATTGATCACGGATTACTACATGAAAATAAAGAGTGCTCATGCACATCTTTTGAACCAATGAGAATGTATGTAAGTGGACAAGCAGGAACTGGAAAAAGTTTCTTAATTAATGTAATTAGAAGCTACCTACAGAAGAAAATGGATTCCATTTTGTCTTGTGTTGTTACTGCTCCAACTGGGTTAGCAGCGTATAACATAAAAGGAGTTACCTTACATCGTTTGCTAATGTTACCAGTAGAGCATGAGAACAAAATACAGTACCACAAACTAGCAGGAGAAGCATGCTTGGAAGTTTCAAGAGTATTGAAGAAAATGAAAGTACTCATTATTGATGAGGTAAGCATGGTATCAAACTTAATGCTTGCCTTTGTGCATTTAAGAATGCAGCAAATTCTGAAGATAGACTATGACGTTTTATTTGGAGGAAAACACGTCATAGTTTTTGGGGATCTTTTGCAACTTACTCCAGTTAAAGGACAACCGGTATTCCATACACTTACACATGAAGACACGAAAAAGTCGTTAGGAAGTATAGGCAATGTAAATATTTGGACATATTTTGAGTACAAGGAACTCATTACCAATATGAGGCAAGCCAATGATGAGGACTATGCAAGTATTCTGAAAGATATAAGAATTGGACTACTCACAGAACATGGCAGAAAAGTATTACAGAGTCGATTGCTGAGTAATTTGTTTACAACAGAAGAAATAGTTCCAGAGAAAATATACAAGAAAATTGCTGAAAAAAATACTGTAATCTGCTTAATGCCAACACTACATGAATGCTCTGTATTCAATCAAGAACTTTTGAAATTGGAAAATGAAGAGATCATAAAACTGGAAGCTGTGGATAAAATTCAACATGAACGAATAACTATTATATTGACAGGCAAATTGGCTACTAAATTGGATTCTCTGGAGAAAAACATTTCAAAAACAGCTGGTTTGGAAAAGAATCTTTATGTGTGTATGAACTGTAGAGTAGTTTTAAGACGTAATTTGGATGTAGAAAAAGGTTTAGTGAATGGAGCTATGGGTAAAGTTGTGGGTTTTGTAAAGTACCAGAAAAAAGATGGAATTGAATTCTTAAAAATAAAATTTGATCAGATTGAAGAGGTTAAAGTCATTAGTCGTTGTTCAGTTCGTTTTTTGCTAGTGAAAGACTTATATGTATGTAGGAAGCAGTTTCCGATTTCTCTAGCATATGCTGTAACTATTCACAAGTCTCAAGGATTAACTGTTGATAGTGCTTTTGTAAACATTGGATCTACTGTGTTTAAAGAAGGTATGGCATATGTTGCTTTGTCACGCATGAAAAAATTATCTGGTTTATTCATGATAGACTTTGATGACTCAAAAGTAAGTGCTGATGCAAACTGTGTAAAGGAGTATAATAGATTAAGAAGAAGCTATGCTCCTCATTTAGGTTAGTATCCTGTGTTTGAAAAACGTGTTGTTTGTCGGAAAAGGAGATTTGAGAATATCTGTAATGAGGATGTACAGAAGAGAAAACAAAAAGACAGTGATGTGACTGCAAGCAAAAAGAAAAAGGACAGTGTGGAAGAGGTTGTTGGTTGTCATTTTGAAAATAGCTCTGGTGTCAACTGCTACGCAAATGTAGTGCTGAATGTTGTATTTTATCTTGAAAGTTTGCAAGAGCAGATAATACTAAATCATGAAAAAAGATTCTGTTCTTTGCTGAGTCTCCTTTATGAGAAGCTGAGTAATGATAAAAATAAAATAGAAAGTGCTTCTGATGTTAGAAATCTTTTAGATGTATGTTCTGGATATACACAGTTTACACAAAATGTTCAGCAAGATGTACAGGAATTCTTGATGTATATCCTGATGGTACTGGAAGATGAAGGGGTAGAAGTCGAAAATTTATTTGGTGTCTCTTATAAATGGGAACATTGTTGTGATAACTGTATGAACACAAGCAGTACTAATGTTGATTCTGAAAGATTCATATATTTACCATTACCAGAAAGTAAAACAGTGACTTTTAGTAAATTAGTTAAAGATGCTCATCACAACATGGAATGTTCTGAATGTAAATCTGAAATGTTGTCAACGTTATTTTTAAAGAAATATGGACAGTATGTAATTTTAATGGTACAACGTTGTAGAGCTGATGGAACACAATTGGAAACTTAACTAAAGAAGTTTGTTGGTAATCAATTATCTATATCTGGAAAAACTTTTGTAGCAGTTGCAATAATTTTTCATGACGGTCCTTCTATAACTTCTGGTCATTACACAGTTTATCTTAAATGTGAAAAAGGATGGACACTGTGTAATGATTCTCAATTGATTTTCAAGCAACGTTTGCCTTATGATTTACCCAATTGTTACTTAATTTTTCTGAAACCCAAATTTTAAATACTAAATTCAGCACCTGAACAAAGCATTATTTAAATTTTAAAGGATTAAAATTGAATATTTCACTCAAAAAGGATTTTAAACTTACCATTTGGCCTCAAGGAAAGGTAAAACAAACAATTGTGGACTTCTTTGACAGATATTATTTTGGAAAATGTTCTTTTGCAACAAGGTTTACAGACGTTATTTCTTGAAAATTGTTATTGTACTTAAAAGGTATTTTTGACATTTCTATTAAGGTATGTTTTAGTGAGGATACATTTGGGGCTTTTTTAAACAATCTTTCAGATTGTTTTTTTTTTTTTGCCGGCTGTTAAATGATGAATACAATTGATTTCACTATTTTCAGTGAAAATCAAAACATTCTGAAAACAGCAAAAAAAGGGCAAAAAATTGCTTTGCTAAATATGAAAAAACATGTACTGTTTAATAAAATGTATTGTTGAATATTAATACTTTTTTCTTTTTTTCAGAACTAGAAAGAAAATTTAGAAAATATAATTCAGTTTCCTTGCAATTAAATAAAAACATTTATTTCTAAATAAGTTACTTTGATGGTCAGGTAAGTTTAAAATATCTGTATGTGTCACTGCTTTCGTTTCATGCTTCCTTTTCTTCACCTCTCCTTACTCTGCTTTTCTCATTTCTCTTCTCACTCTCTCTTCCTGCTTTACTACTCTTTTGTAACTCCCTCACTCCTTCTCTACTACTCCCCTACCTTTACTACCTCCATCACTAATTTTTCATCCATGTTTCTTTCTCTGTATCCATATGTGTTAGTCTTTTTAACTGCCTTACTCCTTCTCAGTTGTTTGCTCTCTGTCTCTGTATCTGTCACTCTCTGTTTGTCTGTTTTACCCTTAATTTCCTTAACATCTCTGGGGCAGATTTACAAGCCACCTGCGCCACCACTACGTCACTTTTCTTGACGTACTAGTGGCGCAGGGTGCTTTTCCATATTTACAAGGAGAGGATAAGCCACTCTGTGTGTCTTTTCCTCTCCTTGTAAATACAGCCAAATCAAACGCAGCACTAAAATGAGCTATTATCTTTTTTGATAGGTTTAGGGTACCTATACGTAAGTACTGATGCAGAGTTTAAAGTTTAATAGGAAGACTCTCTTCCCTTCATCTGTGAAATGTACACCATCTCTTTTTTAATTACTTTGCCACTCTCCTCTCTTTGTCAGGGAGTCCCTGACGGTTTACTAAAGGTGAAAAAAATGATTATTTTTTTTAAAAAACATCATTGGGTGCGCGCAGGGTGCGCGCACCCATAAAAAAAATTGACAAATAGATTCAAAAAACAAGTTTTTGTGTTTAGATTTTAGGTGGCTCTAAAAAGAGCCCTTGAGTTAATGTAGGGACAGAGGAAGAGAAAAACGAAAAAAAAATAACAAAACTATGGCTCACTGCAAGAGTGCTCCTCAAATTTTCTCTGAATGAGATCAACACTGCTCTCACCCATAGTAATAAGAGTACCACAATCCATGCAGCGTGTACTCATCCTCCCAAAACAAGGACGAATATCCAGAGGTGTGTAAGAAGGTGAAGGCACCATCGCAGAAGAAGTGCTCGGCTGAGCTGCCAAAGATATGCTCGGCTGAGCTGCTGCAGATGTCGTCGGCTGAGCAGGTGGAGGGTTTGCTCCAGAAGCTTGACGAAAAGTCACAGGATGCATTTTCTCAACGTGCCTCAACATTGTGTGAATACTAAAAGAGTACTTCTAATTAGCATTCCCACGTGATAACGTGCGCTGACAAAGTATGCAGGTGACCTTTGGTGCATTCACCTTCTTTTGTCCCTCAGGAAAAGTGAGAAACTGCCATATAAAGGAGTCTTTCTGCTTCCTCTGCCTCTGTCTCTCAAGAGTGTCCTGTTCACTCTCAGAAGGTGGCTGGTGCTCTGCCATTGTCTCACAAAAACAGAGTAGCTCCTTCTCCAAGGGAATCAGAACTAACAATGAGGGGAGTGGGTGTGATTTTGGAAGAATCTGGAACTGAAAGTACTTCGAACCAAAGAAAAGTGATGTTTCTTGATCACATGACTTGCCATGAGGGGATTGGGTGTGGTGTTGAAACAATCTGAAACTGAAAGTAATGAAAACCAATTAAAAGTGTTGTTTTATTAATCACATAACCCGAGGTGCGCCCACGGAGCAAGCTCAGAGCGCGCACGGTGCAATTACGCATGCGCAAACGCGTACGCGAGCATGCGCATAAGTATTATGCGCGTACATAACACGCATACGCAGCACACGCGCATGCGCGAACGTCAGCGCGCGTACTCCGTGCGTATGCGCGAGTGTAGCACGTGGAGCACGTACGATGCACGCAAGCGTACGTACGCATGCGTACTGGGTGCGCGCTGCGAGCGCGTACTAAAACGTACGTATGCGTACATATATAACGTGCGCATACGTACACAAAAAACGTACGCATGCGTACTAGGTGCGCGCTGCGAGCGTGCACTAAAACATATGTATGCGTACTAGATAACGTACGCAGGCGTACATAAAAAACGTACGCATGCGTACTAGGTGCGCGCTCTGTGCGCGCACCCTAAAAATGTATAGAAAAAAAAAAAAGAAATAAAGTGGACATAAGTTATTAGAACATATTAACAATGCTGTTCAACTTTATCCAATTTCAAAGTAAAAAACAAATTAGCCACACCAAATTAAAGGATACAGATAATTTAAAAATGTATACATAGGCAAATCTTTGTAAAAGAAATATATAAGAAATATATTAAAAAATTCTAAAATTAGCATTTAAAAAACCTTTGAAATTCACTGAAAAAACCATAGGTTTCACACACGTTATAGTTAGGAATTAGCATTTAAAAAACCTTGCAAATTCACTGAAAAAACCATAGGTTTCACACATGTTATAGTTAGCTGGACATTTCACTCGCAAAAACCAATGAAATTCCCCCGTTATAGTTAGTTCAGCTAACTATAACTCGCGCGCCCGCAATCCACTGCTGATGACGTCACTTATTACATCACTCATGACATGGTCAGTGACATCACTCATGACATCACTGATGACATCTCAAATGACATCACTGATGACATCACTGATGACATCATCCATTGAGTATGTGTTTCAGAACAATTTTAATATGTTTAATATATATAGGGAAAGGCCTGTTGAAGAATGAGTGGGTGTACAAGTGTGTAAATGGATTATTTTCTGTGGTGCGTAGCATGATTCTATAAGTGAGTCATTAAATGTATCTTACTGCAGACTAGTGACTAAACTGTATAAATGTTTGTATGTGTCTGTATGTTGGTGTATAAGTGGTGGCATGGTTTTGTGAATACCTATATAAGTGTCTATATGAGTTATTGATTGCTTGTCTCAGTATCTGTATGGGTTCCTGAGTGTTTGTGTGGGTAGGGTGTGTGTGACTCTATGCATAGATGTGTGAGTGGGTGATTCTATGGGTGCATGGTTTTAAGAGTGCATCTGTGATGGACTGTATGGTTGAGTGAGTGTATGTATGGGTGTGTTAGGGATTGAATGTATATCTCAGTGGTACATTTGTGACTAACTACATATGTGAAAGGCAGTATATATGCGTTTAAGAGTATATAAGTGGGTAGATGTGAGAGTGTGTGATTGTGAGAGTGACTGTATGGATGAGTGTGTGCTTGTATCAATGATTCTATAAGAGCGTAAGAATGTGATTCTATTTTTATGAGTAAGTGAACTTGAGTGTGTATAACCACATAGGTGAGTAAATGGGAGTGTGATTATTTGCATGACTGAGTAGGTGTGAGAGTTCCTCTATGGATGATTGGTAGTGTGTGAGTATCTATATAGGTGTATAAATGCATATGATAGTTTTGTATGTTGTGACTGTAAGTATGAGTGACTGTACAGGTGAATGAGTGGAGGTGTATGTAGACCTAAGAGTTAATAAGTGGCTATGTAGTTATTGGTATTGCAGTATGTATGGTTTTGAGAATGGCACTCTTAAATTTTGAGTCGGTGTATCAAAGGTTATATTAGGGTGTGAGAAGATGTGGTAATTTATCACATGGATGACGTCATCAGTGATGTCATCAGTGATGTCATTTGAGATGTCATCAGTGATGACATGAGTGATGTCACTGACCATGTCATGAGTGATGTAATATGTGACGTCATCAGCAGTGGATTGCGGGCGCGTGAGTTATAGTTAGCTGAACTAACTATAACGGGGGAATTTCAATGGTTTTTTACGAGTGAAATGTCCAGCTAACTAGAACATGTGTGAAACCTATGGTTTTTTCAGTGAATTTGCAAGGTTTTTTAAATGCTAATTCCTAACTATAACGTGTGTGAAACCTACCCAAATTAATTTATTTTTTTGAATTCGTGCGCTCTGCCGCCATGACGCGTTTAGGGCTCTGCAGCCCTTGATCACATGACGTGCCCCTTGCATTTGTCCCGTTTTTAAAGTGCCAGTGCATAAATGCTTGCAATAGGCATAGACAAAATACTACCATGCCGTAAACGTTTGTATCTCGAGTATTGTTCCATTATTACATGATGTAACTGTAAAATACATTGCAAAAATTGTCACATAGCTCATGATTCATGACTTTTGAGCTGTTGGCTCACTTATCATAAAGTGCACTTGTGGACGTATAAATACATAAATAAACAGCACTTATAAAATCAGAGAAATACAAATGGTAAAAACATGTTTAAAATACCTATACATGATTAACATTAACATACAAGTATTGATCAAATATTAGCAGCATGGTTTTCTGACTGTGCAAAATTGGCAAATAAAGTGCAAAATTGTGTTTAGATATCACCTGTGCACAATCCAGTCTAGAACCGAATTGATTAATCCTACATATCCATCTATAAATTTAAGATTTATAAGAATGGAAGGAAAGTCAAGGGGAAAAGAAAGTGGAAAAAGAAAGAGGAGAGGAGAAAAAGATTAAGAATATATATATAAATATATATTTTTTGTAATTTTCATTTTTGAGGGCCTTTGAGGAATAAGTCTGTATCATTGATTTTTGTTAAGGAGTACCGGTTACCCGGTTTTTCATAAACTCCCTAAAGCCACGTATACAGATCTGTGGTGTTTAACCCATGTGGGCTTTTGCTGTCCAATTCAAGGATATACTTAGTCTCTAATTTCCTGAGGAGAGCCTCACGATCTCCACCCCTTCTAAGAGAAGGAATACAGTCAATGACAAAGTATTTAAGGAATTGTGTGTTGCTTTCATGAAATTCCCTAAAATGCCGGGCCACCGGATATGATGTATCTAAATTGGTGATGGCCCGTAGGTGCTGGAGAATTCTCTTGTGGACCTGCAGTTTTGTGCTTCCCACATACTGCAGTCCACAAGAGCACTCCAGCACGTAAATTTCAAATTCTGTTTTGCATGTCATGTTTTTCGTGATCGTGTTTGGTTTCTCCTCAAAGGATGTTGAAAAGGATGTTTTATTTATGGCGTGTCGACAAGCCTTACATGTGGAGCACTTAAAAAAGCCCTTACGTTTGGTCAGCCAATTGGTTCCTGATCTTGTTTCTGGGCTGCTGTTAACTAGAAAATCACTAGTTGATGGTGCTCTTCTAAAAGTGATAGTGGGATTAGATGGAATAATCTCATTGAGTTGTGTATCAAGATGTAGTAAATACCAATTATCTTTTATGATTTTACTAAGACTGTCCCTTTGTTTGTTGTATGTTAAAATCAGTCTTATCTCCTCGATCTTATTGGTACACTCACCACTTTTGCTTGATTTGATTTTGCTGTTTGATGGTTTAAACAGTAAATCCTCTCGTCTCATGGACTTAGTTTTCTGTATAGCCTCATTGATGACCTTGTTGCTATACCCCCTCTCTAAGAATCTGTTTTTGCTTTCTTGTTGGGCAATTGCTAAGTCAGTATCTGTACTACATATTCTTCAGATCCGCAGCATCTCCCCATATGGGATGCTGTGGATCGTGTGTTTTGGGTGGAAACTTGAGGAGTGCAAGGTGGTGTTACCTGATGTCGGTTTACGATAGAGTTTAGTATGGAGCTGATTATTAACAACATATACCTGAACATCAAGGAAACAGACTTCTTTTCTATCAATGGTGCTTGTGAACTGTAAATTAAGATTGTTGTCATTGATACTGTCTATGAAATTACGTGCCTCCAACTCACTGCCTTGCCAAATTATAAAGAGATCGTCTATGTAACGCATCCATTTCATCACATGTTTGTTCATTGTTGTGGCATGCTTTACTTTCAAGATTGTCTCCTCCCAGAATCCCATGTGGAGGCAGGCATAGCTTGGTGAAAAGCTAGCCCCCATAGCTACTCCTCTTAGTTGCTGGTAGATTTGTTGATTAAACATGAAAAAAATGTTGTTTAAACAAAATTGGATTAGACTGATCAGCATTTTGTTATGTTGGTGGAATTGGACCAGTCTACTAGCCAAGAAATATTCTACCGCCCTGAGTCAATCTTTGTGGTTGATTGAAGTATAGAGGTTAGATACGTCCAATGTTATTAAGAGGTAATCCTCTTTCCACCGATAGTTGTATATTTGTCTCAGAAAGTCAGATGTATCTTGGACGTAAGATGGTAATCCTTTCACGAGATCTTGTAGGAAAGAGTCTATATAGATTGAAATGTTCTCAAGTAAGCTTTGTTTGGCCGATATTATTGGCCGTCCTGGTGGATGTTTGATATCTTTATGGATTTTCGGTATAAAGTATATTACCGGCGTGATAGGATGATCTTTTTTCATAAATTTATACTCATCTTGGTTTAAGAGGCCAATGCTTTTCCATGCCAATAATTTAGTGAACAGTTCATTTTGTGCCTGTACTGTTGCTTGTTTATTGCTTAATTTATAGCATGACCGATCATTAAGTTGAGACAACGCTTCTTCTGTGTATTGTTGCAAGGGCCATAACACAACATTTCCGCCCTTGTCTGAATTACTAATGACCACTTTGTCTTGTTCTTTCAATCTTTTCATCAGTTGATGGTATTTTTGTTGTTGATAGGAATATTTATTTTTTATTCCTTTTATCTTGTAATTCAGTTTTTTGATTTCTGCAACCACTGTTTCGTTGAATACATCAATATTGTCTCTAGGCAAAATAGGCACAAACTTAGACTTGGGTTTGAATTTGGTAATTGGCCTCTGGCTTGTGTTTAGATGATGTTGAGCCAAGATGGATTGAGAGGAAAGAGACATAGGTGCCGATTAGGATCCTGTAAAAAATGTCCCCGTACGACTCGTATCCGGTCTTTTTACCGTACGAATCGTACAAGTGCCGTACAAACTGCCAAGTACGATTCGCATGGGAAAAAGTCCATACGAATCGCATTGGGAATAATTCCCCACACGTCCTCGGGTCGGAAAATGTGTCCGACACGTCCCCGGACGATTTACCATACAAATGTGAAAAGTGAAGTCCGACCGCGCAAGTACGATCCATCCTGTGCGTCCGATATTACAACCGTATGGAAAAAACACAGTCCGCACCGAACTCCCATAGCAACCATGGAGACATGTGCCCGCATACGCGCCGAACACCCCCCCCAGCCCCCGTATGTACGCGCCGAACCCCCACCCGTGCAAGTACACCCCCGTACGTACTGACTGTACACCCACCCGTGTATATACACCCGTGTACGTACGGCCCGTACCCCCACCCGTGTATGTATGTAGCGTACCCCCACCCCAACAGTGAATGTACGGACCGTACCCCCACCCACGTATGTATGGAGCGTACCCCCACCCCAACAGTGTATGTACGGACCGTACCCCCACCCGCGTATGTATGGAGCGTACCCCCACCCCAACAGTGTATGTACAGACCATAACCTCACCTGCGTATGTATGGAGCGTACCCCCACCCGAACAGTGTATGTACGGACCATACCCCCACCCGCGTATGTATGGAGCGTACCCCCACCCCAACAGTGTATGTACGGACCGTACCCCCACCCGCGTATGTATGGAGCGTACCCCCACCCCAACCGTGTATGTACGGACCGTACCCTCACCCGCGTATGTACACCAGTGTATGTACGAACCATACCCCCAACCGCGTATGTATGGAGCGTACCCCCACCCCAACAGTGAATGTACGGACCGTACCCCCACCCACGTATGTATGGAGCGTACCCCCACCCCAACAGTGTATGTACGGACCGTACCCCCACCCATGTATGTATGGAGCGTACCCCCACCCCAACAGTGTATGTACGGACCGTACCCTCACCCGCGTATGTATGGAGCGTACCCCCACCCCAACAGTGTATGTACGGACCATACCCTCACCCGCATATGTATGGAGCGCACCCCCACCCCAACAGTGTATGTACAGACCGTACCCTCACCCGCGTATGTATGGAGCGTACCCCCACCCCAACAGTGTATATACGGACCGTACCCTCACCCGCGTATGTATGGAGCGTACCCCCACCCCAACAGTGTATGTACGGACCGTACCCCTACCCGCGTAAGTATGGAGCGTACCCCCACTCCAACAGTGTATGTACGGACCGTACCCCCACCCGTGTATGTACGGAGCGAACACACACTCCACCAGTCTAAGTACGGAGCGCACCCCAGGCCCCAACACCAGCACCCTCACCCAACATCGCGCATGTACGAGTCGTACCAAGCCAGAGACAAGGACAGCACTGTACAACAAAATGGCCGATGTACGCACCGTACAGACGCTAAAAACACACGTACACAACCAGGACAAAGCAAAACAACACAAGAAGACTCCATTCGAATCGCACAAAGCCACAAAACATGTCCAACAAGCACAAATACAACCTATTCACTGACCTGCAACTGCCAAACTCCCAAACAGAAGCCCAAAACACAACCACTCCTTATAACACACCCACCCAAAGTAAAAAGGCCCAACACACACAAACCATGATCCTTTGCAACAGACCCACTGCTGCCAGACCACACAGAGAAACAACTGCACCATACTACAACCTCCACTACACCTTACACCTGCACACCTTCACACAACCACCTTCACAAACCCCCCTCATCACATTCACACACACACCTGCACAACCACACCCACACACCCACAACCATCCACACCCACACCCCCCACAACCATCCACACCCACACCCCTCACCATGCCCACTAACAAGAATCCAAAGTTCACTAGCCAAGAGTTGGAGGCCCTTGTCGACGAAATCATCAGAGTCGAGCCACACCTCTTTGGAACATTGGTCAGACAGACCAGCATTTCCAAAAAAACAGCCATGTGGCAGACGATTGTCGATGCTGTGAATGCTGTTGCGTCCACCAGAAGGACCAGGCATGAATGCCAAGCCAGGTGGTACGATCTGCGGAGGACGGTCCGCCGCAAAATGACCGACGACCACAACCAGGCCAAAATCACTGGAGGAGGGCCGGCCCGCAGACGCGTACAATACCATCCCTGGGAGGAGAAGGTGATGGCCATACTGCCGGTGGTGGCAGTGGAGGGAGTAGAAGGACTCCGAGAGCCTGGTGAGTACACAAACAACTCACCTCACATGGGGGGAACGTCATCCACAACCAAACTCACAATCATGCACGCAACCACCCCAAAGCTATCGCATGACTCAACCACACTCCATAAACACACACATGCCACTAGCGCCACCATGCCCCATGCACCCAGCTAGACAATGCCAAGTCACAGGCCACAGAAAACACCAACACAAGACACGGTAACCCGGATGGCGGGAGTGTGGGCCTCAAAAATCACATAGTGCAACTCAGAAGCAGACAACAATGCCCTCTGCCCATATGGCCTAGGTCACAGCCAGACAAACAGTGTGTCCCCACACAGGAAAGACTTGCCTGCAAATGGCGGACGCCTTGCATGAAGACATGGGGGTGAAGGCACTTTTTGCACATGACAGCAGCCAATGAACAGCCAACACTGTGAAAGAGTGGCAGCACACACCACCACAGCAGCAGCGCAGACACAGACACTACACCCAATGGGTGCCTGGAGATCAGAAACAAACTCACATGAACAAGCCAAGGGCCATTCAAAGATCTGCAAAAAGTGTGTGCCTAGGAAGCTGGGCTGAGGTGACAGAGGGTGACACACAGAGGGGGAGAGAGAGGGAGGGAGACACAGGGAGACGGACAGAGGGAGGAGGCTGACACAGGGAGGGAGGGAGAGGGGGACAGAGAGGGAGTGAGAAAGGTATACACAAGGAGACCAATTCAGCCTTGGGTGGTGTGGGAATGTCTGCTCGTCAGCAGGTGGACTGCGTGCATGTAGACAAGGGTGGCCAGTGCCTGAATCCCCCTCTCTTCTCCATGGCAAAACACTGGGCCATGTCTCAACCTGTGCAACCTGTGAGCACAACGCCAGCTACCTGCATTATATAAGTGTGTGGAACAACTCCATGTGCCCACGTACAGTGCAACACGGAAGGCGCCAATGCATGGCTCGCCACACCTGCTCACTCCACTGCTGACTGCAGTCACAATTGACGCAGCAAGTAAGACTGTGTCACACATAGGTAAAGTTCCAAAACCTGTGGCCAAGGGACATACCCATGCACAAGTGCACTGTGAGTGGAATGCAAGACATATCCAAATACCCAGAGGAAATGTGCCAACTTTGAAACGAATGAAACATGGATGTTGCATGGAACAAAAATAACATTGTCTCTCTCACACACAGGTCAACGTCGTGGATCACCCCCCAACACTGGGGGGGAAGACTCACAGGACCTGGCTCTGCGGGATGACGATCCCACCGGCAGCGACGACTCTCACCACTCTGTGGACGACCCCGACCAACCTGGCCCCTCTGGTGTCCAACCACCTGCAGCACCTGCGTCAGGTACAACTGGGCCAACCACCACCCCCACTCCTGCCACATCCCAGGAGACACCCAGGATCCCTGCCCCACCACCACAAAGCAGCCAGGCTGACCAGGAGGAACACGGTGTACCGGGCACCCAGGAGGAGGCAGGCGACAACGCAAATGCCACCCCTCAGGGGTCCCGGAGACCCGATGTGCCCACAAGGGCAGGCCAGGTGCAAGTGGGCAGGGGTGGTGGGAGTGTAGGACGGCGGAGGCGCGAGCCTGACCAGTTGGCTGCGGAACCGGTATATTCCCATGTAAGAAACATCCTGGACACATACCGGCAGGACACCACGGGCATGAGCCAGGTTGTGTCCACCCTCAACGAGATGAAGGGGACCCTCGAGGAGATCAAGACCCAGCAGGCCCAGCAACATGCGGAGCAACATGCCTGTCAACAGCGACACCAAGGACGGATGGAGGACAGACAGGCTGAGCTTGTGACGGTGCTCACGGGAATTAACCAATCACTCCGTCGGATAGCCGACAACATGGGCAACCCTCCCTGTGCCACCAGGCGAAGAACATCACCACCCACAGGGAGGGATCAGGAGGAGGAGGATACATCCGGCGGAGCATCCCAAACATCGTCACGGCCTGCTTCTGAGGGTTCCCGCAGGAGGGCGGGTCGTCCACAGAAAAGACCGTGAGGGTCGGCGCAACAGCACCATCTCCCAGGACACCTGGCCTGGCACCTGGCCCACTGGACCAACAGCAGCACATCAGCAAATGACATTCTCTGCCACATGGACTTGCTGGTCACTGTCTGACCAATGTTGACAAAGACTGTGGCATGGACTATGATGATTTCCAATGGCAAGGATACCAACTCCCCCAGGGAACTTTAGATTCCACTCACCCGGAAAGCCCCTCTTGTCATACCCCCCCCCAACACGTACCCCAACACAAATAAAAACTTACACGATCAAGAGGTGATGCCTACATTTTGCATTATTCCCTTACATGTGTCTTGTAAAGTCTAACCAAGCCTGAGTTCTCATATGACTTCAACCATCCATACCCTGGGGCCTGAGTCTGGCACAGGACACACATGGGTCACAATGTATTAGGCAAGACAGACATGGAGCACCATACACACCCGTGATGGGCCCCACCAGCTGAGGGGGTGGCCGCACAACCGTGCCGACAGACATATTGAGTACAGCAACAGTCATGCGCAGAGGTCAGGGATCATGTGGAGTGTCCTGGGGGGCACCCAGGTATGTGTAGACAGGTGGCAGAACCATGTCCTGCAAGCTTGAGTCAGGTGGATGCAGAGAATGGTGGCCTGGCCAACGTTGGATGCATGGGGATGGCACATGTCACAATACCCACACAGTCATGGACATCATGCACAATACAGAGTCTAATCCCAGACAAACAGCTTGCATCTTGCTACTCTACACATAGCCACTATCACTGAAAACCATGCCAGACATGCCGTATGCACCGTGGCAACACACCAGCATTGACTGAGAAGAGGCACCTTGGAGGCATAGGGACACCTTTATTAGTCATGTATTCCGGAATGCAGAGGCAACTCGGAGTACACATACACAGGTCATGTGGAGTAACATGTGGGTCCAACACTGGCACCCCCCTTCTGCACCACAAATGCTTGATATCCATGGAACTGGCACACAAGTGTCGGGTAACAGCTAAACACCCCCTGCTGCTCACGGAGAGGCTGCCATACACCATTGATCCTCTGATGTGGAAGTCCCACACCATGTCAAGCCAATGCAAACCGTATGTGTCCGAGGGCAGTGTTACACACATTGATGCCATCATCACAATCCACTATCCCATTACAGATGACTGTCAACAAGTCTGACCATCTATTCAGGTGTATCCAGCTACATGTCATGTGTCCCATGGTGATGCGACATGTCTGCAGAGGAACCAAACATCGACAGGGGCAGTGTACACACATCGTAAACAACTGCCACACCCAATACACCCCTGATGCATCCCTTACCCTAAGGAGACTTCCAAACTTGTCCGTGCGTGTAACGCTGAGTCAGCACACGATGACGTGTCCATGAGGAATAGCAGTGCCACAACAATGAAACCAGCAGACGGCATGCGCAAGTACCTGGGGATGAGAGACACACAAGAAGTCAGCCACAAAAAGCACATCCACTTGCATGTGCATGTACTCGACACATGTAAGGATGACAACATGCTAGGTCACAATTATGACTGTGGAAATACACTCATCACTGGCACCATCACTCGAGTGCCACATACACACACACCTCTGACTCACGTGGCATACATGCAGATGGACACACACATTGCAACACATGCCACACAAGGACCAATGTGTGCACACTCAGACACTGGTACTCACCACGAAGCAAAGAAGTCGCGTATGAGCCGACTCCGGATGTCCTCTTGCGGAACCACATCCTCCACATCACTAGCCCCATTGCCAAGCCCTTCATCCTCCACGGGTGGATGGTCCTGATCATCTTGATCCAGGATGAGTGGCACAGCTTTCTCAACTGCCATGTTGTGCAGCATGCAGCAGACCATGAAGATTTTGCAGACCTTCGCCGGGGCATATGGGAGGGTGCCGCCGGTCTTGTGTAGGCACCTGAATCTGCTCTTCAGGAGGCCAAATGTCCTCTCTATCACTCGCCTTGTCCGGCCATGGGCGGTGTTGTAGCGGAGCTGGGCCGGCGTGCTGGGGTTGCGGAGAGGTGTGATCAGCCATGGCATGTTGTGATAGCCAGCGTCCCCTACATGGAAACCACATGGACATAAGTAGGACAGGAGAAGCACTCGGGCTGGAAGTCTACGCAAAATACAGGACAGACAGAGTGTACCCACCAACAACACATGCTCGTTCGTTGCGCAGCTGCGTCATCATTTCAGGCACCCTGCTACGCCTTATGATGTAGGCATCGTGTGCTGATCCTGGAAAACGAGCACAGACATGTGAAATCACCATGTTGGACAGACACACCACAAGGGCATTGATGGAGTGGTAGTGCTTGCGATTCCTGTACGCTACCTCTTCTGCCTGTGGTGGTACCAAAGCCACATGTGTCCCATCTATGGACCCAATGACATGGGGCATCCCTCCCAGGGCATAGAATCCACGCTTGACACCTGTCAACTGTTCAGGAGTTGGGAAATGGATGAACTCATCCAGGTGAAGCAACATGGCCTCTAAAAAATCATGCAGCAGACGGCTGAACATGCTCTGGGACATGCCACCAACATGAGCTATGGTATATTGAAAGGTACCCGTGGCAAGAAAATGTAGGGCTGCCATTACCTTCAGCTTGGGTGTCAGTGCCGTAGGATACCTGTGCAGCGGTTGCAGGTGTGGTGCCAGCCTTGCCGTCAACTCCTCAATCAACGGTTGGGGGAAGCGGTAGCAGCGTATACAGTCATTCTCCCGCATGTCAGCCAAGTCCGGAATTGGTCGGGGAAGAGGCGGCGCTCTGCAGTAATTTGGAAGTGACAAGGAAGAGTGAGTGCACTACAATAACAATTTATATGTACTGAGCACATGTTAATCTGTCAATACACATATGCTACATACGGAGTCAGGTATGTGCTACATGCCCTGGACATGTATGGCTGCCAGGTGACACTCCTACCAAGACCCAGCTACACACGGAGATTGTGAACCTCCACATCCCATGGCATGGGACTAGCTGTGTCCCAGTGTAAGTGAACAGCCAGACGCAATACAGGAGTGACATACATCAACATATCAGCAGAAGTAGGATGTTGATTGCAGAGACAGGTAGAGGAACACTAGAGCCACAGGTCACATGACATTACACTAGGACAGCCCACACACCTTGCCATGAAGGTGTAGATGTCATGACTGACCACACATACATTGAGAGGATACAGACAGGTCCTTGTTACGCTACTCCGTGTCCCATGCATACATACACACCTTACATCCGATACCACATGTGGCCTGGTGTGCGTAACAGTGTGCCATGGCCATCTACACACAGACACATGTTGGTTGCAGCAACTGCAGATGCATTTGAGGGAACACCAACATCAAGCTAATGGGAACACACCACACATACATGACATAGTCACATCGTGCAACGTGGGTAGTCACATGTCAGGTGTGGTAACCCCTGTAGCGGGCATCAGGGGACACTTGCGTGTGTTGTTGACTGTGACATGCCAGTGCCGCTCATCTCAAGTGTTCTGTACGACATGCACACATGTCAAAGGAGTGAAGGGCATGTCTGGCACATAGTGCACCATCACACATAACATCTGTACACATCTCATCATACATCTATTGCCTTCACAACTCAGGAGTAATGTGCCACATCACAGCCTTTCACACCTGTGCCCCCCACACATGTATTACTGCCCAGACAATGCCTTGATGTCCATCCATGGACAAGTATGTCAGCTCTATTCCTTTCTGTGTGCTGCCTGTCACCACTGTTATGTGTGAAAGGCACCGTACATTCGCTCTGAGGGCGTGTGTGCGTTCCCTATCACTATGGGAGTGCTGCCATAGGCCTATCTATAGTGATAGTGAGCGTACACGCGTGTGTACGGTCCGTATCACTATGGGTACGCATACGCGAGCACACCCATAGTGATAGTGAGCGTGCACGCGTGTGTACGGTCCGTATCACTATGGGTACGCATACGCGAGCACACCCATAGTGATAGTGAGCGTACACGCGTGTGTATGGTCCGTATCACTATGGGTACGCATACGCGAGCACACCCATAGTGATAGTGAGCGTACACGCGTGTGTACGGTCCGTATCACTATGGGTTTGCTCGCGTATGCGTACCCATAGTGATACGGACCGTACACACGCCTGTACGGCCCTTTGCTATGCATTTGGGGTGCCCTAGGGCCCCGGAACGCACCGTACCTGTGTGTGAATCTACAAATTACATAGGGGACACATGAGGGACAAGGAGAAAGCCCTACATGCATGCTGGTTGTCATGGAGACCAAGTTTAAAGTTTGAATTTTTTTCATCAGGTGCCCAGCAAAAGTCGGTTTGAAAGAATCTACTTTGTTGCAAAGTGGTTGTGGAGTTGACATCATGCTCAAGAAAAAAAAAAGCAAAGCCACTGACTGTGCTAGGTTTAAAGGGATTGGAGGAAACATAGGATGCAAATGTGAGTGACCAATCACTCTGTACTCCTGTGCATGAAACAGGCCAGCAAGGCAGATATAAGGCAGCCAGGTCCCATGAGAGAGCACTTGCCTGCACATCTTTTGATTCTACAACACTGCTGCTGCTCGTGATTCCCTGGCACCATGTCAAGGTCTGTGGAGAGTGCCCAGCCTTTCACCCTGGAGGAGAATCTGGCATTGCTGGATGTGATCCTCCCACAGTACCCCATGCTGTATGGGCGACCAGGGTTTCAGGTGAGTGCAGAGTCCACTAGCACAGACTGTGTCCCTTTTTTGTGACTGGGACTTCTGGCATTGTGTCCAGGTGTGACACACATGCATTGTACTGTAGAGTGGGTCCCAGGGGGGGGAATGCCTGATGTCTCCCAGCAAGAGCATGCTGTGGTGCATGTCTGCCGTCCTCAGTTGCATTGTGTTTACTGTGACAATCACTGCATGGTGTATGCCACATTCTGCCTGTCTAATCCTCCTGGGAATGTTGCTTCTACAGTCCTCATGTGATTCTGTGGTCACCCCAGTGTGACAGGTGACTGTACCCACAGATGTGTGTTTGTTCAGTGTACCTGTGCTGAGAGTGTCCACATGATGTGGGCGTACCCTGGACATCGGTGTGTGTGTAAGTCCCCTGTCATGTGGGTGGGTGCATATGTGGAGTGTAGCACCCCAGCTGCATGAGGGATGGATATACCCTGCCCATCTGATGCGAGCAGGGAGCAGGGCTGTGTGTCTGATGTGCAGAGCCAGCCCCACACCTGTGAGCCCCCCCAGTCTAGTGGCACATGTGCAGAGTGAGGTTTGTAGCTGCATTTGGCAATGGCAGGTGTATGTCCTGTGCCTGTGTGTGTCTGTGTACTCTGCTGCGGTAGCGTCAGTGGCCTGTGGCATGTGACTGCTTTGAGGTGCTGCACATAATCCTGGTGTACCTTCTGATGCACAGTGTGAGTCTGGATCATTTATTGTGTCGTACCCCTCATGCCACCTGTGTACTTTCTATGGCACGTGGTGCATTTGCCCTTACACAGAGAAAAAAGTCCCTATGACAAAGGTGCAATGCTTTGGCTGCATACTATGCCTTGTTGAAACCAGATAAATAGTTCTAATGTGTGTCTCTGTGACATGTGGCAGGTGTATTGATGTAGTCTCACTTTTTCAACCCCACAGGTAGGCGCCTCTGCCAAGGAGCGGATCTGGAGGGACGCCGTCAGTGCCGTGAGGAGGACGGAGGGTCGCAAGCGGCGCCTGGCCCAGGTGAGAAAACGCTGGCAGGATATCCGGTGCTGGACGCGGAGGATCGCACGGGTCCTGCTAGGGGACTCACCTATGGGCCCTAAGAACCATGGGCGTCGCCGTCTGACCCACATCCACAAGCGGGTGCTGGCGGTGGTCTTTCCAGACATGGACAGGCGCTTACGGGAGAAGCAGCAGCAGGAAGGGGGTAGGTACATGTGTGTTTGTTGTGTGTCACCAGCATTTGTAAGTGCGCAGTTGCATGGATACACTGCCAGTGTTTAAATGTGCGGTGCAGGTCCTGTCACCCACAGTATAGCGGTGCTGTCCTTCCTCCCTTCCCCTCCTTGCCATGTGTTCCCTGGTCTGTGTGTAGTCACTCTTTCACAAGGTCATCTGGGCTGGCAGTTTATTCACGTGACTAATGCTTGCAGCATCATGTGTTGGGGTGGTGTGTAACAGGTTTTGGGACCTTGCCTGTGCCCTGTCCAGTTCAGTACTTGTGGGGTCCATGTCAATTGGCACTGATGCTGAGTCCAGACATAGGAGTATGTCTCTGAAGTGTAATGCCTTACAGCAAGCATGTCCTATGTTGTGGCCTGTGACATGATGTGCATGAGTGTGCGATACGCAGAGTGCAGGGATGGTGGCCTGTGTTGCAGTCATTACCATTCAGGACCATGGAATATTGTGGCCACTACTGTCCCCTGGGGCATATTTTGCTAGGTATCATGTGTGTCATCATAATATGTGGACACTCTCAGTGTCTACAGCATAGGATGTGCTCTGTGCCATTGTCCCCTGGCACCATGTATATTTACGTAACGTGTTCTACAAGTGTCCACTGTACAGCCTGACCTAATTTTCCTCGTTCATACTCACGGTGGCCAGTGCCTGTGTGTCTTGTTACAATTATCTGAAGATGGCCATTTGTAAATGAGTTCGTTGTACAGGCGCACGTGGGGTATTTTGGGTCCAATATGGGTTTCTGGCAGCCCATGTGTATTTCTCCCAGACTAAGAGATGCAAGTGCTTCCTGTGTCTCATCAAATTGTCGCATGTAGGGGGTGGTTGGTGCGGGCAAGTCCTACATGTCGACAGCTGAAATCTCATTGCTCGGTCTGGCCAGTGTGTGATGTTTGTCTGGACATACACTCAAGGTGCAGTGTCCCATTCATGTTGGGCATGTTTTTAAGTATTACCTTTGCAGCATGTGCCTTAAGTTCATGGAGATGGTCCCTGCTCATTCCTAGTTACGGCAACGCTGTGTGGTGCAGATGCAGTGCTGGATTGGCCCCAGAGCCTGGCTCCTCTGTCCAAATCCATATCATGTCATTTGCAAATGTGTCATGCTCTCCATAGTTTCTCAGTGGCATGGTGGGTGAACCAACTGTGTGTTGCAGGGCCTATATATGTACCTTGTATTGTAGATGTTACTCATCTTTCATTTCAGGCTATGCACTGTAACCTATGTAGATTTGGCTCATGTGACATATGTATACAGGTGTCTGATTAATTCCTGTTTATTCACCTTGCCCACAGCATCGTCGGGGGACACGGATGGAGACACCGGCACGGACCGTGCGGAGGGACCGGGCACCAGTGCCAGCAGTGACATCTTAGCTGGCACATCGAGTGGAACTGAGGCCGAGGGGAGTGAGCCGGAGGACCTGTTCACTGCCACCACAGAATATGAAGCTGACGGGTCCGAGGCTGAGCTCTCCGAGGGGGCGGAGGCTGCTCCAACAGCTGACAGCAGCACAACATCTCTCCCCGCCCCCTCCATTGCCATCAGCGGCCTCCCACTTGCTCGTGTCCCTTCCTGGCGTGCTAGGTCACCACGTGTCTCCTTCCTGCCAGGCACCGCACCCCCTGCCCCTGTCTCCACTGCTGCCGCCAATGCCGAGTCTGTGGACATCCTGCGGCAGTTGCAGGTTGGTCAGGCTGCGATGCTTAATGTCCTCCATGGCCACAGCCGAGTGCTCAACAACATGGAGGCATACTTGGAGGGCATTTCAGCATCGCAGGCTGACCAACGCAACTTGCTGCGGTCTATTGACTCGACACAGACTGCAGCAGTGGATCTCCTGCAGCACTTCGTCCCACCCCCTACCCATGCCCCATCCACACTTCCCACTCCCATGCCTGTCCCACGTACACCCAGACGTCAGTATGCACACACCCCACCAGACACAGGCACCACACCAGCAGGGAAGGCAAAGCGCACACCTCCTGGCACGCACACACAGGGTGAAGTAGGCACACCCACTGGGTCGGGGGGAAACGGAAGACACGCAGCCAGAGTGGGAGTCCACATTCCTCACGACCACCACCCTCCAAATCCACTCCCCTCAGCTCTCCTGGCCAAGAGTCGGACACAGGGTCAGTCCTGCCCAGTCTGTCCATCAGCCCCAGTGTGGCACCACCCCGCAAGCGGTGGAGGCAGGACACCGGCAGGGGAATTGAGTCCCCCCCCCCTGTCCACACCCCCCTCAGTAGCGCTGCGACCCATCCCTCCAACCCCCCCTCCTTGGGGCCTGTGGTTCCTTCGGGTGCAGGGGAGACGCTGGGCGACCTGGCAGTAGTGTGCAGCGCCGTGTTCGAATCCACCTTTGGCGCTGCCCCACCCCCTGTGTTGGAGTCGTCCGTCCCTGCACCCACAACACCTCCCCTTGCCCCTCCTGTCCCTGCGGTGCTTGGTCCTTCCCCCCAACATGATGCCCCCCCCCCTGTGGAAGACAAAGGAGTCTGACTGTGCAGGCAAGCTAGGGGACACACGTACCACTGTGTCCCCCATCCGGATTAGAGTCATGGACTGCCCTATGGGCCTTGTATATATTGACATTTATGATGATTATTACTTACATCCTGCTGAATAAAGCAATTTGTTTTTTCCTTGGAACACTACTGTTTATCTGGTATTGCTGTTGGTGGACCAGCTCCATGATTTTGGGTGGTGATAAAGTGTTGGGTGTGTGGGAAATGTAGTCTTGTGCTGGTCATAGGGTGGACCATGGTATCTATGTGCCATCACAAGCTGTTGGCTACATTACTTTGTTCATGTAAGCAGTTACTGCATGGTGACATCGTCCCAAGGTGTGTTCCTTCCTCTGTGTAACCTGACATCTTCCCTGCAGGGTGTTTCCACTATGTGGTGCTTAGCTGTGTCTACATCAGCTGGGTGTGTGACGGACTCCTTCAACTTTGCACATGCATGCTGAGCAATGTCTCCACCTGCATCATTGGTGGTCACTGTACTTGTGTATGTAGACTGTTGACATGACTTCATGTGGACATGTTCTCTTTTAGGCGCTATGCATGTGTGTACTCCCAGCCTCGCACACATGTGGTACATGTACTGCAGGGTCTTTGTGCACCTGACTGACATTTGTGGGCATTGTATCTGTGGCTACTCCACCCTTTGCGTTCCATGGGCACTGCTGGGAGTTCTCTGCACCCACCCCTCCTGCGTCTGGGCACTGCTGGGAGGACTCTGCACCCACCCCTCCTGTGTCTGGGCACTGCTGGGAGGACTCTGCACCCACCGCTCCTGTGTCTGGGCACTGCTGGGAGTGATAGGCACCCACCCCTCCTGTGTCTGGGCACTGCTGGGGGGACTCTACACCACCCCTCCTGCATCTGGGCACTGCTGGGAGGACTCTGCACCCACCCCTCCTGCGTCTGGGCACTGCTGGGAGTGATAGGCACCCACCCCTCCTGCGTCTGGGCACTGCTGGGGGGACTCTACACCCACCCCTCCTGTGTCTGGGCACTGCTGGGAGTGATAGGCACCCACCCCTCCTGTGTCTGGGCACTGCTGGGAGTGATAGGCACCCACCCCTCCTGCATCTGGGCACTGCTGGGAGGACTCTGCACCCACCCCTCCTGTGTCTGGGCACTGCTGGGAGTGATAGGCATCCACCTCTCCTGCGTCTGGGCACTGCTGGGGGGACTCTACACCCACCCCTCCTGCGTCTGGGCACTGCTGGGAGGACTCTGCACCCACCCCTCCTGCGTCTGGGCATGTACGCTCCATACATACACTGTTGGGGTGAGGGTACGCTCCATACATACGCGGGTGTGGGTACGGTCCGTACATACACTGGTGTACATACACGGGTGGGGGTACGGTCCGTACATACACTGTTGGGGTGGGGGTACGCTCCATACATACGCGGGTGTGGGTATGCTCCATACATATGCGGGTGGGGGTACGCTCCATACATACGCGGGTGTGGGTACGGTCCGTACATACACTGTTGGGGTGGGGGTACGCTCCATACATACGCGGGTGTGGGTATGGTCCGTACATACAATGTTGGGGTGGGGGTATGCTCCATACATACGCGGGTGTGGGTACGGTCCGTACATACACTGTTGGGGTGGGGGTACGCTCCATACATACGCGGGTGGGGGTACGCTCCATACATACGCGGGTGGGGGTACGCTCCATACATACGCTGGTGTGGGTACGGCCCGTACATACACTGTTGGGGTGGGGGTACGCTCCATGCATACGCGGGTGTGGGTACGGTCCGTACATACACTGTTGGGGTGGGGGTACGCTCCATACATACGTGGGTGGGGGTACGCTCCATACATACGCGGGTGTGGGTACGGTCCGTACATACACTGTTGGGGTGGGGGTACGCTCCATACATACGCGGGTGTGGGTACGGTCCGTACATACACTTTTGGGGTGGGGGTACGCTCCATACATATGCGGGTAGAGGGAACAGTCCGTACATACACTGTTGGGGTGGGGGTACACTCCATACATACGCGGGTGGGGGTACGGTCCATACATACACTGGTGTACATACACGGTTGTGGGTACGACCGTACATACACTGTTGGGGTGGGGGTACGCTCCATACATACGCGGGTGTGGGTACGTTCTGTACATACACTGTTGGGGTGGGGGTATGCTCCATGCATACGCGGGTGTGGGTACGGTCCGTACTTACACTGGTGTACATACACGGGTGGGGGTACGGTCCGTACATACACTGTTGGGGTGGGGGTACGCTCCATACATACGTGGGTGGGGGTACGGTCCGTACATACACTGGTGTACATACACGGGTGGGGGTACGGTCCGTACATACACTGTTGGGGTGGGGGTACGCTCCATACATACGCGGGTGTGGGTACGTTCCGTACATACACTGTTGGGGTGGGGGTACGCTCCATGCATACGCGGGTGTGGGTACGGTCCGTACATACACTGGTGTACATACACGGGTGGGGGTACGGTCCGTACATACACTGTTGGGGTGGGGGTACGCTCCATACATACGCGGGTGGGGGTACGCTCCATACATACGCGGGTGGGGGTACGCTCCATACATACGCGGGTGTGGGTACGGTCCGTATATACACTGTTGGGGTGGGGGTACGCTCCATACATACGTGGGTGGGGGCACGGTCCATACATACACTGTTGGGGTGAGGGTGCGCTCCATACATACGCGGGTGGTGGTACGCTCCATACATACGTGGGTGGGGGTACGGTCCGTACATGCACTGTTGGGGTGGGGGTACGCTCCATACATACGCAGGTGAGGGTACGGTCCGCACGTACCCGTGCCCACGCTGTGGAATGCTTGTGCGGCCCGTACCCAGGCCTTTGGCACATGGGTACGGGCCGTACCGCCATTGTTGGGGTGACGTGGGTGTGGGCGTGGTACGACTCGTACCCACGCTCTTAAGGCGTGGGTACGGTACGTACCTGTATTGTTGTGTTGCCGGTTCGCGTCGTCACCCACTTCCGTTGTGGCGGACGCTGGCGTTGCTGGACACGCCCCCAACCCCTCGAAGTGACCAGGGCCTGGAGGTCAGGTATGTCCAGGGCATGTGTGCTGTGTGACTTGGGTGGGGGTTTTGTGTCCTGCCCCTGCCCCCCCCACCCCCCCTTTGCCCCTGGGTGTTGTTCTGACCTTCTGCGGCGTCTGCGTCGGTACCTGTAGAGGAGGTCGACTGCTATGAGGGCCGGGATGACACGTAGGTTCGGGTCCATGTCTGTCCGTCGCGTACAGGTGCTCCTTGTGTGCGTCGTCCTGATTTCCCGGCAGTTTGTGGCTGCCGGAAAATATTCTCCGTGCGGGATGACGTCGGTGCGAATCGTACTTCCTGGTTCGTGGAATGCAGGCTGCATACGTCCCGACGTCACGTCGGCGCTTTTCCGGATGTCATTTGTATGTTTATTTTCCTCGGTTGGTGTTTTGTACGAATCGTACGGAAATAGTGTTTCCGTGCGAATTGTACTTGCATGTTTGTAAAGTTTTACAACCGGGTACGAGTCGGACAGAGAAAAGCCTCCGTCCGACGGTTCGTACCCGGTTTCTCCAGGATCCTAATCGGCACCAGAGTGTTGGAAGACACATTTTGTTCTAGATCATGAAGTACCCCTAACCTGGTTCAAGGCGTGGATGCCGGGAGGGACCCTCTCGACTTGGTTCGTAGTTGAAAGGGCACATAGGGTCCTGGCACCCAGGCCCCCTCCCGGGGCCGCACCCCGCCCTATTATCCTCAATGTTCTCAACTTTAAGGACAGGGACGCCATTTTGCGGGAGGCTCGGGCGGCATGGCCCCTCAAGATTCAAAACCATGTCATTATGATATCCCCGGATTACACCAGGGAGGTTCAGGACCTCAGGCGTTCGTATGTGGATGTTAAGAAGACATTGCGATGCTTGGACCTCCAATATCAACTTCAGTTCCCGGCACGCCTTCGAGTCATCTTCCAGGACGCGACTCATTTCTTTGATTCACCACAGGTGGCCTGGTCATGGCAGCGCACCTAATCCCCGGAGCGCGGGGAGTTGCGGCTCGAGGGTCAAGGAGCACCGGGAGGCCAGCGCCAGTGTCGGACGCGGTCCTGTAGGGGGCGCCAATCAGGATCTTCTGCGCTCCGGTCCTCGAGTGCGGCGGTTCCAGACACTAGGGGATCCTCCAGCCGGTCGGGCTCTCCGCCCCGCAGCAGACATCGCTCCTCCGAGCCCTCGCCGGGCGGGTCTCCACTGATGGCCCAGGGAGACTCAGACCTTTCCCGTACACCTACTCTTAATGGCGCCACTGTTTGCATTTAACGTCTCTCCAGCGGGCGGGGGGTAGCAGCCACTAGACCCCTGGGGTGTCCTTTTGGGTGTCTACACTGTTAACGCTGATGTACTGATTATCCGTTCTTCAGGAGGGGTCCACCACGCAACCTATACGAGCATTCTAGTTTGGTTTTTGTTCCAAAGGGGTCGACAGATGCTTCCGTTCCTGAAGTGTAGGGTGGGGGGGCAGGGGGCGGGTTTGGATGGGGGGGGTCTCTTTGTTGTTGTGGGGAGTCCATAATGTGCACTCCCAGGGTTTCATATTGTTTTCTGTTGTTTTACTGAACCACCGCTCACTCGATGATTGGTCTCCTTGGCACATGCGTCCACTGCTCAGGGTCCGTCCCGCCAGCGCGCCTTCATGTCTGCTCCTGGCCTCGCTCCTCCCACTGGCTCTCCAGGGCCCCGTGAGCTTTTGTAGCGGTCTTTAACCTCCATGAGTGATATACCTTCCCCGAAAGCAGCCCTTCATATCTTATCCTGGAATGTTAATGGTCTATTAGACCGTCATAAGCGAGCGGCCGTATTGCGTTACGCACAGCGCCTCAGCATAGATGCGCTTCTGCTTCAAGAAACCCACCTTATGGGTAATCATTGCCCCTTTCTGGTGCGTTACGGTTATGACAGGGTGTGGCACTCGGGCTTTGCTCGCGGCTCGCGAGGCGTCGCCATACTACTGAAGCGTACCCTTCCCTTTGTGCTGACGCAAGTCATTCACGACCCACAAGGCACGTTTGTGATTGTATGCAGTACTCACGGGGGCACCCCCCTTAACCTTGTTTCCCTGTACTCACCCCCCTTGATGCTTGCCGCGACTCTAAAACAATCCTCCACCCTGCTACCCACCCTCCCCCTGGGGCTCACAGTCATTGGGGGGGATTTTAACGCGGTTTCCTCCCCGCCTGTCGACACGACGGGGACCCCATCCATTTCCAGGATGGCCCAGGCGAGACAACTCACGAGCTGGGCTGAAGCCCACGGCCTCTGTGACGCATGGTGTATCTGGCATCTGCGCGCTAAGCAGTTTACGCACACTTTGGCGGCTCATCACACGCAAGCGCGCATAGACTCAATCTTTATCCCGTCCACGGATTGCTCCAAGATCCAAGACGTCCGCATACTTCCGAGAGGTATCTCTGACCACTCTCCATTGCTCCTCCCCCCCACTCCCGCCCGTGTGGCGGCTAAACGCAAGGTTTCTACAAGACAAGGACTTCCAAAAGGTGGTGGGAGTGGAGCTGCAGGGCTACTTCGCTATTAACGAGGGTTCTGTTTCATCCCCGGGTACTTTGTGGGAGGCGGGTAAGGCCACTATTCGGGGCTTTGCCAAGGGTCATGTCCAGCGGCAGCGTCGGGTGAAATTGTTGCAGATAATTTCACTGGAGGCACAGGCTTTGCTCCTTGAGTGCTCCCCCTCCACGGTGGGTGACGCGACTCTGGAGCGGTGCCTCGTGAGTGTTCGAAGCGAAATCAAACATCTCTCACTGGAAGCGGCCAAGCTCCTGTGGAGATTATCTGTGGCCAGGGTATACGGATGGGCGATAAAAATGGCACAATCCTACATAGGCTTGCCACGTACCCCAGAGCGAACCGTATTATCCCTGAGGTATTGGATCAAGGGGGGTTGCTGTAGCAGTCCCCGGTAGCTATGGCCAGTGCGTTCGCCACCTTCTACCGCCAGCTCTACGCCAAACGGATCCCAAGTCTGACGCTGCGTGAGCTGATGGGCCAGACGGATGCCATCCTCCCTCAGCTAGATTCTAATGCCCAAGCTGATCTTGACCGCTCTATCTCGCACGACGAGATTAGCAAAGCCATCACGTCCACTTCGTCGGACAAGACCCCCGGCCCTGATGGCCTCCCCCAGGAATACTATGCAGCCTACCGTGAGGTCCTTGTGCCCCGCCTCGCCGACCTGTACGCCGAGGCCCTGGAGAGAGGTTCCTTCCCATCCGAAACTGATATGGCCACTATTGTGATGCTCCCAAAGTCCCAACCACCATCTCCCCACTGCTCTGACTACCGTCCCATTTCCCTTATTAACATGGACTTCAAAGTGTATGCGGCAATTCTTGCCCAACGGCTGAAGCCCTATCTCACCGCGTTGGTGCATCCGGACCAGTGTGGTCTTATGCCCAAACGCGGCACCCGACATTGCCTTCGACGCCTGCACCTGGCCCTGGCCCACCGACAAGTCCTTTCTCCTTATTTACCACTCCTCATTGACATTGAGAAGGTGTTTGATTCGGTAGATTGGACGTACCTAGATGACATGTTGGAAGCGATGGGCTTCGGCCCGCGCTTCCGTCAGCTGGTTGGGATACTGTATACCTGGCCTCGGGCACGAGTCCTGGTTAACGGGGTTCTCTCCAACGCCTTCCCCATCCAACGGGGTACGAGGCAGGGATGCCCCCTCTCGCCCCTTCTCTTCGCTTTGGCGATGGAGCCCCTAGCGGCCCTGATTCGGTCTGAAAGACTTGTTCGGGGGTGGGAGTGGCCCAACTCTGAGGTAGATAAGATTGCTCTTTATGCGGACGACGTCTTGCTTTTCCTATCCGACCATGCGCAGTCTGGTCCCCGCTGTCTCCAGATCCTGCATTCCTTTGGGCAAACCTCTGGCCTCCACATGAACGCCAACAAGTTGATTCTAGTCCCGCTCCATCTCTCTAGAGAATGCTTCGACTGGCAGTCTAGGATACCGCTTCCGCGTCAGTCCTTCAAATATCTCAGGATATGGGTCACGCTCCTCCCACAACTGGGATGGTCTCTCAATGTCACCTCGCTTGTGAAGAAGGCTAAGGCAGATCTGCACAAATGGCAGACATTGCCGCTGAACCCATTGGGGAGGGTCGCCTTGTTTAAAATGCTGATTCTCCCCAGATTTCTTTGTCCTGCAGAACACCCCCTTTTGCTTTCCGCGGGTGTTGTTTTGGGAGATTGACACTTTGGCTGCTAAATTCCTGTGGGGGGGGGGGTGGGAGGGCCCGGATGGCATTACGTACCTGTCAGATTCCAACATTTGATGGGGGCATGGGGATAACGCATCTATACCTCTATTACCTTGCAACTCGGCTGTTGTGTATTCATGACTGGTTTAATGGGGGGGTCAGACCCTGCGTATAGGCGAGTGAACTCGGCCTGCCTCGAATTCAATCCTTCATTTACGGAGAACCCCTCCCGTCCGCCTTGCCTGATGTCACGCGCTCCGTGCTTCTGGCCTGACGGGCTGCCTTTAGGCATACTAAGTGGACGCGCAAACTCACTCAGCGCACTCCTCTATGGCACGGTACTTGGCTCAAGGAGGTCAGTGGACTGCAGGGGTTCCGTCAATGGGATCTTATCGGGATCTCCCAGCTGGGGGATGTGTGGGCGAATGGCCATGTGCGATCCTTTAAAGACCTCCAATCCAAGTTTTCCCTCCATTCATCACAATTTTATAAGTACTTACAATTGCGGCACGCCCTCCACGTACATTTGCCAGAGGACACTAGGATCCCTGAGTACAGTCCCCCTGAAGTGCAGACCGTGTTGGGCGATCTGGGGAGGGGGGGTATTTCCCGTATCTACAAGACATTGGTCAACAACACCCCGACCCCGCTCGACCGACTTCGGGACCAATGGGAGGAATGAGTGGGCCCCCTGGATGAAGTGGACTGGCAAGACGCTCTAATGTACCCCAGGACAGTCACCACATCCGCCAGGCTCCGCCTGAACCAATTATAATACATACATACTGTCTATCTGTTAGACCTGGCACTCGCGCCAAGCTACCTAGAGGGTGAGCAGGGGTTATTGTTGGAGTGTACCCCCTTTCCCTGACTGGAGGAAAGGTTCCCTGCTTGACACAAGTACCTAGCTGTGCCAACCAGAGAACCTGGATTCTAACACTATCTAACCCCACAGCGCCTGTATCGAGCCGGCCTCTCCCCAGCCGCCTCATGCACGCGCTGCGGCCAAGACCCGGACAATTTTTTGTACATGGTATGGGCTTGTCCCCGATTAGCGCAGTTCTGGGGAGAGATTGAAACGGAGCTGTCCGCGGTCCTGGAGTGGGAGGTTCCGCATGATCCACGTCACTCCATTTTAGGGATTACGGACGGCCTTGATGGGTCCAGGAACGAGAAGGTCTTTTACAATACAGCCACGGTCGTGGCAAAACGGGACATAGCCGCCTCATGGAAATGTCCTACACCTCCCAGCTCGGCCAGATGGAGGAAGGGGGTGGATTGGTGTGCGGCACAAGAAAAACCCTTGTACAAGGCACGTTGTTCAACGCGGGGGGGCGGATTCGAGCGTAATGTAAGTTCTCTTCTCGATGTAATGTGTCAATATCGGTATTCTGCAATGTTGATGCTTTGGTGGTTGCATTCTCTTGAAACAATAAAAATTTGTTTATAAATAAAAAAAACATATTTGCAGCATATTGGGGTGTCTGGCAATTCTTCGTATATATATATATAGCACCACCCCAGGATGCGGGGGGCACGCTGTCTGTTATCGAGCAGGCCGATTTCGTTGGGCAGCAACGGATTTAGCATATCCACCGGCACACCGAGGCCCATCTGGGGGCATTCAATGTCACAGCAGCAACATCGCGTGCTCCATTTGGAGATAAAGGACACTACAAGGCACTACAGTTCATGCAAGATGGCCGCCGTGTATGAGCTCTCCCCTGAGGCTCCCTGGTTTGGGACTACTAAATCTGTAGATATCCTGTCTTTAACCCAGCCATCCACCCCTATCCTGTTGATTTCCTGCAACCAATTTTACAAGATTTCATTAATAATAAGATTGCACCATATCTTACCCTTCTGGAGAGAAACATCGACTTGGTGACCCTCCGAGTTGCTGACCTTGCCATGCCTCGCTTGGACCGGACCCTCCGGTACAGATCTTGGTGGGTCCCCGACTCTCACTGACCCATGCTGATTAGAACGCTCCAGCTACTGCCGCTCCAGCATCCGGCCTCTCCAGCATCTAGACGCCTAACCGACTCGTTGTCCAGGCCGCTCCTCACTGGATCCGAACCCTCCGGTTCAGACTGGAATGAGTCCCGACTCCCTTGGGCCCGCGCTGAAGTGGCCTCTCCAGCATACGCCCCACTGACCCACTGCTGGATAACCATCAGCCTTCGCCGATCCTGGGCCCCCTCCCATGCCTCCTAACTCGCTGGTGCTAACAGACCCTTGGAGTTGTGTTCCTCTGGGTTTCTTGGATTGGGACACGTTGGACCCCCATGGGCTGATCGGTGCCCCGCCACCACTTGCACGCGAGCTTGATTTTTTCCTGGACGAGGCCCTGCCAGCTAAACTGTGGCCCTCCTGCTTGCACCGCCTCGACCTTCACATGACTGGAGCTCTCCTTCCGCCTCGACCGCTGTCTCGTCCCTCCCTGATGCCAGATAAATCTCCGCCTGGCTGACCTGCACCCCTCCTGGGCTCAGCTCCTCGACCGGAGCCCTCCTGCCTTTGACTGCTGCCACGTCCCTCCTCGGGAGCCAGAACGCCTTGCCCTCGGACAGACCAGTTGAGTGTCGCAATCTGGGCGGGCATACACCCAACACTGGTGCCTCTAATCTCCTCAACAGCAAGTATCCACAGCTGACTATTTTTATTCATACCCGACATAGAAGGGGTTTAATAAAGCCCAGTCGCTGGGGGCGGTTTCCATCCACACTAAGAACTCAGGAGGTGGTTGTACAAGCCTCTCTTCCCAGCCTCCTCCCAGGTTGCCTCTTGAGGCCCGCCAAGACCTGACGCCCACCCCGGCTCCCTACCGCCGCACTCCCCCCCCATGATGGAGCCTCTGTCCCGAGAACCGAAAGAGACCTGACACGTACAACCTTGACTTTCCTCTATTGCTCCCATTACACTTTGTTTTCAAATTTCTCCATGATGTCCTGCTCCCTAAAATGGTGGTTCTCCGCCAATTCTAAAATGGCGATTATCCACTCCTCCCCCCATGATGTCTAACCCCCCCATGATGTCTAACGTCGCGGCCTACAATTAGGCCAGTACGAGTCTATCCCCTCAACCCCTGCCTCCTCTCCCTTAACTTGACCAACAGCGCCCTTCCCGGTGCTCTCTCTCTGCCGGGAAGGGCGAACACCACTTCTGCACCTTGTCTCTCCACCTAGGCAAAACTATTCCTAACCCTCTGTCCACCCATCAGCTCAACCCCCTTCCCTTCTCCCCCTTACCTCTGACCCCTTTCTCCCCCACCCCTGTCATCCCTCCAACCACTACCACTACCATACTCCAATCACTGTCACCCCCTCCCCTCCACTGTCTTTTCCAGTGCCAATCCTATCACCCAATCACCTTCTCCCAATCATCCTCTCCCCCTAGCGTCCCCCCTACTTCCTGACATCCCCACTGCACACCACCTCTCCCAATCGCTCACGCACTACAATGACCGGTCCCCCCATCCCCTAATAATATTCCTAACCCCTTTCCTCCCTCCTTGCCACTGCAACCTATATCCTTACCCCCCCCCCGGCTCCCCGTCCAAGCCCACCCCGGCCCTACATCACCCTCTCTGAATCCTTCATCCCACCCACCCAATTACACACCACCGTTAACCTCAACACAACCCTTCTCCATACTCTTCACGCCCTTTTAACATCTCTATCCTCTTACCCTGAGGTTGTTAATCTCCTGTCCCCCTTCCCGCCTTCCCTCTCACCCAACAGCCTTAACACTCCTCATCCCTCCCCCAATGGCCCCACACACCCAACACACAGCAGACCTCCCTCCACCGCAAACACAGAGCATCCCTTATTCCCGTCCTACTCCCCAACTTTTTTCCCTCTCACTCCAATAACCCAGACTCTACGCAACATTGAACGCAATCTCTCTAAGTTAACAAATGAACTCTCTCGACTTAGAGAAGATTTCAATTCCCTCACTTCTAGTTCCCCACTCATCCGTGCAAGGTCCCCCTTCCCCAGCCGAAAACACCCCCCTAACTATAATCATCCTCGGAATACTACCCCTCTCCGCTGCCATTTGCTCAGGCCTCTCAGCACATCGAACCAGCTCTCCCCTTCCGACCTTTTCTGACCTATGCAACTCGTACCTGCCCAGTTTAGCAATCCCCCACCCCACTACTCTAACATCCCCGTTATCCTAGGGACCAACAGAATCCCCTCCTCTCCCGTTTCCCCTAGACCCCCTCTCCAACTCACCACTATTCACTCCTGCCCTCCCCCAAAAACACTTTGGCTGCAATCGCTGAGCAGGAACAGGGGTGTGGGGCTTCCATATCAGCTACCCCTCCATCCACCTCTTTCTGTGTGAGCGAGGCAGTGTCTGTTGGGTTTAGGGCGCCACCAGGCGGCGAATGGCACACAGGCGACTACAGGTCCCAGAAGCTCTGGGGACGCCAAACAGGAAACCAGATCCAATATTGCTGCCGGATCCGTCACTACCAAGCCCCTCCTCTTCCTAGGGTCGGGGCTTGACAAACTTGCCAGCATTTTCTTGTGCCTCCTGCAAGCGGACGGTATTCCCCACTGGAGATTCCTGTGGTGCCGATTTCAGTTCCGTTGGCTAGATCGCGGTGACAAGCCAGACTTTCTCCCTCCTTGCTTGTTAGAGGTTTGGGGAGGAGACTTCACTGTTTCCCGCCATTCTCCACAATTGCTACTCCACCTGTTCCCTGATGCTTTCTGTCTGCAGCCCTGGATTCGAGCCACACATAAGACTCCGGAACCCCCCTCAGGTATTTAGGTGTATTGCGAAGGGAGAGAAGCACCAAAGCGCTCCTCCCGTACCCGTGACTGTATTCGTTGTTTGACTTTACCGGATTACCATTGTTGATTGGACTGCACTCCCGCTGTGAAGTTAACAGCGGTTGAATGCAAAATACTCTTTGGTGATTTGCGCTGTATTCCCCAAGTGCTACTGGGTCTCTGCTCATATCGTGGACGCGCTGTGATGGTAACAGCGGGAAGTCTCACGAAAAGAGAATGCATATAGTGTGGTTTCACTCTACACTTAGTAAAGAGTGTTTGCTCACTTGCAAGGATCGAGGTCCTCGGTCCAATACCCAGAAGTCACTGCTGTGCTGTCATGTGAGTGGTTATGTTTGGTGTAACCTAGTACAGAGGGTATGAAAGTTCTTCCTCCAGTTTTCTGCCTAACACATGGTTTCTTGTTGTTTTCCTATCTACAGTTATCACATGAGGGGTATCTTCTGAAGCTTGCTGAACTCTAGAACAGGCGTAGGTCCAAGAAGCTCCCATCTTGCCAGCAGTGTTTATTATTTTATCCCCTTCCATTTTTCCCGGAGTGGTTCCTTGCATAGTAGAGTTTGCGCACTCTGTGTGGGGTTGCGCCCAGGGGAGGAGGGGGGCTCTTCTACACGCCTTCGTCCCCGCTCGCAGACTCTCGAGGTTACTGGCATTCTCTGGTTTTGTGCTTCTGACATCACGACAAAAACAATCCCAAACCCCTCTCCAGCATGCTGGTGAACTGTCGATCTGCCGTCCGACTCGCCTTCGAAATTTCTGAATCCATCCTAAACGAATCTATTGACATTGCGCTCCACACAGAAACCATGCTCGACCTACTCCCCCCACCCCCCTCGATACTCTATCCCCAGGAAAGACAGACTCGACAGAACAGGCGGTGGCTTAGCCATAATCTTCAAAAATGAACTTCAGCTCTCTCGTCTTAACAACTCTGGCCACTCCACCTTCGAATGCTTTGAAGCTGAACTAAAAATTCAAGGTTCCCACCCAATTTGTCTGCATAACATCTACCACCCTCCTGGTGATCCTCATCCCTTCATTGATGATCTATTCGACCTTCTTACCCAATCCTCAATATCTAACTCTAAAAATCTTTTCCATGGAGACCACAACATCCACTTAAACGACTCCAAAGATCCCACATCAACCCTCCTCACCAATCTTCTCGCGATCAATGACCTCAAACAACTTTGCCAGACCTCTAGACACACCGAAGGAGCCAACTTGGATGCCATTATTACCAATAAGGACTTGGCCTTCCTGACCAATATCATCCCAATTGACTGGTCTGACCACCACCTCATACTGTTCACCATTACTACCACGTCTCCTCCCCCCCCAACTCAATCCATTAAACCCAGGAAATTGACCAGAAATTTTAAACAGATTCCCCCTGGTGTTCTTGAGTCCAAACTCCAAGCCCAACTGCTCCTCACTCCTCTCTCACAAAATGCAAATGATCTTACTGAACATTTTAATAAAGCCGTCACTGATGTCCTAGACCAAATTGCCCCGATTAAACTTAAAAATCAAAGGAATATCCCTTCCAATTCTTGGTTTAACTTGGTGCTCAATAACGAAAGACGTTTACTAAGACTGATGGAAAGAACATGGAGACAACATCTCTCTCCCGCAAATCTGACACTATTTAAAGAAGCTAGATCTACATACAAGAAACACATTTTTAACGAAAAGGCACCCTTCTTCCGTACACAACTCGATCGGGCCAAAAATAGATCCAGAGAACTGTTCAACATTATTCGTAACCAAACCTCTTCCGCACCACCTAACTTGATGTCCTCGACCGCTAGATGTGAAGAATTTGCCCCCTTCTTATCGGACAAAATTGATCAATACTTTCCTTCAACTCTGATACCAACCAGCCCCCTTCCTACTCCTGACATCACCTCTAAACCTTTCACCACTCTCTCCACACCCCCTGATCCCCCCTCACACCTGCCCACTTCTTCACCTCTCCTTACCCCCACATACACACCTACTGCTACACTCCCCCAGAACTACTCCCCAATCCCACCCACAACTACTCCTCTTGTTCCCAACCACCCTAACTCACAACTAAAAAACAATGCATCCTAGCATAATTTCCTTCCTGTTACAGAACACAAAGTTCTCAACATCATCACTAAACTTAAACCATCCTCCCATACCAAGACCCTCTCCCCTCAAACCTTATCCAGGACCTAAAACACATCATTGCACCATCTTGGACTACAATCATCAACACCTCCCTTGCCACAGGATGTGTCCCTATTTCACTTCAACTTGGTCAAATCTCCCCCATTATTAAAAACCCTAATGCCGACTCTAATGACCTAAACAATCTCCGCCCCATCTCCAACCTCCCCCTTGCTTCTAAAGCCCTCAAAAAATGTGTCTTGCTCCAATTAGACAAACACATTGAAAATTCTAACCTACCGGATCCCCTACAATCAGGCTTTAGGAAAGGATTCAGCACCGAAACTGCCATGCTAAATTTTGTTGATGACATCCATCACTCCCTTGATAATGGCGGGACATGTCTACTCATCCTCCTTGATTTCTCCGCAGCCTTTGATACTCTGCCCTACTTAATGGGCTTAGAGATCTCTTTGGCCTTAATGGTACTACCCACAAATGGTTTGTCTCCTATCTACAACATCGAACACAGCAAATCAAAATTCACGACTGTCTATCTAACCCCACCCCGGTTTCCCTAGGAGTCCCCCAGGGATCTATTCTCTCCCCATCTCTCTTTAACCTCTTTATGGAACCCCTCACCATTATTCTTGAACAAACTGGAATCAACTACCACCTCTATGCCGCTGATACCCAACTTTACTATAAGATCAAAACCCATGCTGACATCCTACACCTTAACAACACCCTCACTACGATCCAATCCTGGTTCCAATTAAATCATCTAAAACTGAAATCATTCTCTTCTCCCCTAAAACTAACCTTCTCCCCATCCAAACCTAGATCTCTGACCTCAATGCCCTCAATTGCTCACTCTCCTTGTCTAACTCAGTCAAATCTCTTGGTATCTTCATTGACAATAACCTTAATCTCAATGCTCACATCAAACATTCGGCAAAAGGAGCCCTCTTCACTCTCCGCCATTTTAAGAAAATTAAGCCCTCTATTCCATCAGAAGACTTTAAATTAATAGTTCAATCCCTGGTCCTTTCTCAAATTGATTGCGGCAACGCCATCCTCACCGGAATCCCTGAGGTCCACCTAACTCCACTGTGGTAAATAAAATATTACGCTCTCAGAATTTTTCAGAATATCAATAGGATCATGCATAAAGCAAGAGGCTGAGTCTGTGGTATCAGGTTCAAAAAGGGCTTTATTCCAATAACTCGAGTCAAAGGGAGAATATTTCCATCACCAAAAAAGGATCTGGAAAGGGACTCAAAAGTATTCTCAATATTCTCAAAACATTATTCACAGAGTACAGTATATATACATTTCTCAATTGTACGTAAGCAAAAGAGCAAGAGAGAATGAGATAAGAGCATGTGGGCGTGTAAGTAGGCGTGAAGGTGGGCGTCCATGTGGGCGTCCACTTGATGATAATGGGTAATTTGTCATGTGTGGGTGGATACCTGGAGAATCCTGCAATGTCAGCAGAAATATTTGGCAGAGATGCGTGCGCAGTCGCATGACGTGTGATTGACGTGCAACTAGAGGGAGAAAGGGACTTGACATTTAGCTCTACATGTGGAGACAAAAGTCTGGGGTTATGTCAACCTAATCCCAAATCATATCTAATATCCTATGTTTAAAGAACTGTGTTATCCAAAAAGAAAGGTCTCTCGAACAAAATCTATTCTATACTGACTGTGAGAGCGTGTACAAGCGTCTAAGTGTCTACACTAGATGCGAGGGCAGAAATCTTCCATAGTAACAGGGCTATGAATTACTTGCATAAAGACAGAGAAGCCGGGCCCTTTGCTCGATAGCTGGAAGAATGTTTACTTAAACTACTAGACAGGAATGCATTGGGTAGGGAGCGGAGCAGATAATCTCGAAGGTGAAATACAGTTTTTGGCAGGCAACAGGCTGGAGTCAGGCACCGTTAGCCGCGCAGGGAATAGGACAAAGTTCATGGTCACAGATGCAGGCTCAGACTGGAGCTTTCAGAGGCAGAAGGCAGGAAAAGGCTTGATGACAGAATTCGGGCCTACTCGCCTGGACTGAAAAATGGGATAAATGAACCATATAAAGCCGGTGGCCTTTCATACTTAGAAATAGAATATCCGGCCCATTCATGGCGGATCTGAAAGAGGACATGTTGACGGTGGACGCACAAGTGTTTGCGTCTTCATAACTGGAACTGGAGGGAACATACATGTACTTGTGATTTATACATGAAACCGTTGGGGTCCAAGATAGGGGACATAACTGATCATAAAAATCCATATTTCCACATTCCCTCCTTGTCCCCTACTTGCCCTTAAGAGATCAATCTTCATCAATCCGTTGATCTGTTCATATAACATCATTTGTTCTTCTTTTTTCTTCCGGGATGAATGAAATTTTGGTGGTGGAATACACGATGTGGCACACAGACCACAAATCGCTGGTCCACATTGTAGGCATAAGCAGCAACTGAATAGTATGAGAAAGCCAATACCTAGGAAGGATAGGACCCTCCGTCCAAAGGTAGATAATACACTCCAAAACCAACCGGACCAAGTCCAGGTGCCTGGATTCTGGTGTATCTGGCTTACAATCTTATGAAGGCGAGTTATGGCTTTATATACAGATGGCGAATTTTCTGGTATGAAAATGCAACAGCTTGATCCGATGACCCTACAAGCTCCGCCCCTATCGGCCAGGATAACGTCAAGGACAACACGATTTTGAAGCACAACAATCCGCATAGCAGACTGCTCTTCTGTTAAATTGCCTAAGGCGGAAATAGTTTCGTTCACTACTGCTTCAAGGGTTCTGGTTAATCTACGTATCAGCTTACTATTGGTAACTGTACCTATATAGGGAAAGAAACCTTTATTGAAATCTGTGTATTTTTCCCATGCTGTTTCAGTGTAATCGACAATTGGGAGATCTCTCTGCTGTCTATTGTGTACTAAATGAGTATTTCTATGATAATCAGGAGGAGCTAGGAAAACAGGTGGTAGGAGGAATGCTATGTAACAGGTACCATCCCAATCTAGAGGTAGGCGTATATATGCGGTCTGGCCACATATAAAGTAGGAATGACGAGAAGCTCTAAATGTAGACTTGCCTTGATCACTGAATTTTATTACAGTGGTGCATTTACTATGGCCCATGTGTATGGAGCCATTCTTTCTTATACATAATTCCCCTTTTACTGGGAATACGGACATGGCGGGCAAGATTGGTGTAGCTTCAGATTCAACGTTCAGGATCATGAGGTTAAGTGTAAAATTACCTAATCCATATACTTCATTTCTTAGATCAGTTCCTGTTCTTTTGGGAAGTCCCTCCTTGTTAGGGTAGCAGACTTTAAGCAAAACTAAGTTCAGGTTTCCCCATACCCAGTTGTCTTGATAAACTGCGGAATTCGAATCTAGGGAATTAATCAAACTAAACCATGCTCCACAGGAGCCATTGTGTGTGAACGGATAGAGAAAGAGGGGCAAAACTCCCTTATAGTTCTGATAGGGGGGGAGTCGGCCACAGACCCAGCAGTCTGTAGCATTGCTAGTCTGATGTGAATGGTGCAGCATCTGAATAAAGGTATTGTTGCGTAAGGCAAGTCGATATGATAGCTCATAGGATGGCAGATCACTAAATGTGTGCTTTATGGTATCATTAGTGGAGGAGTGTAAAAGTGAGGCAATAGGAGGAAAAATAGCATGTAGTATTAAGCTGATACATATTATCGTGATGCACATCTTGCTCTTTTTTTTTATCAATGTTATTGTCCAAGATCTTATGCAAGCCAGAATACATGTTCAACCGCTTCACCACCTAGTGGACTTAATTGATCAAACGGGTTCTGACTTCTTAGATCAAAGTTTAGCTTTGTGGAAACTTCTGGGGAGTCTCCTCTAGAAAATGGTGTTCAAAATCCAAAATCCAAGTTCAAAGTCTTTTTCCTTTGTAAAAGAGTGGTGAAGGTGCACTTTGACTTTAACGGCCGCCCCCGTGGTCCAGAGCACTGACTTTGGCGCCTTCCATCCAGGAGCGATGGAGTATTCTTTGACCTGGGTGTTGTCAGGGAAGGCGGCAGCAACCTGCGAACAACAAGAGAGTAGTGCAGACATCAAGGAAGCCAGGTAATCTGTCAGCATCAGTAATCTTTTAGGCATTGGAGTGCCCCACATATTTGGTGGTCTACCAAAGACCACTTCATAGGGAGATAAGCCTGTTCTAGAATGAGCTACCATTCGCATGTAAGAGAGGGCAACCGGCAGGGCTACCATCCAATCTACACCTTTGTCTGCGCAAATTTTTAATGTCTGTTTATGTCTTTCTACAAGGCCTGCTGCTTCAGGATGTCGCACACAATGGAATTTCCAGGTATACCCTAACAGAAGGGACACCTGCTTCATTAGTACCAGGACATATTTGTAACCTCTACATCTGTTTATTTGGATATAATCCATTTGGAGCACTTCAAAAGGGTGGTCAGGTGGATGGAATCCACCTTGTTCCATCGGAATGCCTTTACCTGGATTGAATTGGCAACAGATCATACATGTTCTGACCTTTTGTTTCGCTGCTGCACGCAGGTGCTTGTTGAACCATATATTCTGTAAGCTATCTATCATTGCTTTCTCTCCTAAGTGTGCAGGACTATGTGCGGTATTTATAATCACTTGTACCATCGAATCAGGAAGAAACCATGTGGATTTGCCCTTATTCATCCAACCCTGATCAGTCAGTACCCCTCCTTGTTCCGACCATTTCTTTAATTCGTCCATAGTAGCATGTGTCTGTATGTCTTGTACATCCTTGGAAGGATCCCTAACTGTCATGGCTTTGGACACTTATTGAACCTGTAACTTTGTCATGTCTAGTGGGGTCTGAGCTGTCTGTTTAGCTGTTCGGTCTGCCAGATCATTGCCTTGGGAAATGGTATCTGTGGCTCTAGTATGTGCTTTACATTTTAGGATAGCTATGGCTGTTGGTAAATGTATTGCTTCCAGTAGGGCTTGAATATGGGGGCCATGCTGTATCTTGGCCCCATGAGAGGTCAAGAAACCTCTTTCTCGCCAGAGAATCGGTGTAAATGTTTACTCTCAGGTGCTTAGCTCTTATGCACGCTTGTGTCAGGGTGATGAGCTCTGCTGCTTGTGCTGACAATATGTCTATTCTTTTAGTCTCTATTATTACAGTATCAGTAGTCACTGCATATGCTGCCACTAATTCTCCCGCCCCTGTCCTCATGCATGAGCCGTCAACTTATAGTGTTAGGTCGGGGTCTGGGAGTGCAACGTCTGTCAAGTCTTGTCTTGGTTTAGTCACGGTATGTATTACTTCAACACAGTCGTGTGGTGAAACGCTTTCTGTACTGGAGGGCAAACGGGTAGCAGGATTCAGTATGTTGCATCGTCTGATCTCTATGTGTGGTTGAAATAACGTTGGCTCATAGCCTGTCAGTCTAGCTACAGTCAGGTGTTGTGTTTGTGTCCGGTTCAAGAGAACCTCTACTGCGTGTGGTACTTGTACTGTCAGAGGGTGGCCCAGCACTATCAAGTCACTTTGTCTTATGGCTAAGGCCGTTGCTGCAACTGATTTTAGGCACGCAGGCAAAGCCTGTGCTACTGGGTCTAATGTACTAGAAAAATAAGCACAGGGCTCGTGTTTTCCTGCATGATCTTGTGTTAGGACAGATAGTGCTGTTGCATCCCGCTCTGTCACAAAAAGCATAAACGATTTGTTGTAATCAGGGTTTGCTAAAACTGGTGCTTGACATAAAGCTCTCTTTAATTCTTCAAATGCCACAGTGTGTTCTTGAGGACTTTAGTCTTTTTGTGTCTTGGGCTGGGAAAAACCAGAAATCAATTGAATACGTTCCGGTGCCCACAACTAATTCCCCTGAAAGATCACAATAAAACATGAGAAAAAGGGGAAAGCACCATACCTATTTCCTCGACTTAATTTCTAAGGGGGCTAATTTCTAAGGGGCTTAATTTCTTAAGGGGCTAGCGGGAAGCGAACCTCCTCAGGGGCCAGCAGAAAGCCAATATTCTCCTCCTTCCCCCCCTTTTTGACAGGAGGAAATCTGAAACAGATTTCACTGCTGTCAAACACTATCAAACCCTGTGTCTTGTCAACACTATTAATCCCTGTGTGTAGCTACTGGGCGTAAGCAAAATTATAGGAGATACACAGCGTATTTGAAACGGCGAGAAATCCTTCAAATTAATGTACAAACCTCATTGTGTTAGCTCATAAGCTGGCCAAATGACATCTCATATGCAAATGTCCCTATTACATGAACCTACACCAACCTGAAGTCAATATTAATGCTAGTAGGCCCTAATAGGAATGCTAAATTACCTAAATATTCGGAAAACCAAGTTTAAGAACAGTTGTTAATGTTGATAATTAATAATTTATCTGCTAAAGAAATCAGTCGTTTTGCAATAATTTCCACCTATACAATAAACAGCCTAATTTAAAAACAAGTCAACTTTTGGGGCCACCACTTACAAGAATGAGCTTACTAAAGCAAACTTTAAAAAGGAAATCCTGTCAGATATTTTCTCATTACCCTAAATACCGAGCCTCATTTGTCACTCTGTGGTGGCAGTCCTTATTTAAAACAGGCCTTTCAAGAGTTAAGATGCGAGTGCACAGATCATAATTGTTCCTTAATGTCCAATCTGGAAACATATGACCAAGGCTGCCTGTCTATAAGAGAAAGGCAGTTATGTGAAAAATATGTTAGTCTTGCATAGCCTTTTTCTTTTGTTTCATTCATCTCCAACACCAATTAGACATACACTGATAACGTGTTGTCTGCTATTTTGACAGCATGATAATGGTAATATCATGTCTGTGAATTTTAGTAATTGTGAACAAGTTCCAGCCAAGCGCTGTGCAAAGATTGCCGTCGTCACGACCATCTCTGTACTTGCACAGGAGAACTTTGTATTTAAACGCTAAACAGACTGGTCAATACAACACAAAAACAAAACATATATAAAATACATATGCCAAGCCATCAGTATACCAAGCACAGAAAGCATAGACAATTACACTAACATATATAAATGAGCAGTGATGCGCAATTATAGTACCTACAGCTCAGAGGCGAACACTCTGGCCTGCTTAATTTGTCAGGCTTATAATCAATAACTTATTTACCTGCCCTATACACCCCCATCTGAAATCACCGTGTCAAGTCTGACACACAGAATCAGCAAGAATAATCAAAAACGAAGAACACACGAACCTGTTTGTTTTCTTTTATAAAAATGAGCTATGCATCTTCGTCAACACAATGTACCCTAATGTCCCAGACGAAGACGCACCTCTCATCTCTCCTCACAGACTTTTAACCACTGGATCATTTATCCAATGCAACTGGTGGCAGCTTGTGGCCACAATTCAAAAATGTCTGAATTTGAAAATCGTTTTTATATAGGCACATAGCCCTTAAAATTCCAAGCAAGAGCAACATTTTACTTTCTGGCCAGAAGCAATATAACAATTGCTAAAAAATAAAACAAATCTTCTCCATAGACATTTCCCCGGGGCACTTGTTTAGCACAGAATAGACCAAGGGAATCTTTCTCGACTTACATTTCTCAGCTGCCCTGTCTTATCAGAGAAGCTAAAAATAGCCCCTCAGCGCGGCCTGAGCCTGGGCTGCCAGCCAACTTTTTTGTTGTTCCGGCTGCAGGCATTACACAGATGCGATGTCAGAGAAGCTTTCTAAGCAGTGCCTCTGTTCTGCTCCTCTCACCGGCCCCCACCTACACTGGCTACAAGGTCAGAATCTGTCTCCGATTTCTGTATCACATACTGCTCTACACAGCCCCCACCTTCTCCTCACTCTGAAGCTGTCAAAGACAAAAAGACTACTCAATTCCATAAAAACTGCAATAATTCGCTCAATTGAAAAATTATTTTTACATACAATTTGTACTCAGGGGGTCATAATCTCACCGACTTGACCCAGCACATTGGCTCACTGGACCACCAAGAACACAAACCTGTATTCTTGAACAATTTGCAAATTCGAAATACCCACAATTCTTTTTTCAAGCTAAACTTTTCAAAAATTACTTTTTCGTTAGCACTTTGTACATTAGGGGTGTCATCAAATCACAGGTGTTGCTCCTTCTCCAGCTACACCCCTCTCAATTTTCTTTTGACAACGTAATCAAATGTTGGACCATGAAAACACCAGCTATGCGCTGTTCATTTGGTGGGTGGCTCAAGAACCTTTGGGCTACTATATCATTATTATATGTATCGTGGTACTTGCGGTGGCACTCTAACTGGTCTTTCTACTGGGGCCACTCTTGCTAGGTCCTCTGAAAGGACGGGATAAATACCAGCAACGTCAGTATTTCTTTCTCTGTCAGCCTGCGCTCATTTTACCTGCTCCACTTCCTCCTGTAACATCTTTTCCTTGGCTTTTCCAGACTCCAGTCTACTTCTCTCTGCTTCGTGAAACACTTACTCTGACCTCCTATGTGACTCCTTGCGCCAAAACTCAATGGCATCCTTCCAAGCTGGTCTACATTTTCTCTTTCATAAGAGTGTTTCGTTGTCTATCTACTTGTTCTGCTTTTACTCGGATACCTTCCTCAACTAACACGTTTTCTCGGGCTTTGTCTGAATCCTCCCTACTTTTCTCTTCTTTTCTGAGCGCTTACTCTGTGCGTCTATGCTATTCTTTACGCCATAATTCAATGGCATCTTTCTGTTACTGTCTGGCTATCTTTTTCCATAATTCTTCTTCTACTCTCATGATGCAATCTGCATCCCATGTCCCAACTGCGGGCCACCTCTGACTTTCTGGTAAATCCTTGGTGTAGTCCACCCATAAATCAAGAAATAATACGGCATCTAGGCCATGCTTATGATACATAAAGTACCCTGGAGTGTCCCTAGGTGAAATGGGAACAGCTTCTTCGAGTACCCCTTTTCTAGTTTTGATCTGTCTTAATTTTGAAAAGAGCGGCATTTTTAGACCTTATTACTTGAACACACTTAATACAATAAACACAATAATGAACAGTCATTCACACCACAATATGTAGAACGTATTTAAAACATTTAACATTTAACATTTAACGAACAACAATGACCATTAGGGAACTAATCACTTAGCATAATACTCGACACTAACTAGGTGATTCTGAATTAAATACTAGACATACTAGATATACTGCTAAACAGTACAGATACACTGCTGAAACAGTGCAGACCGGATTTGTGTACCCAAACCCGTCTTGACCGGCACAACCTATGTGCACGTCAGAACGCCTCCCCGGCAATGGTACTCACCGGGTAGCTCGGAACGGAAGGCCTCGGAACTGAACTGGACTGGACTGGACCGGACTGGACTGGACTCGACTCGACTCGTGACCTGGATACTTCGGAACTTCGGAATCTGGTGGGCCTCTGTATACCTCGGACACAGCTCTCTTGCAGGTGGACTCTGGGTAGGACAATCTGCGTTCCTCACCGCCTCGTATGGATGCCTGGTCGCAGTCTGTCCCCTTCGTTGGCCTGAGGGAGTTGGCGGGAAGACCCGCGACGTGCGCGCTTGAAGTCCGTCACGGCTATGGAAGGGGGCAAAACTGGACCTTCATCTCCGGCGTGTGGGGAAAGAGATTAAACTGTTCGGGCGCCATTATGTGGTAAATAAAATATTACGCTCTCAGAATTTTTCAGAATATCAATAGGATCATGCATAAAGCAAGAGGCTTTATTCCAATAACTCGAGTCAAAGGGAGAATATTTCCATCACCAAAAAAGGATCTGGAAAGGGACTCAAAAGTATTCTCAATATTCTCAAAACATTATTCACAGAGTACAGTATATATACATTTCTCAATTGTACGTAAGCAAAAGAGCAAGAGAGAATGAGATAAGAGCATGTGGGCGTGTAAGTAGGCGTGAAGGTGGGCGTCCATGTGGGCGTCCACTTGATGATAATGGGTAATTTGTCATGTGTGGGTGGATACCTGGAGAATCCTGCAATGTCAGCAGAAATATTTGGCAGAGATGCGTGCGCAGTCGCATGACGTGTGATTGACGTGCAACTAGAGGGAGAAAGGGACTTGACATTTAGCTCTACATGTGGAGACAAAAGTCTGGGGTTATGTCAACCTAATCCCAAATCATATCTAATATCCTATGTTTAAAGAACTGTGTTATCCAAAAAGAAAGGTCTCTCGAACAAAATCTATTCTATACTGACTGTGAGTGCGTGTACAAGCGTCTAAGTGTCTACACTAGATGCGAGGGCAGAAATCTTCCATAGTAACAGGGCTATGAATTACTTGCATAAAGACAGAGAAGCCGGGCCCTTTGCTCGATAGCTGGAAGAATGTTTACTTAAACTACTAGACAGGAATGCATTGGGTAGGGAGCGGAGCAGATAATCTCGAAGGTGAAATACAGTTTTTGGCAGGCAACAGGCTGGAGTCAGGCACCGTTAGCCGCGCAGGGAATAGGACAAAGTTCATGGTCACAGATGCAGGCTCAGACTGGAGCTTTCAGAGGCAGAAGGCAGGAAAAGGCTTGATGACAGAATTCGGGCCTACTCGCCTGGACTGAAAAATGGGATAAATGAACCATATAAAGCCGGTGGCCTTTCATACTTAGAAATAGAATATCCGGCCCATTCATGGCGGATCTGAAAGAGGACATGTTGACGGTGGACGCACAAGTGTTTGCGTCTTCATAACTGGAACTGGAGGGAACATACATGTACTTGTGATTTATACATGAAACCGTTGGGGTCCAAGATAGGGGACATAACTGATCATAAAAATCCATATTTCCACGACTGCAAACATTTTGGCCACATCTCCCCAGTCTTCAAAACTCTTAAATGGCTCCCCGTTGAAGGCAGGTCTGCCCACAAAAATGCTTGCATTACGCACAAAGCCCTCCACCAAAACACTCCACCATACCTCACCAACAAACTCTGCATGGCGGGCAGTTCCTGACCTCTGAGAAGTACTGACGCTCTCCTTGTCCCACCCCTGCTAAAAAAGAAATCCACACAATCCTGCTCTTTCTCCGGTAATGCCCCACTCTCCTGGAATGCCCTCCCCAAAGACCTGCAATGCAACCCTTCTTATTTTAGCTTTAAAAAGGACCTTAAAGTGCACCTCCTCAATAAATATTAGGGGTCTTAATCGAAACCCATTGTTCAATCTTACTTGTCACATATGTATATAACTCTTGCTCTAATATCTGTTTTTGTATATTTACAAACGGTTTCTCTTTGTTAACCTCTTATAATTCCATGCTGTTTATTTTTGTTGTTTTTACTGTAACTATCCTATACTCATGTAAAGCGCTCTGATACCTCTGGTCCAGCCAGCGCTATATAAAACCTCTAAAATAAATACAAGGCCCATAATGCACTGCTAGTCGCAGCAGAGCGTCCCATTCAGGGCATGCATTGGAGCATTTAAATGATGAGGACGGTGTACTATGCGCCTTCAATTGCCAAAGCCCCTGAAGAGAAGTGGGGACAATTCGCTACGCGTCAGGCATCCATGGCACATTGAACTGCTTAAAGTTATGGTTGTACTGGTGGACTGTACACCATAAAGGCTCTTTAGGAGCATGTTGCTGCTCGAGTGCTCCTTGTACATTGGGTACTTGGAGCTTGGATAAATACGTGGCACACCCTGCCACGAAGGAGCACCACTCCAGGATGCGGGGGCCACGCAGTCTGTTATCGAGCAGGCCGATTTCGTGGGGCAGCAACAGATTTAGCATATCCACCGGCACACCGAGGCCCATCTGGGGGCATTCAATGTCAGAGCAGCAACATTGCGCACTCCATTTGGAGATAAAGGACACTACAAGGCCCATAATGCGCTGCTAGTCGTGGCAGAGCGTCCCATTCAGGGCATGCATCGGAGTATTTAACTGATGAGGACGGTATCCTATGCGCCTTCAATTGCCAAAGCCTCTGAAGAGAAGAGGGGACACTTCGCAATGTATCAGGCATCCATGGCACATTGAACTGCTTAAAGTTATCGTTGTACTGGTGGACTGTATACCATAAAGGCTCTTTAGGAGCATGTTGCCGCTCAAGTGCTCCTTGTACGTTGGGTACTTGGAGCTTGTATGTATATATATGTTATGTTATGTTAATTTGGATCTTTTATAGCGCACGGCTACTCCGAAGAGTGTCCCGGCGCTTTGACAAAAACCCGAGAAGTGAAACCAGGGCAGATGAGAGCAAGCAGAAGGACTACTGGGCAAAGAGCCAAGACTTCAGCTCCTTCCTGAAAGCGAGCAAATTATTGGCTTTCCTCAAAGAGACAGGCAAAGAATTCCAGCATTGAGGCGCCAGAAAACGAAAAGAGCGACCTCCAATTCTAGCCAGTCTAATGGAAGGAACAGAGGCCATGGACAAAGATGAAGATCTCAGAATTCTGCTAGGAACATAGAAAGCCAAGCGCTTCCTGATGTATTTGGGCCCTACCTGATGAAGTGCCTTAAAGGCAAGAGTTAATGCCTTAAAGGTGATCCTTTTAGACATAGGGAGCCAATGCAAACTTTTTAGTAGATCAGATGCTCTCGCTCTCCGCTGAAGACCATAAATGGCTCTTGCAGCGGAATTCTGCACAATCTGCAAACGTGAAAGGAGAAATTTTGGCAGTCCCAGATAGAGCACATTCGCATAATCAAGGCGAGAGCCGATCAGGGCCTGCACCGTGATCTTTCTATGCTGCAAAGACAACAGCGGAAGAAACTTACGCAACATCTTCAAGATGCCAAAACATTTTCCCGCCAGGCCAAGGATCTGAGATCTAAAAGAAAGACCATCATCCATCTGGAAACCAAGATTTTTAGCCTTAGATGAAACATTTGCCGGAGGAAACATATCGGAGGGCCACCAAGCCTTCCAACTGGAGTCAGAGGAACACCCAAAGAAAAGCAGTTCCGATTTATCAGAATTACATTTAAGACTGTGCTGTTGAAACCAGTCAAAAACAGCCCCCAAACAGTCTCTGATCCGCAGGCCGTCAAAGTCTGAGCCCTTAGCACAGGTAAAGAGGAGCTGGGTGTCGTCAGCGTAGGATATGATCTGGTCACCAAACGATTCCGCCACTGCCGCCAGAGGAGCCATATAGATATTAAAAAGGGTGGGGCTTAAGATGGAACCCTGAGGCACCCCAACCTCCAGTGGCAGCATCTCGGTGGAAAAAGGTGGCGCCCAGACCGTTTGCCGGCAGCCGGTTAGAAATGACTTAAACCAGTTCAACACCGTTCCCCGCAATCCAATCTCCCAGAGTCTTGAAAGGAGACCGTCGTGGGAAACGGTGTCAAAGGCCGCCGACAAATCCAGCATTACCAGAATGGCCTTTCCTCCAGTGTCTAATACCTTCCTGATGGCCTCGGTGATTTCAAGAAGAGCGGTCTCCGTGCTCATATTCGCACGAAAGCCCGATTGAGTGTCGTGCAAGATATTGTTGCTCTCAATAAAGGTGGAGAGAGAGGCATGCACATGCTTCTCAACCACCTTTGCCAGAGCAGGGAGGAGGGAGATAGGCCTATAGTTGGAATGGATTAGTGGGTCCAGATTGGGCTTCTTTACTAGCGGCAGGATCAAGGCACGTTTCCAGGCTTGGGGGACAACTCCCGTACTCAGGGACAAATTGAGCACCGGGTTGAGCAAGGGGTTCAAGGCAGGTGCTACTCGCCCAAGACATTTAGCAGGGCAAGGATCCTGCGGGGAGCCAGATTTCAGCTGAGTAAGGAGATCAAGAGAGGCTGAAAATGATAGAGGTGGAAATTCAGAGAAAGAGGGACCTTCCACCACCCCAGAAGGACACAGGGCCGGCCTGGTCTCTGCAGTAGATACAAGACTCATAGGGGGAAAAGTATCTTGTATGGATTTGATTGTAGTGGTGAAAAAACTTGCGAGCTGGTCAACCCAGAATTCGGTATGGGAATTTGTGAGGGCAAAATTGAAGTAGGGGAGACAAACTCCTTAACGATGCGAAAAATTTCTTTGCTAGTATTCTCAGCATCGTCAATCCTTCTTTCAAAATAGGCTTTTTTTCCAGCCACAATATGGCTGTGATAAAGCCTAATAGCTTCCCTATATTTAGTTTTATCCATGGGATCATAAAGGCGGCGCCATGCCCTTTTGGCTTTCTTACACGCATCTCACCGAGAGAGGGAGTAAACCATGGGGCGGAAGCGCGCCGGCAGAATTTGCTGGAAGTTTTCCCGGGAGCTAGCTCCTCAAATCTATCTACAAGCCATCTCTGTAGAAGATCCAGATCATTCTCTAGACTCCCGGATAGCTGACAGGGGTAAAGAGAGAGAGCATGTGTCAGCATTTCAGAGGACACCCGGTGAAATGCCCGTGCCGTCCCGCTAGAGGCTTCCAACGATCTTATGGAAGTCACGGTGGTAGAGGGGATATGAAAATGTATTAAATAGTGGTCGGACCACAATACCGGGACCGGGGGAAGCGTGTTAATCAGTGTAGTAGAGAAAACTTGGTCGAGGATATGACCTTTGTTGTGTGTGGGAGCAAAGATGTACGGTGACAGACCCAAAGGGGCTGTAATATCCCACAATTTCACAACATCTGTGTCACTGCGCAAGTCTATGTGGAGATTAAAATCTCCCAACAGTATGCAGTGTTCAGATTTTAAGCAGAGTACAGAAAGCGCAGCCTGCAATTCCTCGAAAAAGAGACCTAACGGTCCCGGGGCTCTATATATTAAGAGCCCGACACAGGCTTGATGAGGGGACAAAGAAAGAGTGAAACCGAGGGACTCACAACCCACGATATTCTCAGTTGGAAAAGTTGCGCAAGAAAAACGCTTGTCGACCACCATGGCCACCCCACCACCTCTACCTGCAACCCTGTCTGACCTGATGATGATATAGTCCGCAGGAACGGCATTAGCCAGATCAGGGCCAGAGCTCTCCCCCAGCCAGGTCTCTGTTAGAAAAAGACAGAGCGGTGTAGACTCCAATAGCAGGTTGTAAATATCCAAAGAATGTCTGCTAAGAGACCTGGTATTAAGGAGAAAGCATGAGTGGTGTTTTGGCAGAATTGGGGGAAAAACTGCGTTGGGTACAGTCAGACGCCAGCCAGAACCGGGACAGCTCTTCTTCAGTGGCCGCCTACCAGGAAAGACACAGCGGCAGTTAGCCGCCATTCCTCGCAATGAGAGAAGTTCCGCAGAGGAGTAGAGGTGCATGGTATCAGGAGACAGATAACACCCAAGGAGCAGAAATGAAAACGTCCGCCACCGTCCGCTATCCGGGACGCAGATGGGCTTTCCTTAGGCGCTCCTTCGGCGCGAAATAGGCGCGCCCACCACGCGCGTCCGCTGCGCGGAAAACAAAACGACTCTAACTTATAGTCGTGCAGGGTGGGAGTAAGGAGACGCTGGTCCGCCGACCGGCGTGCTAAAACTCCTCCCAAGATGGCCCCCGTTACTATCCCCAAGTACCCAGCGGCACCTCGTATGCCTGACTGGAAAGGGATGCGAAAGAAAAAGCAAGTCCCCCCGCGGCGCTGTTGCCACCCAGCACACGCGGAGAAGACCAGAGAAAAAGAGCCAAGGAAGCAAGGAGAATGCACCCGGCTTTCCGCCTCAGGTGCAGAAACAGAAAAGGGGTCAGTGGGAAAAGACAGACTCGGTAAGCGACAAACACAGCCTGTTCTTGTTAAAAAAATACACACACCATAAGCAGTACAAGCGCTAGCAATCAGCGCAATGATTCCAGGAACAGCAACAGGTGAGAGTGCTGGAGCAGAGTTTTCTGTTGAAAATCTATTGGGTTTTTAAGCTCTGGTTTGTCTATTTGTCAAAAATTAAAAATATTAATTTGTAACTATTAATTATTTGTTTTGTGTAAATGTTCTGATTAATCAATACGAACTAACAAGAGAAAACTACATGTGGGGATGCATTAATGTTGCTTAATAATGATGTGCGGGTTTAATTAAATGAATGTTGCTGAGTGCTGTTTGTTTTAAAGCACAAAACGCTTTTGAAATGTCGTGTACTAATGCTTTTCTTGTGTTGCAAAGGCTAGATAATTACATACACATAAGGGTATTAGTGGGGTTAACACTGTTTAATCACTATGCTGTGGTAACGTTGTTTTTTGTCTCTTTTAATTAAGATGGTACGTTTTGGCCTATTTAAAAATGGCTGCCGTTTAAAGCCTGCATTCGAGTAGTCGAACTTTGATGAGAAGGCCTTGCTGAACATGGTCGAGAGTCATCTGACCACAGTCTTCGCCTGGTTTTCCGTGAGGACAGCAGCTCTGGGCGAATATCCAAGTGTCCTTGGAGGACAAGGGAGCCACAATGAACTTTGTGATTGTAGCGCTGGTTCCGAGGAAATGTGAATGCAAAAGAAACATTTGTAAAACTCGAGTTTCCTTCTTCCGTCTTTTTATTTTTGTGATTTTTCTGAGCGGAGATTTTCCAAATGTAGCGATGCTACATCCTTTCCTGCTCGCTCTGCTCAGCGGTTCAGCGGACGTTTAGAAAATGTTATGTTTCTTTATTTTGTAAAAATTCATTATAAATATTGTTAGCCTAGAGAGGGTCTAAGGCCACTTCTTTCCAAACCTGCGTTGGTGAGGATCGATGCTGTAAGGACGGCGACTCGGGAGACTTCTACTGAGAGACCTGTCCTGACCCATTTATGACATTTAGCTAGAATAGGTAATTATGAGAATAATGATTTACTTTGATTGATTTTCTTTGACTAATTTTAGATAAAGTACCATAATTTTAAATACAGTGTTGGTGGTTATTTCTTGTCAATTATTGAGTACTCTATTTTGATTATTGTTGTTTAGATTGCTGTTTAGATCATGACTCAGGATAACATCAAACTGATCCTATTGGCCTCAGTGTAGATATAGGGTGTTTAGGAGTTTTCTCTCCACAGGTTCAGCGCTGATAGAGTAATCGAGTATATGTTAGTGAAATGGGCCCAAGTGTATGATGAGTGCATGTGCGTGTATCTGTGAAATTACTCTATCCGTGGAAGTAGGGAGAATTTGTATGCCCTAATCTGCACCAATTTCCTGGTAGCAGAATTTGATGGTTTTGATGGTTGTCTTGATCTGATTAGATTGCTTGTATATTGGCTTTTGATTTATTGATTATTGATTGATGTTGGTATATGTACTAATACTATATGTTGAAGTCGTCGTATTGAGTTATATGTAGTGCTTCTGGAACTTGGGAGCTAGTAGCAGTTCCGTAGTAGGGCAGAGGGAAGTATATACTGCTCTCGGGAAAGACGGGATTGTTGGTCCTGTATGTATGCAGGGAAAACGTGTGACAATTGAAGTTGCGCGTCACATTGTCTGGGTTCGGAATCAGTGACATTGTCGTATGTTACTATTAGAAATATATTTCTGGTATAAAAGGAGTGCGTATGGTAGCGAAGGTTATCTGTGAAACTCTGGTCTTAAGTCCCAGGGATCCGTAAGGTTCACCGTTAAAGCTTATCGCGGGAGAAGTAATAGGTATTCTCTGAGCTTGTTTGAAGGACTGGGCAGAGGTAAGCTGCTTGGTTAACGTGTGTTATAATTCTGTAGCGGGACAGATTGTTCACTGTTCTCGGGAAGGATTCTGTGTGTATGTACTACATTTTCTTGTATGATTGTGCGTGAATGTATGAGCATTTAGTTGATTGTAAAACTCTTTGGAGCAGTCCTAGAGGAAACAGTTAATGAATGCATGATAGAAGGGCAGAGTAGAGGGATGTGCTACTGTGTCAATGAGAGTATTAATTCCGTACTGGAACAGAAGTGAGTGAAAGACGGGATTCTTGTGAAATAGATTTTTCTTTACTATTCTGTGGTTAGCGAAGCAGACAATGGAGATGTTTATATGTTGTAACTAATAGATTTTGTAGAATTTGACACGAAGTCTACTGAGAAGTTTTGTAAAGGAGGGGTAGACGAGTGACAGGAGACAGGAGCGACTGCAGCGACTGCTGACGTCAAACAGACCGCGCTCTGATTGGATATTGGATCAGAATAGTGTTCGCGCTGGGATTGGTGCGTTGGTGTGAGCCGCGCAAGGATTGGAAGGAGTTACCCTATACTCTTGTGACGTAGACGCTCCAGGATTGGTGCGTTAGTGTGAGTCGCGCTGTTATTGGATGAAAAATCGTACTGTACAGTTGTAATACGGAAGGGATTAGAAAGTTTTGGTAAACGTTAAAATGTATTACCAAGAAGAGAAAAAGAAAAAATCTTTGTTTGGAAAAATAAAGCGATGGTTTGACAAGGATAAAGATGTTAAAACAAGAGAAGGTGAATTGCTACCTCCAACGAAAACGCCTGCATCCTTCATGGCTGCGAGATATGGGTATCATACCTGTATATGGTTGGAGAATTGGGTTAGGTATACTAGGGAAGATGGTGTCCTAGCATTCCCAGAACATGGTTCATTTAATCTGGCCGTGTTGAAAAATTTACGGGAAAAGATGTTGTGTCTTGACCCAAGACCAAGGCCGACACAGTTTGAGGCTTTAGTGGAATGGGAAGAGGAAGTACATGAGCGAGAAAAGCAGAGGTCTGGAGGCAACTACAGATACATGTTTGGAAGGAGGCATGATCGTGAAACTCATCATGATCGAATGAAGAGATGGCGAGATGCTAGCATGTCAGAGGGATTATATCCTATGAGAATAGTTGACGAGAGAGAAGAAAGGAAGGGTGCGGAAAGGGTTCCTGAGGCAGAAGTGAAAAGATACGGAGTTAATGAGTATGAGGATGAGGTCTTGAATGACATGATTTACAAGAGACCACCTCCATATAGACCAGAACCAGAAGAGAGCACACCAGTTATTTCTCCGATAAGAGATACATTGCGTATCATTGAGACAGAAAATGTGACACCTGAGTCAAGAAGTGGTAATCCTTTCAGGGAGAGAGAGAATCGATGTGGTGACGAGAATACAAGAGAATTAGCCAGAACTACATCAGAGCTGACTGAAAAGATTAGAGAGCTGACAAAGAATCTGGAAGCTGTTACGGTGCCTGTAACCATAGGTCCAGTTATGCCTATTTTTGATAAGCAGAGGACGAGTGAAAATGGTTTGGTGATTCCATATGTTGGGAATAAGATAACAGGTTTGGCTGGTCCCTCAGGAGACTCAGGAAAAAGGACAGAAAGTAGTGATCTGAGACAATCCAGACATGACACATGTAGTGAAGGATTAGAGGTACAGTCTAATTCGAGATTGGATGCTAGTGAAGCTAGTTGTTCAGGGATGCCGATTTTAGAACCACAGAAGAAAGTGGTTCCAGTGAGAAAAACTACTGAAATAACAGCTGAAGATTTGAATGATTGGATGAGAGTCCTACAAAAGAGGGATAAAGATTCACAGGCAATTGATGTGGCCAGGTTACGTGTAGAATTAGAGGAGCTTGTTGCAGGGACAGTTCCTACAGAAATTCTAAAAAATCATCATGATGGTGAATTGTTATTTATGTGCAAAAACATCACCTGGAGAGCAAGAAATACACATGACAGGTTAAGAGCAGTAGCGAATGAGCAGGGAGTTGACATTGATAAGGTGAAAGCTCTGCAGAAGTCTTACAGGATGGATTTCACGGATAAAGACATTGAAAATCTGAATGGTGCTGGTAGAACAGGACAGATTAAGGAAATGGTCGCGTTGTTGCGAAGATGGGGTGATGTAGAGAAGTGGAAGGATAGGTGGTACAAGAAAAGGGAAGAATCAGGGGACAGGACTTATTCAGCATTTCCTGTGAGAGAAAAAGAGAAAACAGTGGATGCTTATCCTATGAGAGAAATACCTGGAGGAGGATATGTACATGTTCCATGGACCAGACAGGATATTTTATCATTTACGAATGATTTCCCTCGACTGAGAGAAAAGCCCGTCGAGTGGTATAGGCAGGTAGATAGGTTTGTGAAATTGTCAAAAGTGCTGTGGATTGACCTGAATAGTCTGTTTGATATAATTGTTCCAGCAGACTTGTGGGCTGAGTGTAAAATAGTTGTAAGTTGGCCTACTGAGGAATATCCAAGAGATCAGAGAACAGGAGCACCAGATCCAGAGGTAATGAGGAAGTATGATCAGGTGATTGTATACCTGAAAAGTAAAGTACCTCCAAAAGAGACAGACTGGGTTAAAATAGATCGAACACATCAGGAAGCAAAAGAATCAGTTCATGCTTTTTATGAAAGGCTGATACTGGCTTTTAAACAATTCAGCGGGGATGAGCACCTGGGTGACAAAGATTTGAGTCATTTTGTATACAGATTTGTATATGGCCTGAGACCTGAGATTAGTGAGAGAATTCGTGAGCATACAGTGGACTGGCAGAGTAAGAAAATAGATGAGATTCTGAGACATGCAAAGTACTTCAGTGATGAAATTGAAGCAAAACAGAGAAAGCTGAAAGAAAAAGCAATGTGGGCACAAGTGAAGGTTGCGGAAAGACAAGAAGCACAGTTGGTGGAACAGGCAAATAATGCAGGGAATAGGCCCAGATATGCAGGGAAAGGAAAGGGGAATCTTGAGGAAGCCAAAAAGAAATTCCCTTGTCACAACTGTGGCCAACTGGGACATTGGAGATCTGAATGTACCAATCCACCATTAGCGAATAATGAGGGTAAAACATTAAATCAACAGGTGCAGAACGAGGGGAATAATCAACAGCAGCAACAACAGAAGGTTGTGAGACAGCAGAGTCAAGAGCCAAAACCGCCCTTGCCGCAGAATAGAGGGTCACAAAAGTACAATCAGGAATCAGGATACTACAATGATGAGCAGGTAAACAAACAAAGGCGTTCTAACCAGGTACAACAGTACTTGTTAAAGAATGAAGGGAGTGAGTCTGAAGGTGATTATTGACGGTGCCGAAGAGAGGAGGAAGAGTGCATACTTGGTGCAACTCTAGAAATAGACCAGGCAGGACCATTTGTAGATGGGAAAATAAATAAAGAAAGTGTTACTTTTTTAGTAGACACAGGTGCGACAAGATCAACTGTCAGGTCAGCAGATATTAGAAATCTTCCTCTCTCGGATGAAGCAATCCAAGTAGTTGGTGTAGCCAATACACAAATCAAGACACGTCTTACTGAACCAGTAAGAGTACAAATAGGGAAATTTTCAGACATGCACAGATTTATTGTCTGTGACACTAGTCCAGTGAACTTGTTAGGCAGGGATCTGTTATGTAAGATGAACTGTACAATTTTTTGTACACCGGATGGAATAGCTTTTGAAACACCAGATGAGGATGTTTTGTACCGAATGACTCTAGGAAATAGAGAGAGTGAAATGGTTGGTGCATATGCTGTGTTTGATCCGGAGGATTTGCCTCAAGAGCTGAGAGACACAGTGAAAAGGACAGTTTGGGATTTTACTGGAGAGGATGTGGGATTGATGAATAATGTAGATCCTGTGAAAATTTCAGTGAAAGAGGGAATTACTTATCCTAACATTCCTCAGTACAAAATGACACCAGAAATAATTGAAGGAATAACTCCTATAATTGAGAAAATGATTCAGCAAGGAGTTTTGAGAGAACTACTGAGTAGCCCGTGTAACTCACCGATGATGGGGCTAACCTAATGGGAAGTTCAGGATTGTACAAGATTTGAGAAAAGTTAACAAAATTGTGGTGGCATGTTGTCCCATTGTGCCAAATCCGTAAGTGATTTTGTATCAGATTCCACATGATGCTGAGTGGTACACAGTGATTGATTTGTGTCATGCTTTCTTTTCAATTCCATTGCATCATGACAGCCAGCCGATTTTTGCATTTAGGTTTGGCCAGCGTATTTTAGCATGGTGTCGTATCCCACAGGGGTATACAGAGAGTCCTTCGATATTCAATCAGTTATTGAAAAAATCATTGGAGAGCTTGATTATGCCTGAAAACTCAGTACTAGTGCAGTATATTGATGACCTACTTGTGGCATCAAAGACACGTGAAGCTTGTGAAGTAGATACTATAGCTTTACTGAATCATCTGGCAGATGGAGGGTTAAAAGTATCTCCAGCCAAATTGCAATTTTGCAAGAAAGAGGTGCATTACCTTGGACACAATATTGAAAAAGGTCTGAGAAAGGTGACTGATAACAGGATCAAAATCATCAGGGGAATGAAGGCCCCAACGACCCAGAGGGAAGTGAGAATGTTACTGGGGATGGTGGGTTATTGTCGTCAGTGGATTAGTAACTTTTCTCTGATAGCAAGACCACTGATTAAGCTGACAAAGAGTGAGGTAAAAGACCCATTGGAACTAGATGGAGAACAAATGGCAGCATTTGAGGAGCTGAAGAGCAGAATGTGTGAAGCCCCTGCTTTGGGTATGCCAGACTATGAAAAAGAGTTTGAGTTGTACTGCAGTGAGAGAAATGGATGTGCACTTTCAGTGTTAATTCAGAAGCATGGACAGCTGAGGAGGCCTATTGCGTACTTCTCATCGACACTTGACCCTGTAGCTGTAGGTTTACCAGGTTGTTTGAAATCTGTGGCTGCAACATGTAGAAGCCTGGAACAGAGTGAGGGAATCATAATGGGATATCCTGTAAGGGTATTCGTACCTCATAATGTGGCAATTCTTTTGACAAGAAGCAGAACCCAGTACATGTCACATAGTCGGCTGACTAAATATGAGAAAGTCATTCTGGGAGCATCAAATGTGACTCTTGAGAGATGTGTGAATGTGAATCCAGCGACATTATTGCCGGATATTGAAAATGTGGGTGTGAAGACAGAAGATGATCACAATTGTTTGGATGTGCTTGATTACTGTACAAAACCGAGACCAGACATAAGAGATCTTCCCTTACTTGAGAGTGATCATGTGCTGTTTGTGGATGGATCATGTCTGAGGAATGATGAGGGTGTGCTGAGTGCAGCATATGCAGTGTGCAAGGTTTCAGAAGTTATGGAAGCATCACCATTGAAAGGAGTGAAATCTGCACAAGTTGCTGAATTGGTGGCATTGACAAAAGCTTGCAAAATTGGAGAGAATCTGAGAGTGACTGTGATAACTGATAGTCAGTATGGATTTGGAGTTGTGCATGATTTTGGCCAGCTTTGGCTGCAGAGAGGTTTCTTGACGTCAAGTGGGACTCCAATAAAGAATGCTGAAGTGATTGGGAAATTACTTGAGGCGATACAGCTGCCTAAAGAGTTAGCAGTTGTGAAATGTGCTGCTCATGGACAAGGAGATGATTTTATAACTCTTGGCAACAGATTTGCTAATGACATTGCACAATATTGCGCGAAAAATAATCACTCGATTAATAGGGAACGAGAAGGGGAAATGTCTTTTTGTTCTGTGATGTTTACTAATGTCCTAGAGACGTGGGATGAAGTGAAACAGTTGCAGGATGAGGCAGGAAAGGAAGAAAAGAAAGACTGGATCAAGGCAGGTTGTGCCCCAAGAGAAACAGACCATGTTTGGGTCTATAGAGATGGCAGACCAGTCATGCCTAACTCTATGCTGTCGACAATGGCAAGGATGTATCATGGCCAGGGACATTTGGGAAGGGATGCGATGATCAGGTCTTTTAAGCAGACTTGGTACAATGCAAAGTTCAGGACAATTGCAGAGAGCATCTGTCAAAGATGTTTGATTTGCCAGCAATTTAACACTGGGGAAAAGACAGTGGTGAGTCTGGGAACGATAGGCAGAGAAGGTGGTCCTTTCACGAGAATGCAGATTGATTTCATTGAAATGCCCCAAGTGAACAGATTGAGGTATGTTCTAGTGGTAGTCTGCTTGTTCTCAAGATGGGTGGAGGCCTATCCGACTAGGAGAAATGATGGAGTAACAGTGGCAAAGTTACTGTTAAGAGAGTTGATTCCTAGGTACGGGTTTCCAGTAACGATTGAGTCTGATAGAGGTGGACACTTCTATAATGAGCTCATGAGTTTGATTTGTGAAGCATTGAGCATACAGCAGAAGCTACATTGTGCATACAGGCCAGAGGCTTCTGGAGTAGTGGAGCAGATGAACGGCACAATCAAGAACAGGATTGGTAAGATGTGTTTAGCCACTGGAATGAAATGGCCTGATGTCTTGCCTCTAGTGCTAATGACTATTAGATCTACTCCAGATAGAACTACTGGTTTAAGTCCACATGAGATTTTGATGGGACGTGCAATGCGTCATGCATTTGTACCTGTCAATAAGTTGATGACAATAACTGATGACATGATTTTGGATTACTGTAAAGGCCTGGCTGACGCAGTTCATTCTGTGTTTCACCAGGTTGGAGAAGACGCTACCACACTTGAGAAGAAGCAAGCTCATGATCTGAGTCCAGGGGACTGGGTGAGGATCAAAGTACACAGAAGAAGAAATTGCTTGGTTCCAAGGTGGGGAAGGCCAAGACAAGTCATTCTGACTACGACAACTGCAGTGAAGTGTGCTGGTGTGAAAAACTGGGTACATGCAAGTCATACTCTGAGAGTTCCAAACCCAAAGGATGGGACTGGTAAGGAGTATTTTGAAGAGTCAGATTCCAGTGATGATGAAGACACAGAACCAGTGAGAAAAAATCGAAGTTCAGAAAAAGAATCAGAAAAGGCTTCAAGAGAACCATTGAGAGTCTCAGAAGGGAGATCAGATTCTGTAAGAGAGCCTGAAGTTCCAAAAAGCAGTGGAGGAAAAAGAAGAGAAAAGAGCAATTCCACAGAGACTACTCCTGAATCAGAAGAGGAGATTGAAGAACCACTTGAGATTATACCTGAAGAAGCAGGGTCAGAAGAAGATAGAGAGGGACAGATTGCGGAAGACCCCCGAGGAGGTGTAGGGAACATTCTTGACAAGCTAGGTGAAGGGACAAGTAGACAGCAAGAAGATTGCGTGTCGGAGACCCGAGGAGGGACAGAAATAGGGAAGTCTCAAACGGTGGTGAAAAAGACTGTGGAGCGAAAGAAAACTGCTGAAGAACAAGAGGCATTTGAAACAGAATCAGATGAAAGTGAGAATGAGAAATCAGAAGGTCGAGTTCTGAGAAAGAGAACTTGGATTGGAGAAAGAAATAATAAAGAAATAAGGCCGAAAAAGGTTATAAGAGGAGATCTTTGGCCTAACAACAGAATAAAGAAGCTGAGATACAGACTGATACGAGCAAATACCTCGAAAGCTGAACAAGTGAATGAGGTGTCGAGTCAGAATACAGCAAAAGGTGAAAAGAGAAAAGAGTCAAAAGAACCAGAGAAGATCAAGAGGATAAGAAAACCTAACCAGAAGTATAGGTCGCCGGAATGGACGTACGTGGCACTGTCTGAAGGTGAAGAGGCAGAAAGTCAAGGAAATCCAGAGGAGACCGTACGAGAAGTGGTTGAGGAAGATACAGGTGAAATCCTGAAAGTAATCTTGACTTGCATTGGAGAAAAGTCGGATACTGAGGATATTGTTGGAGATCTAATACAATTTGATGTTGAAGAAGATGAAGTAAAGAGTGATGAGTATCCAAATTGAGTGAACAGAAGAAATCACTTGGAGAAAGTGAAAAGAAGAAAATTTAAATTAGTTGTTTGAAGTAATCGAGAGAAACTCAAGTAGTGGAGTAGTAGAGGCTAAGTCAAAAGACACGGTCAAAGTAGTAAAATGGCTAACATAGAGAATAACCAAAGTAGATGTGCCTTCTTAAAAAGATGGTGTAAAATGTGCTGCTGCTGTACTGGATTATTAATGCTACTATGGGGTGTTTTAGCTTTATTAGTTACTTTTAGAGTTACAATAGGTACATTTGAGATGCATACAGAGAATGTGACTAATATAAGGAAGAGTTCACAAAAAGTAATTCCAACTAGAATTAGTAATACTTACATACATAAAGATAGGTCTGTGGGAGGGCGGGTCGGATATACAGACGCGGAGGCTGAATATATTTTCCAAGTGAGAATGATTTATTGTCAGACAGGCCACTCTTTGCTATGGGGGTTGGAAAGATATCGGTTCTTGTTCCTGAAGAGGTACTGGGGCCACGCTGGTCGTCGTCTTCTTCCTCAAAGTTGGACCTCAAAGGTGTCTGCTTTGCTTCTTCGGCCGTGGTTGGTTCCTCCCGAAGGCTCATGAAAAGAAGAAACAGGGGGCCGTCAGTGTCAGATTCACTTATTGTAAGGGTTACTTTAACCGTCACCTCACCCGTGGTTCTGTGTGGGTTGGTCCTGTTACTGGGAACACCGTGCCTCCACTTTGTATATTAAGAAAAGACCAATAGTAAGGGGAGGGTATATCCTCTACTTCACCCTAGACTCGGGTAATTCGGCTCACGCTAAGAAAGAAAAAAGAAAATGGACCAAAGGGTCGTGCGGGGAGTGGTACGTCTGGTGAGGAGGATTTGTGTCCGGTTGCTTGATATACAAGACCCGCCAGACCCGCTCGGTGTTCAGGGAAAGCACGAAGGGATACGCAGGACAACAAAAAACAGTGCAGGGGGAATAAACTACCAGTGCCCCGGGATCCCACCCGTGCCGGTTCCGCCCTACCCACCCTCAGTGTCCTCCCTCCGCCCTCTACCCTACCAGCCTTTCCCCTGGAGTGTCGTTACTCACCCGGCCCCGCCGCAACTCTCCAGAGCTGCGGCCGCTCCACAGCCTCCTCCGGGGGACACCACCAGTCCTCACTCCAGAACTCCTCCGGCTCCTCCGCCTCCATCTCGTCCTGGTCCGGTTCGCGGTTGTTCGTCTCTTCTTCTCCCTGCTCTGCTCGCGTCGTCCTTCCTCTTCCTCCTGCTCCGCTTCGAGACTCTACGTCCTGGGTCAGGTCTCCTTTGAGTGGTGGAGCCGGACTGCTTCCGGGGTCAGCCCCTCCCTCGTGCCGCGTCAGGTCCGTCTGCAGGAAGAGAGGAAAGGGGGGTGTGGTAGACGGACGATTCGGTACTACGTTTCGAGACCTACGCTGTCCCTCTGGCGTTCGTATTCCCCGTACACCAGGTGAGACAGGGGTTGGACATCGTGGCCCCGGCCCCACCTCCTCACATCCCCTTTCCCTTGCTGTCTTACTACTAGGTCCTGAGTCTTGGGGATATCGTGACAAAAAGTCCGCGTTCCCTTGTTCCGTTCCCTTACGATGTTTCGTTTGGAACCTATAGGGCTGTAAGGCAAGGAACCATCTCATGACCCTTTCGTTGTTGCCTTTATTTCGGGATAACCACTCTAAGGGGGCGTGATCTGTATAGAGGGTGAAGTCTCTCCCTTCGAGATAATACCGTAAAGTCTCGATTGCCCATTTAATCGCCAGTGCTTCTTTTTCTATCACGGCGTATCTGCTCTCTCGTGGGAATAGTTTTCGGCTAATGTAGGTTATGGGTCTTTCCTCTCCCTCTTTGGTGACCTGGGATAACACAGCTCCTAAACCCTGGTCTGACGCATCTGTTTGTAGGACAAATATGAGGGAATAATCCGGACTGACTAGGACTGTGTCAGAAGTAAGGGAGGTTTTTAATGTTTCGAAGGCGTGTATGATGTCAGAGCCGGGGTTTTTCAGGATGTGTTCTGTGTTTCGGTCTTTTTGCAGCAGGTCAGTGAGGGGGGCCGCTATGTGGGAAAAGTTGGGGATAAAGCGGCGATAATAACCGAGTAACCCTAGAAATGCCCGGAGGGTCCTTTTGTTTTGGGGCAACGGTATTTGTGAGATGGCCGTCAATTTGGAACCCTGGGGCCTGATGACGCCCTCCCCCAATAAATACCCCAGATATTTCACCGTCTGAGCTGCCAAATGACTTTTCGCCGGATTTATTTTAAGGCCATATGTCTCCAACGCTTGTATCACTCGTTGTAGGTGAGACATGTGTTGGGTCCAGGAATCACTGTAGATGACTATATCATCGATGTATGCTCCGGCATACTTCTCATGGGGCCGTAGGATTACGTCCATGGCTCTTTGGAAAGTAGCCGGAGCGCCATGTAACCCAAAGGGTAACACTTTAAATTGGAACAGGCCATCAGGTGTGGAAAAGGCGGTCTTCTCCCTGTCTTGGGTACGCAGGGGTATTTGCCAGTACCCTTTGCAGAGATCAAGGGTGCTGATATACTGAGCGCGACCGATCCTTTCTATCATCTCGTTTACGCGGGGAAGTGGATACGTGTCGAATTCAGATATTTTGTTTACTTCTCGGAAGTCAATACAAAATCGCACCGAACCATCGGGTTTCGGCACTAAGACGATTGGGGAATTCCATTCACTTATGGACGGTTCAATTATGTCCATCTGTATCATTTTATGAATTTCCTCCTTAATCGTCTGCCGTCTGGCCTCGGGTATCCGATATGGTTGGAGTCGTACCCTTTTCCCCGGAGCAGTCTTAATAGCATGTTCTACGAGGGTTGTTCTTCCGGGGGAGGTGGAGACGTTATGATGAAGAGGAGTGAGGGTGGAGATCAATTCTTCTCTCAATTCTGGGTTTAAGGTGGCTTCTATGCACTGGACGAATAAAGGGGACGGGTCTTCTACTCGGGCTATGTCTACAGGTACCGGGCCTTCCCATTTCTTCAGTACATTAATGTGGAAGATTTGGGACACGCCCCTAGTGGGATCGAGGTCTATCCGATAGGTTACTGGGGTTACTTGTGCAATCACCGTGTACGGGCCTTGCCATTGGCCTAGCAGTTTGTGATCTGAGGAAGGCATTAAGAGCAGGACTGAATCTCCCACTTTAAAGGATCTCTCTTTTGTCTTTTTATCGTACTGTTTCTTTTGATTCACCTGAGACATCTCTAAATTATTGTGGACTATAGTTCGGATTTGGCCAAGGCGGGTTTTCAGAGCGGACACATAGTCCACTAATGGCCTGCTATTCTCCGCTTCGTTCTCCCATTTTTCTTGGGCCATCTCCAGCAAGGTTCTTGGCTGTCGTCCATAAAGCAGCTCAAACGGGGAATAACTTGTGCTTTTCTGCACTTTACATCGAATTGCGAATAAGGCTAGGGGCAGCATCTCCTCCCATTTTCGTGATTCCAAATCGAATAGTTTCTTTAGGGTGGACTTGAGGGTGGCATTGTACCGCTCCACCAACCCATCTGTTTGCGGGTGGTAGGCTGCGGTCCGAATTTGGTTAATCCCTAGTTGGACACATACTTGTTTCAGGACCTTAGACACAAAAGGAGTCCCTTGATCCGTAAGGATCTCTTTCGGGAACCCTACTTGGGAGAACACCTTAATCATGGCACTAGCGATGTTGGTAGCGTTAGGGCGGCGTAGGGCAATTGCTTCCGGGAAACGGGTGGCATAGTCGACAATGACCAGCACGTATCGACACCCGCTCTTGGAGGGCAATAAGGGACCAATGATATCCATCCCTACTCTATGGAATGGTTCGTCTATGATGGGCAAAGGACGAAGGGGAACAGGGGGGGGCCTGTATCTGCTGGTTTTTTGGCATATCGGACATTCCTTACAGTATTTTCTAATTTGTTGGTAAACGCCAGGCCAATAGAAGCGTTCCATGATCTGTTTTTCTGTTTTGTCGGCCCCAAAGTGTCCGCCCAACAAATGGCTGTGTGCCAGGAACAGTACTTTCTCTCGGAAGGGTCCTGGGATTAACAACTGTGGTTGTTGGGTAGGAGTTCCTTTTCTATACAGTAATCCCTTTTTGATGAAAAAGTAGGGACCTACTCGTTGGGGTTCCTCGCTGTCTATAGCGGAGTTCCAGGCTTCTTGCAGTGCTGGGTCTTCCCTTTGTGCTGCATGGAAGTTCCGATCTACTTCCCACGGGTTTTCTACCGGGACGGTGGGTAAAGCCATGATGGGCTTCTTTTTTTCTGCTCTCTTCTGTTTCTTAGTTTTTCTTGGCTTTGAGGGTGGCCACTCCGGTTCCTCCTCCATTGAGAACGGGGCAGTGCTCCACCAATCCTTTTCCGACTTCGTGGAGTTATGCAACATTTGGGGTAGGTTTGGATAATCACTTCCCAGAATTATTCGTTCCGGCAAAGTGGGAATGAGACCCACCTTCAGGGAAGTCCCTACGTCGTTTTGGTGTTGTATCTGAACGTGAGCAGTGGGATACTGTTTCGTATCTCCATGTACACAGCGAATAGCCACGATGTCCCCACTGGGTTGTATGTTGGGTTCCCAATCCTGTGGTCTAACCACACTCTGGCGACAGCCCGTATCCGCCAAGGCCATCGCGGCTTGTCCATTTACTTTCACCGGGCAGTGATAGGGTGGCGCTTCTTTTGTGGCATACGTACAGTAATAGTTACGTGCCACTCCAATTTCCATCGGCTCTTCCTTTTGGGGGCAGAACCTCGCAATGTGTCCCATTCCACCACAGTGGAAACACTGGGGTCCAGGGGGGGGAGGTCGGAGGATTGGGGTACCGGGTACAAGGGTAATATGCTCGGGTTTTTTTACAGGAGGTCGAGGGGGTCTATGGGTGGTGTGTCCTCCCGGTCTCCACGGTTGGTCTTCCCTCCCCTTTTGCACTTCTTGTGCCCGGCTGTAGGCACTGGCTATTTCCACGGCAGTCTCTAAGGTGAGATGGGCCTGCTGTCGTACCCACTTTTGGATGGGCGGATGTAGAGAGGATAGGTACTGTTCCAAATAGATCTTTGCCATAATCCCGTCTTTGTCGGTGGTGGCGGGTTTTATCCAGCGATCGGCCATGTCCTTCACCCGAAAATACAGTGCCCTTGGCGTTTCCTGAGGGCCTTCTTTGATATGTCGCAATTTGATGCGATACGACTCGTCGTCTATTCCTAAACGCTCCATGATACATTGTTTGATATCTGCATAAGACACGGTTCCTTGGACGGTGGCAGCTTGGTATGCCGCCTGGAGGTCTCCGGAAAGGAGAGGACCCAGATACTGACCCCACTTGTCCGCCGGCCAGGCCGCTGCCGTGGCCAGGCGCTCGAAATTGTTGAAAAAGAAATCAGGGTCTTCTCCGGGCACATAGCGCTGGAGAACCATAGACGGAAGAGTGGTAGGTCCTCGCTGATGTCCCAATACTTCGGTGAGTTTGTCCATAGCGGCTCCATGGGACTGGCTTTGTCCGGTAAGTGCCTGTTGAATCTTCCCTCGATCTTCCTCCACCACAGTAAGGAACCTTTCCATGACTTTCCCGAGATGTTCCTGGTTCTCGGCCATTTTTGCCAAAGCCGCCTCCATGTCTCCTTTGGATCCCACTTCTGACACCACTTGTGGGAAGGCGGGTCGGATATACAGACGCGGAGGCTGAATATATTTTCCAAGTGAGAATGATTTATTGTCAGACAGGCCACTCTTTGCTATGGGGGTTGGAAAGATATCGGTTCTTGTTCCTGAAGAGGTACTGGGGCCACGCTGGTCGTCGTCTTCTTCCTCAAAGTTGGACCTCAAAGGTGTCTGCTTTGCTTCTTCGGCCGTGGTTGGTTCCTCCCGAAGGCTCATGAAAAGAAGAAACAGGGGGCCGTCAGTGTCAGATTCACTTATTGTAAGGGTTACTTTAACCGTCACCTCACCCGTGGTTCTGTGTGGGTTGGTCCTGTTACTGGGAACACCGTGCCTCCACTTTGTATATTAAGAAAAGACCAATAGTAAGGGGAGGGTATATCCTCTACTTCACCCTAGACTCGGGTAATTCGGCTCACGCTAAGAAAGAAAAAAGAAAATGGACCAAAGGGTCGTGCGGGGAGTGGTACGTCTGGTGAGGAGGATTTGTGTCCGGTTGCTTGATATACAAGACCCGCCAGACCCGCTCGGTGTTCAGGGAAAGCACGAAGGGATACGCAGGACAACAAAAAACAGTGCAGGGGGAATAAACTACCAGTGCCCCGGGATCCCACCCGTGCCGGTTCCGCCCTACCCACCCTCAGTGTCCTCCCTCCGCCCTCTACCCTACCAGCCTTTCCCCTGGAGTGTCGTTACTCACCCGGCCCCGCCGCAACTCTCCAGAGCTGCGGCCGCTCCACAGCCTCCTCCGGGGGACACCACCAGTCCTCACTCCAGAACTCCTCCGGCTCCTCCGCCTCGGTCTCGTCCTGGTCCGGTTCGCGGTTGTTCGTCTCTTCTTCTCCCTGCTCTGCTCGCGTCGTCCTTCCTCTTCCTCCTGCTCCGCTTCGAGACTCTACGTCCTGGGTCAGGTCTCCTTTGAGTGGTGGAGCCGGACTGCTTCCGGGGTCAGCCCCTCCCTCGTGCCGCGTCAGGTCCGTCTGCAGGAAGAGAGGAAAGGGGGGTGTGGTAGACGGACGATTCGGTACTACTTTTCGAGACCTACGCTGTCCCTCTGGCGTTCGTATTCCCCGTACACCAGGTGAGACAGGGGTTGGACATCGTGGCCCCGGCCCCACCTCCTCACAAGGTCAATTAATGATTTTTCTAGTAATGTTTTTTCAAAGTTGTTGTACGAATATGTGAAGAAAATGGAAGTTAGGGATTGCTACGTTTGTATGCAATTACCTGCATCCGTTTCAGAGGGTGTTACTTATCACCATTTACCAGCTACGTATGGAATTTCTTGTAGTGTGTTAAGTAGTGTTTTTTATTTGTTAGGGAAAATAGATTATGAGATGTCTAACAAAGATAACATTTTTGGGCAATTGCCTATGAACAAAAAGCTGAATCCAGCTAAAGAAGCTAATATTTTTGGTGAGATTTTTATTGAAAAAGAAGAATTAACATTAGATTACATTTTTAAGAACAATTTAACTTGCAGTCTGAAAGAAGAGGAGAAGGCTTTCCTAAACATGGTGGAGGAAAGGAGAATGAGCATGCATGAGAAAGCAGGGAAATATAAAATGAGTGAGACAATTTGGGACATTGAGATGGGAAAAGAATTGAGAAATGGGGCTAGTCCAACTTTAGTTTTAGATGCACCACAGAAGGGTAAGGTGTGCATTACAAGGAGAAAATCCCAATATGATACATATTTTGTTGGGACTAGTGAGTGTCATGATACATACTTCATTGCAACAGGATGGGGTTTCAAGGGAGGAGAAGATCCAATTTTCCCAGGAGTGTATTATGTTTGTGGGAACAAGGCTTATTACAGGTTGCCTGACCATTGGTATGGCACGTGTTATGTGGGCCTGGTCTTTCCAAAGATCTTTCATATAGATAGAATAGAATATGTAGAACATATTAATTTACTAACACGTTTTAAAAGAGAAACTTGGTCAGAAATAGTGGGTGACATTTTTGGAGCTTTAATTCCAGCAGTGGGAATTTCTTTGAATGCTTATGGAATTCGGAAACTGTCAACAGTGGTGGATCGCTTATCGACAAATACCGCTGGAGGGTTTCTTTTGGTGCATACGGAATTGATTGCCGTACGTGCCATGTCTATGCAAAATCGACTTGCCCTTGATATTCTATTGGCCAAAGAGGGTGGAGTCTGTGGAATGCTGAAAGTTCAACATTGTTGCACTTACATTCCAGACGAAAGCAAAGACCTGAAGGTCTATATCAAAAATATTACTGATTTGCATGAAGAATTAGTACCACTGGAAGCTGAGAGTATTTGGACTAAAATAGCTAATAAAATAGTTGTTGTTAAGAGTTTTATTGCAAAAATAGGTAGTACTATTATAGGTAAGATATTGTTTCCTTTGACCTGTATAATTGTTGCTTTATTGATACTAAGATTGGTGTGTTTGTGTTGTAAAAACAGGGGAGGGAAAAATAAATTAATTAAAAGAAATATTGAAAAGAGAAATAAGAGGTCAAAAAGAGAATCACAAGAAATAGAATTAGAAGAATTGAGGGAGAGTGTTTACTTGGAAACAAAGAGGGATGATGAAAGGGAGTCTGGTGTGTAGTGTTGTGTAAGGAGAAAAAGACATTTCCAGTTTCTCCTAAAATGGGACTAAATTTTACTAAATTTTTTTTTTTGGGTTGTTTATTTGGTGATAATATCACCAAAGGGGGGATTGCTGGAGCAGAGTTTTCTGTTGAAAATCTATTGGGTTTTTAAGCTCTGGTTTGTCTATTTGTCAAAAATTAAAAATATTAATTTGTAACTATTAATTATTTGTTTTGTGTAAATGTTCTGATTAATCAATACGAACTAACAAGAGAAAACTACATGTGGGGATGCATTAATGTTGCTTAATATTGATGTGCGGGTTTAATTAAATGAATGTTGCTGAGTGCTGTTTGTTTTAAAGCACAAAACGCTTTTGAAATGTCGTGTACTAATGCTTTTCTTGTGTTGCAAAGGCTAGATAATTACATACACATAAGGGTATTAGTGGGGTTAACACTGTTTAATCACTATGCTGTGGTAACGTTGTTTTTTGTCTCTTTTAATTAAGATGGTACGTTTTGGCCTATTTAAAAATGGCTGCCGTTTAAAGCCTGCATTCGAGTAGTCGAACTTTGATGAGAAGGCCTTGCTGAACATGGTCGAGAGTCATCTGACCACAGTCTTCGCCTGGTTTAAAAGTTTTCCGTGAGGACAGCAGCTCTGGGCGAATATCCAAGTGTCCTTGGAGGACAAGGGAGCCACAATGAACTTTGTGATTGTAGCGCTGGTTCCGAGGAAATGTGAATGCAAAAGAAACATTTGTAAAACTCGAGTTTCCTTCTTCCGTCTTTTTATTTTTGTGATTTTTCTGAGCGGAGATTTTCCAAATGTAGCGATGCTACATCCTTTCCTGCTCGCTCTGCTCAGCGGTTCAGCGGATGTTTAGAACATTTTATGTTTCTTTATTTTGTAAAAATTCATTATAAATATTGTTAGCCTAGAGAGGGTCTAAGGCCACTTCTTTCCAAACCTGCGTTGGTGAGGATCGATGCTGTAAGGACGGCGACTCGGGAGACTTCTACTGAGAGACCTGTCCTGATCCATTTATGACATTTAGCTAGAATAGGTAATTATGAGAATAATGATTTACTTTGATTGATTTTCTTTGACTAATTTTAGATAAAGTACCATAATTTTAAATACAGTGTTGGTGGTTATTTCTTGTCAATTATTGAGTACTCTATTTTGATTATTGTTGTTTAGATTGCTGTTTAGATCATGACTCAGGATAACATCAAACTGATCCTATTGGCCTCAGTGTAGATATAGGGTGTTTAGGAGTTTTCTCTCCACAGGTTCAGCGCTGATAGAGTAATCGAGTATATGTTAGTGAAATGAGCCCAAGTGTATGATGAGTGCATGTGCGTGTATCTGTGAAATTACTCTATCCGTGGAAGTAGGGAGAATTTGTATGCCCTAATCTGCACCAAGAGCGGTGAAAAAGCGCTAAGAGTCAGCGCCAGGAACAAGTTAAAAAATTACACAGCGCGCTGCCACACAGCGTGTCATGCAATCAATAAAAACAAATGCTCAAGGTACTTCATAGAAGTGCCACAACACACCAGACCCTAAAAGCACTGCCTCAGGTTTCTGCATGGTAGAGTGGAACAAAAAAACAGACTAAATATATATATCGCCAGTAGATAGTTATAGTTAGGACCGTGTTTCCATAGGAAATCTCCAAATTCTATTTTGAATAACTTTGGCGCCGGTTGACGAATCCTCGCGACATTTTCAAAACTAATGGGGCGCTCCGCTCAGCTCCTACCCTGAAAGTCTCGGGGTGATTCGTGAAGCGGGGGCCGAGAAAAAAGGGGGGTCCCAAAACGCGTTTTCCCCATGCATTTTCCCATAGGACCTTTAGTCGAAGGTACAGCCCGAATTACTTGAAATTTGGCAGAGAGGTAGTCCTCAGGTCAGGCATGTGCCTTTTGCATGTATGGAGTCAATCTGTTCAGTATTTCCTGAGAAAATTGCAGTTAAAAGCACATAAATATCTATAAGCGCGCACCGTGCGCGCACCCTAACGTGCGCAAGCGTAATTCTGATTGGTGGTTACATGTCAGTCAACGTTCGAATCGGGCGAAATCAGGAAGTGCTGGCCGCCATTTTGTTTGTTTTGTGTGCGACAGGGAAAAAGGAAGGTGGCGAACGTGAAAAGGGGGTAGGGTAGAGAGTTTCTGACCCCCTAGCCTTTGTCAGGGGGTCCCTAAAGGACCCCGAAGGCTGAAAAAAAATTGTAAATATTTTTTTTTAAATCGCGGGGTGCACGCACGGTGTGCTCGCGGGGTGCGCGCACTGTGCGCGCACGGTGGAAAACATTTTTAAAAAAACCCAACTATAATACATACATACATAACTTAGCATTTAAAAAACCGTACAAATTCACTTAAAAAACCATAGGTTTCACACATGTTATAGTTAGCTGGACATTTCACTCGAAAAAACCAATGAAATTCCCCCGTTATAGTTAGGTCAGATAACTATAACTCGCGCGACCGCCACTCTATCACAAGGATGATGTCATGAGTGATGCCACTGACCATGTCATGAGTGATGTAATATGTGACGTCATCAGCAGTGGATTGCGGGCGCGCGAGGTATAGTTATCTGAACTAACTATAACGGGGGAATTTCATTGTTTTTTTACGAGTGGAATGTCCAGCTAACTATAACATGTGTGAAACCTATGGTTTTTTAAGTGAATATATATATATATATATACACATAAAGGCAACATTCAATCATGGCATCAAGTAATTAATTTCATCATACAAGCCATCATGATGCGTTTTGGCCCGGTGGGTCTTGATCACATGAAATTTGGAGTGGTCAGTTACTTTTTAAATGCAGAAGCACATCAATAGTGAGAAAAGACTTGAAGTGGACACATTTCAATGGATAGAACCAAAATTGTGACGATTGTACCAGAGTAATACAATATACATGCAAACTTGTATTATAAAAGCCACTGAAACCATTCGGTGCTTTTATCATGATATATTGTCACATAGTTCTAATGCTCTGGTTTCATCTCCTAAAACATTGGCTTAGTATAGTTTTTAGAAAATTCCTGCATCTCATTTTGGTTCAGTAACCACAATGACCATAATCCTTTGCACAAACGTGCTCAGTTCTAAGGGATACAGCGTTTACAACGCTGCCATTACATAGCGTTCCTTTACAACGCGGTCGTTACAATGACCACGTTGTTCAAACGCAATGCCTTTACATCGCAAGTCATTAGATCAACTTGCTGTAGGGGGCGCTCTAACCTAAGGAATAGTATAATTTACTATTCCAACATCTTCCCTACTGTTGCACTGGCTGGAGTTGGAATAGTAAATTATACTATTCCTAAGTCCAGCGCGCCCCCTACAGCAAGTCGATCTAATGACTTGTGTTGTAAAGGTATCGCATTCTAACTAAGGAACGCGATGTGATAACATGCGATGTAACATGCTATATTCCAGTTATAATGCCCAATGTGTCCTTTACTCGGATATTCCCAGTGTACTTAATCCCTTAGTTAATCAATATAGTTTAGGCAAAACATCACTTACTTGTCTTAAGAAATAATTTCATAATGTGTCAAGTGCTGTTCGTCTCTTGTACTCCCAACAAGGCATAAACAAATATCCTGCCAGCCCGTAGTCCCATTTGTTTTAAAAGTCTTCCATCCTTTCAGGAAAGATCTCTGACAGAACTGGGGCAAAGCCACCCTCTGCTGATGGAGGAAGTGCCCGGGTATGACTGCATTCACTGTACATCAGCCTGGATGCAGCCAGGGTTTACAGCGGTATTCACCCCAGCACAATACCGAGTTCTATGGCAGAAATAGTTAATTACAGTGGAGATCTTTTTAGTGAAGTTCGCTCGCTGATTGGAAAGTAGTTGTCTTCTATTGTCAATTTATATTGTCAGATCAATTACTTTAATGTTAACGACGCTATTGGAGATTATTATCTTCGATTTTATCGTTTACGAAATGACGCACATAGCCATTATAAGCCATATGTATAATGTTCTTCACACAAAAGTAAAAGACTGTCTCTGTAGAATGACTGTTATATCTCTAACCTGTTAAAGTCAGCAATAAAGTATGTTTAAAAAAAAAAAAAAACAGTGGAGATCTATCCTGTAAGGTGGGAAGCCTTTTAAAACAACTGGGAGTTCAGCTGCTTTGTGGAAATTTTCGGGGTGAGTCGTCAAGCGGGGCTGAGAAAAAGAGGGGGTCCCAAAATGTGTTTTCCTGATGCAATTTCCCTTAGGCAGTTTAGACATGACTACAGCCCAAACTGCTGGACAGAATTACACCAAATTTGGCAGAAAGCTAGCTTGTGGTCCAGAAAGAGGCCTTTTTTTGAACTGGTGTAAATCTGTTCAGTACTTGTGGAGTTATTAAACAAAAAAGAAAATTGTGTATCTAGGGACACGGATACTCCGTGCATCCACTGTGGTGGATAGGCTGATCTCGCACCAACAGCTATGCCGTGATTGGCTGGCCATAACCTGACTGGGAGGTTGCGGCTGCCATTTTAAGTATTAAGAATTGGTCCTGAGGCCTCCAAATTTATTTGCAAAGTGATTAAAGGAGTCAGGGTAGAAATACCCTGCCCCTATGGGTGTGTTAGAGGCATCTCAGAGAGACCTATGATGCCTTAAAATATTGTTTTTTCTACATGCGGGGTTCTACTGATCTGCTACGGTGCTCAGCGTGGCCCCTCGTGTGAATCTGCAACAAATTTGCGGATCTTGATGCACTTTAAAAAACAACAAACACTTGCAGACCCACACACCCATTCATAGATCTAAGCAGGCATTCACACAATCAATAACATCCCCATACAGGCAGTAACAGACCCACTTACAGACCCACATAAGCACTCTCACACCTACACTCAGACCCACACAGGCACTCACAGACCCACACACAAACCCATGCAGGAGCTCACACACCCACTCACATACCCATGCATGCACTCACTCACCCACTCACAGACAACACAGATACTCACAGATGTACATACACTCATACAACTACCCATAGACCCACTCACAAACCCACCCAGACACCCACTCACACACACCCACTTGTATACCCACACTGACACTCACACACCCACACAGACACTTACACACCCATACACATATACTCTCACAGACCCACCTAGATGCTCAGACACCCACTTACAGACCCCCACATGTACTCACTCACCCACTCACAGACCCACCCAGACACCCACTCACACACACTCACTTGTATACCCACACAGACACTCACACACCCACACAGATACTTACACACCCCAGTGGTGTAACGAAAGTTGAGGGGGCCCCCTGCAAGGAACCTGGAGGGGCCCCACTCCAGGTTTAAACCAGAGCTCTCAGGCCTGAGTACCTTGCTGAGGGGCCCCCCCTGCAGCTCAGAGGCCTCCCGCACCGTGGGGGCCTGTGTTATGTGCCTGACACACCCATACACATATACTCTCATGGACCCACCTAGATACTCAGACACCCACTTACAGACCCCCACATGCACTCACTCACACACAGACCCACATAGATACGCACACACTCTCACAGACCCACACACAGACACTCACACATCCACTCATAGACCCACACATACTCACTCACTCACACATCCACTCACAGACCAACTCATACACTCCCACACCCACTCAAAGACCCACACAGACACTCACAGACCCACACACAAACACACACTGACTCACACAGATATTCACACACCCACTCACAGAGCCACTCACATGCCTACTCAGACCCACTCACTCACCCACTAACATACCCACTCACATTCACAGACCCACACAGACACTAACACACCCACTCACATACTCACTCACAGACCCACACATACACTTCCACACCCTTTCACAGACCCATGCAGACACACACACACCTTCTCATAGACCCACACAGCTACTCAGACACCCACTCCCACACCCATGCAACCACTCACCCACCAACTCACATACCTATACAACTACTCACATAGCAACATAGGTACTCACACAGCCACTGACACGCTGAGAGATGTACTCACACACCCACTCAAACACCCACAGAGTTACTCACACACCCACAGTTACACACCTACTACCACACTCATGCAACCAGTCACACCCTGACCCATATACCAACAGAGCTACTCAAAGACTCACTCACATGCATACAACTGACACACCCACTCACACCCATACAACCACTACACACCCACTCACACACCAATACAACCACTCATGCACAACTCATACACCCATATTAACACTTACGCACCCATTGACAAGCCCAGTCACAAACTCACACATCCACTCACACACATATCTGGTCTATGGCACACCTACACAGCCAAACACCGACTCACTCACAAAGTCACACTCGCTCAGCGACCCATACCACCACTCACACTCCCAGCTAAAGACCCATACAGCCTCTTATACAAGCATCCTGGGACTGGTTTCTGGCTAATCAGCCGTCATCAGCCAGGCTAGCTTGAATCTAGTGGCAAAGTGAGCAAGGGACCCACGTCTGGGCATACCCTGCCAACTTAGGGTGAACAAAGCAAAACCAAAGGGGATGATGGACGGAGTGTTGAACATTGCAAGCACTCAACCCCAGTCAACTGATCTGTGTTTAATCCATCATCATTCTTTAGCTTACTCTGCCACCCCAGTTCAGACATGGCTATATGCAAATTAGTCTGACCCTGTGCCACATGGGAACAGTCCAGCCCGAACTGCCAAGCCAAGTCTTCCATGGACCGGAAACAAGCATCCTGGTTATTAAATTAGATTTTGTCCTCAGGTGTGCAATAATACAAAACAATATTTTTCCAGAAAGGGACAGGAAAACAAATAATGGCTATTATTATATTACACTTATTTGCCAAGAAAGCAAGCTTCCTTTTCAGCTCCTGATCATAAATAAATCCTAGAATCCGTTCTCATATTTTACACCAGGTCCCCACGAACAATAGTACTTGGTTATTAATTTCCTCTCCGACTCTTCTTGTGGCTTTTCTTTGATCTTTCAGGTGATTTGGAATGGCTCCTATGTCTATGGCTTCTGTGGTGCCCTGGAGATCTGGACCGATGGCGTCGATCTCTGGACCTGCTACGGTGGCGCCGTGGGCTTTTACTATGATGATGTTCTCGACCCGGTGATAGGCTTCTCCTTTTTGGGGATCTGCTTCGCTTCCTTGGTGACCTGCTCCGGCTCCTCCTGTAACGAGGAGACGGTGATCTACGTGGTCTGTCCAGATCTCTGTAGCTTCGTCGGTGATAATCGGGCGTTGGAGCTCTGTCCAGCTTATCCTCTTCTTCCTCCTCCTCCTCGCTGGACTCTACATCATCCATATCTTCTTCCAGAGCACTGACTCGAGTGTCCAGCAATTCTGCTTCTTCCAAGACATAGCGTTTCTGCAAGCGTGGTAAAATGATATCACAAACACGTTCACTGTGGAGGAGCTCATCAATAAACTCATCTACATGCATTAGTTCAAAATCTCCATTCCGGTTTTGTGTTTTTACTTTGCGATAATCGTTATACAAGGGTTCAAGGTATTTGTAACAATCAGTGGCTGTTCCAGTTAGCCTCATATAGAGTGCTCCCAAAGTTCGGACATACTTGAAATCTTCATTTTTGATGAACTCAACAATGATATCCTTCTCAGGCTGAATCTGTAGCATCTTCAGTGTCAAGCATAGGAAGGGTGTAGGTTTTATGTTCCCACCGAAAACACCACCAACATATTTCAGCTCCATAGCTTTGTCTACAACCAGCTCAGCTGTGAGACTGAAACATTCCTCTTTCCAGTACTTGGATTCGTAGATGCAGGTACGGATAATCCTTTCTACCAGGTACTGTGGGTTGGTCCCGTGGATACTGTGCTATGTTAGCATAAGCGTTTTAGATGTTAACGCCATCTTGCCACTTTGCTGCTTTTGCACACGACACAATAGGTAGCTGTTATTATAAGTAAAACTGCTTGCTTGCTTTTTCTTCACATGAGAACGGTCTGTTTTTCACATCCCTAGACTTACACCGCAAACTTAGTCTGAACACTGTGTGCAGAAACCGTCAAGGTCAAAAAACAATGTATGCTGTTGAATTCAGGTTGATCGGCCCACGCTCTAGACACAACAAGCACACAGCTGCAAATATCTGAAACTCGAGTGCCTTTAATATTGCATTACATGCATGATGCTGGCACTCTTGGAGAAAACCTTTCCAGACACAGAGAGCAGTGCTGATCCTGTGATGTGATTCACTTAAGCTGATCTTGGAGGTATGGGATTCCCCATTCAAACCCAGAGACCTTCTATTATTATTATAAAACTAGCTTATAGCCAGCGGAGGGTGATACACAAGGTATTAAAGGACCTGTTTCCACTATCACTATAATATGATTTCTCCCTTTGTGTTTTATGGAATTGTAACAACGCTGATGGTTTTATTTCTAATCATTTGTTTGCTTATGTTAGCCAAAATACTGCATCTTAGAGCACGTAGTTAAAAATAAACATTTTAAACTTTTCGGTGTCTCGGATTTCTCACATTGTGGACTGATATGAGAATAACAACAAAAAGGTGTTCTTGATTCCCACCATTCCTGAGAGTAACCTAAGTCGCTTGTTCTCGGTTGTCTAATCATTGGTAGCTTCGCTGTAGTACGAAGAACGAATGAGACACTGATGCTAGTTGGATAGGGGTTCTAGGTACTGAGGTGAGTTTTTTGGTACACCACAATTTACTGAGGTCCTGGTTTCCTGCGCATAGTTCTGTGCATGAGCAGAATCCCCGCAACATGGCACACCTAACGTTTTGGTCTTATGTTTGAGACACCTTAGTGGTGCTTATATTTGTCCACAACACCCTCACTCTTGTTTCCGGTTGACGGGAGTGACGGTTGAAACCTACCTATATAGTTGACTTATAGGTTCATTCAAGCTTGACAATTAAAAAGGTTTTGTTTTGAATTACTTACCCTTTTTGTGCTACGGTTTAATATAGATTGTTTTTCTTCTCTGCGTCCTTATGGCTGAAGTTGCTATTGCAGCGCATAGTCGCGCACCTCTCCGGCGTAATTTGATGCAGTTCGGGGTGCCAGACGATGGGATGTCAATTATCTTTGTAGTGAGTGCCGATGCATCGTTCCCCTATGAGCTGTTTTACTCTTGGGTTACTTTTCCGGAGGTGAATGCGGATGATAAGAGGTTCCACTCATACACTCCTACGTCAGTTTCAGCGAATTACACGCCGTATAGGACGCAGGAAATACCAATTTCCGCTTGGCAACATCATATTTGGTTCAATGGCACCCTCCCCCACACCATAACTCCGGTTTGGTTAGGTCTCTTGTCCATTCCTGGGGCCACTTGGCCAGTGTTGGCCGGGTTCACACCTCATCCACGATATTTGCAAGCCCCGGTGGATGACTTACGTCAACTACATACCGCCTTGATTGCGGTGCATAGGGCTTTGGTGCCATACGTCTCGCGCAGTGTCCAGGTGGGGGCACCTGGGGTTGCGACGCAACCAGTTGGACCGGCCGGGATCGCTATTAGTCCCGTCATGGTTAATTCAGTAATGGGCAAGCGCCCCCAGAATAAGGACTATGGGCCATATGTAGGAAGCCAAATTGTGATCGAAAATGCTGAAATTCGCAGAATTTCAGCGTTTGCGATCGCATTTTGGGCAGTGTGCTATGTAGCACACAAAAACCCACACGCAAAATAAGGAATTGCAAAATTTGTGATTCCATATTTTGCGAATGCATTTAAGGAATCCCAAATTGCGATTCCTTAAATGCAATGTAGGAAGCACCCAAGTTGTGCGATTTTGGCTTAAGGAATCGCAAATTATCACCAACTTCAGGTTGGTGGTAATTTTTGATTTCTTTGAAAAATGCACTTTTTTGCCCTTAGCACATGTATGTGCGCCACATGTGCACACATGTTTATTTCAGGGGTGCAAAAGAGTGTCCTATTGACACCCTTGCAACCTTGAAATTGCATTCTCAATTTGCGATTCTCTAATTGAGAATCGCAAATTGAGAATGTCTTTCTATTCATTCCTATGGGCCTTCTAGACCATAGGAATGAATGGCAAGGTATTCCTTATTTGCGAATCTCAATTTGCGATTCGCAAATAAGGAATAGGTGGGATTCACAAAATATTTTGCTAATCCTACCCACATTGCATTTTGCGATTCTCTAATTGCGATTCCCTAAAAATCGCAATTTGAGAATCGCAGAACACGTTATACCTACATATGGCCCTATATATTGGCTTGCTGAGAAATTTGACCAGCTGGAAGCGGTATTTCCTAATTCAACTCCTGTGGAGAAACACAGGATCCTTAAAATTAGTTTGCAGAAAGACTTAGTCCGAGAGGAAACAGATTGCGAGAACTGGGGTCAAGTATTTGCAGCGGTCTACGCGAAGTGCTTCGGGACACCATCTATGACTGTACTGCCCTCCTTGATTAAGCGTGTCCAGGATGAGCACGGTCCGGAGGTGGCGGTCGAGTTGGGAATGAGGCTATCGGCGTGTTTGATGTAGTTGCTGATCTCATCCTTGCTAACGTCAAGGGAGATACGGTTAACTTTCAAGTATCGAATGAGCTGCGCCTCGTCGCCGACGCCGATAAACCCGGCAGTTACCAAGGATTATTGCGGAGGCATATAAGACCATTGGCCGCAATGGTTTGGGTGTTAAGCCTTTTGTTAAAATAACCACGCAACCGCAAACTCAGACAGTTAAGTCTACTAAAGACGACCGTCCTGTTTTTTCTAAACAATATTGGAAAGGTAAAAAACAGTGGAAGTAGCAACAGAAACAAGGGTCACGTCCCGCATCATCAATACCAGTAACTGCTAAATGCACATATGAGTTGCGCGATCGCACAAGAATTAGGTCTCCTGATAGATTTCAGGTTCCTGATCAACACTCTCCTCGTTCTTCACAGGAAACATCGGTCTCGCAAGCCGGTGGAGGTAAACGCGGCAGTGGTCGAGGTGCCCCTCAAGGACATGAGCAGCCCCACCCGGCTGACGGCAACGGCAAGCAGGACGACTTTTAACGTCAACGACCACAGTTTCAGAAAAAGAAAGTTGCTGCACTAACAGTGAGGTATGCCACATATAGTGAGATGTCGGAATCTGACATGGGCACTAACGCTGCTAGACAGCGCAGCGGAGGTTACAATAGTGCGGCAAACACTGCGTCCATATCTGAAGGCGACAGCAACTGACACATTCATTACTGTAGAAACTGCTGACACTAGAGTGGCTCCCCCTGACAGACTCTATGACATAGTCCTTTTAATTGAGGGTGACATAAAACGTACAATAAATGGGATTTTATGGGAAACTCTGACCTCTACATATGACATTTTGTTAGCAGAGGTGTACTAGCCCCCAGCTTTCGTTTTGGCCGGTCCAAGAAGGGAGGGGGTAATCCTTCCATCTTTCGTGCACACAGTGCCGAAGGAGCAAACTCAAAACTTTGCAGACGAGTGGGCACAGGTGCTTGCTCCGGCGTTATACCGTACTCAGGTTTTGTGAGATAAATTATCGCCAAGCCATGAGATTCCGTTACGGTCTATGCCACAACCCCAATATCCCATGCGCCGAGAAGCTAGATCTCACGTCGCAGAAATCCTTGAACATATGGAATATCATGGTGTAATTGAAACATGTGCGTCACCCATGAATAATCCTCTTATCACTGTAACCAAACCTGATTGGTCGTACCGCCTAATTTTGGATTATCGGCATTTGAACTCTCATTGTCGGACGTGCGCTGTACCCATAGTTCTGCCCTCGTTGATAGTCTCGTGAGAAAAAGGTTTAAAACCACACTTGACATTTCAAATGGCTTAACCTGTCCTCTATTAGTAGTCAATGGACAGCCTTTACTTATTGCAGCGAACAGAAACAGTTTAAAAGATTAGCCATGGGCTACAAAAACAGTCCAGGCGTCTTTGCCGCTCGTGTTGTTTCTCTGTTAGAGAGCACTGACCCTGATGCGTGCTCGTATGTTGATGATATTTATCTCACAGACGACAAATTATTGCCGCATCTCTGTCGCGTTGACCGCATCATTGTCATGTTTGCGGACTTCGGTTACAAATTTAACTTTGCAAAATCACACATTGCAGAGTATACAGTGTTGTTTTTGGGCTATGAACTCAACGACGAAGGACGCGGTTTAGCACCTCACTTCCTGGAGAAATGCGCATGTTTGCGCGCTCCGACTACTGTGAAAAAACTACAATCTTTGCTGGGTTTTTTTAATTTCGGGCGTACTTACATTCCCGATTATGCCCAGCGTATGAAGCCGCTATATGCCTTGGTACAACCTGCTTTTACCAAATCTTGCTGGCTGCCAGAACATTCAGCTATACTGCACTCTATGCAGGCTGATCTTCTTGCTTCTAAATACTTATTGACACGTGATAACCACACAAACCTCGTAATCAGAATTGTGCCTGGCGCAGTGGGTTTCACGTACTTGACATTTAATGAGGGGGACACGGTCCCTATTGCTTACAAGTCACACTTATAGTCTTCGGCTGAAATGCGCTTTTCCACCGTTGAGAAAGTATTAACTGCAGTACAGATGGCGATTCTGAAAGAGAGAGTGCTATCGCAAGGGAGACGCATGTTGGTTGTCACACCATATACTGCCCTTGAGGCAGTGACGATAGCCAGTGTACCTAATTCTAAAGCTTTGCATCCACGTTGGATTCAATGGGCCACTTCTTTGACGTCTCCGGATTTCACATTCATCTTTGATGCCTCATTGCAGACTCAGGAGTATTTGCAGTATGAATTTGTTCATCCAGCTCCTCTGTCCTTGCGCCTGCTTGAGGATTACCATTGTATCATTTACACTGACAGTTCGGTGCAACCGGCGCCGGGATCTAAGGATGCTTATTCAGCGGCCTGCGCAATAGTGGCTGGTACTTTTGTGAATGGAGAATTTAAGTCTGATGTCGTGCATACTCAGACATTGAGAGACTGTACCGCCCAATTGGCAGAGCTACGTGCTCTGGTACTTGCACTGGAGTTTGCTGATCCTCGTGTGACTACTTTTATTTTAAGTGACTCATACTACTGTGTTCAGTCTTTCAACGACAATTTATTCTTTTGGTCTCAAAATGAATATCGTGATTCCAAAGGTAGCACAATCAAACATAAAATGCTTTGGGTCGCAGATCTTAAACAACATCTGCCGCTCGTGAATGTAATTCATACTCTTGGTCACCAGCGCGTAGGGGTACACGCTGTTGGCAACAGTTTAGCTGATGAAGCAGCGAAAACAGCAGTGGCAACATATCTAGTAGCAGCAGTTACAAGATCCAAAAGTAAGATTGATGATGACATCTTGGCAGCCATCACTGCAACAGAGAAGGGTGATTGATGATGACATCTTGGCAGCCATTACTGCAACAGAGAAGGGTGATATTTACCCTTGAGGTTTCCCTTCTAAATACTCTTATCATTTAAGTCCTGATAAAGTTCCCTATGTGAGAATTAACGACGTTGGTGACAGGTTGATTCCCAACGCGGACCGCAGACTTTCCTTGATGACAGCCTTTCACGAATGTATGGCCTCAGCCCATGAAGGCGTCTCAGCGATTGTCACTATCTTACAACAACGTTACTGGTGGCGCGGATTTGTGCACACATTTTCTATGGGTCTGGCCACAAAGGAGTGCTGATGCTCGAACTGTCATCACGGATTTATTTGCGTGTCTTTGTGGGAATTTTTGCATGTGGTACCCTCCATTCAGACCAAGGTCCGGCATTCGCCACTAAGGCGTACAAGTATGCCATGAGGTCTTTGGGGGTCCAAGTCAAATTTTCATCTCCATACCGGCCTGAGGGCAATTCTGTTGTGGAGCGAACACACCGTGACTTAAAGCAATCCTTGACAGCTAGGGTTTTAGGTACAGGCAGGAACTGGTTGGCCCATTTGTATAGCATTCAACGTGCACTTAATAATCTCCCTAGAAGGTCTCTGGGTGGGCGGACCCAATATGAAATGCTCTTTGGCATGAAAATGTTTGTCCCGGACCTTGATGGTCTAGACATGGCGGCGTCGGCCGCACCCTTTGACGTAGGTGATCATACTGCTGTGTTACAGAATCTACAAGAGAATTGAGGCAGTCTTGCAAAAGAACACTTGCCCTCCACAACTGATGCTGCACTTCAGATTCCTCAAGTTGGTGACCTGGTCTGTGAGAAGGTGGAGAACAAGAAGGAGTTTGGCCCCTCTTATCGTGCACCTGTTCCAGTGCTTTTCAACAAACAATTGATGGACGGAATGCTGACAATGCAGACATTCTCCCCCAGTCAAGAGATCTGGGTTAAATCCATCGTTCTTTTGCCCACTACACCACCCCAGTTTAGACATGGCCATATGCAAATCAGTCTTGACCCTGTGCCTCATGGGAACAGTCCAGCCCGAACTGCCAAGCCATGTCTTCCCTGGACCGGAATCAAGCATCCTAGGACCGGTTTCTGGCTATCAGCCGTCATCAGCCAGGATAGCTTGACTCCAGTGGCGTAGTGAGCACGGGTCCCACGTCTGGGAATACCCATCCCACTTAGGGTGAAAAGCGTTACAACAAACAATTGATGGACGGAATGCTGACAATGCAGACATTCTCCCCCAGTCAAGAGATCTGGGTTAAATCCATCGTTCTTTTGCCCACTACACCACCCCAGTTTAGACATGGCCATATGCAAATCAGTCTTGACCCTGTGCCTCATGGGAACAGTCCAGCCCGAACTGCCAAGCCATGTCCTCCCTGGACCGGAATCAAGCATCCTAGGACCGGTTTCTGGCTATCAGCCGTCATCAGCCAGGATAGCTTGACTCCAGTGGCGTAGTGAGCACGGGTCCCACGTCTGGGAATACCCATCCCACTTAGGGCGAAAAGCGTTACAACAAACAATTGATGGACGGAATGCTGACAATGCAGACATTCTCCCCCAGTCAAGAGATCTGGGTTAAATCCATCGTTCTTTTGCCCACTACACCACCCCAGTTTAGACATGGCCATATGCAAATCAGTCTTGACCCTGTGCCTCATGGGAACAGTCCAGCCCGAACTGCCAAGCCATGTCTTCCCTGGACCGGAATCAAGCATCCTAGGACCGGTTTCTGGCTATCAGCCGTCATCAGCCAGGATAGCTTGACTCCAGTGGCGTAGTGAGCACGGGTCCCACGTCTGGGAATACCCATCCCACTTAGGGCGAAAAGCGTTACAACAAACAATTGATGGACGGAATGCTGACAATGCAGACATTCTCTCCCAGTCAAGAGATCTGGGTTAAATCCATCGTTCTTTTGCCCACTACACCACCCCAGTTTAGACATGGCCATATGCAAATCAGTCTTGACCCTGTGCCTCATGGGAACAGTCCAGCCCGAACTGCAAAGCCATGTCTTCCCTGGACAGGAATCAAGCATCCTAAGACCGGTTTCTGGCTATCAGCCGTCATCAGCCAGGATAGCTTGACTCCAGTGGCGTAGTGAGCACGGGACACACGTCTGGGCATACCCATCCCACTTAGGGCGAAAAGCGTTACAACAAACAATTGATGGACGGAATACTGACAATGCAGACATTCTCCCCCAGTCAAGAGATCTGGGTTAAATCCATCGTTCTTTTGCCCACTACACCACCCCAGATTAGACATGGCCATATGCAAATCAGTCTTGACCCTGTGCCTCATGGAACGATGGATTTAACCCAGATCTCTTGACTGGGGGAGAATGTCTGCATTGTCAGCATTCCGTCCATCATTTGTTTGTTGTAACGCTTTTCGCCCTAAGTGGGATGGGTATGCCCAGATGTGGGTCCCGTGCTCACTATGCCACTGGAGTCAAGCTATCCTGGCTGATGACGGCTGATAGCCAGAAACCGGTCCTAGGATGCTTGATTCCGGTCCAGGGAAGACATGGCTTGGCAGTTCGGGCGGGACTGTTCCCATGAGGCACAGGGTCAAGACTGATTTGCATATGGCCATGTCTGAACTGGGGTGGCGTAGTGGGCAAAAGAACGATGGATTTAACCCAGATCTCTTGACTGGGGAGAATGTCTGCATTCCGTCCATCATTTGTTTGTTGTAACGCTTTTCGCCCTAAGTGGGATGGGTATGCCCAGACGTGGGTCCCGTGCTCACTATGCCACTGGAGTCAAGCTATCCTGGCTGATGACGGCTGATAGCCAGAAACCGGTCCTAGGATGCTTGATTCCGGTCCAGGGAAGACATGGCTTAGCAGTCCGGGCTGGACTGTTCCCATGAGGCACAGGGTCAAGACTGATTTGCATATGGCCATGTCTGAACTGGGGTGGCGTAGTGGGCAAAAGAACGATGGATTTAACCCAGATCTCTTGACTGGGGGAGAATGTCTGCATTGTCAGCATTCCGGCCATCATTTGTTTGTTGTAACGCTTTTCACCCTAAGTGGGATGGGTATGCCCAGACGTGTGTCCCGTGCTCACTATGCCACTGGAGTCAAGCTATCCTGGCTGATGACGGCTGATAGCCAGAAACCGGTCCTAGGATGCTTGATTCCGGTCCAGGGAAGACATGGCTTGGCAGTTTGGGCTGGACTGTTCCCATGAGGCACAGGGTCAAGACTGATTTGCATATGGCCATGTCTGAACTGGGGTGGCGTAGTGGGCAAAAAAACGATGGATTTAACCCAGATCTCTTGACTGGGGAGAATGTCTGCATTGTCAGCATTCCGTCCATCATTTGTTTGTTGTAACGCTTTTCGCCCTAAGTGGGATGGGTATGCCCAGACGTGGGTCCCGTGCTCACTATGCCACTGGAGTCAAGCTATCCTGGCTGATGACGGCTGATAGCCAGAAACCGGTCCTAGGATGCTTGATTCCGGTCCAGGGAAGACATGGCTTGGCAGTCCGGGCTGGACTGTTCCCATGAGGCACAGGGTCAAGACTGATTTGCATATGGCCATGTCTGAACTGGGGTGGCGTAGTGGGCAAAAGAACGATGGATTTAACCCAGATCTCTTGACTGGGGGAGAATGTCTGCATTGTCAGCATTCCGTCCATCATTTGTTTGTTGTAACGCTTTTCGCCCTAAGTGGGATGGGTATGCCCAGACGTGGGTCCCGTGCTCACTATGCCACTGGAGTCAAGCTATCCTGGCTGATGATGGCTGATAGCCAGAAACCGGTCCTAGGATGCTTGATTCCGGTCCAGGGAAGACATGGCTTGGCAGTTCGGGCTGGACTGTTCCCATGAGGCACAGGGTCAAGACTGATTTGCATATGGCCATGTCTCAACTGGGGTGGCGTAGTGGGCAAAAAAACGATGGATTTAACCCAGATCTCTTGACTGGGGGAGAATGTCTGCATTGTCAGCATTCCGTCCATCATTTGTTTGTTGTAACCCTGTTCCAGTGCTTGGCGTGCAGGGTACAAGAACAGTCATTTTACCTACACTTCCTGGTCGCAAGGATAACAGGTAAATCTCCATTGACAATGTCAAACTACAACGAGTGGCCGATATTTCTTAGTATGACTCCAGCGGTCTTTTGTCCAGTAATTCTGAGAAATTCTGTTTTGGCTCCGGCAAATACGAACAGGCCTGACATTTTGCCATCGAGATGCATACAGTTACTAATCCTTTATTGACTCCACCGGGTGGTGGTCTTCATGAAAATACTGAGTATACCTATCCCACAGATGTGTCGTTGCCTGGTGTGCAATCAAGTGCAGTTGACCAGTCACGTTTTTCATTTGACACTAACTCTACAACATCGAATGCCCCAATTGAAAATTTCTATTTTTACTGTTTGGTTTAAAAGACATTTTTTAATTCCCCCTTGGACTTACATTTGGCTGGTGCTCATATCTATTTTTTTGTTTATGTCGATTGGATTTGTGGTTGTCTTTTTTTGTCTAGAGAATGGACATTATCTTACCAAAAGATCTGCAATTAGATTAATTGATGGAACTTTGGCACCCCACTCCTCATCGCACATCATGAAGAGGGACCAGACTTTTATTAACATTACTGCCTGGCCTGTGCTAGAAGGGATTGTGTGGGATGCTGTAAAATTTCAAATTCATGGCCCTACAGGGGTGATTAATGTCCCCAATGTACTTAGTGTTTCTATGGGGGATGTTGTGAAACAAAACATACGCTCTGATGATTGGGATGTCCAAGCCGTTGAGGCTCTTTTTTCTGATTTGAAATATTATGCTGCTTTTGATGCTGAAGATTTGTATTTAGACTCAGCGAATTATGGAGAGTTATTTTGCTACCAACACTATGGCAATCATTTCCTACATAAAGCGAATACATTTAGAAATGTCGTTAATTATACACAATGGGAACATTGTCCAACTCCCATTGAAGGCAGCTCCAAAACTCTAATGGAAAAATGTACATATTTCATCGATTTCAGTGTATCTAAACCTGAAGCCTTTTATTTTAAAATGTCTGCTAAGTCAGCTCCCAAAGTTAGACTTACACACACTAAATTACTGTATTCAAAGTCCTTTATGGATGAATTAGCTATAGGGGGCTATGAGCTGTAGAAAGATACCATTGATCTTCAATCTGTTTGGGGTTCTAAAGCCTGGCAATTCCAAGGCACAGAAGCTTTGCATTGTGCATGCCTTATTCCGAACCACATTTTGTTTTTGAATTCTACTATTTTTCAAACAACTTGCTTTGGATTGGCGACTTCTTAAAAAAATGAACTCCCCTACCATTCCTGATCTGGGTGCTTATCCTTCCTGGGACAATCACACAGATCTGTCCCTTGATGAATTGCAGTCACTAATTACTAATACATCCTTCAATATTTCCAACTTAGATCCCCAGGGATGGTTATTATGGCAAAAAACTTCAGACTCATGTCAACATTGTTTTCTGGGGCTGAGATCAGGCTACACACAGGTTAGGGTTGACCCCAGGTTTGAAACCTCCCATTCTGTTACTACTTATTCAGTAGGAAAATTATGTTAAAACTGGCTTAAACATTCCACCTTGGCGTCAGTTAAACTTCATTTGCCCAAATTAACTGACGATGTAGATTTGAATGATTCTGTTAAGGGCCCTGTGGGGGGCAGGTCCAAAAGATGGGTATATGCTATTTACAATGAAGTTTGGAAATTATCTCAAATTGAAGCTGCTTCTAGATTGAGAGCTATTGATCAAGCAAATTTGGAAAAAGTGCTTGCTGTCATTTGATAATAGCATTAACACTCTTTCTTCCAGAATTTACACATTAGATAATATTGTTTCATCTGTTGTGGATATTGTACAGGATGACATGTCTGTCGTATACCCTGGTCAAAATCAATTGCGTTCTATAATGCAGTTTGCATGGACTTTACAAACATTGAAGGCTGGGAAAGTTCCCTGGGATTACATGAATACATCATCTTTTTTCTTGCCATTTAATCTGACTGATAAACAACAGTTCATGTCCATGAAGGATGCAACATATTCACAATTGCATATTGAAAAGTTGGAACCTTCACCATTCTCTGTGGTCGAATCGAACTCAGCTGTGTGGCTTATCCATGGGTTAATCACACTACCTTTTCCATTGTTTAAGTTCAGTTCATGTATGAAACACTATGCCTTAGGCAGATATGAACCACTAGGTACCGCTTTCCTACATGAAGTTTGGTCACTCCCATTTACATAAAGGTGCATCAGAGAGGGTAAAGAGGTTTATTTAAAAGGAGAGGAGTGCACTTCCACACCTGATCACTCAGTAGTTTGTAGGAACATTCAATTGCATGGCGCTTGCAACGTTCATGCACGGAATTTAGCTTGCATTTTGAAGGGAAATCCTGTGCCAGCAATTACACCGACTTTCACGTTATTAGCTAACGGTATATATTTGCTTTTAAATAATGAGGCGTGTTGCGGAATGCTAGCAGGGATTCTGTACATTGTAACTGTCTCCCAATGAGTAGTCTGTTGTAAGAATGTGCTTTTCCACCCCCGCATGGGAGACTCGATGTATCCATCTGGCCTTCCATACCAACCTTGAAAGCAGAGTTCAACAAGATGAGCAGAATAAGGGCTCTATTGTCTCAAAAAGAAGTTGCCCTAACTTCCTCTCGTAAAACATTTGTCTTTCACGTAGCTAACACCCGCACCGAGGTGCATGCGCTTTTAAATACTGATCTCCCACTTCATTTCGGTGCTCTGATTCACACTATATTCAATGCCTTGTCAACAACTGGCTTGGCGCATTTTTTTAAAGTTGTGGGCTCTAGCCTTGTGACCTTGTTCCAAACAATATTTGGTGTGATACCAGCATTTTTTCATTCTATTTTTTCCAGCGTCTTCGGAGGGCTTCCGTTAATCCTCGCCTTGACTGCTGGTGTGCTGCTGTTGATTTGTTTGCTCCGCAATGGCTGCACGATCTGTGTCACACGACAGCCTGCCCCGGCTGCTCCAACTTCGCAACAGGATGCTTGAATACTATGGAACACTACCTCTGGCCCCTTTGAGTGTAGCCTATGGATTGTCCTTCCGGTTCTCATACTTTACTTGCGTGCAACCTGTTTTCCATTACCTAGATTGCTCATTTGAATGGGCTCTGGATTTGTGCCTCTCAAACATGGCATCTCCTGCCCCGGATTATGATTGACTGATGGGTCCCTGAGTGGCTCATGAGTTGGACTGTTCTGGTATCGGGATTATGGCCTGTGCAGCTGCGCACGGAATCCTAGGAAATTGGGATATATATGCAGCAGCGCATGACTTCCTGGCGCGGAGTTATCTCGAAGAACACACAAGTTGTCCTCTGATGGTGCTAGAGGCTCCGGTTATCGAAGAACATGTATGTTCGTTTACTTTATTAGATTGGATGGCTGAATCATTTACTGAAGATTACAATGACTTCCTCTTGGAGGCTGTTGCTACATACTGTACCTATACGTTGATGGATTAAATTGGCAGTCGTCCATCTTCCGCACGTACAAACCAAAATTAGTTTACTTTTTTTTTGCTCGAGAATGATCTTTTTGTGTTTTGAATATTTTCCCGACACACAATTTCGAACTTTTCACTACCAATTATACAGATTGGCAAAATATGAACTTGGTTCTGGCTCATTCGAACTTCAACTCTGCGTTCCTACATTGCTTCCCAATTTTATTTGTGGTTCGATCAAGGGAGGGTGTAGTGAAGACAGGATTTTGCCTGCACACATTGCTATGTTAGCATAAGCGTTTTAGATGTTAACGCCATCTTGCCACTTTGCTGCTTTTGCACACGACACTATAGGTAACTGTTATTATAAGTAAAACTGCTTGCTTGCTTTTTCTTCACATGAGAACGGTCTGTTTTTCACATCCATAGACTTACACCGTGACCTTAGTCTGAACACTGTGTGCAGAAACCGTCAAGGTCAAAAAACAATGTATGTTGTTGAATTCAGGTTGATCTGCCCACACTCTAGACACAACAAGCACACAGCTGCAAATATCTGAAACTCGGGTGCCTTTAATATTGCATTGCATGCATGATGCTGGCACTCTTGGAGGAAACCTTTCCAGACACAGAGAGCAGTGCTGATCCTGTGACGTGATTCACCTAAGCTGATCTTGGAGGTATGGGGTTCCCCATTCAAACCTGGAGACCTTCTATTATTATTATAAAACTAGCTTATAGCCAGGGTAGGGTTATACACAAGGTATTATAGGACCTGTTTCCACTATCATTATAATATGATTTCTCCCTTTGTTTTGTATGGAATTGTAACAATGCTGATGGTTTTATTTCTAATCATTTGTTTGCATATGTTAGCCAAAATACTGCATCTTAGAGCACGTAGTTAAAAATAAACATTTTAAACTTTTCCGTGTCTCTGATTACTCACATTGTGGACTGATATGAGAATAACAACGAAAAGGTGTTCTTGAATCCCACCATTCCTGAGAGTAACCTAAGTCGCTTGTTCTGGCATGTCTAATCATTGGTAGCTTCGTTGTAGTACGAAGAACGAATGAGACACTGATGCTAGTCGGATGGGGTTCTAGGTACTGAGGTGAGTTTTTTGGTACACCACAATTCACTGAGGTCCTGGTATCCTGCGCATAGTTCTGTGCATGAGCAGAATCCCCGCAACACTATGACTCACAATCTACACTATGACTGTTTTGGAGGGAAGGAGAAGTGGCACAGGGGAGAAGGCTGCAGTAGAATGAGCAGTTTTGAAGATGAAAAGGAGCTAAAATGGAGAACAGAAAGTTGATATATAAAACAACATATTGGTTGGATGCTGGAGATGTGCATGGAACTAAAATTAGTTAGTGAATTCGAGAAAAAAGTAACTACATCTGTGGTTGGTTTTGAAAACATAAAAAAGTTACGTTAAGGGTATGCTTACAATTGCAACCAGTCACCCATACCTGCTACAGTTTAATTTGAAGCCAGTATGTTGCTTACAGAAAGTAATGTGTACTTTTTACCTAGTGGGTGCTAGAGAGTGCTGCTAACATGGTCACCATGGACACGGAGCAAAAAGAATATGGGGGAATGGAACAAAAATGACAGCACTGTGAAACTCAAAGAGAGTGGAATGGAAACATTGGTAATGAGGGAGTGTTTTGCTTTAAATTGAGTTGCTTTTGCAAAGTAAAACATAAATGCAAACCATTAATAGTAGATTGTTAAATGCTTCTACGGACGTCTGTATAGATCTGATGATCCACAGTGAAGTTTCACGGGGGACTCGCTGAGCACCGCGGAGGATCCGTGATGAAAACCCACCAAATTTGGCTTCTTCACAGGAAACATGGAAAAGGTTAAAAAAAAGATTCACAATTTAGAAGTGGTATGACACAAATAAAAGATGAAAGGAAGCCTGTGATTTGTTGATTTGTTAACTACAGGAGTATTTCCAGTTTATTTTTATTTATGCTACGGAACTCCAAAGAGGTCCTCATAAAGTCTTTGAAATAGTTGTCTACATTAGAATAGAGATAGACGAGATATATCGAAAATGAAACTTTAAGTTCAAAAAGTACATAGAAGCTACCCCAACAATGGGTGTAGCAAGTGCATAAGATGTCCAATATTTAAAGTTGCATGTTAAACAATTTTCCAGTATACTATAAAGTATTGCACTTAATGGTATTGCACTTAATGGTATTGCACTTAATGGCCGCTCATGGAAAATACGCAAGCATAATAAAATAAATACATTACATATAAGAAGAACACAATACTAACAGCAGAACCAGGAATATAGGTGAATAAGAAAAAAATATTACCCTTAAAGGTACATAAAGTGACCTTTGTGCCACGACTGCAAAATATGCAAATACTACATACTGAATACATTATGTAAAATACATTAGCAGCAGCAATAGCAAGATATAGGTGACTAAGAGGGGCAGGATTCCAACTAAAGAATCATACAGGAGTATAAGTAAGAGTACATGGTGAAGGATAGCCATTTTAGCTGTTTTTGTACTGAGAGTGGAAGAGGATTGCCATAGTTCTGACTTGAAATTTCCAATGAAAACAGATGTTAACAGACATAAAAATCAAAGTTGGAGAACAGCTAAGAGCTTTTACAGGCATGCTAATTAGGTTGTAGTATTAAAAAAGTATATTTAGATAACAATTGTGAGTGCATAGTAGCTAAAAGAAAATATGTAGCTTCTAGGCACTATACTATAAGGCAAAGTAGAAAGGCGCTTAGATGAGAACATTAACTTGGAATTGAGTGAGCAGGAAAGGAAAAAGAGGAATTGGTACACTGAAAATATAGTACTTTCATTAAGCCAGTATGAATGAATGGGCTTGTAATTAGATGTGGGTGTTTGCTTAAAGTATGTAATTTAATAGAATGTAATTTCCACCCAGTCACAGAGTCGGGCAGGTACTTACACACCCAGGTACACTCCCACAAAAGCACTTATATAGCCAGTGACTGCCACACTCAATTCAGTTCAATTCAAATATTATTTAAGAATTTGGATCTCCAATGAGGTCCACCTAAGACATACACAAATAAGTGTATTAAAATACCAACATAGGCCAATTTCACAGTGGATAACATAAAATACAATGGGAGATAATATAATCAAATTACATTAGAATCACTTCATTAAAAAGCAGTTATATCTGTGTGGTAGCTGCAGTTTATGTACAGATTAGTTCATCTTAAAAGTATAAAAAATCTTCCAAATCAGCTCTAGAGGCTCCCTTAAACAACAAAAGGAAGTCCCCCAATAGAAAAATACAAATAGTGGCACGGAATGGACAGAATATAAATAGAAATATACATTATTGTAACAGAGCAAAATTGCAGTAATTTAATTATAATATTTACCACCGCAAGTGACTCAAATCAAATACTTATGAAGTCTAATAAATGCCATGCTATAACAGCCTCACATTGAATCCTACCTTAATTGAGGTCTATCATGTAACAGCAGTGAGAATTATGGACCAAGGAGAAATTCTAATAAACATTATCACATATCGAGCCAACACTCAGTTACACACCCTTAAACCATTCACACACCCATTTACTCACCTATACATACACTTACCTAATTATTTACACACTAATACAGGCATTGTCACTCCTATTCACACACCTGTACAGCCATTCTTGTACCCAACACTCAGACAGTTAGTTACATGAGCACTTACACACAATACTCCCAGTTATGCACACAGTCACCTACCCATACAGCTACTCACATACCTATTTACAAAACCATACAGCCACTCAAACACCCTGTGAGACAGCGAAAGAGGCACTAACACATACATTCACACACCGAGACACCGCTTACATATCCACCACTTGCACACACAGTTACAGAGCCAAACACTGACTAACACAATCAGTTAGTAATTCATATAGCTACTTACCTATACTTTTGAACACCCATAGTAGAGTGAACTACTTGCGCCCAGGGCATGTAAATTAAATAGTAGTAGTGAGGCTGCAGCACTAATCAAGCCATGCATACAAGTAGAGCTTTAAACCAGTCTGAGGCATACCACTGCTGAGATTGTGTGTGCAGTTTTACTGCCATGTTGGCCTGACATTTAAGACCCCTTACAAAGCCTTAAACTATCCTTTTGTTACACATATGTCAAACCTAAGGTAGGTCCAAGGTAGCCCAAAGGGCAGGTGCTGTTTAGTTATAATTTAACACATGTATTTTTAAGTTTCAGTCACTTACAGATGCACTTACAGACCCATATACCCAGTTATACACCTAGTCACCCACCTATACAGCTACTCATATACCTATTTAGGAAACCATACAGCCACTTACACATTGACTCATACGCTGATACACCTACTGTCATACCCGCCTACACACCCATACTCTCACTTGTACATTCATTACCATTTTAGTATTGTAGATGAGATTGAAAAACATTTTCAAGTATGTTCTTTAACAGTTTATAGGTTTATTCACTTTCAAGAATATAACAGTACTGATATGTACTATTTTATTTTAATTATATAGGGTATGTGAGATATACACATACAAAAACACGTAAACATAGAATTGAACATGAGCATAAAACACATAGTTCGCTTTTTCTTTGACTTGATATAATGGTTGTAAAAAGTATTGTTGTTTTTTAAGAATTTTTTTCTAACAGTGTTATATTTTTTCTTTATTTTAATCGAAGACAACTGGGAAGAAGGAACTGGCTTCACACTGTGAAAAACATGAAGGGTAGAAAGGGAGCAAGAAAAAAAATTAACAATGGTGAACCTTCACTGTATCAAGGTATCCGCCATTAACAATTCTTCACAGCCGTGGGCATCTGGCATTTGCCACAGTAAGTGACCATCTCAGATAAATTGTTGCTGACAGCTGGAACAGCTATGACTGCCAGTTACAATGATTCTCCTAAGGCTACTACAGCTAATGATTTTTGTGCTGTTGCAGCTGCCTTCTCCCGCATCACATGATGGTACATGCATTTATGGATAGTTTTGATCTGCCTCCACGTGGAACTTATCTCATGGAACTATTTCAGTGATGTCAGTGACCATGTCATGCATGATGTAATATGTGAGGTCATAAGCAGTGCATTGTGGGGGTGTCAATTATAGTTAGCTCAGGTAATACACTCATTCACACAACCAGTCACCCATATAGCCACTCACACATCCATACATCTACTCACACAGCCACCCACTCACCCATACAGCCACTCACACACTCACTCACTCACCCATGCAGCACCTCACACACCAACTCACTCACCCAAATAGCCACTCACACACCTATCCACAGACCCACAAAACAACCCATGTACACACTCACAGAAGCACTCACACACTTCAACAGATAAAAGTACAAAAACATAACACACAGAATTAGCTCTTCCTTTGACCTGGTGGCATGATTCTAAAAAGAACTGTTTAAAAAAAAACTTTTTGTAACACACACACACACACACACCTCTTATGTAAGTAGGCCTAATAGAGGCAGTTGCACACAGATTACATACCCCAATACTCAATAACATAGCCACTTACCAATCCATGCAACCCCTTACATACATGATTTTAAGAATCATAAATTCACTCAGATAGCCATTCATATACCAACATACTTCCTTAAATATCGAATGACACATCCAAATAGAGACTGAGAAACTCCTTCAGCTATGTACTGAGGAAATGACACTAGCAACACACCTATGCAGATAAGTAAGCCTTTAAACATGTCTTGGGCCTACTACTGTAGAGTGTGTAAATACAGTTTTCCTGCTAAGCCAAACTGAAATTAAAAACACGTTTTGAAGCTTTAAACTCTTCTATTACATATAAATCACTCCTAAGATAGGCTGAAGGTAAGTTTTAGTGTGTAAGTTATGTGCTTAAAAGAGAACGCATGTGGAACCGTGGACCAGTGTTTAAATTTAAAACTTCTTATAGGGAAGTACACGCAGGCCAAAACGGGGTCCCTCTACCTCTGTTTTACGGATCTGAGGAGTGCCTTTGATATGGTAGATCACTCGATTCTTTGGACCAAACTGTTAGAAATGGGCGCGCCAGAAGGTATAGTGGTTTTTCTCGCCCAATTATATTCTAATCTCCGCACTTGTATTCGATATGGTCCCTCAGGGGAGTGCACAACAAAGTTTAGGATTCGCCGGGGAATTAGACAAGGATGTGTTCTTGCCCCACTTCTTTTTACGCTTTTTATCAATGAAGTAGATGCTGTTTTAAAGGGAGTGACTGCAGATGCCCCTAAGATTGATGGCCTTGACGTACCGGTACTGTTATATGCTGACGATGCCGTGTTATTGGCAAGGAATCCACTAGGGCTCCAACGTTTGATGGATAGTTTTTCTATCTTCATTGGAAATAGAAAACTACTCATCAACAAAACTAAAACTTTCATTATGACCTGTGGGGTAGGGGCTAGAAGATCCCAATCTTATTTTTTAGAAGGGGTCAAGGTCCAACAAGTAGATAAATTCTGCTATCTGGGAATTACTTATGCTAAGGATTGCAGATGGACCCATGAAATCACCAATGTACGGACAAAGATGGTGAAAAGTGCCCATGATGTTTTCAAGTTCGCGGCAAAACTAGGGGAAAGGCGCATCTGGGATATGTTACAAATTTATAAAGCTCGTAGCTTGTCTACCGTCCTCTATGGTGCTGGGGTTTGGGGATATTCCCCGACCAGTATTTTACAACTAGAGGAAAATCTTTTCCTCAAAAGGTTGTTATGCCTGCCCAAATCCGCCCCTAATGAATTAATCCATAGAGAGTTAGGGATCTATCATTTATCTGATTTGATTTCCTTAAAGCCATTGATGTTGTGGCGATCTGTTTGGTTGAAGGACGAGACCCCCTTAAATAGGGCAGTAATAATGGATTGTCTTTCACTTGATAAGTATCTCAACATTCCTTGGCTAAAATATATTGTCTCTAGTTTTAGAGATATCTATGGATTGGACGTTATTAAGGATTGTCATGCTGCCTCAGCTCTGTCTAAAGCTGAGATGAAGAATATCTTTATGACATACTGGGGGGAGAGACGGAAGGTGAGGGCTGATCTTTTAGTTACCAGCACTTTTTATAATAAACATGTGGAGGGAGACGGGTTTCAATCATATCTCAGTAATGTTACCAGAGCTTCCCACCGGTTTGTGTTGACAAGACTAAGACTTGGTATCGTGCACAACTTGGTAGCCTTCCCCTCTCTTAATTCACACCGGGTCGGACCCTGTCCCTGTGATGGCATTTCTGCACAAAGCACTTTGCATCTACTTTTAATATGTAAATTGTACCATTACTTGCGAATTTACCTTTTAAAACCAATTTTTGTGAAAGATGGTGTACGTACTGTGCACGATTCCATGAAATTGCTTTTTAATATGCGTGAAGTAGATATCTGCTTTTTTACTGCTACCTACCTTTTTAAATGTATCCAAACAAGGAAAAGTTTGACGTTTTAATTATTTATATGACTAACCTGTACCTTTGTATTCTGTATGATGTTTTGTGTTTATAAACTGTTTTTGCTTTTATGGTCATTGATGCAATGTACCGTATAAAGCTTTATGAATTGAATTGAGAACGCATGTACTTTCAAGTTTGAGTGAGTTACATGCGCACTTAGAGACCCATATGACCAGTTATATATTCACTTTCCCACAAATACTGTGACACAATTGCCTATTTACAAAAGCATGGAGCCATTCTCAAGCACACATGCAACCAGACAATGACAGAGGCACTTACACATTCTCTCACACACCCACAAAGCACTTATGAATTCAGCAGTAACAGAGCCAGTTGCACACACAGTTACATGCCCCAGTACTCATTAACACAACCAGTAAGCAATACATAGACCCACTCACATACATATTTAGAGACCCATGGAGTTAACAACGGAGCAAGTTATATACTGGCATAGTTACTTACACGTCCAGTGACACATACACAGAGGGATCACTCAGATATGTACTCAAGTGATTATGCTCTGAGCCACCCATTTACACAACTTGCCCTTTCAACATGTGTCGAGTGTGCTGCAGCACAGACTGTGTGTGCAATTTTACTGCCAAGTTGACTTGGCATTGAAAATCCTTTGCTAAGCCTTAAACTGTTCATCTACTACATATAAGTCACCCCTAAGGTAGATAGTAGGTAGAGATACACTGATGCATACACTCACACACTGAGACACACTCTAATGCACACAGTAGACTACATAGGCAGACACTGATGAATACACTAACACAGTGAAGCTAAGACTCATGCATCGACTAAAACACCCAGGCACACACTGATGCATACACTGACATACCCAGGAGCACACTCATGCATTCACTAATTCACCCAGGGACACATTTATGCATACACACACACACCCAGACACACACTGACACATACACTAACGTACCCAGGCATACACTTATGCATACACTAATACACCCATGTACACCCTGATGCATATAGTGATATAGTTAGACATACACTAGTACATATGCTGACACTCCCTGGCACACACTAATATGCTCACTAACATACCCAGTCACACACTGACCCATACAATAAGATTCCCGGGCACACTGCGATACATACACTAACCTGGCCAGATACACACTCATGTATACACTAATACACCAAGATTGACACTTATGCATACAGTGACACAGCCAAACACATAGCAATGTATATACTGATACATCCAGGCACACACTTAAGCAAACGCTAAGACTCTTAGTTACACTCTGATGTATATAGTGCAACAGCTACAAATGCACTAATGATTACACTGATATATTTTGCGACAAACAGAGCCAGTCACTCACTAACCTATTTACTTACACATCCAGGATAATACTGATACATACACTGAAACACCAAGGCAGAAAGTGAAACATATCCTGATACACCCATGTTCATTGGAATGAATAGAGTAGTACACCCATGTATACACTGATATATACACATGGACAGCAAAGGAGTCAGTGAACAAGATACTGACATATGCTGGTACACACTTCTCCATACAGTGTTACACCCAGACAGTCACTTATGCATACTGTGAGACTGTCTAACACACACTGACACACTCAATATTACAGTGAAGCATACGGTAGGATACTATGCACACAATGATGGATACGCTAACACAGGTAGAGTATACAGATGTAAATATGAAAAAAAGATCAATTAGCTAGACTATTGTAATATAACTGTTTACATTCTTTTAGTTAAATGCTTCAGAAACCTTATTTAATAGTATGTATAGAAAATACAAATGTGCTCATTTGTTTTTTCTCTCTGCAGATATTTACTTCCACTTAAATCAACATTATTACAATGCCATCAATAAGTGAAAGAAAAAAGAAACAGAGGAAAGGATACATTGCCTCAAAACTGAGAAACAAAAAGGGCAAAATGGAGACAATGTAGTGAAAGAGAAAAGAGCTGCGGGTAAGAAGACAAAACAGTTTCTTAAAATGGTATATGGAAAACTAAAAAGTGAGCAAAAGCAATTAAATAAAAAACAAATCAGCTAAGATAGGACAAAACACGTATGACAGTAAGCGTAAAAAATCATATACGAAGCAGATAGTTCATTAAGAAGACAGAGTCAGTTTAAAGAAATTTGAGTCAGAATGTTTCGTAGTAGGATCATTTACAATTTCTAAAAAGAACTATTAAGCAGTATAAAAGGAGAAGAGAAGCAGTCAAACAAAAGGAACATGATGAGGCTGTAGTTGATAAGGCCTTTGCTCTCAAGAGTAATTTATTTATTTTGATTCTGAGCAAAATTAGAACACTGGATAAAATAGTATTGTCCTACAGGAAAAGAAACCAGAAGAAAAGACTTGTAAGTAACTTTTGCAAAATGTTCAGTGGTGAACGGAAGCATATTTCCAGTTCAGAGCCATTCTTTAATGATGAAAGCTACTTGCCAGAGAACACATTACTGCATGCAGTTGAAACAACTGGACAATGTTATGAGATGAAGGATGGCAATCCCATTACAAAAGAGGAGATGGTACCTAGGAATGTAGAAGAAGTGCTAGCTGAAGAGATATTAGTAGGCTGTCCGGAAATTGGTTAAACCTGATTGTGCCCGACATTACCCTACCGACTGCAAATCAGCTGTCCCGGTTTAAACCGAGAATCGCTGATATTTCACATTTCATCGGTAATTCCAGTGAACCATCTGACCCTCCTCCTGCTGTTCATTGTGTTGTTTACTCCCTTCCTCCCTCCTGCAATCCATGGCCTTTCTTGCTCGTCCTGCTCTCCTTTCAGAGTCCATTGCTTTTCTGCCCGCCATCCGTGCCCCTCCTGTGCTGATTGAGGAACTTAGGAAAATGAAAATCTATACTTTCGCCTAAATCAAATCGAGCCTGCTCACTGGACACAGATCACTGCAGCAGGCGCCTTGATCACAATTCAGCTCTGCTATCTGGTACTTTAATTAGAGTGCTTCTAGCTGTGCAGTTGACTCTCCACCTCCCCTGCCTTCAGTTTCTTTTTATGAGAGGTGCACTTCCCGGGGGTCCATTCTCTGCTGGGAGCAAAATCCTCAATGTTAATATCTGCGAATTAAAGGTACTTGATTGAAACCCCGACTGATGGCTCTGTTATAAATTTAAACAACTCTATTTTTTGTTGATGCAACAATGATATTCACTACTCATTATTGTTGTTAATTTGGAATCCCAGCTGATGGCTCTGTGTTGGTGTTAGGAAAGGGACCATATGCAGCATGATGGTTTAGGTTCAGTTAATCACTCAGGCTATTTACTGAAATTAGAGGAAGCAACCTTATGTGCCAGTTAATGGGCCATCAGGCCTCCTTTTGTCTGAATATCCTGACTGGAGGCGGCCTGGAACCTCACACTCAAAAAATGCAAATGTCACGGAGGGAAACAAAGGCACACAGCTTGATATCTCTTCACAGATACTTAAGAAAGGCATGCTTTTGCCTATATTCAGTCCATGCACTGTAAGAATGTCAGGTGTATTGGTCTGTCCCAGTATTTGCACAAATAGCAATTTCAATAGCATTATTTTATTTCTTTTTTATAGCCCTAGGCAACCCAATGTAGGGTGTCTGAGCTCTTTACGTAACATACAAGTTATACATTGACAATAAATCATGTACATGTATAAATCAATGTCCAAGACGAGTTACACGAGACAGGGTTACCAGGTGTAGGAGTCACATGTCCTTCATGACTCGCTGTGCTATATTACAAGGATTGCAATGTATAAACTGCAGCTAACAAAAGGATCTCTGTGTTAAAAGCAGTAACCCACTTTACTATCTACATAAAATTAATCTACATGTTACGTGAGGTGCTTTGCAGGAGACACATTAACCTTATACTACTTTGATTCAAATCCGGGACTTCACAAAACAAAGATCTCTCTAACAAATGCATTCACCTTCAGAGTTATCTAACTATTATTACTATTCCCTGAGATGTACTGGGCACCTTTTCAGCAGATGCCTTAACCTATGTCATATTTTAATATGCAGACTTTGGAACCAATGTAGCTGAACAGATCTACTGCCATGATTCTCCTTATTGAAAATTTCTTTGTGATAGTGTTTAAAAAACATAAATATATTAGTTGAGGCCCAGATTTTGCTTTAGGTTGCGCCACTTTTTTGGCAAAAACCTGACACCAAATCTCATTTGTTAAATCTCACAATGTGCTGAAATGTACTCATATACCTGATAAACATGTTTGAGGTCTTAATATCTGATGTCACTTCTTGTGATGTCACACCTAGTGAGGTCACTTCCTGTTATGTTACGTGCAATGTCATGCGTCGTGACATGCACTGTGATGCACTTGATAATTACCAAAGGCAAATATCTCCAGCAAGCTACAGAAATAGGAGAGGGGAACAAGGAAGGCTCTGTGGGTGGGCTGGTAATAGGCAAAGTGGGCTAGATTTTGAAAGAGCACTTGCCACTTTCTGGCCTAAAGTAGAATTTCAGAATCCCCATCAAGTGGTTCTCACAGGGCCGCAGTAATAAAGTGTCTGAGTGAGGCTGTCCACCTTCCGATATTTACCGCCAAGACCGCAGAGGAGTAGGAGTGTCTCGTAACTTGCGAGTACTTGACCCTCTCCTTGAGAGGACGTGGTGGCTGCTACCAATGTCAAACCAATCCATCATCTGGCGTCAACAAACGAGGTGCCATAATGAGCCTCTGTATTTGTTAGCGATGCACCTTTCATATGCTACTACACTTTTTATCTGTTGGCACAGTGCTTAAATCTGTTGATGCTGTACCGTGCATCTATATCTGTTAGCACAGCGCTTGCACCTCTTTGGGTCCCCCTGCACTTAACAACGCTGAATTTATTTTCCATTTTCAGCTCATTCACACTCCTGGCAACTATGGTTGGATCATTGTCAACCCTCTTCCTTGGCCAGCCTCCATCTGGGCCCATTCATGAAACAAACAGCCTCTCTGGCCGACAATAGAAAAGCTAGAAGACTAGGTGTTTGAACAAGATAGCTGGTGCCTCACTTGTGGGTCTGTGCATAGATAGAGTGTTTTTATGCTGACTGCACTCCTGTCTCAGCTCTATGAGGAACAAGGATTTTAAGTCAGGTGCTACTAGATTGTGATCGTACCAACCCAGTCATGGAGAGATCATATAATGTCGCTCTGCACTGTACTTTGGCACTTGGCTTGCCCTACATTGGGGAAGCATTCTCCAGCTGGAAAGTGTCAGAAAAGCCGACAGACTAGTGATCCGGCTAGCCTTGTGTGGTGTAGCTACTTTGTCGGCACCATCAGGTATACAGTGCTGATCGGTGTTTTTGTTTGCTGCACTCCCTGAGCTGCCCGGGACTGGTATTCAGAGTCAGGTAGCACTATGCTGTGATCTCGCTGGTCTGGCAGCAGCTCTACAAGGTTGATGCAGTCACAAAGTGAGCGCAAAATGTCAATTCCCACTGAACCTTAAGTGGCATATGCTGATATTGCTCTTACAAATTCTGCATGTCACTGCAATCTTGCTTTCATAGCGCTCTCCTACCTCTTGTAGAGGCCCCAAGGTGCTTTCCGGTTGGTCGAGTAAGTAGCTACTCTGTTGTGTATGATCGCTGGGTTGGTAGAGGAGCCTGCTGTAGGCAGACCCTACTGAGGCCCTAATCTACAGTTTGGGCGTTAACTTTGGGGGATGGGGCCCCCAGCAGTACTAATGTTACTGCAATCGAGAGGTGAATTAAGAATTCAGGACCAAATACATTTGGTAAAACATGAACAACAGCTGTTGCTAGAGTAGGGCAGCCTTATTATGCTCACTGAGGGCCTCCCCTTGCCTCTGCTATGGATGAACCCCTCCCGTTCCCATGTGCCCTGGTCTAAGCTCAGCCAGGATCCAGACACAGCCTGCTGCGGTCCTGGTACGATGGTTTGAAGCACAGGCTCCTTCCTTTGAAACAACTGTGCATCTGTCAATGTTGAGAGGGCCTTTTCAAAGATAAAAGTTTACATGGGAAGGAAAGAGCGAGTGCGCATGACCAAAGACTCACTGAAGAAGCATTGTATGGTGTACTACAATAAGTTTAATTTGTAAAAATGTATTTGGACCTCAAATTCACTGTATGTACACTTTCTATATGTTACGCACTAACAGTGCGGAAAGCAAGCATACATTTCTTTTTCTTCAACCATATTTTATTGTATTTTCGAGATAGCAGTGGTGGTTACATACATTAATCTTATCATCGTCATCGTATGTGCACCCTTTCCAACAAAATAGGCCCCCCTCCTCCCCTTGAGTTGCGCTAAAGTGAACGTATGCTGAGCTCTAGATTCTCTGGGGTTCGTGCATGATGCAGTTGGCATTTGCCGTGTGAGATGTGTTACACGCTCCTCTACCTGTACTATACTAAAGCCCTCCTCACACACTACCATTCCCACAATGCATCATTAAGGTAGTTAGCCTTGTGTACCACCCCTATACCTCTCTGAGAGACATCATTGGTTGCCAAGATCACATGGGATAAGAGATTGTTTAAATGGAAGCACCGCCTTGCTATCAGCGCTTGGCTTACGAAGCTTTCGTGTTTGTAATCCTCGCTGGATCCTTGTTTCCCTGGATATCGTCTGGATATCGCCTCAACACTTTGTTACCTTGGACCTTGACTGCTACACGCATCGGGACCCTGTCTCCCTGGATATTTGGGGAATACCGCCTCGGTATTCTCTATGGAAGTTCCTGCTTTGCTCTAAGGACGCCGACAACATTAAGCGCCGAGCGGGTCTGGAGCCCCTCCCCTCTCGTGAGCGCAGGTGAAGCGCGCTTGCGCCTGTCTGCAAATTCACCGCTCATCACCATCTTCCGTACCTGGTTCTTCGTCGCTGCGAGAATCCTTCAGAGCGGAAAGTCCTTTGACACACGGAGTCTTCACCCGCTGCTGCCACGGGTACGTTACACGCGCTGTTCGCGTGTTCCTTTTTTTGTTGTGAACTTTGTGAACTTTCTTCCTCTTGGGACCAGTTGCAACCTCGTTTTTTGCCTTCCAGCTCACCGCAGATATTAATCCCCCTGAGGCTTCTCCTATCGAAGCGTGACTCAATTGACTGTGTAGAAATATCACAGTGTTTGCCCTTTACTTTCCGAACAACGTCCAAGAAGTATTGGAAGACTCTTTAGTGCTGTTTTGCCTTCCTTAAAGCTACAAGTACCTTGTTTTTTGCCATATTGAATCTTCGAACTTTATTGAGATTTCCAGTTGGTCTTTGCCTACAGTACACTGGAGTAAAAGTCTGTGGCTGTCAAAAAGACATAGGCATCATCCTGTTCTGCTCTCGAGGAGGTTTGGGGAGGTACACACTCTTTATAGCATTCGCATAGGAGTACATTCTGTGTAGTATAACTCACTTGGTGTAAACAGTGTCTTCTGTCTTCTCTCCCCGTTTATTGTTTTGTATCTCCTGCAGAACTGCCTTTTCCTTCCCTGCACCTTCGCTGTGAGTGAGTTTCGCCTCCCTGGTGGGTTTCCCTGACGCCCTTCTTCCTGGTCCCGAATCTTCCTTGGAGTATTATTCATCTTCCAGTTAGTTAATCTTCCTGTGGATGTTTATACTCTAAGGGAGATTGGAGATCCTGTTCATCGCTCCCGTGGATGTTGGCAATCGTATTTGGCCCGCACAAGTAAGATTGGCGCGAGAGTAACAGAAAGCCAAGCCCACGAATACAAACATCCCCTGAGCGAAAATGGATCCGTTACACATGGACGCAAAACTGTCCGGTGTTACCCCTGAAACAACTATGAACGAATTAGCTTCCGCTGTGATAAACCTACAAGCAGAACTTAGTCTGTTGAGAACGGAGAATCAAAGATTAGTCACAGAACTAGACCACCTTAAGACACAACACAGTTTTAGGGCCAGTGTAGAGACATAGCAGTTAAATCAAAAAAGAGTTATATACGTCCTGCCCTCTTTCAGGTTCCCTCACATACTCAGGTCCTCCCTGAGCCGGTTAGCCAGACTAGTAGAGCTCCTCCAGTGAATGTAACCGTAGTCACCCCGTCTCCCACACCATTGGCCGTGCCAGAACGTTTTAATGGCAACAGCAGCAAATACGGGGTGTTTATAAATCAGTGCCACCTTCAGTTTCTCTGTCGAGCCTCTTCATTTCCAGACGACGCAGCTAAAGTGGCTTTTATCATCTCTTACCTCACTGGTAATGCGGCACTATGGGCTGTATCGCTAGTGGAAAATGACGACCCCATCTTATATGATCTGACTATGTTCAAGGATAAAATGCGAAATCTGTTTGCACGTCATTCATACATGCAAGCCAGTGATAATGAATTAATTAACCTAAAACAGGGATCAAAAGACCTCGTAACGTACATCACTACGTTTAATCGATTGGTCACGGAAACCCAGTGGCCTGAAGAAAAAAGAACTTCTTTGTTCTATAGAGGCCTGAAGGATGACCTGAAAGACATTCTCTCACAAATCGTGGATCCTCCAGAGGACTGTGCCTTGTTCATAGATCTAGTGGTTAAATTAGAGCACAGGTTAAATGAAAGAAGTGGTGAAAAGACCAAAGGCGAGTATCCTCGCTTTGTTATAAGTAGAACTGAGAAAAAGGACCAAAAAGAATTAGGGGAACCTATGCAGATTGGGGGCATCAGAGGTCCATTGACTAGTATGGAAAAAGAGAAACGCCGAAAACTCAATTTGTGTCTGTATTGCGGCAAAGGGGGGCATTATGCTCGAGAGTGTCCAGTAAAACCGAAGTTCTCTGTAAAGACAGCTCCCCTGCAGAACAGTTCTGCTACTGCCTCGGAAAACTAATAGACTTGAAGGATCAAGAGATCACTCCTTCGAGTCTTTCCTTGAACCAAATCTCGCCCGTAGTGTCTAAAAAGATTCCCTTGATACCCAGGCATTTTACACTGATGATAGTCTTGGTGTTGTCTTCCCAATACCGTAAGACCATGCCTATACTTTTGGATTCAGGAGCGACCGGTAACTTTATGGATATCACTTTAGCCAAATCACTAGGTATAGAGTTTATGTCCAAAAATCACCCTGAAAAAATTAGAGCAGTTGATGGAACCGAGTTGTCATCAGGGTTACTCGCCTTTCAAACTCCCCACCTGACCATGGTGTGTGAGAACGGGCACTCTGAGTCTATTCAATTTGATTTAATAGACACGCCCAATTTTGGAGCCATATTGGGAGTACCCTGGTTGCAGGTGCATAATCCCCTGATTGATTGGGTTTCAAGAAAAGTTACTCTACGGTCTCCCTACTGCTTATTACATTGCTACCAAGAATCACCCACCTGGCACGAGTCCTTATGCTGTGCTATGGAAACAGCTAATACCCCTGATCTGCCATTGCAATACAGAGACTATAAAGATGTGTTTGACAAGGTGAAAGCGATTGCTTTACCACCCCATAGATCCTATGACTGTAGGATAGATTTACAGCCGGGAGCAGTGTTGCCTGTCAGCAGAATATATGCCCTGACCGAGCCCGAAAACGCATATCTGTTTGACTATTTACAGGACATGCTAAAAAAGGGTTTTATCCGTCATTCTACGTCACCAGTATCTTCTCCCCTTTTTTTTATTCCCAAACGAGAAGGAGGATTGAGAGCCTGCCTGGATTATAGAGCTCTCAATAAAGTCACGGTAAAAAACAAATACCCTCTTCCTCTCATCTCCACCCTTCTGGATCAAGTACGAAAAGCTAAGATCTTCACCAAACTAGATCTTCGGGGTGCATATCATTTAATCCGTGTCAGAGAAGGGGATGAGTGGAAGACGGCATTTCGCACAAAATTCGGACTATTCGAATATTGCGTAATGCCTTTTGGCTTATGTAATGCGCCAGCAGCCTTTCAGTTTTTCATTAACGAAATCCTCCGTGAGTATCTAGACATCTTTGTAATCGTCTATATTGACGACATTTTAGTATTCTCTCAAACGGAAGAAGACCATGTGCAACATGTAAAACTAGTTTTGCAAAGACTACAAGACAACCATCTCTTTGCGAAATTGGATAAATGTCTGTTTCATGCCACTAAAGTGGATTTTTTGGGGTTTGTTATTTCTCCTGAAGGGATACACATGGATGCAGCCAAAGTGTCTGCCATCAGCAATTGGTCCAGTCCCTCGTCAGTAAAAGAAATACAATCATTTCTGGGATTCGCCAATTCCTACAGACGATTTATTGAGCGATTTTCCGATCTCATTACACCCATCACTAGACTCCTCAAAAAGGGAGTAGTGTTTAAATGGGATGACACTGCGGAACAGGCTTTTCAAACATTGAAAACGAAATTCATCACCGCCCCCGTTCTTCGTCATCCTGATAACACTCAACCCTTCTATTTGGAAGCCGACGCGTCACAATACGCGGTCGGGGGGATTCTATCACAAAGACATCCTATAAAGGGAACAGTGCATCCAGTGGCATATTTTTCCAAAACTCTCTCTGCTGCTGAACAAAATTACACCATCGGTGAAAGAGAGTTGTTAGCCATCAAACTCACATTCCAGGAATGGAGGCATTATTTATTGGGGTCACCTCACACTATAACCATATTCTCTGATCACCGCAATTTACAATTTTTCAAATCTGCAAAGGCCCTTACTCCTAGGCAAATGCGGTGGGTCTCCTTTTTCAGTGAATACGATTTTGTGATACACTTCCAACCAGGTTCCAAACATGGCAAGGCCGACGCATTGTCCAGATTAGGGAAAGAAAACAAATACACTGAAGAACTACCCCCACTTATCATTCCCGAGAACAAGATAGTGGCCATAACAAACTCGGAATATGAGAACGAGTTTCTTAACTCACTTGTCACGGAATGTGCCTCCCTTAACTCTGAGGACTGGTTACGGGATTCCACAAATACGATAATTGACGGCTTATATTATCACCAAAGTCGTTTGTATATTCCTTCTACAGAGCTACGTAGTCTGGTCATGGACTGGTGTCATTCTTCCCCTTTGGCCGGTCATCCTGGGACAGACAAGACTTTACATACCTGTCAAAGGTGGTTTTGGTGGAAAGGGATGACGCAGGATATTTCAGGATATGTTAAAGCTTGTCCCACGTGTGCCAGACAAAAGGCGCTACATTGTGCTCCAGCAGGCCTACTACAACCGATACCCATTCCCCATACTCCTTGGTCGTCCATTAGTATGGATTTTATCACTGACTTACCTGTCACCAGAGGGTATCATTCCATCCTAGTAGTAGTAGACATGTTGTCTAAAATGGCTCATTTTATACCACTGTCAAAGTTACCCACGTCTAAAGAGCTGATAGACATATTTATCCAACAGATTGTACGATTACATGGATTACCGTCTACTATTGTGTCAGATAGAGACCCCCAGTTTATATCAAAATTTTGGCAAGGGTTGTGCACAGTTCTACACATTGACCACCGTCTGTCGTCAGCATATCATCCCCAAACTGATGGGCAGACAGAACGAACAAATCAAACCTTAGAACAATATTTAAGGTGTTTATTAGGGACTGTCACGAGCGATTTGGTACAAGCCCTTCCTTTAGCCGAGTTTGCCTACAACAACTCCTGCCATTCCGCTACTCAGATATCCCCATTTTTTTTCTTAAATGGGTACCATCCCCTGTGCCTACCGGTACGCCTCCCTCCCACGCTCACCAACATACCTACGGTAACGGAACACCATGCACGCTTATCTGCTATATGGGAACTGGCAAAACAAAAACTGCAAGAAGCCAAGACCCATATGAAAGCACAAGCAGATAAACATAGACGTCCCGCACCTACTTATGTGGTTGGTGAGAAAGTGTGGTTAGCTACAACAAATCTTAGAGTAGCTGTGCCTCGAAAACTCCAACCTAGATACATAGGGCCTTTTTCTGCCTCACAAATTATCAATCCAGTAGCCCTTAAACTTGAGTTGCCTCCCGAGTATCAGATCCACCTTGTCTTTCATGTTTCTTTACTCAAGAAATATATACCACCCCCTCGTCCTGAAGTTCCTCCTCCCCCAATTCCTGTAGAAGGGCAACTAGAATACGAAGTCAAAAGAATAGTAGATTCCCGAAGACATCGTGGTAAGCTACAGTATCTTATTGATTGGGTGGGATACGGTCCTGAGGATAGGTCTTGGGAACCAGCAGATCAGGTACATGCACCCCGTCTAGTAAGAATGTTTCATGCCTTACACCCAGACAAGCCTCGACCCGTGAGTAGGCCTTTAGGGGGGAGAACTGTTACACGCTCCTCTACCTGTACTATACTAAAGCCCTCCTCACACACTACCATTCCCACAATGCATCATTAAGGTAGTTAGCCTTGTGTACCACCCCTATACCTCTCTGAGAGACATCATTGGTTGCCAAGATCACATGGGATAAGAGATTGTTTAAATGGAAGCACCGCCTTGCTATCAGCGCTTGGCTTACGAAGCTTTCATGTTTGTAATCCTCGCTGGATCCTTGTTTCCCTGGATATCATCTGGATATCGCCTCGACACTTTGTTACCTTGGACCTTGACTGCTACGCGCATCGGGACCCTGTCTGGGGAATACCGCCTCGGTATTCTCTAAGGAAGTTCCTGCTTTGCTCTAAGGACGCCGACAACATTAAGCGCCGAGCGGGTCTGGAGCCCCTCCCCTCTCGTGAGCGCAGGTGAAGCGCACTTGCGGCTGTCTGCAAATTCACCGCTCATCACCATCTTCCGTACCTGGTTCTTCGTCGCTGCGAGAATCCTTCAGAGCGGAAAGTCCTTTGACACACGAAGTCTTCACCCGCTGCTGCCACGGGTACGTTACACGCGCTGTTCGCGTGTTCCTTTTTTTGTTGTGAACTTTGTGAACTTTCTTCCTCTTGAGACCAGTTGCAACCTCGTTTTTTGCCATCCAGCTCCCCACAGATATTAATCCCCCTGAGGCTTCTCCTATCGAAGCGTGACTCAATTGACTGTGTAGAAATATCACAGTGTTTGCCCTTTACTTTCCGAACAACGTCCAAGAAGTATTGGAAGACTCTTTAGTGCTTTTTTGCCTTCCTTAAAGCTACAAGTACCTTGTTTTTTGCCATATTGAATCTTCGAACTTTATTGAGATTTCCAGTTGGTCTTTGCCTACAGTACACTGGAGTAAAAGTCTGCGGCTGTCAAAAAGACGTAGGCATCATCCTGTTCTGCTCTCGAGGAGGTTTGGGGAGGTACACACTCTTTATAGCATCCGCATAGGAGTACATTCTGTGTAGTATAACTCACTTGGTGTAAACAGTGTCTTCTGTCTTCTCTCCCCGTTTATTGTTTTGTATCTCCTGCAGCACTGCCTTTTCCTTCCCTGCACCTTCGCTGTGAGCGAGTTTCGCCTCCCTGGTGGGTTTCCCTGACGCCCTTCTTCCTGGTCCCGGATCTTCCTTGGAGTATTATTCATCTTCCAGTTAGTTAATCTTCCTGTGGATGTTTATACTCTAAGGGAGATTGGAGATCCTGTTCATCGCTTCCGTGGATGTTGGCAATCGTATTGGGCCCGCACAAGTAAGATTGGCGCGAGAGTAACAAGATGGTGTCTACTGTCGCTGCTCTAGCTGTTCAACCCTCTCACCCTCCCTCCCTGGTGTCGCCGCTGCGGGGAACTCACCCCGCTTCCATCTTGTTCACCCGTTATCAGTTCAGTCAGTAGGTTTTCCCATGCGCTGGCTCTATCTATGTGGCCAATCCCTCGGCTCGCTTCCCTGAAGAGCAGTCTACTTTCTGTCCCTGCCCATTTTTCCAGTTCATTTTTCCAGGAAGCAATCCTCGGTCCCCCGGGTGTCTCCCAATTCCTAGCTGTTTCTCTTTTTGCCAGGAAATATGCCTGGTCCTGGAACTTTCCTATCACTTTATTTTTGGCTGTATGCTGGAACCATCCCAAGAGAAAGTGCTCCGGAGTGCGCGGAAGCACCTTATCGATTAGACCACCTACTACCCACCTTATGTCCTCCCAGAAGAGTTGCAGTGTGGGGCAGCTCCAGAACATGTGAATTATGTGTGCCTCCCTCTCCCCGCAGCGCGGGCATGCAGCCGTCTCCGTCCCAAAATACCTCCTAATGCAGGGGATGGCGTACGGTACGCTCTATGTAGTATGTAGAAGTTAATTAGTTTAAAGCACGCCTTTTCGGGACACTTTCAAGGTTCGCTCCAGGATCTTGTCCCACTCCATCTCCAGGATCTGTTTCCCGATGTCCTTTTCCCATTGTAATCGCAGGCGCTCTAGTGGCTGTTGCATGTCTCGCCTGATTGCCCTGTAGAGGCAGGAAACTGTCTTAATCCTCCCCGCCGACTACGCAACATATCTGCATCCTGCTAGCGCTTGTGGGTCTGTCCCTCCCACTCCCCAGTGTTTCCTAACACTTCGAGAAAGGGCCCCGTGCTTCAGGAAATTGCTGCTGGCAGGTCATAGGTCGCCTGGAGCAGTTCAAATGGGAGAAATGTAGAGTCTTAATATAGATCCGCCATCACTTTCAGTCCTGCCTCCACCCAGTCCTCCAGCCCTGTCCAGTGCTCTCCCTGTGGGCAGACCACTGAGTGCCGCAATGGGCAGTTCCGGGGAGTAGGGAATTTTGGCTCCTACCCTTCTCAAGTATCTCGCTCAGCAGTGCATCACCACTTTAGTTTCCGTTGTGTCCTTTGACCCGTTCCTACGCACCCTCAGCAGGATCCTCACCAGGTCCGGGGCTTCCGGCGCATACGGATACTGCTCCCTCGATGGGTTGCACTCCGCCACCAACCATTGGATCAGCCAGTACAGCTGGGCAGCTAAATAATACCCGTTAAAGTCTGGGGCCGCCAATCCACCCTCTGTCGCGGGGTGCTGCAAAGTGGTTAATGCTACTCGTCTGCGTCCTGCTCCCCAGATAAATGCTGTGATTTACGAGTCAAGGTCTTTAAAAATTGCTCTCGGGATCCACACTGGAAGGGTCCCAAAATAATACAGCAGGCGAGGGAGCGCTACCATCTTTAAGACCGCTACTCGCCCGGCCACCGACAGCGGCAGTGTTCCCCAAAAGTCTGTTGCAGATTTCACTGATCGTATCGCCTTGCCCACATTACCCTCTAACAGATCGATCGGGCCATGGCATATTTTGACTCCAAGGTATGGCAGACAGTGATGTTCCCACTTCACACTCTCTAGGTCAGGAGGCGGGTAATAATTGGGCTACAGCAGATACAGGCTGGATTTCCTCCAGTTAACTTAAAGACCGGATATGGTACCAAATCTGGCTAGCATGTCCTTTGCTCCTCTCAACTCTCCCGCTGTATCGCAGAGAAATAGTAAGAGGTCGTCCGCGTACAGGGCTATAAAATGCTGCACCGTTCCCGCTCTCAGGCCGGCGTAGTACTGTCCGCTCCTTGCTCTACGCGCCAGCGGCTCCATAGCCAGCGCAAACAGGAGCAGGGAGAGAGGGCATCCCTGTCACGTACCTCTCTTCACACGCTGCCTGGGTGAGATAGTTCTCCCAGTGCAAACCTGGGCCGTAGGAGACGCAAACAATAGTTGCACCCACGCCAGAAAGCCTCCGCCAAGACCCATCTTGTCCAGGACCTCATATAAGTAAGGCCACTCCAGACTATCGAAGGCCTTCTCTATGTCTAACGCAAGTACTGCCACCTGCTGTTTGTCATACCTATTTGCGCCCATGATGGCTAGAAGTCGCCTTATGTTTATGGCCGTGTTCCGCCTCAGAATAAACCCCGCTTGGTCCGTGTGAACCAATTCTTTCATGTGAGGGAGTAGGCGTGTCGCCAAAATCTTGCTCAGGATTTTATAATCCATGTTGAGCATGGATAGCGGCCTGCTGGCCGTAAAGTCATGTGACTCTTTCCCTGGTTTAGGCACCGGCACAAAGAGGGCTTCTCTAGTGCTATCCGGGACCATACCCGCCTCCCAGGCCTCTTTATAGATGGTGAGCAATCTGGGCACTAGCTCCTCCGCATATGTCACAAAAAACTCCGCCAGCAATCCGTCAGTATCGGGGGTCTTATTCCGCGCAATGGTGACCCGTATTTCCCGCTGCGTAATGTCAGCTCCTAGGTCTTCGGCTTCCTCAGGATCCAACCTCCTCATCTGCATGTCTGCGAGGTACTCCTGTGCATCTGTTTGGGTACCTATTTGCAACTGCTGATATAGCCTAGCATAATAGCGGGCAAAGACCTCATTAATCTTCAGCTCTGTGTCGTGCCTGGTCCCTGCCTCATCATCTATTTCCACCAGTGGCTGAGACCTGCTCACCGGATATTTGCCAACCATGCCAGGAGCGATCCCGACTTGTACCTCACTGCATGCGTGCGCTCTACCAATTTCTTGTAATCAAAGCATCTGAGTCTCTCTGTCTGGTTTGCCACCTCCTCCTTGGCCTCTAAGACCTCTTGTTGGAGCTCTGCGTGCTCTGGTCTCCTACGTTCAAGGGCCCTGAGAGACGCTTCGGCTCCTTCCACTTCCCCCAAGATAACCAGCCTAAACTCTGTGGAGCGCATTATGCACTGGCCTCTTAGGACCACCTTAAATGCGTCCCATTCAGTGTTCGCAGAGGAGGCCATTCCTGCATTAGTCTCGAAGTAGTGCGTTATCACCCCCCTAATCTCTTCTCAGAAGACCTGGTCCTCCGGGGTGTCCGGGCAGAGTCTCCATGTAGGAATCGCCGCCGTTGGCTGCCTCCAGATCAGGGAGAGGAGCAAGGGGTTGTGGTCTGATATCATGCACGCCAGATATTCCACAGTAGCAACTGTGCAGTGGATTTCTACCGAGCCTAAAAAGGGGTCAAGACGAACATGTACGTCATGCATTGCTGAGAAGTAGGAGTAGTCTCTAACATGAGGGTGTAACACCCTCCAGGTGTCTATTAGCCCCCAGCTCTGTCTCGAGGTAGTGAACGCTTCCGGGGCTCACGCCGCTTCGGAGTTTCGCAATGGGGGATGAGATCTATCTAGAGATGGGTCGTCTACACTATTAAAGTCTCCTCCCACCAAAGTATTGCCAGCTAGGTATTGCGCCAGGCAGTGACTCAGCTTAGCAAAAAAGGCTGATTGCTCTACATTAGGGCCGTTTACGTTAATTATATTTATTTCCCGGCCCTCTAGCCACACTCTTATGGCTGCAAAAAGACCGAATTACCGAATCCAGTAGCTGGAATGGGACACCTGCCTGGATCCAAATTAACATCCCCGCATGTAAGCCGAGTTACGAACAAGTGACGGCCTCCGGGGACTGCCCGTTACCTTCTCACTGCGTCAGGCTAACTCAAGCGGCAATACGGCCCTGCACCCAGGCCGGCCACGCGGGAATGTCGACCGCTCCTTTCTCGTCACTCCATAGCTCTACCACAGCGTCCTTGGGGAGACTTGGGGGCAGTTCGCACTCCTCACATCAGCGGGGTATAAGAGCGCCCGGCCCTCGTCACACCTCAATCCAAGCTCCGCCACAGGAGTTGTATCCTCCTCGGCTCCGTTTTTTTCTTCTGGGCGCCGCCATCTTGGATCACCCCCTCTCCTTTTTCAGCAACCTCAATTTTCCTGCTTTGCACAGCAGGACGGGGCTCCCTTGCCTCTGTGGCACACCTCTCCCCTCGTATAGGCGCCGGGGTGTGCCGCCGGGGCTCTCGGCCCTCTCAGGGCGTCAGGATGGCTCTCGATGGCGGCCGACTGACCAGAGCGCACGAGCTTCACTGCTCACTCCATCAGCGCCAAGCCACGTCCCCAAAGCAAGCAATAATAAAAGCGAAACGTTCCATAAATACGGGAAAAACACAGTTTCTGTTGTTGTAAATGGGTAACCACTGATAACCACTGTTTTTTAAGGTCTTGAAATCACTGGAAAACACTGGGGAAAAAACACCAGAATTGACCAAAAATGGAAACTGTAAACAGAAAAATTTAGATATAAGGAAGACTTAGATAGGCCCCTGTATACAAATGGAACTGTAGCAGTATTTGCAGTGTTTGGCAGAAATCACTTGACATATTGATAACTTTTCTTCATATGTTTAAATGCAAAAGTCTAAAAAAGAAAATAACTATGATGCAAGGATTACATCCATGCAAATTGAGGAAGTACACAAATTTACAGGGACATTCACCAGCATGTCTCTCGAAGAAAGTGTGCCAAAGCACCTTTCATTTAAAAATGTTAGCTGTGTATCACTGAATGAGACAGTTACTTTAGGAGGCTTTACTATGTCAAAGCTCCTGCACTATGTATAGGAGAAAGGAATATAACTATTTTGCATGGCACAGTAGAAGAATTAGAAAAGGTTTGTGAAGATATTCAGTTTTAGTTGTTTGGTCCTGAAGAGGAGTGTAGAGAAAATGAGGAGTTGGTATGTGGAGGTGTAGAGGAACACGACACAAGTATTAGTATTGATAACTTTAAAGAAGAGATTAGGATGTTTAATACAGTTTCTTCTGAGAAACCAAACTGTGTTTGTATTTGTTGTTGATGCACTCACTACAAAAGCAACACTCACAATGTAGTTGTATTCTCAAAAACCGAACAGGAGAATATTTATTTATTTATTATTTATATGGCGCACGAATCATACCCAAGGGGATCTCTCGGCGCCCTGGAAGCAGGCCACCTATTACGAGAGATGCTCATTAAAATAGCCAGATCTTAAGGTGTTTTTTGAAGAGAACCAAAGTGGGACATGCCCGCAGGTCCTCTGGCAGAATATTCCAGTACTTGGGGGCTAAGTAGGAGATGGCACGGCCTCCCCTTTTCACTTTCTTAATAGAATAGAGACAAGTAGGAAGAATTTGCTGTTTATTTATTTGTAGAGGAACTATTTGACTTGTCCACAAGACAAGTTATATGTAAGTACTTCTACAATAAGTTAGAGAATAACAAAATGCTAGCTACGGCAGTACATAGCAAGTTAGAATTAGTAGCTATTCCACAAGAACTACAAAATTTCAATGTTTCTGATTCTATTCTAATACAATGTGTACACCCATTTCAGGCTATAGTTCGTATGGAACCTCAGACAGGTAAGCTACCACCAAATGACCTTTAGAAAGGCCTTAAAGGAAGAGTTGTCTTCTTATCTTTAGATTATAAACAGAATATCGAAATTGATGGTGTACACAGAGAGGATCATGAACCAGTTGTCATTCTAGTACATGGTGTCCCTACGAAGAATAACAAAATCTGGCTAGAGTTAGTGGATATTAGTAAAGTTAAAAAAAAAGTGACATTACACCGGTACAAAATAATGTTTATTACAAAAATGTTAATTTTAGAGATGTAACATATGTAGAGGATGAAACATTACCATTAAGTGAACATATTGAAACAGTAGATCAATCCAGATCTGAAGAGATTTACAAATGCCACAGCATCCATGCTCTGCTTTCTAAAGAAGTCATAGATTATGCTATCACTGGCGTAGCTAGGGGGGGGCGAGGGGGGCGGTCCGCCCCAGGCGGCACAATTTTGGGGGTGGCCTCGCGGCACTGGTCGCCCGATGCGGCCTTTATAATTTATTTGGTTAAACTGTGTCCCCAAATAAATAACGGCTGCCGCGGCCGCAACCGGTCACCTGTGCCGCGCGTGGCCCAGTTTGAAAGTGTGCGCTGAGCGCACTTAGCACTGACCAGCCTCCAGGGCCGTCAATCACTCTAGTAGCGCGAGCGCTACCAATGACGGCCCTGGGCAACAATACAAAAACACATGAATTTATTGTGGCCAGCCCTGCCCTCGCGATGAGAACGACGTAGCAGTGATGCGTCACGCGCTTCACGCTACGCGCTCTCGCGCTCATTCTGGCCTGGGGGCAGTCAGTGCTGATATCTGGGTAATTTGATGGCTCTGGAGACAGGTCTGGCGGCTAAAGAAGTTTGAACCAACCTCGCCCCTGCCTGCCATAGAGACCCGGGAGCGAGTCACAAGTGAGGTAAGACTAGAGTTTTCCAACAGGGCTTTAAGTGGGATAAAAAAACTAGGGAGGAGGAGGAGGGAGGGGGGGGGGGGGCTCTCAAAGGGGGGTGGCCGATTTAATTAAGGACGTGGCTTTAAAACACTTACCCTAAAAATATCTGATTAGCATAGTGTGCCGCCTGACTTGTATTTTGCTGTTTCTGTCATTGCATCCAGCTATGTGATACAATAAGTAACATCATACCTACGACCATATTGCCAGCACTCCCTTCTTTGATAACTGTTGCTGGCATATTTTTCAGTTTTTTCCCCATGCATAGAGCGAAAGAAAAAAACAGACTGGTAGTTTGCAAACTACTGGGGGTCTCTCTTACCATCTCAATAGAGGACGCACTCTTACTACGTCATCACAAGGCCTTTCCCCCTCTACCTTTGCTTCTGCCTCCCTTAGGTGGGCGCTGCTTCTCTCTGCATAGTGGGCTGTTATCAGGACTTCCACAAAGCATGCAAAGCTGCCACAAGCCCTCCGGTGCATAAATGGAGGGAGGTGCTTGCTCAGTCTGAAATAGGCAAAGGCGCTAAGTTGTTCCAAGAGGTGCAGAGGGGGCGTAGCACGATTGATAAAGCCAGGGCATGGGATGTATTGGTTAAAAGCCTGAAAAACCCTGCAACCGACTCCCCTGAGAGCTCCTTACTTTCAGACCCTGACCAAGGAGAAACCTAAACTTAACCTCTTCCATACAGGAGGATAGGGGGATCTGGGCCATACCCTCTCTAAGATACTATAGGTGACAGTACACACTGCTGTGCAGGAGGAACGAAGGACATTGTGATTCATAAACTGATGTGAGGCAGGGGATGGGGTGGGGGTAGGGGAAGTTGATGAACGGGCCCGTGTCAAGACTGTGATTGGAGCAGGTCGACTGCATTTTGTATGTGATATGTATGATCTGCCATGCTAAAGAGAAAATAAGTTTATATCTGAACGGCTGCACTTGTTGAATATTGCCAAAATCTCAGATTTATACACTTGCTGCTGTCCTGCACTTTACTGTTTATTTTTGATTAAAAGCAAAAACATTTTGTGGAAAAAAAAGTCTTATTCACATTTTCATCTTCAATCTTGTGAACTGTGCTAAAGTTCTGTTTTGTTTTTGCATGGTTTATAACAAACGCTGTCAGTTTAGCATTGTCTCTGGGTTTTTTTACGCTTGAGAGGTTCAGTGGTCAGTTTGCTAATCCACCTACTGATGCTAAATTGCCCCCTCTTTGCGACAAACTAACCCACGCTGGAACATAATCAGCAGACTGGGGAACACGTCAGGCAATAGCGCCTTGGGCAGACCTTAAGCATGGGAAAGGCCTGGCAGAATAATGGCCGATTTTGTTTGGCCCGGGAGATCAGGGGAAGTGCTAACATCTGTATAGCTCATGAAGCAGTATTGGGGTGAGGTGTATGCACAGCCCAGAAAGTATAAAGACAATGCAAGTGTATGCACAATCCAGGACCGGATATACAGTACTATTTACAGTGGCTTTCACTACTTTGTAAGAGAATTTGGTTTCTGTATTGCCCAAAAATGTTTCAAATGCATGTAATTTGAGGTGGTTCCCTTTCAAATGTCATTTACAGACGGCTGCTATCCAGACAGCCCTTGAATAAACTTATTTTGCTCACAGCAGGTACTACTGGGATTGTCTCCAAACGGGAGTGCCCAAAACATGGACACAATCAAGAGTTAAGTTCCTGCACCTGGCTATCATCCGCCACTTTGTGGTAGTTATCAAGGACCTACAAATCGCAGGCCTGACCTACAAACTACCTCACCTTGCCCATCAAAAAGCGCAATCCCATCTTTCACCCCTACCATCTACCAAATGGCAGTGCACAAGAACTAATCAAAAGTCCTATGCTAACAAAGTCTTAGTGGAATTTCTGAACGTGGGCCTGTCTCAGTCCTCACTTCAGTGTTTGGATCGCCACCCTCCAGCCACAGAAAGCAAGCAATACACTTCTACTGTCTGGGAAGCTGTCCTCGTCCACCATTATAAGCTAAGGTCAACCGGGGGCATCCAATATGGATTCCAATGGTTTCAGTAATCAGGCTCATGCACCCACCGAGTCCTACTGCTGCGCATGTGCTTATATGCATGTACACACACATGCACAAGCACTCTACAAACTCACAGGGTGCTAGTGCGCAGTTCTACATTTTCCCACAACAGCAGAACTTTACATTGATAGGAGTCAGTGGGCAACACTTTTACTGAATAGGATAAAAAGGTTTGGTCAAATGTGATATTCTAAATCATGATATGCTGCCATCATCGTCTTATGTTCTAAACCCACGATAGAGATAGTTGCCCTTCGTTCACTCTTAGAGTATGCATGGTGCGCCCCCAAGTCACAGGCATGCCTAGGCCTCTCCGCACATGCTAGGTTAGCATGACATAAGGGCTGAAATAAAAATCAGACTAACAGATAAGTAGGCATTCAGGGCAAAGGTACATACCCTGCAGGGGACATTCCCGTTCAAACAGAAATCATTCCTAGCAGCAGATAGACTGTTTGCCTAATTCTAGTGCTTTTCAAAATACTTAACATAAGCACCATCTCACATATGTATTGTTTTAGGTTTACGATTTTACATCCTTAGTTGCATGCAATCTTAAAAAGCCTCACACACACATTACACAGAGACAATCAATCATACGTGTTTTAAATCAGAGTATAGAAAATGTTTACATAAGCCAAAGGACTAAAAGTGTAGGAGTCACATGTCATCCATGTCCCATGTCACAAGTCCCCAGATGGATCATGCAGTCTGTGTATTCTCTTTTGTACTGCCAGTCACTGGTCTATTCAACTGTGTAGCCTTGGACCGCGTCATGTAGGTGCATGTAATTTGCATGATCGAGGTAACTATTAGCGGCAATACTATGTGTCTCTCGGACCTCTTTCAAGTGCTCGCCATCCTTTTTCCCCAGCACCCCCCCCCCCCCCCCCTCTCCAGGGGCGGCAATCTGAGGGACAGCCCCGGGCGCCACAAGCTCTAGCTACGCCTCTGTATGCTATTGATCTCTTTCAAATGAAGCAAGCAAAAGGAGCTCCAAGAGTGTCTGGGAGAAAAGTTTCAAAGGTCGCTGTTTTTCCACAACTCTTTCCAACTGTAGAAGGTGGCTGCTTTGATGACCACCCTGTACAGATTCCAGCAGCTGAATACCGGTCAACCAAATTATTTTCAGAGAATCCAAGATTTCTGAAGTATATTCCCTACATATTTCATCTTTTGTTTAAGAATGACTTGTCTGGATTTTCATATGCTATTAACCACATCTCGAAGACAGGGGTTAATCTTCAAAATCTCTCTGCAAAGGGATTCATTGACAGAGTTCATTGAAAGGATGAAAAATTAAAATACAGATAAAGCTTAGAACACAGCCTAATTAATTTGATGGCGTGCCAAAGTGGCACCAACGAGTAATGGTATCGCCGTCATGAAGAACTGAAATGTATGTTAAGAAATCTAGGTGCGGGGCGTGGCCAGCTGGCGACCGTAATGGTAATAGCAGAGCTCTGGCCATCTGCCAAGATATAACCCCTGTATATCCGTAAAAATATCAGTGCATCTGCCAATAACAGGCTGCACTGTGCGCACAAGACCAGCGGTGACCGGGCGGTCAGCTGTGTGCACGCAGAGCGGTCCCAACAATATCAGATCGCCGAAGGCCTGGTGGGAGAGCTGAGGTGACACGGAGCAGCGGTGGGGCAGGGCTGACAGGAAGTGAAGCGGCATCGGCCAGCATTTAACTGCGAGGCCGCTGCACTCGCCGGCCTTGAGCAGGGAATACATGGCAGAGAATCGGCGCCTGTGAACTCCAAGGAGCGATCGCCGGCCGGATTGTGTGTGCTGGTGCATGCAGTAAACCCCCGGAGGTTTTAGGAGGTGAGGAGGCTCCCAGGGCTCCTGAGCAGTGCAAAGACGCTCCGGCGTAGGCTCTTGGACCTGCACTGAAGATCGCTGGGACTCTGGGGAGTGAGAGGCCATGGACTTTAGGCCCTAAATTAGGAACCGGGTGTGACTGGCCGGCGAGGTGGGGGTGAATTTCGGTGCTTCCTTTGCCCCCTCGCCCACTACCCCCTCTGTTTCTCCTGACGACCTCAGTGATTTGAGGGCCCCTCCCTCCCTCCCTGAATGAAAACGACAACCCCTGGACAGTGGAGATAGACAATCTGCACTATAGGAGCAGTACTGATTGGCCTAGTCCGAATGGCTACACAGTGTGGGCTGCCGGTGACCCACTAGGACGGCCTGGTGTTCGGGCTGAAGACGCAAAGTGACGACACCGGGGCCATCAAGGGAAGCTACCAATTGAGGTGGGCTGAGGGGACCATAGCCCTCCCAAGTTCCGGGCGGTGTGCAGTGCCAGGTGTGTGGAAGTGAAGTGGCCCAACAGACCACAGAGGTTGTTGCACCCCGTGGTAGGTGACGAGTTACCCTTCCCTCCCTTTACTCCCCCCCGGAGCCCAGCAGCGTGAGGCACGAATAAATCGCAGCATGTCTGCAAAAAGCCACCGAGTGGCCCTCCAGACCAAAATGGACAAGTGCACCCATCCAAGAGTAGATGCCCCTGCGGAGGACGCTGAAGACCGCTCCCCCAAGTCAGAAACAAAACTCAAAGAAGGAGGACTCTCCGACTCTGCAGGACATAATGTATGCAATACAGAATGTCAAAACCTCCTTGGAAGACAAGATTGATACAGTGTCCACAGAGATGACTCTAATGAGGGCCAACCTACGAAACATAGGGATGTCAGTTAAAGAAAATGAAGAATCCATCGCTGCGCTCCAATCTGAGACCAAAACAATCCTCATCCAAGTTGGAGAACTGAAGGATCTGACACAAGTGTTGGAAACTAGAATGGAAGATGCAGAGGGCTGCTCCAGACGTAACAACGTCCGCATCCTTGGAGTACCAGAGAGAGCGGAAGGCCCGGCAGTCGACCTGTTCGTTGAGGACCTAATACTTAAACATCTCCAACCCAAAGGCTTGTCAAAATACTTCTCGGTGGAGCGTGCTCACCGGCTGCCGGGAGGGAATCCAAGACCGGGGGCCCACGCCACACCCAATTATAGCCCGCATCTTTTTTTTAAATACATTTATTTTTATTGTATATAGCCAACAACCAATTGTGCATATAATACAATATTCGACAACTACGCTGCATACGAATGGCCAGATTGGTGGAATAAGCAGTAGTTGTGTACCAATAAAACAACATAGTAGCATAACAGATTAATCATGCAGTAAAAATCACAGTACATGTATGATCAAATAGCGTGTGAAGTGGATGCAATAGTGCATATAGTACATCATCCGGGAACTATCTAATAATAGCGAGGGAGGCCCAGTGGCAGGACCTTCTGGAGTGAGCGTAGATATATCTGGGAGCGCTCGGGTCTAAGGTATTATATATGGGCGTCTGGGTGGAACCAAAAGTATGTGAAATGTGTCTGCACCACAAGATAATATAAATAAAAGTCAGGGACATCAAACCCTTCCCGCTCAAATGGTAATGTCAGAGTAGCGAGACCTATACGTGGTTGTTTACCTGCCCAAATCAGTTGAGTCAGAAGGGAGCAAAGGGTGTTAATTCAATTCAAATTCGATTTATAAATAAATCATAAAAGTACAGTTAAAAAAGTATACAGATTCCGATATATTACATAACAGACATTAAAAAAACAGCTTTCAAAATACAAATGGGTTTCCAATCATATAAAAACAAAAAGCATAACTTTAAGGAGAATGATGCATCAGACTTTATGACATTTCATTACATAGAATTTGTAAGAAGCACTGTCATAGCTCCATCAGCGTTGGTCAATTTCACATAGAATTCCTATACCTGATGACATTTTTTTAAAATAAGGCAACGGATTCCATAATCATTTTATTGTCCAAAGATTGTCATTTCATATATGCTACATGGCATTGTCTTAAACCTAAAACAATTTAAATAGGTATTATGAACCTTTTCCTTGGAACTGAGTAAAGTTTGCAGAATAGGATAGTATGCAGAGTCGATTGGCCTGATATATCATCACACGGGCACTGGACCAAATCTCTTGACCAATCATTTATATCTGGATGGCTAACGAGCCTATGCAGAATCCCCAGGTGAAAACGGGTCAAGAGCTTCGTTCAAAGAATCCCTGGACTTGAACCAACCATGTCTGAATGCCTGAGCATGTTATCCATAACAGTTATTTTTTCACTTTCTTTACTCCATCTCTTATTTTGTAAGTAGACCAAACAGTCTGCTTTCAGGACCTTTATAGGGATTAAACCCATGCTCTCTGGTTTCTTATAATATTCAGGGTGGCCAATTTAATTTGCCAGTTGTTTAATATAGTGGATCCACGGGATGAGAGAAACCCTATCCAGTTTTAAGCAGTCCCTAATAATTTCACGATTAAAACCTTGTGCCAAAGCAAAATAGGGTTAATTCTGATCACATTTGAGACAGACCGTTCTCACTCAGTTGTAGTGGCTGCACATCCGTAATCCCCCCATATACTCACCCCATACAGAGCTATCGATAGGCCCTTTGATTTATATATTTTTAATAATACAGGTACTGGTCTGCAGCCCAATTTTCTAGAGAAAATTAATCACAGCACTTATAGCTCTTGAGAACACCAATTTCCTTGCCTGGACGGCGGCAGACCACATCCCCGTACGATCAAAGTTAATTCCCAGGTATGAAAACTTATTAGTGCATTCAATTTTATCATTTTTAATGAAAATATCGCGACATTTAGTGGCCTTCCTTTCGTATTTCATTATAAAAGTCTTGCTGGTATTCACAGTTAGACCCCTATCAAACATAAAAGTAGCAAAATTAGTTACTGTTCTTTGTAGGCCTAATTGGGTCCGAGCCATTAAAACTGCATCATCTGCATAAAGTAAAACTGGGACAGGTCTATTATTAATAATCGGATAATCCTGGCAATGATCTATCAAATACTGGCCAAGACCATTAATATATAAACTAAAAAGAAACGGAGCAAGCACACATCCTTTCCTCACTCCCTTTCTTATTGGGTATTTAGCTGAGCATTCACCGTGTTTGCCGAACTGCACCCTTACCCCTGCATCTCTATGAAGTGTATCAAAAAAATACGTGGTCAAGGCAATTGGAATGTTTAGAAATAAATATAGCAACCGTGGTAAAATTACCATTTTAATGATAGCGATCCTCCCAGCTACAGAGAGAGGGAGTTTGATCCATCTATCAATGTGTTCCGTTAACCGGTCCATTACAGGCCCGTAGTTAAGGCAAATAACCTCTGCAGTGCTGCAATTTAGATAGATGCCCAAATATTTTGGAGGGTCTGAGCACCATTTCAGTGGGAATTCTATGCCCACGTGGGTGGTGGCAGAGGTAAGCGGAAATATTTCTGACTTTGCCCAGTTTATGACCAATGCTGAGTGTACCCCAAAGCGGACCACCCCCCTCAAAAGCAGGGGTAAGTTCTCAGCCGGGTCTCAAACAAATAACATGATATCGTCTGCATAGAAGGAGGCAGCAAGCGGTCCTGTGTGGAGTTGCAACCCCCTATGTAGATGACGCTCCTGAATATGGCGGGTGAGGGGATCCATTGTGACAATAAACAATAGGGGGGATAGTGGGCACCCCTGCCTAGTGCCTCGGGTGAGAGGTAAGTGTGTCGTGACTGTCCCGTTTACTCGGAGTCGGGTAATGGGTTGAAAATAGAGCAGTTGGACCCACGATAAATATCCGATGGGTAGTCCCAGTTTGTTCATCACTGCGTACAAGAAAGACCACTCCAACAAATCGAATGCCTTCTCGGCATCTAGCAAAACAGCCGCCGCTGGAAGGGACGGTTTCATCTGATTCAACACTGAAACCACTGTACGCAAATTGAGCGCAGTCGATCGGCCGGGTACGAACCCCGCCTGATAGGGACATAGCGATAGCCCGCATCTTTAACTTTAGAGACAGAGATACTGTCCTGCAAGTGGCCCGCGCTGCCCCCCTCCTCTCCCTGGTTACATGAGACAATAGTGCGGTCACGTTCTTCCCAGACTTTACCCTCTGAATCCAGAAAATGAGGCACTCGTTCCTAGAGGTGAAGAGGGCTCTAAGGGAAAAAGAACTGAAATACGTAATGCTCTTCCCTGCCAGTTTGAGGGTGGTGGCCGACAACAAGACTTGGTTCTTTGATACTCCAGAAGAGGCATGGTCTTGGTTGGAGGATGCTAACATTCGGCGGTAAAGGGCTATGGGAAGAAGAAATACAGAGACATATCAAGGGGGGCTCACTGGAGACAACGCCATGGAACAAGCGGGTAGACAAGAATGAGGAAGTTTTGAGCTCCCAACATGAATGACTCGGGGGAACCAATATGAGCACAAGTCTAGAAATGTGACACTGCAGAACACAAGTTGAGGAGGATTTCCCTGGGACTCAAATGTCTTAAGGCTTTCAGAGAATGCTACAATGCTAATGACACTATGGGAAATTTGATGTACCTGAACATTTCATGAGACATTGTCGCAGCTGGCAATGCAGCAACGATCTTGAGATGGTGGGGTGGCGGAGGCTGGGAGACAAGCTTATCGCTCCCCAGATGTTCAAAATGTATTTGGGGCTAGAAGGCTCTCTGCATAGTTGAAGAGCAGCCGCGGTGCGTCCATTGGGGCGTAGGGGCGTAGCCCCACCAGCCCTGCTGCTTGGACCCGCGTTAAATAATACCCGCGTTAAATAATTAAAATATAATGTCCAAATTACCATTTACTGCGCACATTATTCCGGCGGCGCCGGGCAGCACCCGACTTTATCGGGAGTGTGCAGGGGGGCGGGCTGGCTGGTGTGGTGATTGAAGCCGGATGATTGACAGGTCTAAAAAAAGTTTTTTTTCCCCTTTCCCCGCATGTATGCTTCGGGCAGCAACTTGCCCGAGCATGCGCACCCAGGCCGGCCCCATTAGCTAGTAGGGGGGGGGGGGGGGGTGCAGGACCTGCTGGCGGCAGCGCTGGCAGCAAAAGGGCGACAGGGCGAGCAGTCCCTGTGCCCTCCAAGCCAATCCTGGCGCTGCATGCAGCGCCACTGCGCCAGGATTGGCCGGTCACCGCGCAGCATGAGCAGGGGCAATCCTGATTGGATGCCGAGCTTGACGTAAGGTAAGCGTGCTGCTTGGATCCGGTAACGGTCGGGTTCACTTCGTGCGCGTCGCCTGAGACTCGTGGTCGTCGTGACTCGTGTGGACTGGACGGTGGCTGAGGACTGAGGACACACAGGTAGGATCGGTTGGGGAAACATGGGGAAATGCTGGGCCGGCTGATAAGCTTCGGAGTTTTGTGATTGTTTCTTGAAAACACGTCATTGATCTGTGTGCAGGTACAGTGTTGGGAAGTATGTCCGCAAAACGTTAAAAGAGGGGCTGTCTTCGAATGGTGAGAAAGAGGGGAATGGGTAGGAACGGGATGTGAGGAAGAGGCGGTGAACGAAGGGAGTGACTTTTGAGAAAGAACGGGGTAGGTTAGCAGCAAGGTGAGCTCCCAGAGAGTGGTAGGAGAGAGAGCCTGCACCTAGAGAAACTGGAGAGGGCGGTGTAAGGGCAGTGGCAACGGGGTCAGGGGAGACAGAAGGGGGTTGTTACAGAAATAGGAGGGGGTGAAGTGCGGGCCGTGTAAGGTTAATGAAAGTGTGAGCGTAGGTGGCTCCCCAGAAGTAACGGCAGGGGGGGACGGGTCAGGTGAATGCTCCGGCTGCCTTTGCACACCCAGACACCCAAACGAATCTTATCCCAGCAGCCACCCCCTCGCTAGGTTCGGTTTCCCTGTGCAACAAACAGCTGTCCGTGAATTCCTCCCACGTGTGGGCATGACTGGAACGGACACCATCATTGTAGGTTTAGATTAATCTTCAGAGAACTGCGCAGCCGAAAGGTTGGAAACGGGCCATGCCCTTTGGCGTGGGTGAACTGGGTCCAGGGTGCCAGTTTTCAGAAGCGCGTGCGGAGCTTTTGCATGAGAGCCGTGCAGACTGCAGCGTCCCTCTTACTTTACTCCACTGGGTCAGCCTTATCTGCTTTTATTCATTTTCCCTTGCCGCATGCGTCGTTTTGCACCCGATCAACCCCTTCTTTTCCTTTCCATTTAATTTTCACCCCCGGCCCAGCCGACACAACAACGCTGCCATTCGCACCACCAACAACTCGGCGTACGGTAATCTAGCTACGCTGTGAGTGAATCACATTATTTGGTGGAAGTACCGAGAGGTTCGTGTTATGAGGCAAGTTACTGTTTTGATGTGGGGATGTCCTGTAAACACAAAATGGGCCCCGGCCATCTTATTTTATTTACCAGCTGAAGAGAGGGCGCCACATTTCTTTCCGACCAGGGCGCTGTTTGCCTGAGCAAAGGCCGGCTCTGGTAGGAAATGTGTTTGAATAAATTGGTTTGAATTGGGCCCCAGGAATGACGAATACATACTCACTGCCCAGGGACTTCAGTTGGGCTGCTTGGGTGCATGGAGGGGCATATCGGAGCTGGGGATGGTATATAAATGAACACGGCCGGTGTTGTCTGAAACGCGTCATGGCATTTATTGTGCGAATAAATAATTTTTGAAAAGAACCTGGTGTCTCCGCCTGGGCCCGTAAGGATTTGTTTGTGAGATACGGGAAGAGAGTGAGTGCGTGTGCGTGTGTGTATGTATGTATGCATGTATGTATAGTTTGTTCATATGGAAGTTGGAGAATCCCTATTCCCTGGGACATTTTAATTCTAACCTGGAACGCCTGAAGTAAACCGTAGAGGATTCTGGACCCATTCACACGTATTTTACTTACACCTGTCTTTCTACTGGCTTACTCTAAATTTCCAGGAACAAAGCAGGAGTATCCCTGGCATTTCAAGAGTAAGCCAGTAGTTTTACAAAAGTAAGTCAGACTTGCTCATAGCAAACGCCGGTGAACTGCAGAGACCCCTAATGGTAATGGGAGAGCAAGGAAGAAAGGGGGTGGGGGGTTGAGTGAGGGAACACAGAGCGCCATAAAGTGAATGGCTACATTGTGGGTGAAGAAGGAGATGGGGAAGATGTTAGGGAAGAGAGAGAATGAAGGGGAAAAGGAGCAGCGAATGAGGGTGGTGGGGATGGTGGGGAAGGAGAGGAGGGTTCTGGAAGCGGGTAAGGAGGCGGGTGGTATCAGAGGGGGAAGCAGAAAGTGAAGGAAGTGAGAACGGGACAGAGACGCGAGGGTCGGTCCGCTGTGTGTGTAAAAGTGAAGCTTCTTTATTATGAGAGTAAAAAGTCTTCCGGTGGAGGGCTGGGCGCAGGGAAGGAGGAAGCGGGGGCTGCTGGGAGGGGAGAAGGGGGGGGGGTTTAGGCAGGTGGGACAGTCAGAATGCTGAGAGTGAGTAGAGAACAGTCTTGGAGCTTTTTAACCCGTGGCAAGGCAGGGAGCAGACGTGTGACCCCAGAGGAACCAGGCAAGGCCTCGACACTGCCAGAGGCGAAGCTGTTGTAAGGCATGTGCCGGCATGAAAACAAGGACACCATAAAAATGTCAGATCAAGGCTTTGCCTGACGCAGGCAGCGTGAGGAATTAAAGCCACTCTGCTTGGGCATTTATGTTGGGGCCAGCTGTGAGTGCCCAGGGCGTAAAGGGTAGTGTCATTAGAATACAGCAGGATCAGGGTTGCTTAGACAGATGAATGCTGAAGGCCCACCAATTAAATCATGAACAGTGGCATAGCATGTGTTAAATTGGCCCTACAGCAAACAAGTACATCGGCACCACCTTACCTCTGTTCTAGTAGTAAAGATAGTCATAATTGTTGTGCAGTGGGACCTTCATACCCCTGGGCCATGGTTCCACTGCACCCACTCCACTGTTGACATCTATGCTCCTGATCATGACATATCGCAGCATTTGCAAGAGTGTGTCTGAGAAGAAGGATGTTAGATGTGGAGGCTGGAATTGAGCGTTAGGTTTTTTCCCCACAGTCTTTGTTTCATTACCCTACTGTTTCAAAAATAAATTGTTATCTTTTCATTTTCAGCACCTGACAACCTGAAATATTACCGCATTTTGGGGCAATTTTCCAGCAAACAACAAGAGGACCCCAACCTCCTTTGCTGCTCTCTCACCCGACCCCGGCTACAACCCAGCAAACACCAGTGTTAAAGGTAAGGCAACTGATGCTATATATTTTTTTACATCGTAGTTAGAGCATGTATGTCATGTGGTCACTCTCAAGGCCCTCAAGCAGTGTCTTTCAGTGCCTCCAGCAACCACTATGGCACAGAGAGGCAGGAGGCAGTACGGCTCTATTTTAGCAGTCATTTGAGATGTATTAGGATAATGCACAAGATATATGTATAATGTATTTATACTGAAATTGATATTATTGCACTGCACCTTATACGTTGTACTTTGATTATTGACAGGTTTCTTTAATATATATATATATATATATATATTGGTAAGGCCAGCAACACCCGACACCCCATCATGAATACAGTACAAGAGCTGATTACAAAGTCATTCCAGTCACGGCCACTTGAACAAAAACTGAAGTTAAAAGAGTTGGGACCTCATCAGCCTGAAATAAACCTACAGCAAACTACCCAGGACAGAGGAAAAATGTCAAAACGTACATTCTCAAATGCCTGGTACACAAAAACTGATTGGCTTACAGGGTGCCCTATAAGAAATTCTCTGTTCTGCTTCCCCTGCTTGCTGTTTGGCGGTGACTTTTCTTGGACACGGCAAGGAATGGTCGACCTGAAGCACATCGCTGAAAAAATAAAGAAGCATGCGCTCACAAGAAATCATCTGGAAAACCTGACAAGACTGGGAATGTTGGGGGAAGACGCACCAATTGAGCAGCAGATAAATGATGCGTATCGCAAATCCATTCAAAAACACAATGAAGCTGTTGATAAGAACAGACAAAATCTATCCAAGATCATTGATTGCATTCGTTTCTGTGGTGCTTTCGAACTGGCATTGCGAGGCCATGACGAATCGGAAACTTTCCCTTGGCAAATTGCGAAAACCTTTATACCATTTATATTTGGGGTACTTGCGTGGACCTATGTGAAGTGTGTGTACAAAGTTCAGCTCAACCAGAATCACGGTAACAGCGCATTGCGCTGCCTCTTTTATATTCAGTATATTGTAAGACTGTTTTTCTTCCCCCGCCTTTCCTTGTTTTGTTTCCCTCTTTTCCCCTTGCTTGCCATTCGTTACTCTAGAGTCTAATATTCAGTATGTTGTAAGACTGTTTTTCTTCCCCCACCTTTCCTTGTTTGTTTCCCTGTTTTCCCCTTGCGTGCCATTCGTTACTCTAGAGTCTAATAGAGTCGGAAGGCCGTAGGGGAAGACTGTGGACTTTTCTTCAAGTTCCTGACGCTCCTGCGGAACGAGCCTGGCAACCATTACACTGCTGTGCAACTTCTTCTACTCTTAGAGCTGAGATTTCCATGAGTCTTATAGTCTGAATTCAGCACCTGAGCATAATAGGACAGAATGTATGAAGCTCTGTGGTAATACTGAATAAGCAGCTACCTATGTTATGCCATCTATTAATGTAATAACTGCACTTTCACAATTGCTTTATGAACCTTCCTGCTTTCTCAAATTTGCTTGAAAATGCACGATTTTTCTTCTTTTTTTTCAAAATTTTCTTGGGGGGGTAAACCACCCAAACCCCCCTTTTGGGGTTCGGGGTCACTCGCTGCGCTCGCTCGCTACGGTGCTGTATGCTAATTCGTTTGCGCCCCACCACTTTAAAATCTCACCCACCGCTCCTGTTGAAGAGGGGGGCAGCTTAAAATCCGTGAGGCATGTTAAATGCTCCAAAAATAGACGAGGACCGACGGCTTCACTGCTCCACGCACCCACCTGTTCCTACATCCCAGGTTTGGGGGAGACTGTTCCCAGGCCCATGACTGCTCAACGCACTGAACTGAAGGGGTCCTTGCCCTCACATAGTCCAATAAGCCCAGATATCACACCATCCCTGAATAGGAATAAAAGGTTCGATATACTTTCCTGGAACGTAAGCGGACTAGGGGACAGAACAAAACGAGTAATAGTCCTCCTGCACCTCAAGCGACACGCAAGAGAGATCTCTTCACTTGCAGAAAAAACATCTCCAGGGTACACACTATGGTGCGCTCAATAGATGGGGGCCTAAATTAATTGAGCACTTAGGCTACTCTAGAGGCTCTAGGGGAGTTGGAACTCTGATGCGCACTTCCTTCCCCTTTACGGACCCAAAAAGTACGCATGACCCACAGGGACACCTGGTGGTGGTCTTGGGCTGCTGGGAAGGCCATCCCTTCTATGTAATTTCGATGTATATCCCTCCTGGGCGGACGTCCCTGGTACTGCCGGAACTGGGGCACTGCTTTTAAAGCTCCCAGAGGGTAGAGTGGTGATAGGTGGGGAATGCAAGGTGACTTTGTCCCCGGCTCTTGACCGATTGCCCGCACGACCACAGGACCAAGCGAGCACAGCACTAAGTTATTTCTTGTCGTCGATGGGCCTACAAGACATTTGGAGGGGCCTTAATCTCAACTAGCAGCAGTTTGCATATCTCTCTGGGGTGAACGGCAGCTTGTTACGCATAGATTACCTCTTCACTCTGGCCCCCCAGGCTCCCTATTTTTGGGACTTTCATCACCTGTCCCGTGGAATGTCAGACCATTCCTCAGTCTGTGTTTATTATGAATTAGATGAACCACGTCAGTCGCACACTGGTGGGATAACTCCCTAGTATTTTCAAATCCCTCTCTTTAGGTCCAAAATCCAGGAGGCAACAAACTAGTATATTAGCAAAAATATGGGAACAGTAGATTCAGCATGTACCCCCTGGGAAGCGTATAAGGCAGTGATCAGAGAGCAGGGCATTTCAGTAATGGTGGGTGAAAAAAATCATAAACGCCTGCAGCTAGATACATTTGAATGGGACCTCAGGAAACTGAAGGCCCTCCTGATCACGACAATGACGCACAAGTGAGACATTATCTGGCGCTCAAACAGGGCCGAGTTTAGAGCAGTGGCTGAAAAGACAGTGAAATACAGATATTGGGCGACACAACATAACCTTTACGAGGTAGGGACAGAGCAGGTAAACTGCTAATGTGGCTAGATAAAAAGACTGTGGCCTCAAGATGGGTACATGAGGTTAAGGGAGGTAATGGAGTCATAGTCAGGGGTGGGGGGCAAATAGCTGATGCGTTTGCTGACTACTATGAGCACCTTTACACTCCGACTTCCTCCACTTCAATAGCAGCCTTGCTGGAACTGCTGGCCACACTCTAGCTACCCCGCCTTAACTTGGGAGATAAGAACCCCCTGGAACAAGACCTTACAGAAACTGAGATAACTCAGTGATTAGAGACCTTAGATCAGGCAAGGCTGCAGTCCCCAGTGGCCTACCAATCGAGTTGTACAAGTTAAAGAGCACTAAACTAGCACCCCTACTATAACATATGTTTAATGAAAGCTTTGAAGGGGAGGCCTCCAAGAGACCAAAGAATAGCTAACATTGTGGTGATTCAGAAGGTGGGTAAACCCCCTAGGGAAATGCGCTTCCTATAGGCCTATCTTCCTTTTGAACGCCAAAGTTAAGATCCTTAGCAAATCGCCTGACCCCGGTGATGCATTCTCTGGTCCATCCTGATCAGTTGGCTTTATGCCAGGGAGAAACACGGCACTCAATCTTAGAAGGCAGAACAGGGTAGTAGGTAGAGCCGCAACTATCAAGGAAGATGCACTGGTGGTATCCCTAGATGCCTGCATGGCGTTCGAAATGGTGGAGTGACCATTTCTATATGCAGTACTGGAAAGACTGGGTCTTGGGTCAAACAATTTTAAATGGGTCAACCTTTTGTACTCGTAGCCCTTAGCACAGGTCTCGGTGAATGGGATTGTGTCCAGAGTCTTCGCGTTGGAAAGGGGAACAAGGCAGGGATGCCCTCTGTTCCCTCTGCTGTTTGCGTTGGTATTAGAGCCTTTGCTAGTATGGATCTTAGGGGATCCCATGATTCGGGGACTACGGTGGACGCCCGAATGGGAGGATAAAATTCCCCTTACTCCGACAATATCCTAATGTATGTGGCAAACCCTAAGGTTACGATTTACAGAATGCTGCATATATTCGACCTATTCCGCAAGTATTCAGGTTATACAATCAATTGGGAGAAATCTGTGATATGCCTCCTGGCGAAAAACCCACCCAGCCTCCCCAGACAATGCCAGATCCATGTGGATACAAACAGGTTCCGGTACTTAGAGATATATATCACTAGGGATCCTGCAAGCTTCTTTGACCAAAATCTGGTGCCCCGACTAGACCACCTGAAAAGTGACATTCAGCACTGGCATTCATTGCCATTATCCCTCCTGGGCAGAGCGGTGCTCTTCAAAATGATGGCATTGCCTAGATTCTTGTACGTACGTCATAACACGCCAGTTATTGTGGGATGGGGGTGAGTCACGGACATCCCTAGTGAAGTTGACCAGGGGATGGTATGACGGTGGGAAAGCACTCCCCTTCCTCTGGAGTTACTACTGGGTGGCATAATATGCAGCCAGGTGGCCTTCTTAGGACACTTTTCGGGGGAGAGCTGCAGAATCCTTCCACACAGCGACCTCAACTACACTTCGAATCTGGCAGAAGGTAACGAGGGCACCGGGTTGGCATAACAATCACATTAATGACTCCTTTGTGGGATTCTAGATGGCTGGGCTTGATGGCATAACGTTTGAGCTTTGATATATGGGACATGATCGGGATCTCCAGGGTTGGTGACCTCTGGGAGGGAGGGGGCATTAAAACCTTCATGGCTCTGCAGAAGGAGTACCAGATGTTACAGTTGGAAACTTTTATGTATCTCCAGGTTATACATGCATTGAGAGCAGCAATACATAAGGGTACAGTGTTGCCTGAAGCTTCTCCACTGGAGGACAGACTATTGGATGACTATTTAGACAAAAAATCTGGTGTACCCCAAACTTATAAACAACTCCCCGGACCCCTTGTCGACGCTCAGAACTCGTTCGGAGGGGGACCTGGGCTCCCTGGAAGATGAAGACTGCTTGGAAGCCACGGCCTCTCCTAAGGAGTTGGCTATACGCCTATACTTTAGATTAGTGCAGCTCAAGATTCTACATAGAGCCTACTACGCATGTACCACCCAGGTGAAAATGGGAGTGCTGACCACACCCTTCTGTCCTAGGGGATGTGTACTGCAGGGTACTTTCTTCCACCTACTGTGGGAATGCCCCCCACTTCAGGAGTACTAGACAGCAATACTGAAGAACATGAGAGAAGTTTATAAGGTTTAGGAGATTAAATCACCAAGATGATATTTGCTAAATATCTGGGGAGACTCAGACCTTATCAATAGCGAACATTTATGTGTAACATTGGGATTCATGGTTTCAAAGCGTAAACCACGCAAAGGTGGAGAGCAGAGATTGCCCCGACTTTGAACAAATGGAAGGCTGATATGGACTGGTGTATGATTGCAGAAAGGGCGGTCTATGAAAGCAGGGGCTGTCCGCAAAAATGGACTAAGAATTGGGGGCAATGGAACGAATATCGAGGGATGCTGTGCAGACCTGTTGATAGATTTCGACATGATAAAGAAACAATATAGCTGTTTGATTGAAAGGAGGGATTGGGGGAGGGGTGATCCAAGGGTAGTCAAATAATATATGAGAAATGTCTACGATTCATCATTGTACTGGGGACTCACTTGACTATAGTGATGTGATACGTTCACCATGAGTGGCAAGTTGTTGTTTTACTTAAAGGATTTAAAAAATAAAAATAAATATAGGTGCACCTACTTTGTTTACAATAATCAGCTGTGCTGAGTACCCCTGGGATGACTTGCTTGAATTTTTGAGAGAAGCAAACTCTACCATTAAAGACATCACAGTTAAGACAGCCGGAGAACTTTGCTCCTTGGATCCCACTGATGTTTTTTTTTTGTTTTTTTTTTAAATTTTATTCATGCATTTTTGAAAATAAAGAACAACATATAGATATCCAAATTAGAACATTGGCACAGTATAGACATATCATAAAACACAGTTCAAAAACCATAATGTTGGAAATGAAAGAGAAATACAAATCCATAGTACAAGTAAACACAGACATGGCAGTAGTTGAAACTGCATTGCGCAGCCGAGATAGGCGAAGCCCCTCACAAATATCAATCAGTCTTCAAATGTCACTTATTGATAGTAGATAGGATGTAAGCGGCCTCCATATATCCCGTGGCTTGGATGTAGTCGGTAATTCCTCCGCATAGCACGTAAGCTGGTCCTGACAGTAAGCCAGGTCTTGTAACCATAGTTTAGTGGTAGGCACAGTTCTGCCCCCCCAGCAGATGGAGACCCTGCGCTTAGCTAACAGTAGTGCTATGGCCACAAACATTTTGTTAGCCACCTTAACCTTAGGGCTAATCCCCAGCAGACAGACTTATGGGCTACACTCAACATACTCCTCGATCATAAGGTGCAAAATTCGTGTGATAAAACTTCAGTAGTCACATACTTTAGGGCACGCTCAGGCTAGATGATAGAAGTCAGCACCTGGCGCGCCACAACGTTTGCAAGTGTCTGTGTTATGAAGTTGAACAGGAGTATATTACAGCTGATGTAGGTATTTAAAATGCACTAACCTTCAGCTGTCCCGTTAGGTGGCAACTATCGAACCAATCATCCTCAGACAGCGGCTCAGGCAGTATGGCATTCCACTTAACCAATGCAGATGTGCCCCCAGCTGGTGTAGCCCTCTGTGATGCCTGGTAGAGTCTATAGCATAGCGGAGCGGAGCCTAGTGTAGACGAAGAGGTGCATGGCAGAGACGGCACCTCTGGTGCGTGTGTTTTCTGAAGCTATGAATTGGCCTCCAGGAAACACATCCGCCGTTGTTGACAATTCCATATCCTTGAGAGTCCTCAATGTGCCAAGTTCCCTAGTGACGGAGAATTCAGAGCGATGCAATAGTGGCATGCCAGAAGCGTACAACAGCAGTTTTCGTGCTCGCCTGCCGAAGTCGTGCCAGGCCTTAGATGTGGTTTGCACCATATCAAATTCCCCTCTCTCAAATATCGTGTGTTTGTTTACGATTATGGCCTTGAGTGGTATGGGGTGTACGGCACCCGCCTCCACTGCCACATGTTGAATGTATGCTGGGTCATGCTGCCAGTAGTAGGCTACTGCGCCTGCGCACAGAGATAATAGAGATGGAAGTCTGGCGCTGCGAAGCCCCCCTGGTTGTAAGGAAGGGTGACCATCTCCCACTTGAGCCAAGTCTTTTTACCTCCCCAGGCTAGTGTGGTCAAAAGGGAGCGAAGCCTATCAAAAAAATGACGCGTAAGTTGCACGGGAATGTTTGAAAAAAGATATAAAAAGCGTGGAAGAACCACCATTTTCATCAGCGCTATGCGATCCGTGAATGATAGGGGTAATTTAATCCAGCGATTCATCTGCTCCTCAAGCCGAGGGATGACAGTGCCAAAATTGGCATGTATGACAACCTGCGGTTCCCTGTGGAGTCATATTCCTAAGTATTTTACAGTGTCCGTGCTCCATGCTAGGGGGTACTAGTTGATTTAGACCAGTTGATACTCAGTCCTGAAAAACGCTCAAACCGGAAATACTCCTTTATAAGCTGTGCAAGATACCGTGCCGGTTCGCGAACATACAGCACCATGCATCAGCATACATGGAAACTGCAAGTGGACGCTGGAAAAAGCGCAAAGCAGTTTGAGCATGGTGCTGCCTTAAGATACAAGCAAAGGGCTCGAGTACAATAGCAAATAACAGAGGCGACAACGGACAACCTTGCCGAGTGCCCCGCCGTATAGGGATTTTCTCCGACAGCTGCCCATTAACCCTAACCCGTGCCTCCGGATTGGTACATAACAATTTTATCCAATTAGTAAAAGCAAATGGGACTTCCATGCAATGCAAAATTGCGATCATATATGACCAAGATATCGAATCAAACGCTCTCTCAGCGTCGAGCAGCACTGCTACGGATGGGAGTGTGGGCTCTAGAACATGCATTTCTGCGAAAATCGTACGCAAATTTTGTGGCGTAGATCGGGTTGGGACAAATCCCGATTGGTCAGGGAGCGATATAACAGGAAGGAGTAGCTGCAGCCTGGTTACCTAAACCTTCGCCAACACTTTGACGTCCGTATTGATTAGAGACAGGGGGTGATATGAGTCGCACCTGTCTGGCGGTTTCTCAGGTTTTAAAAGTGTGACCATTAGTGCCTTGCGCAGGGTAGGATGGTAAACACTTGGTTTCGTATGCCTCCTCATATAATTGAAGGAGACATGGGGCTAACTGGTCGATATCTACTTTGTAAAATTCAGCCGGCAACCCATCGGTGCCCGCAGCTTTCCCATTGGGCAGAGCAAGAATAGCATCTCGTATTTCATCTAACGTGAGCGGATGCATCAAAAACTCTTGTTGTCTCCATGACAGCCACACTAAAGCGACATCTTCTAAATATTGCTTGAGCTCGATCGTATCTGCAGTGGGCCGTTGAGTATACATCTCGGCGTAATACTCCGTAAATGTGTGCAGAATAGTTGGTGTGTTGTAGTGCGTGCCATCATCTGCAGTGATCGCCTGCACCGTGTATGCCCCAGTATGGGGTTCCAGTATGCGACAAGCCAATGTTCTACCCGGTCTGCCCCTTCACCATAATAACGCGCATTGCATCGACGCGATAGATGGTTGATCTCTTGATCAGCCACTGAATTGTATTCTGTAATTTTCCCTTTGATGAGCGCTAGTGTAGTGGGATCTGCCCGCTTGCCATATTAGCGCTCCAAGGTTTGCAATTCACGCTCAAGCGTTGCCATGGTGTGACGTAGAGATCGCAGCACCCCGGCTTGAAGACCTATACATGTCCCCCGAATGGTCACCTTGAAGGCCTCCCACGGGGCCTCCATAGTTTGGACAGACCCAGTATTAAATGAAAAATAATCAGATATGGCTTCGCGAACCCCTTCTAGAAAGAACTGGTCCAGCAGTGAGGACGATTGCAGTCACCACTGAAAGGGAGGGGGGATGTGAGATGGCAGTCATGTTAAGAACCACTGGAGAGTGATCCAACAGTGTTCGGGGTAAGTGTTTTATCTGTGTAGTCCATGTGCAGACTTCCTGCGTGCCTAGCCAGTAATCTATGCGGGACCAGGACTGTCGTGCATATGAGTGACACGTGCCTTCTTTAGTGTTTGGGTGCTGCAATCTCCAGATATCTGTGTGGCCCAACAACCACATCCCAACACGCACTGACATAGCAGCTCTCCAGGGAGGGTGGTCTGCCGCAGTTCTAAAACCATTGCAGGATCTAAAACCACATTAAAATCACCCCACAAACAAGAGCTGAGGAAGGCAATTTGCAGAGCTTACACCACAATTTATAAAAAAATGTGGGGTTGTCCACGTTAGGGCCATACAGGTTCACAACAGTTCACAACAGTTAGCCGTGTATTGTAAAGCGTTCCCTGCACTATGATGTATCGCCCCTCCTCATCTTCCTCTACATGCGTCGGTACAAATGGGACACCCTTTCGCACAAGAATCATAACTCCCCGGGCATATGAGGAATATGAGGCAGCCAACCATACCCCCCGCCCATCTAGTGGCTATGTGCGAGACCGCCCGCTTGGTAAGATGTGTCTCCTGCAGCAGGGCAATGTGAATATGATGCCGGTCAAGATAAGATAGCACCTGCCACATTTTCTTAGCATTATTAAGCCCTCTTACATTCCAACTTATCCAAGAGATGGTAGAACGTCTGGAATCAGCCATGTCTGTAAATTATAGCCATAAATACTGCATTACAGTCTAACAAATGAGAGTCACACGTTGCAGTTACTGTCAACATACCATAACCAATGCCATTACAATAGAAAAGTGTTCCCCAACCGCCCCTTCCACCCACTACAGCACTGAAACCATGCCGTGAGCAATCCCCCCAGTGAACAGAACAAAGAAAAAGCAATAATATCCACAAATTGCAAACCATGAGAAGAATTAAAACAGACAATAACCCCTCAATGGCAACAGAAGGGGCCCAGCCAAAAAACAGAACCTGTTGGGGAATTCCCATACTGTGAATCGCTAGGACCCCACGGCCCCCCGTAAGAACAGGGTGGATCGAGATGAGTAGAGATAGGCTAACCAACCCATGACCTACTGGAAACCAACAGACCAACAGAGTTATATAACAAAGAACCCTATTTAAGGCAAGATCTATCATGAAGAACCCCCCTAAGCTAGAAACGGTGACGGCTTACAGTTACCCTGCAAACTATTCTTACCAAACTAGAAAGTCTTAAAAGTGTGTATCAAACTGCAGGAGCTACTCTCCAACCAGGGATGTACCAAACATATTATGGGCAATAGTCCAATCAAGCAGGACCGATGTAGCAACCAAGTACAATGATCAGTAAAGTCTCAAGTGCTCATCCCTCAGAATCGGAGCCCACACCTCTCTCACGCAGCGTCTCCTGTCGTTCGATTCGCTGGACATATTGAAGCGCTTCCTTCGGTGTCGGGAAAATATGTGCCTTCCCATCATGTTGAATCCGCAGCCGGGCAGGGTAAAGCATGGCATATTGAATGTGGAGAGCTTGCAATTTCTTTTTGACTGCTTGAAATTCTAGGCGAGCTTGTTGCACCGAAACGGTGAAGTCGGAAAGAGTACCACTTTCATCCCTTGGTATTCCAGTTTTCTCCTTTCCCGAGCCAGACGGAGCGCCGTGTCCCGGTCTCGATAGTTCAAAAGTCTGGTAATGATGGGACGAGGCGGGGCACAAGGGATTGGCTGAGCAACTAGTGAGTGATGAGCTCTTTCAACTATGAGCACCTTTGAGAAGTGCTCTGCTCCCAGCAGGGTTGTGAGCAGCATTTCAACGTACGTCTCCATGGGTCCAGTGTTGGAGGTTGTTTCTGCGGGAGCGGGTTTCGATGTCCTCGTTCTATGCTCAGATTACCTCCAGCAGTTTCTCCATGCTGGCACACGAGGCGCTGACTACCTCCATACGATCCTCCATGGTCGAAATGCGCTGCTCCGCCTCCGCGATTTTTGAGCCATGTTTGTTAATTGTCGATGTCATGGTATCCATACGCAAGTTGAGATGATCAATTTTGGCGTCAATGGTTTGCAAGCTTTGTTGCATAGTCAGCATTATGCGCTCCAGCTTTGTAGTTACACCAGCCTCAGGATCGGTATCCGAGGCGTTTGATGGCTGAGATTTAGAGAGCGTCTTGGCCTCGAAGTTAAATCTACTCTGCTGTTTTTTCGTCCTCCCCAGGATGTGATGCTATTGCTCCTCCTGAGCAGAGAGCAGGGGTGCACCACGGAGAACAGGGTGCAGCTGACGATCTACCCCAAAGCGCGTCAACAAGGGTACATATAGCTTTGGTCTAGCGCTATATGCCCGCTCCTGCATCAGTGAGTGCACAGGACTTGAACCACAAGGATCAGCCACGTGTTGAATATCAATGCGTTAGTAGCAGAGAGATAATTTTAGTGGGTATTTCTGCTGAGGTGAGGTAATGTTTATAATCTGCTCGAGTGAGGAATCGAGCAGTGCACACCACCGCCAAAAACACAGTATAGAGTCCCGCTCTCACAGTTACAAAAATCATATCAGCAGCGCTTTGAGGACATCAGCTGGTGCTGCGTGAGGGTCACCGCATACGGAGCAGGCGGGAGGATGACAGATACAGTCGGTGCTGAAAATTGCATCAATGACACATGCAGAGCGTAGAGACAGCACTCACCCAGTTACGCTGTCAATCAGGGCGCTCTGTTATCATTGCAGCCGAAGAAATGCACAAATGAAAGCGGCGTGAAGGCAGACTCACCGCCGCCACCTCCAGGAAAGCCGCGCCGCAGCCACGGGGCATGTCAGCAGCCGATGCCGAGGTCACGGAGCGGGTGCCGCCAGTATAGGGCATCCGGGAGCCACAGACCGCATAGAGAGGCAGTCCGATCCCCCGCAAAGCCGCAGCTCGCTGGGGCATGCCGCCGCAGTGCCACCGCCCGCAGACCACCAGCGCAGGACACAGCACCATGACCACAGCAGCAGGTAGGGACCACACGGCGAGCTCCACACCGCAGCGGCCAGGGTCACAAAATGGCGGTCACCCAGCACGCCGCAAGGCCAGTAAGGTACACTGCAGTGCCGTCCCACAGCTCGCCGAGGGTCAAGTAGCTGGTAGGTAGGGCAGTGTCGCCAGGCGGGTCACCCGGGAAGCAGTCACAGTGCCAGGGAAAGGAGGTTAGCAGCCCGCGGGCCCCAGAGCCGCCATCTTATGATAAGCGAGGCTTGTTGGGGTAAAAGCTGGTAGAGGTGGCAGATCTCCAGTTTAATGACTGCAGAGCATTCCTCTGTGCTTCAGAAGTAATCGTAGCTCGCTTTCTGCCATGTATGGCGCCAGATTTAACGGATAGTAGACGGATGATAATCTGGACCAGCAGAGCCACACTAAAGCGCGGCCATCTTGCTCCGGGCTCTCTAGTGCCCCCCCCCATCCCACTAATGTTTGTAGATATTTTAACCACAGTTTTCAAGCTATGATGTCTTCAATCTGCAATGAAACAAATCCTCCTCTTGGCAGTAGAGACTGATTTCTTTTGGTGAAAAGAGTGCCAAGCAAGAGGTTCTCCTCATATTCATCTGCTGTTATGGATAAAGGAAGCACCAACATTTGGAAGAGACAGTGATGTGTCTGTCTTGTCTTTCATCGAACAGTATACGATATGTGCCATCCCAAAAGACGGCAGTGAAAAGAGTTTCAAACAAGAAGTTCTGCTCTTTCAAAGTCATATAAGTGGGAAGTACTGTCATCAAAAATACAGATACAAAGGAAATATTTTTACAAGATGTTGTTTTGAATTCCCACGACCCCTCATTTCGCAAGGAACAGTAAACAGCTTTTGTTTGCAGTAAGGCATACACTAACACGAACCTCACCGAAAAAGACTTAGAACCTGAGACGAACAGAGGCCTGGATGTATATTAATGACTATAATCAGTGCAATGCGAATATGGACATACAGTTTGTTGCAGACAACTCCATTGCTGTTGCTTGTTACATCACTCATATATTACAAAATCAAAGAAGTCAGAGGGGAAGGAGATATGGAGGAGATTTCTGCAGAAAAGAGTCTTACCAAGAAATTGTACAGCTTCAACATGAAAATGCATTCCCATAAAGATATAGGGTCCTATGAGTGCTTTAATCAGTTGAGTTCAGCCAGTTTGTTCTTGAAGTCAAGGGGATTTTTTAGAAGTCTAGGTCTTGCAAGCATGCGAAATAGAGTATTGAAGTCTTTCGAAAAATGCAGTATATAGCAGAGATTAATCCAGAAAATAGAGACCTTGTGAAGTCAAATATGTTGGATAGGTACTATCCTAGAAGGAATCAATACCTAGAGAACATGTGCCTATGTGAAGTACTTCAACACTTCTCCATAATGAGCCAAGAAATTCTTTGGGAAATAATGAGAATGTAAATATTTGGTTAAACCTCAAATACGAGGAACTAGTGAAAAATATGCATTAAGCATTGTATGTGGAATATGGAGATATCCTGAAGGACATAAGAGTAGGAGTTCTGACAAAAGAGGGGAAACGTGCTTTGGAGAGTCGAATTACTGAGAAACTATATTCAACTAGTGTACAATTTAATTGAAAAATACAAATCCATAGTCTGTTTATTGCCTACAATTTAAGAATGCTTCAACTTCAACAAACAAATACTGAAGCTGGTAAATCAAGATATTTAGCAAATTGAACCTATCAACAAAATGGAACACCAGGGAGTAACAATACTACTACCTGAGAAACTACAAGCAAAATGAGATTCTTTGATGAATAGTATATTGGAGACTGCAGGATTAGAAAAGTGTTTACGCTTGTGCAAAAAGTGTTGAGTAATTTTGTGGCGTAAGTTAAATGTGGAGGAAGAGTTAGTAAATGGTGCTATGGGTAAAGGTACTGATTTAATTAATTTTCCAAACAGGGGTGAGTACTTAGCCACAAAATTTGATCAGATTGATGGCGTGAAGCAGATTTGGCTGATGTATTTCACGTTTTTTGCTTGTAAAGAACTAATATGTGTGACAACAACAGTTTCTAGTGTCTCTAGCATATGCTGTAACTATCCATAAATCTCAAGATTTAAGTGCAGACACAGCTTTTATAATATTGGAAGTTAGTGCTGATGCAAGCTGTGTAAGAGAGTACAATTGGTTAAGAACTCTATACACTCCTTATTTAGGTCAGCACCCTATTTATGAAAAACAAGTAATCTGTCCAAAACGGAAGCTTACAAAAGAGTCAACAGATGTTCAAGAAAAGAGAGGAAACCAAGACAAGCTAGAAGACGTTAAGAAGAAAGAACTGGAAAGTGAAGGAGATATTGTTGGATACCAGTTGCAAAACAGTTCAGGTGCAACTGCTATGCAAATGGGGTTCTCAATGTACTGTTTTATTTACCACATTTTGTAAATCAAATTAAACAGAAACAAGATAACAGATTGTGTTCTGCACTGTATCAATTGCTCCAACTTTGCTCAGTGATAGAACTATAATACATTCTGCTTCAGGCATTCAAAACTTTTCGATATCTGTAGTGGATCACTAATATTTACTCTTAACATTCAACACGATGCACAAGAATTTATAATGGTCATGCTTGGAGTTCAAAAAGAAAAATCAGTACATACTGGTGACTTATTTGGACTGACTTACTAATTGAACCCTTACTGTGAAGATTGGTCATTTACATCAATCCACCACTCAAATAAATTCTCCGCGATTTCTTTACTTAATACTACCAGATTGCAATACCATGCCTTTTGACAGATTTATTAAAAATGCAAACCAAATATGTCCTGCACAAATTGTAGATCAGATGTTATGTCTACGTTGCATCTACAAAGAACACTGGCAAATAACTTATATTAATGTTGCAACCAGACCAGATTGGCCTAAAGTGGAAACTGAAATTACAATCTTCAAAATGGGACAAATATTATTTTCTGAAAGAACTTATAATACTATAGCTATTGTCCTTCACAAATTAGTTAATGTTACGTCTGGACCATACACTCTCCATTTAAAGAGTGAAACTGGGTGGACATAATACAATGACAGCAGCCTTAAATTCAAACCAAAACTGCCTCCCAAACTAAGAAATTCTTACCTCTTGTTTCTTCAACCAATGTTTTGAGGCGTATTTCTGGAAAAAGAGTAACAATTTAGTCTTTATTTCGATTCATACAATCATTAAAGACACATATAATAACAACCCAACAATTAAAAACTTCATACAAAAATACATCAGTTTCATAAAAACTGTAACTCGTAAGGGAAAAAAATCCATAAGAGATTAATGAATAAGTTAATAATAAAAACAATAAAACTACAAAATGCAACGGTCAATTTCACATCTCATGATCTAGCTATCTCGTATGTACTTGGTCATAAAAACACTTATTAAATCAAACCGTGTTAGAGCTATCTACATATGCTAGTAAATACTAAGCCCAGTGGGCAAGCAATGGTGTGGGCTCAACCACTCATTTGGCTCCTGAAGAGCCTCTCGATGTTCCTTTATTTCCTCAGACACTTAGCTCTGATTCCCCACATCCAGCTCAGGAATTTGGCTGTTGCCACTACTATGGGTCCATGTGTGTTGGTTTTCAGTATACGATATGCAACAATGCTTGATCTTGTGCCCATATTAATACAAATGGGCCTGAGCCATTTATTCCTGGGGCGTTTGTAGGCTGGACACACAAACAGGATGTGGAGAACTGTTTCAACCTGCTTTAGACAGGAATCACATCTGGTGGACGATGAACTTTGCCATTTTAGCATAAATGATTTTAACGGAAGAGAGCCAACCCTAAATTGGTGGTAAAGTTTTCTGTCTAGGGGCTTTAGTATGAGGTCCCAATAACTCTCAAACTTAGTGTCTTGTTTATGTTCCAAAAAAAACCCAGAAAGAGAGGAGTTGTTGGTACATAACATGGACTTTGTTTTTACCATTGCCCAGTAGGCTTCCTAAAATAATTTTTTAGATGGAAATAGATAACTTTTGGGATTCCCCCACAGATGTCTATACCCCATTTTCACCAAGGTGCACTTTTTTTTTGTAGCCATGTAATACTGTTTGAAGTATCAGCTCCTCTTACATCTTTCAGAGCATCAGCATAATGAACCAGCTCCGGAGTAGTCCAGATCCTTCTCCAGTATGCTAGTGGCCTGAATCGGGCTATGTCCTCAAGGGAGCAACAACCTAGATCTTGATACAGGGGTTTGAGGGGGGTAGATTGGGGGAGGCCTGTTAGTGTTCTCAAAAACTTATTCTGCGCTACAGTTAGAGAGGAAACATTTTCGAAGCCCCATAGTTCCGCTCCATATAGAATAGAGGCCCTAACCTTTGCGTTGTAAATTGTCAGTGCTGGACTTACCGGCTTCGTTTGGGACAGTCTATGTTCTTTTAATAAGGCCCCTGCTAGTTGAACATGCTTAACAGTCATTAGATCTATCTGAGGTTTCCAACTTAACTTCTTTACCAGGGTCACCCCCAGGTAAATAAACCCCTCTGTTTGTTCCAGTTGAACGTAATTCATGAATACTCTCCCTTGTACCATTTTGTGTTTGTGAAAAGTCATAAATTTAGTTTTATCAACATTGACCACCAGCTCATGGTCACTACAGAAGGTCTCAAATCTATTCAGAGCACACTGCAACCCAACTTGTGTCTTAGATAGGATAAGGGTATCGTCGGCAAACATACGTAGCGGTATCTTCACACCCGCGAGAGAGGGGGCATCCGTTGGATGTGACGAGAAGTAGTGTACAACCCTAACAATGAACAAGGAAAAGAGTGTAGGGGCCATAACGCACCCTTGCCGAACCCCTTTTGATACGTCAAACCTATCTGTAACCTTGCCCTGCAACCCCCAGCGTACCTGCGCAAAGTTAGACTCATGAAGCTTGACGATCAATACAAGAAGTTCAACTGGCATCCCAAGATCTTTAAGTACTCCCCTTAGTTTGTTATGCGGCACCAAGTCAAAAGCGGATTTAAGATCTATAAAAGCTGCAAAGAGGGTATCCCCGCAATCACTATCGTGCGCCAGTACACCATCATAAACCTAAAGACCTGATCTATTGTGCTCACTTTTGGGCAAAAACCAGCCTGGAGTGGGGATAAAACATCGTTTTCACCTTCCCATGATTGAATCCTACTCAACACAAGCCAGGCCATAATCTTCTGCAAGGAGTCGATTAAACTTATTTGCCTATAATTACTCGGGCACGTGCGATCCCCCTTTTTGTAAATTGGTAAAATTTCCGCCCTGCGCCAAGATTCTGGGATTGGAGCCCCACTGGCAATTGCATTAGCAAGAATGTGAATGTATTTTAGCCAGTTATCTCTGTCATGCCGAAACAAGTTGGCCGGCATACAGTCCAGGCCTGGTGCTCGACCTTTGGGTATCGCGTCTAGAGCTCTTCCTACCTCCCCTAGATCAAAGGTTACAATTTTATCAGATATTTGAATTGGATATTGAGTGGTACTATCAGTTGCAGCAGCAAATTGAGCTTGATAATGTGAAATCCACTGATCTGGTGCTACGTAATTGACAGGGACTTGTCTATGCTCACCACTACCCCATTTCACTGTTTGCCAAAATTTCTGCATCCTTTTTTCTCTACTTGCGAGCAGAAGTTCCTCCCATCGTTTTTCATCATACTCCTTCTTGGCTCTGTGTTGTATTTTCTTGTAGTTTACCCTGGCAAGTTTTACCTTTGCCATTGATTTTATTGTAATGGCTTGGGATAGTTTCAGATATGCCACTCTGCAGTCCTTATTGTACCAATTGGCAGGTTTTGCAATGGCTGTTTACTGGGTTTATGTGCCTTGATAAAAAAACTCTTGAGCTCTATAAATAATTTTTCATGCGCCTTCGTAATCGCTGCATTAATATCGACCTGATTTTCAAAAGCAGAAAGAGTCTTGAGAGTGTACTCCACTGAGTTCTTCATGTGCTCTAGGGATTTATCGTTCTCTAATATTATTGCCCACTTCACCCTTCTCATATTATTTTCGAGGAAGACATCTGCTGTCACCTTTTCAAATATCTGGGACTGTAAGCCTATCCCCGGAGCATGTAGTTTTAGCAAAAGTGGATCATGATCAAGCTCACTTCTTTTTGAGACCTCCATATCTATAACACATGACCACATCTCCATATTGATAAGAATTTAGTCAATCCGACTACTTCTTATACCATTGCAGTATGTATGGGATCCACTGCAATCAGATAAAAATCTGCCATTTACTGCCCTTAAGTCCTTCTCCAGACACAGGCTATTCATTTGGAGGACTGCCTCGGTCCACTTCTTTATTAGCGGGAGGGTTAAAGATGGGATACCCCACTGTACATCCTCTTCGTTACCATTACCACCATCTTCGTGGGTTAAGGGCCCGAAGGTACAGTTGAAATCACCCATTATCACCATGTTGTAGTCTCCTCTCTGTTCTTCTAAAAAAGTCTCTAACAGGGAAACTGTTTTGGAAAGTTTCCCTCCAGACATCCCTCTAGCATAAATATTAACAACTAACAAACCAAATCCTTGGTTAGGGTGTATAATGATGGCCAGAATGTCGGGAGTGTCAATGTAGATCTCCTCGGCCCTGTAGCCTGGATGTTGCCTAACCCATGTGGTAAGCCCGCCTGAGGGCCTTCCCTTGTGGCCGGCAATTGCTGGTTTGAAAAAGTTTAAGTACCCAGGGCAAAAAATCGGACCTGTTGTCCAGGTTTCCTGAAAAGTCCAGATATCCTGGTCCTCAATTAATGATGCTATCTTAGAATGCAGACCGGCTATATTCCAGGAAGCTAGAGATAACGTCCGGTTAGTTGGATTGGTGATAGTACTGAAATTCTCTAAAGAAGTGACCTGCACATTTTGGTGGTCATTATGTACCCCCCCTGTATCTAACACTGTTTGGTACTGCAATGTTATAGGACCATTCTTTAGGCATCAATCTACTCTATCCAGGATAGAGCCCTCTTTGGTTGTGGGGACTTTGGACTGTATATAAGTTTTGCTTTGAGATATGGGGGGGGCTATATTTTATTCTTATATTGGAAGAGGCCAAATGAGATGTTCTAAGGTCAAAAGATACTAAGTTATCTGCAAGAACAGTGATATTTAGCCCAAGTCTCACATAATCAGTGCTTGAGCCATGTATCACATATCTTGTCGCAGAATATATGTCCTCTCTTATAACTGATCTGCAGTTCCTCACATGCAGTAACCAATGGATACTTTTGTTTATCAGATCCTGCTCATTTTCACGTGAATAGTTCGATGTTATTTTAGGGACATTAATTAAGAAAACTTGAGCTTTGGAGAAGCGACTCGTGTGAGGTTGAAAGACCCTGATCCTTAGTTAACAGTGTGCCTGAATTCCTTGATGTACTAGGGTGTAAGGGGAGCTGCCAATAACTATTCTGACATAGGCCAGCAGGTTTGGGTTCCAATCGATTTTCAAAATGTGCTCTATCGGTGTTGGACTGTGACATTTTAATGGTATTGGATTTTATTTCTGCCGATGAATCATTCATTAAGCGCATGCCTCCAGATGGAGTCAATAATGGTACACTATCAGTGGGTCTTCTCGGTTGTACAGATCTTAGGGATTCACGGTCTACGTTGTGCACTGTTGGTTGGAGTGTATCAATTAGCCTCACTACCAGTAGCTTCAAGGAACTAACAAGTTCCATGAGCAAGCTGATGTGTGTTTTTAAACTATCTAGAGGTTTACTTGTGTGTAAACAGCTACAACCATTGTCTACAGCCTCCATATTGGAAGCCTCAATTACATCTATAAGATCTTTTTGTGTTGTTGGTTCGAAAAGCCGAATTGGCTCAACTGTGGCCGTCAGCGGGGCAAATCGATTGCTACACTCGATCACAAATCCCTCATTAGTGTCAACCGTGTTGGAATCGTTTGGAATCATTAGCAATGTGCTCTATCAGGGCCTCCCGCACCTGGGTTTGGGGTAAGGGTTTTTTATGTGTGTGTTTCTTGAACATTTCTGGGATAGATTTAGTTGACCCAGAGAAGTCAGAGGGCCCAACCAAGTGTGCTCCCAGTTAACCACGCTTGGTGCCCACAGGGATAGATAGAATCTCCTCGCAATCGCTGATAATACTGTCAATACGTATCATGACACAATTGCTGTTCATTTATAACATCAAATTGGACACAGTGGGGAGGGGTTCGTTCCCAACCAGATGTATGCACAGACTTTGATTAAACACAATCTACCCCACAGGACAAAACTCAGTTACTGATAGTTACCTAGCGGTAGAAGAACAAACAGATGGCTAGCCCAGGTTGACCTGATGAGCGTGACAGTACCTTATTAGCAGCCCTGGTCTACGTTCAACGTTAGAGGGGTGGCCCTGCCCTGCCTCTTCCTGGCGATGACGGGCAAGGACGGGCCCGCCCTTGGCCCGAGCTTTGCTCGGGCGCGGCCGCGTGCTGCCCGCGCTGCGAAGGTGACAGGCACTTTTAAGCGCGGAAAGCATGCAGAGCTCCTCCCTCCTGGGAGGACACAGGAAGCAGAGACTTCTCGTCAGGGTAGTCCCCAGTGGCTAAAACTACATGGCGTCCCGCGGCGCGGAGGTGACAGGCGCTTTTAAGCGCGGACAGCAGGCAGAGCTCCTCCCTCCTGGGAGGACACAGGAAACAGAGACTTCTGGTCAGGGTAGTCCCCAGTGGTTAATACTGCATGGTGTCCCACGCCGTGAAGGTGACAGGCGCTTTTAAGTGCAGACAGCAGGCAGAGCTCCTCCCTCCTGGGAGGACACAGGAAGCAGAGACTTCTGGTCAGGGTAGTAGTCCCCAGCGGCTAAAACTGCATGGCATCCAGGGTTTTCTCTATGTGGATCATCGCTGTTTTAGAAATAATTCGGCCTATCAGGGGTGATGCCTTTAAAAATTCTCCAAAATGTAACAGTCCTTTTATCTTCCACAAAGGAGATAATATAACATCTGGATACTATACTGTCTAATTAAAGAATGAAACTCGATGGACACAATGCAATCACAGCAACCTTAAATTAAAACAAAAACTCCCATTCAAACTACAAAATTGCCACATTCTGTTTCTTCAACCAAAGTGGTATGTACAATTTCTGGAAAAACAAAAATGTGTTGGATTTCATCTACATGGATCATTAGTGTTTTGTCATCATTCGATCTACTAGGGGCGATGTTTTGAAATTAATCTTCAAAATTCAAGTGTAGTTTAAATTTTTCACAGTAGTATACCAGGTATAATATTAATAGAAAATGTTTGAAAACATGATTGTTTACATTAGATTATTAAGTGTAGGTAAAACAATTGAATAGCAAATTGTAGTCAGTGTAATGAATAGTGTCACTTATTTATAGTGATATACTGTGCAGTTTTTTTTCTACAATCCATACAATTATTTTTTACCCACTGTTCAAGGATGAAGCTTCATACAGCACATTGTTTATTGTGAACAAGTATGACAGTTGAGAACAGTAAAAACATGAAAATTAAATGTTTGCCTATATTCTGATATACGTTTACAGCATAAGCAATGTGTATTTTTATGTTTATGAAATTTTATGAAACAAATACTAACATATTTCTATTTTTTTACAACAGTGTTTGTACTGATACGCCATTAGATGTGTCAACATACTTGTAGTGTCACAGAAATACTTTTTTTAGATACTCGTGGAGAGAATCTTAATTCATAAAGAGTGCTTGATTTACTGTGCCACCACTTTCTTTAGCCAAGAGGGAATGCTGGAAAACTCTCGTGCAATTGATTCCTGCTTTGTTGTACTATAGGAACTGATCATTATTCTCCCATACAGCTACTCACATATCTATTTACTTATCCATACAGCCACTCATACACACACTCACTTATCTATACAGCCACTCATACACCAACTCACTCACCCATACAGACAATCACCCACTCACTCACCCATACAGGACTCACACAGCCACTCACTCACATATACAGACACTCATACAGTCACTCACTGATACCCCGCCACCCATACAAGCACTCACATATCTACTCAGCTACCCATACAGGCATTCACTCACCAATACAGCCACTCACTCACCTACGCATTTACCCTTACAGGCACTAACACACATACTCACTTATCCAAACAGTCACTCACACACCCATTTGTCCATCCATACAGGCACTCACAAACCCATACATTCACCTATACACATATTCACACAGCCACTCAAACACCCATATAAACAATCACACACCCACTCACTCACCCACACAGCCACTGATATACAAACCCATTTACTCACAGTCTACCTACACACCCTGTCACTCATTCATACAGACACTGACACAATTACGCACTCACCTATTCACCACTTATGCATCTACTCAGATACCCATTCACTACTCATGCATCTACTCACGTACCCATGCACTGACTTGCACACCCACTCACTCACCTATGCAGCCACTCATGCACCCTGTCACTCACACATACAACCTCTAACACACATACTCATTCAGCCATGCATTCACTCACACAGGCACTCACTCACCCATGCAACAACTCACACTTCCACTCACACACCCATACAGACACATACATAGAAACTCACTCATCCATACAAGCACAGACATACCAAATTAGTCACCTATACAGGCAGTCATGCACCCATTCAATAACACCTACAGGCGCTCATTCACTTATTTAATTGCTCATAGGTCACTCACACAGGCACTCACTCACATATCTGCTCACTTATCCATATGCCATTCCCACACCCATCTATCAACTCACTCATACATACACCACCCATGCACTCATTCACCTACCCATACAGTCACTTATGTACCCACTCACACACCAATTCATCACTCTTTTACCCACCTACTTACTCACACATACACTACTCATACACCCACTCACTCACTCACACAGGCACCCATACACCCATACAGGTACTCACATACCCACTCACTCATACAGAAACTCAGACACCTACTCACTTACTCATGCAAGTACTAACACATACACTCATTCACCTATACAGTCACTAACACAACCACTCATTCACCCATGCACCACTCCTACAGCCACTCACTCAGCCATACAGCTACTGCCACATCGAGTGACAAACTCACTCAACCACTTATTTACTCACTCATGCATACAGCCATTCACACACTCACTCACCCATACAGCCACTCATGTATACTTTCACTCAATCATGCAGCCACTCAGACATCTACTCACTCACTTATATAGCCGTTCATGCTTCCACTCACTCACATATGCAGCCACTGTCACATCCACTCACTCACTTATTTTCTTTTAATGCATCCACTCACTCACCCATACAGGCACTCATACACCCACTCACTCACTCACCCATACAACCACTTATACACCCACTCACTCATGCAGATCCTTACACCCGATTGGCGACACGCAAAAACAGTGATCTTCCACAAACTGGGACGCTGAGGCTGATATTGTTACACTGTAGATTTGATATTGATGTTCTGTCCAGAAGTAAATGATTATTATTGTTACATTGTTTCTTGACGACGTTTTGTACTAAGCGAACATTTGGTATGTACAAAGCAAACACTTGGTGTAAAACCAAGCGTTTGCTTTCAAAAGTCCTGTAACCAGTATTTGTCGATGTGCATCGGCGGGTTATGACTTCAGACCGCCAAACCCGCTGTCAGAACACAGCAGCTGCCATCTTGGATGTGGCATGAGTATTTAATGCTACACACGTGTTCTGGAAGGTGCTTAGCCTTACGGATTCTCTGAGTACGTTCATGAGACGCTTACCTGCTTTCCTGCTGCTCGGGTCGACATCTCCTAGGCAATGGCAACACAATCTTCTGTCTTCATTCCGCTCACTGGGTACACTGCAAGGAAAGAAGAATATCATTAAAAATGGTACCCACGCAAGTAAGAGCTGAATTTCTTATATAAACATAATTTTGGGAAAATCGTTTAAAAAACGACTTTTGAAATAAGAAAACTGGAACAGAATAAATGTGCATCTAAAATTCAGAGTACTGAACATAGTAATTTGGGTGCACGCCTTCATGTTGTCCACGAACTTGGCAGAAACGATTTTATAGCCTGAACTTTAGTTTTTTGTTTGGTAAAGGATTTCCTTTTATAGAACATTAGATAATACTATCAAGAGAAGTGTCATCGCACAAATCAATGCACTGGGGACTTGGCTTTTGTGAGTATGAGTACCCTGTGTACACACACTTAAGAACACAAATTGTTGTATGTGACTGTGGCAGTGATTATTATTATTTGTGTTTATGCTTAGTAACATAAAGAGATCTAGAAATACCTCCAGAGGCTAAATCTGGACTACTAACGATCTGGTCTCCACAACTACAGATGCTAGGATACGATTAGTTGATCGCAGGCAAGGACCCCAGACAGTCGGTGTTGAGGGTGTATAGTGTTTATAAAAAAGAAAGGTTGTAACAAAAATCTAATAATTATTATCTGGTTGCCTCTCAGGTTGACAACTAGGAACCTTAAAGTGTCCAAGGCCCAGGCCTTCCTCCTTGAACCCTACTGCAACATCTAAGTGGTTACTGAATACACTGGTTATAAGGTAGGGGGCTGGAAGTTGGTTCACAAAGTCTTTGCAAATCTCAGCAGTGCAGACTTCAAGGTAAGAACGCATTGTTACTTCTGACACCTCTGTTATTTGAGCTCTCAGTAGAGCCACTGGCTGCATGGGTGAGGCGAGACCCCCTGGTGCGCGGGTTTGAGTGGTCCACCAAGATGTCTGATAGAGTTGCACTATCCGCAGATGACTTACTGTTTTTTTCTTACTGACCCGGCATTTTCTGGACCAAGGATACTGCTGATCTTACGGGTGTTTGCGGAGACCTCAGGGTTATATATAAACCTGACAAAATCGGTACTTTTCCCCGTCTGTGGCGACCAGAGAAGAGGGACATGGGCATCACAGTTGACTCAGGCTGCAGGCGGCTTTCAGTATTTAGGGGTCTATATTCCCCTGGACCCGACTATCTCTTGGTTGCATAATATTAGTCCTCTACTGCGACGGGTCCGGGAAGAGGTGAAGGCATGGTCCCCATTGCCTTTATTAGGTCGGTCCGCCATCTTCAAGATGGTGTACCTGCCGCGATTGTTGTATTGGCTCCAGAATTATCCATATGCATCCCACACTTGTGGTTTCGCAAATAAACACAATACTTAACCAGTTTTTATGGGGAGGCGGTGCAGACCGGGTGGCTCTCCACACCCATGTTCAGTCTACCTTCTGTGGGGGGATAGCCGCGGTGGATGTATATTTCTACTATGCTGCTTTTTACCTACTAAACATCAACGAGTGGTGGTACAGTAACCAGGTCGACCCAGCGTATGCTGTGGCGAAATGGGCGATGGGCAGCCAGTCGGATCCTGGGCTTCATTTATAGTCATGTGGAGATGGAACGCATATCCCGGGTGGCCAGGGAGGTCATTCAGTTAGGGCAGCAGGCTGTTCGGCAGTCGGGCTGGTGGAGGAGGTTGACCTGGGAGACCCCACTATGGCATGGAATCTTTCTGCGCCAAGTGGTGGCACTGCCTGGGTTCCAAGAATGGGACCTTATGGGCTTTTCCACGTTGGGTGATGTTAAGAAAGGGCTAGTGCTTAAACCCTTCCAACAATTACAAGAGGAGTACCAGCTCCACTGTAACAATTCTATAAGTCTTTCCAATTCCACATGCTTTATCCCCTTATGTTCGGAGCATAGTTGACTTGCCGGAATTCAGACGATTAGAGGTTAGGCTGCTGATGAGGGATCTGGGCGCTCACAAGATCTGACAAATATATCAAACCTTGGTTACACACAGCCACAACACCCTAGGGGTGCTGCGGACTGCCTGGGAAGGAGACAATGATGACTTAAATGACGATGATTGGACTGAGGCCCTGGCAGGACCCCGTAGTGCCGCTATATCGTCACGCCACCGCCTAATCCAATTTAAATATTTGCATAGGGCCTACTATACTAGGCACCACCTTACATGGATGGGAGTGATATCCTTTCTTGTCTACCTCCGCTGTGGTGTGGAGGAGGGGACCTTATGCCTCACGGTGTAGAGTTGCACAGTGCTGCAGCCTTTTTGGCGTGGTGTGACTTCTTCCCTGGCCCAGGTGTTGTTGTGGCGGATCCCTCTCAAGCCCAAGTTGGTCCTTCTTCACAGCACAGAAGAGATAGGACGGAATCGATATAAACAACACCTCCTGTTTCTGGGTCTAACATCAGCCAAATGCGACATCGTCCAACACTGGAAGGCAGACTCTCTGCCCTCAGTAGGGGGCTGGAAGGTGGCTGTGGGCAGGTGTATGGAGATGGAAATGTAAGTCTTTCAGGCAAGAGGCTGTCCTCAGAAGCATGGTAAAATATGGAAGCCGTGGGCAGGTTATCGGGGTATTGAGCTGCCACATGTGCGGTCTACTGAAACCCTTATAGAGATGGAGGTACGTCGTATAGGTCTGAGAAATAGTAGAAGCCCTCATTTCCAACACACTTGTGCCATGGACATTAGCATTGTAGGGGGTTCGGAAGGTAGTATTTGGTCTGTGCCTGTTCTGTGAAATTATTTAATATTGGTATCATTAAGACCTGTTGCAATGCTGGTTACATTTATATGTGCAGGTCTTTCAAGCCTTGATGTGCTAAAAACAAAACCGTAATAAAATTTATTAGAATAAAATTAGCTGGGGACAGGACGGCTCCTGAAGGGGAGCTCCCCAGGAGAGCTCAGCGAAGCAAGGGCCATCAAGCTGGTAAGATACTTGGCTTCACACAATATCATTGACCTAGTTGACCATTTAAATGAAGACAGGTGCCTTATAGGGGTCATGGACATCAATCGACCATTGATTACATTTTTTTAACCAGGAATCGAATAGACCACTTCTCTAAAGCGGAATGGGGGGACCACAATGCACTGTCTATTACTGGATTGCGTCCTTTGAGGAGGCTTATACCGACTAGTAATATTATACCCACCCAACATTCTAGAGATGAGCTTGGCCTGGCCTGCCGCCTGAAAGACCCTATAACTGCCCTTGGCTCCATTTTAACTCAGTCCCAGGATTTATTCCTTAAATGTTTATCAGAAGCCCGTTGGGACGCATCCTAGATCACTATGTTGCACTAGCTTAGGCCATTAAACATATTCTTTCTAAGCCAGTGCGGCCAGATAAGGGAGACCTCCGATGGTTCGACAAGCATTGCTCGGCGGCAAACCAGCGTCTTAGGTCAGCCTTAGCTGTTTCTCCGAGAGTGCCATCTGAGGTGCAACTTGCTCATCAAGAATATAAGCTAGCTCTCAAAGCTAGAAAGGAGGGCCTCCATAAATTGGACTAGGAAATCCAGGAAAGAGCTGCGGTTGGCAATAATAGTAAAAGATTTTGGTACACAGTTTAGAAAATTAGGTCAAGAAACATCCCTGCTATCTCTTTGCTTCAATGCAACATTCTTGGTTCTAAGTGGGTGGTTCATTCTCTACTATTCACTATCTAGAAGGTGTAGTGGTAGTTGGTCTCTTAAATAGCAGATTAATAAATTATCCCCCTGTAATAAAATCTTTGGAAGAAGTTGACTTGTCTATACTTTGAGAGTGTTGGTGGTAGGCCCCTGGCTCAGATGGGATCCCTATTGATTTAATGAGATGCAATGTTGCTCTTTGGGGTCCATCGATTACTAATGTTTTTAACGGTTCATTAAATACTCATATACCACAATCATGGAAATTGGCAACAAGTGTTTTTATTTTCAAGAAAGGTCATTGAATATCCCCATTGTTCTACTGGCCCATCTATTTATTAGATAGCAATATTAAAATAATTGGTAGGGTTATCTATCATAACCTTGCTGCATTGGCGCAGAAACAGCACATCCTATCCCCATTCCAATTTGGGTTTCATGAAGGATTGGGGACAACTGAACGGTGTTTAAATCTGAGCATAATAATTAATAATCACCTGTCGGTCAAGTACTGTCCTCTCTATATGGTCATTATGGACCTTTCTTCAGAGCTTGACTCTGTTAACAGGTAGGGCCAAGAGGTAGCTAAGGCTTCTACATATGGGCACGGAAGCATCACTCATGAGCTATTTTCATAATTTGCATGCTGATCTGGTGGCAAAAGTGTGTTTAAACCCAGAAGGTGTATTGTCCCCAGTATGTAGCTTTAAGCAAGGTGTGCGCCAAGGATGTATTTTGGTCCCCATACTTTTTATTTTATATATTAATGACCCATGTCCTCACTTGACTTCTGTTCAGGTTGACACCTCTAAAGTCACTGATACTCAGGTGCCTGCACTCCTGTATGCGGACGATGCAGTCCTACTGGCTCAGACCACAAAAGCGCTGCATATACTAGTGGACCACTTCGTCCAGTTAATGGATTGCCTTGACCTGACCACTAATTATGGCAAATCCCATATCATGGCCTGTGAACCAGGTAGAATCGATGCCTGTAGAATAATTATAAAGGGGCAGCCCTTGCATAGTGTAAAATATTTTTATTATCTAGGCATCACCTTTAACTCCTCAGGTTCATGGCAGTCCCAACTGACTAGTTCATGCCTCAAATTTAGTAGGACTGCCGGAGCCATTCTCAATTTAGCTAAATCGAGAGGTAAGGGGACGATTACCCCCACTTTAAAAAATGTATTAAAAAATGTGTTTCGGCTGCTACGTACGGGGCAGGGATATGGGTATTCCATAAATGTTCCCCCCTTCCACTTGAGGAAAATAGCATATGTAGAAGGTTCTTATAGCTTCCCCCGCCACACCTAACTTTATCTTACACGCAGAGCTAAACCAGCGTTATATTGATGATAGTGTCCAATTGGCCCCCTTGTTACCCTGGGTCAATATATGGACATACTATCTAGCGAAGTTCCGTAGGGATGCCATCACAGATAGTCTTAGTCTGGATAATTGGCGCTCTATCTCCTGGCTGAAATATATCTCCTTAACATTCCGTGAGTTGAGGATGTCTGCTTTGTTCTGGCTCCCCACAAATTTAAAGAAAGCAGATAAATCGCAGGTAAAGGGCTTGTTTTCGGAATCTGGTGCTGAAAAAAGGTTGCAAAAGGAATAGGCGAAAAGCACTGTGATGAGTTATTATCAGAATCTCTCTAGCCCAGAGCCTGTTTTATACCTTTCTTTACTATTTATGTAATGGGAAGGGTCTATCCTAGTTTGATTTAGATCTGGCTCTGTGTGGCGACTCATGAGCTTCGGAAAGCTTACTGATGCCTTGGGAGGAATTTCCTGGTCTTGTCCTAATGATGGGGTCTCTACGCAATCACTACTGCATTATACGTTCTTTTGTAATTATTTTAGTTATCCAGGAAGACACTTTCTTAAACCCCTATTAAAAGCCTTAGGGTACCGTAGATGTGTGCAGGCCCTGCACAAGTTGCAATCTCTGTATATGCCAATTATCTGTTTTAGGGTGGGTGCTTTTCTTAAAGCTGCAATCCGATCCAGAAATTCAATGTAATGGTAATGTCTGTTTTATTGATGTAATAGCACCTCAGTTTTAGATATTTATTGGCTTTGATCATGCTGTATTTATATTTCATATGCACTTTGCACTTTTTATGTATGCTACTGGTCTGATTCATAAGCTGCTGTTATATACTCTGTTGAATGTATTGCCTGTATGAAATAAGGGTTAGTGTACTATCTTTATGCTATTTAAAGTTCAGGAGATGGTGTGGATGTTTTTAACCTGTTTTATGATTTTTTTTGTGTGCATTGTAATGATATGTGTCCTTTATGGCCTCGATTGGCTGAATAAAGATTCTTCAATTTGAATTGAATTGAAAAAAAGCAATAGGGGAAATGAAACTAAAAACAACATGTGTAAAATATAGCCAACCAGTTGGAAAAAGAAAACAAAAAACATTTTAGCACCCCTTTACTTCAAGAATAGCAGAAAAATACTGCTCGCCAACAGACAAAACTCTATTACACTTTCTGCAAAATGTCCCCATGTCTGCCAACAAGTAGATTACAGCACGAAAGGCTTGCGTTCCAGGCAAAGTAATGGTGTCACCAACAGCTAGCTCCCCCATAGCAGGTGTTGATACTGCTTCTTTGTTTTTCTTCTCTGAAGAGGATCGGTGGGATGAAAAGTTTGCAGGTGCTTTACCATGGAGGTGGTCCCATGGCTGTATTTTTTTTGCCGTACCTCTTGACAGAATTTTTAAGCACAGCTTACACTGCACCTGTCTCGCAACACCTTTTCCCCCCAGAAGGTATAGTAAAGAATGTCCAAGTTATGCTCTCTTCTCTTTTTAGCAGCTGTTCCTCCTCAGTAGAACTACTGTGGTCTTCTGGGTCTGGGACCTGAGTAGAAGTAGAGGCTCCCATTTTTCAAATGAAAAAATGGCACCCAAAAAGTCAGGAACCTGAAGCTGTACTGAGAGATGTCAAACACACAGCTACACCCAGAAGTAAAACAAGCATTGGCATAGCCAACAGGTCTCGCTTTTGGGACCTTATAAGTATTTAGTTATGCAGCACAATATCCTTGGTGCAACAACATCAACTGTTGCATGGCTAAACACTTTTAAGGTCCCAAAAGCGAGACCTATTGGCTATGCCAATAGAATAGTGTATGCCTTGAATAGATATACATATGCCTTATAAGTGTTTAGCCATGCAACAGTTGATGTTGCACCAAGGATATTGTGCTGCATAACTAAATACTTATAAGGTCCCAAAAGCGAGACCTATTGGCTATGCCAATACTTGTTGGGTGGCCAGTGCAGAATTGGAAGGGCATGAGCCACTGACTGATGTTTCGGGATAGCAAGCAGCAGGCGAGCCTCAGTGGCTGTAGGGCCAAGAATTTCACAAACCTACAAAATAAAGTTGTAGTGTAATTCTGAATCTCGCCACTAGAGGATACTGGTCGTACACACAATGTATTATTCTCAGCGTGACGGCTGGTTTGCAGACGGAAATCTAAGCAAAGGGTGAATTTCAATATTTATTCCTGGGTTGACTTCCGTGTCAGACTGAAACACTCTCCCGCCAATACAGCCAGCTCTGGGAGAGAAGTGATTAAGAAGACAGAGGAAAACCACAGAAATCGGCCACTGTAGTGTCATGAGACACCTGTCAGAGCTGTGATCTGTTACAATTGTCCAGGGCTTCACGACTAAATCATTGTACTTTTATTAATAGTCAGTTTTTTTTGTTTTTTTTTTACAATTGAATCTTCCATTCTGCTAATAACGATTCAGTAACTTGGCTTGTAAAAAAAAAAAAAACATAGTGGAAAGAAGTTCCTTGTTAGGTCCACTAAAAAAGAAAACCTCTATGGAAATTCCCCTCCCAGTCCTTTACTACAGGGATTTCTCCCCAGATTGAAAGGTCGAAGATGAAGTTGCGGGTGCCCAAACTTCTATTTTCGTGAAATGTCCTGGTTTTTGGCTTTACAATTTAGGTCACCCTACATATGTGGTATTCTGCATACTAACATTGTATGCGGCACCTTGATTCTGAGGTCAACACAGCTACAATGTTGCCCAATATCACATATGAGGTCTCAGCAAGTTCTAGCTTTATAGCCAAAAGCGCACTGCATGCTGGGACTTGTAGTTTCACTTTTAACATCGTACGTATAGGTTAAAAAATCACAGCATGCAAAGAATTGTTAAATAAAAAAAGGCTGAACTGGCTGAACTCATCACACTTCACGTGGTCCTACTTGGCAGCAGTAATTTGAATAAGAATTGGCAAGTGCAATAGGTTTAGCCTTTCAATGGCACAACTCGATCTTTAGCTATGTCAATGGTTTTGCCTATGTTGTTATGCATCAGCAAAAATAAAAAAATGCTCGTTTTCCAATGACGAGAGGCATTGCCAAAAAACATGAAGAAAATAAGCACATGCGTCACCATCTCGCATATGCATGTATCTGACATCACCATCTCGCATGTGCATGTATCTGGCATCACCATCTCGCATGTTCCTGTCAAGATGCTCCAGTGACACCAGTGTGATGACGTGTACGTCATGATGCAGTGGCCATTTAGTTTTTTTGGAATCTTGGACCAGTAAATTACGCAATATAAAACATATAACTGCGCCTTCAAAAGAGAGGGGAAATGCAACGACATGAGAGTATGGAAAGAGTATAGTGGTTGAAGGGCCTGGGAGTAAAGAAAATGTCATTGAGCGATGGGCGCAGCAGCGGGAAAAATGCAGGAGGTATGTGTGGAGCGTTTAAATATATGTGAAAAACAAAAAAAGCATAGAAGGAAAGGAATGTGAGTGGGAAGCAGGAACCATGGGTGAGAGCAAGAAAGTACATGTATACTCTTATGACTGCTTGAAGCAGAAAAAACAAGACGCGGGGCCGCAAGACGCGCTCTGTGGTGGGGGTGGGGAGGCGGAGGAGCGTTGAAGTTCGCACTTGGGAGAGCAAACGAGAGGAAAGCCAGATGGCGCCTGATCGAGCGATGCGAGGAATGCGCGTTACTGTGCGCGTAAACGCACGCTTTAGGCCACAAGGCCACACAAAAAGCTGTGGTCGGCTTTTTAATGCCCACTCACTAAATGTCTCGCCAGAGCAGCGCATGCTCTGGCTCAGGCGAGACCTGAAAAAGAGGGAGGGTTCTTCCTCAGCATAAACATGAAAATTATTTCAACCAATCATATTCCTTTATTCATTTGTCACATGGGATTCGCAAAGGCACCGCAATGACTTCGCAATGTCACTGTAAATACCGAAATATATATTCAAACATGTGTGTAACATTAAATCACTTATGAATGCATAAGTTAAGACATAATATTAGTAAACCACTTACCTCAAATCTAAATGTTATTATGTCTACATATCATTTTAAGTGTTTGTAAAATCACACTGGTTTCGTGAGGTTACCACTGTACCGGAAAGTACGTATAGGGACAGTTGGAGAAAGATTTCTTTAAAATTTAAAAAATTCTTTAAAAAAACATGCACACAAGGCCACTGCAGACATTACCTTGTGGTCCGTAAATGAACCTGTAGTGTAGAGTATTAACTACATATTTACCCAACACAGTAGCAGTTACTAATTAAGTAGTAGAAAGTACTGCGGCTACGTGGTCATTCATGAAGGAACTGTGGACTCTTCTTGGAGAAAATCTGCTTTCATTATAGCGTTGATGCTCATTACACACAAATAAAACATCAATGCGAAGCAGTTACAAATACACACATAGTAGATGCCCCAGCTGAAACTCCACTTATGTAAATCACAAATTATTCTAATTTCTTGGACCCAGCGTACAGAAACTGTGTTCCCTCTCGTATTCTACTTTGAAAAACAATCTGAAATCATTACTGACCATTGATGCATTGTTAATCTATTGGAGTGGAATCTGATCTGCAGTGTCGGAGACTAGTGGTTTCTTTCTTGTTGTATCCATACAGACACTAAGACAATCACTCACTCACACATACTGTCACGAACACACCCACTCACACATCCACAAAGGCACTCCCACACCCACTCACCAACCTATACAAGCATCCACTCTGAACGGTTACAAATGACAGTTAGGAAATTACATGTACAATAACTTAGGAACTCACTCAAAAAAACAAAGCTTACAGGGACATAACAGATAGATTTTTTTTTTCCAAAAATGTTTAAATTCACAGGAAAAAACAAATGGTAAAGGGACGATATTGTTTTTTTTATAACCAATTTTATTGGCATTTTAAACAACTAAACATAGCACCACTTTGACGTATCAGACATTTCAATATATTTACAAGTGGATTCCCCCATCTGGTTGTTTGGAGTGTGAGCCTATCCTTGCTGCGTATACTCAATCCAGCAGTCCCATCCACTTGCCCCATATACGCACATGTTTAGCCGGGCACCCTCTTGCTTCACATACAGCTTTTTCTTGGACAGCGCACCAGTCTACACCCCTGCGACATTTTGCAATAGAGGGAGATGTCGACTCTTTCCAGGCCGCTGTAATGTCTCTTTTGGCTCTCAGAATGGCTAGAAATAGTTTGTCAGCACAGGAGCCATCCAGCCTCTCCATCACCCCTAGAAGAAGGGCAAGGGGATTGAGAGGGACCTCCTACCCCAGTATGCCACTCAGTTCAGATACAGATGACGCCCAGTATTTAGAAAGGAAGGCCCAGGACCAGACCATGTAGAAAAAGTCAGATGGCTCCGTCTTACAGCGCGGACATTGTGGGGTTAGGAGGAAACCCGCTTTGTGGAGCCACACCGGGGTAAGATATGCGCAGTGAAGGTAGTAGATTTGAATGAGGCGGAGCCTGGCTGATATAGTGAGTGTCCCAGGGGCCATCAGAGCATCTCTCGAGTCTTCCTCCTCCAGAGGACCAGAGGACCAAGTCAGCGATCCCAGCGGGCTCTGAGAGGTTCTAGTGTGGATGGGGTATTGTTTATCAGGGAACGATACATTTGGGATATTCCTCCTTTTCCCAAGTTCCCCATGAAAAGCTTGGCCTCCAGTGGGCTAAATTTGGTGATTGTCGTGTTGTCAGGAATGTGGAGGGCTAGGGCGTGTTGCAGCTGAAGGTATCGGAAGAATTGGGTGGAGTGTAAGGAGTATGCCTGTTGTAGATCCCAAAAGGAGGACAGGTGCTCTCCCTTCCATATATCTCCCAGGCAAGTCATACCGATCAAATCCCATTTCTGGAAGCCTGTTAGTGTTACAACCTCCCTCAGCCAAGTGCCGTGCCACAGCAATGTTTGTAGTGAAAGTTTAGTGTCCCAGTGAATGTGTTGCAGCACAGACCGCCATGCTAGGAGAACTGTATGGGTAACTATTAGTAGAGCGTGAGGAATTGGGGGTCCATAAAGCATGGCCTGGACTGGACAGGACGGATGTACTTGTGAGAATCCAAGGCTCTCCAGTTCCAGTCGATAAGTTGGATCCGACCATCTGCCGTTAAACCAGTCATAGGTCACCAGAAGGCGGGTGGCTATGTAGTACAAAAAGAGATTTTTCTTCCCCATACCCCCTTCATATGTGGCCCGTTGACAAGTTGTGAGGGCCAGATGTGATCTCAAACCACCCCCAAGGAAGTTTGTGATTACCTCATCCAAGAGAGGAGTGGATCGCCTGGACTTCGAGATAACTCACACAGACTTCACCTATCTTGGTCCCCATAGAATCTTGACAAGTCTTGATGGCGTGCAATATGGTGGCTAGGTCTCCTTCAGGGTGGCCAGTCGTGCAGGGAGCTGTCTCACTCTGGGTGGGGCCACTGAGTGTATATTGTTACATTCTGGTCTGGGTCGGTTGGGCCTTCGTTCCTTTATCCTTTCCCATGATGGAACGGATCTCTAGGGGGGGGTTCGGACCAACCCCGCAGCACACGCCTCTACTTTGGGTCGCTGAAGCACCGGTCGGCTCAGCCGGATGGGACGGGCCCTCTGCCCCGGGACGAATTTAGGCAAGGGTCGGGTTGGAAAGGCCCACACCGTCACCGAGCTCAGGGATGACTGTTTAAGCAGGTGGTCTAGCGTTCAGGGACGGGAAGAAGTGCAGGGCACGCGGGAGGTGTCCGAGCTCCTAGCTGGTACTACGCAGGAGTATGTGGTTATTTGTGCATGGGCTGCAGTGTGTCATTATTCTCCTCCACTGGATGTGGGTCAGGCCCCGGAGCTCCCACTCACACTGGGCCTCTAATTTCGGTTGGGCCTTCCCTTAGATGGATTCAGGTGCCACCCCTCATGCCACAGATGCACACAGTATCCTGCTCCTCCCACACCATCTGCACCTCGGGGCAAGTGGAGTGCCGGGTATTCACGACGATTGTGAGCTCACCCCCCCGGAACACAGAAGTAAGCCCACTCGGTTGACCAGGTCCGAAAGGGGGGTTGAGCCTTCTGAATGGGTGGGTGTGTGAGTTTGCTGCTCGGGGATCGATGCGCTTCCGCTCTTCGCGGTGGTTGCTGCTCCTGGTTAGGATGGTTTGGGCTTAGTGGGACAGTAGGTCATTTGGCACACCCCGCTGATCGCAGGCCCCCAGCCTTCACAGGTTCAGGGCTTTGGGGTAATGAAGAAGCCGCTTTGAGGCCTCGCAGGGTCCCAGGGACGTTATAGTTAGGAAATAACATTTAAAAAACAGAGAAATTCACTGAAAAAAACAAAGGGTACAGGGACATTATAATTAGGAAATAGATGTTTTCTATTTTTTTTTATAACCAACTTTATTGAAAGTTTTACAGCAAGACACATTGTATCACACCATAAAAATTGCAGGCACAGTAGCAGACAGCAATGCCTGACATCAGCATGGCTAGGCAAAACAAAATCAGATTGATAGACCATAGTAGTCGCACCAGTACCCCCAAATACGGGCATGTTTCTGAGGACAGCCGCGGGCTATGAAATATGGTTTCTCCTGGTGTGCACATCCATCCACCCCCAATGCCAGCACCTGACAGGACGGATGTACTGAGAGCACATTATGTATCCCTTATCAGGGGGAGATTGTTCCTTTTTCATATCGACATGGCTAGATGTATGTATGGAAGTAACTGAAAAATATTTGACTCAGGCTGCAACCTAATCTCAAATTGCTGAACGTGTGGAAGGTGTAGTTATGAGTTAAGAGTTTTGAATCAAGAATAGGAACTATTGAACAAGGGTTGAATCTTCACCCTCTAGATATTTGAGGGATATGTATGTGTTGTATTGAAAAGATGTCCAGTAGTCCAAGGTACATTATGTAAGATGTTCATTTAAGTAGATGACATGAAGAGTCTCACCAGGAGCAGCCTTCCTGATACTAAGCCCATTCTCCAACTGACTCCTAAAACCACCCTTCCCTCCAGCGATAACAGCCAGCCCACCATCACCACCTGGATACCGGGCACCACCGAAGACACCACCATGACCATGAAGAGCACCCACTCAGGAGCCCCCGCAGACCCCTGCCCTCCGCACATCTTCCACAGAGCCACCGCCACCATAGGACCGGAGCTACGTCGCATGATGAAGGCCAGCTTCGAATCCGGCATTTTCCCCGACTGGAAGCGGGCAGAGGTCAAGCCCCTCCTCAAGAAACCCTTGGCTGACCCTACGTACCTGAAAAACTACCGTCCCATCTCTCTCCTTCATTTCGCAGCCAAAGTCACAGAGAAAATCGTCAACGAAGAGAACGCTATTCTTGACTCTTCCCAGTCTGGTTTCCGCAGTAACCACAGCACCGAGACCGCCCTCCTTGCCACCACCGACAACATCTGCATGCTCCTCGACCAGGGCCACACCGCGGCTCTCATCCTGCTAGGCCTCTCTGCAGCCTTCGACACCGTCTCCCATCGCACTCTTGCAGCCAGACGCCGGCATATGGGGAACCGCCCTTGACTGGATCCACTCCTTTCTCACCGGCAGAACCCAAAGGATCAGACTCCGACCCTTCCTCTCCAAACCCACAGAGATCAACTGCGGAGTACCCCAAGGATCATCGCTCAGCCCCACGCTCTTCAACATCTACATGGCCTCCCTTGCCGCCATCGTCAGCCAGCATGGACTCAGCATAATATCCTACGCCGACGACACCCAGCTCATCCTGTCCCCCACGAATAATCCCAAAGACACCATACTCAGCTTCCAAGAAGGAATGAAAAACGTTGCAGCCTGGATGAGCAGCAGCTGCCTAAAGCTCAACTCGGAGAAGACAGAGGTCCTCGTCCTCTGACCCTCCCCCACCGCCTGAGACAACACCTGGTGGCCCTCCGCGCTCGGAAACCCACCCACCCCTACGGACCACGCCCGAAACCTCTGCATCATTCTCGACTCCTTCCTCACCATGACTCATCAGAACAACGCCGTCACCTCCACCTGCTTCAACTCCCTCCGCAAGACCTTCAAGTGGATCCCCCCCCCCCCCCGAAGCCAGGAAGACCGTCACCCACACACTCATAACTACCAGACTGGACTACGGAATCGCCATCTACGCTGGAATCAACAAATCCCTGCTACACAAACTCCAGACCATCCAGAACACCACGGCCAGACTTGTCCTCAGCAACCACGACGTGAGCACATGACCCAACACCTGCGAGACCTCCACTGGCTCCCCCGCGAGAAAAGAGTAACCTTCAAGCTACTCACCCATGCCTACAAATCCCTCCACAACATTGGACCCAAATACCTCAACGATAGTCTCTTTCCACGTACCCAAAAGAAAACCCTGCTCCGCCGGCCTCACCCTAACAGGAACCCCGCACATCCACTGAACCAGAGAAGGTGGAAGGGGCTTTCTCTTACGTCGCAGCCAAGGCCTGGAACGAGCTCCCAGTCAACATCAGACACCCCCCCACTCTGCAAATCTTAAGGAAGAGCGTCAAGATCTGGCCTTTCGGCTGACCCGGAGTTCCACCCCCACCACCTCCCCCGGGCCTTAAGGCCCTCACGGGTGAGTAGCGCGCTTTATAATTCCCTGATTGATTGTTGATTGATTGGTTGACTCTCTCACTCATCCAACATTCCACACACCAACATTCCACAACCCAGTCACACTGGCTGAGTAGCAGGTATAACAGTATGCTGATACAACAGACTGAAGATTTGATTCAAGTGGGAGATTCAGCCCATTGAACCACAATAAGTAACTTGAGAGCACTGAAAAAGCGCTAGTGAGCGCGAAACATGTGTTGGCTGTATTGGTGTAATAAATGACTCATGGAAAGAATAAAATATAAAGAAAGACACAGGAATCAGTACAAGAATCTTTATTGTTTACTTTTGTTAAACTTTCCAATTAAAAAAACTATATATATATATATAAGTGTGTGTGTGTGACCTTAAATATTTTTTGGTGGAGTCCTTTTGTTTCCGTGATTCGGGTCCGACCAAAACAAAGTCCTATTTCTATATCTACGGCCGTCTCGGTTTTTTTCAACCTGAAAATGACAATGACACTAGAAACGTGAAGTCTTATTTTTTTTCAAAAGGATTAATATTACGTATTGCCGTCAGGCAGCGTGAAGACCATCTCTCGAACGGAATCGGTACCTACGAAAATCAAAGAAAGACAATCTTTAAAAAAATACACCTGGAAGTCTACTGTAATTCTAGCAGCCATGATTCAATTGAGGTTTGCTGCATAGATTTGAAATGCACTAAGGAACACACAAAAATTCTGTAACACAAAAGCCATGGAATATGTTGATACCATCTATTTAAGTAGAAATAAACGAAAGCAAAACAATTTACATGTATTTTTTTTAAGCGAAACTAAACTATTTGCGCAAATTTCGATATGTATTTAAATATTTGATTGCAAGTGTTAAATTAGAAAAAATGTGTTTTGAAAATGTTCGTATTGACCAATAATTTAAAAAAAATACTCCAATATGGCCGCCACGGTGACGAAGCTGCTTACTGACTCTGGGGTGAGCGCATACTCCTCTCCTTATGTCTAGTAGCTTCACGCCGCAGTGAGGTTTTGAGTACTGAAGAGGGATTCAGCCTTTACCAGAGTTACAGAAACCTGACAGACGTTTACGTTGGCAGTATGGGTTCGGAATCTAGGTGAGTTAAAGCAGACTGTGTTCAGTGAGGGGGAACCAAAGAGAGAAACTGGCGAACAAGACTACCATCCCAGTTGAGGTGGCTGCCCAGCTCTATGGTATTAGGTTTGGGGGTGGTGGCTTTAGCTTTTGCTGTGCACATATTTAGCAGATATATGTGAGTATTATTTAGTAAATCTGTCAACGTCAGGCGCATGACGACAAAAACCTTTTTGTGAAATTCTAGTGTTCATGCGTGTGTACAATATACAGAAGGGTTGCCGTTTCGTTCTTTGTTAGACTGAGCGTTCAATTACTAATCGACGACTTCTGGGAATTGTTAGTCTTTGCTTTACTGTACTCTCTTGGGCAAATAAATCTAACAGCGATTTGTTATAACACGGCCTTGCACAGGACGCATGGTCTTCTGATACTGAGCTCTATATGGTAGCACTCGTGTGCCTTAGAACACGTGAAGACACAATTTCAAACATACACCCACTGCTGCCCAAATACGTCACTAATTGACTAAGCCATCACTCTTTGTCACTGAATGGCTTATGCACACACAGGTTTTTCTCAAGGTTAAGAAAAGAGTCTTGGGCGGAACTAAGGTTTCTGGTTGAACTTACGGTGGTGGGGCATGGCCCAGCTTCACAGGCCACCAAACTCGCAATCTAGTTATTGGCTCCTGGCCGAAAACAAGCATTGGCATAGCCAATAGGTTTCGCCTTTGGGGCCTTATAAGTGTTTAGCCATTCAGCACATTATCACCCACCGGGCAGATTTCTGTAATGGAACTAGTACTTATGTAAAGTGCTTTGATACCTTCATTTGCGCTACATAATTCAAAAAATAACAAGCATTTGCAATGCAATAGGTCTCGCATTTGCGAGAGTTTGAGCTATTAGCATTGTAAATGACAGTGCCTTTTATTTATGTTTTAAAAAAACCAAACTTAAATAAAAAGCATTGTCATTTACAATGCCAATAGCTCAAACTCGTATAAATGCAAGACCTATTGCATTGCAAATGCTTGTTTGTTTTACTTTGTGGCTGTGTTGCGTTTCATCCTTTCGGTCGCTTAGTTCTGTGGAGCTCGTGCGTTTTTGAGATCTGCAAGTAGTTACACATGAAGCATGTGTTGCTGCAAAGGGGGTGTGCTGCTTGAATATTACGCATTGGTTGATGCTCGGACTACTTTCTGTTGCCCGCCGCGTGCCCTGTGTGCGGCGGGCCCCCAACAACCAAAATTGCCTCGGCTCATGGCAGCCGGGGCCCGCCGCGTGCCCTCTGTGCAGCGGGCCCCGGCAGAAATGCCTCCCGAGGGCCCGCCGCACACTGGGCACGCGGCAGGCCCCCAAAACAGTGAAAATGCCCCTTACCTTTGCTTTGCCTCCCGAGACGACGATCCGCCAGACCAGTGCAGCGCCACTCCAGACCAGACCAGGTGAGTCGTCAGCAAAGTGAAAGAACAGCACAGCAGGCAGGTGAGGGGTGTAGATAAGCATCACACCTCGCGCCTGCCTGCTGTGAGGACCCCCCTTCTATTGGCCCCCGTGGCAAGAAAGAGCCACTGGGCCAATAGAAGAGGGCGGGTCTGCTGGATGCCAGGATTTCGCGGGCACTTTTGTAAAAATCGCGGCATTTTTACAAAAGTGCCGATTTCGCGATTTTTTTTGCAAATCGCGAAATCCTGGAGGGTCTGTATAGTGTGAATCAATAGGGCAAATTGCTCCGGGTTTATATTTATACCACCAGTATTATTACCTTCATACAAATTAATTCAAGTAGCGGGGCTATTGGGAGCGGATTGAACTATTTCTAATCTTTTTTTTACTGTATTTCCCCCCGCGTTTGAGTTGTGACTTTCTGCAAGTTCTCACTGGTCTAGAGGCAGGCGGTGACTGCTCTGTAGCCCCGATAGGTGTATCGGGTAGATCATCGTGCATTTCAGCATAAACCTGTACTTCAGCTGTTATAAATGCCCTATTGCCCACGTTTGGGATATCCGGGATATTAACCCCAACTGAGGGCACCTCTAAGGGGGGAATATCTACGTCTGACACAGGTTGGCTCCCTCGCCCTAGCGAGGCCCTAAGATCATTGTTAATTCGATTCACCATTTTTACCAAATAGTTGTCCATGATGCCCAGCCCGGGTACAGGTTTATCAATTTTAGATTTAGACATCGTCCTGATTTGTTTTTACACTAAGATAATGTATGGATAAACAGGACAAAACTAACAAACTTTGAATACACTTTATACTATTAGAAAGGTTGAATGTCTCATTTGGTGAAATAAGTCCTTTTGACACACGACCAAAGTCTATGGCCCAGCCCAGCCTCCTCCGGCCTCTGAGGGCCTGAGAGGGCCCGCCCTTTGCCCGGGCTTAGCCCCGGGCGCTCCCGCAACGCGGGTAATGGTCTTTGCTTTTAAGCGCCACCTGGCGCGGTATTGCGGAATGCGACTTCCGGTCCCCGAGGCAGGGGCAGCTGGGTAATGTAGTTTTGGCCCCCTCGCTCTCCCCCACTCAGCGGCAGCACTCAGATTCTTCAAGGTGCAGCGGCGGAGGGAGAGCGGTTCCCAAGGCACGGGGCAAGGCAGCAAGAATACAATCCTTCAGGTTCAACAATAAGTAGTTCTTGGAATATGTCCCCGCTCCACCGAAAATGGCCTTTGCTTTTAAGCGCCACCTGGCGCGATATTGCGGAATGCGACTTCCGGTCCCCGAGGCAGGGGCAGCTGGGTAATGTAGTTTTGGCCCCCTCGCTCTCCCTCACTCAGCGGCAGCACTCAGATTCTTCAAGGTGCAGCGGCGGAGGGAGAGCGGTTCCCAAGGCACGGGGCAAGGCAGCAAGAATACAATCCTTCAGGTTCAACAATGAGTAGTTCTTGGAATACGTCCCTTTCTAGGTACTGCGACAAACTCGAACTGTCGGGTACCTGTGTCTTGTCTCAACATTATGTGATCTATGGCAATTTACTCCTTTTGTTTGTGCCTACAAAGAACCCAAATGCTGCTCGAAGCTGCGAAAACAATCTTTACGGGCATACTAATGTATTGGCTCATTTTCAAGCAGGCCCTTTTGGGAAAAAAAGCCTGCAGAGGTTCTTCCTCCTTAGGTCACATCTGACCCCATCCTAGAGCCACAAATACAGATGCTCATGTGACACACATACTATCTACAGCAGAAGCCGCAGACACTTGTGCAGCTTATTTTGTAGCAGCTTAATGCCACGAAGGTGCAAAAAGTGGACAAACGCCAGCTGCACCTCAGCCTCTAGGTCACTGATGTAATTCATTCAGCCTCTGGGGTGAAAAGACTTGAGTGTGCAAAAAGTCACCAGGTACCAAAAGTCACCAGGTGGCCCATTGTTATGTCCTGGGGTTTCAGCCAACACTGTGCATGCTGGGATTCTTAAGCCTATACATGTAACAGCATACCTGCCTGGTGCCAACTCACACGGTGGTAGGGAAAACCAGCTGAACAAGCATTTGCAGTGTAATAGGTCTCGCATTTACGTGAGTCTAAGCTATCGGCATTGTAAATGACAATGCTTTCAATTACGTTTCAAAAACTGAAACCTAAATAAACCTAAATAATTGTCATTTACAATGCCAATAGTTCAAACTCGCTAAATGCGAGACCTGTTGCATTGTAAATGCTTGTTTAATAGAGGAATAAGGAAAGCATGCTTCCAGTTGAGTTCAGCTGATGCTGACTGGATCAAAGGATTGCATAAAGCAGCAAGAACTGGATATATGATATTAGGCGTGCTGGTAACAATGTTAGGAGGGCAAGGATCGCTTGGATATTCTGTTTTGGTAAATGAAATCAAATTGTGTCCTTTCTCTACTTGGAAGAATATTAAAGTTGGGGAGTTTCTGTCTCAATGAGAGCATGGAGAAAACACTCTATTGTAATTTCTGAGGGGGGGGGAGGGTGGAAAGCCTAACTAATTAGTAGTAATTATTTATTTAAGCAAATACTGAGCTTATTGGACCATAGCTACTGAGAAGGGAGGATAGACATTAGCAGGTGGACAAGGTCCTTGACAGTATCAATGTGAATGAACAAAACTTTATTGTATTTAAACAAATCAATTACATTAAATAATGCAATGAAGAATGGTAAAACAATGATTAAAATACCCACGGTCCAAAGAAAATTTGAGGTCAGGTAAAGTTTAAATGTCTGTCGGTGTGGTTAATAACAAATTGTATGTCAGGTCCAGAAATTTAATAGGCTTTGATTTAAAAGAATCAGATTGTAAGTCAATTCTTGACAGTGGATAAGATCTTGGGGGTGGAATTACAAGAGGTTTCAAATATATATATATATATATTTGCTTGATTAGTACAAACCAGGCATTGATATTCTTTGGTTGCTGATTTATAGAGCTTTGCCTGCGGTATCATAAGAAACATGATATTTGCATTCAAGTTTCTTGAAGTGTTCCATGTCCCAGATCTAGTTTCCTCAGTTGTCACTGGTTTGGTTAAAGAGGTGAATTTACTTTTATGTTTCATTTGTGGTCTTTAAATGTTCACTTTCAGTGCTATATTCCTAGTAAAGCTACTTTGTGGGATGCTTTATCCCATTTGTAGATTGATAATTTGGTTGTTCCAGCTAGCCATCTCAAAAAATTTCGGGTTCCATTAGGCCATGCCCTTCTTCCCTTTGGTGGCCTATTTCATGGATGCTTTTGTGCAGCATGCGCACCGAAGGTCAACTGTGCACCTGGACCACACCCAGCGTCAGGAACCCTAGTCAATCAACCCCACTGTTCTTTATGAACTAACTTTTTTTCTGAGATTCTTCTCTCACTTAATGTCCCAGGTAATGTCTATCCTGGTGCCTTCTCTCGTCAGCTGTCCTTTTTTGAGCATTATTCATGCTCTTCTTGTGGTTGTTCCAGCGGCACCCTTTTTCCCTGAGGATCTCGCTTTCAGTCTCACTCTTTTCCCCCTGGACCCTACCAGGTTCTCTCTACACATTTTCTTCCGTATATTAATGATTGTGAGATCCCTACCTAAAAACTCCATGAACATTTATGATTTTATTATTTTTCACCCAGTTGACACCCTGTTCCTCACTGAAAATTGATTACACGATTCTTCCTCATCTGATCTTTCTTTAGCGATTCCCAGAGGGAATCATCTTGATAGACAACCTCACAAACAAGTAGGGAGACTTGGCTATTATATTTCACTCCTCGTTCACTTTCCAGTTTTTTTTCTCTAGGGTAATGCATGCTTTTAATCCAATTCAATCCCTCATCCTCTTTATCTGGTGTTTTTATTTACCACCGACCGGGTCCTAGAACTAACTTCAGCACTTCTATTACAGACATCACTAAAATAATATCTTTCATCCATATTCAGTAACCTTTACTGAATCCCTTAGGTTTCTTGATCTCTGCTAGTTAGTTTCCTCTCTCACTTATTGGGCAGCTCATATCCTAGATTCCAGGTTTTGATAACTATCATCCACTTTTAGTCCTTGCGTCTTTTCCTCTTATGTGGTCTGATCATTTTGCAGTTCTTTTATTATTCCTCAACAGCCTTCTCCAGGCACTGTTTCCGATATTTCTTCCAAACGCTCCTGCAATAAAGTGAGTTCCCCCTGAGTTTGTTGTTGCTCTTTGTTCATATCCTATCGCTGTTACTTCGGACATTGATGCTGCCGCCACCAACTTTAATGTCTGAATTCTGGATGCCATTGACCCACCCCACCAGTTTATTACCACTCTTCTCAAACTACCCCTCTGAGCCCTGGTACGTGTCTGAACAGAGGCTTGCCAAATGTCATTACAAATCGCTTGAATGCATCTGGTGGAAGTTTTATGGAGCTTTTGTCAAAGAGTACACTATAGAGGGGCAAATACATCTTACAATCGTCTCATTTGCTGTACACTCATTTCTGCATCAAAATTGATACTCCAGAAAGCCTCCTCACATGAGACCTTTTCTACTGTCAAAAGTCTTTTACATCCTCCTATTTGCAGTAATTCTATCTACCCCACACAGTAGCTTTGTTCAGATCTCTCCATCTTTGTTACTCAATCTTTGGGTGAGTCTCTTGGATCTTCCATCTGTCTCCCTCTACTGAATTCTCATTGGCTGAATTTGCTATGATCCCCATCAACATTATTCGTTCCTCTAGCTTGTTAACTAAATCCAGTTCTCCTCTTGACATGATTTATCTTGCTGTTAGTGATTTAGCCCCTACACTTCTCTCTCTTCCATTTATGTTCCTCAGCATCTGGAAGCATGTTGAGGAACAGAGCAGAGGGCAGTTCATACATAAATCCATGAATCAATTTCAAGCAGACAGGCAGTTCAAGTGTAACCAGGATGTCTAAAACAGCAGACAACTAACCACATTCCCTAGGGTACATCTTGCATGCATTTTGTGCTTCTAATTACATAAGCCAAAAATCCTATTTAACCCCCCCTCCCCCAATGTGCACAGTCAAGCCGTTGCCCCTAGAGAGTCCTAACCCAACCTCGATTATTTGCTTCATCACTTTCTAGACAGTTGAACTTCTATCTGCCCCAGATTTTCTCAAATTTGTCGAGGCAGCCTCTGCCCTCAAACTATCTTTTCGCCTCCGCTTACACCAGTCTATCGCTGCGAGTCACTAGTCTTCACCGACATCCCTTTGGAATTCTGACAACATCAAAATCTGCATGGTCTGGTAAATAATGGATGCCATTCCCTTGTTAAATTCCGGCATGTTTGACATGCTGAAATTTACCGAAAGGTAAGATATTTAATGCATCCATTGATTACTGAGTGTGTTAATATAACACCAAGCTCATAATTCCGGCCCCTGCGTGAACAGAAGTTCGGTAAACACTGACCCACTTGTAAACGAGGCCTAAGGAGTATTGTTAGATTCTAACGCAAACCTTCCCATAATTCCATAAAAATAGAAGAGGTAAGAATCGTGAAGTCTGAAAATGTAAATGAAAGTTGAATTTGAAGTATGAAAATCGAAAAATAAAATCAAAAAATAATTCTCAGAAGTCTATGGTGATCCTTTAGGATGCCTAGGATATTTACACAGAATAAAATTAAAAATGGATGCACGATTCAATATCTGCAAGGTAAAAAATGTACCTATCACAATTAGTGAAGCTGTTAGGAAGTTGAGAGGATGACAAAATCATGAATAGTAAAAGCAGGAAGGCTACTAAATAGCTATCTCCAGTTGTGCTAGAACACAAACCAGGGTCAAGATCAAGTTGTGCACTGACCTGAAAGAGTTGAATACAAATGTAGTTGTGAACAAATATCTGATATCTGAGTCAATGACAGTATTGAAGGGAGCTCATATAGTCGCAATCTTGGATATGAAGTCAGCGTTCCATGAAATCAAACTAATAAACTCATAATGGCATTTTTCACACCACATGGCACCTGGAGATGTGGTGAAATGTTGTTTGGTTTAATATTAGCAGTAGGAACATTCCAGAGAGCAATGGAGTGTACTGAAATGAATTAAAGAATTAATGATGTATCAGGACACTGTACTAAAATATGGTTATAGTGGAAAGACGAAGTGGAAGGGAAGCCGCATATAACCAACTACACAGCCTAAGAGATTGTACAGCCCCTTCCAGGCAGCACCTAATTACAATAAAGAAGATCGGTTCTAAGGCTGTACATTTGAGGTTGGTTTCAAAATCATAGAGGAATCAAAGGCAGAATAATTTGGGAGAAGGCATTTTAGTTGTTGTTCTCTAGGAAACTTCAAGCCAACAAGTTTATAGACTTCTTATTAACTATGTTGCTTCATCATGGCTTGAAAAAGATTTCAAACTATTACTCAGTCTATTGTATTTATGGGGATACATGCTACACTGCAGGAAAACGTGTTTAATTACTACCTATGCATGCCTGTGGGTTCTCTTTTGCTTCTTGCTGCAGTTGGAAAAACTCTGTGACCCTTAGATTTTGTGACATCAGTGTTATTGTATTGTCTTGGCATTTCATAGCGCTTTAGAATCCCACGTGGTGCCCAAATATGTGGTTTCTTTAATATCTCTTCAGGATTTTACAGTACACAGATCTAATATATTAGCATAAAAATATAACCAAAACAAACATTGGTAATTGGTTTCGCCTCTGTGATCAATAATAATGTTTTTTTTGTACATTTTAGATTGGTGAGCAGTTTAGCAATGTAAATTAAAGAAACCACAAATTTGGGCACCACGTGGGATTCTAAAGTGCTATGAAATGTTAATACGGGGACATTCACGTGTCGATTTGATCTTACTGGTGTACGAACACACACACACACAATTCTACACGTGCATCATTACTATGAGTGGCTCAATTCTTTCTCCTGGGAGTCAAAGCATTAAACTGTACATCAATATGTTTCACAGTAAACAGTATAACAGGTGGAAGACGTGAATAGGACATGCTCCTAAGAATCAATAAATGCTTGGCTTATTCGTGATTCTAGAGTCTGCGAGGGTTAATTCCTGAATCTTTTCCGTGGACACTTCTATGTCCTCCACCCTCCTATAAAAGGCGAGATATTAGCGTAGTAATCTGACCATGACCCTCCTCCCCCATGTCGGGCACTAGTGAAGCTGGGCAAGCTGAAGATTACTGGGGCTAACCTAAATTACAAAGAATTCTTTGCCTGGTCAAGTGGCAGAAAAAACTGAGATTTAAAGACTTTTAAGCTGAATTTCAAAAGAGGTCCACCGATAGGTTCTTATTCCTAAACCTGGAGTATGAAAAGACTGACACAGATAACCTTAACCCTATCCAGAGCTTCAAGAGATTAAAAATGACCTAAAAGGATGGTTTCTGGAATTAGTAATCCCTCAGAAAATGTAATTATTTGTAATGATCCTGGGCCAACACTTTCCCAGAAATCCAAGCCCAAATCAAGAACAAATCAGCGTGTAACTCATTAAAAATATCCATAACAGAAGTAACATAATGAAAACGTTAGCAATTCTCCCAGTAAGAGCTCCAATGCCATTTACAAATTTAAGCATAGCAGCATCCCCTTTAACCTTCATTGAAATAAAGTTAATCTCTAAACTGAGGAGTCGCCTGATCCCCAAACATGAAATGAGATTGTACTGAAGGTAGAGATTTAGATGCATACATTGCTATGTTAGCATAAGCGCGTTAGCTTTTAGAAAGCCATCTTGCCACTTTTGCTGCTTTTGCACACGACACTGCAGAGACATGTTATTATTTGAGAACTGCTTGCTTGCCTTTTCTTCACATGAGAACTGTCTGTTGTTCACATCCCTAGACGTGCACTGCGACCTTGGTCTGAACATTGTGTGCAAAACACTCTGAGCCGCCAGACAATGTATGTTTTTGAGTCCAGGTTGATCAGCCCACTCTCTAGTCATAATATGCACACAGCTGCAAATACCTGAATGTCGAGCCTTTAATATTACAGTTTGCATGCGTTAGAAACGCATTCTGGAGAAGAACATTTCCAGGCGCAGAGCAAAGCTGATCCTGTGACGTGATTCACCTAAAGCTGATCTTTACGGTATGGGGTTCCCCATTCAAGCCTAGAGACCTTCTATTAGCCTACTAATATTAGTTTACTAGCGAAAGGAAGGTGGCTGCATTCCACTGTCATTTATACTATGATTTCTCCTTTCATTTTCTATGGTATTGTAACAATGCTGATGGTTTTAATTATAATCATTTGTCTGCTTATGTTAGCCAAAGTACTGCATCTTAGGACACATAGTTTATAAAATAAACCTTTTAAACTTTACCGTGTCTCTGATTACTCTTGTTGTGGACTGATATGAGAATAATAGCGAACAGGTATTTCTGAATCCCACCATTCCTGAGAGTACTCTAAGTCGCTTGTTCTGGGTTGTCTATACATTGGGACCTCCGAGATAATACGGATAACGAATGGGACACTGATTCTGGTTGGATAGGGGTTCTGGGTACTGAGATGTGTTTTTTGGTACACCACAATTCACTGAGGTCCTGGTTTCCTGCGCATAGTTCAGTGCATGAGCAGAATCCCTGCAACATGGCGCACCTAACGTTTGGTCTTTTGATTTGAAACGCCTTTAGTAGTGCTTATATTAGTCCACAACACCTTCACTCTTGTTTCCGGATAACGGGAGTGACGGATTTCACCTACCTGTTAGTAACCTAATAGGTTCATACAAGCTTGTAAATTAAAAAAGTGTTTTATATTACTGAACCCTTGTGCTACTGTAAAATCCGTAGTTGTTCTTCTCTATATCCTTATGGCGGTCGAAATTGCAGCACATAGTCGTACGCCTTTGCGGCGTCATTTGACGCAGTATGGGGTACCGGATGATGGGATGGCCGTAATTTTTGTGGTGAGTGCGGACGCGTCCCACCCTTACGAGTTGTTTTGCTCTTGGGTAACGCTGCCGGAAGCGAATGCAAATGATTAGACGTTTCACTCGTATACTCACACACACGGATCCCAGCAAATAATACGCCATACAGGACGCTGGAGTTTCCCCTTTCAGCCTGGCAGCATAGCATTTGGTTTAATGGCACCCTTCCCCATGCGGTTGCACCGGCTAGACTCGGCCCTTTGTCGATTCCAGGGGCCACGTGGCTGGTGCTGGCCGGATTCACGCCTCACCCCCGCTATTTGACTATTGCGGTGGATGAAATGCGTACACTCCATACAGCCCTCATTACAGTATATAGGGCCTTGGTGCAATACGTTTTGCGCAATGTGCAGGTGGGGGCACCTGCTGTTGCGGGACTACCAGCTGGTCACCCTGCGGTTGTTATTAGCCCTGTCATAGTTCAATCGGTGATGGACAAGCGCCCCCAGAATAAGGACGATTTGCCTTATTGGCTTGCCGAGAAATTTTACCAACTGGAAGCAGTGTTTCCACTCTCTAGAACTGTGGAGAAACACAGAATCCTCACCATTAGTTTGCCGAAAGACTTAGTCCCGGAAGTGGCCGATTGTGACAACTGGGGTAAGGTTTTTGCCGCGGTCTACTCGAAGTGCTTTGGCACTCCGTCTATGGCTGTGCTTCCCTCCGTCATTAAACGTGTTCAAGATAACCACGGTCTGGAGGCGGCTGTTAAGTTGGGAATGCGACTTGTCGGAGTATTCGACGTAGTTGCCTCTCTCGTCCTTGGTAATCTCAAGGGAGATGCAGTACAATTCCATGGCTTAGCCCGAGCCGATGAGCTCGATAAGCCCAAAGAGTTGACTAAAATTATTGAGGAAGTGTATAGAACAATTGGCCGCAGTAGTTTAGGGGTTAAACCAACTATAGTCATTCCTGACTTGATACAACAAACTAAGGCGAGCTCATCCAACTTTTCCAAAGCAAAATTGGCGACAAAAGAAACAGGGAAAGCAGCAACAGAAACAGGGGTCTCGTCCTGCGTCTCCCATACAGCCGACTAGTGAACGCACATACGATTTGCGCGATCGCACTAGTATTAAGTAACCTGATAGATTTCAGGTTACTGAACGTTCTCCCCGTTCTTCACAGGAAACATCGGCCTCGCAGTCCGGTGGCGGAGAACGTGGCAAAGGTCGGGGTGCCCAACAAGGACGTGAGCAACCCCGTCAGGCTGACGGTAAAGCAAAGCAAGGCGAGTTTGCACGTCAACGTCCCCCGTTTCAGAAGAAGAAGGTTGCTGCGCTAACAGCGAGGTATGCCACAGATAATGTGGATGCAGCTTCGGAACCTGACATGGGCGCTAACGCTGCTCGACAGCGCAGCGGAGTTTACAGTAGTGCGGCAAGCACTACGTCCATTTCTGGAGGCGACAGCAACTGACACATTCATTACTGTAGAAACTGCGGACACTAGAGTGGCTCCCCCGACAGACTATATGACATAGTCCTCTTAATTGAAGGTGACATACAACGCACAATACAAGGAATTTTTGGGGATAATCTGACCTCTTCCTATGACATTCTCTTGGCAGAGGCAGACTGGCCCCCGACATTCATTTTAGATGCTCATAGAGGGGAGGAGGTAATCCTCCCGTCCTTTGCGCATACAGTGCCAAAGGAGCATGCTGAAAGGTTTGCCGAAGAGTGGGCTCAGGTGCTTGCACCGGCTTTATATCGTACTCAGGTGGGCTGGGATAAATTGTCCCCCAGCCATGAGATTCCCTTGCGGTCTATGCCTCAACCACAACCCCAATATCCCTTGCGCCGCGAAGCTAGATCTCACGTGGCGGACATCCTTGAGCAATTGGAATATCATGGAGTTATTGAAACATGTGTGTCACCAATGAATAATCCTTTATTCACTGTAACGAAGCCTGATGGGTCGTACCGCCTAGTTTTGGATTACCGGCACTTAAACTCTCATTGCCGGACGTGCGCGGTACAGAATAGCCACAGTTCTGCCCTAGTTGATAGTCTTGTGCGTAAAAGGTTTAAAACCACACTTGACATATCAAATGGCTTTTACAGCCATAACCTGTCCTCTATTAGTAGTCAGTGGACAGCGTTTACATCTGGCGGCAAGCAAAAACAATTTAAAAGGTTGGCCATGGGCTATAAAAACAGCCCTGGCGTCTTTGCCGCACGTGTAGTCTCTCTGTTAGAGAGCATTGACCCAGATGCGTACTCGTATGTTGATGATATCTATCTCACGGACGACGAGTTGTGGCCGCATCTGTGTCGCGTTGATCGCATTATTGTTATATTTGCAGACTTCGGTTACAAATTCAACTTTGCGAAGTCTCACATTGCAGAGTATACAGTGTTTGTTTTTGGGCTACGAGCTCAACAATGAGGGTCGAGGCTTAGCTCCTCACTTTCTGCAGAAGTGCGCATTTTTGCGTGCTCCGACAACACTGAACAAATTACAATCTTTACTGGGCTTTCTGAATTTCAGTCGTACGTACATTCCCGATTATGCCCAGCGTATCAAGCCGCTATATGCCTTGGTACAACCAACTTTTTCCAAATCGAGCTGGCTGCCAGAACATTCAGCTATTTTGCAGTCTTGCAGGCTGATCTTCTTGCTTCAAAATACTTACTGACACGTGATAACCACACAAACCTGGTAATAAGAATTGTGCCAGGCGCAGTGGGTTTCACGTACTTAACGTTCAATGAGGGCGACACCGTCCCCATTGCATACAAATCACACCTGGACACTTCGGCTGAACTGCGCTTTTCCTCTGTCGAGAGAGTTTTGACTGCGGTGCAGATGGCGATCTTAAAGAACGAGCGCTGTCGCAAGGAAAACGCATGTTGGTGGTCACACCGTATCCTGCCCTAGAGGCAGTGACGAAAGCCAGTGTACCCAATTCAAAAGCTTTGCATCCACGATGGATACAATGGGCCACTTCTCTGACATCGCCAGATGTCACTTATATCTTTGATGCCTCATTACAGACGCAGGAGTACTTGCAATATGAATTTGTTCATCCGGCTCCTCTGTCTTTGCGCCCGCTCGAAGATTACCATTGTGTCATTTATACTGACGGTTCGGCGCAACCGGCGACTGGATCGAAGCACGCCTATTCAGCAGCTTGCGCAATTGTGGCAGGTACTTTCGTAAATGGTGAATTCCAATCTGATGTCGTGCATACGCAGTCATTGGGTGATTGTACCGCACAGTTGGAGGAGCTACGTGCTCTGGTGCTTGCGCTGGAGTTTGCTGATCCTCGAGTCACTACTCTTATAGTAAGTGACTTGTTTTACTGTGTTCAGTCCTTCAACGACAATCTATTCTTTTGGTCTCAAAATGAATAACGTGATTCCAAAGGTAGCACAATTAAGCATAAAATGCTTTGGGTTCGAGTGGCAGAACTTAAAGAACATCTGCCTCTCGTGAATGTAATTCACACTCTTGGGCACCAGCGAGTTGGTGTCCACGCTGTTGGTAACGGCTTAGCTGACGAAGCAGCAAAAACAGCAGTGGCGACATATTTAGTAGCAGCAGTTACAAGATCCAAAAGTAAGATCGATGATGACATCTTGGCAGCTATTGCTGCTACAGAGAAGGGAAGTAATTACCCGAGAGGTTGCCCTTCTCGTTACCATGATCACTTAAGTCCTGATAAAGTCCCATTAGTGAGAATTAACGACATTGGTGACAGATTGATTCCCAACGCGGACTGCAGACCATCGTTGATATCAGCGGCTAACGAGGGTATGGCGTCTGCCCATGCCGGCGTTGCAGCAACTGTTTCTCTGTTACAACAACGTTACTGGTGGCGCGGGTTATATAAACAGGCTCGCACTTATATTCTTGATTGTGACATTTGCCAGCAGGTTAAACCTTCAACTGTTGCGTGTCCATCACAAACTCAGTTGTACATATCCAATAAACCACTTGGGTGTGTTTATCTGGATCACTGCGGTTCATTCTCCTCTGATACTGCGTACAAGTATATCTTAGTTGCAGTGGATTCGTGCACACGTTTTCTGTGGGTATGGCCACAAAGGAGTGCTGATGCCCGTACTGTCATCAGGGATTTGCGTGTCTTTGTGGGAAGTTTTGCGTGTGATACCTTTCATTCTGATCAGGGCCCCGCGTTCGCCTCTAAGGCGTACAAAGAGGCCATGAAAAATTTGGGGGTCCAAGTCAAATTTTCGTCTCCATACCAACCTGAGGGTAATAGTGTTGTGGAGCGGATGAACCGTGACTGAAAGCAATCCTTGACAGCTGGGGTTTTAGGCACTGGCTGGAACTGGTTAGCCCATCTGTATAACGTCCAACGTGCACTTAATAATCTCCCTAGAAAGTCTCTGGGTGGGCGGACCCCATACATGATGCTCTTTGTCATAAAAATGTTTGTCCCGGACCTTGATGGTCTAGACATGACGGCGTCTGCCGCACCCTTTGACGTAGATGATCACTGTGCTGTGTTACAGAGTCTACAAGAGACCAGAGATGGTCTCGCGAAGGAACACTTGCCCTCCACATCTGATGCTGCGCTTAAGATTCCGGTAGTCGGCTGGCTACCTCGAGTTGGTGACCTGGTCCGTGAGAAGGTGGAGAACAAGAAGGAGTTCGGCCCCTCTTATCGTGCCCCGGTTCCATTGCTTAGCGTGCAGGGTACAAGAACAGTCAATTTACCTCCACTTCCTGGTCGCAGGGATAACAGGTACATCTCCATTGACAATGTCAAACTACAGCGAGTGGCCGATTCTTCTTAGTATAACTCCAGCGGCCTCTTGCCCTGCGATGCTGAGAAATTCAGTTTTGGCTCCGGCTCCTACCACCATGCCTGATGTTGCCATCGAGATGCATACAGTTACTGATCCTTTGTTGCTACCACCGGCTGGTGGTCTACCTGAAGATACTGAGTATGCTTATCCTGCAGATGTAACATTACCTGTTTTACAATCAACCGCAGTTACACACGTTTTTCCTTTGATACTAACTCTCTGACTTCCAGGTCCCCATCAAAAGTTTCTATTTTTGCTGTTTGGTTTAAAAGAAATTTTTTGATTTCCCCTTTGACTTACATTTGGCTAATGCTCATATGTATTTTCTTATTTATGTCGATCGGATTTGTAGTGGTATTTTTTCATCTGGTGAACTTTGGCCCCCCACTCTTCATCACACATCATGAAGAGAGACCAGACTTTTGTGAATATTACTGCCTGGCCTGTGTTAGATGGGATTGCGTGGGATGCTGTTAAATTTCAAATTCATCGACCGACTGAGGTTATTAATGTTCCGAATGTATTTCGTGTTTCTGTGGGTGATGTGGTTAAACAAAACATCCGCTCTGATGATTGGGAAGTTCAGGCCATAGAAGCATTGTTTTCTGATTTGAAATATTATGCCGCTTTTGATGCTGAAGATCTGTATTTAGACACTGCTAATTACGGAGAATTGTTTTGCTATCAACATTATGGCAATCATTTCCTGCATAAAGCCAAAACATATCGTAATTTTGTGAATTATACACAATGGGAACATTGTCCAACGCCAATGTTAGGCAGCTCCAGCACATTGGTGAACAAATTTGCCTATTTTACTGATTTCAGTGTTTCAAAACCTGCCGCCTTTTATTTTAAAATGGCAGCGGAGTCTGCCTCGAAGGTTAGGCTGACACACACTTAATTATTATATTCCAAATCCTTTATGGATGAATTAGTGGTCAGGGGTTATGATCTGTGGAAAGATACTATTGATCTTAAATCGGTCTGGGGTTCTAAACCATGGCAGGTACAAGGAACAGAAGCTTTGCATCGTGCCTGCCTCATCCCGAACCACATGTTATTTTTGAATTCGACTATTTTTCAGAACACCTGTTTTGGATTGGCTACTTCTAAAAAACTGAATTCCCCCTCTATTCCAGATCTGGGTGCTTATCCAAATTGGGATAATCATACAGATCTGTCCCTTGATGCGTTGCAGTCACATCCTTCAATATTTCCAAATTCCACTCTGAAGGATGGTTGACTTGGCAGACCAGTTCAGATTCTTGTCAACATCGTTTTTTGGGTCTGAAGCCTGGGTATACGCAGGATCGTGTAGACCCCCCGCTTTGAATCTTCTCATTCTGTTACTACCTACTCAGTTGGGAAGTTATGCCAGTCTTGGCTGCAACACTCCACCTTGGCATCTGTTAAAGTTCATTTATCTAAATTACATGACAAAATAGATTTGAATGATTTTGTTAAAGGTCCTGTAGGTGGCAGGTCCAAAAGATGGGTGTATGCTATTTACAACGAGGTTTGGAAATTATCAAAAATTGAAGCTGCTTCCAGATTGAGAGCTATTGATCAAGTCAATATGGAAAAAGTGCTAGCTGTTATAGACAATAGCATTAACACCCTTTCTTCCAGAATTTACACATTAGATAATATTGTTTCATCTGTTGTTGATATCGTGCAGGATGATGTCTGTTTTGTATCATGGTCAGAAACAATTGCGTTCTATAATGCAGTTTGCATGGACATTGCAAACGTTAAAAGCTGGGAAAGTCCCCTGGGACTACATGAATACTTCATCGTTATTCCTTCCTTTTAATCTAACTGCGAAACAACAATTCATGTCCATGAAAGATGCAACATACTCATTATTGCATATTGAAAAGTTAGAACCTTTGCCTTTCTTAGTGGCCGAATTGAATTCAGCTGTGTGGCTTATCCACGGGTTAATCACATTGCCGTTTCCTTTATTTAAATTCAGTGCGTGCATGAAACATTATGCCCTAGGCAGATACGAACCATTGGGTACTGCTTTCCTGCATGAAGTATGGTCACTCCCATTTACATACAGGTGCATGAGAGAAGGTAAAGAAGTTTATTTGAAGGGTGAGGAATGCTCTTCCACACCTGATCATTCTGTAGTCTGTAGGCACATCCAATTGCATGGCGCGTGCAATGTGCAAGCGCCTAATTTAGCATGCGTCCTGAAAGGGATTCCAGTGCCAGCTATTACACCTTCTTTCACGTTGCTAGCTAACTGTAGTTATTTGCTTTTGAATAACGAGGCTTGCTGCGGAATGCTAGTGGGAATTCCCTACATTGTGACTGCATCACAGAGTAGTCTGCTGTAAAAATGTCCTTTTCCCACCCCCGCATGGGCGGCTGGATGTATCCATCTGGCCTTCCATTTCAACCTTGAAAGCAGAGTTCAACAAGATGAGCAGAATAAGGGCTCTATTGTCTCAAAAAGAAGTTGCTCTGACTTCGTCCCGTGATACATTTGTCCTTCACGTAGCCAACACCCGTACCGAGGTGCAGGCACTTTTAAATACTGATCTCCCACTTCATTTTGGTGCCCTGATTCAAACTATATTTAACGCCTCGTCAACAACTGGCTTGGCGCATTTTTTCAAAATTGTGGGCGCCGGCCTCGTGACCTCCTTCCAAACTATTTTTGGTGTGATACCGGCCTTTTTTCATTCTATTTTTTCCAGCGTCTTTGGAGGGCTCCCATTGATTCTCGCCCTCGCGGCTGGCGTGCTGCTGTTGGTCTGCGTACTGCGCAATGGCTGCACACTGTGTGTCACGCAACATCCTGTCCCGGCTGCTCCATCTTCGTAACCGGATGCTTGAATACTATGGAACTTTGCCACTGGCAACCCTCAGCATGGCCTATGGATTGTCCTTCCGGTTTGCCTACTTTACATGCGTACAACCTGTTTTTCATTGCCTAGATTGTCCTTTTGAATGGGCTCTGGATTTGTGCTTGTCAAACTCGGTGTCTCCTGCCCCGGACTATGATCGACTAATGAGTCCATTAGTGGCTCATGAGTTGGACTGTTCTGGTGTTAGGATTATGGCCTGTGGAGCGGCACATGGAGTTCTTGGGAAATGGGACATCGGATCGGCAGCGTATGACTTCTTGGCACAAAGTTATTTAGAAGAACACACCAGTTGTACTCTGAACGTGCTAGAAGCTCCAGTGGTCGAAGAACATGTATGTTCATTTACCTTGTTAGACTGGATGGCGCACACTTTTGCAACTCGTTCCAATGAGTTCAATTTGGAAGCTGTTGCTACGTACTGTGCTTACACGTTTATGGATTAACTTCATTATTGTCCAAGCTTCCCTAGACCCAAACCACACTTTTTTGTTGTTGTTTGTGTGTTCCTACATCAAGGCTCGTTGAGCTTTACATGATGTATTGACTTCCATTTTCTTTTTTCCACTTCATTTGTGTTTTTTTTATAAACGTTTTTTTCGAACTTTCACTGCTCTTTATTTGGATTTACAATACATGCACTTGGTTCTGCTCTGTTGAACTTGAACTCTGCGTTCCTTTTTGTATCCCTATTTGTTCGTGGTCCGATCAAGGGGAGGTGTAGTGAAGGTAGCGATTTAGATGCATACATTTGCTATGTTAGCATAAGCGCGTGAGCTTTTAGAAAGCCATCTTGCCACTTTTGCTGCTTTTGCACACGACACTGCAGAGACATGTTATTATTTGAGAACTGCTTGCTTGCCTTTTCTTCACATGAGAACTGTCTGTTGTTCACGTCCCTAGACGTGCACTGCGACCTTGGTCTGAACATTGTGTGCAAAATACTCTGAGCCGCCAGACAATGTATGTTTTTGAGTCCAGGTTGATCAGCCCACTCTCTAGTCAAAATATGCACACAGCTGCAAATACCTGAATGTCGAGAGCCTTTAATATTACAGTTTGCATGTGTTAGAAACACATTCTGGAGAAGAACATTTCCAGGCACAGAGCAAAGCTGATCCTGTGATGTGATTCACCTAAAGCTGATCTTTACGGTATGGGGTTCCCCATTCAAGCCTAGAGACCTTCTATTAGCCTACTAATATTAGTTTACTAGCGAAAGGAAGGTGGCTGCATTCCACTGTCATTTATACTATGATTTCTCCTTTCATTTTCTATGGTATTGTAACAATGCTGATGGTTTTAATTATAATCATTTGTCTGCTTATGTTAGCCAAAGTACTGCATCTTAGGACACGTAGTTTTATAAAATAAACCTTTTAAACTTTACCGTGTCTCTGATTACTCTTGTTGTGGACTGATATGAGAATAATAGCGAACAGGTATTTCTGATTTCCACCATTCCTGAGAGTACTCTAAGTCGCTTGTTCTGGGTTGTCTATACATTGGGACCTCCGAGATAATACGGATAACGAATGGGACACTGATGCTGGTCGGATAGGGGTTCTGGTTACTGAGGTGGGTTTTTTGGTACACCACAATTCACTGAGGTCCTGGTTTTCTGCGCATAGTTCTGTGCATGAGCAAAATCCTTGCAACAGTACAAGATGAAAATAAGATTAGGAATCTTATTTGGAATTATAATAAGGATCACCGAACACATTTTTGAAGAAATCTCGCACCTAGGAATATTGCTTGATGTTGCCTCTTGTAGGATAACCATACCTTTCTCCTGTACAGTTTTTGGGAATGCTTTGCTGTATCAGCACCTTTGTTTCACGTTGCTGCTGGAAATTTTCATTATTAGTTAATTAAACGGCCTTCTATAAGAATGGATTTTTGATTAAGAACATTTATTTGCTTGTTGTTGTCCTGTTATTGCTCTGTGTGTTTCTATGAGCCAAAATTATAAGCAACGGAATGACATATGATAGAATTCCACACAATATTTTATCAGAGTTGCATATTGTGCAATAAGTCCAAGATTATCATGCACTTTTGTGCTCTGTTATGCACCAAAGGTCAGTTTGACTAGCTACCCAGCAGGTGTCCTCTCTTTTCCTGTGTGTTCATCCAGGGACAGGAGTAAACTTCTGTGGATGTCTATGTAAATGTACTCCGTTTTGAGTGTGTCACTCATTGCTATATTATTTTAAAAAACACAATTCCCACAGAGCTCCAGTCTGAAGACGTCACCAAGGAAGCTGACTCCATTAACATATATAGATGCGCAGGCAAATACAAAATTGTGACACATGGAAGACATGACGATATTTTCAGTTAATGCCAAAATTAACAAGCCCTGAAAATGTGCTTTTCTCAAATGGTGTCACTGTTGTGTAGCAGTTAAGTTGTTGGGTATCATTCACAAAACATAATCAGCTCAAATCTACCTTACAGACGCAAATGGATGGCTTTCCCAGTACAATCTCCTCAAACAAGCTGCTGTCTTTACATTCCTCAGGCGAGCCAGTCTGCCAACACTGACTTTCAGTGACTCTTCCATGTAACATAACAAGTTTAAGGGCCACAGCGGCACGCATAGTGGCCACGCTAATACACACTTCTATTACAGATAGGGCTCAGGCCTCAAATAATGCTCTTAAACAGAAGTTTAATAGGCCTCAGAAGCGTATTGGTAAAAGTGTGGAATATCCAGGTTCTTAAGAGTTTTCGTCCTGACCATAGCACAAGCTGTCACCTTGGCAAAATCTGAAACCTCTGCACGCCAAGAGATTAGAAGAAATATCTTCTCTGTGTGAAACGGAAAGGGACTGTGCACCAAGAATGTCATAACAAGGACGCATTTCAAAAGTCCTATAGTACCTAATGCTAATCTTCCTCTATCGAAATAGCCTTCCTTGTCATTCAGATCACGTCACCTTCTTGTTCCATTTGCACAATGACTTCCATTATAGACCGTGGAGTGATGAAACACATTCGCCAGCAATACTAACCCCACGGGACTCATGATTTCATCGTTAAACCAGGTTGCGCCCGGATTAAGATCCTGCATTTTGTGCTAGTTACAACATCATCAGAATGTTTTAAAACACTATTTAAAGTTAAAGCAATCCCTTGTCCACTCATAAGGTATACCTGGACTCTTTACACAATATACCTCTTTTTGATATATAAATAACCAGCTCCCTACAACTAGCACATGAAGTATAGGTGGGAATGAACAAAACCGAAACCAAAGGTAGATTATAGGGTGACTACTTGTGACCAGTGATTTATACGTAGAGTTCAAAGGGTAGTGATGGAATGTGTAGAATGCAAAGTGAAACTATGCAAAACGAATATTTAGCCAATGGTGTGCAGAGAACTACCCACAAAGTTGTGGGATGACCTAGCTCTTGACACAATAGGTCCATTACATAAAATGATACATGGATGTTTTATAATAGTATTAACAAATGTTTTATCCAAGCGCCCACAGTATGCAGTGACATAAAAACAGTGATTACATTCCTTGAGGTGTTCACAAGAAAGGGACTGCCTAAATCTTTAAATATGGATAACTGAGTTCAATTAACATCACAAAGAATTTTAAGACTGTGTGAGAGAGAGAGACATGAAGTATAAGAAGTGTAAGAATATTATTGCTTTATATCACCCAGAGGCAAATGGGTTAATTGAGAGACTGAACAGGTGATAAGAGAAGGAATGGAACTGGCCAAAAGTAAAGAGAAAAATTGAAGCATACTGATTAGCACCATATTTAATTACTGGGAGGGGTATGTTTGAACTCTTTAGGGGTATGAAACTAAATACCTTCCTATCCCGAAAAATGGGTGCATCAAGCTAAGATAATGAATGACACGTAGGAGAGTGGAGTAAGAAAGAGACTTGGTTATGAAAAGGAAATTTAATTTTGACGTAAAGAATGCTGCAAGTGTTATTGAAGCTAATGTGGGGGGAATGGGCCTAATAAAGCCATATAAGCACAATTTACATCCATACCAAGCAATCATAAAAACTATTCATTACAAAAAAGCTTAAAAAACGCTGTCACTATTTTTTCTATTGCACATAATCAGACTATTAGTGCCCTTTCTGAACATAAAGCATGCCGTTAGTAAGAATGATGCACAGGCTCAATTTGCATATATACAATTAAATCATAAAAAGCATATAGTTCATTGGAATTTAAACCTTAAAAACAGTTTAATTTCCTTAACTATTGACCAAATTGCAAGATTTCCCGTTGTAGTGCTGCTTAAAAACTGGGTTCCTGGCTGCGTGAGGCAACAGCTCTGCGGGGCTTGATGTATAGTCTGGGACACATATGCAATCTTTTTGGGAACTCCAAGACATCTATGCTCTTGCTAGGACGCAATTTTACAAATTCCTACAGCTGCGACACACCCTTCAATCCCATGTTTCTCAGAATGATCCTCTCCCGGAGTTCAGTCCGCTGGAAGCCAAGCTCATCATGGGTGCATTGGGCAGGGGTGGGGTTTACAAAATCTACTGCACATTAATCATTAATGCCCCAGGCACTCTGGACCACCTTAGGACCCGGTGGGAGGACTGGCTGGGTTATTTTGAGGACAACGACTGGCACCTAGAGTCATTACTATCACCTCCAAGCTGTGCCTGATCCAAACATATTTCCTTTATAGCGATACCTTTACCTGGATAGACTACACCGAGCGGATCTCCTCCCTGAACCCACTTGTATGCATTGCATAGGAGGGGACCTTTTGGAATCGATCAGCTTTTTGGGCAAAAACGTGCACGTTTTGCATTGCTTTGTATTGCAACACATGCACGTTTCGTGTTTCCTTTGCGGGAGCGAGCAGCGGCACCATGTGTTAGCAATTATCGCGCTCGCTCCCGCAAGGTAAACTCTGCATGTCCCTGCTCTCGGCCGCACACAGGATACTTAAAGATGTCTCGCGTCCGCTGCCCTCTCCTGTCTCCTCATTTACCAGAAGATCCCGCTAAAATATGTAAGTTACCCTCAGATGTTGCACTGTGAAGGTCCCGCCTTTCCAATATATTACACAGTCGTCTGTTGCTACCCTCGCGGCATTACTGTGCAACATACCAGTGTTTGGTTCCGTTACAGTGTTAAACGGCCCTGTGCAAAAAGCGTCTGCCTCACAGCAAATAAATACACGAAAAACACTCAACGCTGCAGGTGTGTGCTTTTTTTGAGCCGGTGGTTTCCAGGACTCACCACAGCATTTAAAAAACAACACTGGCACTTAATACAGCAAACTGGACCTACAAATATTTGAATTCTTTTTATGAACATAACTTAAGGACATATTAATTTCTGGTTCAAAAGTGGAGACTAGGTGATATGCCCAGGATCACAGGATGTTAGGCCAATGCCAAAAATCAAACTTTGTTCCCCAGCTCTAAAATCGTCACCTTTTGCTGCTATGTTATAGCTTTTCCCCAATGGCATTTGCCTCTCCTATGCTTGTGTGTTTGCATCTATTACTGTAAGCGGCTGCAGGTGGCTGTGTTTCCAAATGTGTGCATGTCTGTCTGTGCATGCATGTTTCTAAGCTTGCATGTATGTGTGTGTCTATCTGTGCATCTATGTTTATATTTAAGTTTTTTTTTTTTAAATGCACACAAAAGACCCAGGGGGTGAGTGTAAGTGCTTTACTAAAAACAATATCTGCGACAATAACTACTGGCTGGGAAAAGATTAACCTCAGTAGCACTTAAAAGGGGCCATCCAGGGAAGGGAAAACCAGTTCTCTTTATCTATTACTGGCACTACATATCCAGCAATCGCCAACAATCTTTGATTATGTCTGCCATGGGTCTGAGACCTATTGGGACATCATGCACAGGATGGCTATATAAGGCAACAAAAAGGATTATTACTTTCTTATAACTTCTCAACATGCTGCACAGCGGGTACACTGCTCTACAACGTAGCCTAAACACATTAGCAAAGCCAATAGGTCTGGCGAGACCTATTGGCTATGCCAATGCTTGTTACCACATGGTGTGGAGTTGTCCCTTCATTCAAGTCTTTTGGTTCGCAGTGGTAGGTGAACTATCCTATGTGCTGGGATTAGAAGTCCCCCTTTCTCCCTTGGTGCTTTTGTTGGGAGTCCTAGATAGCTCTGGGGGAACTAGAGCTAACGGCGCATTCTTGGGCATGGCCCTTATGATCGCCAAATGAGACATTGCCACTCGCTGGAAAAGCCCCGCACCCCCTACACTCTCACAATGGGGACAGGGGGTGGACTCATGTGCACAACAAGAGAAGCCGGTCTATGAAGCCCAGGGTTGTCCTTTGCAACATGATCAGGTATGGGGGAAAGGGCTTGGTCACTTACCCTAGAGTTACGATTCAGGGGGAGCGAGCTGGTGTTGCTTTATGTCATGACCGCACAATTTTATAGCCTGTATGTGGTCATAGGTTTTATTACCTCTGTGATATGCTAAACGTGTCTTGTTAACTTTTACTGCAAAGCCCAATAAAGTCAATTTATCGACCAAAAAAAATTGGTCCTAAATAAGTAACCTAGGGTCTATATCAAAAACACAAAAAAGCGTAAAGTGTGACATGCCTAGTGATGATTGATTGCTTCTCATTTAGCCAAAGTTTTTTTCAATCCAAAGGTTATCATAAATGAAATGCGTTCCTCTTATCCACTAACCATATAGGTTTTTTAGAAATGTTGGATTGCACTTTGGTTGCATTGCACTTTGGTTGCAGTGCTCAGCAATTGCTAAAAAAAAATCATGATCTTTAAGAAATGTCTGCAAAAAGTCATTGACGGGCAATGGGTCTTTTAGGTGAAACCCAGTACTGAAACAATATTTTGCTGCATTTAAATCAGCGTTATAATAGGATCACTACTTGTATATGCGTACCTGTGTTTTGAATAATATACAACAGGCCATGCAGTGCTTATACCAGCCTTCAGATAAGCCTGTCCAATGGAGGTAAGGTTTACCATGTACACTTCTCACGTAACTTCAAGCTCCCATGTGAGGGTGGGTGCAATACTTAAACCTACAACATGACGACCCTCTATACAACAGTGTGAGGTCTAGTGTTTAAAATGACTACGTCCCATATGACACTACCTTTAGGGAATGGTATAAGCGGAAAAGGACAGTGTGGATGCGTTCAGCCAGACCATGCCCTCAGAGCCAGGAACTGTCATGGCTTTCATGGAATTATGTTGCGTTTTCTCATGGCACTGTGACTTTAACGTAAAAGTAGGAGAACAGTTTGTGCCGATACTACTGTAGTCAACATTTATATTTCTAGTAATGCAGTTTTAGTACCCTTTATTGAACAGGTTTTAAAATACTGTATTTACTTGTTAAAACTTGATACGCTTTGTAATTTAAGTATGTGAACTTAATCCGGTGTATTTCTTCTAATTTCAGAACGTTTTCTGTATTTCTAGTTTGATGAGTACATTTTCCAAAGAAAACTTCAAATCTCCTTTGCAAGAAGGCTGACCAAGCGGAAAAGGCCAGTAGCACACGGATGGTGTGTCTCCTTTCTATTGTTCTAGCTGCTGCTGTGCATTGTGCACTCCCACTCTGCGCAGACAGTGCAGGTGCTGACTGAGAGGGGCGCAAAGTCGAGCGCACTGTCTGTCATCTCCCCTGTGACCATGGACTCCCAGGGCTGTCCGGATGTTTCAGACGCCAGTGCTCCTGCGGCAGCGGCAGAAGCTTTGAGCAGCACGCCCAGTATTGCCAACAGCGAGGCTTCCTGCTCTCCTGTTCCTACAACCACCATGTCCGCCTCCCAGAAAAGAGCCGAGGCACGCCGACGGAAGCTGCTGCTAAACTCAGAGGATCGAATGAATCGGATCATGGGCTACAAGACTTCGGCAGCCATGGGTAAGTAAGTGCACAAGACCCTAAATACAAGAACACATTTGTACCCATCATTGTGTGAGAGTCAGGGGCCAGGTGAGGGCATGGGACCTTCTTAAGCATAAACTTAGTGCCGCACATTTTACAAGACCTTGTGAGGGTTATCAGTGTTGTGAATCAAGCTGAGACTGCTAGCCTGAGTGTGTGCTAATCTGTTTAGGACAGGTAACACCTTGTCAGCACAGGGCATGGGAAACTTGCCCACTTGTGGGTAGTTCACAAAAAAGCCCCCGGACTCATGGTGTGACACTACATGGCAGTACGGATACTTATCAAGGTACCCACTGGAAAACTTTATATCACATATTTTGATCCTAAAATTCTGGAAGATGATATTAATCGTACCAGCTCATTATAAAATCGTATGACTTGGGTGGAAACTTATACATTTGGCATGTCCATAAACAGACATATTAGTGCTCTACAATATTAAGCCCTGAAGAAGTTTTAAATGTAATTGGAACGAAACACGTTGGCTGGATGTTGTTATAATTCGGATATAAGAAGAGAAAGAATAAACATCTTTTTTGGATTATATACACTGACTGCTTATTTGGACTACAGTTGTTCTTACTGTGCACCTCTCCATTTGTTATCTCTGTAAACATCTGGACAGTGATACTGAACAACGGCAGGTACCGGATGAGTAGTGCACGGGACTATACTATTTGTTTATACTTTGATTGAGGTGCGGTCATCTAAGTCCGCCGTTATGTCAAGTGTTTATACTCTACATGTTAATGGGAATGGGTCTGTTGTACTGTCTAATGTCCCACATTTTCACAGAGGCCATATTTTATTTAGTTGCACCTGTCGGAGATGTTTTACATCTAATTTACTGGTTTTCTTTTATGTGTCTTGTTTAGATCTTAGCATTGAAACCTTGCTCACATATGTAGATATACTTAATGAGTTAAGCATTCATGGATGAGGTATGCCTGACGTGCACTTCACAGTTTGAGATGTTTTTGCTCTCCATGGTGAAGGTGTGGAGGAAATTTGATTCTGACTGGGCTGTGACAAGGTGGATGTTAGGGAGTTGTGCTTTTTTCCTTACTCTTCAAAGTCGATATCCCATGGACATTTTTTGAAGCCTAGATGTAATGTAGTTTTTCATTGGCAAGGCCTTAAAAACCACACATAACAAAAATTATAACAGTAGAAAAAGATTTAAAAAATCATCGAGAAATCACAAAACACATCATCAGCTTAATAAAAATACAGTACTACACAATTACTGTGGTAATCTCTACTCTAAGCACTGCTTTGCTCTTGTGGTTTTGTTACGCTTAGAGTGGAAGGAAGCATGACGTTGAGAATCTAGTGGGGTCATACAATAAAGGGTGTGAGAATGTTGCTGGATGTACATCTACGACCGGATGTAAATATCTTAAGTAACTTCACATCAGCAGTGACGTTTTCGCTGATGTTTATCATCCTCTTTTGTAACACTGGCATTTAGACAGAGGAAGACACCCACACAACCATTTTCTAGGCTCTAAGCGTGTTGTGCTGTTTAAAGAAGATAGAAGAAAAGTGTGTGGTGCCCGAAGGAAGCCAAAAGGGTATCTTTCTTCTTAAAATATTTTGAAGTAGAATTTACCAACATTTTTAAGTGATACCCGATGACATCCATGGAGATGCGTGTGAACCTATAAGTTCTCGAACTAATGTCTTTATCTCTCTGGCTAACTATGCTAGCGCATGGTTGTATTTATCATTCATAGCAATCCACCCATCACAGTTTTTTCGGCTTATGTCACTTAGGTCAAGTGCAGGGAGGCGTTTTCAGCTCTTTAATCATCATAGTCACAGCCTGATCTCGCGGTGTGAGAAAATTTTCTGGCAGCTTTACACAATGAAGCAGCAGAACTCTGCCTGTTCTGTCTACAGAGAAGTACTGATGTCTTCTTATGGCTCAAATTTCTTTTATTTGAAATAATGCCATTGACAGTGAAATTATGTCATGTGTATCCTGAGTGAACATCACTGCTTATATCGAGGCATTGTTTAATGTACACCGAAAAAAATATTCCCAACACTTGTCCCTCCACCCGACCCAACCAAACTCGGTTTACATGGGCTCTCGCTGGTGCAAGAGGACAATCAACACAACGTTTAACCATGACCAGTTAAGCATTATAGTTCACTTCTGGCAGTCGTAAAAGACGAAGATCCTTAGGGCATGTCACTGATGTCTTATTAGTTGGAATTTCAAATTGTTTCAGTCTGAAGTGAGTGGCATGTATTTTAAACAGTACATTATCCAATCACAATATTAGATTTTTTTTTTTACTTTACCTAAGAATTATGCAATTACTGTTTTTTCATTGGAGATTTGATGAAACCTTACCGTCACAATTTGCGGAAAAGAATACTTCTTGGGATTACTTTTAATGTTGGGTTGCTGAATATTCCAGTGCCAATGTTTGTATTTGTGTTTGTATGTTTCTCAGGCAAGCTTGGACATCAGTAGCTTCTTTATTTTAGCCTATTGTGTTATCAGAATCATGTTCAGTATAGTACAACCACCATTTGTTTTTTACTGGTGCCAGCCAGGGAACCACTTATGGACTGGAAAACATTGAAAGCGGTATTTGTAGCTTACTTTGCAATATTAGAAGGTGATGAATGTACACATGAAAGGAAATTATCATTATTGAAGGACTGTTTGGATGGTTTGGGTTGAAAGAATTTAAGAACTTTCCCATATTGGAACAACCAAATAATATACTGATGTAATCCAAAAGAAGTCCATAAGTAGCCATGAAGTAGGTTGTAGGTAAGAGATTTATTAAGCTTAGTTACAGGATGGTAAGTAGAATAGTAAGTTCAGTATTTCAGCCCCACCAGAAGCAGCATCCTTGTTGCACAGCCCACACACTCCAACTGTCTCTCTCTCCACTCCAACAGCCCCTCAAGCATTCCACTATCTCATCAGGCATTCTGACATTCCACACACAACATATTCATACTGGCTGAACAACAAGGACAGATAGTTAAGGGAAAGGATGCAAAGCAACATTGCAAGTTACAACACATTTCCTTCCCATAGGGAAAACAATTAATAATAATTTTACAACAATGGAAGTACACACCATTTGATATCATCAATACGAAAGAGAAATCTACAATTTACAAATAACAAGTGCAATTTGAACGAACTAAATACCAAATACATAGACATTAAACCACTGTAATATTATGCAAGTCTGTGAGAATGGTGGACACAGCTGGGGTGTAACTCCCGTATCACTCACCCCCTTCTGCACACCACACATAGCACACCGGACAGAATCAGAAGTCTCAGGCGAAACAGCACAGGGTACACAACCCCTCAACATACCCCTAGATAAAACAACTGGACAGGGTACATGATCCTTCGACACACCCCTAGGTACAACCGCAGTACAGGGTACACGACCCCCAACACACCGCTAGGTAAAACAACAACACAGGGTACACAACCCTTCAACGCAACCCTAGGTAAAACAACAGGACAGGCTACACAACCCCAATATGCACCCCTAGGTAAAACTACAGCACAGGGTACACAACCCCTTAAGGCACCCCTAGGTAAATCAACAGCACGGACGACCCTTCAGCGCTCCCCTAGGTACAACAAAAATACAGGGTACATGGCTTTTCAACGCACCCCTAGGTAAAACAAAATCACAGGGTGCACTACCTCTCAACACACCCCTAGGTAAAGCAACAACACAGGGTACACAACCCTTCAACGCAAAAGAATTCCACAAAGGCATAGCTACACACCTTATAAGACCAGACACCCAAGCATCGCACAATACATATAGGTTAAAATTTAATCATAGCCTCACTAAATTTGCGTACTATAACAACAGCACCCTCAAAAAGAACATGGCAGCAAATTCAACACATCATCATCATTTTACCTTTGCCAGTGGATTAGTACCTCACCTCATCCACAATCAACAAGAAATCAGACTAAATAAAATCAGCACGCACATAGAAATCGCATTTGACATTAACTGGCACAGTAACACAACCGCATGTAATATGGACGAAGAAAATAGACACTGAACACAGTGAGCTAAGAAACCACAACACAAGTGAGGGGCCTCTCACCCGAATGAAATGTTAATGATGAGCAAAATATGCACAGTTCCATTGTGCCAGGTTGGCTCAAGTTGAATAAAATTATCAGTAATTCAGAAGTTGCCAAAACACCTCCCTTGTTGCTGAAAGTCGTCGCAATATAAAACGCATTCCGGTTCAGATCGCAGAGAGCAGGTGGCATGATACCAGTACATAGCACCGAATTCCAAAGGAATATGGCAATTACGTGACCATGTCAGTACGCCAACCTTGAACTTGCTTGGGCACAACCAATACGTGATTTAACTACATTGGACTCACACATGCCAACAAAATACACAGACCAGAGAGATGCTTCGATCTGCGGCCACCTCCACTCGCGGGTGCACTTACTACCTGGGCTTTTCTAAATGTCCATTGTTGGTGTCCCCTCTCCATCTGATGGCGGTCTGACTCCCGAACTTCAGCTGGCAGCGACAACCTCGAGCTATGCTGAAACAAAGATGGGGGCAGGCAGGAGTGAGCAGCGTCTGGTTGGCTCACGGCAAGGGCGTGCTCTCCCAACAGGCCAGCACAGCGTTGTGAAACAGCTTGCGCTCCAGCCGATAACTACGCAAGGACTTCACGCAGGCTTCCTGCTGTTCTCTACGCTTGCGGCTTCACAGCAACAGGAGAGATAACTTGGAACGTTATAGATGCCTCTTTTGAAAGTCAGAGCGCGCATTGCTACAACAGATAACATTTTTAAAAGGCAATAACTGTCCTGTAAGAGCTTGCGCTGTCCCAACGTGTTGGCTTCACGGTATGGGAAAATTAAGCTTATACTTTAAAGACGTTTTTCCAAGCACACTCACCATTCAGGAATATAAGTGCGACAGCTCACATTTTCGTGCACAGCAGCAGTGGCTCCACAAGAAGTTCGGCAAAAGTTTATATAAAGTGTCCCCGGTTGATCTAGCTGATTCACGTAACTTCAAAGTAACAGCACAGAAGGCTTCTATCAGGTACAGCAACTCCTTGTGACCCCACACATATTTAAATCTGTATTAGCATGTGAGGGCAAACAGGCATCATGCTTCATGTTCTTGAAATAAATTCATAACATTCCTTGATGTGAAGAAGGTCAAACGCCCCAGATTGCAGGCTGCCCAGATGGTCAGTGGTGGGGCTAACTAGGGTGTTTCTTTCCTTCAAACTTTAGGTTTCTTTACTTCAGGTTTCCTCAACAGGTTCAAATACAGTTCATTGTCACATAGTTTTTTTTCTCCAAATCGTCACCATTGATGTAATCCAAAAGAAGTTCATAAGTAGCCATGAAGTAGGTTGTAGGAAAGAGATTTATGAAGCTTAGTTACAGGATGGCAAGTAGGATAGAAAGTGCGGTATTTCCGCCCCACCAGGATCAGCATCCTTGTTGCACAGCCCAAACACACTCCATCTCTCTCTCTCTCCACCAGGCACTCCAGCATTGCACTACCTCATCAGACATTCTGACATTCCACACACAGCACATTCATACTGGCTGAGCTGTACGGAACAGATAGCTAAGGTAAAGGATGTAAAGCAACATTACATGTTACAACCTATACATATGTACCAATATATCTCTAAATAATTGAAATGGGGGTATAGAAAGAAAACCAGTTGGGTAATAGAGGGTTATAAGTTAAGGTCTAGTAAATAGTTAGTGAAATAATCCATTGAAGACCTTCTCTTCATTAGGATAGTTAGTTTCCATGTGGTTTTGAACAAATCAATTGCGAACAAGTGTTGAGAGACAACATTCTTATGTAAACTAAAAATTAGAAAATACAGGAGAAGTTATGGATGAGTATTGGTATTTCTTTGAATTCTTCAATCGATATTATATAAGGTAAAGCATCCAGAGAGGTTTGTCCAAGTAATTAGAGGCGGTACCAGAAGTGAGGCCAGTGCTGTGAGCTAGGGTCATTTTCTGTGTTATGCCTAGGAGAGGAACGTTCTGCAGGGTTGAGGGAGGTAAAAGCCCATCAATTTGTAATATATGTCGTAGCCAATCACACCTAAGGAATTCTAAACTGTGTCTTGCATTAGATTAAATTGTGGCATTTTGATATAGTGTGTGTAGGAGTTTTAGTCCAAGGAAAGGGAACCTTATTACTGATGGAGTTGATGCTGACAGTGAGGTGAGTATAGGGCAATCTAATCCTAATTTTGTTTTGAGTATGAGTTTGGAGAAAGTGAGCAAAGTAAGTTTCCTTCATGCGATTTCCAAATGGATGGGGAATCTCATGGTTCTTGTGGACTCCTTTGGACGGTTAACTTCGCTAGGGAAGGAAGTGGTAAATAAATTGTGGGAGGAAAGGATAATGCGGCCTCCTGCTGTGTGTCCAAGTAGCTATACTGGTCATAACATTGAGCTAATATGATATTTTTGGGCTGAGATGGGGTTTGCTGGTAGACATATGCAAGAGAAAGTCTATGTTGCTGAAAAAGGACATTCCTTGTTGGGTTGGCACCATCAGGCGGAGATGGGAACTAAATTGAATCCCAGGGCTAGTCCTCCAGTTTATATAATTAATAGAAGGAAGGCAGGTAATGCACAAGTGTTTGAACAGGAGTTGAGATCTAAATATGGTTTGGTCTTTAGCAACAAGTTAGGTCAATTTCGAGGTTCAAGCACCGTATAATATTGAAGGATGGAGCTTTACCTATACACAACTTTGTTAAGAATGTTCCACTCTTATAGAGGTAAACTCAAGGAGATGTTGAAAGTTTAATGTGAGAAAAACATAATTGCGTAGCTCGAAATATCACGTTGGTTCTCTCCTGTTGTTATGTTGGTTAAGGGTTCAGCAGACCTGTAGCTTTCTATTGATTTACGCAGCCCTAATGAAGTCGTGGGGGGACAGTCATCCGTTGCGAAACCTACACAAAATGGTTTCTTTTTGGGCATCCGTATTTTTCATACTTGACTTAGTTAACTCATATCACAAGTCATGGGAGAAGATTGCTCTTGAGTTTTTACCTACGTTCGTAACACCTGAGGAAATGTTTTGTTGCTGCAGAATGCCATTTGGTTCAGTTAGTACTGCATCGGTTTTTCAGACACTGATATTGTCTCCATAAGGAGGGGATCCACAGCCAAAAATGTTAGTGCTGTGCAGTAGACCAGAAAGAAGCAAGTGTAATGAGGAAGAGGGGTGTGTGGGTGGTTTGCATGCGTGCTGAGGTTAGAGCATGTGGAGTAGATTAATGACCATTTGAGATGCACATCACCCTAGAGTTTTATTTTTGGATATCTTGGAATTCCTGGTATGATTGGAAAGAGCTTAAAACCAAATGAATGACTACAAATTGATGCAGTTACTAGCTGGTAAGAAGATGTAATCCTGCTGTAGAGGAAAGGACAAATTATTTATGTCTGAGAAATACGACTATGAAGAGCAAAATTTGGAGATTCTCACCACCCTAACAGAGAGCGAGCCTGCATGCTTCTACTTGAGGAACTCCATAGGGATGAACCAAAGATTAGCTGAGTAAGACCCAATTAGAAAGGGGCAGGGCAGGGATTTGGAGGGCATGTTTCAAATGTAGTGATTGGTGCCCCAGGAATACTCAAAAAGAGATATCACTTTACAGGAAAGTAAAAAGAAATATATACATTTGCAGCAGTGCACTGTGCTGCAGGGGAAATGTGGAAAGGCTTGAGAATGTATCTAGAATGACTAGAATAAATGGATTAATGTAGCTGGAAGCCAAAGGACATAACAGAAGATATTTGGTGAGTACTGAGAGTTTCGATAGGTACACCTGTAATCAGACTTCCATCTAAAAAGCACAGAAGTACATGGGTAGGGTCAGGCACAGTTATGTTACCTCTGAAGGAAAATGACTACAGAGAACAGATCCTCAAAAAGAAAGCCATTTCCTTTAAAGAATATAAGAATCTACAATTTACAAGTCAGAGCCCAGATGTTATGCTTGGCGGGGAAGGGGGGTACAGTATACAAGTAGTGGGTACAGAATACAAACAGTTGCACAATTTAGTTGACCATTCGGACTTTAACTTCCACCTTATCAACTTTTGTATGATTTTGCCAATGATCACGGACAGTCCTACCTAACATTAATCCTTGAATTTAAGAGATCTCAGCAACTTTGTGCAACCAAACATCAGATCCCTTCCCAATAGACACGCCACCAAAGGGCATCACACGCTTTCATGCTTTCATACTTGCTTTCTATATCATTGAGCTCTCAAATCAACGTTCCCATTGCTAAACACATCCTCAGTTTACTTGCCCAATATAGTATTGACTTCCATTTTTTGTGAAATCAGTTGTTTTGGCGTTAGTAGTATATTAGTTATCAGTCTCCAGTCCATTGTAGAAAGGTTCTCAATCTCTAATGGTCTGAGGCCAAATGGGCAGTGTAGGAGCGGGTTGAATTGGATATCGAAGCACCCCCCTAGTATGACTCAGGATTTCCTTCCGAAAAATGTTCTGTTTCAAGCAGGACCACCTTATATGCAGTTCATTCCCCTCCTGTCCATAGTGACTCCAACATCCCCCCCCCCCCAAGTGGTCCCATACATTTGTTTTAGCTTCACAGGTGTGTCATACCACTACATCTCCTGCCTATAGATCGATTCCTATTATGTACACTGTAACACTAATGAGGAATGTCCTCCCACAGTTTCTGCTATTAGTGTGTGGTAATGTTGGAATTTATATATGTTACAATCTCTGCAAAAATAGCCATTGGCCAGTCTGGCCCACAATTGTGAAAACTGAATAGTTGTGAGACCTTTCGATGTAGCACATGAGGTAGGCAATTTCTCCAAAGCAGTAACAGGCCTAGTTGCTGCTTTCTTTTCCCCTCGGTTTAGGGCCCAGCGCCTCAGCTGAAAGTATTGCATGCGATTGCATTAAGTTTGAGCTTTTGTTTGTACTGCACAACGGTCTTAATCCCTCGACACAGCCACATCACACCCCACCTGAAAGACCTGCACTGGCTGCCCATCAACAAGAGGATCACTTTCAAGCTCCTCACCCACGCACACAAGGCACTCCATGACACCGGACCAGCATATCTCAACAGACGACTCACCTTCTACACCCCGAACCGCCAGCTCTGCACTGCCGACCGCGACCTAGCTACCGTCCCTCGCATCCGAAGAGCGACCTCTGGCGGCAGATCGTTCTCCCACCTCGCCGCCAAGACCTGGAACACCCTCCCCCATCGTCCTAACGGCAGACCCAAGACCTACTAACCCTCAGGAGACTACACAAGACCTGGCTATTCGAGCAGTAGCACCACCTCCCCCTCCCCCCCGGCGCCTTGAGACCCTTACGGGTGAGTAGTGCGCTCTACAAATTTCCTGATCGATTGATCCCTGCTGCCCCCCAAGCACCATTCACTTGGGATAAATCTCTAAGTCTTCCGCAATGCCATTCCAACTATCCTGCAAAGTCACTTCCCATGTTCCCTGGAGAAAAATGTGGGTTATGCTAAAATGGAGTGAAGAGAGATGGGAAAGTAGTGAGCTTCTGGTTTCTTGTAATTGAATCCCACATCTTCAGGACAGGGTGTAATATCTCTGAGAAGTAACACACTAAAGGCCTAGTTGCGCTGTGCAGCCACTGTATAGTTCATGGGGACAGCCTTGCCACCACCGAATTCATGTGTGTCCATTCACATCTGGTAAGCCCATACCTCCCAAACTCCTATCTGCCTTCAGGACCTTTCGAGAGATGCTTGCCCTTGTACCCGGCCAAATTAAAGAGTCTGTGGCTCCCTGCAGTGCCTTCAGATCTTTTTCCAGAAAGGTTTCGGGTAAGGACTGAAAAATATATAGTAGTGTGGGAAGCACTTGGTCGCAGCAACTCTGCCTATCCATGACACTCGGAGACTGTGCCGCTGAAGTGATAACATTGGTCAGTCTGGGATACTTGGCAGTATATAAGTTCCAGAGCTTAGGTGTTATGTAGATACCCAGATACTTGATCTTGCCCTTAGCCCAGTAAAAAGGGAATATGCTTGAAATGTGCTCTTTTGTTTCCCAGGATAGCCCTACATTGAATAACTCTGGTTTACCTACATTCACCTTGAACCCAGAGACACTGCCATAGGCCTCCAAAATGTATAGATTACTCTGGGTCCCCCACAGTAAAAAGAACAATCTGCAAACATATGGGTATTATGGTGCTCGCCTCCAAAAGGCTCCCTGATCTCTGGGTGCTGTCTGACATTGGCCACAAATGGTAACACAACGAGCTAAAATAGCAAAGGGGATCCCCTGTCACGTGCCACTATTTTTGGAAATCACCTCAGATAGAGGCCAATTTACCAGTATTTTTGCCACTGACTGTGTATAGCTAGCAGCAAAATAGTCCCAATCCCATGTCCACCAGCATCTGATGAAATAGCTAATGTTATCTTCTTAAAATTAGCCTGGTCTATGATGTGGAGAACGAGTCTAATATTGTCAGCAGCCTATGTTTGAACAATAAATCCTGATTGGTTGGATTACATACGGTTGGCTGCAGTCTATGGGACAACATCTATTTAAAGATTTTATCATCCGAATTCAAAAGTGCTGTTGGATAGTGGGCTTCACATACATTAGCAGATTTGGGTGAAATAAGCTTTCATCATTGAAGGTATTACTATTTGTGAGTGGAGAAATGAGTTAAACCTCACGACAGAGCAAGGAGTAAACTCAATCTTGAACTCTTTATAAAATCTGTTAGGTCATCGGGACCCGGGACTTTATTAGGGAGTAAATTTGTTTATGGGCCTCCTCAGGTGTTCTTAAGCCTTCCAGAGCCTCCCCAATAGCCTTAGTTAATTTGGGCATTCTTTTGCCCATTATGTGTTGTCTTATTCGCCAAGCCAGGAGAGAATCAGTCTTATTAGCTTGTTCCTAAAACCTTTGCTTAAGCACAATAAAGCTTTCTCTGATCTCTAAATAACCAGGAGGTTGATTTTACTTCGTAAGGAGTTTGCTCTCCGCAAGATCTTCAGAGACCCTGCAGTCTTGTGTTCCTCTTCTATCCTTTGTAATTCCCCTTTCAAGGTTTCTCTCAGTGCATTACGCATCTGACTTTTTTTGCTCTTTCCACTGTTCATTGTCCTCTGACTACTGATTTTTAAATGAATCCTACGTGTACTTCAAGAGATACCAACATTATCTTTTTCTATGAAATACCATTGTATAGTATCCATCGGATCTTGTGTAGTAAACCAGTTCTTAAGCAAAGATTTATTGAACTTCTAGGTACAATGTCTTTGCTTATTGCTTTTCCTGTCGCCCCCCCACCCACCATCCCCACACCTGCATTGCATGGTCAGAGAGTGCTATAATACAATTTTCAATTGTTTGAGTAGTATCTACTATTTCCTGAGCTCCCCATATCATATCTGTTCTTTAGCCCAATCTATGTATATGTGAAAATAAGTGAACTCTCTTACATCATCATATTTGTCCTTTGATAAATCAACGATTGAGTTTATCTATCATGTAGATATATATACTAGTAATACATCTGGGGCTAAATTGAAGTCTCCCACCCATATAAAACTGCCTGGGTTGAAGTCCTTAATCTTAGACAATATGACTCATGCATATTGCTCGTGACCTGAAATCGAAGTCTAAGTATTAGTGATATTAAAATTAACCCCTGATGTCGAGCCTCCAAGTATAAATAGCGACCTTCCACTGAATGGCATATTTTAATATCGTCAAATAATAAATCCCTATGTAAGCCAATCATTATTCCACTGTTTTTGGCTTTTGTTGCTGCGAAATATTGTGTTGGACAAAGCTTATTTTTCATGAGGCGGGTATCGGAGGATCTCAAATGTCTCTTGAAGAAATACCTCATCAGGAAGCACTTCCTTCACCTCACACCAGATCTTGTGAAGCTTGTCTGGGGAATTCAAACCTCTAGCTTTCCACAATATAATCTTGACCATGAGTTAAGGAGTTAAAGCATTGTTTATGCAGTTTAACGTAGTGCACTCCCCTCCCAGTGCGGACTATAATGGTAAAAACTTGACAACTTACAGCCTCCTACACAAATCCCCCTTAACTACTCCCTCCTCATTATCTTTAGTCCTTAACAACCCTCCCTCCCTTCACCTTACCTCTCCTCCCATCTTCACCTTCCCTCGCCTCTCCATCCAACCCCATGGAAGAAAGGTGATCAGATATATCCCTGACACGAGGATGAATTGCGTTGTGGACCTCTAACTACCCTGGGTACTCGTACAACCCCTACTTTCACAACCATAATGTCCCCACCAAAGGTCTTTCCAAACACTCATAATTATAAACTACTGCACATTCGCTGGTGAGTGGCTATTTCAGCTTTGCTGTTGCCTCTCTTCTACCTGTCACCGGCAAATCATTTCTATTAAGCGATCTCTCCACCCCTCCTGCTGACTGAGCATTCAGCTCAGAGTTACTGCCAAATGATCGATTGTGGTTCTCTCCAAATAAAGATCTAAATCACAGGTTATATATTTTCTCTTCATTTTCGGCTTAAGCACCTTGAATATATTGCTTTTACCAATGTTTTTTTGGGCTTTGCCGGTTCTCTTATCTAGTCGACACCTATGGCTGTGGGCCATCATTCGCTGGGCCCAGTATTTCCTCAACCTCTTCCACTGTATGTACCACGTGTTTTTGACCCCGTTTGAAACCACGAGCCTAGGAAGAAAGTTCATCTTTAACCAATCTGTTCTATTCTCATTTCTGCTGTTGTGGTATGAGCATTTTTCTTTTGTACAATGTATTCTGTTAGATGTCTTGAAAGAGATCGATGGATTGTCCCTGAAAGATGAGGCTATCTATCTTCCTGGCTTCTCTCATGATTCTATCCTTGAGTTGAAAGGAGCTCAGTTTGGCTATTATGCCTCGTGGTCAAGTGCCAGGTGCATTTCTTGGGGCTCCTATTCTGGGGCCAAGAGGATAGCAATGTCAAACTCCTTATCCTCCTGTAGCACAAAATGGAACATTGACTTACAGAACGGGACAATAACGGTTCATTCTTCGTTTTCTCGCACCTTGTGAAATTTCATATTGTACAGTCTTAATCTATCCTCCATATCAGTGCATTTATCCCATAATGCTTTAATTCCATTCTGCATCCATTTTGCTAAGGGTCTCTTGTGATTTCTCCAATTCCTGGCTCATAGCAATTATGTAGTCTTTAGTTGCCACTCGATCTCCCAACTCCTGATTCTCGCTAGATACCTAAGCACTTCCTTCACCTCACACCAGATCTTGTGAAGCTTGACGGGGGAATTCAAACCTCTGCCTTCAAAGCTTTCATTTGGGTGGTGGCCATGTTGGAGATTTTATCAAACTGGGCTGACAGATCCTCTTTTACAATTGTGCTGTCTGCTTTGCTTTTTTTTTCATTGCCATTTTTGTCTTCTTGTTGAGCTCCACTGTGGTCCCTTCTGTCTGTTCAGGAGAGCCCCCAGAAGTCGCCAGTATTCGTTTGCGCGGTTACTTTCTTGTTCACTTGCATCTGATAACAGCATAGTCCTAATAGCTGTCCTGTGGGAGCGGGTGGCTTGCTTGGAGGTTTGGGCGCCCAGCATCATTCACTCTTACACTTAGAGCCTATAAAAGCCTTATGCAGGAGATGCTGTAATTCAAAGCCCAATGATGAGCAGATTTGAAGTCTACTACAAAGATCATCCGGGCCCATGGGCTAAATTTGAACAATTACCCCCTTCTATTGCGTTAAGTTTCCATAGTTTACACAAGCAGGGGTGGGATTGTGCTTCCCAGTCTGCTCTCCCTTCAGCAGTGTCTTACATCACTCAAACATATCTGCCAAAAAATTGACAAGTCTCTTGCCGGCGTCTTAAACCACTTTTCCACATTCCCACTTGTGTTGCTATTTGCTCTGCCAGATGCCAGTTCAAATTGAGTCCGGACTCATTCTTATGCCGTTGCTTCCTTGGCAGACTGCAAGATGGCCACAGCTTCACCCATGGGCATTTGCGGACAGTGCATGCAGCCCACTCCTCTATCCCCAGGCTCTCCCAAATCGTTGCTAGAAGGTTCTGATGGCCATCTTCAGCCACCTGTCACGGTGGGCGCTGCTACTGGGCTTGGGAAGTGGACCCAGACCAGGAGCACATCAGACTGACACCATGCTCGTTCAGCCGCATGCCATTCCCCATCCAAATGTTTATTGATAAATGTATTTTCAATAAACATTAGACATATACGTGTGCATTTGCTTCTAGTTTTTTCTCAAATCAGAAGACGATACTATAAACTTAATACCTTTTAAAGGGAACAGGAATACAAGGAAGTGGGAGGTCAAAAGTAGCATCACATATGATCAACTCAGTAATGGCCAATGGTATTTGGGTACGTATAGGAACAAGGTCTACCCCCATTTAATAAGGAAAGCATAGAATATGTCTGTTGGGGTGTCAGAAATTCCTCGAGCTGCAACAAGTGTGAAACCATTCAAAAACCGGACAGATGAAAGGATGAAGCGGGGGTGAAATAAAAACGGAAGGTGAGGGGAAGTCCAACAAGTGTGAGCGGTGACCTAGTGAGCAGGAACCCTGGTCTTGTTGAGGGTGTATGGGTCAGAGAAAAGATTGGGAGAATGGGAGGAGATATCTCTGGATATTGGAAGTGTGTGGCAGAGACTGGGTGGTTGAGGGGGAGAGCGTAGTATAAGCCTCCAGTTACAATTCAATGTAATTTGTACAGAAGGTTAAGACCACCTCACACACAAAGCAGTCCACCCTAGTACACCATGCCTAGCCATCTCCATTCATGACATGATATTCTCAGTAAGGCATGGACCTCTCATGTTGTACAAGTAGACCCACCAGCCGCCTATGCTGTGAGCCTTCATAAGTTCCAAAATCTCCTAAAGTAGGGCAACAACAATAACTATGACCTCCAACCTCATTAATGTAAAACTAAAATAGAGGGCATGTCTCGACAGTTACAAGTAACCATTATAGGGTGAATTGAAGAAGCCTCAAACTTTCAGTCCTGGGGCCCCGGAACGCAGTTCATCCTAACACCATAATGTCGGGGATTCCTGAGCAGCCATTTCTTTCCAGTTGCCTCGGTTTTGGCCTTTTGGGGGGAGGGGGGCACTGTGATGTTGTCTTGCTCCCCACAATGCGAGGACTTCTTGTTACCACCAAACTGAGGGTTCCCCATCATTAGTCTGGCTCTTTGGATGTCTTCTGGTCTGGCTTTCACACCTTTAAATAATTCAACCTCCCTCTACATTCCATTTGCAAAGAAATGTGGAAGACTTGTGGCATTCACAAGAGCCTCTGGATTTCAATAGATACTCTGTCCAGTTACAAAAATATCCCAATGACGTATGCCTGGTCTTTCTCTTTTTATTGTAAAGTCACTCCCTGCGAAGGGTACTCATTTGGGCTCCTCGTGGCACTGTGCACACTGCTCCAGCGCCATGAGGAACGTGCTTGATGCAAAACGTGTATGATGCAAAATCTTTTATTTATTTTTAAAGTGGTGGCTATGATCTGACTTAGGTTCTATGCTTGGCTGCACTATTTATGCATATAATATTGGGTAAATAATGTTATCTCCATTCTCTTCATTTTACTGATAAGTCCAAAGTTTGTAGAACTTGAAGTTAGCTATGACAAAACATAATAGAACCAGAGCTGCATCACGTACACCACTGAAGAGCTCATTTGCTAAATGAATAATAATTTATCTTTAGCTTTATTTATTTGACTCAACCTGGTGCAGAATGGTTACATAGAATTAAATGCAAATAAAGAAAACCAACACCTACGATGCACATACGTATTGCACCTGATGTTTGCTCTGCAGGGCAGGGAATGACTGGGACCATGTGAATAGGCCAGTACAACACTAGCGCATTCATTCATAGATGACTGTCGCAATACTGGCCTTCCGGATAGCGTGTAAATTAAGAAAAAACTGTTACTGCATATTGATATCACGGACAGTGCTGCTGAAATATTAAATTGGGAAATCGGTAGAGGCAGAAAAATTCTGTGCACATAAGTTGGTGCATAAATCTGTGTGTTGTCAATCCTATTTTTCTAGCAGGCCATCAAGCCTTTGTTTTCTACAAGCAATGTGGCTATATGTATATTGAAGTCCAATTTAGGTGCTCAAATAAATGTTCTCGCAAGGGTAAGCTCTGATTCCTGATTCACACAATTCAAATTCTGTAAGTTTTTGTCTGCACAAATACATTTAGCAAATTTGGAAATGTCAGATATGGTGAAATTTCTGCATTGAACAGTTTAGGGTTTGTAACTTTTTAACTGAAAGTTTAGAGCCACAAAATCATAAGGGGTATTTAAATATCCCAGGCAAGTAGTTTACGACCTGGAAATGCTCTTAATGTACTCTTGACTAGGGTAGGATAAAGAGTGATTCCACCCTTGGGGTGGCGGAAACCACGTTTATATTTAATATGGGTGCAGGGGAACGGGTTTCTCCCCAGGGAACTTTTTCCCTGTGTAGAAAGAAAAAAAAAGTTACTCTGCTGATGCACATTTACTTCAGGTATCCATATACAGAATTGTACTTTTGGTTGAAATTCTGCATATAGAAACCGTATGCACTTGAGTACTCCTGAAAAACTGGTCTGTTGGAGTGGTGGCAGATCATGAACTACCAGCATCTTATTGCTCCCAGCTGGGGTCCTGGCCAAGAAGTGAAATTCCAGGGCTCTTACTTCTTGCGAATAGAGGCAGTGTCAGTCAGGGCTTCAGTCACAGCATGTCCTTTGCAGAACTACTTTTGCCAGTCCTCTGGCAGCTCCAGCAGACTTATTGTTCGCGGGTGTGAGCGTGGCCTCTTTTGGCACCTTGCCAAAGGGAAAGACCTCCCTGAAGGCTACATTAAACAAATTGCACAAACAGGTGATGGGAGGCCTAGCTCCACAGCTTTGGAGGTCCGTTAACATCTACTTAAATTGTTACTGTGGAATCTACGCTACAGCCTTTGGGTAGGAGAACCAAGTAGTTAGAAGCCTCAGCGGCTAATCATAAGGAAAGTTTGGATCAAGTGGCTCCTTTATCTCTTGCTCTTCATTGAAATATAGACTCGAGCCTCAAAAATGCAAGGATGGAAAGATGCAGATCGTGCAACAACTTGCAATCTGCATTTGTTGCCTTCCTGAAGGAGGAAAAGGCTCTGGATATTGACCGTTGGGTGATCTGTATCATGCGAAGTGTGTGTTTATCAATGAAAGGGTAGAGTGACACTGATGAAAGGGTGAATAACGTGTTAGTGCCAATAAAGAATCAGGAACATCAAAAATTAGCTTTGAGGTGGGCTGTGAAGAAGGACATTTCACACTTGAGCCATCATCTCCCCTCCTCTTACCCCCCTCCGCCTTCTCCCACTCCTCTCATGACACTAGTGAATCTCAGTACCCTGCCCCTTAACTTTTTTTTGCATTCCTTTTATGTAGTTAGAAATAAGATTTTGGTCACTCTTTGATTTGCTTCTTTCACTATCAAAATATAGAGAAGAATAAAGAGCTAGAGAAGAGGCCTGAACACAGGCTATTAATGGTAAAACATGTATTTACCATTCAAAATTAATGGAATTCCTTACAAGCTTTGTTTTAGTTTACGTGCAGAAATAGGCAGAAGAGATGTTGATACAATCAATCAAATAAGACTGATCTAGTACGGCTTGTGGGTATCCAGGCACTGAGGACTCTTGCTGCGGAGGCTCAGTCGAACAGCCTGGTCTTGAGTCTTTTCCTGAATCTAGCAGAGAGGGTGAGGTCCGGAGGTGAAGAGTGAGGTCGTTCTAGGACTTTTGCCGCAAGGTAGGAGAAATAACTACTTTGGCTGTACTTCGATATATGTGAGAGGGGTGAGCGAGGTGCAGGTAGGCAGAGCGTAGGTGTGTGGAGGGTCGGTGCAAATTCAGGCAGTGGTTGATGTATACTGGTCCTTGGTTGTGCAGGGCCTTGTATGTGTGGATCCATATCTTGAAGTGGCATCTCTTCTGAATGGGGAGCCACTGGAGTTTCCTGAGGTGAGGGTGATGTTGAAGAGGTTGGGAATGAGGCTGGCTGCAGAATTCTGTTTGATCTGAAGTCTCTTCATGAGGAGCAAGGTGATTACTTCGTAGAGTGTGTTGCTATAGTCAAGCCTGTTGGTGAGCCATTTGAAGATCTTGCAGAGCATGTGAAAAGTGAGGAAGCAGGCAAATGAGACTGCATTGATCTGTTTTTTCACGGTGAGCTTGCTGTCCATGATGATGCTGAGGTTGCAGGCATGGTCTGTAGGCGTGGGTGAGCGTCCTAGTTCGGCTGGCCACAAGAGGCGTTCCATGGGGCAGTGTTGTTCCCAAAGATCAACACTACTGTTTTGTCTGTGTTGAGTTTCAGGCAGTTGTCTTTCATCCAGTCTGCGATGCTCGTCCCGCACCTGTGGAAGTTGGCCCTCATAGTGGAGGGCTCTTCTGCCAGCGAGAGGATGAGCTGGACGTCATTGGTATAGGAAATGTTTAGTCCATGGGTTCAGACGAATTTTGCTGCATCAAATATTTACCAAGAGCAAGAGAGGGGAGAAACACATAATTAGGAAAGACAGATGAAGAGAAAGATGGACAAACCTTAACACAGGGAAAACGCAGGAACCTGCACTAGTGAGATAAAGGTGCAAGGAGTGTCTGGGAGTGGATTAGAGAGGGATCAGGTGGTTTAAGACTACTAGCTTTGATATTCATGGCACCAATATTTCATTGCACCAGCCATGCGCTTCTGAGCAGAGCTTCAGGCACCGGCACTCGTTCTTTTGAAAATTAAGCATTACAAATTAAGATGGATGTGTGTGCAACATTCTATCTAAAAGCACGCACTCTGGTACACGACCTAGAGCTTGCATAAAGAAGTGAGAGACACCACGTCAAGGGCTGAAGACAGAACAGGGTAGGAAGGTATGTGCGAAGACGAAGTTTCATACTAATGAAGAAGGCGGCATGGAAGTGGGGCGCAGGTATGGAGGTACACTGCCTATTGTATCTTGCCACTTAAACGCGATTGTTACCCAGGGTGGACTGAAATTTATGGAAGTTATGAAATTTCAGGCAACCAGAGCCTGGCAAAGTATGGATGCCAATGGGTAAGCCACGTGTTGTGCTGAGATGCCCCAGTCCTGTCAGCCTGTTGGAAACTCCCCTACTTTCCATATACACAGTTTTTATTGTGCATTATGCGATTGAATTGATGGTTTACAGGGGGCCTGTGAAAATTACTCCGAAGTCCTTTGTTTGGTCTCAGCTGCTTGTTACCTCTCCAAGGAATACTAAACGAACGGTCTCTGCCAGACCAGTGACATTTTGCTGTTCAACAGGCAATCTTTGTCCAGAAGGGCTTCCTCCCCTTACGCTGGGGAATTCAGATGCTTCTGCCATATGGGATCCTTCTGCTTCAGTCCTTCCCAAGTGGCATGTGCTGTTTGAGTGCACTTCTCATATAGTATGATGTATGTATATAGCGCTTACTGCCTCTGATGAGTCATTGAAGCACTTTGCGGCAAGTAGTGCGCAAGATTTATGATATGCTTCATGCTCAAATGTTAATCACTGTCCACAATTCTCACAAATGTTGCTGCTGAAAGGTTTTTTTAAACTTATTTTAAGCTTTTTTCGACAGTCTTGTGAATGGGGTACACTGGTACGAAAGTTTTGTGATGTGTACCACCCCGTTAGAATTGGATGCCATTTTCACTAGTCGGCACTGGCTTTTCTTGGAACAAATCTTCTTCCTTTTTGAAATCCCTTCAAAGTTTGTTTAACAAAATAAACTGTAAAACTGCACACCACTTTCCTTTGGAAAAAGGATGTGAAGAGCGTGTGAACTCCAATCCTAGACTATGTGTTTATCAGTTTGAAATCCACATGTTCCCATTAGTCTTATTCAGGGCACAAGTCCTAAATAAGCATTGAAAGTGCAATGTGTCTCGCCTTTGATTAAGTTAAAGCCATTTGCTTTGCTAATGGTATTGTATAGCAAAGCAAATGGCTTTAACTTAATGAAAAGCGAGACCTATTGCATTTTTAATGCTTGTTTATGTGTGTCCTAACACACCCAGACATGTGCATATGTGAAAACATTTTCATTAACCTGGTGCTTTGTTCAAAGACCAGCGTTCCAAGGTGATTGTATCCACCATTTTTAAAGTTACAAAAAATGAGGGAGTTAGTACTTGGTTTTGAAAGTATGTTATAATGAGTTATATTGTTTGCTACCCCTAGGATATATAAAAACATTATTGATGGATTACTCGTGCTGTGCATTTGTCCTCTACAGTATAAAACAACATGGCAATGATGTTTGTTGTATTTCTCATCCTTAGAGAATGACCATATATCTTCTAAACTGAAGCTTGAGCATGACAAGCCAGATTCCCTGCTCATTTCATCTGTTACAAAGCGTGGGGGTGATGCCGTCACCCTGGCAGCAGTAAACGACAATCGCGGTGGCCTCACAGATCTCAAAGCGCCCCTGGGAGAAAGAATGGACTTCATAAAAACCTCTGAACTCAATAATGATAACAACAGCGCAGTTCGCCATCGCAGTCGCAGTGATGTGGCATCTACGGATTCTGCACAGCAAGTACCGCGACCTGGCCTAAACCAATACTTATCTAGGTTTGATGAGGCCATGAAGTTGAGAAACCAGTTGATAAGTGAAAAACCCAATCCAGAAAATGGCAACGCGATGGAAGAGTTTGATTCATTTCGAATTTTCAGACTGATTGGTAGTGCTCTTCTTGCCATTGGAGTCAGGGTTTTTGTATGCAAGTACTTGGTAAAGTATAGCAATTTATTTATCTTGCCTCATTGTTCTATGAATCTACTTTTAAATTTTAGTGTTGGCAGAATGTGCTTCAGAATTTCTTCATTGACCTGTCGCTAATTTTCAGTGTGTGTGTCCTAGCAGCCGGATAGCATCTCTCTGAGCTCGAGTACACTTATGTACAAATCTGTTTGTAGTTCAAAAGGTTGGAAATTTATAAATATTACCAGCAAAGAAGACCAATAACATTCAAGAACAAGCATTGGCATGGCCAATAGGCCTTGCCTTTTGGATGCCAATGCAGACCTACTAGTTTTGCCATTGTTTTTTTTGCCACACCAGGAAGTATGCCTGGTTTTATATATAGAGTCTGAACACTCAGAGTTTTTAACGGTTGTTAATTAAACAAATTCAGGTGAAAATGCACCGCATGGGCGTCTGCTCAACAATCTGAGCAAATCATTTAATCTCCCTGTGCGCTCATGTAAATCACTTGAATACCTGTGGGTCGAGATCGTGCTATATAATGATTTGGCACAATGATGACACATGAAAGCAGGTGCCGGGTTAATAAAGCACTGAAAAGATAGAGAGCTTGTGTGCAGTGCTCTTGAAACAATGGAAGAAGTAGTCCCTTATATAATTGCTAATATGAGACTAGTGGAAGAGTACAAGTACTAGGGCACTGCTCTGTGGGAATAATCAATTGATGAGAAGGTGGGACAAAGAGGAAAGCTTAAACACTCAGAAGCAAGGATTTGTAAAGGACACTGACATAAACAAATGAAAAGCAGTATGCGGGCTGTAAGCCCACAAAGTATATACAGCATGTCTCGGAGAGACCGCTCAAGCGCTGTCTATGCTAGCACTAAAAAAGAAGAGATTCAATGAATCTACATGTTAAAATGCAGTAGTTGGGACAGTATATGACTAGGGTATTATTGTGGAGTTAGAGGCTGCAATTTTGGCACTTAGCCGAGAAAATGCTGAAGCTAATGCTAAATACAATATGTAGAGCTGGTAACAAATGCTCAGTGCATGTCTTTAAACTTGTCATGAAAACGTTTGTCTAGTGGCAAGTAAAATTATAGGACAATTGAAGAGTTCAATCAACAATCCTTATTAGAGTGTCAAAGACAACCATAAAAGTATACACATAAGATCAGATAAAAAATATACACCGCTGTGAATTCACAAATTTACAGTAAAATACAGCTGATTTGAGTAAGCTCCCCACTCTGAAGCACACATCTTCATTTGGCAACAATTGTAAATAACGAAGGGCAACTGTACATTGCTTTAATTTATGCATCCTTAAGAACAGTACAAAAAGCATGATCTAACAATGCTATAACATTTACAGAATGAAAGCAAGGATAGAATAGAGGTGCCATGGCAAATACATTTTATCCCATCCAAAGTTCAATAATACCCCAAAGGAAAACCAAGTGAGTAGCATATAGTGTCGGCTCTAAATTTCGATAACGAGCCTTCTCCCAACTATTCGATACTAGCTATCAAATGAAGCTCCAATCCGACATTAGATTTTAAAACGGTGTATTGTCGAGGAACTGGCTTACTTAGGTCCTGGCTTTCTCTTTTAATACAAAGCCTTTCCATAAATAATCGTTTGACAGACAATTTGACATCTTTACATAAAGTGAATGTATTGTTAAACCAGTAAGGTCTGCCTAAATCGGCGAAATGCTGCTGAACATATTTTAGCCAAGGAATATTCAAAGCGTGCTCACATTGCAAACAATTATCAATGATATACTGATTCCAAGTAGCCCTATGATTATTCGACACTGAGAGCCATAACAAAATGGGTCCCAACTTAATATGGTCCTCAAGGTACGACAAGGCATGTTCTTCATGACAAAAATAATGAGATGTAGAATGGGGAAAGAGCGAGAAGGAGCCTGCAAAATCTATTCTCAATTTGCAGAGCACGATACTCTGCAAAACCCCAAATCCCATAGCTAGCAGCTGGAACACATTCTGTCTTCTATATCTCTAAAAGAGAATTTATGGCTTAACCCCTACTGCCTGACCGATATTAAAAAGCAAACTCATAGCTTGAGAGAACTTGGCTTTGCAGGCCTTAATATTATCAGCCGGGGGGGGGCACTAGTTTCAAATATGGACCTAAATAGGGAAAACTAGCCACACTCTCTAGACAATTTCCATTCATGGAGAGCGGATGTAGCAAATAATGTTTGGGACCGCAAGCCTTATTATGGGACTTGAAAATAAATTGTTTAAAGATCTATGTCCGACATAAATCCCGACATAAATTCCGACAGGGCTCTGACCAGATAACACAAGGCATTTGGAGTTCGATCAAGGAATACAGCGTCGCCTGCATATAAAAGTACAGGTATGGGGAATGATGAAACATGGTGAAAATGTTGGGTAGCGGCTTTCAAATGAGCTGTAATTTTGTTAATGTTTAAAACAAACAGAAGCCGTGCTAGAAGACATCCTGCCTAACACCACGGTGCAAAATGATTGGGTGAAAGAGTTCACCATTGGGCCCAAATCTGAATTTAGCTGACATATTCTGATGTATAGTAGATAGAAAATGGACAAGAGTTGAATCAAGCCTTGTCCCTAGTAAAATTGACCATAACTTTGTCAAAGGCAGACAAATCCATGAAGGGTCGGTAAAATGGACAGTGCCTAGCTATGGTATATTTACCTATTATCAAATGCAGATTTAGATACTGTTCCATTGTACCTAGCCTCTCTCTGAACCCATACTGACAAGGGGAGAGAGAATGTTATTATTGTGCACTGATTCCCTTAATTAAAATTACCCTCCCAATAATTTATTGGTTGAATCGATTAGAGAAATGGGTCTGTAGCATCTGGGATCAGTGTGGCTCCCTTTTTTAAAGACGGGGACAATTATGGAGCTAGACCAGGAATGTAATGTAATGTAAACTATATTTATGTAGCGCACTATCACTCAACGGGTATCCTGGCGCTGAGAGAGTACCTTGTTGTTATATGGCGTAGTTGATCGGCCACCCAAAAATGAGGCATACAGAATTAAAGTTAAGGGGAGGGAGGGAGGGAACCAGAGTGAGACCGCAGGATGGATCGGTGACACTACATTTAAGTATTACTCCTCCCTCTGAAACAGCCAAGTCTTCAGCTTCTTCCTGAATTGCATTAAATTCTCACTTTGCCTGATGTCAGTTGGAAGTTCATTCCACAGTCGTGAGGCCACGGAGATAAAGGCTCTCCCTCCTGTCCTAGCTCGTTTAAATTTTGTGGTGTTAACCAAATTTGCTGTTGACGAGCGGAGGTTTCTTGGGGGGAGTATACCACGTGAATATTCTCTGCAGTGGTCTAGGACCCAGACCATGTACTGCCTTAAAAACAACGCAGAGAGATTAAAAATGTATCCTGTTAGAAATGAGCATCTCTAGTTGGCAGCGGCTGATGCCGATGTCCAAATAAGGATCCTTCTTCCTAAGTCAGAGTAAGGGGCTACACCCTTTGATAACCCCTGCTCAACCCTGTGGTAACGTAGCACGAGCAGACAGGCCTATCTCAGAGGCAGTGTGTGAAGCATTTATGACCATACACAATAACGCAGTGAAGACACTACAAAGGGACACCACACAAGTAGCTATAGAAAAAGAAGTATCTATATATAGGCTTAACAGTAGGCTCACAAGCGATCAAGAAACCACCATGCACATAATTACAGATTCACTTCAAAAGCAATAGAGGCACTCAAAAAGCGTACGGGATGAATTTAGTTCGAGGCCGGGGTCCACGCGAACCGGTGATGCACAATGTACCTGAGATTGACAGGGGCAAAGCACGCAGCCTCACAAGGAAGCCGCGGTGATGACAGGCGGACTCTCAGCGGCCACAGCTCCCCGCTGTAGCGGTCCGCGGCGTGCACTCACGATAATCCTGGGACGGGGCTTAAAGGCGGGCACCCAGCGGCACCCGCAGGTAATAACAAGATCCTCGAAGTGGGGACTAGAGCGGGCACTCAGCGGCACAGCTCCTCAGCTGCAGCAGCCCACAATAGCGATAGCGATGATTCAAGTAGGATGGCAAATGCGGGCACTCAGCGGCACAGCTCCTCAGCTGCAGCGGCCCACAATGGCAATAGCGATGATTCTCGTAGGACGGCAAATGCGGGCTCTCAGCGGCAACAGCTCTTCAGCTGCAGGGGCCCACAATAGCGATCACGATGACTTTGGTAGCACAGGCAAATGCGGGCTCTCAGTGGCAACAACTCCTCAGCTGCCGCGGCCCACAATAGTGATCACGATGACTTGGGTAACACAGGCAAATGCGGGCTCTCAGCGGCAACAGCTCCTCAGCTGCGGCGGCCCACAATAGCGATCACAATGGCTTTGGTAACACAGGCAAATGCGGGCTCTCGACGGCAATAGCTCCTCCGCTGCGGCGGCCCACAATAGCGATGCAATGACTTTCAGCCCGCGTTCCCCGCAGTAGACCCAGAGGCTCTGGAATTCTTAACAGAGGCCTCACCTGCGAGTAGAATCCCTCTCAAATAGGAATCTGGGCGGCTGATGGGTGAAGTCTAATGTCCCTGAGACTTCAGCAGGAGGCAAGCTCAAATCAGGCCCTTGAGTAGTTGCTTCAGTAAGATGGATAAAAGTTTCAAAGTCCTTTCCCTCTCGTTACACGGACAGAGGTTGTCTTGGCATCCAGAAGTAAAACACCGTGTAGGGGTTTTATCCCAGATCTTTATACACCAAAAGTCTTTGTTCTCAAAAAGTCACAAATCACTGAACCCAGCCAGAACCAGTTTGGTGTCGTCCTGGAGCACTTTATTTATGAGGCTACATCCTGCCTTTCAGGGAGAGGAGGTCTACCATCAGACGCACAGTGGGAGGTGGAGCCATCATTCACTTTGCACAGCCCTTCTCAGATCAAAGGGTCACCCCTCCCCATACTACAACTGCAGATCTCTCTATTTAATCCAGGTCAGTCTCAGCCTGCCCTGACCCTCCAAAACCAGACAGCCAATACACATAAGAGCAGAGCACACAGGCTTAGGCAAGAAAATACCTACTTCCCAAAAGTGGTAGTTTTAAACACAGAATATAGAAATAATCGTCACTAAAAGATGCACTTTAATATTTCGAGCTCAGGCATACTAAATTCGACTTTCCTATCTTGTTTCTTGAGTCAATTAGGATTATACCAATTCATACAGTCAATTTAAAATAGGGAGCATTCACGCTGTGGCACTGAATGGCAGAGGAACCGCGCCCAGAGGATCTAACACCGGCAAACACCGAGGAGACAAAAGCGAAAAATGGAAGGGAGACCCACGCCAATGGTGCCAGGTCTAACATATCCTCTGCCGAATCGGCAACCAATGAAGATTTCTTAGAGCCAGAAATGCAGAGGACCTGCGCTGCTGGTTTAAAGCTAGCTTTGCTGCTATTGTTTGGATTCTTTGCAACTTCAGTATCGGGGAATTTGGAGCTCCAAGACACAAGGAGGTACAATAGTCCAACCTGCTCAGAATAACACTCCTCACTACTTGTATTCTGGCAGAGACTGGCTATAGTGGGAGAATCTTTCTTAGAGCTCTAATCCGAGAAAAGCAGGTGCCAACTGTTTTGTTTACTTGTAAGTCCAATTGAAAATTATTATCTATCAATACCCCCAGATTACGTACTGTTTTGGCTGGAATTAATGGACCGGGTGAGCCGGAAGTGAACAGGAAGGGGACAAGCTATTTTACTCGTGGTGCAATATATAACTTCTGTTTTATCTCCATTGAATTGGAGGAAGTTGTTTCTAAGCCAGTTTGTGGTAGTTTCCGTGCACTTATGAAATTTATCCATGGGGATTGTTTGATTCCCTTCCAATGAAAGCATAGTTGACTAATTCCACTCCAAAGGACTTGATGATAGGAATATGTGGACGCAGGTATATATGAAATAAAATCGGGCTAATCGCTGAACAAATGTCTTCGAAGATGTGAAAGGTTGAATACTCACTGCCTGTGTCCTCTCTGATAGATAGGACTGAAACCATTTTAATGCTTGACCTTGAACGCCAATGTTTCTATGTCTTTTTAGCAGAATGCTATGGTTCACCGTATAGAATGCTGCTGACATATCTAGCAGTACTAATACTACCGATTGTCCGTTATCAGCTCGCATTCTCACATCATCAAACACAGTCACTAGGGCCGTTTCTGTTCCGTGCTCGGGACGGAATCCGAATTGCAGCTCATCCAGTAGATGATTTTCCTCTAAATAGTGGGACAAGGATTTACTCACTACTCGCTCAAGAATTTTTACTGGGTAAGGTAATAGGGTGATAGGTCTATAGCTAGATGGACAAAGAGGATCAAGTATTGGTTTCTTGAGTAGCGGGGTCACTATTGCCTGTTTCCAGCATTCTGGGACCTCTCCAATAATCAATGATTGGCAACATATTTGACGTAGCCAGGGGAAGAGTTCCAACTTGAATTCCTTCCAAATCCTCTGTGGGAGGGGGTCCAATAGTGATCCGGAAGAGACAGTCAGAGCTATATTAGTAAACACTTCCTCCGTGGGAGTTTGAAACCACTCCAGAGTAGGCTGGCGGACTCTGTCTATGCTCTCGTCCTGTTTGTCGAACACAGTTGACGCTAGTAAATCATTCTCCTGCTTCATGGGTGGATTGTTTTCATCATCCGCCTCAAACTGATTCTTTAGATTGAGGCAGTCAATGATTTTATTTATCTTTTCATCAAAATAAATTGCTAGATCGTCGCATAGCTTCTGCGTAGCTATGATCTTGTTACTTACACGGGCCGGCTTAGATAGGTCCTTTACTATGTTAAAAATAGTGCTAGCCTTATTCGGTGCTTGCAGAATGGTTTTTGCATAATATTCGGCCTTTGATCTAACAATTGCTTCCTTACAAATATTCAATTGCGTTTTGTAGGTTCTTTTATCTATTTCAGCATAGAGCCTTCTCCATTTTCTTTCTGCCTGTTTACACTCTTTCGCAGTAATCTCAGATCATCACTATGCCAGGGGGCAGGCGGCTTATCTCTATTCTTTAGCCTTTTTACTGGTATTCTTTGATCCAGAGTTTCGTTTATTTGAGCAGAAAGGGTTAGATAATTTTCTCCTACTGATTTATTGAAGTCAAATAGATTTTTCTCCGTTAGTAATGGAATTTGATTGTTTTTTAGTAGTCTGGGCCATTCCCTTCCCTGTCAAAAATTCCCCAGGGTAAGTCACTTTATTATTTGCACTGGGTAGTACTAGCAGAAAGTGGATTAAGAAGTGATCAGTCCAGCATAAAGGCAGTACTTCGATCACTCTGACCTCAGTGGAGTTGGCAAATATTAAATCTAGGATATGGCCTCTTTGGTGTGTAGATTCTAGCACTAACTGTTGCATGTTGAGATTCTTGCATGCCTGTACTAGTTCACTCAGTGCCGTATTCAGGTCCACATTATCCCAGAGCTTGAAGTCACCCAATAAAATCAACCTAGAATGGGTTAGTGACATATTACACACAATGTCAATCAATGCCTGACATTGAGGGCTCTGTCCTCTGGGGGGCCTATAGCACACAATACCTGTAAACACCTGTCCCCTAGCCTCCTTAAGGGAGAAGCCTTAAAGTTCTGCACCCTCAATATCATCCATTTGAAGTGGAGTAAAATTCAAATTTTCTTTAAATATCACTCCGACCCCTCTTCCTCTTTCATTATTTCGGGGCTTATGGAAAGCTTTGCATCCTGAGGGGCAGGCTAGCCCTAGTTCCACTGTTGAATCACTCCGAGCCCATGCGTCAAAGTCATGACAATTCCAACATAATAAAGATCTCTTGATGATGCTTAACTAGGGATCTAACATTAACTAGCCCACATTTTAGGCTGTCTGAAGATGAGCCTGCCGAGGGGATAGTTCCTTTACCCAGATTAACCGCCACAGGACCCATAACATCTCGCTTACCTATGTGTAAAAGTTGTTCCCTTGAGTAGCGAATTCTAATAATACCGGGTAGATGGTGTTCCTGACCGGCAGCGTGGCTGGTGCTGTGCACGGACGGGCGCAGACGGGCTTGCCTCTGGCGCGCCAGCTGCGCGCGCGCTTGCATTGACCTGCCTTAAGTAGAGGGGGAGCGTTCTGACCCAAGATCAGCTAGATTGCTGACCAAGATGGCGTGCGTTAGGTGACCCGCTCTGACAGGGGGAAGTACACCAGCTCACCCTGGTCGGCAAACGTGCAAAATGCGGGATAGGTGAGTAGAGCTAAGTTTTAGCAGCGTTACAATTTTAAAAACTATATTCCTGCCAATCTGGACAGGAAGGAGGGAGTTCAGCCGTATCTATGTTAATAAATACATTGACCAGTAAAGGTGCCCAAAAATCAACTGGGTGGACCATACTGGTGAAGTAGATGAACGCTTGAAATTTTCTAAATCTGTGGACCTTTTGCATGTGGTTTCCCTCCCTGCAAACACACTCAGATTTACTCCTGTAAAAGGCAGGAGTAAATGCCTTTCTGCAGTGGGAAAGGGAATGTAACACATCCTTACTTAAGGTGGTGTAACGGTGGAGGGCTTTCATTAAGAGTTATTCTCCATGTGAAGAAACAAAAAACAGTGTATGGGCACAACTCTGCATAAATAGAACCAATGATGGGGGTAGGGGAGTAGTTGTAGTAAAATTCTATATCACTTTTTCTTTGGCAACTACATCAAACTTAATGTTTGCCATTTAAAGCAAGTTATTTTTATGGAGACCCTTAAAACTGGGCACTCAACGGGTGCTTAATGTGATGTTATGGTCAGGTGAAAGTGTCAGTTAAAACATAACATTTTTAAACCCTAAAAACTTGAGTAACTATAACCTGCTCCCTCACCATGCACTGCTTAAGACCTCCCATATCACATCACTCATGACATGTTCTATGTCATCATTGATAACATCACTCATGACATCTGAAATAACATCCTTGATGACATCACTGTGCATGGCAATGGCACAAGTTATAGTCACTTCCGTTCACTATAAGTAGTGCATTTCAGTTGTTTTTAGATATGAAAATATTACGTTTTAACTGACATTTTCATCTAACTACGTCACTTTAACCTTCATTTTTTTCAGTGAATCTGCCATTTGATTTTTTTAGGGAATAACGCTGAAACCTGGATTATTTGACTGAAAAATGTACCTTTAGACTAAAGTGGGCATCTATGTTTTGGATTGTAAGATTGTAAAGACTTTGGTATGCACATGAATAGGCGGTTTGCCAATTTTAAAGATTACAGTAATACAATTTAGGGATTCCGTCTTAGCGTGTTGAAATCTTAAAAGATTTAGCCATACTGGATTCTGTTTTGTTAAACTTGTTTTGAGTGATGAATGTTTTTGTTAGGAAATAATTAAGTACAGTTGGTTGTCCTCTGCTTATCCGTGAGTAGAATCATATACATGGAACCACTGGAATCCTTCTGTGGGATGGTATAAGATCAACAGCAACAGAGAAAGCATTGGAAACTAAGGAGAGCATCACATAACAGTGGCATTGAAACCTAAAGAGCACCACATAACACAAAGCTATGTCCTTGGTCCTTACCAGCTGATTATGTGTGTTGGTAAGGAACGAGGAAAATTGGCCCAGATGCTTCACATGAAAGCATTTGCAAGTTTACAATATGCAACACCATTTTAGTGTGCAGTTGGGTCCAAAACTCTAGAGATCGCAGACAAGAAGACCAACATTCACCTGTCCAGTAGAGAGCTTCTTCTAAACTGTTCATGATGGTTTCTATGCTGTACTATAAACCACACAACCTGTTTGGTACGTTAGGCTGAGGGTGGTGAATTGGTTAGCAAGATACCAAAATTATCCAGTGTATAGCTATTTATTTTTCAATCTTTGTTGTCTTAACATTAAGGATGATGACTGTTGCGTTTAAGAATTCTGGATCCAAGATTTTATTTTTTGTATTGTTAGCATTTAACTTGCTCAATATTTTACTGGGCTGTTTGTTGCAAGACGTTGATAGCATTCTCCCAGATGTGGTTGAAGAAAGATATAAGAGTTTTTGATGGGCGATGTAGATAAGGCGTTTGGAGAAAAATTTAACAGTGTTTAAAGGAATAGTATTTCATTAGTTGTGTGTTGGTCTTGTCTGATAGGTATTTGTGTGTCTCTTTGTTGGAGACACGCTCAAATCAAAACCATTCCTTTGCACGTTTCAGTGTCACTGTCGAAAATAATCGGTTTGTAAGTTGGGAGTGGGCTAATCTTCTCAACATTTCTTTTCCTATTTTTCAAAGAGTTAATATTTTTTCTGAATACAGGTTTGGTGGCTCATTCAGGCAATTCAGTGGATTTATTTATTTTAACATAAAATTTCCTGGAAAGGAACACGTTTTCATTTTATTGTTTCTTGGCCAACTTGTCTTTGATGATATGTTTTTGTTTTTTTTACATTTTTCTCTCACTTTCATCTTGACCTCTAGCTTTCATGTGCAAGGCCTTTTCCTATTTTTGAGATTGGTGTTTTTTTCCTGCAGAGCACAGGTCATTTACAACTTTGAGCATAATTTCTTGTAAACTATATGGGAGTCTGGAACGAGGGTTATTTCATTAAACATATTTTAGTGCTTTTTATTTATTTATTTTTCAGTAAAGGGCTGTGTATAGCATGGGATAATTATTTAAGACTTTATGTCAGCATGTACCGTTTTAAGAAATACTGGGCAATTGCTAATGTCTCTTGAGTTTCATTTGCTGAATAAATGGAGACAAAACGGTTACGCTGTTGCATACTCTTAAAATTGGTCCTTTACTATGGAAATACTGAATGCTATTTTATGTTTATAAATGTTGAGTTAGCAGTTCTGTTTCATTCATATGCTTTTTTCCTCTCTTCACAGTCTATTTTTGCTCCATTTCTAACTCTACAACTGGCGTTCATGGGATTGTCAAAGTATTTTCCAAAGGTAGGATCATGCATTTAAAATCAATCTACCAATTGTAACAAATGACCAAAGCGATTAAGAGAATTGTGGGTTCCCATCATGAAAAATTGTCATAAGACTCTCTAAGAAGGCAGAAGCTACACGGTAGCTTTACGGAGGAGGCTTCGGCAATTGGGAGACAGGATTGTTCGAAATCCTTAACATTGGAAACCGAAATCTGCAAATGCCAGAATATTGTAGATTTTGAACTGTAATATGGCATGGAGTATGCAGACTTCAGTCGGTGTAATTTGGGAAGATTGCAGAACTCTCCTAACATTAGAGTTGAAATTATTTTCTAGGAGCTGTTGCTTTTTCACATTCAGTTCTCCACCGAAAGTACCACTTACGAAATTAGCATTCTTATTTGAAAAGGGTAGGAGCCCAGTAGTTTTTATCAAGCGGCCTCAGAACCTTCTCCGTTAAACTAAGGATTCTAGTGATGCCGTTTTAATAAGAATAGGCTTACATTTTATTTAAGGCTTAGTGTCACTTTACGAGTGTTCGGAGCATTCTATTATTCTCCTGTTTTGGATGTAGAGTGTTCCTGCTAATTGCTTAGAAGAAAGAATAGACAAACTCCACAAAGTTCAGAATATGATCAGTATAATACATTTAGCACAGTAATTAGTGGTGACGGATAACAAGTGATGATGAGAAATTGGTGACTGGAACAAGAAGCATTGCCGCAAACTGGAAAGAAAGGAAACCAAAAGGCACATTCCAAGTTAGGGTAAACCTCAAATAGATCCCTTTACAACTTCAGAAAACTCCTAATGGCCAAGCTTCTCCTCTGTGTAACCCAATTGGTCATAGTGGAGGGATTCACTTACAAGACTTTGGCATTGAACAATTCTCTGCACTTTAACACTCCTTTGCTTCACACCACATGGGCTAAAAAAAACAGTCCTCACACTTCAAGATGATTGTTAGTGTTCTTCTATGAGTGATGTAGTGCTGGATTTCATATATGATTTCTTTACCAGATGTCTTGGGTCTTTTCTTGGCAGTGTTTATAACATTGTTTACCAGAGAGGGAAGAGGGAAAAGTAGAGAGTGAACCAATCAATCAATCAATTAATCAGGGGTGTATAAAGCCCGCTACTCACCTGTGCGTGTCTGAAGGTGTGCAGGGTAGGGGAGCGTCTGATGTTGACTGGGAGCTTGTTCCAGTTCTTTGCTGCGACGTAGGAGAAAGCTCTTCCGTCTGCTCTGGTTCTGCTGAAGCGTGGGGTCTCTGCCAGGGCGAGGTCGGCAGAGCGGAGGTTCCTTTTGGGATCGTGCAAGGAAACTCTTTCGTTGAAGTATTTGGGTCCGATGTTGTGGAGGGATTTGTAGACGTGGGTGAGTAGCTTGAAGGTTACTCTCTTCTCGATGGGGAGAGAGTGGAGTTCTCATAGGTGCTGGGTCATGTGCTCATGTCGTGGGGTTCCGAGGACGAGTCTGACTGCAGTGTTCTGGATGGTTTGGAGCTTGTGTAGCAGGGCTTTGTTGATTCAACATAGAGGGCATTACCGTAGTACAGTCTGCTGGTTATGAGTGCGTGGTGTGAAGGAGTTAAAGACCGAATAAGAGAGATTCATTTTGCCTAGTAATCCCAGAGCCTAGCAGCTTGATGTTGAAAATCTGTAGTCTGGCTTTTGAGGCTAACAAAAGACTGCATGGAAGTTTTAGGACCGACAGTAGCCACTTCTACTAGAAAACCCTATCAAAAGAGATGGAAGTTTATTCTACATTTTTGTTTACTAGACCTATATCATCCAAACCTTGATCAACGTAAGGAGATTCTAGCATACCTCTAAGTATTCGTAAGACATAAGATCTAGTCTAACGTTTACATCATTATGAGTGCACTTTGCAATAGAGCAAAATTGAGAGCAAGTAGAAAAGCCAATCCATATTTGTTTGACAAGAATGAATATTTTATGGTGCACTTCTTGATAAAATGTGCAGCCGTGGAAATGTCTGCCTCCAATTGACCATTGGAATATCAATTACATCAGCAAGAAAGTGAACGAGCTATCGCATTCTTTTACCAGGAGCCTTTTTTACATGTTAATAGAGAAGATCTAAAGTTTAGGTGACTGCCAAGATTTACTGCCAAAGTAGTTGGTCTATCTTGAAATTGTTTAACATAGGATATTACAACCTCTTGTTGCCAAAAAGAGTTTATAAGCTCAGTCTGATCAGAAATGTTTGACAGTGATGCTAAAGCAGCCATGCACTGAACGTCAGGGGGGCATGGAGTCTAAAGAGAGAACGAGCTATAACCAGAGGTCAGAATTTGTTCAGCTATTGTATTGCAACATTTGTACACCAAATCATACTCCTGACAAGCCTGCAAAGCACTACAACCTAAATTAACTTCCTGTGCGCCCTTTCAGGTTATATGTTTGGAAGGATGTTGGTATAGTGTGTCCTATGTGAGAGATGTTGGATGACATTTGTTGTAAATACTGAAAACGGCATTTCAAGGATTCATAATTTTACAGTATAGAACTGTAAAAAATAAATAGATAAGCACACTAATGTATGACCTATACCAGAGCTGTAAAACGCCACTTGCTGCAAAGGAATGAGTTCATGAATTGCTGATGGCCGAGTTCGAAACTTGCCGAACAATAAACATTAGGAAACATACTTGATTCCATATTGTGGGTAAAGTGCCAGCTAGAGGTCATAGCCACTGAACTAGATGCCTTCACCCCGTTTCTCTCTCTGTGGAAGCTTTCGGACAGTTCCAAGAACCATTGTTAGTTCAATAATGCTCACCCATATTCATTTTATTCAGTGCCTGAGACTGATTTAAATTTGTAACTGCCAGGATTGTTGCAAATGCAAGAGGTACAAATATATTACTCCTGTTATAAATAACCCGCTGTCTTCCAATAAAGATTAGAGTGTTCATTGTGATTTATTTGTGATTTTTAAATATTTAATAACAAGTGTTACAAATGGAAGCTGTTCTTTAACCGAATTAATTAATGGATTTGATTCTATGTTGGCAACGATCAGTAAGCAAATCTGTCAAGTCCTAATCAATGGCAACTGTTCAAGTACAACAGTGATTAGTGGTACAGTCAGAGAAGGCTTTGTGCACATTAGCATTAGTACATCAATGAGTACGTTCTAGTCACCATGCATTTATTAATTTTATTAAAAGGGTTTTTACAGTCTTGACTCATCCATGCTTTGAACACCTGTATTCCATAAACGTTGGGCCCCTATATTTTTAGGTCGAGCCTAATGCAGCGCGCAAGTGCTGCTTAGGAGATGACCTCTTGCAATCACTCAGGACTTTTTGGGCACATCGTGCATGTACTGCACTGTTTCCAATGAGCACTCGTGCATGTATGGCGTTTACCTTGCGGAAGTGAGCAGCTGCGCCATCCATTTCCAATTATCGCGCCCGCGCTTGTTTACATTTGCCTGTCTTGCGGTCGCGTTAATTAGAAACAGATGGCGGTCTGGTTCACTTTTGCGGCTGCTTGTTCTAACTCGCTTTAACCTTCATCCTCGTGCTTTTTTGAGCAGCAGTGTGCTCAGGGGCCATCTGTTTTTCTAATTAGCTTAAGCTTTCACTGTTTCACTAGCTTTAGAACCCCTGCCTCCCAATTTGACCTGAATGAAGACTGTAGTACAAGTTATTCACATAGACGTATTTTGATCTGCTACTTCCCCATAAAAAACGTCTGGCAACATTTATTAAGCTTTTCCGTGAAACCTCGTCAAGCCCTCTGCTCGCTATTTCCAACAATGTTTAGGTAGGTAAGTATGCGTTTCTTTTGTGGGGGTACTGGGAAGACCCCTCCAAACACGCACAGACCTGTTATATTATTTGGTGCTGGTCCCTCCGCCGAGAAAATCTTCTGAGTAATCTCGTTGTTCCTCAAAGTTTACGAAGCACTATTCACCACTTTCATGCCCAGCGCGTGCACGCACTTATGCTGTCCGCCACACGTCGGTGTACTTATCCAGGGTGGACGCATTGTTTTATCTCACTTTAGCACGGGACCTGATGCACAGACCTTAACGTGGCTGCCTCCTCGTTCTTCTCTCAGCGCTGCGTTGCTCCTACCTGTGCCCCCTTACCTCTCCTGCCTTCTCTTTTCACGACCGTCTCCGGCGTGGTCTCTGTGCCTCTCACTCGGTCCGGGATCGCCCCATGTGGCTCTTCGACCCAATTAAACAGTTCTGTGCCCCTTTTTCCAAAAGAGAACCCCTCCACACAAAGGACCACGGGGCCATCAAAACAGCAGGGTTTCAAAACCTTAGTTGGAAGAGCAGGTTTCATGTTGTAAAAGTGATGGGGTTCCTTATGGCTGTGTCAGCCGTTCCTTTCTGGTACGGGGGTTGTCAGTTTTCTCTTTCTGGTTGCGAAAAGAGGTGCTTAAAAGCGGGGTCTGAGGCAGTTCACTTCATATTTTAGACTAACAAGGGCAGGGATTTGTGGTGTGTTTAAATCTTAATTGTATTTTCCGCCCTCACCACACAGACACATTGTGTTATGATTTGCAGAGGGGATCAGGGCTACATCACATCTACACTGTGTTATATTTGTAGTATGTCCCGTATGAAGATACTTCGTATTTACATAAACCATATCCAAGCGCTTATTTGCGCATGTCGCACTTTTCTGCTGCGTGGTGAAATACGAGTCCAGTATTGATGAATGGTTTATTTATTTTTTTTTTTTTTGAAACCGTTTATTACAGGTCTTAAAAGTATACAAGTATGGGCCCACAACCTTCCGGCCGGCCGCTAGCAATGATAGGAACATACGACATACATTTATAGAACACGTGGTATTACGGAGGAGCATTTCTCAGTAGGTAACAATGTCAAAAGCCACATCATCCAGGCCCCATTATGCGGTTTCATTTTAAATTAAGAACAACAAAAATTAAAACCACACCCACAAGGCAACCCACAATCAAAAATAGCAGCACGTGCTCCCCTAGAGGGGGGATCCCAACTATACACAGAAGTGTGAAGAGGGGGAAGAGAACAAAGCGAGGACTGGGGGAACCCAATGCCCGGCAGCGGGGGAATGAGTCGGCTAAGGGGATGGGGCTGGCGAGGCATCAGGCAGCAGCGGTGGTGCACAGATACCCCCTCGGTAGGCGTTCCAGGGGCCCCATACTTTCACCCATGTCCCAGGCTTACCCCTCGCCACATAACCACCTTTTCTCGAAACATGCACCAGTCCATGTGTTCTTTCCAGGCCGAGACCGTCGGGGGCCTCTGGGATCCCCACAGTTGAGCAATATCACGCTTGGCTATCATATATCCTAGAGTCACCCACCACGTCTGCGGCGCCGAGTAATCAGTCGGTTCCCACACATTCAACAGGCATCTCCTCGCTTCAGGCAACAGCGCCACATGCGTAACCAGTCGCAGCACCTCATGTACACCACGCCAGAACCCCTCTACCTCCGGGCACTCCCACAAAATATGCATAAAGGTCCCCAAAGCACCACACCCACGCTTACACAACCCATCTCCAGCATAGCCCATACGCAGAAGCTTTGGCCCCGTCATGTAGACCCGGTGGAGTATCTTGAGCTGGACGAAGCGAAGGCGAGCCGGTATGGCCACCTCCTTCGGGGAGGCCACCGCGGAGGTCCAGTCCTCGTCGTCCAACTCCAGCCCGTCGGCAACCCAAGCCGCACGAAGGGCAGTCAACAGGCCCGAGCGGTCGTTTATCAGCTTTTTGTATATAAGTGAGATCGTGCTGTCCGGGACGTGCCCATCCAGCATTCTATCCTCCAGGGGGGAATATTCCGGGATGGAGGCAACGTCCGAGAAGACGGAGCCCAGCGCATGACGGACCTGCAAATACCGAAAGTATTCACTGCCCTGCAACTGAAATTCCGTCTGCAGCATATCGAACGTTTTAAATCCTCCCCTCGTCCAAAGATCCCCCACTTTACTGATACCTATTATGTCCCACTTCTCAAAGCCCTTAGAGGTCCACAGGGAACCTAACCGCTCAGACGCGTATAGTGGTGATGCCCGGGTCAAACGGTCCTTCCACCCCATAGCTGCATTGGCCGCGTGCCAGACTTGCACCATGACACGCGTGGGGCCCGTCAGACGAGCGTCGGGCGTGCTAGAGTAGAGCGCTCGATTGTAGTCGCCACCTGGCAGGAGCATCTTGTCCATTTCAAATGCCGGGTTTAAGGCGGGCCCGTAGAGGCCATGGTTAATGGCAGCGAGCTGGGAGGCCCAATAGTACCGTTTAATATCCGGGAGGGCAATCCCCCCGTCAAACCATGGGAGCGTCAGCTTCGCCAGAGCAATGCGCGGCCTCCCATCCCAGAACAGGCGGCGTTGCAGACTCTCCACCTCACGGAAGTAGCGCGCCGGGACCAAGTCCATAGTGTTCTGCAAAGTGTACAGGAAACGCGCCAGAGACATCATCTTGAACAATGCCGCCCGGCCGAGCGGCGAAAGCGGCAGGCGCCGCCAGCGTGCGACATCTACCCGCAGACGCTGGAGGGGGGGAAGCAGATTCCGTTCATACCGGGCCTCCGGGTCCAGAGTAATGAAGACACCCAGGTACCGAAATCCCTGCGGGGCGATCTGGATCGGACAGCCCCGCGGGAGAATAGGAGCCTCCCCAGAGAGAACATACACACACGATTTAGCCCAGTTGATGACGAGACCGGAGTTACGACCAAACGAGTGTAAAACATCAACTAGCACTATAAGTGATTTACGTGGGGAGGCTAGGTACAGAAGGATGTCATCAGCGTATAGGGATACGCGGTCCTCATACTCGGGGGTCCAACGGAGACCACGGATGGATGGCTCCCACCGCAGCCACTCCGCCAGGGGCTCCAAGGCAAGCGCAAAAAGAAGCGGCGACAAGGGACAGCCCTGTCGCGTGCCCCGGCCCAGCTCAAACGGGGCTGATACTCTTCCGTTCACGACCACCTGCGCCAATGGGCCCGCATACAACAATTTGACCCAACTGATGAATCCTGGGCCAAATCCGAACTTCGCAAGCATCGCCCAGATGTATGGCCACTCAAGCGTGTCAAACGCCATGGTGGCGTCTAAGGACGCCAAAATGGCCGGTTCCCGTATAAATGGGACGCGCGCAAGCACCCCATGCAAACGCCGCAGGTTAAGGGCTGTGTTGCGATGGGGAATAAGGCCAGACTGGTCCTGATGAACCAGATCTCCCACCACACCGACCAGCCGATTGGCGAGTACCTTAGCGAGAATTTTGGGCTCCGCATTCAGTAGTGAGATAGGCCGAAAAGAAGTAACCCGATCCCGAGGTCTCCCTTCCTTGTGGATCACCACGATTGTAGCCAGACGCTGGTCAAGCGGGAGGGAGCCCAGCGAGTGGGCCGCGAGGAACATTGCGCGGAGGTGAGGCGCCAATGTATCCGGTCGCAGCCTATACAGCTCGATAGGGATACCGTTCGGGCCCATGGCCTTGCCAGAAGCGACCGAGCGTATGGCGAGGGCGATTTCGTCGGAGGTGGGAGCGGCGTCCAGCGACACCCTGTCCTCCCCGGAAAGGGAAGGCAGCGCGATATCCCTGAGCAGGGCACGGGAATCCTCTTCCGAGCAAGAAAAGACCGGGGAATACACCTCGCGGAAATAATCCACGAAACAGGAGACAATTTCTTCTGGCTCAGTTACACACACACCATTCGTTTTCTCAATCAGCGGGACCACACGATTCGCTCTCTCCTTTTTATCCAACCACGCTATCAGTTTACCAGCCTTATCACCCACATCATACAGTCGCCCCTGTTGCTCTCTACTAAGGCCCCTGGCCGCCTCCGTAACGAGGGCCCTATAAGCCGCTTGTTTGAGCTGGAGGACATGTAGTGCAGCATCCGTCACCCCATCTTCTAGATTACCCTCCAGCTCAGCTATTTCAGCCTCCACCCGGGTCACCTCCTCCCGCTCGCGCCTCCGGGCGTGGGAAATAAGGGATAGGGCCTCCCCTCTAAGTACTGTTTTGAAGGCCTCCCACAGGGAGATAGCTGAAGGCACTGACCCCACATTCTCATCAAAATAGCGCTAGAGGGATTTAATCAAGTCAGCGCGAATGGTGGGGTCGCGCAGGTACCAGGAATTGATTGGGACCACCCTGCTCTCCCCCCTCGGAAAGACATCAAAATGCAACAGAAGCGGGGAGTGGTCCGAGATACCCCGTGCCAAATGGCGCACCTCCCCCACCCTCCCGACATAGGCCGCCGGGACAAGGGCATAATCAAGCCGTGAGAGACTACCATGGGCCCCCGAGTGGAAAGTGTATTGCAGCTGCGTGGGATGTTTTAAGCGCCAGCAGTCCACCAATCCAAGTGTATCCAAGAGGCCGGATAGCCACGCCTGTGCCCGGGGGAGGTCCCTAGGGGGTTGCCGATCCACAGTCCCAGAAACCACCGCGTTGAAATCCCCCCCCCACCACCAGAAGCCCCCCCGGAAGGCCAAGGAGGAGGCGCCCCAGGTCTGCAAAGGTGGTCGACTGCAACCCCGGTGGGACGTACACTGACACAAAGACAACCACTTTGCCCTCCATTCTCCCCACCAAGACAGTGTAACGTCCCCTGTCATCGTGGAGCACCTCATCAATTTCTAACGGGAGCGAGTTCTTTACCATGATACCCACACCCCTCGAGCCAGACGTGAAGCCCGAGTGGGCCACGAGGCGGTAGCCACGCCGGTTCATGGCGCAGAAGGAATTGCCAATAAGGTGTGTCTCCTGCAGGAAGACCACATCGGGCGAGAGTCGCTTCAGATACTGTAGGACCACACCTCGTTTGATCCTGTCCCCCAGTCCATTAACGTTCCAAGACAACAAAGTTAATTCCCTACCCCCCATCATACACAGAAACCATCATTCGTCCCCCCGAGAGCACAGTAGAACCAACACAAAAAAGGCTTGCCTTGTGATAATAACGAACAACACCCCATCCCTGCCCACCCACCCCAACAGAACTCCCCCCTCCCTGCACCCCTGCATGAGCCCAGACAGCCCCCCCAACGTGCAGTGTGCCTGTCGCCCCATAGATAGTTGAACTAACTAGACCCCCAGAGGAGGAGGGAGAACCCCCAAGAGACCCCACACAACCTCCATAGGAGGGGAACTTAAGCAATCTGACGTATGGTCAAAAGTGGCATCATTTTTGTCCCGAGCGAGGCCTAATATTAGTCCCTCAGTCTTGATCCGGCGAGCCCTCTCCCCCGGCCGCTCCCCCCCCGCCACCCCGATCCCGATCTCCAGACAGAGTATCCAGCCAGTCCCCGGCCGCTTCGGGACGATCAAAAAAGTGTGTGCGACCTTCCACCTCCACTCGCAGCTTAGCTGGGAAAAGCATGGCGTATTTGAGATTTAGGTCCCGAAGACGGCGCTTGACACCAAGGAAGCTCAGTCTCTGCTTCTGGACCGCAGGGGTGAAATCAGGATAGAAATTAATGTCCATATTATCAAGTCTAATCGGTCCCTGTAGTCTGGAGGATTGCAGGATAGCGTCTCTGTCCCGAAAATTAAAAATCCGGGCGATGAGAGGTCTCGGAGCGGCTCCGACCTTAGGCCTTCCCCCGGGAACCCTGTGGGCCCTCTCCACAGCAAAGAATTTACTCAGCCCCCGTGGCTGGAGATGGGTAACAATCAGGTCTTCCACGAAAAGGTCCGCCGCCGCTTCCTCACGTCCCTCAGGCACCCCGATGATACGGATGTTGTTCCTCCGGGCCCGACTCTCGGAGTCCTCCAGGCGGCGATCCATCAGCGCACTCGCCCGAGCAAGCCGGCGCACCTCCGTTTGTAGGGCCGCCACATCTGTCGTAAGGCCCGATGCGGTGTGGGCCAAAGAATCGACTCGGTCGTTGGTCTTGGAGAGATCGGCCCTTACCAGGCCAACATCTACGAGGACCGAGTCGATCTTCTGCGCCAGTGTGTCAAAACGCTGGCCCACAGAGGCCTTCATCTCGGCGATGGCGCCCATGACATCCCGCAGAGTCAGATCCGTGGGCAGATCAGGGGCATCAGTAGGGCCCTCAGGGGACCTGCGTGGCACCTCAGGAGATCCCTTCTGGAGGGTATAGCGATCCATGCTGTTGGACTGATGGGCTGCGCCACGCCGGGTCGATTTTACCTTTGCCCGATCGCCATCTTGTTTCGTGGCCATGGTCCCAGTCTCCCGGTCGCACCAGCCACGTCGTGAAGGGCGGGCAAGCCGGTCCACGGGCTCCGGGGGGGTGCCACCCCAGATCTGCGGGGCGGATCACAGCCGGCGGGCAGGCAGGGTCCCCCAGCGAGGCCACACCAACACACAAAGCCCCGCGACCCAACCTCGCATAGACAGCAAGGAGGGTGCGAAAGCGAAAGTGCGGGTTACGCGAGCCACCAAGCCCTGTCCGCCGCTGTTATTCACTTCGCCACTGGATCGCCCCACAACGCAAATCCGGGGTTCGGCTAGGAGAAGGCCGCAAACCTCAATCGGTGCTAAAGTCGGTGTCCGAGGTCCGATTTGGAAGCGGAAAACGGGCGCCACCTCAGCTCAGGCTCACCAACACAGTCCCCTCATCTGGGACAGGATATGTTCAGGATAGTCCTAGGAGGTCGCGGAGGTCCTCGGGAGCCTCGCACCTACGCGGCCATCTTGGTTGCGCGCTAGGCTCCTCTCGATGAATGGTTTATTAAAGATTATTAAAGTGTAGCGCATCTCTGGACTCTTTGAGCGTTCGTCTTTTATGAGTCAAACTGGATAAAGGTATGTGCTCAGGGTCACACACGTAGGTTCAGTGGGTAAGCTGGCGTTGAAATTAAGTGTGAGGTCTGTTTTCTTGGACACCTCTCTGTGTGGACTGCAAGAGTGTGTGTCGTGAACAATCCAGTAATATGCAGCATTTTTTGTGCAGTGCTGGCTGCGGGGATAGTCCACTTCTAAGCACTCTATTCATTGGTAGCCAGGGCTGGTTCTCATTTGGAAAACTCGCTTTGCAGTTGACAATCGGAGCCAGTTCCTCCATTGGTTGATTTGCATTTCCTAATAATAGAAATGTCTGGTTTAGATTGTGCAGACATCGGTTTTATTCAGAGGCGCAGGAGGAGGGACTACACGTTCTGAAAGAAACAGTAATGCGTCTCTTGGGACACTGCTCTACAACATAGTTTAAACATATTGACAAAGGTAATAGGTCTGGCAAAACACTTATAAGGTCCCAAAGGCGAGACCTATTGGCTATGCCAATGCTTGTTTTATACAAAGTAAGCACCAGACATATGGTACTAATTTTGTAAAGAATTTAGCCAAAACATTGGAGTATGTGTTACAGTAGACTTTTATTAGACTACTGTGCTGGTCATATTTCCATCTGGCATAGTTATTTTGCTTTTTAGAGCTCGCTGTCGATTGGTGATAATCTGTCTGATTTCCTTGCTTCCCATTGGTCAGCAGGTCTGTTAACTTTCTCTTGGGGTCAGTTTTTTTATAGTTCTTCCTCAGGTCACGCTTGGATTGAGGTACTTTTTGGCATTGTTCCTCTCAACCCCTTGCTTGTTGCCCTGTCACTTGTTTAGTTCTAGTTCGCAAACTCGCCCTAATGCAATGACCCAGAGGGACTGCCTTGCCCTTTGCCATATTTTCGCCTATATTTTGTTTAGTATTTGCCTAAATTGTTATGCTATATTCTAATGTATGCTTATGGCCCCTGCCCTTCTTAGTACAATACAGTATTTTGAATGTGCAAGCTCTCTAGTCACGCACTTTCTTTAAGAAAGAAAAATAAATAGGTACACGCAGGAAAATAGCGTTTTGATGAACCGTTTTCCATCAAAAAGTTATTATTGCATTGCAAGAATGTCTTTGACATTTTTGGAAAACATGTACATAAAAAATTATTTTCTTACCCCTATTCCTCCATTGTTCCAAATCAGTTAGCTTTAAGGCAGGCGTAGAATTAGCTTATCACAGAAATGTGAACATGGGGCAGGAATTTATATTTCTTCCCCCAGAGGTTGTTCAGAAAAAGGCCTGCTGCTTAATTATTCCATGACAAACACAAAGAGGAACGTGACCAGGAAATCCCGGTGTTAGTAACCTAGGTGATATGAAGGGATGTCCGGTGTAAAAAGTCAAAGGAGTTTGTGTCTAAGATATATAATTCTTTATGGTTGCAACGAATATGGTTTGTGCACTTTTTAACGTGGAGGAAGAAACCTGTCTCTGCCGTCGCAGGCTGGACACTTTACATATCACAAGCAAGAATTGTTCCTTTGTCTAGATGCACTCATAAGAAATTTGACCCCAGGTCAGTGATTTTCTCAGACTGCAACTTCTTTCCTCTATCTGCCCTGACCAGTCACACATCCGGAAATACTATCATTCTCTCTTTCTAACATGTTAGTACTTTCTTTTTGTGTGATAGATTTCAAAATTCTCTCGTAGAGAGAGGTCTTGCAGTGCAGCTAGTACAGTGCCTTGGCCTACTTCATGTTTTGTTCTCCTCATTGGAATTTGAAAAACGTTTTTCAGCCTTACAAATCTGTTTTTACATCTATAGCCGATCTCTGCGTATTAAAAGCCCTCTACTTGCTCCTTTAGAGCTATCCTCCTCAGTGACCAGTAAGCGAAGTAACCTAAATTTGGACAGGGGATCTTCACCAAAGACACTGTATTCTCTTTCTATGAGCACCTCTTCCTGGCACAAATGGTCCCAGCACTTGCCAGAGTCTCACCCCTGACTTCACTTCCTCCAAGTCAGATGGGCGCTGCCACTGTCATCTCCAGGTATGAAGGGGTCTACGCCGTTGGTTCAGATTGCATCGGATGGTGCAGTTGGCCTCCACATTAACTCATTGAGAGCAGACAGAGTTTGTGCAAAGCCCCACCCCTCATGCAGTTCCTCCAGGACCAGACCAGTTTTGAGGGAGTATTGAGGAGAGGATCAGCAGTGTGGAGCTTATGGAATGAGCCCTCCGTAACTTGTGTTTCTTTTCTGTGCCTACTACCCCCTTTCACAGAGTTGCGTCATTAATATAATGTTCAATAGCGTTTGTTGTTTGTTTAGAATTACTTTTAAGAAGTGACCAAATAGATATTAAATAAAAGGTAGAGCTATAGAACGGCAGACAACCTACGTGCACTTCCTGTTCTTGAAAGTAAGGGCAGATGAAAGAAATGTTATATGGCCAGGGTACCCTTCCACATATGGAGAAATCTGAGTGGCGAAGGAAACACTTGAACTCTGACTGGAAGAAAACGACGAATATTTATGTTGGGTTCAACCCTGAAAAAGTAGGTGAGATTTATGTTAATACTTAACACTAAAGTAGCATCACAATACAGTTTCATAATTACACTTTCTCACAATTCATGAAGAAAAATTACCTTTGTTTAGTTTTTTCATTGAAGTAAACTAAAAAAAAAGTGATAGGCAGGATGTTTGAATTAATCGTAGCCACTGGTAATTACTCGGGCCACATGCCAGCCCATTGTATTTTTGTCCACAGTGCCACCTCAGATTAGGCTCGGCCAAATCCAAATCGGCCCTGAACCTGCTCCAATAAGTACAATCCAGTCTGAACTGCCAAGCCAGGTCTGTTTGAACCGGAAAACAAGCAACCAAAGCCCGGTTACGCCCTAGTTTGGACTCTTTCGTCAGTGCAGCTTGGTCCCAGTGGCACAGTGAGAACGGGAACCACGTCTGGGCATACCCATCGCACTGAAGTAAACAAAAAAATGGTGGTGGGATGCTTGAACAAATTTCAGTCACTGATAATTGTTTGAGGTCGCATCCCTAGCCGTCGTTTTTTTCCCACCATGCCACCGCAGTTTTTTCCCCCCTCTCGCCTCTGTATTGTGATCAGTTAATTGTGCTTTTTCTTTTCAAGGTGGCAAAAATAACTTGATTATTGTGGTTTCCCATCCTGCAACTTTATCACTGAATGTTGCTACCAGCAGGTTGGTTACAGCTTCTTGAATTAGCATATTACCCTTTGGGGCCCAGGAGTATGAGAAGACAGACAATTGCTCCTCCACATAGGTTCTCACAACCCGATTTTATATAGGATGCATTTTTACTCTGTTTTTCTCCTGGTCCAGCAAATGCTGACCATAGATCACATAGCAATGATAGAAAATGAGGAATTGTGTGCATTTTTCCTTACTAAAAATGTGCTGTTAGAGCAGGTAATTTCAGTTTGTTTTTGCTTATGTTTTTCTCCATGTTTCATTTGCTCGCATTTCTTTAGAAGATCTGTTCAAACCTGTCCTTTATTCATCCAAGCCTGTAAATGTATTTTATATCGTTTTAATGTTTCAGCAGGTTACAAGTCAAGAACTCCTAGGCAGGAGGTTATGATGGTGTAATTTTGAACGTAAGCTTGAGACACAGGGTGACATTGCAACCTATGGTTTCATTCTTGCTATATGAAGTTATTGTAGGCCCACTCAGTGTACAAAAATCCCTACAGTCCAAGCTCTCTGGGAACCGGGCAAACAGTGAGGTGTAGCTAAGGATATAAGGTGTGTCGTGCAAACACACACAGACAAAACTATTCATCAGGAGCAAACGTTTGTGCAGAGGAAAAAAATACTCCAGACAAAAAATATTGTGCATTTTCGACGCAGTGTCTACACTAATCATTTCACAAGAAATATCATGGTACGATGAAGCGAATACCCACATTAGCGTAGTGTGGGTCATCATCTGAGATTTCTCAAAACTAATGTTACTTCAAATTGTGGCCCTTGCATTAAACATGGCCTGCTGCCAATGTTGATATATAGGTATAGGAAGGTTGCTTAACAAAGTAAACTCATTAAACTTCTACCTGTTTTTCAGGGGGAAAAGAAGATGAAAACGACAGTGCTAACTGCGGCTCTCCTACTATCTGGAATCCCTTCAGAATTGATCAACCGCTCTATGGACACTTACAGCAAAATGGGGGACGTTTTCACAGATCTTTGTGTCTACTTTTTCACCTTCATCTTCTGCCATGAACTGCTGTTTTTGCTTGGCTCCGAAGTTCCCTGATATTTGATAATACAGAGGACTTTGTCTTTTCTTCTGCGCAGAAACATCTTATTGTTTGAAAAGCAGCTATGATGCAATGCAACATGCTTACAATAGAATTGCATTTATAAATTGGGAAATTGAGACTCTGGCTTTAGGCCCTGGGGTAGTATTTATTGTTGTCACTTATCAACTATTGTAAATATAATGTTCCATGTCTCAGCTTTTAACCTTGTTAACAGGAATAATAATATTGTTTCTGCACAAAAACGAGTGTTATTTGTTTCATGCCCATTATATAGGGTTGGTACTGTGAAGTCAAGTTTTTTGTGAAAAATGGCATATTGAGGTAATTTCAGGAAGGATTACATGTTTGTTGTCATAGATTACTGGTGTTCTCCAAGACCATCAGCTGTTTTTCTGGAAAATTGTGGGTTTGATTAAAAAATATATATTTGTAATGTATTTGTGGATATCGCTGAAATGCTGATAAAGTCTGTCAAATAAAGGAAATGGCGAAGCAAAGAACAAAATCCGGCATAAAACATTGATGTGTAAATGGTTCATGTTAGTTGAGGCAGATGGCATAAAATAAGCACTAAGTGTAATTGAAATATGTTGGTGAACTGGGAGTGGTATAAAAATAAGCCTGTGATTGTGTGCCATGTGTTGTGTGCGGGATTCTCTGTCTTTCTTACACGAAAAGATAGAACTACTAGTGTATCTTTTTTGATGATCTCACATGACCGCTTCAATAGATGTTTTCTCCTTTATTGCGGACCATAACAGTTGTTTTTTACGTATATTCAGTCCAAACCGTTTGGAAAGGCTGTGACAAGAACATGAGCACAGAATAGCAAGGAAAAGCTGCTCTCATGCCTTCTTCCATATTCTTTTTAAAACGTTTAACAAATAATCATTTTAAACTTCAGAACACAACTGATATGCATAATAATCTAACAATGTAATCTCACATGCATTTAGATGGATTTTCTCACTAAGATCTGTGAGCAAATTCTTAGAAAGGACTTCTGTGGTCCTAATTGATAATGCAAAATAGCATTTTTTTTTTTATGTCTGACCGAAGTTACTCTAGCCTAACCAACAAAAAACAATCGTAATAATCTTGACAATACTATATTTCTTGTGGTTCACATACATCATTCCTTCTTCCTAACCAATAAACTTTTTATAATTTGATTACTACTGTGGGTGTAGTTTAAGGGATAGATGATAAGATTACCATTGCACTAAAAGAGTCCTGTTAACCCTTTGTAAAATGACCTTAATACCAACAGTGCTGTGGCATCAACAAAAGAAATGCCCTATGTAGAACTAATTGGAGAAAGACACGTGCATGCTTTTCACAGAAGGGCGTTGTGTACTTTCATTATATTCTAAACATGCATGGTGAAATATTTTCCTCTTAGTGTTCAGCCTACTAGCATTCTATTCAAATGTACGTGTGAGAAAACTGAAATCAATTGCAACATAACCTAAATTATTTTGCACTAACATATGTATATGTAAATGTTACAATGCTCATTGCAGCCGTTCATGTTTTCTTTAGAAAAGGATTTGTTAATATTAATTTAAAATAACGGTAATAAAAATACCTGAATGAAATCTACACATCTGCGTTTTCCCTGCGTATTATACTAGATTCTGTAGACACAGGTTGAGATTTTCTTACCAAAGATCAGTCGTTCATACACAGTTGCAGTTAGCAGCTCTGTTACCTATGTCCTCTTTCTTGGAGTAAACGCATGCCTAGTGAGCCAATTAGCTAACCAATACTTGGCATGCGTTGGCCTGCTACAAATCACATTTTTGCAGAAATAATCATTACATGTACTTATCTCACCTCTAAACATGAGGCTGGTGAGGTAGCAGGTGTGGTTGCATTTCTTATGGTTGGGCTTAGCCTTTAGTGTAAGTAAATTAATTGATTATTGTAGTGTAATGGTATAGAATTGATCTAGTTGCTATTTTAAAGCAGTGTTTACATTTTAAATTGATGTATTGATTTTCTTTTTAATGTGTTTGTAAGAGGTCATAACATGAAGTAATCATTTGGAATCTATAAACGTAGCCCTTTAAACTGCAAATGTCTCTTTTTATTTCCCAACATAATCATTCTGCGATGTACTTCTGATGACAATACAGACACCATAAGACTTGTAAAAAAGAGAAGCACTTTTCCAACGCTATTCTAAGAGGATCTTCGCATGGAGTACTGGAGAAATTAAAAGGTCTATGTTAGCAGTTGCTAAATTATCATCCAGTGGCCTGCTGGTTCTCATCTAAGAATGATTTGTCTCTTGGATCAAATTTTCTATCAATTTTCAAACTCACTTATCCTACAATTTATTTAGAACAACCTCCTTAGAAGTGATTGTCTCCATCTTTTAAAGGCCTGCAGTGACAAGTCTGGCTGCAGTAAGGATGTGAATAATCGGTTTACCCCTAGAGGACCTCAGTGGGTAGCATTTCCCCAATGAGAGGTTTCATGGACCCAACGATAAGTGTGCTACTGCAATTTCAACCTCCTTGATTGAAAAGCAAGACCACAAAACATCAACCAGAATGTGTATATCTACTCTCCAGCAGCAGTCAGAAGGCCCTTAGGAGATACCAGTGAGTCACAAAGGAGTGAGGTATCCTATATTGAGCACTGTTAAAAATGGGGTATCTAGTTGGAAGTCTGAATACACCCTGTCCAAATAGGGACTCTCACTCTAGTCAGGGTAAGTAAGGTACACAACTATGATAACCCCAGCACACCTCTGTGCAAAGAGAATGGCAATGTGTAAAGTATTTGTACACAAACACACACACTAACCCAGTGAAAACACTACAAAAGAACTAGTTTGAGGGGGGGGGGCGGCGCTAGCCGGGACCCAAGATGGCCACGGAGTAATACAGCTCCGACGAACTCCTGATTAATACTAAAAGAAACGGATGCATTCCAGTTTTTAAAACTACCAAACCCCAGCAGCTAGTGATCACCTGGTAATTCGTCGCTGGAATATGTGATTCTGGCCGAAATTGAGCCGGATAACATATGCGGCCTGGAGTGGGGCGGTGGCACAACCTGCGTGAAAGCTGCTGATTGGAGACAGGCCGAGGCTGCTGCGCAGGCAAGCGGCGAGATGAACAGACTCAGTACACGCACGCTCCAGGTAAAGGTGGCCCCTGGTTCCCGAGGGGGGGGCGGCGACGAGCCACATAAGCGGTCTGTGTCGGGGCGCAGGGGAGGGCCTGCTTGCCTGTGGAAGTGCGTGCATGGAGACAGGTGGCTAAACAAATTGAGCCCAGGGCATGAAACTGTGCAAAGGTGCCGTCCAGTTGGAGTCTCATCGGCTCTAAGTTGGCGGAGCTCCATGCCTGAAAAGGCTGAGCTGGTTGAGTGCTCAGCGCCAGATAGTTCAGTAGCAGCCGCATCATCTAAGCACATCGACGAGCTCTGCCCCAATTCTGCTAGCAGGCGGCGGGGTACTGCTGCATACATGGAGGGCCATGGTGGCTACAGCGGTGAGTGTGCGGCAAAAGAGTGGGCTCACAGGCACGCAGAAATACACGAGGGAGGGATATCGTTACAACAAAGGCACAATATCAAAAAAGCATTGGATGGACTTACTGCCTGTTACACACCGAGGGGATATAAGGAAGGCGTATTGTACATTCCATTGAGGCGCACCCCTCGGAGATTACGCATTAAGTCTCCATCAGATCACGGAGTTGTGGTGCTGTGTGTTACTCGTTGGGCCAGTATAAACAGTAAGCAGCCTAACATCACTAGGGGAGACGTTGCTGAATTGTGCTTTGCATCGGCATTGTTGGTGTGGCTCCTGACAGTGGTCTGGGCGCAGCCCCCCTCCTTCTCAAGCAAACTTAGCATTCAACTGTTTGGGCAGGTGCTTGGGGGCACTAACGGCACTCTACTGTGTGCGTGGCATAGGACAAGGGCTGCGTGTAACGGAACACCGCCTTAGAGGCCTACAGTTGGGTAAACATCCATTTGTACGTGGTCATTACACCGCGTACCATTACTACGCAAGCGTTACAACGCATGTGCTGTAATAACGCGTTGCCTTTACTATGCATGTTATTACTTCGCATGCGCTGTTACAACGCATGCGTTGTAATGCGTGTATGGATGACGGCAGCTGTTGGAGTTACGAGGAGGCACGCACGGAATTGCATTGACGAGGTGGCCCGCAAGATGGCGTGGTGGAAGGAGACCTGGTGAGAACAGCATCGAAGCAGGGGCACGCGGGGCAAAGGGCACCCCCGCAATCATCTCAGACGAGGACAAGGGACGTGCACCGAGGAGAGAGAGGTAAGAGGGACTGTGTATTTTTGAAGGGTTTCTGTTTGAAGAGTAGTGTTTTTAGTTTAAGGGTAGTGTTGTGGGTCATGCAGGGTCGTGTTTGTGTGTAGGGACAGGAGTGGGGGATGAGGGAGGGTCGTGCAGGGGTTAGGGATTAGGGTAGTGTTGTGATGTTTGTGTAGGGTAGTGTCGGGGGGGGGTCGTGCAGTGTAGTGTTTCAGTGTAGGGAGTGGACTGGGAGTAGGGGCAGGGGGAGGGTCATGCTTGGTGTGGTGTTTCAGGGTTTAGAGTAGTGTTGTAGTGTTTGTGTAGGGTAGTGTTTTAGGGTTTAGGGTAGTGTCGGGGGCTCGTGTAGGGTAGTATTTCAGTGTAGGGGACGGATTTGGGGTAGGGGCTGGGTCGTGGTGGGGGTAGTGTTTTTTAGGATTTAGGGTAGTGTCAAGGGGTCGTGTAGGGAAGTGTTTGCATGTAGGGACAGGACTGGGGCACAGGGTAGGGTCGTGCCGGGGGTAGTGTTGAAGGGATTATAGTAGTGTTGTGAAGTTTGTGTTGTGTAGTGAATTTACATTTAGTATTTTCCGTAGTGTTGGGGTGTTTATTTTATGTTTGAAAAATATTTAATACGTTTCTAAGTGTTGGGGTGTTAAAAACAAAAAAAAACTAAAAAAAATTGATGTTAAAAAAGAGCGGTATATTTAATTTCATACACAAGAATTTATTTTTAAAATATATTTAAAATTACTCCCCCCCCCCCCCCCCCCCACTCCCCCCAAACCCCTATTTCCAAGAAATCCCGTCCCGGGGGTAGGCTAATTAACACTTAAAATATTTAAAAATGACAATGTGTGCGAAGTAGTGGTATGCGTAGTAAGGATGTGCTGTGCGCTGTAAAAGTAAATTAATATAATATAAATGCATTTGCGAAGTCTTGGAATGCGCATAAAAAATATGCGAAGTATTTGCGATGTAAAACCATCGCACTAAAAGCGTGCGTAGTAATGGCATGCTAAGTATCGTCATATATTCCTACCGTTGTGCTCAACGGAGTGCGTTCAATGCGCTGCAGCAAAACCTAATCTCACAATATGGGGAAAACAGATAAGGCACAACCCAAACTTAATTTTAAAAAGCACAAAACAGCGGGCACGCGAGAGGATGACACAGACTCCACCGTGGCTGAACAAGAGAATACAGATTGTCCCCCAAGTGACGATTTAAAGAAGATACTGGTCTCCATGCAACAGGGCCTGACCACTATAGATGGAAAAATTGACTCGTTGGCATACAAAATGGATCGCATGTCTGAGAGGGTGATAAACATGCCGAGCGACTAGACATGGTGGAACGTAGAGTGTCGGAGGCAGTGGACCTGCAGGCGGAGGCTGTTTCAGCGCAGAAACAGATGAATAAGGCAATGACGCTGCGTGACAAAGCAGAAGATTTAGAAGCACGCTCGAGGCGCAGCAATGTAAGAATTTTGGGCCTGCCTGAATCCACAGGGAACATGGAACTGTTAATAGAAAAATTGCTAGTCACTATATTGGGCAGTGAGACATTCTCAACAGTATTTGTGGTGGTGCGAGCTCACCGCTCTTTGGATCCCAGACTGCCGCCTCGAGCACCGCCTAGACCAGTGGTGACAAGACTGCTGAACTACCGTGACAGGGACGTGGTTCTCCGGAAGGCAAGGAAGCTACGAGTCCTGAAGTACGAAGGTTCTGAGCTTGCACTATTTCCTGACTTTATGCCGATGGTTCAAGAGGCACGGAGGAAATTCGCACCTATGAAAAGGAAGCTTAGCGAATTGCACATTGAATACTCAATGTTATACCCTGCTAGACTGCGTGTCACGATGTACCGTAAAACTAAAATCTATCATGATCCGCAGACACTCCAACAGGAGCTCAACAGGTGTAGTAAGGAGCAACGGAAAAACACGACTCCGAAGGCGACAGAAGCAGAAGGTGATGCACCAGTGGACTCGGACTGAGTAAGGTGGTAAGAGAGCAAGGCCTCTAGAACAGACTACATTAACATAAAAATGAAATTCAGAGACTATGGGGGATGGGTAATAGCAATGTACCTTATTTGTTGTTATTGAATCGTACATAACAAGGGGTAATGTGTCATTGCAAGGCAACAGAACTCGCCTGATGCAGAAGGGGATGCATATTGGTGCCGCTCACAGGTGATAGAAATAAAGTTCAATAAAACTGGATTGTGTGTACAGGTGGGCGGAATAGGTCACAGGGAGAAGTCTGGGATATGGTTTCCACTGCCCTCGAGTGTAATCCACACTGGGTGTTATGTTTTGAAAATGGAGGGGGTGGGGGGTAGGGTTAACTTTTTGAAGTACTGCCAAGTCAAAGGGTATCTGCTATGGCGTGTGTGGGGGAAGGGTTGTTGCAGGGGGAAAAGTTGTCAGGTAGCAAAATGTGCAATCTTTGTGTGTTCATGCGGTTCGTAAGCAAAGTCACAAACCGTGGATGTCAACCATTGGGTCAGAGTAGTAGATGATGGCTGACTCTAACAGAATCAATGCCAAAAAACAGGCTAAGTTCTTGACCTGGAACGTCCGAGGTCTTAACGACCACAGGAAAATTCGTAAAGTTGTTGCATACTTAGAGAGGCATAGCATAAATGTGGCCATACTTCAGGAAACGCATCTCCCACAGGGAACAAATGTGCTATTTTCCATAAGACTGAGAGGGACATGCATAGCCTCAGGGTTCACATCCAACGCCAGAGGGGTATTGGTCTGGGTGGGTAAAAAGTCTGGACTTAGATTGCAAGAAATAGATACTGATAAAGATGGCAGGTTCGTCATAGCTAGATGCTATAAAGAGAACGTTGAAATCTTATTGGTTGGTGTATATGGACCAAACCACGATGATCCCTAATTCTGCCAGGCATTGCATGCTAAAATAGCGCCACTCTCACACATGCACCAATTCTGGTGCGGGGACTTTAATTGTACGCAGGACCCTGACCTGGACAGATTCAAAGGGACTCTTAGCAAGCCATCTAAGGCAGCTAGAACAGTAGCTGCAATAGCAGAAGCGCAAGATCTAGTGGATGTCTGGAGGACTAAAGCACCCAAAAGTAGAGGCTATACACATTACTCCACAGCACACAACACCCACACCAGAATAGATTACTGGTTCGCCTCCCGGGCAATCATGCCCCGTGTAAGCGACTGATCCCACTTGGCACGCACTTTCCCAGATCACTCCCCAGTGCTGCTCATAATAGACATATATGACATACAGCGGAGGGAATGTACATGGCGATTCCCACAATATTCTCTGCTGGACCCAGTGTTTCGCAAGGAACTAGGGGACAAAATAGATGAATTCTTTGCCACAAACCTCGGCAGTGTGCCCAAGATGTGCCCTTATGGGAGATATTCAAAGTCTACATTAGGGGCATGACAAATGCGAAGCACGCTGGGGTTCTTAGGGCAATTCGGACACAACTGCAGAAGACTGACAGGGCTTTGGATGCATTGGAGAAGAGGTTGCAAGAGGGGAAAGGGCCCAAAATACTAGCACAAATACGCCAGTAGATAAACTAATATAATGAGCCTGCCACTGCAGAAGTAACACACCTCTGTAAATATGCAATTGCACGTATATATGCTGAGGGGGAAAGACCTAGTGCGACTCTTGCTAAACTAATGCGACCTCCCAGAGGAGAAAATGCGATTATGCAGACACATAAAACTGAAGGCAAACTAGTTGGGGGGGGGGGGCACCTCAAATAGTCAGTGTTCAGAGACTATTATAGAACATTATATGCTACACGTGATTCGGAAATAGAAGAACCGGACAAGGAATATCTTGCTCATATTACAATGCAATGGCTGGAAAATACTGACAGGGAAAGGTTAATGGGGCCGCTCCGTCTGATGGAAATCACGGCAGCACTGAAAGATACGCCAAACGATAAGGCGCCTGGAGATGACGGCCTGACCGTGGCTTTTTATAAAGCGTATCAAGACAAATTTGTCCCTCATTTGATGAATCTCTGAGGAAATGGCAAGAGATGGCTGCATGCCTCCAACTATGCTAGAGGCTATATTGATCACACTTCTTAATCCTGGAAAGCAGCCAGACCACTGTGCCTCTTATAGTCTTCTGTTATTGCTCACTACAGACGCTAAACTTTATGCAAAGATCTTAGCGAATAGACTGGCTCCATTGTTACCAAAATTGATCGGGCCTGAGCAGAGTGGGTTTGTCCCGGGCCGCTCTCTCACATGTAATGTATGTACTTTTTTGATTCCGTAGCTCGGATTGACAAAAAGACAAAAGCGGCTACATTATTTATAGATTTAGAGAAGGCATTTGACTCTGTAGAGTGGCGCTTTCTCTATGCAGTCCTTAACAGAGTGTGAGAGGTCTTCCTTAAACTCAAACAGGTACTATACTCTAATCCTGTCGCTCGGGTCAGAGTAAATGGAGTTCTTTTCCCAAGATTTGATATCACCAGAGGAACTAGGCCGGGCTGCCCGCTCTCTCCATTACTTTATGCCTTAGTGGCAGAGCCATTGATGTGTGTGGTGCGGGAATACCACTACCACAGGGGAATTAGATCCCCACAGTATAATTTAGTACTAGCTGCCTATGCAGACGATACACTGTTATACATACACAACCCAGGGCAAAATTTACATCCTCTGTTAAAGGAAGTAACGTCATTTGGGCACCACTCTGGATTAAAGATTAATTGGCATAAATCAATGATGTTCCCTCTTACTCCTTTGACCGCACAGGTTGGCACAGAGTATCCCATAGAATGGACCACTGAAGCGGTGCGCTATTTGGGTACACACTGATGAATGAATGAAATTAAATTTCTATAGCGCGTAGCTACCCTGAGGCCTCCTAGCGCTTACGGAGTGGGCAGACAGATAGGCACATCATGTTTAGTGCGACGTACTGAAAAGATGGGTTTTGAGAAGTTTACGGAAGGCCAGTATGTTTGGGGAGGGAATTCCAGAAATTGGAAGCATTCAAGGAGAAAGAGCGTCCACCCCATCTAGATCTTCGTACTTTCCTTGGGGTGGCGAGAAAAGCAGAGCTAGAACGAAGACTCCTGGAAGGTTGGTATGGGGTGACCAGGGACTGGATGATGGCTGGGCCTGATTTCCAAATAGATCTATGGGCCAGGCACATGGCCTTAAAATGTATCCTAGCCCGAATTGGGAGCCAGTGAAGATTCCTCAGTGCAGGTTTCGCTGATTGTCTCCGAGGAATCTGGAGAAGTTGGCGAGCTGCACAATTCTGGATCACTTGTAGTTTCTGGATTGTGGACTAAGGGGCGCCCAGATACAGTGCATTCCCGTAATCCAGGCGGGACAGTATAAGGGCTTGCACGATAATCCTTCTCGCCTGGAAAGGGAGCAGGGGAAGGATCTTTCTTAGCATTCTCATTAGGCCAAAACATGTAGCAGAGAGCTTAGTGGCTTGATGATGAAAACAGAGGGAGCTGTTGAACCACATGCCCAGGCTCTTAATCTGCTGCTTTGGGGCTGGAATAGGGCCAAGACAAGTTGGCCATATAAGTGCTGAGGAGGGTGATGGAGGTTTGCCCAAAAACATCAATTCGGTCTTGTCCCCATTTAGCTTGAGGTGAGAGAGTTCCATCCATTCGGCTACACCCTCTAGGCAAGTACCTAGAGAGCAAGATGATCCCTCAGGGTGGTTTAATGCCACAACCAATTGAGTATCATCTGCGTAGGTGATTATTTTTATGCCGAATGGAAGGACTATCTCTGCCAATGGAGCCATATAGGGGGTAAAAAGCGTGGGGCTCAGGGTGGAACCCTGGGGAACCCCACAGCTTAGAGGTCACTGGTTTGATGTGGCATTTCCCTCAAAGACTTGAAAGAACCGATCCTTTAGAAAGGACTGGAACCAGGTAAGTGCCAAGTTTGTCACTCCAAGATTTTTTTAGTCGCTCAAGCAGGATGTTATGATCAACAGTGTCAAAAGCGGCACTGAGATCTAAAAGAATGATAGCTGCGGAGCCGACCTGGTCCAGAAGTCTCCTTGCCTCCTCTGTTACAGCCAGAAGGGCCGTCTATGTCCCGAGCTGTGGACGGAATCCTGTTTGAGAGACATGGAGCAGGTTGTTGGATTCCAAGTACTGTACCAGCGTGGAATTTATGTGTCTCAATCAGCTTGCTCAGCCAGAAAAGGAGAGAGATGGGTCGATAATTGGCCATGTTGGAGTGATCTAAATTGGGTTTTTTCAGAAGGGCTCTAACCTGAGCACATTTCCAGGCCAGGGGTACCATGCCAGAAGTAATGGAGGAGTTAGAGATAAGTGGGCGAATGGCATTAGTGACTAGTGAGAGATACCGCGGAGGAGCGGGGTTCACAAGTGAGCCCGAGGTTACCCTAGAAATAAGTGTATCCAGGGAATCGGCGTCTAACAGAGGAAACTCTCCTAGCGAGCACTGTAGTTCGGGGTGCAAACTTCTGGTGCTGAGAGCTGTAGACTCAGTCTGATGGGGAGGAAAAGGCAGGCATATCAAACAAATTTTTGATGAAAATATTCTGCCAGGTTGTTACAGCGATCTGGTGCTTCCTCCATTTTGGGAGGTTTATGCGGCATGGTGGAGAGGGATTTAGCGATACGAAAAATCTCTTTTGGTGAGTTGGCAGCTGCACTGATCCTCTCCTCATAAAAGGAGGTTTGGGCGGTTTTGATTTCTGCCTTATAACTCCTGATTGCCTCTCTGTAATCATTTTTCTGCAGGTTTGCTTCAGCTCCCTTAATTTAGGAGAAAACCATGGTGCCGATTTTTGTTTGAATCTCTTGTGAGAGGGATTTTTGGGAAGTATTGTATCCAATGAGCTTTGGATCCATTGATTGAAGTTATTATTTGCCATCTCAGTGTTAGGATCACTATAGGGTGTGGTGGCATCAAGAGCTGTGGTCCATTGGCTGATGGAGAGATTCAACCATTTCCTTTCTAGCGACAAAGTAGCACTCTGAGGAGGAGTGGGAGCCAAAGTCTCCCAGACCAGGGGAATTAACGAGTGGTCAGTCCAGGGAGGGGGATGGGAGTACCTACCAAAAGATTCTGCTCATTACTTAACACAGGATCAAGGAGATGGCCTTTGACATGCGTGGGGGCAAAGCCTTTCTGCTTAATTTGAAGTGCTGAGAGGCTTGTTAATAACTCATTGGCCAGATGATTGGAGGGGTCATCCAAATGGATATTAAGATCCCCCAGTATTGTGAAGTTAGCTGGGGTTAGTGCTAAGTTGGCAACAAGTGTAGGAAGTGCACTGAGAAATTGTCGTATGGGTCCTGGGGGTCGATAGAGCAGTAAACCGGAGAAGGTGCTGGTAGGTGAAGATTCTAGGGAGAAATTCATGCTTTCACAGTCTGGTAACCGGTCCGTAGAAGACCGGCAACAGAAGTTGTCTTTAAATATTATAGCTAGTCCCCCACCTCTTCCAGTCTTACGGTCCTCTCTGTGTATTAGATACCCAGGTGGCAGGGTTTGAGTGATGACTGGGTCAACTTCATCTTGTAACCAGGTCTCAGTCAGGAATAAATCATCTGGTTTTAGGTCTTCTAGTAAGAGTGCAAGTTCGACTGAGTGTTTAGGAAGAGAGCGGCAGTTTAGAACGAAGAGTTTTAGGGGAGGGCCAAGTGAAGGTGCATCCTTACTGTGGGGTTGAAACTTAAAATTACAGTAGGAGCAGCAGGAGGGACGGTTAGCAATGTTCAGTGAGTGTAGACAGTTGATGCCAGTGGCCCCTCTCATGTCAGTCAATGTCTGAGCACTATAGATGAGATTATTTTTGGGGAAACTGCCAGGGGTCGTGGCCCCTGGTACGGACGGGCACGGACTGGCACAGACAGTATTGCCTTTGGCGCGCCTGCTGCGTGTGCGTTCGGGCATCCGGTTAAGTAGCACTGAAGCGCGAAGACTAGTGTGCTAACTGCGCCCTGAAAGTTACTCCCGAGAACGCCCTCCGCTCAACGGCACTTGCCGAGTCGGACCGGGGCGTGGGAGCAATCAGATGCGGGTGACTAAGACTGTGCAAAATGCAATTAGAACATAGGCATAGGAAAGTGCAAGCAGATCCGTACAAATTTCAATATTTTTTAAAACCAGGCTTATCTTAAAAGTTTGAGCAACAGATTAAAAACGTAATTCGCAGCTAGCAGCACTACCTCTAATCAGGGTTCTGCCGCGTCCGCTGCGCGTGCGTTCGGGCATCCGGTTAAGTAGCAGTGAAGCTGATGCTGACATAATTCAGGAAAACTATGGCCACGCCACGCAGTAGCTAAAAGACCCCATAAATAAATGTATACATCTCCCGTTGTCCCTTCTGGGTCGTATTGCCATAATGAAAATGATTGTATTGCCTCGTTTTCTGTTATTGTCTCGCAAATATACCCATGGTACTGACCAAATCCTTTTTCCAAAATATTAGTGTTGCATGCTCACTGCTGGATACACGGACCCACAGGCCTGCCTCACTTACACATTGAAAGAAATGCGGTAGCACCTAGTCCACTGCTGAGAATGCTTACGGAGGAAGCAAAGGGCACCCGCACGTAATAGATCCGACAGCGTGCGCTAGGAACCAAATACAAAAGATGGCTAGGTCTCAACAGATAGAGCTCATGTACACGCCTAAATGGCCTGTAGAATGGTGTGGTTGGATGCCGATGGGAGAGGAAAAGCTGGTTAAGCAAACCTTCCATAAACTAAAAATTGAGCGCATAGGGGATCTATTTCATGAGGGAGTGTTGAAGAAATGGGAGTACGTACTGGGGCAAGCAGCCCAAGCCAATGCTCTTGATGCATTTAATTACCATAGACTATGCCAGGACATGCGCGAGTTGCTGGGAGATGGGCTGGCAGAACCCCCGGAGTGGACGACCATAACTTACCTATTGCAGGCCACTACTCCGCAAAGGGGAGTACGTCACTATATGAACTCAGCAGAGCGTCGCAGGTAGCCCCCTATCAAAAACACAGATGGACTGGCATGTGGAACTAGAGGTGGAAATCACCGAAGCACAATGGGCCAGATGCTATGCTAACACAAAGACAATATCACAAAATGGGAGACATAGACTTATACACTACAAATATCTACAGAGAGTATATTTACACTTCTGCCAGGTTATATGAATAGGGCCTGCTAGAAACCGACAGATGCCAGAGATGTGAAATGGCTAATGCAGGATTTATTGAATAATTAAATTGAAACAGCTGGCGTGCACTCAATGTTAAATAATGTTTCCTTCTAAACCAAATAATGCTACATATATTCTGACTTGGTGTGCAATCCCTGTGGTGGTTCCACCCTGCCACCTGTTCAAAATGAAGTAAAGACTAGAGCAATGTGTTCTAGACAGGAATTGCACTACCTAGATCACTCAAATCTGAGTGTACATCAACTGTTATATCATGTCTCACTAGTTTGAAACACCTTCTGGAACAGTAAAATCAAGTATAATATATGGTTTTCAATGTACACAAAACAGTCCAAATTTTATAACAAAAAGCTTTTGACACGAAACTTCTTCTTACTGCTGTGTTGTTTAATCACACAACTCTTGGAGATCCAAACTCCAAAATCGTTACAAGAAAGTTCAAACGGTGAATAAAGCAGTACGTCGAAACTCAATTGTCATTCCCAATGCATTTCGGGTGAATACATCACCCTTCTTCAGGGGATATCTACAAACAAAGTGAATTCCATTAATTATATTGGATATACAATAAAAACTGATGTTTGCCCAGAGGAGAATTGAAATAAAAGGACAAAGTTAGAATGGAAGGACTCAATGCCACAGAAATACTGCGAGATGAGACGAGTAAATAAAATGTGCGGTCTTGTTAGCCAAAGAGTGAAAATGAGGAGAAAAGGAACTGACGGCATGCGTAGGACGCTAAAGAAATTCAACCTCCACGTGTGTTAAGTGCCCAAATCATCTTTCGTGCCGGGTGCTGTACACAAGCCTACTCTACCTCAAGGTTAAATCCTCATACTGCAAAGAATTCCAATCTCAAATGTGCGTCTGTCGTGGCTAGTCAAAAAAACCTGTAAAGCGAGCGTCAGAATGAATTGCTAATAGTCGTCTGATAATGCCCGCACCAAGCACCCAAACTAGTGCATGACAATGAAAAAACGAGTCCATCATAGTAAAAAACTCACCAGGCGTGTTAGACGCCAAGAATCTCTGGCTTGCTTGATTATCGCATACGCTGTTTACAATGCCTTTGTGAATGTGAAGACCGCGGTGTAGAAGGGGATGCGGTGATTGTAGCCTCAGAAAGGTAGGAGAATGTCAGGTGTTTGTGTTTGCGCGCTTTTTCTTTGAAACGCCATCAATATACCAAAATAAATGACGGATGTCGATGCTATTAACTGCCTGGTATGCAAAAAGTTACTTGTTGATTACTAAATGAAGCTACGCGCGGAAATCCAAATAGCCAATGGTGTGCGCCCCGTGCACAATGCTGGTAAAAATAGAGAACAAACGGAACTAGCGTATGCAGACATCCTATGATGTCATGAACACAAATGAAGGACTACAATTGGTTCTAACGTGAGGTGCGGCCATGATAGAAGGGTGGAATGTGAACAGGAGTGTCTTCTATGATTGTTAATAGTATTAGTATAAGACTAACGTTAATGTTGGGACCAGATGAATACGGAGAGAGATAATCGAGATAATAAAGAGAAATAATAAGAAGAAGTGAACCTATGCAGTACTGGAAACACATTATGGTACTGGAAAAAATATGCAAAATACAATGACCCAATGTCATTATCTGCATGAGTATAGCTGCTGAATTCCAAAATAATGCAGAAAAAAATATTGACTGTGTTTATACATAAATGCGAATGATGTGGTAACAACAAAAATATATCTCCAAACATTATCTCCCGGGCGCAAAATATACATTGATTCGTGTACATTTGACTAATGTCATCACTTTCATGTTCAAGAATGCCATTAAATGAGTCAAGAAACCAAATACATCATTGGTTGTGAGTCAACAGTACATATACGTTTTTACTACAAAGCCGATATTTTTGCAATGTTGTATGCTAACTCTAAATGTTGTACATATTAAACAGACAATAGACTAACTCAATGGGAACTCCATGTGTAACACACTCAAGTATGATTATTAATATGTGGAGCAAATCATGATTTATACACACTTCTAATACATATACATGACTGTGATTAGTGTGATGCTAAGATGATATTGTCTCTTAAATCACTATGTTTCAAAATTGTTTCAAAAACAAAAGAGCGATAGTTAATACTGAAACCATGCTGTCACTTGAATAGTTAGACATATTGTCTTGATCAATGTCGGGGAGACTATTGCTAAGATGAACAAAGTGTGAAAAAATGTGTACTCTAACTAAAACCCCAAGTGTTCTTGCCAATTAGTATATGTGTCACCTATGTATGCCTAATATATGTGGTCAAATAAAGTAAAATACAATAAAATAAATGGAAATGAAATGAAATAGAATAAAATGAAAAGAACCATCCTTAGCCTACGCATTGCCGGCAATGCTATCTCCTCTGGCTAAATTCTAAATAATATTTTGGCTGTCAAAACAGGCGCTATAAAAAGCATGCTAGCTCAATTTGTCATTTTAGCCCCTCGGGCTCATGGTATCCAGATGCCGAATCCAGAATGTTTCCCTCTGTGTAATGTGCCTGGACATGTCTCGATCATTGTGTAACTGTACAACTTCTATCACACTAAATCTTAGTTGAGCTATTGTGTGATGTGCATCACTCCAATCACTTGCTAGTGGAGAGCTCAATGTTCTGGTCCGAATCCTACTCTTGTGTTCTGTGATTCGAGTCCGTAGAGACCTTTCGGTCTTCCCTACATAATACATGCCACAAGGGTATCGTATTACGTATGTAACATTTTGTGTGTTACAGTTGGCTGTGAAATGAAACTTAATATGTTTCCCCGACCAGGGATGAGCTATAGACGTGCCGGTTATGGCATTATTGCAGTGAGAACAATTGTAACATTTTGTTATGCCTTTCGGTGTCTGAATGTCTTGAGAATCTCGTTTCTTCAAAAGTTCCTTAAGATTATTGGAGCGTTTATAAGCAAAGATCGGTGGATCTTTGAAAAGATTCCCAAAGTCAGGTTCTGTTTGTAACCGATCCCATCTGTTCAATATGATTTTCTTAATGGCAGGCGAGTTGGTTGAGAACTTAGACACAAAAACCTCCCTCGTCTGTGAAGTTTTTGTTTTTTTGTCCAATAGTGTGGATCTAGAAACCTTATCTAATCTTGCTGCTGATTCTTCCACTATTTCTCTAGGGTATCCCCGTGCCAAAAACTGTTGTTTGGTTTCTTCAAGGGTTGCTTGCATTTGTATTGGATCTGAAGTGGTACGCTTGATCCTGGAAAACTGTGAGAATGGAAGATGTCTTTTTAGAGACCCTGGATGAAAACTACTATACAGTAACGTGTTGTTGCGGTTAGTGGATTTTTAAAAAAGTTTGGTGACAATCTTATTGGACTTCATTTCAATGTTTACGTCCAAATATGAAATGGACTGTTTGTCTAGTGTGTATGTGAACTGGATCCTAGGATTATATTTGTTAGACCTGTCAGCCCTAGGGTGGTCTCCCCCTGTATTTTTTTTACCGTGCCTCATTTTTTCCACCCTTATTTTGTGTTGGACTTAGGTCTCCGGGCGCCTTTTCATTGCCAACCAGTGTTAAGGTGCAGGTGTTCCCTTCTCCCAAGATGGCTGCCACAGGCACCTGCTGCTGCAGAGTGGTCTTTCTAGTAGCACCCTAGCTGCCAGGAGCTGGCTGGAACCCCACAACAATGTTGCGACACCAGCCAGCCTTTTTTGTCCTATAGTTAGAATGGGGAAGCTCCTGGAATGTGCTGGAACCTTCTAGAAGGGAGGTGGGGTTTTACTTTTGCCGCCTTAGAGAGTGGTCACCTGACCTAGGGCTACTTAAGAGAGGGAGGGAACATTTTCTAGTTAGTTGGAGTAACGCAGACCTGGGGAACCCACGCAGGAATTTTAGGCGGTAGGGCCTAGTCAGGGACCTATGCCTCAGAGTGACAGGGCTTAGATGCTGCCTTTTAAGTGAGTGAGGGTTCCTGTACTAGCCCACTGATCTAGCCCAGCGGGAGGGGAACCCAGGGGCAGCCTGCCAAGCTTGACTAGGAGTGAACTGGTCACCAACTCAACCCCCCCCCCCCCCCCCCAAGGAACAGAACCCCTAAGGGCGCCAGAGCCAACGGCGCCACTAAGACTGATGAAACGTAACGCTGAAACGTAACGCTGAAACGTAACGCTGAAACGTAACGCTGAAACGTAACGCTGAAACGTAACGCTGAAACGTAACGCTGAAACTGAATGCTGAAACTTCCTGCTGGAATGCTGGGGGATCAACCAGGTACTAGCGCTGTGACCCCTGCGCTCCCCGACCTTGCCTGGGTCTCCCCCCGAGCCAGTCCAGCCCAACCTGCCTGCCTGCCCCGAGCTGGGGGCGTTACTGAAGAGCCGGGGGCGCTGGGCGCCGAAATAACCATCACCCCTTATCGGTAACCAACCCCGCCGGAGTGTCCCCAAAAGTCCCACTCACTCCCGTGTTTCTGCCCCCTCCTGCCATCGCTAGGGCCCCGTCGCTGCCAGAGCAGCGGAGGTGTCGCGGCCCCCGAGACTGAGGAGGCCGCTGTAGAGCAGCGGAGGCCGCGTAGGCCTGAAGCCAGGAGCTCTAGTCACCTGACGGGGGCGGACTGCCGAATGCCGCCCCCGCCATAGCCCCATTGGTTGATTGGGCCGCGCCCCCGCAGACCGCACTGCCATTGGCGGCTGCGGGCGCGGGCCCCTGACGTCGCAAGGAGGACCCCAGAGTAGCGGTGAGGCCGGCGGAGCTCCCCGGTCCCGTCGGACCCGACCGGGAGCCCCGCGCTTTGTCCCCCTACTCACCGAGAAGCCGCGAGGGAGGCCCTCGACCCGGAGATCGCCGGGAGGCCCCCGCGGGGAGGGAGAAAGACCAGCGACTCAGGTAATCTCTGGGGAGGAGGGCGGGAGGCCCACCGAGGCCCTGAGTACACCCCTCCCCTGGGGAGATCCCCAGCGAGGTCGCAACTGTCCCCTAAGTGTGCCAGAGATTGGCCCGACCCTTGACTGCCTTCCCGGGAACGCGCTATGTGGAACTGCCTCGAGTAAAGCGCCAAGGAGTTACCAAGCCACACGAGCTGCCAGGTACAACGCGCCCAGGATTCACTGAGCAGCGCTAGGTTCCTAGGCCTGATTTAGAGCACCTTTCAATAGCTATGTGCAGCGCATGTTCCTAGGCCTGATTTAGAGCACCCTTCAATAGCTATGTGCAGCGTATGTTCCTAGGCCTGATTTAACGCGCTATTCCATTGCTAGGTGCAGCGCTATGATCCTATACCTGATTTTAAAAGCTGTTTGATCGCTACGCGCAGCGCTATGTTTAACCGCTGTGTTTGACGCTCCCCCAGGATCACCAGGTGTCGCGTCTTGGACCCATACCCGTTCAATGTATTCAGGTATTGCAAATTGACGTATAATGAAATGTTTTTGAACCTGACGTTCTAATGTATTCAGGTATTGCAAATCGAAGTATAATGAAATGTTTTTGAACCTGACGCTCTAATGTATTCAGGTATTGCCAAGTGAAACATAATGAAATGCCTTTGAGCCTGACGTTTAAATGTATTCCAGTTTTACTGATTGAAACCTAATGAACTGCTTTTGAATCTAACGTGACTTAGATAAAACTGATTGATTTCCATTGAGCCTACTGTGTGGTGTCAGTTATTGCGTGCGTTTCCTGCTTCAGGGGATGTGTGTGTTGTATGGTCGCTTTACACTTAAGCCTTCGGGTGCCCACCCGCTCGAGTCACATTACCCCCTTAGGGCCTGGTGACCCCTGGTCCTACATTGTTGGCGAGCGGTGGGATAAGGACCTGTGACCATACAGCACCCTCCAGTGAAGCGGAGGGCGCCGCAATTAGACGCCTATTGTGTTTAAGCTCTGCAACTGTTTATTACTGCATTGGTTGAATTCCACTGTCCAGACTGAGGGTGTAGAATCCTAGTTAGCCTGACACTGTCACCCGTATCCTAGTATTTATTCTCCTTGATATCTAGGTCCCCACCTGTCACGATGGAGTTCCGGTTAGCCGACCTTGAGGGGTATACTGTAAGGCAGCTGAGATAATTCGGGCAGGGGATGGGGGTGCCTGGGGTGCGGAGGGCCAAAGGACCGGAACTCCGTACCGCCTTAAGGGCATGGGTAGAGGCCCACCCAGAGGGGAGAGGGGATGAGGAACAGGAGGCGCAGGATGCACCTCAGGAGGAGAGCGCGCAGGAGGAGCTAGACCTGCTCAATGTGGATATGTCTGAAAATGTGCCACCAGGCCAGCAGTAGGACAGGGTCTAGGAGGAGCGCGTCTCCAGAGGAGTATGAGGACAGGAGGGAGGAGAGACAGTTGAAATGGGAGCTAGCCAAATTAGAGCAAGAAAGAGAAAACGAGATGGGCAATGGAAGAAAAGAAGCTGGCGCACGAGCTTCAGCTGAAAGAGTTGGAGCTGCGCGCTCTCCAGTTGAATGCGTCCAATAAGGACAATGGTGGCAGCATACCAAAAGATCCCCAAGAGTCAAAATTTTATTTGCCCAAAGAAGTCATTGCCAGTTACACGGTGGGGGATGACATTGCCGAGTGGCTGGAGGCATACAAGGTGGCCTTGACAGCCCATGGGGTGCCTGAAAGTAACTGGGGGGGGTGGCCTGTATCGCTACATACCTCCCAATGTCAGGGACAACCTTTTGTATTTAGCCAAGGCGGATCAGGTCAGGTATGCCCCCATGAAAGAGGCCTTACTAAAGAAATTTGGTCTCAACCCCGAGAGGTATCAGCAGAAGTTCCGTGGCAGCCATAAGCTGTCCACACAGAATTGGGTGGATTTTTTTGACTATGCCCGTAAGGCACTAGATAGTTGGGTGCGTGGCAGCGAGGTGCAGGACTACCAAGGGTTGTACAATCTTTTTTTAAGGGAGCACCTCTTGGATAAGTGCTTTCCGGAGCTGCGCCAACATCTGGTGGACCGCAAGTTAACGGATCCCCGTGAGCTTGCGGAAGAGGCGGATATTTGGGTGAGCACCCGGGTGTCTCACAAGGGCCCCGGGGGAAATGGCTCGAAAGGCGGACAGGGGTTCCCCCAGAAGAAAGAGGGGGGAGATAAAAAGGTGGAGTTCTCTCGAGGCCCACAAACCAAGCAGTTTGGGAAAGGAGTAGGGACCCCACCTCAGTCCAATTCCCCAAAGCCCACTTACCCTGACAGGAGTCAGCAGCCAAGGATTGTGAGGTGCTACGAATGTGGGGAGATTGGACACTACAAAGGCGATCCTAAGTGTCGCAAGAGACCCCCAGCCCCAACGGGCGGGAAGAGCCCCGGGGTGGCTAGTGTAGCGCTTAGGGTGGAGCTGCCCTTAGATAGGGAAGGGGAGTGGACAGGCCTGACCCTTGTTTCACTCAGGGATAGAGAGATGGTTCCCATAGTGTCCCTACCCCCGAATACTGTTAAATACCAGCAGAAGGTGAGAGTTAACGGGGAGGAGGTGGAGGCTCTGAGGGACACAGGTGCCAGCATGACCACCGTAGTGAGGCGGCTGGTGTCCCCAGAGCAAGTAGTCCCGAGGAGTTCCATCCGGCCGTATTGGCTGACGGCAGTGTGAGTCACTATCCAGTGGCTCAAGATCCCTTTGAGTGGGGAGGAGTCAAAGGCCTACTGAGAGTTGCGCTGAGCCCTGCCTTGCCTGTGGGGTGTTTGCTAGGGAACGACCTGGAGCACACCAAGTGAAAAAATGTAGAATTTCTAGCTCATACCGAGATGCTGGGATTACCAGGGTGGACTTGCGTAATCACGCGGTCCATGGCTGCCCGGCATGGAACTCAACCCGGGTTGGAGCCTGGGATAATGGCCCAACCCAACGCCGAGTGTGGAGAGGAGAACGTGGTGGAGGACACGCCCCGTGTGATGGATGGGGAGGCCGCAGAGGTGCCCCCGGAGTCCGCGGAGGTGGATGTCGTTCCCGTGGGGGACTTGCCGACCCTTGCCGACTGGCATGTGGAAGGAGGGCCTACCCGGGAGGAATTTTGTCAGGCGCAAAGGGCGTGCCCCACGCTTGAAGGCATGCGGCGACAGGCCGAAGCCCAAGTGGCCAGTCAGGAGACGGGCGGATATCATGTGTATTGGGAGGATGGCCTCCTGTACAGTGAGCCTAAGGTGCCGGTGCATGGATCTTCGAGGGCCTTAGTGGTCCCCCAATGCTACCGGGCCTTCCTGCTGGAGTTAGCGCACGAGATACCCTTAGCCGGACACCTGGGTCAGGACAAAACCTTTGCGCGGTTGGTCCCACATTTTTATTGGCCCAGGATGAGAGTTGCCTCAGACACCTTTTGTAAGACCTGTAAGTCTTGCCAGGCAAGTGGCAAGACTGGGACTAAATTGAAGGTCCCTTTGGAACCGCTCCCGGTGGTCGGGACCCCTTTTGAGCGGGTCGGTATAGACATTGTTGGGCCGTTGGACCCTCCGATCTCTGCGGGACACCGGTTCATTCTGGTATTAGTGGACCACGCCACTCGGTACCCAGAGGCTATTCCTCTGAGGACCATCACTGCACCGGTGGTGGCGCGGGCCCTGTTGGGGATTTTTACCCGAGTGGGATTCCCCAAGGTCGTGGTGTCAGACAGGGGCACGAATTTTATGTCGGCCTATATGCAGGCCATGTGGAAGGAGTGTGGAGTGACCTACTGGTTCTCCACTCCTTACCACCCCCAGACTAACGAGCTAGTAGAGCGCTTCAACAAAACCTTGAAAGGAATGATCCGGAGCCTGCCAGAGGGCTTGAGGCATAAATGGGACGTCCTCCTCCCTTGCCTGCTGTTCTCCTACCGGGAGGTACCACAGGAGGGAGTCGGGTTCAGCCAGTTCGAGTTGCTCTATGGCCATCCCGTTAGGGGGCCCCTCAGCCTAGTGAAGGAGGGGTGGGAGAAGACTTCGCAGAAGCTTCCCCGTGATATTGTCAGCTACATGCAGGCATTCCGCAGCCAGATGGCCAAGCTGTGGAAGGCGGCCTCAGAGAATCTAGAGGCCAGCCAGGCTGTCATGAAGGAGTGGTATGACCGCAACGCTCGGACGGTAGAGTTGGACGCTGGACAGAAGTTGTGGGTCATGGAGCCTGGGGAGCTTTGTGCCCTCCAGGACCGGTGGACTGGTCTGTACGAAATTGTGGAGCGACGAGGCCAGACCACATACGTAGTTGACTTAAAGACCCCCTGACAGCCCCATAGGGTGCTCCACGTCAACCGCCTGAAGCCGCACCATGAGCGATCAGAGCTTGCTCTCCTTATGGTGACGGATGGGAGCGAAGAGGAAGAGAGTGAAGCTCTTCCTGACCTTGTAGCGGCCCAGGAGAAGGATGGTTTAGTGGAGGGCGTAATCCTTTCCCCATCCTTGACCCCAGAGCAACAGAGGGACTGCCGCCAGGTGCTGGGGCAGTACGCCTCGTTGTTCTCCCTCACGCCTGGAATCACTCATCTGTGTACCCATGATGTGGACACAGGGGACAGCCCACCGGTGAAGAACAAGTCTTACCAGCTATCTGGCCGAGTGAAAGACAGCATCCAGAGTGAGGTAGCAAAAATGCTGGAGCTGGGGGTGATCAAACCTTCCAGCAGCCCGTGGGCTAATCCGGTGGTGTTGGTGCCGAAAGCGGCCCCACCGGGCACCACACCAGAGCTTCGGTTCTGTGTGGACTACCAGGGGTTGAACTCTGTCACGAAGACAGATGCTCACCCCATCCCACGAGCAGACGAGCTGGTGGACCGGCTGGGAGCAGCCCGGTACATCAACACCATTGATTTAACATCCGGATATTGGCATATTGCCATGGCCGATGGAGCCAGGGAGAAGACAGCGTTCTCCACCCCCGAGGGCCACTTCCAATTCCGAGTGATGCCCTTTGGGCTCAAAAATGCTCCGGCCACTTTCCAGCGGTTAGTGAATCAGGTACTATCTGGCCTGGAGTCCTTCTCAGCGGCATACCTGGACGACATAGCTGTCTTCAGCAGCACCTGGGAGGACCATCTGCAGCACCTCCAGGAGGTATTGCAGGCTCTGCAAAGCGCTGGTCTAACCATTAAGGCCAGCAAGTGCCAGATTGGACAGGGATCTGTCGTGTACCTGGGACACCTGGTGGGCGGGGGTAAGGTGCAACCCCTCCAGGCCAAAATAGAGACCATCTTGGCCTGGGAGCCCCCCAAGACCCAAACTGAGGTCCGGGCTTTCCTCGGCCTCACTGGGTATTACCGCCGGTTTGGCAAGGGATATGGCACCATCGTAGCCCCCTTGACAGAATTGACATCCAAGAAACAGCCACGTAGAGTCATCTGGACAGCTGCTTGCCAGGAGGCATTTGAAATGCTGAAATATGCGATGTGTACCGCTCCAGTACTCGCAACCCCAAATTTCAGTAAAGAGTTCATTGTACAGACGGACGCCTCAGAGCACGGCATAGGTGCGGTGCTCTCGCAACTCAACACCGAGGGCCAAGATCAACCTGTGTCCTTCATCTCCAGAAGACTCCTCCCTCGGGAACAGCGATGGAGCACCATTGAGCGGGAAGCCTTCGCGGTGGTCTGGGCTCTGAAGAAGTTGAGGCCATACCTCTTTAGATCTCCCTTCCTAATTCAGACGGACCACCGCCCCCTTCGCTGACTCATGCAGATGAGAGGCGAAAACTCCAAGTTGTTGAGGTGGTCCATTTCCCTACAGGGGATGGACTTTCGGGTGGAGCATCGGCCCGGAGTTGACCACGCCAATGCTGACGGTCTCTCCAGGTTCTTCCGCCTTAGCGATGAGAACTCCCTAGAGGTTGGGTAGCTCTCCCCTCTTTCGGCTGGGGGGGACGCGTGTTAGACCTGTCAGCCCTAGGGTGGTCTCCCTCTGTATTTGTTTTACCGTGCCTCATTTTTTCCACCCTCATTTTGTGTTGGACTTAGGTCTCCGGGCGACTTTTCATTGCCAACCAGTGTTAAGGTGCAGGTGTTCCCTTCTCCCAAGATGGCTGCCACAGGCCCCTGCTACTGCAGAGTGGCCTTTCTAGTAGCACCCTAGCTGCCAGGAGCTGGTTGGAACCCCACAACAATGTTGCAACACCAGCCCGACTTTTTTGTCCGTGTTTGTTTGTTCTTTGCCGCCCGCAATTCCTGAGAGGGGACTCCAGTCCCCATAGACCTACGCACCGAGGAGGCGCCAACATTTCAATCTCGCGCCAGGAGGTGCATAAAAGGGGGCCCGGGCTCCCGCAGCGCAGGAGTCCGTGTTTGTTTGTTCTTTGCCGCCCGCACCACCAGCCTGCAATTCTGGACAGGGGACTCCAATCCCCATAGACCTACGCGCTGGGGAGGCGCCAACACTTAAATCTCGTGCCAGGAGGCGCATAAAAGGGGGCCGGGGCTCCTGCAGCGCGGGACGCCCACGGGCATACCCGGGTGAAGACCGGGCCAAGGGTGCGCCCGTCAGCGGCAGGAAGAGGCAGGGCCACCCCCCTTGGTTTCATTCTATTGTGACTGACCTAACGGGTAAGCCTCCTGACTTGATGATTTTGTACTGGCTTATCGCTCTGAAATTACCTTTTGCCTTTGGACCAACGCGGAACTTCACCGGGACTTTCTTTGCCCCATCGACGCCAGCATCTCGCCCCATCGACGCCAGCATCTCGCCGGACCCGCTGCGCGGGTCCCGCAGCGCCCATCAGGTTTTGTGGGAGCGGTGTGGAGCAGGACTGATCTAAGCCGTGTGAGCGTCAGCTGACAGGGCTGCGAGCAGCAGGGGACTCCATTGTCCAGGAGCCCCTGCGTGCCCAATAGCCTACACCTGGGCAGCTCTCCCTGGAAGTCACGCCCCCCTGCAGAATTGTTAGATAAAACTGTCTATCTACTTTGCACCCTTGGGATTTACCTTTTGCCTTTGGACCAACGCGGAACTGCACCAGGACTTTCTTTGCCCCATCGACGCCAGCATCTCGCCCCATCGACGCCAGCATCTCGCCGGACCCGCTGCGCGGGTCCCGCAGCGCCCATCAGGTTTTGTGGGAGCGGTGTGGAGCAGGACTGATCTAAGCCGGGTGAGCGTCAGCGGACAGGGCTGCGAGCAGCAGGGGACTCCATTGTCCAGGAGCCCCTGCGTGCCCAATAGCCTATACCTGGGCAGCTCTCCCTGGAAGACACGCCCCCCACGCCCACATACGTACTTCATTTAGGGCTTGCTTCCCCGCAGCGCGGGAGCGCGCGGGAGTGCCCGGGGCGAAGCCCGGGCAAAGGGCGGGCTGTCAGAGGCAGGAGGAGGCAGGGCTGGGCCCATTCCCTAAGACCTGTTTCCCATTTCTCCATCCTCTGAGGTACTGTTCATGAATCTCCTTAGCGTAAAAATTCAATTTTTTATTTATGGCCTCTAAAGAACTTGACCAATCTTCCCCTGTCATGCGTGCTTTTAGAGAATCTTGCAACTCCAGAATTTCCTGCTCTAAACCAGCTAAAACACTAGAAAGTTCCTCAACGATCAACAATATGAGATCTAATGAACACTTATTTAATATGGAATACCATTTGTCCATGAATTTCTTGTTCATTTTAAACATCATGGGTTTGAGTGGTAGTCCCAACCCTCTCGGAATCCTGCTTGCCTTATGATATTGAACTAGGGTTGTAGCATGCAACCGCTGGTTAATGTCGCGTCGCATCAGATATTCTAGTTGTCGCAGTTGTTGTACTATTGGACCCTGTGTGACATCAAAAGTACGAGCCTCCCGGATAAGGCCATATATCTCCTGTGCTTCTGTGACACTGTATGCTTTGGTTTCTGCCTTGTTTTCAGTGAGGTGTAAAATATCTTCAAAAGACATTGTGAGTGTGGTGCTACTGATAGCTGTCGTGGGTAGAACAATATTTCGTGAATAATTAAATTGAAACAGCTGGCGTGCACTCAATGTTAACTAATGTTTCCTTCTAAACCAAATAATGCTACACATATTCTGACTTGGTGTGCAATCCCTGTGGTGGTTCCACCCTGCCACCTGTTCAAAATGAAGTAAAGACTAGAGCAATGTGTTCTAGACAGGAATTGCACTACCTAGATCACTCAAATCTGAGTGTACATCAACTGTTATATCATGTCTCACTAGTTTGGAACAGTAAAATCAAGTATAATATACTGTATAGTAGTTTTCATCCAGGGTCTCTAAAAAGACATCTTCCATTCTCACAGTTTTCCAGGATCAAGCGTATCACTTCAGATCCAATACAAATGCAAGCAACCCTTGAAGAAACCAAACAACAGTTTTTGGCACGGGGATACCCTAGAGAAATAGTGGAAGAATCAGCAGCAAGATTAGATAAGGTTTCTAGATCCACACTATTGGACAAAAAAACAAAAACTTCACAGACGAGGGAGGTTTTTGTGTCTAAGTTCTCAACCAACTCGCCTGCCATTAAGAAAATCATATTGAACAGATGGGATCTGTTACAAACAGAACCTGACTTTGGGAATCATTTCAAAGATCCACCGATCTTTGCTTATAAACGCTCCAATAATCGTAAGGAACTTTTGAAGAAGCGAGATTCTCAAGACACTCAGACACAGAAAGGCATGACAAAATGTTACAATTGTTCTCACTGCAATAATGCCATAACCGGCACGTCTATAGCTCATCCCTGTTCGGGGAAACAGATTAAGTTTCATTTCACAGCCAACTGTAACACACAAAATGTTATAAATGTAATACGATGCCCTTGTGGCCTGTATTATGTAGGGAAGACAGAAAGGTCTCTACGGACTCGAATCACAGAACACAAGAGTAGGATTCGGACCAGAACATTGAGCTCTCCACTAGCAAGTCATTGGAGTGATGCACATCACACAATAGCTCAACAAAGATTTAGTGTGATAGAAGTTGTACAGTTACACAATGATCGAGACATGTCCAGGCACATTACGCAGAGGGAAACATTCTGGATTCGGCATCTGGATACCATGAGCCCGAGGGGCTTAAATGACAAAATTGAGCTAGCATGCTTTTATAACGCCTGTTTTGACAGCCAAAATATTATTTGGAATTTAGCCAGAGGAGATAGCATTGCCGGCAATACGTAAGCTAAGGATGGTTCTTTTCATTTTATTCTATTTCATTTCATTTTCATTTATTTTATTGTATTTTACTTTATTTGACCACATATATTAGGCATACATAGGTGACACATATACTAATTGGCAAGAACACTTGGGGTTTTAGTTGATCAAGACAATATGTCTAACTATTCAAGTGACAGCATGGTTTCAGTATCAACTATCGCTCTTTTGTTTTTGAAACAATTTTGAAACATAGTGATTTAAGAGACAATATCAACTTAGCATCACACTAATCACAGTCATGTATATGTATTAGAAGTGTGTATGAATCATGATTTGCTCCACGTATTACTAATCATACTTGAGTGTGTTGCACACGGAGTTCCCATTGATTTAGTCTATTGTCTGTTTAATATGTACAACATTTAGAGTTAGCATACAACATTTCAAAAATATCGGCTTTGTAGTAAAAACGTATATGTACTGTTGACTCACAACCAATGATGTATTTGGTTTCTTGACTCATTTAATGGCATTCTTGAACATGAAAGTGATGACATTAGTCAAATGTACACGAATCAATGTATATTTTGCGCCCGGGAGATAATGTTTGGAGACATATTTTGGTTGTTAACGCATCATTCGAATTTATGTATAAACACAGTCGATAGTTTTTTTTCTGCATTATTTTGGAATTCAGCAGCTATACTCATGCAGATAATTACATAGGGTCATTGTATATTGCATATTTTTTCCAGTACCATAATGTGTTTCCACTACTGCATAGGTTCACTTCTTATTATTATTTCTCTTTATTATCTCTATTATCTCTCTCCGTATTCATCTGGTCCCAACATTAACGTTAGTCTTATACTAATACTATTAACAATCATAGAAGACACTCCTGTTCACATTCCACCCTTCTATCATGGCCGCCCCTCACGTTAGAACCAGTTGTAGTCCTTCATTTGTGTTCATGACATCATAGGATGTTTGCATACGCTAGTTCTGTTTGTTCTCTATTTTTACCAGCATTGTGCACGGGGCGCACACCATTGGCTATTTTGATTTTGGCGCGCAGCTTCATTTAGTAATCAACAGGTAACTTTTTGCATATCAGGCAGTTAATAGCATCGACAGCCGCCATTTATTTTGGTATATTGATTGCGCGCTTTTTCTTAGAAACGCCAACACAAACACCTGACGTTCTCCTACCTTTCTGAGGCTACAATCACCACATCCCCTTCTACACCGCGGTCTTCACATTCACGAAGGCATTGTAAACAGCGTATGCGATAATCAAGCAAGCCAGAGATTCTTGGCGTCTAACACGCCTGGTGAGTTTTTTACTATGATGGTCTAGTTTTTTCATTGTCATGCACTAGTTTGGGTGCTTGGTGCGGGCATTATCAGACGACTATTGGCAATTCATTCTGACGCTCGTTTTACAGATGTTTTTGACTAGCCGCGACAGACGCACATTTGAGATTGGAATTCTTTGCAGTATGAGGATTTAACCTTGAGGTAGAGTAGGCTTGTGTACAGCACCCGGCACGAAAGGTGATTTGGGCACTTAACACACGTGGAGGTTGAATTTCTTTAGTGTCCTACGCATGCCGTCAGTTCCTTTTCTCCTAATTTTCACTCTTTGGCTAACAAGACCGCACATTTTATTTACTCGTCTCATCTCGCAGTATTTCTAACCCTCCTGTGGCATTGACTCCTTCCATTCTAACTTTGTCCTTTTATTTCAATTCTCCTTTGGGCAAACATCAGTTTTTATTGTATATCCAATATAATTAATGGAATTCACTTCGTTTGTAGATATCCCCTGAAGAAGGGTGATGTATTCACCCGAAATGCATTGGGAATGACAATTGAGTTTCGACGTACTGCTTTATTCACCGTTTGAACTTTCTTGTAACGATTTTGGAGTTTGGATCTCCAAGAGTTGTGTGATTAAACAACACAGCAGCAAGAAGAAGTTTCGTGTCAAAAGCTTTTTGTTATAAAATTTGGACTGTTTTGTGTACATTGAAAACCATATATTATACTTGATTTTACTGTTCCAGAAGGTGTTTCAAACTAGTGAGACATGATATAACAGTTGATGTACACTCAGATTTGGGTGATCTAGGTAGTGCAATTCCTGTCTAGAACACATTGCTCTAGTCTTTACTTCATAATGCAGGATTTATACATTTAGCATGGGAATGCCCAGGTTTGCGGGAATTTGGAAAGTTGTTTACAACACACTAGCGCAGATGCTTGCACTCTCACTCCCAGAGACGCCGATAGTAGCAATACTGGGGAATGATAAAGACATACCGAAAAGGGGACGCAGATTGGCGGCTATATGCCTTCTATTGGCGAAACTGAGAATCGGCATTAGATGGATACGCGGCCCTTTGCCGAAGGTCACGGACTGGCTTGCGGACTTAGCACACTGTTCAACGCACACAGATAATTACAACGCCTTCATGCCCCAAAAGAGCAGGCCTAAGGAAATATGGGGCCCATATAGGGAACACATGACCAAAAAAGTGGCGGGGTAGGAGGGTGCAGCAATTCTGGGAACAGCGGGAGGTATCGATGTGGAAAGTAACACACCTGAAGTAACTTTAAATGATTGAGAATTTAAATGTAACAATATGCAATAGTATAAATTGTAAAGTGCGGGGCATGAAAGGTATGTGGTTGGTGAATAACGGGGATTGCTGGGTCTAACGTTGTCCTTACTGTATGCGCTATTGTTAATAAACCTCTGTAACTGTTATGATGCATTGCACTAAAATCGAAATGCTTGCCTGACTTTATTAAACAAGCATTGGAAATGCAATAGGTCTCGCCTTTAAGTTAAAGCCATTTGCTTTGCTAATTGTATTGTATTATAGCTATGTATTATTGAGTGTATGTATGTGATATGTTGTGTTTTTATGTTGTTAGAAGTGTATTTGTTAGCTGTGTAGTAGGTGAAAGTATAGCGTTAGGAGGAGAAGAGCAGTGTTTAAGATTTGGGAAGGAGAGTGAGGAGAAGTGTATAGCATGAGGGTAAATGAAGCATAGTGAGAAAGAGAGTAGCATGAGGCAGAAGAAAGGTGTGGGGGAGAGCAGTATGAGGGAGAAGGAAAAAAGCATGGAGTAGATTAGCGTTATTTTGAATGAAGGAAAGTGTGGAGAGCAGTATGAGGCATAAGGAAGGATAGAATAGTAGAAGAGTAGAAGGAGGGATCTGAAAGGAGTGTGAGAAGTAGAAGAGTAGTGTGAGGTAGAAGCAAGGTAAGAATATTGTATTAGAATTAGGTATAAGGAAGTAGTTAGGTGTAGAAGAGCACTTTGAGGGAGAATGTAGGAGAAGGAGTAGGAGAAGAGCAGTGTAATGCAGAAGGACAGATAGTAATGAGGGTAAGAGCAGTGTGATGTTTGGTGTTTGATGTTGGTGGTAGTGTAAAAGGAGTTGTTACCAGTGTAGTGTACGACAAATCTGTGAGCTAGATTGAAGTGGCCGCTCTTCTAGAAGAATGCAGTTTTGGGATATCTGGGAAGGATGGTTTAGAGCTGGCCAATATGGCACGTAGATTTACTATCACCCAGTTCATGAATGTTACATGTCCTATGATAATAACATTTTCGCAGTGGAACAGAACCAGGATAATCAGTAGTCACCTAGATTTCACTATGTAACAGAACCTAACTGTTCCCTGAAACACATTTAACTGGTTACAGACGTAAGGTTTGTATACACAAATTGTGATTCTCTCTCACACACACTTTAACCCTTTCCGTGCTCATGACGGAACCACTCCGTCATGAGCCACGGGTGCCGTGTGCTCATGACGGAGTGGTTCCGTCATGCTGCGGCCGTTGGCGGCCGCTCCGCCCACGCGGCGCTAATTCCCCGCCTGTGCGGGCGATTAGCGCAGTGGGCGGAGACGTGACGGAACCACTCCGTCATGAGCACAGCTCACCCGTGGCTCGTGACGGAGTGGTTCCGTCCCGAGCACAGCGCCACCGCAACTGCCCCCAAACCTCCCCAGCGCCGCGGGGGAATTCCTGCCGCGGCGAAGGGGTTAACATCTCAATTACCCATTAAAGAAGTGCTACAACAAAGCTTTCTCATGAGTAAGAAAACACACGTCATACAACATATGAAAGTGTGGCCACACTCTAGGGTTGAAGGGTGGAACATGACTAAGCAGTGCATAATATCCTCAGAGCATTTATGCATAGTGTGCCCAGACAGTTGTCCTTCTTGTATGATGTCAGACCAGGAGCGAGCTGCACTGACTGGATGATCAGTTCGTAGTGATGGCTTCCCTGTCACCCACCTTTATTTTCTGAGTAGCTTTCCTGAGTGACCTTTAATTTAGGATTTAGTGACTACCTGCCCTGTGGTAAGGTCCATTTACCGGTGCGGCTTTTCTATGCAGAGGGCTTTACTTTGGATTTTCTTTTTCCTTTTAGTTCTTGATTAAGTCAGCAACTAAAATGGTGGAACCCAGATAGAAGCTGTGGCCACACCTTGCCCTGCAGAGCAATTGGAAGCAATTGGGGGGGCATCACCGCCTTCACCAGGCCTAGTTTGGCATCTGCTGAATGATAATGGTATACATCAGCATAGCATAGCATAGTAACTGGGAACTTCAGAAAAACTTCAATCAAACCACCTGCATCACATCATACAGAGGGCATTTTCAACTGACATAAAACACACACAGATTAATTTTCTACAAACCACTAAGGACTGTCATCAGAATCCTGCAATCACACACAGTACCCACCTTAGCACGAAACAACAGCATGCCCGATCTTACGTTTTAACAACTTAGATGGACTGAGTAATTCATCCCAAGCCATTCCAGCTATTGTGGCCTCAATCAACGCGCTCTATGCATACAGAACATCCTCAATGTACACTGATCGCACAAAATATCAATAGCACAGTGTTCCCCCAAAAACATCAGTTTCACAATGGTTGCAATAACCAACCACTGCACATTGATTTCCAAGGACAGCTATCAAATACTGCTTCCCAAAAAATCCCTTTGCTTAAACAGGGCCATCATGCATTGCGCCACAAAAAAAGATATGAAACATTGGTTTAAAAATATTTTGGTATCAAAAGTTATTTCTAAAAAAACACGAAGTCAGAGCCATACATTTCTACGGGGTTTATTATTTCAGAGTGGGCTTGAGCAACTGGCTACAACTACAGATCTAAACGCATGGCAGATTTCAGGGATCGAAGAGAACTCAAAAAACATTAGGGATGAAAGTAAGGAAAATGCGGCCGCCAGCAGATAAATGCTCTTTTTCCTGATAAAATGAATTGCAAGTGCTCCTAAAAGGATTATTCTTTTAGGAGACAGATGTGTATTTTGGTAACCAGCTTTCCCGACACCAGAGATCTTTTTATAAGGGCAAAACAGTTAAGGAAGGGGGTGAGGAAGGAGGGCGGTGCTACCAGCCTTTCTAGGCCTTTTTAAAAACGTAAATAAATCAACCACACTACAGATATCTGGGAGAAACGTGAACATAATTGCGTGGAGCAATTACAATGATTTCATAAGGCTACGGGAGACAAACGATGGCTGTTCACAAGGTCCCTGGCAGCTTTCAATGGCCACTTCATGCAGCTCTTATGGGTGACCACTAGTCCTCAAGGAGGAAGGGGGGGGGAATTCAACGCATACTCACCAAACAACAATGCAGCTTCGCGGCGCTGATATGGTAGGGCGAAAGCACTTTCATTGCACTGCTAGTGGTTTCACAGGCTCAGACGGGGCCTCTTCAGGCAGAATGATAGGAGGTTCACTCGTACAAAGCCCTGCTGTCAGATTGCATTAGGCAGAACACAGGTTTGGTGCTTAAAGCTGCCTGTAACAGATTATGCACTTTACAGGGGACACCCGCATCCGTTGCCCCTTGGGAATTCCCACGCCAGAAGCATATGACCAAGAATGTGTTTTAGGCGTGCTCTATCACCGATGAGACACCACAGAGAGCCAGCTGACCTCAAGCACGTGCTTCTGCTAGAGACCCAGTACAAGGCTGGTAGGGGTAAGGACTGTAACACAACAGAAAGGGCACACAGATAGTGACGGGGTGGGGGAGGAAGCCGAGGAACCCCCCCCCCCCCAAAAAAAATTGCAAGTAAAAAAGGTGACATTGGCTTATGTCTTGGAGAGCAAGAAAAGGGGAGTGATTCTAAATAAGAGAGGCTGGAATCACGTACAAAAATAATCAAATAAGAAATACCTCTCCCACCATAGATTAACCATTACTTTTTTATGCCTTCAGAAGTCATATTTATTAACTCTGGGCTCAAATTAGTTTTTTTGAAAGTTTCTAGAGTCCTAGTGCTGGTAAAAAGTTGAAGTTTTTGATATCCCTGAGATTTTCAACAGGAGGCAAGCTCAACTCAAGCCCTTGGGGAAACTTGGAAGGCAGGATAGAGAAAGCGAAGTCCAGTCCTTTTACTGCCCAAGGCAGCGGCAGCAGGCCAACACAGCAAAGCAAACAGCAAAGTGGTAGTCCTTCCTGACAGAAGCACAGCTCTTCTTCCTGGCAGAATGTTCTCAATCCATAAGTGTTCTGATTTTGTAGTGACAGAGGTCCAGTACTTATACCCCTTTCTGCCTTTGAAGTAGTCAAACTTCAAAGGAAAGTCTTTGTAGTGCACAATAAGCTTCCTTTCCCTGACCTGGCTCCAGACACACTACAGGGTGGGGGGGGGGGGTGTAGACAGCTTTGTGTGAGGACCTGCATAGCCCCATTCAAGTGTTGGTGACCACTCCCCCATCACTCTAGCTAAGGACGGACTGTCAACCTGGTGACGGCCCTTCACAATACGCCAGACACACCTCAGATCCCTTTGTGTGACTGTCTAGAGTGAATGCACAAGAGCCCAACTGTCTTCCTAACCCAGACGTGGATTCTATAGACTGACAGAAGCACAGAATGGTTAAGCAAGAAAATGCCCACTTTCTAAAACTGGGATTTTCAAACATTCAATTTAAAAACCAACTTCACCAAAGACACACCAGTACATGTCCTAACTTTTAAATACCCTGCACCCTGCGTAGGGGACTGCCTTGGGCCTACCTCTTTTTTTTAAAATTATTATTTTATTTTTTATCCAACCAGTAGACACAAATCATACAATATTTGTCAATCTTCACTCTTCAGTAGTACATAACACGTGGGGACACAATCCACACCATATACATATCAATTATTGCATTTCTTTTATGTGCATCAGCAGATGTTATATCACCTTACATGTGTCTTTGCCCTCCCCAACATTCGCCATTTCCCTGCATTTCGTAGCATCTGTTCCCTGTGTGATATCTCATGTATAACATCCCAATGGCCAGTCGCATCTAGGGTCAGATCATGTTTCGGTTTCCGATGCTGCCTGCAAGTATTGAACCAGTGGCTCCCAGAAATCTCTGGGCCGCGAGGCTTGCGGAATGTCTTGCGCATAAGCCTCTAGAGTCGTCTTACAATAGGTCATGTCTGTGACCCAGTCCTTAAATCTGGGGGGTCTTTTACTTCCCCACTTCATCGCAATCCGCCTTTTTGCAAGCAATAATGCCACCGCTAAAAATTTCCTGCGTCTAGCATGTTTAAGTTTCCTAGCGCCCAATATGCATACCAAGGGGGTATTGGGGATCTGTTCTGACAGCATTGCGGATAGTGTGGCGGTGACTTTCTCCCAATAGGTCTGCAGTTGTGAGCATGACCATGAGGTATGTAAAAAGTCATCCCCTGGTGCGCAACACCTCAGGCAGTTATCATTCTCTCGTAGGCCTAACCTGTGTAGTTTGGCCGGTGTATAATATAATTGATGGAGGAATTTGAAATGAATGATACGCAAGTTGCAATTTGACGTGAGAAGTGTAAGTTGTGTGCAGCTATAGCGCCAGTCCTGTTCATCAATTGTATCTCCTAGTGTCGTTTCCCATCTACCCAACGCTGCGGTAGGTTTCTCTGCCTGTTCCTCTTGGGCTGCGTTATATAAGCGTGTCACCAGGTTTTTCCGGTTGGGACCGGTTAACAGTATTTGTAATGTATTCAATTGTGTAGGTTATTCCGGAAATGTAGTGTATAAAGATCTAACCGCCGTACGTAGTCGTAAATATGCAAATTTCTTCAGGGGGATTTGATGAGCACACAGTTGGGGGTCTGTCCATTTAATGAATGTGTTATGAGGGTATAGTTGTCCCATAGAGGTCAGCCCCATCTCCGTCAGTAGTGTATTCATTTTCTTTTCTTGCGTCACCGTAAGTCTAGGGTGTCTTTCCATGGGTAACTTGCCTGCCCTGTGTGCCATCGCATACCACGCCCTGGAGGTACATAGAGCTGTGTGAATTTTGTCCCTTGGTGTGTGCCTTATCGGGTCAGCTATGAGCGCAGTCAGTGGGAGAGTGTCGACGCGATCTTTTTCCACTGCAATGTGTGGTATATATGCATGGGGTCTCGTCCAGTAGTGTGCGTGTTGTGCTTGTGCACAGAGGTAATAAAGATGGAAATCCGATGCCTCAAAACCTCCCAAATGGTATGGTTGAGTTAAGACCTTCCAGCTAGTTCGGGCCTGCTTGCCTGCCCATGTAAGCCTCTGCATAATAGATTGCAATCTCACAAAAAAGGCCGTATTCAACCAGATTGGTACATTCCAGAACAGATAGAGAAACCATGGTAGTACAATCATTTTCTGTAAGGCTATCCTATCCGCCAATGAGAGTGGTATTTTTATCCATGTATCTACCTGATCCTCTAGTCTCGCCAGTGCTTTCCCAAAATTCTCTCTAATAACCAGTTCTGGGTCACGATGGATCCAGACCCCTAAGTATTTAACTGGGTCTTTCCGCCATTTTAAAGGGTATTCCCCTGTTTCCGCCGTTAAGAGTATCACAACTGATTTGTCCCAGTTTATGCGGAGGCCCGCATATCGCTCATATCTAACGTATTCCCTAATAAGCAGGTTTAGGTGTCTATCTGGGTGCGTATTGTAGAGGACCATGTCGTCCGCATACAGCGCAATGCCAATGGGGCAGAGACCGAATTGCAGGGCCGATTCCGAGTGTTTCTGTCTAACCTTGCAGGCCAGGGGTTCTAAGATTAATGCAAAGAGCATTGGCGATAGTGGGCAGCCTTGTCTGGTGCCACGCTTTATCTCTATGGGGTTGGATGTCGAGCCATTTATTCTGACCCGCGCCTTAGGTACCGCGTACAATAGCGATATCCATTTTAGGAATGGCTCTGGAAACCCCATCTAGCGGAGAGTGGCGAACATAAAATCCCATTCTATTGAGTCAAATGCCTTGGCGGCATCTAACAAGGCCGCAGCCGCTGACGTATTCGGGTCTAAGTGATGGTATAGTGCGAAAATGGGATGAATGTTGTGGGTGGTTGACCGTGTTGGCATAAAACCTGCCTGGTCAGGCAACACCAGATTACAGAGGAGAGGTTGTATTCTGTTTGCTATTATTTTCGCTAATATCTTAGCATCTATGTTTATCAGGGATAACGGTCTATATGATTCGCACTCATTGGGGTCCTTACCCGGCTTCGGGAGTGCTATCAGGAGCGCCTCATTTAAGGAGGGAAGGAGTGTGCCCTCCTCATAAGCCTCTTCAAGCATTTCAGCAAAATGTGGGATCAATAGGTCACAATATTCTTTATAAAATTCACCTGGAAGGCCATCCAGTCCCGGCGCTTTATTGTTAGGCAGTGAATTGATGGCTTCTATTATTTCATCACGGGTGATATGATGACAAAAGTATTCTCGGTGGGCGTCTGATAACCAAGCCAGCGCCACGTCATCAAGGTAATCACTAATTTCTGACGTGGAAGACTTGCTCTGGGCAGTGTACAGATTGGTATAAAGCTTAGTGAAGCAATCTAATTGGTTGGGGTGTCATAGACTGTTTGACGCTGTGCGTCCCGAATCTGTGTAATGTACGTAGAGGTGTGGGCGGGCCTAATTTTGTATGACAGCGCTCTGCCAGGTCTCCCCCCCCCCCCCTCCCCATAGCATTTAGCGGTGTACTTGCGCGAGATGTATTTAATCTCGTCTTCTGCAAATTCGTTATATGTATCAATCTGTGTTCTAATATTGGCCAATAGTGTTGTATCTTGAGTGTTTTCAAATTCTCGTTCCATTCTAACAATTTCAGCTACTGTCCTTTCTAATTGTCTCTGTATATCTTTCAAGATTCCTGCGTGTTTCCCAATGCAGTGGCCCCTTATGGTGACTTTAAAGGCTTCCCAAAGTGTTCTGGTGCTCTGCACTAAACCTGAGTTATGGTCAAAAAAATCTATTATTGCTTGACGTAGCTCTTCCCTGAATACCTGGTCTTGTAGTGCCGTTGGCCTCAACCTCCACGTGAATTGTCTTGGAGTATGTGTTGGAATTTGCAGTGTGATGAGGACCGGGGCATGGTCCGAGAGCGTTTTAGGTGCATGTTTAATGTCCGTTGTCCACGTACATGCATCTCGGGATATCAGCCAATAATCAAGTCTGGACCATGTGAGATATGTTGAGGAGAAGCACGTCCCTTCTTTATGGTCTGGATTTCTGAGTCTCCTTACATCCACCATGTCCCAATCTCCCATCCCGTCCCTTAGGACTTTTGCCGATTGTTTACCATATCTATCTAGCCCAGTGGCCCTATCCAATGTGGGGTCTAGGCAGGTATTAAAGTCTCCACCCCAGAGAATAGCGCCGGGTTGGAATTCACGTAATTGCGTCCAGATTTGTGCGTAGAAGGAGGGGTCATCAGTATTCGGACCATACACATTTACAATTGTTAACACCGTGCGCCCACAGCAATCTTGTACTATAACATAACGCCCTTGGTCATCTTTTTTAGATTTAATGAGCGTGAAGGGTGTATTACGTTTGATCCATATAAGTACCCCCCTCGCGTAGGAGGAGTAGGACGACGCCATTCTATATGTAGCCCATCTAGCCCCTATTTGTGACTCTCTTAATTCCGTCAAATGTGTCTCCTGTAAGCAGGCAACATCTATTTTGCGCCTGTCCAGGTATGCTAGTACCTTACGAATTTTCCGTGGGTTGTGCAGTCCCCTAACATTCCATGTTAGGAGCGTCAGTGGTCTGTGCTGCTGCAAAGTGTCAGCCATCTGCCGAGTTACCGCCATCAGCCTGGTGTGAGTGTCTATGGTAGATGAAAGTGACTCCCACGTGTCCGTCTGCTACAGTGCCACCGACTGGATTTTTTTGCGTACCCCTCTTCCCCACCCACTCCACCTCCCCTTTCCTAGTGGAGCCATACCCAATAGTAACAGTTAACATCTCCTCAAAGAGAAAACAAAGAAGAAAAAACAACATAACAATTAGTGTGGTGCACACGTAGGGGTCAGAGTTGCCCACCCGTTTCCTGTGGCTAAGCCACATGGGTATCCGCCCTGACATACATACTATAAATTCCAACACTGTGCAGTATTTCTAAGCAAATCTACGAGAGAGCCCGCGAATTTCAGTGAGTTCTGCCCACTTCGAAACAGTGATAGTCATGGCAACTTTAAAAAATAATAAGTTAACTGTTCATCATCATCTTATCTGATCCAGCAGTCCGTAGGCCATCTATTTGCGAACAATGTTCAGACTTTGCCCCCTGGGATGAGTCCACCCCGCATTCAGGCAATTCACAGTTGGAGCCTACTTGTGTCCATTAGATATTGGTCACTCCACATCCGATGTAGCAGACTGGTCCCCGTGTTCTCCTCTCGGTGATCTCCTCCGTGTTCCCAGCTGACCCCTCTGCTGCGCGAACTTCACTAGCTCCGATGGTTCAGCAAAGATCCGAGTTTTGCCATCTACTGTGAGCTTTAATCTGGCTGGGTATAGCATGGCGTACGGGATATTCAAGTCTATCAGTTTCTGTTTCGCTGAGGTAAAATATTTTCGCGCTTCCTGTACCGATGACGTGAAGTCTGGATAGATGGATATATCCATACCTTCGTGAGATAACTTACCAAGTTCTCTGGCCTTTCGGAGCTCTGCGTCTCTGTCCCTGTAATTTAGTATCTTGGCGATGATCGGCCTCGGTCTGGAGCCAGCAGGGGGTTTGGGTCCCAGCGATCTGTGAGCTCTCTCCACGATAAACACCTCAGAAAACATCTCCCGACCCAATAGGGATATGACCAGCTGCTCCACATAATGTTCCATTTGGTCCATATTTGTTTTCTCTGAAACACCCATTAAGCGGAGGTTGCTCCTTCGGGACCGAGCCTCCAAGTCTTCTGACTTTGCCGTTATGACCGACAACTGCTTCTCCATCTTCGACTGTTTCGCTTCCATCTGCACATACATCTCCATCTTCGGCTTCAGATATTCTCCGCTCCGCAATGTCCAGTCTTTCCGTGTGTTTATCAATTCGCTCCGACATCCTGTCAACTCTATACGTCAAGGAATCAATCTTCCCATCTATATTTGACAGTGCCGTTTGAATTGTGGTGAACATGGTTTGGATGTCGTCGTTCGTAACCCCGCCTGTTGCTCCCATTGTCGATTGTGGCGCTGTCTGTGCTTCAGTACTTTGATCCTGATGTTTCTTCTTGTGGTCAAAAGTGATTTTTGGCTGGGTGCGGTCCGTTTTACCCATTCTACAATATGTAGTTTATCGTACCCTCAGGTATAATGGCAGCTGCGACCCCAGATGGAAGGCGACTTAATTTGGGCCTCTCAGTCCAGTCTGTGATGTAGCGTTTAGCTCTGCCTTTTTTGACGGTCAGGTCTAGGTCATGTGTGTAGGTCCAAGTAATATGGTGTTACGGCTCTACAGGTTCCGGTAGCAATGTGGGAAATTCAATCCACCCCGGGGTGGGGTGGGGGGGGGGGGTTTACAGGGTTGCACTGGGCCTTGTTCTGCTGATCATTATCCCAAGGTGTCGGGGGCTGTGTCCCGCTGTTGTAGGCATTCGCCGCTGTAGGCTTGTCACATCACCCCTCTCTAACGTTAGTCTGCCCCCAATTGTAGTTGCACGAACCCAGCCTCTTACTTATGCCACCCTTGTGTTCCGGTGATCAGCTAACTCGTGCGGGAAGGAGGGGTGTTGTCCATGTGTGTATCAGCGCAGCTGTGTGGAGTGGGGGCAGTTTAGGGCGCCCTCCTCGTGAATCCAGCTGCCCGTGGAACTGTGGTGCTTTGTGTCCCCGCTACAGATCACACCCAAAGGGCACACCTTCTTGTAATTGTTCACAGGCACTTTCAGACAGCCAGTGTCCCCGCTGACGCGGCCCGAGGCCGCCACAGCAAGAAACCACAGCGCGCAGCCGAGTCAGGCCTGTGCCCTTCTCTTCAGGACTCGGTATGTCCTTTCAGCGAGGTCACTCATCCGGTGTCGCCCCTACTACGATTTAAGCGCGTACAGCCGCTGATGCACCACCCGGTGTCTTCCTGCCTTCAATGCCGTGCAGCGTTGGTGTAGATCGTGTCCCCGACCTCCGCCCAAGTGAAGGCCTCACACCGCGCCTCCTGCAGGTCGCCAGCACGCAGCGGGGCCGCCGCATATGTCTGCTGCACTCTCTTAGGGTTGAGCGCACCACCAGTCCCGACGCGCAGTTCCTCCCTTGTGTCAGTCGGTACCGGCCCTGGAGTCTCGGACGCAGCGGGTCTCCCTGTCTCCCGGGTCTGCGTTACGTGCTGTACGTCTTCGTGCGTCTGTCCACCGCGGCCTGCGGCTCCACTTTCGTTTTCTGGTTGAGGGCCGCAGCTATTAGTTCGCCATTACAGGTTGTTACCGCATCTTTCGGCGCCGGACACCGCTCCTCCACGGTCTCCGTCGCCTCAGCTTGTTTTCGCCTTGGGTGCAGTCTTATGCAGTCAGTGTTGAAAGGATCGGTTTAAGGATATTCGGGCGTGTGCGAGGAGCTCGCTTAACAAGCGGCAATCGCGCTCCAAAGCTAGCTCCGCCCCTCGCCTTGGGCCTACCTTAGGGGGGCCTTACATGTAATAGAAGGGAAGAGTTGATCCTGGCAAGTCGGTGCACTTGCCAGGTCTAAATGGCAGTTTAAAAGTGAACAGAGACACTGCACTGGCAGGTCTGAAACATGCTTCTAGTGCAACTCATGTGGGTGGCACTGTCAGTGCTGCAAGCCCACTGGTAGCATTTGATTTACAGGCCCTAGTGCACACCTGGTGCACTTTACTAGGGACATATTAGTAAATCACATATGCCATTCATGGATAACCCAACCGCCAACACAACTTACACAGGGAGCACTTGCACAATAGCACTGGTCAGCAGTGGTAATGCGCCCAGAGTCCTAAACACAACACAAACGAAGTCAGAAAAATACAGGAGGAAGGCAAAAAGGTTAGGGTATAACCCTGCAAAAAGGGCCAGGTCCAACTAGCACCTTTTTTAATCAAATCTTCTTTTATAAAATGTAATGCTCTAGCAGTGCCTTTCTATTTGTTTTCATATGTATACAGAACAAGAACATATCTTTACTAAGATTTACCTGCCCAAATCCTTACCACTCACATACAAGCATTCTTCCATTCCCTTGACAGCTCAGACATAACCAGTAAGAAAAAGAAAACTCAACTTCTGGACATTCCATTTAATAGGATAATCTGTTATGTTTTGTGATAAGAGGCTCTTGTCTGCTGGTGTTTTTAGAGAGTCTGCAGTGTTTTTCACCATCAACCATTTATGCTTGCTGAACATCCTGCCAGCTGGAATGGGCAAGAATCAGTGTTAATTTTTTTCCAGTCATCCCTAAAATCAGGAACTCCATTCGTAATGCCAGAGTCCTTCAAGTCCTCAACATCTGCATAAAGTATGGGATACAGCAATGATCATCACGATCTTCACACCTCTTCAACTTGACATGGACTGAGTGAAATAGTCAAAGGGGAACATATACAATACACTAATATGCTGCTGATATTCAGCTGTATTTCAGTGTCTCCAGTCCTTTCAAAATAATCAATTTGAAATAATTCCTACAAAGATTAATCAGACGGATGTCCACCTTTTCATTGAAACTGAATCCTAACAAGAACAATGTTGTCCTTCAAAGACACTCCGCCATCTGTGCGCAAATGGCTTGAAGCTCAGACCCCTTTAGTGATTTAACCTGCAGTTGCCTCAGTACAAAAACACTTCAGGTTCATTATTTATAAGTATCTATATTTCATTGAGCGTGTCAGTAAGCTGACGAGAAGAGCTACGTATCGCTTGCACCTCTAAAAGAAAATCAAGAACTTGATCTCACCAGAAGACTTCAGATCATGCAATGCCATTTTAGCAGAGTTACCCAAATGCACAATCTTGCCCCCTTAGAGCCACAACAATATGCTATGGCACGGTTGGTTACAAACGCAAGGAAATAAGAACTCCAACCCTAAAGCAACTCCCCTAACTTCTGCTAGTAAAATTTATTTATTTCAAGATTGCTTGCATAACACAGGAGGTAGTACATTCATGGCTCACAAGAAAAAAGTCAACACCAAAGGAAGACTCAAACTGACAAAAAGGAAAAGCGAAACTGAAACCGGAAGTGGCAAAAATGAAGAAAACAAAGCACTCATAGCAGGGATTTTTTACTGCCTAGCCCCCAGACTATGGAACTAGATCCCAAAATCAATGAGAGCCATTCCAAACCTCTTTACCGTCTCAACAAAAATTAAAATGCACCTTTCCAAACTTTTTCTACTGTAGTATGCTCCCTTGTAACTAAGACCCAGTTATGCTGATTCCCTAAGATGCTGATGTTATTGGATTGATGGAACTGATTGAAGTGATAAAGATTTTCTATTGTAACTGAATTGCTAGTTGTAATGTACCCTGCTGTCCATGTAGCTCGGGCCGTGCTCTATAAAAGCCTTACAAAAAAGAAATTGAGAGTAAGTCCTGGCTGCAATGGCATGTGACCCATGCCCCTCTCCAAATAGCATCTGAGAGATGTGTATTTTATTAAAATGGCACACTGGTTTGACCTGCTAGGGATTATTTGGCAATATCTGGATAGCCAAGTCTTCGACCTTCCCCAGCTGTAAGATGTTCCTACCCTACAAAATTGTCGTGCCTTTCTGCTGTAAGTCTTCAAATTTGTGTTTGGGAATCAGAAATGCCATAAAAAAAGTATAGTAGCCTGGGGAGGATGGGGTTTTTCTCACTACCAATCCTGCTCGGCTGAAAAAATGTCTTGTACTTTTTGCGAAGCTCGCTCCTTATACTGCACAAAAACACCTGAGGTATTTGACTTGCAGAGATAGCACTATGATGGAGAGCTTCAAATCATCATATGTCGAGAGTGGAGTGGCCACCTGAAGGCGAAATTAGAAGCTAGATTTCTGCATTCCTTCGGCACATAGGTATACTTAACGTTTCATACTTTGCTTGATGTTGAAACCCAAAACTGTTTGGAAATCTTTAAGCTTCCCAGTAAATATTTTCAAGGCATACTCTGTCTTTGTTGCTAACCCTTTGTCAGTAAGTAATCTCAGTTTACAGCTAATGTTATTCCTTTACTCAGGCTTCTAAGGAGGAATCCCTGGGTTCCTTCTATTCAATCAAATATACTGAGCTTGAGGATCCACTGGCAGTGCAAAGAGTAGGGGTGCTAGTCTGCTGTATCCTGGCTTTAGACCGATTGTTGGCGCAAAACCCGGCCGATGGAGTCATCCCCCAAACGCAACTCTTACACAACTAGCCTCAAATATCGCTCTTGGACCCCATCAAATGCCTTCTTGCCTTCCAGTTACACAGCTATTGACTGGGTTTTGATCTTCCTTGTCATCTTGATTATGTGTAAGATCAGCAAATTATGCAAGCTGCCTGTCTAATTTGCATTACTCCTGATTGAGCCAGGCGGCTTAAGGATGACAGAAGTCTAGTGAGTTTTGAGATAGTCAGGAAAATGTCTTTGTGTTGGTATTGAGTACATCAATTGGCCTACACTAATCACAAAGTATTTCATAATTGCAGTCCCAGACTGATTTTCTAACCTTGTAAGCTACTATATTCTGTGTGTTTGGCATCTCGATATTCGTGCAAAATCCACTTCCCTAGTGTGACCCTCATCTTCCCACTTCTGCCTCCCACCAAACGCCCACCGCCAATCTACTGGCAGAGTCTCAAAAAGCAGCTGGTAAACATCTGCATGCACTACAGGAGCTTTCCTGTTTTATTGACTAAAAGGGAGTTAACCGATCCATGTCCCTTAGGCTTCCAGCCTACATTCAGGCTATTGGTCAGGCCTGTTGTACTTTTTATAATTCTTTTATGCTAATTATTAGCAACCAGTATACACCCTGATAAGTAGACATGGCATTAAACTGGCCTTGGACAGCCGTCAACTTGCAATATACCTTAATTTTAATAAATGTAACAAATAAGGTTTCTTAGAATTATGAAATAGTGAGCAGTGACGTTAGTAAAACCCTATAACACAACAAATACTCTTTTCATGTTTCCCATTTTTCAAAAGCTACTATACAGCACTCAGTTAACCAGTGCTTAATTTGAGCCGGAGCTTTCCGGTGTTTCCGGTGCTCGGCACCCGCACCTAATTGTCAACACCACACTTAGGGCAGTCTGCCACAAGGTGGCGCTTCTCATGTAATTTAGAAAGGAGCAGTATATCAGCTGTTTAGAGAAACCATATACATTAAAAAATGACTAATACCTGCCTCCCCCAGCCATTCCTTTACCTTTGGGGACCTGGAATAATCTTTACTGTCGCATTTACATGCGGGAGAGAGGGTTAGTAGTTATTTTGGCAGTGATGACGGGGGCGATGGGTGGTGCAAGCTGCATTGGCCTTCTGGTCAGAGGCCTGGCACTTAATATTTTACAAATTAAGCACTGCAGCTAACCCTGGCATGCGTTACACTACAAAGAGCAATTTAGTCATTAAAAAGACAGTAAAAATTGAAGAATTCCCCGATGATACATTATAGAATCCAAGGTAAAGATTTTCTAAATAGAGTATATATGGGCGAGTGTCATTTCGTAAAGAAACAACTGTAGACTTTGGTTGTGTCCAAGCCAATCAGCCAGCCCATCGCGGCAGCTTGAGCACCGACTCGATAACCAGCAACATGACGATATATATTGCTGCAGTAAATGGGATAATGGTCAGTCTGCCAGCCCATAGAAAGCATGAACTCCTCTGATGTGCAACTAACCTACAGCAATTGTTGGACTTAAACAGAACAATCAAAACAGGAGATGTAGATTCATATTCAAAAAGAGAAAGTCCAGCTGGAAACATCAAACTGCAAAAATGTGGAAGCTCTCCTTTAAAGACTACGACATATACTGCACTTGTTGACTTAGAAGAGACAACTTGAGGAACTTATCTTGCAGCAGGTCTTCTACCATCTAGATGAAAATTCTTTTGACTCGTCAAATAAGAACGGTCTTGTGGTGGCTTTATTTTTGAGCGGGCTTTCTTAGAAAAGGAATGCTAGTCAGGTAGACTGCAACTTGAGTGCAGAATAAGCCAACATTCAAAGTTCAGTTCAGCACCAAGTCGAAGACTCCAAGGCCAGATCTATTGGAATGTCCGGTAAGCTGTTTAGAAGACATCAGGCATTTCCAGTGCAGGAAACTGAGTGTGGCTCAGCAAAAGGAGTCATCTACGATAAGTCATTGACAGCAAAAGACTGTTTACCCCAATGAGCTCAATTTTCTTTTTTTTTTTTAGTTTTAAAGCTTTATTTGAATAAAAACAAGAGATACAGAAGACCAGCAATACAAAGTAAAGCATATTAAAATAAAAACATAACGAAAATATGGCTAGTACAAAAACAGAAGCGAAAGCTGTTTATATTTTAAGGAAATAAGGGGAGGGAGGGGGAGGGGAGAGAAAGAAGATGGGGCAGTGGAAACTCTTACAAATTGATAACATGAGAAAATGCATATTTACAGAGGAATGTGAGAGAAATCCTAATCAAATTAGTAGATACAATAAGCCAATAAAGGTAAAAAGCAAGGAACAGAGAAGATAAACATTCAAGGAGGTTTAAAGTTTTCAGCATTTAAACGCGAGATATCTGTTGACGCTAGATTGTCTAAATAAGTAGTAAGAGGTAACCAAAAGAGATCTCTTTAACCATTGTGTTTATTGAGACATGTGATACTCCTAAAATCTGTGAAGAAAAGGTTTGCTGCCATAGACCTACTCTTGGCGAAACGCAGTATAGCGATGCATTGGGATAGCAGAAAAACACCCACAGTGAAACAATGGATAATGGACTCTATTTACTGCAGAGATCATTTCTTATTATATACAGAGGAACTACCTACTGCCTTCAAACCTGTTAATTTTTGGGAACCTCTTACTGCTTATCTCAACAGACACCCTGATTTATTAACGACTGATGTGTAGAGTGTACCCTTACACTACCTTTACCCTATGAATATGTGATTTTGCTGTGGTCCTATATCATGTAATATGTGGTACTGTATAACAATTACTATGCAACGTCCAATGTGCTGGAACAGTTTGTTATTCTTATATTGCACTGAATGATAAAAAAAAATGTAATTAAAAAAAAATTATTAAAAAAAAAAACATTGGCTTGCAGGAGAAGACAAAAGCAATATCAAGTCGATGAAAAAGGCAAAGACTGTTCCACCAGTGTTGGATAGAAACATTTGTAAGTGTTTTCCAGTTGAGAGTGATGTGTTGGAAAGCTAAAGCAAGCTTAAGGTCGAAGAGACCATGTTTGTGGGAAGGAAGATCTAAGGGATTGGATAGACCAGTGTTTCCCAAACTGTGGTCCGCGGACCCCCAGGGGTCTGTGACACATTCCCAGGGGGTCCGCAGGCAGCAGTTTTAAAAGCACTGCAAAGTATCTTGTATAATAGCAGTTTTCAAACAACAATAAAAATGTCAAGATAACACCAGTGATTAATGTACCTGCTGGAGAGAGATGAGTTTTGTCCACTGGCAGCTTCGAATTATCTAATGTAGCACAGAGGGTTAATATGCCTACTGCAAAGAACATGTATAATGCATTTTAAAAAACAAGAGATTATTTTGTTACTGTGCAGTTCATAAGTGACAATCGTAATCTAGCACAGTGACCTATAAAGTGTCATCAAAGAGCTGCTTACAAACTGCAAGGTACAAGTTAGTGACATGTTTTTACCAGTCTTTCATTATCCTGATGCTGCTAAAAAGGTTTATTTGGGTGGAAATACATTTTTATTGTTAAAGTCAATGCTAACCATTGTGTTATGTTCTGAATCCTGAGTTTGTGCTTTTCCAGACCAAGCACTCTTTAAAAATGCCTTCTAGTTTGAATGACTTGAATTCTACACCTTGTAGTCCCCTTTGCCTTATGTGACATTTTCTATACACTGATTTACATGTATGATTCACTGTCTCTATATGTGTGTGATGTAAAGTGCTCTGACATCCTACAATGGTATGAGGCATGCCATAAAAAACTTAATACATGTGACAGAGGGGCTATGGAGAGATGAGAGGCACTGTTGGAGGGTGATAGTGGGGGAATTATTGAAGAACCCCAAAAAAGATTGTCGTATTCTGGTGCCTTGTAAGGACTTAAATGACTATTCTTTAAAAGCTAATACAATTCAATATGTAATGATAACTGTGTTGTAGACTGCACCATTGTTTACTAAAAGTTTTTTGGGGGGAGCATCCCAAAGCCCCCTTTGTAGTGGGCAGGGTCACTCACTGCACTTGGCGTGCACCGTATGGGGACTGGTCTGAAAACATTTGCCAGGGTTGCTTTGGGTTTCCAGTCTGACCCTGGCAGAAGCAGAAGCCTCGTACTGCGAAATAAAACCAACTATTTAAAAGTTAGTCACGGAGATGCAGCACCAACCTTCCCATTAATTTTCTTCATTTTTTGCAAATCTTTTCAATATGAAATTAAACAGAAGTGGCGGAGAGTGTCATTAGCCTTCTTGGCTTAACGACACGCTCCGCCACTTCAGAAACGCAGAGCTGCACCTATATGTACAAGAATATGATGCAGCCCTGCGTTTCTCCTGCGCTCACGCTACCCTTAACTTTGTGGCACCGATGCAGGCACCCTTGCTCCATGGTGCAAGGGCATCTGCGTGCAGGGGAAGATGATTTATGTACTGTAAGGTCCGCCTTCCTGCACATAAACAATTTGGAAAGGCCGTTTTGTTACTTCTATATGTGCAGCTTAATGCAGCACACATGGAAGCTACAAAATGTCATTTTTTAAAAAGATTGTTTATGTGCAGGAAGGGTCACTTTCCTGAACATAAACAATCAAAGGCGTTTCGCAAAAACAAGGCGAATTAAACTATTTGTCCTTGTTTCGCCAAGTTAAGACCAGGTTTTCCCTGGTCTTAATTTTGGCGCTGCCACCCATTTACGCTGCCCTTGTTAATAGGGGGCAGTGTCAAAATCAATGGGTGTTGCGGTGGAACGCCCACCGCAACACCCACTGCCCACCCCTTTCACGCTAAGCACTGGGTGAAAGGCGGTGTTATTTACAAGCCAGCGTTAAGCCATGTTAAGTGGCTTAACATTGCCTTGTAAATAAAGCGAAGCCCCTATCGCCACAGGAACGTCGCAAAAAAGTGACGTTCTCATGGTGATAGGGGCTTGTAAATATGCCCCTAAAATACTTACTAATTTGAGTATTTGTTTTGTGTGCACACGTGTGTTTATTTTTTTTGCATTACTGTTTTAATGTTTGAATTTTAAATCCTACAAATTGGTTGGGGGTCCCCGGCTTCCAGTGGGGACTCAATGGGGGTCTGCAGGAGTCAAAAGTTTGGGAACCACTGGGATAGACTCCCAGAGAAAAGAAGAGGAATAGAATAAAGAATACAAATATTAAACATGCGAGAAATATAGGACCACATTTTTCCCCAAAAGTTAGAAACCGATGGGCAAAGGAAGAGAAGATGTCGTAAATCAGCATTAGAAGAGCCACATGTCCAACAGTTTGTATCAGTAGAATGGGAAACTCTAGCTATAGAGGTAGGGGTAAGATAAAGTCTATGGTAGAGGAAGATCATAGATTGAGTAAGAGAAGCAGAACAAGAGATTTTGAGAGAACGTGACCAAAGTTTGTCCCAGAAGATGATGGTCCATTTACATTCCAGGTCAGATTCCCATGAAAGTTCCAATTTAGATTTAGTAAGTGGGAGGCATCAAGATGGCGGTGCACTCGGAGTGCTCCGGACCCCTCCGTCATCCGCCTCAAATCCGGCACCCCTCGGCATGCATCTGCACTACCTACCTGCGTACAGCGGTGCTTCCCTCCGGGGGGGCCCTTCTCCTGGTGTTCCGGTCGCAGTCCGCGGCCTTAAGAGGTGGAGCCGGGCTTCGTGTGAGCTGTGGGGCTGTGGAGGCCCGCGTGGGGGCGGCTCGGCGGCCCTGAGTGGCAGGACGTTACCAGCTGTGCCTCGCGACCCCGATCTGGATCGGCCAGTGCATCAGCCAGCGCGGGGCGGTAGAGGCAAAGTGGACGGCTTCTGGGCAGTGTGGAGCACTTCTGGCGGGGTGAGGCGAGCCGGGGGCCCAGCTGTTGGCAGCGACGGTGGTGGCGTGAGTTGTGGGCCCCCGCCCCACCGCGTCATCCTGAACAGACTCCTGCGTGTTCTCACTGGGCAGGGCCTTGCAGCCCCCCGTCTGTGCGACCAGGTGGCGGCAGGTGCTGCGGGCGGCTGGCTGAGGTGCTTGTGAGGAGTGGCGGTAGAGGACCGGCGGCCCGGGGGAGTGGTGGCTTTGCGGCTGGTGGGGCCTCTGGTAGGAACTCGGCCGGCTCGTCAGCCGGCGCCACACCTGAGGAGGCCTTTTGCGAGCGGCGGTTTGCTGCATAGTGTGGCGGAGGAGTCGGCTGGCGGACTTGTGTGGTGAGTGGGGGACCGGCAGCCGGTCCGGGCAGCAGCGCGGGTGTTGGTGCGTGCCCCCCACCCTATAGCTACTCCCTGTGTCTGGCCGGGACGGCCGTCTTCGCACCCCCCCTTGTCTGACGGCGGAGGGGAGAGTTCGGCTGCCTTATCGGGCAGTGACTGGCCGCGGTTTAGACCCCCCCTTCTGTACTGGCATTGTTGGTTCTGCGCCGGCACACGGAGCTGCGGTGGCGGCTGGGCTTGTCCTGGACTGGGCACAATCGGTCAGCTTACCGGGTGGCGGCGGATACTCCCTAGCGGACGGGCCTTGATGGGGTGGGCCCCCTACCCGCCTGATCGTAAGGCATTGTTGGGCCCCCGCTCGCCGGTGCTCCCAGGCGGCGGTCGATGGACCCCGGCTGTAGTGGAGGGTCAGTCCGGGCTTGCCTGTCCAGCGGGGGTTCATTCCCCAGGAGGGGGGATTTCTCAGCCATCATACCGGGTGGCATTGGGGGTCTAGATATCCTTCGACTGTCTGAGGAGTGGGTGACGTCCGGATCGACTGGTCGCCCGAGGGACCCCAGGGACGGCTGTGGAGGTACCGGGCTCTAGACGTGGGTCTGGGGTCGCACCTCTGGGCTCCGCCATGCCACAGGACACCTAGGGATCCGGGATCCACATTGTTGTTGCCGCGCCCCTACAGTTGGTGGTATCCACGGACTACTCTCTTCTGGCGAGGTCCCCACGTGGCTCGTGGACAATCCACATGCCTGCAGGTCCCTGGATCCCCGCCTCCTCACTGATCCCTCATCCTATCTGGGACTTTTGCGGCTGCAGTGACATTGGGTCCGGTACCCGGCCATGGGGAGGGGCAAGGGCCCCAGGCCAACGCTGGCGGCAACACAGACCAAAATGGTCCGGTTTTCTACTTCCGAGTCGGACCCTCCTGGGGGGGGCGGTGGGGGGGATCTCCCCCCCCCCCTCCAGACTAGGACCTGGCTACCATCCTTCAGCAAAAACCAAAGGAGATGATGGACGGAGTGTTGAACATTGCAAGCACTCACCCCCAGTCAACTGATCTGGGTTTAATCCATCACAGTTCTTTAGCCCACTCTGCCACCCCAGTTCAGACATGGCCATATGCAAATCAGTCTGACCCTGTGCCTCATGGGAACAGTCCAGCCGGAACTGCCAAACCATGTCTTCCCTGGACCGGAAACAAGCTTCCTAGGACCGGTTTCTGGCATTTCAGCCGTCTTCAGCCAGGCTTGCTTGAATCCAGTGGCAAAGTGAGCGAGGGACTCACGTCTGAGCATACCCTGCCAACTTATGGCGAACAAAGCAAAAACCAAAGGAGATGATGGACGGAGTGTTGAACATTGCAAGCACTCACCCCCAGTCAACTGATCTGGGTTTAATCCATCACAGTTCTTTAGCCCACTCTGCCACCCCAGTTCAGACATGGCCATATGCAAATCAGTCTGACCCTGTGCCTCATGGGAACAGTCCAGCCGGAACTGCCAAACCATGTCTTCCCTGGACCGGAAACAAGCTTCCTAGGACCGGTTTCTGGCATTTCAGCCGTCTTCAGCCAGGCTTGCTTGAATCCAGTGGCAAAGTGAGCGAGGGACTCACGTCTGAGCATACCCTGCCAACTTATGGCGAACAAAGCAAAAACCAAAGGAGATGATGGACGGAGTGTTGAACATTGCAAGCACTCACCCCCAGTCAACTGATCTGGGTTTAATCCATCACAGTTCTTTAGCCCACTCTGCCACCCCAGTTCAGACATGGCCATATGCAAATCAGTCTGACCCTGTGCCTCATGGGAACAGTCCAGCCGGAACTGCCAAACCATGTCTTCCCTGGACCGGAAACAAGCTTCCTAGGACTGGTTTCTGGCATTTCAGCCGTCTTCAGCCAGGCTTGCTTGAATCCAGTGGCAAAGTGAGCGAGGGACTCACGTCTGAGCATACCCTGCCAACTTATGGCGAACAAAGCAAAAACCAAAGGAGATGATGGACGGAGTGTTGAACATTGCAAGCACTCACCCCCAGTCAACTGATCTGGGTTTAATCCATCACAGTTCTTTAGCCCACTCTGCCACCCCAGTTCAGACATGGCCATATGCAAATCAGTCTGACCCTGTGCCTCATGGGAATAGTCCAGCCGGAACTGCCAAACCATGTCTTCCCTGGACCGGAAACAAGCTTCCTAGGACCGGTTTCTGGCATTTCAGCCGTCTTCAGCCAGGCTTGCTTGAATCCAGTGGCAAAGTGAGCGAGGGACTCACGTCTGAGCATACCCTGCCAACTTATGGCGAACAAAGCAAAAACCAAAGGAGATGATGGACGGAGTGTTGAACATTGCTAGCACTCACCCCCAGTCAACTGATCTGGGTTTAATCCATCACAGTTCTTTAGCCCACTCTGCCACCCCAGTTCAGACATGGCCATATGCAAATCAGTCTGACCCTGTGCCTCATGGGAACAGTCCAGCCGGAACTGCCAAACCATGTCTTCCCTGGACCGGAAACAAGCTTCCTAGGACCGGTTTCTGGCATTTCAGCCGTCTTCAGCCAGGCTTGCTTGAATCCAGTGGCAAAGTGAGCGAGGGACTCACGTCTGAGCATACCCTGCCAACTTATGGCGAACAAAGCAAAAACCAAAGGAGATGATGGACGGAGTGTTGAACATTGCAAGCACTCACCCCCAGTCAACTGATCTGGGTTTAATCCATCACAGTTCTTTAGCCCACTCTGCCACCCCAGTTCAGACATGGCCATATGCAAATCAGTCTGACCCTGTGCCTCATGGGAACAGTCCAGCTGGAACTGCCAAACCATGTCTTCCCTGGACCGGAAACAAGCTTCCTAGGACCGGTTTCTGGCATTTCAGCCGTCTTCAGCCAGGCTTGCTTGAATCCAGTGGCAAAGTGAGCGAGGGACTCGCGTCTGAGCATACCCTGCCAACTTATGGCGAACAAAGCAAAAACCAAAGGAGATGATGGACGGAGTGTTGAACATTGCAAGCACTCACCCCCAGTCAACTGATCTGGGTTTAATCCATCACAGTTCTTTAGCCCACTCTGCCACCCCAGTTCAGACATGGCCATATGCAAATCAGTCTGACCCTGTGCCTCATGGGAACAGTCCAGCTGGAACTGCCAAACCATGTCTTCCCTGGACCGGAAACAAGCTTCCTAGGACCGGTTTCTGGCATTTCAGCCGTCTTCAGCCAGGCTTGCTTGAATCCAGTGGCAAAGTGAGCGAGGGACTCACGTCTGAGCATACCCTGCCAACTTATTATTTTTTTTTTTTGCAAAAACATTTTTTATTGCATTACTCAAACACAATTGACATCCACAATGTTCATCTGGCCAGTGGCCGCCATCCGCTTATAAAATCACATCCAAATACAATCTGGGCCACTTCCACCTACCAATGCGCCGTCCCCAAACCCTCCCCTGAAATAATACAGCCCCCCCCCACCCACATGTCAGTGTGCCGGGACGACTACTACCAGGATAACCTCTCTCAGAAGGAGCCGTATTAAGAGCCATGAGCCACCACAGACAGGCCCCAGGCAAAGAGGAAAAGGAGAGCCCCCGGCCCCCATGAGCCAATCAGCTAGCCTCCCCCACCCCTAAGTACCTGCCTGTTGCTCCAGTGCCGCAGGGCCTCCCTCCCCCGCTGTTCCCCATCCCTGGAGATCAACCATTAGTGCTTCCCACGCCCGAGCCATGTCCAGAGCCTTGTCATCGTTTCGCCTAAGTGCAAGCTGCAGCCTGAACGTGCCCTCGCTACCCGCCCACTTGGTAAATGTCGCTCTCCACCTCGCGACGCTGATACCCTGCCAACTTATGGCGAACAAAGCAAAAACCAAAGGAGATGATGGACGGAGTGTTGAACATTGCAAGCACTCACCCCCAGTCAACTGATCTGGGTTTAATCCATCACAGTTCTTTAGCCCACTCTGCCACCCCAGTTCAGACATGGCCATATGCAAATCAGTCTGACCCTGTGCCTCATGGGAACAGTCCAGCCGGAACTGCCAAACCATGTCTTCCCTGGACCGGAAACAAGCTTCCTAGGACCGGTTTCTGGCATTTCAGCCGTCTTCAGCCAGGCTTGCTTGAATCCAGTGGCAAAGTGAGCGAGGGACTCACGTCTGAGCATACCCTGCCAACTTATGGCGAACAAAGCAAAAACCAAAGGAGATGATGGACGGAGTGTTGAACATTGCAAGCACTCACCCCCAGTCAACTGATCTGGGTTTAATCCATCACAGTTCTTTAGCCCACTCTGCCACCCCAGTTCAGACATGGCCATATGCAAATCAGTCTGACCCTGTGCCTCATGGGAACAGTCCAGCCGGAACTGCCAAACCATGTCTTCCCTGGACCGGAAACAAGCTTCCTAGGACCGGTTTCTGGCATCCTTCAGGCCATTAGTGCCTCTCAGGCGTCCGTAGAGGGGAAGATAGGGGAAATCAAGGTGGACGTGGCCCTCCTCAGACAGGACCTTCGTAACACCACCGCCCGACTGACAGAGGCCGAATCCCGCATCTCCACAACTGAGGACGACCTCTCCCAACTGAAGGATCAGGTGGCCCAACTTCGTGCTCGTACCGGGGAGCTCCACAGGCGTGCCGAGGATGCTGAGAACCGCGCACGCCGCAACAACCTTCGCCTGGTGGAGTTTCCCGAGGGGGTGGAAGCGGGGCAAGCGGCCACCTTCATTGAACAATGGTTTCGGTCCTGGATGCCGGGGAAGGCTCTGTCAACTTGGTTTGTTGTAGAAAGGGCCCATAGGTCCTTGGCGCCTAGGCCTCCTCCCAGTGCCCCGCCCCATCATCCTTAAAATTCTCAACTTCAAGGACCGTGATGCCATCTTACGGGCGGCCAGGGCGAAAGGTCCCCTCAGGTTCCAAAATCATGTTATTATGGTATTCCCAGACCACACCAGGGAAGTCCAGGACCTCCGGTGCTCCTACACGGAGGTTAAGAAGAAGCTGCGCACTCTGGGCATGCAATACCAGCTCTAATTCCCGGCACGCTTTAGAGGAATTTTTCAGGGCAAAACACACTTTTTCGAATCTCCCCAGGCGGCGTGGGCATGGCTGACGGAGGAGCATCCCCTCCGCCTCAGACTCCTCAGAACATTAGGGGCCGCTAACTGTGGGGCTGAGATCGCCGGGGCGCCAACGGCGGCGTCGCACAAGGTCCCGTAGGGGGCGCCAACTACGCGCTTCAACAGCCCGATCCCCCAGGGGGTGGCCCCCGGCCACTGTGGTTACTCCAGTCAATCAGGCTCTCCGCCGCGAAGCAGGCGCCGCTCCACAGAGGACTTGATGGGCTCATCCCCACCGCGGGCCCAGGTGGACTCAGACCTTTCTCGCACTCCCACCCTTTAGCTGCCTTGCACTCGGGTCTGGACGCTGGACCGCTATCGGGGTGCGGCGCTTCACCTGGGGGGGGGGGGGCATCCGACTTTGATGGACTTGTATGCTCTTTCTATTGCTTTATGCCGAGGCTCAAATTAAACCGTGCTTCTGGAGGGGTCCTCCACTCTATCGATCCGAGCGTTTTAGTTTGGTTTAGTTGATTAAGGGGTTGCCAGATGCTTCCGTTCTTGAAGTGTAGGGTGGGGGGAGGGGGTTGGGGGTTGGTTGGGGAGTGGGTTCTTCCTTTGTTGTTGTTCTTTTACTTGTCTTACTGTTTCAGCCTCCACGGACAGATATATGCCCCCTCTGTAGAGATAGCACTAACTTTTAATGCGCGCGACCACACGCACCGCCCCCAGCTTGCGCTCACATGGCTCCATGCTACGGCGCGGCCTAGCCCCAGACTCCATCCGCCATGATTGACGACACCGTGACCGGGGCCGCCCTTCAAGTCCTGTCCTGGAAAGTTAACGGTCTCCTGGACAGGTTGAAACGCACCGCGGTCCTGCGCTATGCACAACGCCTCCACATCAATATCCTTCTCCTCCAGGAGACACGCTTATTGGGTAACTGTTGCCCCTTTCTTGCCCGTTACGGGTATGACAGAGTGTGGCACTCCGGCTTCTCCAGGGGTTCCCGGGGAGTGGCTATCCTCATGAGACGCAGCTTACCCTTCGTTTTCTCCCGGGTGATCCACGACCCTCACGGCACATATGTGATGGTATGCGGCTCTCTGGCCGGCTCCCCGCTCAACCTTATGTCCCTATATTCGCCCCCCTCGTTGCTTACCTCTACACTGACACAGACCTCCACCCTCCTAGCCTCTCTATCCCTGGGCGTCACGGTTGTGGGGGGCGATTTCAATGCGGTCTCCAATCCGGCCATAGACTCATCGGGCCCTCCTTCCGCTGTCCGCACTGCACAAGCCTAACAATTGAGGTCTTGGTCCGAGTCCCTGGGCCATTTTACTCACACCTCCGCAAACCCACCACACGCAGGAACGCATAGACATTATCTTTCACCCTGCTACTGACTGCTTGACAGTTGTAGATACTCGTATCCTACCCAGGGGAATTTCAGACCACTCGCCGATACTCAGTACCGGGACCCCACCCTCCCTCGGCCCGTCAAACGTGGAGGATGAATGCATGGTTCCACCAAGATAAAGACTTTCGGAAGGCGGTAGGGAAGGAGCTTGAGCATTACTTCCTCACCAACGAGGGCTCCGTATCCTCCCCCGGGACCCTATGAGAGGCCGGGAAAGCAACAATTCGGGGGATCGCGAAAGGCCAACTTAAAAAGCACAGGCAGGAGCAATACCGAGAAATCACTGCAAAGGAAGCGCAGGCGCTTTGTTTGGAGCAGTCCCTTTCCCAGCTTGACGACGCGGTCCAAAGCCAACAACTAGCCCTTCTCCGGTCCGAGATTGGACAACTATCTTTGGACACGGCCAAGCTACTCTGGAGGTCCTCAGTGGCACGAGTCTATGGTTGAGGAGACAAAAAGGGTGCGATTTTACACAGGCTGGCTACCTTCCCCAGGGAGAGCCAAATAATTCCGGAAGTGGTCGACGATAAGGGTTTGGTATTCAACGCCCCCTCAGCGATGGCAAGCACGTTCGCCAGCTACTATCGGCGGTTGTATGCCGAACAAACACCCAAATCGTCGCTCCGTGATCTCCTTGGACGGAGCCACGTCAGTCTCCCCCAGTTAGAGACGGCAGCCCGGGAGGATCTTGACCGCCCCCTCTCTAGTAAAGAAATCGAGGACGCCATTTCTCTTACGTCCCCGGGCAAGACTCTGGGACCAGATGGTCTTCCCCAAGAATACTACGCGGCCTATCGCGACACACTGGTGCCCCACTTGGCTGGCCTTTTTCAAGAAGCCCTTGAGCGGGGCTCCTTCCCGCCAGAGACGGACATCGCCACGATTGTGGTCCTTCCGAAATCCCAGCCCCCCTCCCGTCGTTGTGCGGACTATCGTCCCATATCCATCCTCAATACTGAAATCAAACTCTATGCCACCATCTTGGCCCAACGGCTAAAGCCATATCTGCCCAAGCTGGTACATCCGGACCAATGTGGCTTCATGCCCGCCCGACCAGGCACTGCCTTCGAAGGGTCCAGCTGGCTTTGGCCCACCGACACTTCCTTACTCCCTATTTGGCCCTCCTTCTTATAGATTTCAAAAAAGCTTTTGACTCGGTGGACTGGGTGCATCTCCAAGATGTGTTGGCTGAGATGGGATTTGGGCCCCGGTTCCGAGAATTGGTTTGTGTGCTGTACGCGCAGCCGGGGGCACGGGTGCTGGTGAATGGCGTCCTGTCCGAGGCCTTTCCCATAGCGAGGGGTATGTGGCAGGGTTGCCCCCTTTCGCCCCTGTTGTTTGCCCAGGCCATGAGACCCTTGTGCGGGCGGACATCCGTGTCAGGGGATGGGAGTGGGCCGGTACTGACACGGACAAGATCGCGCTCTAGGCAGACAACGTCCTGCTCTTTCTGGCGGAGCCCGCCTCCTCGGGGCCGCGTTGCCTCCAGTTGCTGCGAGCGTTTGGGCAGGCGTCGGGTCTTCGGCTGAACCCCGGGAAATCGGTATTGGTCCCACTTCACCTGTCAAGGGACTGTTATGATTGGCAGTCTAATATTCCTATCCGACACAACTCCTTTAAGTACCTGGGAATATGGATTACCACGCTACCGGAGCTGGGCTGGTCCCTCAATGTAACCCCTCTGGTCAAAAAGGCTAAAGAAGACCTCCAGAAATGGAGGAAGCTGCCCCTGAACCCTCTGGGCCGGGTGGCCTTGTTTAAAATGTTGAATCTCCCCAGGTTCCTCTGTGTCCTCCAGAACACCCCGTTCTGTTTTCCCAGACCCTGGTTTAAGGAGTTGAACGGGCTCCTTACCAAATTTTTGTGGGGTGGTGTCATGGTTCCGCCACCCGCTACTCGAAAAGGAGGGTCAGCGGTCTAGCTCTTGCGGGTCGACAACGGAAGGCCAAAAAACTCACTTCCGGTTGACCGCGCACAAAAGCCGGGAACTCCGGCAACTGTCCGCTTTGAATTCAAGTCATCGCCCTGAAAGGAGAGACGCCACTACGGAGAAGACGAGTACCAGCCGACGGAAGGACGCGGCAGCAGACAACGACGGTTCAGGTACTGACTTTCACAAACGGCGCTTCGCCTACAGAAGAACGGCGGTCCTTGCCGTTTCTACTCGTAAACTTTGCTTCCACGGCCCACAGACGGAGTGCAGTGGAACGGGGGTTCTTACCCTCATTATAATTTGCGCAGGAGCGCTGGTTTTGTTTATGTAATTTTGGTTCACCCGCTGCCCCAGCTGGATTGGGCTCTTTATAATTTGCGCAGGAGCGCTGGTTTTGTTTATTTCATTTTTTGTCCAAGAGCATTGGAACAGACTACGGAGGCCAGCTGCTCGCACACCCTTGCACCAGGTAAACCAGGACCGCACACGCACGACACAGGACAGAAGAAGGAGAAGGAACGAGCAGAACGCTAACGGTGTTCCCTTCTTTCCCTCGCAGCGTGTGTCCAGCGCCATCTAGACCGTGCATCTATCTGGCTTCCACCCCGGGTACCCCCTTATCCTAGACGGAGCCACACCTCGACTAGGGCAAGGAGGGGAACGGGGTGGGGGTTCTTATCGCCTCTGCAGGAACATCCCACCCAGCTGACGGTAAGTCGTGGGGGGGAACTCTGACAGAATTCAAAGCCCACGCAATACCTCCTGCCCGGGCGACATGGGCGACCCTGAGATCACGCTCCAAGACATCGCAGCCATCCTGACGAATATGCAAGCGGAAAACCGCAGTCTACGACAGGACATCACCGCCTTGCAGACGCAAGTGGCGGATCCCGGTACCGGACCATGGGGTCAGTACCCCACGTCGAGAGTAATGCGGGAAGGCCTGTTACGACCCGCCATGTTTCAACCCGGTGGGTCTCCCTCTGCTCCGTCGCAGGACACCTCCATCCAGGTGATAGCCCCACATACCGTACAACTGGCCCCTCCTGAACGCTTTTCTGGTGATTGCACTAAGTACAGCGTTTTCATGCACCAGTGCCAGTTGCATTTCATGGCTCGTGCCACCGCTTTCCCTGATGATGCTTCTAAGGTTGCGTTTATCCTCTCTTACATGGGAGGCGATGCATCGCTGTGGTCCATACCCTTGGTCGAGAACGACGACCCGGTGTTATATAATTTGCCTGCCTTTAGAGACACCATGTGTCGGATGTTGGGCCGCCACACCTTCGTACAAGCGGCGGATAACGTACTCCTCGGACTGAAAACGGGGACCACGGACCTGCTCCACTACGTCACCACCTTCAACAGGCTGGTGATAGATGCCCAATGGCCGGAGTCCAAGAAGGTATCGGTGTTCTATAGGGGGTTGCGGGACGACATGAAGGATCTCGTGTCCCAGATCCCGGACCCGCCGGACGACATCGGCTCGTTTATCGATTTAGTGGTGAAACTAAACTTTAGGTTACAAGAACGAAAGACGGATCGACTCAGAGGAGGGGACCCCCGAGTACTGCAACAAAAGGAGAAGAACACCAACGAGGCAGTATGCAACCCTGGAAGCAACCCTGACACACCTGAACCGATGCAGATTGGAGGGATTCGGGGGGCCCTGACCAAGGAGGAACGAGAGAAGAGACGACGACTGAACCAATGCCTGTATTGCGGCAAAAGCGGTCACTTCGTACGGGAGTGCCCCGTGAAACCCTCAAAACCAAGGCCGAAGCGACCCTTTGCGCTTCCGATAGCTAGAGGAGACTGGTCGGGAAACGAAGAAACCCAGTAAACGGAGGGGTCCGGCTCCTGGGTTCATCATCCGTCAGGATACCAACCCCAGGCAACGGCGCCGGTTGCCGTCATTTCGGAGTTGAGGTCACCCTACGTACCCGATCCGGCCACGGATGGCAGGTGACAGCCCTTATCGATTCTGGAGCTACAGGCAATTTTATCGATAACCAGTACATGGCTAGTCTAGGGATGACAGGGGTACCTAAGAAGACACCGGAGGCTGTGAAGGCTGTGGACGGGACAGACCTTACCTCCGGGCTCATCAGGTTCCAAACCGAACTCCTCGAGATGTCGTTCCAGAACAGCCACACAGAATCCATTACCTTCGATGCCATCGACGCACCGCAATTCCGCCTGATACTGGGGCTTCCATGGTTGGCAGCCCATAACCCACGGATCGACTGGGTGTCCAGGATGGTGCACCTGGATTCGGAGAGCTGTTTGTCTTATTGTTACCCCCGGTCGTGCACTCCCGGCTCATCAGGCATACAGGCTCATGTATTGCCCCTTACCAATACGGTCCTATCCGTACATGAAGCGATACCTGAGGAGTATTTGGACCTAGCCGCGGTGTTCGACAAGAAAGGGGCAAACACCTTACCCCCGCATCGCAGCTTCGATTGCAGAATAGACTTGATTCCGGGCTCGAAGCTGCCCTGTAGCCGCATCTACTCGCTCACGGAAAAAGAGAATGAACACCTCCGTATGTATCTGGACGAGTACCTACGCAATGGGTTCATCCGCCATTCAAGATCGCCGGTGTCGTCTCCCCTCTTTTTCGTGGCAAAAAAGGAAGGAGACTTGAGAACATGCATCGATTTTAGAGCGATGAATGCCATCACGGTAAAAAACAGGTACCCGTTGCCTCTGATCACGAATCTGTTAGAGCAAGTAAAAAACGCCAGCATTTACACCAAGCTGGACCTCCGGGGGGCCTACCATCTTGTCAGAGTCCGAAAGGGAGATGAATGGAAGACCGCATTTCGGACCAAATACGGCTTATACGAATACCAGGTCATGCCTTTCGGACTCTGCAACGCCCCGGCGGCTTTCCAGTACTTTATTGACGAGGTACTGAGGGACTTCGTCGACCGGTTCTGTGTCGTCTACATCGACGACATTCTGATATTTTCCGCTACCCGAGATGAACACAGCCAACACGTACGCTCCGTTTTGCAACGACTGCTACACCATGGGTTGTACGTTAAGTTGGAGAAGAGCGTCTTCCACACCACAGCCGTCGAGTTTCTAGGACATGTCATCACCCCAGAAGGGGTTACCATGGATACGAAGAAGACGGCAGCGATTCAACAGTGGCCATCCCCTACGTCCGTGAAACAGGTACAACGGTTCCTAGGGTTCGCGAACTATTACCGTCGCTTCATCGAGGGGTTTTCCAGAATCGTCACTCCCATCACTCGTCTCCTGGGCAAAGGCATCCGCTTCAACTGGACCCACGACACAGAACAAGCCTTCCGAGCATTGAAGACTCGGTTCTCTACGGCCCCCATCCTGATACATCCGAACCCGGAACGGCCGTTTATAGTGGAGACCGACGCCTCCCAAGACGCCCTGGGCGGGGTGCTGTCCCAAAGAGATACCAATACGGGCCTGCTACATCCTGTGGCGTACTACTCAAGGAAACTCCAGCCGGCCTAGCGGAACTACACTGTTTCCGACCGTGAATTACTAGCCATAAAGGCCGCCTTTGAGGAATGGCGCCACCACCTCAAGGACGCGAGACACCCCATAACCATATTCACCGACCACAGGAACCTCCAGTTCCTCCGTTCAGCGAGGGCCCTGACCGCCCGACAGCTCCGGTGGACCTTGTTCTTCAACGAGTATGAGTTTCACATCACCTACCGTCCTGGTAAACACAACGCCAAAGCGGATGCCCTGTCCCGATCATCCCGAACCGTTGTTTTCTGGGACTGGTCCTGTCTTCGGGTTTCTTATCCCAGCTGCACGACGACCTACAACAGAAGGCCACCTCGTCTTGGATAGAGGAGCATGAAGGGCTCACCGCTGCGGATGGGTTTCTCTACCAGGGAAACCGGTACTTCCTGCCTCTACCGAACCTCCAACAAAAGGCCCTGTACATGTGTCATGACCACCCTCTGGCCATTCACCCTGGCCGTCGGAAGACGAAAGACTTGTTGTCACGACATTTCTGGTGGCCCACTCTCGAGACCGATGTACACGCCTACATCGCGCGGTGTGCAGTCTGCGCTCAGGGAAAAGGATCATCTCAACCCTCGGTGGGGTTGTTACAACCTATTCCTGTACCGCCGTACCCTTGGCATACCATATCCATGGATTTTGTGGTGGAACTACCCAGAACAAAGACTGGATACACCACCATCCTCACCATCGTGGACCATCTCTCCAAGATGGCCCATTTCGTCCCGTTGGAGAAGCTACCCTCGGCGGCTACCTTGGCTGGGATTGTCCTACGCAACGTGATACGTCTGCATGGCATTCCGTCGGTGGTGATCACAGATAGGGGCTCCCAGTTCGTGTCCAAATTCTGGAATGAGGTGTGCCGCATCCTGCACATGGAAGTGCGCTTATCCACGGCGTACCACCCGCAAACCGATGGACAGGCCGAGAGGACCAACCAGACCATGGAACAGTACCTTCGCTGTTTGCTCCTGTCCGCGGAGGACGACTGGTCTGAAGTCCTTTGGCTGGTGGAATTCGCCTATAATAACAGCAGACATTCCGCAATCGGCATGTCTCCGTTCTTTTGTCTCCATGGTCGGCATCCCAGAACGGCCCCTTGGGAGGACCCTTTCGCCAGCCCTTTGCCCACTGTTCAGGCGTATCATGGATTCCTTCGCGACCTGTGGCAACAGGCCAGGTTTGAGCTGGCTCAAGCTAAAGAAACATACAAACTGTTCGCGGACCGGCACAGACGAGCCGAGCCCCAGTTCAAGGAGGGTGACAGAGTATGGGTATCTCTACAACACATCAATACTCATGGTTCCAAGAAACTGTTGCCCCGGTTTATGGGGCCCTATGTCATTGTCAAAGTGATCAACCGTGTTGCCATGAAGGTGTCACTGCCACCTCACATGAAGTGCCATCCGGTTTTTCACGTTTCTCACCTGCGGGCTGCTCACCCGGATTGTGTTACCTCCGCTCCTCCTCCTCCTGTTCTTCGTGGTGACCACATCGAGTTCGAGGTCCGGGCCATTCTTATGTCCCGTAGAACCCGGGGCCGGCTTTTCTACCTGGTGGACTGGAGGGGTTATGGTCCGGAGGAAAGGTCGTGGGAGCCACTGTCGCATGTCCGCCACGCCTCCCGGCTGGTTCAAGCCTTTCACTTGGGTCATCCTAGCTGTCCTCGGCCTGCCACCCCGGTGTGATCCACCGGCTGCCGGGTGGGGGTCCTGTTTGGTGGTGGGTGCTGTCATGGTTCCGCCACCCGCTACTCGAAAAGGAGGGTCAGCCGTCTAGCTCTTGCGGGTCGACAACGGAAGGCCAAAAAACTCACTTCCGGTTGACCGCGCACAAAAGCCGGGAACTCCGGCAACTGTCCGCTTTGAATTCAAGTCATCGCCCTGGAAGGAGAGACGCCACTACGGAGAAGACGAGTACCAGCCGACGGAAGGACGCGGCAGCAGACAACGACGGTTCAGGTACTGACTTTCACAAACGGCGCTTCGCCTACAGAAGAACGGCGGTCCTTGCCGTTTCTACTCGTAAACTTTGCTTCCACGGCCCACAGACGGAGTGCAGTGGAACGGGGGTTCTTACCCTCATTATAATTTGCGCAGGAGCGCTGGTTTTGTTTATTTCATTTTTTGTCCAAGAGCATTGGAACAGACTACGGAGGCCAGCTGCTCGCACACCCTCGCACCAGGTAAACCAGGACCGCACACGCACGACACAGGACAGAGGAAGGAGAAGGAACGAGCAGAACGCTAACGGTGTTCCCTTCTTTCCCTCGCAGCGTGTGTCCAGCGCCATCTAGACCGTGCATCTATCTGGCTTCCACCCCGGGTACCCCCTTATCCTAGACGGAGCCACACCTCGACTAGGGCAAGGAGGGGAACGGGGTGGTGGTTCTTATCGCCTCTGCAGGAACATCCCACCCAGCTGACGGTAAGTCGTGGGGGGGAACTCTGACAGGTGGTGGGAGGTCGCGTCTGGCTCTCTCCACATGTCGGATCCCTTCCTTCGATGGGGGCATGGCCATGACGCATCTGTACCTATACTTTTTAGCCACACGTTTGCTGGTGGTCCACTATTGGTTTAACTGGGGATGGTCTGACCCGGCCTACTGGCTGGAGCTGTGCGGACTGGGGTTTTCTAAAGTACAGGCCATGTTGTACGGGGGACGCGTTCGGTATTCCTGGCTTGGCGGGCTCCGCTGCACCACACCGGCTGGACCGGCAAATTGACCCAACGCACCCCCCTCTGGCAAGGGGCTTGGCTACGGGAAGTGAGTAGTCTGCGGGGGTTCAATGCCTGGGACCTTATAGGCATATCACAGCTTGGGGACGTCTGGGTGAGGGGCCACATGCTTTCCTTCCAAGATATGCGCAATAGTTATTCCCTGCACCCCTCCCAGTTTTATAAGTATTTTCAATTAAAACACGCCCTTCACGTACACATCGTAGACAATACTCGGCTCCCGGAATACAGCCCCACGGAGGCCCTGACGCTACTGGGGGACTTGGGAAAGGGGGTATCTCCCGAATATATTGTACTTTAATCAACAACACTCCCACCTCGTTGGACAGACTGAAAGAACAATGGGTAGACTGGGTGGGGCCACTGGACGAGGTGGATTGGTGCAACGCGCTCATGGCGCCTAAAACCATTAACGCCTCCGCCAAACTTAGACTTATCCAATTATACTACTTGCATACCGCTTACCTCACTCCGGTACGCCTTCATCGAGCGGGCCTTCGCTCTGATGCGTCCTGCGCTAGGTGTGGCCCGGCCCCAGCCAATTTTTTTCACGTGGTCTTCACCTGTCCCAGGCTGGCAGCTTTCTGGAGAGCCATTGAGGGGGAACTTACGGAGGTTTTGGGGTGGACAGTGCCTCACGATCCATGACATTCATTACTGGGGATAACAGACGGGCTAGACGGGTCCCGGAATGACAAGACCTTTTTTAACACAGCAACGATAGTTGCCAAGCGCGATATAGCGGCAGCATGGATTTCTCCCGATCCACCAGCTCTGGGAAAGTGGCGTAAAGGTAGTGGACGGGTGTGCGACACAGGAGAAAGCTTTATACACGGCGCTGGGACAATGAAATGTAGCTTGAAATTGGGGAGAGGAGCATGGAGACAGGCCATCAACAAGGTTTTTAACGTGGGGCGTGGCTTGCAGCCCGGAGTAATGGCCGCAACCTAGTTCAGCTCCGGCCAGCGGAAGAACATCCCGCATGAATCCGGACATTTATCCGCTACTGAAATTCCACCCAAGACACTCTACAGCCATTGGAGTACTGAAGGACTGCACGGTGTAAATTTAGAACGAATCCGAAGCTGTGCGGTCGATCTGCGGGCGCGAGGAGAAGATCGGCCTGCAGCTGTGCACGGAGCCGCGGCCTCGCGTGATCGACGGAGCCTCGGCTCGTCCGTCCCGACGCTACAGCAGGGTATCGCCAGGATACGGGAGGCACCTTGTTACTGAGAAGGGCCGCGCTCAGGCAGCGGCTTCATATACGGCCCTTGGACGCCTGGAAGGGGCCTCGCGGGGCCCGCCAACACAAAGTGAGCACCGAGCACCGGGAGACTCCCGGCTGAGATCTGGAGTCCCCGCCCGACACGCCTTCACAGCTGTGAGTGGGGGGAGCCGGGTGAGTTACAGAGCTGGCGGTGCCCCCTCCTCACCCAAGCCAAAATGCTACGTGACTAAGGCCCCCAGTTTAACTTTGTAAATAACAGAAGCAGTGAGCTACGGGGCTCCGGAGGCCACCAGAGGACTATCTTTAGGAAATGAATAGTGCGCCATAGAACTGACAGAAAAAGGGGCACTGGTTACAATGTTGCGACGCCCAAGTAGGGGGTCCGTGCCCTGAGGGCGTGCTCTGGTGCAATTCCAGAGGTGCTGAAGGGGCCTGCACAACCTGGCCACACTGACCGATTCCGCCTGGCAGCTACTGAATACCAAGCAGCCTAGCGTTGTTACCCACTAGGGAGCTCCCACACCCCCAGAGAAAGGACCAGGGGGCACGGATGAGAGAGACCGAAGTCCCCCGGCACAATTCCAGGCTGCCCGCTGCATCATATTAATACTGCACCGATATGCGCGGAGAAGCCTCGGGACCCGCGTTTGTGTGGCTTGGGCGCGTTGCGGAACATTGCAGGCAACGGACTTTGGCTTAAAGAAAAACTCAACTCACATTTGGGTCGGAGGCCTCGCATAATTGTGCAGGAAACCCAAGAGGCCGCACGGTGACCCGCAGTCACGTGGCAGGCGGCGGTGAGTACTGCGACATACCTGCATTTGCGCGACAGAGGGCCCAATGGAGGGCCGAGGCCAGCGAACGACCCAGCAAGGTAAATTAGATAAGTATGCTTTTTCCAAAGACATGACAGGCACGACCTCCCAGCGGACGCACGCGGAGGCCGGTGCCCCGCCAGAAGGACAGCCGGGAGTTATATTGCTTGATATAATGTCCGCCTTGACGAAGGTCCAAACAACAGTGGGGTCCATCTCCTCAGATGTCTCATTCCTCCGAGCTGACATTCAGAAAATGGCCTCTAGAATGACAGAGGTGGAAACTACGACGGCATCTCTCACAAAGGACACAGCCAGCCTCCAGCGCCAGGTCCAACAATTGGAAGCTCAAACCGCCAAATGGCAGCCAAACTGGACGACCAAGAAGGTAGATCAAGACGCAACAACGTCCGTATTTCCGGAGTCCCGGAGTCAGAGGGGATGCCAGCCAAGGATCTTTACGTAGAAGACCTCATCAAGAATCACCTCCAGCCGAGGGGTCTCTCTGGCTTCTTTTCAGTGGAATGGGCGGATAGAATTCCCGGGGGTAAACCGAAGCCGGGAGCGCCTCCGCGACCGATCCTGGTCAGGATCTTCAATTTTAGAGACCGAGACGCCATCCTCCAAACGGCAAGAGTGGCTCCTCCTCTCCGTATAGAAAACTCCGTTATCTCCTTCTTCCCAGATTATACGGCGGCAGTCACCAAGCAGAGAAGAAGTTTCCTTGAGGTCAATAATGAACTCCAACGTAGGGAACTTACATACTCCATGCTCTTTCCAGTGAAGCTGCGAGTGGTGGCAGGCGGTAAGACTTGGTTCTTCGAGAGACCGGAGGACGCTCACGACTGGCTGGAGGGATGGCGACAGAGCAATAGAGTTAAAAACGGCAATGGACGACAACAACATCACTCTGCGGAAGCGACATCACAGGGCCGGAGACACATGGAAAGAGGGGAGGAGCGACGCCAAGTGGACACAGAAGACTGACCAGCTACGGACGGCAATTGCCGACTTGGCAACGATGGGACTTGGTGGACTAACCCTTCCCTTGCCCCAGGCTTTGGGGGTCGGGCTGCGGCTCGGGTCGCCTGTGGCCGTGCAGACAGGAACATCTCGAAGACCTACTATTACGTTTGAACCTTTAACTTCGATGTCATAATTAGCAAATATCCTGGCTTCTTTAACGTCTTGGAGTGATGGGATGTTTGGAGTGCTCCGGAGGTTCTCTCCCCCCACACACAAGTACTGTTCATGGGATTAAAGCGCTCTGCAAAGTTGGGGTGGCGGGTAGTTGGAATTCCGCCTAGCAGGGAGGCAGGGAGGGGGGAAGAAGGGGGGGGTTTTGCTTTGGATATGGTTAGAGTTTATACATGCCTTTTTTGTTTAATGATGTTAATTGTTTGTACGCTGGTACCACACACTTCAAGGTTACACACAGGGAACCCATCAACCTACACACACGATTTAAATGTCGCAAAGTCGCCTCAATACCTCGAATGACACAGTTCCTGACCCCTCACAATTGAGTCCGGACGGCATTCGCAAGCCCTGTCCCCCCCACCCTCCTCTCTTGGAATGTTAACGGCATAGGTAACAAAATTAAGAGAGGGCTAGTATTGCAGTATCTTAAGAGACAAACTCCATCCGTAGTCCTCTTACAGGAAACTAATTTGGTAGGAACCGCCACTAAAGCACTGGATAGATGGGGGTTCAAAATGGTAGTACACTCTGAATTCACGACGGGCTCAAGAGGGGTGGGTATACTGTTACGAAAGAGCTGCCCCCTTATAATCAATAGCACCCAGACAGATGACCAGGGGCAATTTGCGGCACTATCCTGTCAGTGGGAGGGACGGGCCTATAACCTAGTGGCCGTATATGCCCCCCCTGCGCTCCATAGCTTGGCCCTCCCAGCTCTTGGTAAGCTCCTGCTCACCTTGCCACCCGGGGAGTTGGTTGTGGGAGGCGATTTTAACGCTGTTCTGGTGCCTCCTGGGATAGGTTGCCACCACGAGACCAGGGGAGCGCCCCTACATATCTACGTGACTTCACGGAAGCCAAGGGACTAGTAGACGTTTGGCGTACACAACATCCCACGGCGCGCCAATACACGTACCACTCAGGGGCACACAATAGTTTGTCAAGGATAGACTATATCCTTTCATCCCCGACCAGCCTTGCAGCCATCACAGAGATCACACACCTCCCCAGAGGAATATCGGATCACTCTCCCTTGTCAGTAACTTACACATCACAATACACGGGACGTAAACGTATATATCCGATTTATCCTGGGTACTTAAAAGTCCCGAATATCAGGAAACACCTGTGTAAAACCACGACACAGTACTTCCAAGAAAACACACACTCCGTTGCTTCTCATGGTACTCTATGGGAGGCATACAAGACAGTTCTGTGAGGGCAGGCAATATCTGTAATAACTTCACACAAATGCAACAAGACGATACAAGTGAAGGAACTTGAGAGCGCAGTTAGCCTAGCCGAAGAAGAACATACAAGAGCACAGACAGAATGGACGACGCATAACCTAGACTTGGCAAAGCAAGCATACAGGGACTACATATGGGAGGACGCGAAGGCAAAAGCCCACAAAACGCAACACACGGTATATGAGGTAGGAGACAAGGCCGGTAAGTTGCTAGCCTGGCTCGACAAAAAAGAGCGTGCCAGTCGCTGGGTGGCTCACCTACACATGCCCTCGGGGGAGGACGTAACAGACCCACAAGACATAGTAACAGCCTTCGCACGACACTATGAGGCAATTCATACACCCACCACAAATGCCACGTTAGAAGAGAACTTGGGCTTTCTCAAAGACATCCATTTGCCAACCCTGACATCTCAAGACGCCGCCACACTAGACGAGCCGCTCACGGTGGACGAGATTGCTGCTGCACTTAAGGGGCTACAAGCATTCAAAGCACTGGTTCCCAATGGGATTCCGGTAGAAATCTACAAAGCAGAAGCAGTAAGGGTGGTGCCCCATCTGTTAACAATATATGAGGATAGTTTAGATAAGGGAATACTTCCCAGGGATCAGAGAATAGCGACTTTAGTAACGATCAGAAAACCTGGCAAACCCCCTCAGGACTGCACCTCCTACCACCCAATTTCACTTCTCAATGCGGAGGCGAAAATCCTAGCGAAAATACTAGCCTCTAGGCTTCAACCACACCTCACGTCTCTTATACACCCGGATCAGTCGGGCTTCATGCCCGGTCGCAATACGGCAATGAACCTAAGACGGCTCCACGGAGTGATGGCCCGAAAGTCCCTCATTCAGGAAAAGGCGGTTATTCTGTCACTGGACGCAAGCCTGGCCTTTGATCGGGTGGAATGGCCCTTTATGTTCGCAGTGTTACAACACTTCTGGATTTGGGCCCAAATTCCGTGCATGGGTCCAATTGCTATATACATAACCCATGGCACATGTAGTGGTCAATGGTCGCATATCCGAGGACTTTCCTTTAGGGCGCGGGACCAGACAGGGATGCCCCCTGTCCCCACTCCTGTTTGCCCTGGTGCTTGAGCCCCTTGCGACCTGGATTAGTTGCGACCCAGTAATCCGGGGTCTGAAATGGACGGAAGGGTCGGAAGATCGTATATCACTGTACGCAGATGATATATTACTTTACATGTCCTCCCCCTGCCGCTCAATTAACTGTCTACTAGATATCTGTGCATCATATGGCAGATGTTCGGGCTACACGATTAACTGGGCGAAATCGGTTCTGTTTGTCCTCCACGGTCCCCCCCCACGCCTACCCAGGGGAGTGACGATACTGCTTGGGAAAGACGGTTTTAAATACCTGGGCATCCATATTACCCCAGACCACGATCAATTCCATGAGCGTAAACTTGTGTCCCCCCTTCTGAGACTTAAAAATGACGTCAAACACTGGCATGCGCTACCCCTGACTCGCCTGGGCCGCGCAGCCTTGTTCAAAATGATGGCTCTTCCGCGATTTTTATATGCTTTACAAAATACACCAACCCGGGTCCCAAACTCCTATTTCAAAGCCATTGAGGCTGAGGTGGGACTGCTCCTTTGGGGTGGAACCCCCCCCCCCCCCCATAGCCCTGGCCAAGCTCACTAGAAGCTGGTACGATGGTGGAATCGCCTTGCCCAGCGTACAATTGTACTACTGGGCCTGGCAACTCATCATAGTGAAACAGTGGCTCCATGCCCCGCAGGGGGAGCCGGCTCTCCGGCTTGACAGGCACGCTCTCGGGCCGACGGACCTCTAGTGGCACTCTACCGCAAAAGCAAAAAGGACACATGGATTGGCCCCACTGCGCACACAATAAGCATATGGTTCATTGCGCAACGAACGCTCGACTGGGAGGGAGTCCTCACCCAACTCGCACCACTTTGGGACACTCCTAAGCTAGGCATGCTCCGTTACAGCAAAGGCTTTGCACGATGGGACCTTATTGGTATTTCGAAAATCGGGGACCTCTGGAAAAAAGGAGAAGTGGTGACGTTCGCCCAACTACAAACAACATATCAAATGGTCGAATTAAGCATGCACTTACAAGGAGCATACCCAGAGGCACCGCTCTCCCCGAATCCTCACCACTCGAAGACCGCCTCCTTACCGATCATCTAACCAAAAAAGCCATTTCTTTCACCTACCGTAAGCTAATTAATAATCAGAAAGATCCCACACAAGCTCTGAGAGACAAATGGCAGATTGACCTGGGAGACATGGATGACCAGGACTGGCAGGAGGCATTGGCGTCCCCGCTTGAGGTGGCGATCCCGTCCCGACTACAGTTAGTGCAATTGAAGATTCTGCCTAGGACATACTATACTAGAACCATGCTTCACAAAATCATCCAGGCTGAGACACCGCTCTGCTTGCGGGGATGTGGGATACGGGGCACCTTTTTCCACACGATTTGGGGTTGTCCCCGCATAGCACAATATTGGGAGACGGTCATGGAAACCATTACTCAGGTGTGTGGCTTTGAAGTTTCCCCTGAGCCAAAAAGATGCCTCCTCAATATATGGGAGCCAACCGACCTTAATCACGCTGCACGGGACTGGGCGACCCTGGGGTTCATGTTAGCTAAGCGCAACATCGCGCAACACTGGGGTGCACCCACGGGCCCCCTGAAGCGACACTGGTGCCAAGACATGGATAGAGCAATGGTGGCTGAAAAGCAGTCTTCACACACAGAGGGTGCCCTAAAAAGTGGGAGCGGGTGTGGGGCAAGTGGAACTCTTTCCGTGGCAATATTTGCACCCCCCGGCAGAAGAATCGGATCTGGACCTAAGCGACTAGCCCACAAAGACCAGTTAAGGGCCGGATACGCGCCCTGGTTTGAGGGTCCTGGCACCTTTACAATTTGGGAGGTGACTTACTGTAGCCCCATACAAGACATTACCTATGTAAATAACCAATACTATATGAGACAGAATTATGGATAATATGGAGTGTTACCAGCACGTTTATTTTTTTCCCCCCCTTTTTTGGGTAGATGATAATTCTTTCAAAGTTTAATACGATATAGAATGAGAAAACTTGATTTTGTTTATCTAAATGGTATAACTTGGCTGATTTCTGCGGGATGCGCATGAGTCATAAGGGCGCACACGGCTCTACAACCATGAACCCACGTTAATGCACCAAGGAAATGTCGCAACGTTATTTAAGAACTTTGGGAGGTCCTCAGAAATAATGCCTAGATCAGCTTATAGATGATGAAAAACGAACGCATATGTCACGTAATGTATAAATAATATGCTAATTGGACACTGTTTTGCTATTTGTGTACTGGATGTATAAAATCAATAAAATGAGTTTTAAAAAAAACCAAGGTTTTTAACACAAATTATACCCTTTAATCTCCAGGATTTCCAAAAGATTGTTCTGTTATTGATAGTAATAAGGGAATTATGCCAAAAAGGAGAATCTAAAAAGGATTCTCTAGAAATAGACTTTGGTTGGGTCAAAGGCTTCAATAAGGAACAAGCGTGTTTAAACAAGGGGAGAGCGGTACGAGGGGTTTTGGCAGAAAAGGCTAGAACGTCTTTTAAAGAGAAGGGTGATAATAAGGCTCATTCAATGGAAAGCCAAAGGGGAGTGAAAGGGGAAGGTTCGGAAAGGAGCCATTTTGAGGCCTGGCGAAGGCAGAATGATTTATGATAAAGGCGAAAATCAGGAAAGTTCACACCTCCGTTGGATCTTGTCTTGCGAAGAAAAGATAAAGAAATCCTGGCTCTTTTGTTCTTCCAGAGAAATTTAGAGGCAAGAATCAATTCGTTTAAAATAACAGGAAGGAATATGGACAGTAAGCATGGAAAGAGCATAAATCAAAATAGGGGTAATCATCATCTTAATTGAGTCTAACCGACCCCACCACGAAAGAAAGAGAGGATTCCAAGAGGAAAGTAGTTTGTCAATCCGAGACAGGACCATAGTCATATTTAGTTTTATAGAAGAAGCAATGGAGTTGGAGAACCACATACCTAAATATTTGATTTTAGAACCACTCCATGCAAAACCAGTGGAAGAAAAGGAATGTGGAAGACAAAATTTAGTGAGAGGGAGAATTTCTGTTTTATCTGAATTTATTTTATATTCAGAGACAAGGGAAAAGGAAGTGAATTCATGTAATAAAGGGGGAATAGAGATTTTGGGAGCAGAAATAAAAAGTAGGCTGTTATCCACGTAAGCGGAAATTTTTAAATGTTGGTCACCATAAGAAAAACCAGATATAGAATCATTATTACAGATTGTGGATAAAAAGGGTTCAAGAGCTAAGACAAAAAGAAGGGGAGAAGGGGGAAAGGGGGCAGCCTTGACGGACTCCCCATTGAAGAGGAAAAAAGGATGAAACACAACCATGGACTAGTACTGAGGCTCTGGGGGCAGAATATAATAAAGAAATAAGTGAGATCAATTTGTAACCAAAACCATGCCATTTCAAAGATGCTAATAAAAAGGTCCAATCAACTCTATCAAATACTTTTTCAGCATCAACAGAAATGGCCGCTATGGCTGTGGAAAGGGAAGGAATTTTGTTTAAAATGTTCAGAAAGATGTGGGAATTATCCAAAGTCAATCTACCCTTGACAAAGCCGTACTGCTCATTGCCCACTAAATGAGGCTTAAGAGGGTCTAAACGGAAAGCAAGTGTTTTGGCAAATAGTTTATAATCTACATTGACCAGGGAAATCAGCCGATAGATTTTATACAACATAGGATCTCGTCCCTCTTTATGTATGAGGTAAATTGTGGCCTTCTGAAAAGTACCCTCTGTTTTATCGGAGAGAAAGAATGAATGGAAAAGATTTAAGAGTTTAGGAAGTAATAAGTTAGAAAAATGCAAATAAAATTCAACTGATAAACCATCCGGACTGGGAGTTTTCCCTTTCTTTAAAGCGTTTAAAGCAGAGGATAATTAATTAAGAGATAGGTCTGTTTCAAGATCAGAAAGATTAAGGTGAGAATTAGATGGGGTTGGAAGGTTATCAATATAGGATTGGATAAGGGAATTGGAAGGAGGAGATTCTGGGGTGTAAAGATCTTTATAAAATAGTTTAAAATCGTTAGGAATGTCCTGATCTTTGTGAAGGAGAGAACCGTCTGAAGAATAAATAGAGTCGATCAGAGTACAGTCTTTACGGGTTTTGCGATAGTTCGCTAAAGGTTTTCCAACTTTATTTCGACCACCGTAATAGCGAGCACAACTATGGAGAAGTATGGAAGACGCATGGTCAGTCGTAGTTTTATTAAATGCTAATTTGGCATGTGTCAGAGCTGGTAGGACCGAATACGCCGAGGAAGTATAGAATTTATGTTCAAAGGCCTTAATATGTGCCAGGGTAGCTTTATGTTGTTGAAGAAAGCGTTTCTTTCTGTTTGAAACAAAGTCTATGATGAAACCTTTTGCGGTAGCCTTAAAGGAGTCCCATAATATATGGCGGGAGGAAGTGGGATAACTGTTTAGGTCAAAAAATTTGTTAGCAAAAGTGGTGAAAGAGGAAGAGAAAAGAGGGTCAAGAAGAAAAGAGTTATTGAAACGCCAACGGGAGGACCTGGGACGTGGAGGGAGCAAGTCAAGGTCAGTTATAATTGGGGCATGATCAGAGATGACGATAGGTTCAATAGAAGAGGATAACCGATTTTGAGATAAAGATTGAGAGAGAAAAATATAATCTAAACGGGAGAGGGAGTTGTGAGGAGAGAAGAAAGAGAAGTCAAGAGCATCGGGGTGAGAGAGTCTCCAAGAATCAACGAGGTGTGTTTGGGAGATAGTGATAAGAAAATGTTTATGAGTTTTGTGAGGAATGAAGCGTACCTGAGATTGGCGGTCGAGAAAGGGGTCAACAACTTGATTTCAATCACCCCCTAGTATAAAGTAATCATCCCTAAACTGAATACATTTCTGTGTAATCAGAGGCCAAAAGGAACAATCATGATGAGTAGGGCCATAAACATTAAAAACAGTCAAAGGAATGTTATTAATTAACAACTTTGCTAACATCTTCCTTCTGTATCAATTTCTTGTGATATAATTTTACAATTCAATTTCTTATGGCATAAAATTATAACACTGTTTTTCTTATTGGAAGTAGGAGAGAATAAAACTGAACCCATATAACCTCTCTTTAATTTTAATGCCTCAGCTTCTGTTAGATGGGTCTCTTGTAAAAGAACCAAATCAGGGTTATAAGAGGCATGGTGTGATAGTATTCTCTGTCTCTTAATTGGATTCATAAAATGTTCACATTCCAGGAAATAACTCTGAATGTAAAACCATCAAAAATACATAAAGAACAAAATATGCAGTAGTAAAAAAGAGAAGTAAGAGATAACGGGATAAAAAGGGACGGAAATAGAGAAACCAGCGAGAAGAAGAAGAATGCAAGTCAATTATGGGGAAAAAAGAGAATAAATATGACAAGAAGGGAAGAAACAGTAAGAACAAGAGGAGACCGTACATGTCAGGACAACAACTGTAATACGTACCTTACAGGGAACGAAGAGAAAGGATGAGAGGCGGCAAGGGACAACGGAAACAGCACACCCAACAAGCGGCAACACACCACACCAAGACATCAAATAAACACAAGCAGGAGCGGGAACATGGAACATGGAGAGAAGCATAGTACATTTTCAATGAACCTGTAAAAGGAAACAAAGAGTTATGTAAACAAAACAAAAAGAACAGTGGAGTCCAAATAACATAAACTATAACATCAAATTCAATGTAGTAGTGTAACAAAAGGAACACTTGAGTCAAGATCCAGAAGAAGGAAGAGCCGTCTCCATCGAAGCAGTAGAGTGAGAATGAATATATCTTCTGAGATCAGCCGGATCCTCAAAGGTGGAAGTCTTGTTGAGGAAGGTGACCTTGAAGAGTCAAGGATGGAACAAACCATATCTTGCACCCAAGGAGTGAAGAGCCAGATGAAGATCCAGAAATTATTTTCGCTGTTTGGCAGTCGTCGAAGAAACATCATGGGAAATAAACACTTTTGTACCATGTCAGGATAGATGCTTTTTAGATTTAGCAGCATTCAGTACCAGCAGAAGGTCAGTAAATTGTAGGAATATAAGAATTATACCCCGAGGTTTAGATGGAGCAGCTGAGGAATACAGGCGAGGACCGAATCTGTGTGCTCGTTGTACATTCAATTTGGTTGCAGAAAGGAGACCCAAAAACTGAGGCAAGAAAGAAGTAAAGTACGCAACCTGGTCATCGTCTTAAAGTCCCTCAGGAAGACCATAAATGCGTAGAATATTACGGCGATTTCTATTTTCCCAATCTTCAGTCGCTCTTCTCAGTTGTAAGACTTCCTTCTCCAAAGAGGAAATCTTGTACTTCTGTGAGGTGTTATTCCACTGCAGTGAGGCGGGACTCCAAAGTCGACCATTTGTTGTCCAGGGTTTGTAGGCGAGCATTGGTTTCCTCAATGAAGGGTCAGATGGAACGTATCTCCTCCAAAACAATGTCTAAGGAAACCGGAGTGACAGACTTAGGAGGAGAGGGAGGATCTTGTGTAAGTCTCTTGTCGGTAATCGGAGGTAATTGCGTTTTAGATGCCATATTTGTGAAATTCTGTGCGCTAATAGGACAGACCCCGTGTGACGTTATCTCAGATAGGTATGAAATTTTGTTAGGGGGAGTAACGTTTGGTGCCACAAGTAGTAGGAGCATTCAACTTCAATTTTCTGGTGTGATGAAGAAGGCGTTTGCTCCTACCCATGTAGTATTAAATGAGAGGCACAGGGAAGAACTGGCATCATATAGGAAGATGGATGAGAGTTACCTCATAAAAAACAGCAAAATCGACAAACAGTGAAAACCTCCACTGTTGAATCACATTTTTTTTTTTAAAAGCATGAAAAATGCAAGAAATGTCGAAAAAATCATCTTACTGGACGCCATATGAGTAAATATGAGGAGAAAACGGCTGGGAGAAAAACAAAATGGCGGCCGTAAACAACAAAATAGAGTCACCTGCAGAATTCTATGAGTCCTCCATGGAAGAAAAGGACGAAAATAATATCCTCTTGTAGAGCAGATATTCTGATTCAGGAATATGGCAGCATGCTGTGAGGAAAGGCGTTGGAACCGCTACAAAGAAAACACGAAGTCCGGCGCGATGCGGAGCTCCGTCGTCAGGCGGACATTTTAGGTCGGGGTGCGCGCCCTACTCAAGAGCTCCATTTTCTAATCTGTTATGTGACAACAGTGGGTGCAACATAACTCAACAAGCATTCAAGAGACACTGAACTGTCTCAAAAGCGTTTGTGAACTCAGTTAAGGTAAGTTCTAGAATCTGTTGCCATAACTGAATACCACTATAGGATGCACTCTTTACAGGTGGAAAATGAGTTATAGTGCAATTTTTCATAGTTCCTCCGGCAGCAGGACTTAAGAGCACTAGCAAAGGAAGCAAAGACTGGGTGCCAGTTGCTGGATTCCTGCTGTCTCTGCCCAGAAGTCAGATGAGGTTTACAGCAGATTAAAAAGCCTATGTTAGACTTGTTTACAAATAGCAGGGCCGGCTATAGGGCGGTGCGATCGATGCGACCGCACCGGACATTGACTTGGGGTGGGGGCATCATTTTTTAAAATGTGTGTCATCATTTTAAAAGCACCTGCTGCCTCGTTCCTGGCCTCCAGCAATTTTCAGACATCAATTAAAATGTCAAGAGAAGTCCCGTGACCGGAGGTTTGTCTAGTGAAAATTTTGACTCATCCTAAGGTAGCACAGAGGGTTAAAATGCCTGCTGCTAAGAAAGTGTATCATGCAGATAACGAAGTGCATATAATATAAATAGGTCAGTGGGTTACTGCTTGTGTCAGAGAGCTCCTTTTGTTACTGGTCGTTTATAAGTCAAAATCCTAATATACAACATTGAGCTATTAACTGTCACCCTAGAGCTGCATGCAAACTGCAACGCATATGTTAGAGCTATATGTTTATTTGCCCAGTCTTTCATTATCCTAATCTTGTAAAAAGTGTTCATTTGGGTAGAAATCAATTCTTATTATGAAAGAGAACCCTTAACAATGATGTTGCGTGTTAAATTCTGAATAAGTGCCTTTTCTAAATAAGAACTTTAACTATATTGCCTACCAGTATCGATGACATGCCACTCCTACACTACACATTGTAGAGCTGTCTGATGTAACATTTCCTATACATTGATTTATACACAGATGATTGTCTCTGTGCAATGTGTGTGTGTTGTAAAGTGCTCTGACACCTTACACTGGTCTGAGTGGTGCTATAAAACTAAATGAATCTGAGAGACAGTGGTTATGAAGACTTGAGGGGCACTGTTAAAGGTGCTAGTGAGGGAATCCGTGGCAGAGGTGGTCATTGGGGGGATGCCAACAGACATTGTCTCACAGAGGCCACCAGCGCTAAAGCCGGCCCTGACAGATAGCATTAATGGAGGCAGGCTGACTCGTCGCTTATGGCACACTGATTAAACCTCGAAGTTCAACCTCACAAGTAATATACCTTGGTGACCTACATCTCAGATATTCACAATATCCCTGCGTACCCAACTGGGCACATAATGATATGGAGTCTAAGAGCTATTATGGCATCCCCTTTGGGCCACACACACCCACCCAGCTCGTGCCATGCACCCCCATGCAACCTTTTATTTGTATCCGTTAATGGATAACATCAGAAGAGGTGTCATTTATTAATGGCAGGAGAGGCCTACTAAAAAGCGAGATCAGACGCTATTCGGTAAGTCATGTCTGTTGGCTAGAAAGGAGGAAGATTCCAGAAATGGCTTGCTCCGTTGCGCAAGGTTTGGAAAATCGTGGCGGCCGTTTTGTGTTTCAAGGGTATAAATACCCTGCCCCCGTCCGGACCACGCCTTGTTAGACTCTCGTGGTCAGAGAGAGAGAGAAAGAGACTCCCCTCAGGCAGCTCTGGGCCCCGAACCGGATTGTCCGCAGCCAAACCGCATCTGCCAAGCAGCACTCGTGAGTTCCTGAAAAAGAAAGTAAGACTTCTGTCAACTCATGTATAAGTTTGCATGTGATTTATAGATCGAAGTGGACTTTACTTAAAGGAATGATCTGAAATACCACAAAGGAAGTGGTAACACTAGCGACCATTGCAAACATTTAGCCTGAGAACAGACCAAACAGCAAGAGTAACAAGATTTGAAAATGCAACAGGTCTCGCCTTTGATTAAGTTAAAGCCATTTTCTTTGGTAATGGTATTGTATAGCAAATCAAATGGCTTTAACTTAATCAAAGGCGAGACCTATTGCATTTTTAATGCTTGTTGTTTTGTTTATTTTTTCCCATGTACTCTTGTCTGCATGTTTCTCTTTCTTCATGAGGTGAGGGAGAGACAGAGAAAGGCAATGGAAGGGGCCACTGTAGATGATGCTGCCTATGACTACCTTGGGCTCAGGAGGGCCAGGGGACATTTAAAAAAACATAGCTTTGAAGGGCAGTGGTGCATATTGCTTTTTTATGGTGACCACAATACAGAAGGAAAGAAGCACTACGCTTTATAGACCCCATTGTAGATCAGAAAAGCAACACTCCAGCGCGGCCTAGAAAGTGAAAGCGCATTTAAGACTAATATATTTTGGTCTTACGTGAAAGGGAGCACACAGGGAAGAATGTGTTTTTCTTTTGTCACGTATCTGTTTGCATACAGACCGGCCGCGAAAGTGAAAGCGCATTTAAAACTAGTATATTTTTGTCGTACGTGAAAAAGAGCACACAGGAAAGAAAGTGTTTTTCTTTTGTCGCGTATCGGTTTGCATACAGACCGGCCGCGAAAGTGAAAGCGTATTTAAAACTAGTATATTTTTGTCTTACGTGAAAGGGAGCACACAGGGGAGAATGTGTTTTTCTTTTGTCACATATCTGTTTGCATACAGACAAAGGTGATTGAGCGTCTCATCAACACTCAAGCGCGGCCGCGAAAGTGAAAGCGCATTTAAAACGAATTGTCTTAAGTGACAGTAATGGACAGTCAGCCTCATGCATCAACCCAAAATCCAGTCGGTAAAATACCGATTCGCTAATAGCTCCCGGTATTAAGTTAAAAATACCCAATCCCAATGCATCAACCCAAAAGCAGAAATCGCTATTTAAGGAATCCTTAAATAGCGATTCTTTAAATAGGGATTCCTTAAATACCGATTCCTTAAATAGGGATTCCTTAAATACCGATTCCTTAAATAGCGATTGCATTTAAGGAATCCCAAAGTGAGATTCCTTAAATGCAATGCATCAAAGTTAAAAAAATTAGCGATTTCGCTAATAGGGGGAGCAAATTACCATGAAGATGAACTGCATGGTAATTTGCAAAAACTTTAAAAAATGCACTTTTGTGCATTTTTCAAAGTTTCATGTTGCGCACACACATGCCCTTAGAGCATGTGTGTGTGCAACATATGTGCACATATCATTTTCAGGGGTGCTATAGGGTGTCATTTTGACACCCTGGCACCCTTGAAATTGCATGAGCAATTAGCGAGAACCTACTGGTACTCACTATTTGCTCATGCAATCTCCGATTCATTCCTATGGGCCTGGAGTCCCATAGGAATGATTGGGACGGCATTCCTTAATTGCTACTCGCTATTTGCTAGTAGCAATTAAGGAAAGTTAAGGAATCGCTATTTGAATAGCGATTCCTACATGCATAGCCTTTTGGTATTCCTTATTAGCGAATCCTTATTTTTCGCTAATAAGGAATCGCAAATGCTAATGTTGATGCATATGCCCCAGTAATGGTAAAAAAAACAGTGCAGAGCCAGTAATTATAAAACAGACAGTGTCACGCCGCCAGTAAAGCATCCAGGCCCGGTGGGCGGGGCTAGAAGCGGACAGGGCGGCCACAAGGAGGTATTAAAAAGCCTCCTTCACAATAGAAATGCTGCGTTTCGCATAAGCTATGATGCAAGCCAATGGAAAGAAGGGGTGGGGCTTCAAGTCCCCTTCGGAATCCGTATTGATTCCAAGAGGCCCCTGCATGACGAGCGCAACACATGCGCGCTGCTAACGCCAGGCGAGACCTAAAAACGGCACATATAGAATGAACAATTGTGTCAAGATTAGAGAATGGTGATAATTTTTTTGTTTCCATTTTTTTCCCCCAATGTACTTGCTGTCCTGGAAATTAACATCCAGAGAATGCATCGAGTTTTTATGGTCCGACCTGACAGCGCAGCTTTTGCCAGACAAATATGTGAGCATCACACGAGAGGGGCTTTGGCTCGGCCCTCATGTTGGGAGCCAGGAAGATATGTTTCGACTGGGCAGAAGTTGTGCTTACACAAAAAAGTGCTTTCCCTGCCTGTGGTTGAACTTTCAGGGGCACACACATGACATTGTAATGCTATAAAAGTGTCTTAGATAACTAAATAATTTATGGTGTTTTTTCCCAACAACAGCACAGATAGGAGGAGGGCAGTCGTTAACCCACATAGGTTTTTAGGTGTAGCTTGACAGTGCAAGTGTTGCCTCAAATTTTAACCCACGCTAATATTATTCTTTAGTCCTTTGCTTCCACAAAAATGCATATCCATCCCCATGCTATCTACTTGTAATGCTTCACATCACTATATAACATTCCTTTAAAGCCATATCTACAGCCATTTTCAATGCCTGTTTATTATTCATGGCCTTAGGCATTTTACTTCAAAATTCTACTACCTCCCTTTTAAAACTACGATTGTGCAACAAGTGCTTTCGCAGGCTGTAAGAAAGTGGCTCTGTATATACTGCACCAAAGTTAGGTTCAGTGTGTACAGAGTCCACAGTCCCCAGAGGTTTGGCAGAGGTTAAAGTTAGATATAACCTTACTCTCTAAAGTGGTAGCAGTAAGGCAGTACCAGAGGACAGTGTAAAGCATTTGTTGTGCACACTCAGTCAGCAAATAGTCTCACACACTCAAGAACTGAACTCTAGGCCAATTGATTTGTATATAAAAATATATAGTTGTTTTATTTTAGAACCACAAGTAGGTATCAAAATACTTTCTTAGAATAAGATGCTCTAGTTGAATACTTTCAAATAGCAATAGACTTTTAGATGCAATAGTTACAGTTGTTGCAATAGGCAATACAAGTTAAACACAATTATAACATTGAGCTCAATGAGAATTTTTAAGTAAAGGCAATATCAATTACCTTGCATAGGTTTATCTTACTCAGGGCTGGATCCTGGATTCAGCCCTGGTTCATCTCCTGTAAACAGTTAGAAATCGTTTTTGTTACACAGGTGATTTTTAAGGAATATTTGTATGTTTCAAAAATTGACACAAGAATTTCTGGCAAAAACCAGGCAATGTTATCCTATGGAGGAAAATTTGGTTATCGGAAAATCGCAGTTATAATTACTTTCCAGGGTCAGTGCTGGGCACCAAGATCCAGCACTGGGATCTCTCCTGGTAACAGGTGAGTAATTTCGTTTTCGTTGTTCGGCTGATTTTTAGTGAATATTTTAAAGTTTCAAAACTCGACACAGAAGAATTTCCAAGTGAAACCAGTCAATGTTACCCTATGGAGAAAATGTAGGTTATCGGCTTTCAGGTAAGTGCTTGATTGGCAGAGTTAAGGTTCTGGGCATAGACTCCGGCGTCTCCCAGGGTCAGGTAGGTACAGTTGTTACACCCTCAGCGGCACAGGGGCAGCCGGATGTAGAGAGAGTTAGGCCCAATGTTAGCCTATGGTGGGCAGGGGGCCTTTGGTTGGGGGCTGCTAGCAGGCAGGCCACGCGGCTTTGGGAGCTGGGCTCCTGCTCACTCACACAGGGCAAGTGGGATAGGATAGATGTTGCACTTCCAGGGGCACTCGGGCGGCTGGGTGCAGTGTGCTTTTGAGCCGTCGGGCGCTCAATGTATTTCAATGGAGAAGCTGCAAGATGAACAAAGGCTGCGAGCTCGTGGACGGAGATTCTTCAGGTGCGACCACCACTTCGAGAGGTAAGTTGGGAAGCTGTAGGTTAGGCAGGCACCCAGGAGTTGGGCACAGGGGGCCGCAGGGCGCCGGGTGCAGGGGTGGCTTCTGGCGTCGGGAAATCTTATCCTCTGCTGGTCGCGGTGAGGTGAGGAAAATAAAAATCTATGAGGCCTATATGTCCCCATGTGCCCCCCCCAACGCTTATGTGCACATGCATGTAACCTATGCATTTCCCCTCCATGGCCTTTCCTATCATGAGACTTATGCTATAACGTGGCCTGCCATCATTCAGTCCCCCATGAGAGAAACGACAACTCTGTATTGAGGCCTACACGTTTTGCATCATGTTTTCCTGCACCACATAAAAACCCGTGTTTGTGGCTCAGCTAGACCCGAACAGAGGTTTCAGGCCTCAGACGTTCAGAAAGCTGCAGCCGCGTATCCTTGGCCTTACACACTTGGGCCTCAGCCAAAGGGGCCCTGTCACAAGGTGCCGAGACAGTATTGAGCACGGTTATCTGCTTACTCCTACAGAGCCGCATTCCTGCCTGGAGAAGGAGGGATCAACATAGCCCATCAGCACAGGAGAAAGCACAGCCTTTCTGTCTCTGTTTGTGAGATTGCAAAGCTCACGTCAGTGAAAAGCCCATAGCCCCCATGTAAGGCCTCTGCAGTAAATGAAGTAAATGAAGAGATAGATGCCACATCGGCTCTTGGTGATGAGCAACCTATGTCACAAATCAGTCCCTGCTCCAGACATCAGATATCAGATAAAACAAGATGTGCTGGTCGTCCTGATACTGAAGGCCTCACTCACTGAAGGCCTCACTTCCAGACTTTCCGGTCGCATAGCAACCCTTCCCCACGTCAGTTACACGTCATGCTCGAGTTGAGCGCAAGTAAGGCAAAGTTCCAGTACAATTCCAGCAGATCACGCAACCCCCTCCAGGTATCCACCCACCTATGACAAATTACCCCTTATCATCAAGTGGACGCCCACATGGACGCCCACCTTCACACCTACTTACACGCCCACATGCTCTTATCTCACTCTCTTTTGCTCTTTTCGTTTCCGATGTATATATACTGTACTCTGTGAATAATGGTTTGAGAATACTTTTGAGTCCTTTCCAGATCCCTTGTGGTGATGGTAATATTCTCCCTTTGACTCGAGTTATTGGAATAAAGCCCTTTTTGAACCTGATACCACAGACTCAGCCTCTTGCTTTATGCATGATCTTATTGATATTCTGAAATACATAGAGCGTAATATTTTATTTACGACATAATGGCGCCCGAACAGGGACTATTCTCTTTCCCCACACGCCGGAGATGAGGGTCCAGTTTTGCCCCCTTCCACCGCCGTGACGGACTTCAAGTGCGCACGTCGCGGGTTTTCCCGCCAACTCCCTCAGGCCAACGAAAGAGACGGACTGCGACCAGGCATCCATACGAGGCGGTGAGGAACGCAGATTGTCCTACCCAGAGCCCACCTGCGAGAGAGCTGTGTCCGAGGTTTCTGGAGATCCACCTAGGTTACGCCATTCCCCGCGCAGCGTCAAGTTTCGGAGGCCTTCGACTTCAAGTTCAAGTTCAAGTTCCGCTTCCCGGTGAGTTTTCTCATGGGGGTTGCAATCAAGTGCATGCAGTCAGAGTTATAGGAAATAGAGATCTCAAAGTATTCAAGGTGCACCGATATACCTGTATGACTGTTATTGTCCTAGTCAGGTTCAGTTAGGTTTGAATGTGTCAGGTTTTTTGTGAGTTTGTTTTATTATAGTTTTGTTTTTACAGCGCTATTGTGATTTTTGATTTTGGCTACATTCCAACATGCCGTTATTTTCGAAACTACGTAAAATATGTACCAGAAAAGGTGTACTAGAGGAACCAGTTAACATTCCTCCTAGGGACACACCTGGACATTTCATGTACGGTAAGCATGGTTTAGATGCCGCGTTGTTCTTGGAACTATGGGTAGATTACACGAAGGATTTAGAGACAAAATATAGATGGCCTATCACGGGAACGTGGGATGCGGAAAGCATTATGAAAGTAGAGGAAGAAATATGGAAGAGAAAATCTAGACCTGCTCAGAAAGATGCCATTGAGTTGTGGCGCAAGGAGTCACATAGAAGAACAGAAAAAGAGTTCCACAAAATAGAGAGAAGTAAGCAAGAATCAGAAAAAGCCAAAGAACAGAACTTACGAGAGGAAGGGCAAAGAGTAAAAAGAGAGCAGACTGAAAGAAAAATGAATACTGTCGTTGCTGGTATTTACCCTGTCCTTTCAGAGGAACTAGCAAAAGTGACTCCAGTAGAAAGACCCATTAGAGTGCCTCCGCCAGTACCCCGAAAATTAATAACAGCATCCGACAGGTTTATTGACACCTATCTAGAGGAATCCCCACCAGCCTACGTGGACGGATCTTTCCCTGCACCACCAACGCCAGAACAGCTCCAGGAGCTCGATGACGGCGAGGAGGGGGGATCCGGGACAGCGTCAGGAGGGGTGTCAACAGTAAAAGTAGACATCCCCGAATGTATATATGATCCAGACCCAGGAAAGGGCAGGATGCTTGTGTTTTCACTACGGCTTAGAAGAGCAGTCACAGATCTGGAAAAACTACCAGATATGGATAAACATCTAAAGAAAATGTACACATTCATAAGAACAGGGGAAGGTCCTGAGAGCATAACAGATGCTATACAAAATAGAAAAGTGGTTGTTAAAAATTACATCCTTCGCTTCCTAATTAATTGTCTGATCAGAGAAAAAGACGAAGGAAACGGGGATGTAGATCATCGTTATACTGGTTGGAGTGATCGCATAGATGCCGGTCAGCATGATAAATCAGGACAGACAGACCACATGTTGACCAAAATCCGAAAAGCAATAATAGCATCACACGAAGCAGGACCGCACGATAAAGCTGCTTTATCGTCTGATGATGAAGCAGGGGACCAAGATAAAATACAATACGTGGGCCATGCCCGACGATTCGAGAAACCCAAAGGCCTGAATTACCGTAAACAGGGTACGGCTATAAAAAAGAGATTTTCCCTTGAAAATTTGTTCCAAATCACCGACAAAGCGGTGAACGAATGGTTAGGTAATGAACAGCCCTTAACCCCGACCGAACTCGAATTAGCACGATCAGCCACCCTGTGGGTGTCCCAATACGATTTATATAATAACGATGTCGTAGCACAGACGTTTTTGAGCCTTCCACCGAATGAACAGCGCTTAGCTGGTGTTTACATGGTCCAACATTTAATAACGTTGTATGAAAGTCAGTACTCTGGTCCTGGTATATTGTATAGGTTGCTGGACGACATAATACTAGACAGATGGATGAACTTGGGTACTGAACTGATTAATGTCATCTTGGATCAGCGACACAAATATATAGTATATGTAACTAGATCCCTGCTTCCCGTTCCGCCGCAGGTAAAAGGACAGACATACGACAAATTGAACCCCCTACGTGAGGTACATCCTGTAAAGGATGCAAACAATGAACTACAACGGGTGTATGTCTACACCCCTCTGTCCAAATTAGAGATACTGGAAATGAAAAAAATTTTGCCCTCCCATGACAAAGACCCGGGGGGGTTTCACAGGGAATTAAAAGACATTCTCCGCTTAGGGGAATATACATATGCGGACGTTCTAAAGTTATTAAAAGTACTATTGCCTTGTAGGCCCGTGCTTGTAACCTTCTTTCTGCACAATAAAAAAAAAATTCCAAAAAAAAAAAGTACTATTGCCTGCTGGTATTTACGAGAAACTTAAAGAAAAAGACTGGGAGGTGGGAGAGAGCAAGATTAGCTGGGATGTGTTACAAAGAGAAGAAAATGCAAGAGGCCCGGGGGTTGGTCTGGGTCCCCGAGCTAAAGAATTACCTGAACTCCTTGTACAAGTTTTGCCAAGATTATTAATTACCAAGAAAGAAGAGTGGGATGCTATTTCAGCTTGTAAACAGAAGCCAGACGAGGACACTAGTGATTTTTATTCTAGGTTTGAGAAATGTTTTACTATCAACAGTGGCCTTAAGCCCGGTAGTGATTCATATCCCCATCTATTTGTGAGCAAATTAGTGGAAAATTCCATACCAGAGGTAAAGTATAGAGTACTGAAGGTTGAGAGTACTTGGCAAGCAAACAGCCCTTCCCAAATGTTACAGATGTTACAGTACCACCAGAACAGAATTAGAGAGGAACATGACCAAGAAAAGAGACGCATGAAAGACACAAAGATGAAGATGCTGGTTGCCTAATCGACACCGGCAAACACAAATACCAACACGAACAAGAATAGCACAAAACAAAATGGTGGGACTTGTAATTATTGCAAGAAGCCAGGCCACTTCGTAAATGAGTGTGCAGTGCTGAAAAACAATATAGCGCTAGGTAAAACAAAGCCTCGTCAATGTCCTCCCAAGGACAGTAACACACATCAGACATCAGATACGTTTCCACCACCGCCACCGCCTGTCCATGCACCTGCACCAGCCCGAGCTACAACACAAATGTATGAACATGCTCAAAATAACTATCCAGAATACCAGGCATATTCATGAAGCTGCCCAGAGAGGGAATTCGACCTGCCCCTCATTCCAGTTCCTGTGGACCAAGCGGGTCCCTATGTGCATGCACGGTTACTGGGACAAAATAAAAGGTTTTTGATTGACACTGGGGCTAGTAGAACTACCATTAGTCATTCCGAGGTGCCCGGGGCACCCCTCTCGGGCTCAAAGAGTGTATCCCTGGGATTTTCGGGTAGACCTATCGTTAATGAGGTTTCAGAACCAGTCTCCTTAGGAGTTGGTCCACTGATACATACTACGGACTTACTACTTACTAAATCATGTCCGGAAAACTTGCTCGGTATAAAGACATTGAAAGAACTAGGAGCAGTAATCTGTTGCTCACCAGAAGGAGTGCGACTGTATTTACGTGATTTCAAAGGACATTTTGTAATGAAAGAAATTGACATCAGGCTCCGAGATGTACCACAGCACCTATGGGCACAAGGCCCAACTGACGTAGGTTACATGAACATTACGCCACACCAGGTCACCCTCAAGGAAGGTGTAGTGCTACCACGGATCAGACAATACAAAATACCACCTGAGGCTGAAATAGGTTTACTAAAAATAATAGACGACCTGATTGCACAAAGGGTGGTGATTGAGACTGATTCAAACATATGTAATTCACCGGTCCTTCCTATTCTTAAAAGAACTGACCCCAATATACCACCTGTATATAGATTAGTTGTGGACCTGCGAGAATTGAACAAATGTGTGGTACCACAGTACCCTGTGGTCCCGGACATCTCTTCGATATTGACTGCCATTGATGCGAATGCTACGTTCTTTACAGTAATAGATCTGAAGAACGCATTTTTCAGTATTCCAATACATCCGGACAGCCAATATCTTTTCGGTTTCAGTTTAAAAGGTCGCAGCTTCAGATTCACAAGAGCACCACAGGGCTTCACGGAAAGTCCTAGCATTTATAGTCAGGCTCTGAAACGACAACTTGATAGTATTCATATGCCTAGCTCTACAGCACTGATACAGTGTGTCGATGACATTCTCATCACTGCACGATCGGACCATGATTGTGAAGATGCTTCCCTGATGGTTTTACATTTCCTGGCTGACAAGGGGCACAAAGTGTCCCCTTCGAAGTTGCAATTCTGTGAACAGCAAGTGGCGTACCTTGGGCACTTGCTATCCAAGGAGGGTAGGAGACTGACACCTGAGCGTATACAATTAATTTCAGGTCTTTCACAGCCCACGACACAAAAGGAGGTACGTGCATTCATTGGCCTCACTTCATATTGCAGGCAGTGGATTCCCCAGTATGCTTACATAGCCAAGCCCCTAATACAGTTGACGACACAGGAGGCAGCCTCTACTAAAGTCCTCCCTTGGACACAAGAACACACTGTGGCATTTGAAGAATTAGAGAGAGCTTTATGTCAAGCACCAGTTTTAGCAATCCCTGATTACAACAAATCGTTTATGCTTTTTGTGACAGAGCGGGATGGAACAGCACTATCTGTCCTCACACAAGATCATGCAGGAAAACACAAGCCCTGTGCTTATTTTTCTAGTACATTGGACCCAGTAGCACAGGCTTTGCCTGCGTGCCTGAAATCTGTTGCAGCAACGGCCTTAGCCATAAGACAAAGTGACTCGATAGTGCTGGGCCACCCTCTGACAGTACAAGTACCGCATGCAGTAGAGGTTCTCTTGAACCGGACACAAACCCAACACCTGACTGTAGCTAGACTGACAGGCTATGAGCTGACGTTATTTCAACCACACATAGAGATCAGACGATGCAACATACTAAATCCCGCTACCCTATTGCCCTCCAATACAGAAAGCCTTTCACTACACGACTGTGTTGAAGTAATACATACCGTGACTAAACCAAGACAAGACTTGACAGATGTTGCACTTCCAGACCCCGACCTAACACTATATGTTGACGGCTCATGCATGAGGACAGGGGCGGGAGAATTAGTGGCAGCATATGCAGTGACTACTGATACTGAAATAATAGAGACTAAAAGAATAGACATATTGTCAGCACAAGCAGCAGAGCTCATCGCCCTAACACAAGCATGCATAAGAGCTGAGCACCTGAAAGTAAACATTTACACCGACTCCCAATATGCATATGGGGTAGTTCATGATTTCGGGGTGCTCTGGCGAGAAAGAGGTTTTTTGACCTCTCATGGGGCCAAGATACAGCATGGCCCCCTTATTCACGCCCTACTGGAAGCAATACATTTACCAATAGCCATAGCTATCCTAAAATGCAAAGCACATACCAGAGCCACAGATACCATTTCCCAAGGCAATGATCTGGCAGACCGAACTGCTAAACAGACAGCTCAGACCCCACCAGACATGACAAAGTCACAGGTACCATCAGTGTCCAAAGCCATGACAGTTAGGGATCCTTCCAAGGATGTACAAGACATACAGACGCATGCTACTATAGACGAATTAAAGAAATGGTCGGAACAAGGAGGGGTACTGACTGATCAGGGTTGGATGACTAAGGGCAAATCCACATGATTTCTTCCTGATTCGATGGTACAAGTAATCATAAATACCGCACATAGTCCTGCACACTTAGGAGAGAAAGCAATGCTAGACAGCTTACAGAATATATGGTTCAACAAGCACCTGCGTGCAGCAGCGAAACACAAGGTTAGAACATGTATGATCTGTTGCCAATTCAATCCAGGTAAAGGCATTCCGATGGAACAAGGTGGATTCCATCCACCTGACCATCCTTTTGAGGTCCTCCAAATGGATTATATCCAAATGGATAGATGTAGAGGTTACAAATATGTCCTGGTGGTAGTATGTTCATTATCCAGGTGGACCGAAGCCTATCCAGTCCCTGATTATACTGCTGTAACTACCGCCAGACAATTGGTACGAGAGTTTTTCCCACGTTATGGATTACCGCGTGTCGTATATTCCGACAACGGTCAGCCTTTCTCCTCTGAACTCATGAAACAAGTGTCCCTTCTGTTAGGGTATACCTGGAAGTTCCATTGTGTACGACATCCTGAAGCCGCAGGCCTTGTAGAAAGACATAATCAGACCTTAAAAATTAAACTAGCAAAGGTTTGCGCAGACAAAGGTGTAGATTGGATGGTAGCCCTACCGGTTGCCCTCTTTTACATGCGAATGGTAGCCCATTCTAGAACAGGCTTATCTCCCTATGAAGTGGTCTTCGGTAGACCACCGAATATGTGGGGCACTCCAATGCCTAAAAAGATCACTGATGTTGATAGTAACATGCTGACAGATTACCTGGCTTCCTTGATGTCTGCACTACTCTCTTGTCGTTCGCAGGTTGCCGCCGCTTTCCCTGACAACACCCAGGTCAAAGAATACTCAATCGCTCCTGGCGACTATGTCCTAATCCGGAACTTTGATAGATCAAGTCCTCTTGAGCCGAGGTGGAAAACGCCGAAACTGGTGTTGCTAACAACAAGGACCGCCGTGAAAGTCGAGGGACAGAAAGGTTGGATACACCTTCACCACTGTAAACGCTACTTCGGGAATGACTGTACTTTTAAAAAGAACACTGACTGCTCGGACTTTGAGCCCCCTTTTCTAGAGGAGACTCCGCAGCAGAAATATAAAGCGAAACTTAGATCTCATAAGTCAGAACCCGTTTGATCGATTAAGTCCACTAGGTGGTGAAGCGGTTGAACATGTATTCTGTCTTGCATGAGATCTCGAACAAAGCGAACGAGAGAAAGAGCAGGATGAAAAGCAAATACTGTAAACTATTACGTGGTAGATGTATAGTTACTTTGATTTTTCTATCTCTCCTATGTATCACGATAATACGTATCAGCTCAATACTACATGCTGTTTTTCCTCCTATTGCTTCACCTTTACACTCCTCCACTAATGATACCACAAAACACACATTTCGTGATCTGCCATCCCATGAGTTATCGTATCGACTTGCTCTGCGCAACAATACCTTTATTCAGATGCTGCACCATTCACATCAGACTAGCAATGCTACAGACTGCTGGGTCTGTGGCCGACTTCCCCCGTATCAGAAGGTGAAGGGAGTGTTGCCTCTTTTCCCTTTTCCGTTCTCCCATAATGGTTCTTGCGGAGCATGGTTTGCCTTAATGACATCCATCAACGGTGATGCCAAAAAATGTCAAGAGGAGGATTGTAGGGGCGAGTGGGTGTGGGGTAACTTGAATAAAGTCATGAACAAAGCATGTTTCCCAGATGAAGAGGGTCTCCCCCAAATGAAAGGTACAGATCTACAAAATGAAGAGTATCTGCAAGGAAATGCGACCCTCGATTTCATAGTATTGAACGTAAAGCCCCAACACATGTCAGGTCCGCCTTCAATTACTGTTCTGCCAGTGAAAGGGAAATTGTGTGTCAGAAAAGAAGGCTCAGTACATTTGGGGCACAGTGAGTGTGATACTATAATAGTATTCAAAGACAAAGGAAAGTCCTATTTCAGAGCATCACGACACACCTACTTTATTTGTGGCCAGACAGCCTATGTACAGCTGCCCTTGGACTGGGGTGGGACGTGCTACATATCGTTTCTCCTACCACCCGTTTTCTTGGCCCCATCGAGCTATCATCAAGATCTTCGGCTCACACTTGCCAGACACAGACGAGGGCTCGATGCCTCTGGCATTGACCAGACTGAGACAGCTTGGGAGCAATATACAGATTTCAATAAAGGATTTTTTTTTCTTCATAGGTCCCGTCCAGAATAGTAAACTTATCCGAAGGCTAACAAGGATTCTAGAAACAGTTGCTAATGTGACTGCATCGGCCCTGGGGAATCTGACCCAGGAACAGTATGCTATGAGACTGGTCGTTCTTCAGAATCGTCTTGTTCTTGACGTCATCCTGGCGGATAGGGGCGGGGCTTGTAGGGTCATCGGTTCTAGCTGTTGCGTTTTCATACCTAATAACGCACCGTCTGTATACAAAGCAATAACAAGGCTCCACAAGATTGCCCATAGCATACATCAAGACCCAGGCACGTGGACATGGTCCGGTTGGCTCTGGGGATTAATATCGGCTTGGGGATGGAAAGTGTTGACCGTCTGTGGGTTGATACTATTAATGATATTCAGTTGTTGCCTATGTCTGCAGTGTGGCCCGGCCATTTGTGGCCTGTGTGCTACTGCATGTGTTTCACATCCCCATTTACAGAGCATTGAAAATGGAAAAATAATGCTGCAAGAACAGATCGACTGTCTCATGAGAATAGACGTTGCATAGGGGGTTCACTAGGGTACAAGGAGGGAATGAGGAAAATAAAAATCTATGAGGCCTATATGTCCCCATGTGCCCCCCCCAACGCTTATGTGCACATGCATGTAACCTATGCATTTCCCCTCCATGGCCTTTCCTATCATGAGACTTATGCTATAACGTGGCCTGCCATCATTCAGTCCCCCATGAGAGAAACGACAACTCTGTATTGAGGCCTACACGTTTTGCATCATGTTTTCCTGCACCACATAAAAACCCGTGTTTGTGGCTCAGCTAGACCCGAACAGAGGTTTCAGGCCTCAGACGTTCAGATAGCTGCAGCCGCGTATCCTTGGCCTTACACACTTGGGCCTCAGCCAAAGGGGCCCTGTCACAAGGTGCCGAGACAGTATTGAGCACGGTTATCTGCTTACTCCTACAGAGCCGCATTCCTGCCTGGAGAAGGAGGGATCAACATAGCCCATCAGCACAGGAGAAAGCACAGCCTTTCTGTCTCTGTTTGTGAGATTGCAAAGCTCACGTCAGTGAAAAGCCCATAGCCCCCATGTAAGGCCTCTGCAGTAAATGAAGTAAATGAAGAGATAGATGCCACATCGGCTCTTGGTGATGAGCAACCTATGTCACAAATCAGTCCCTGCTCCAGACATCAGATATCAGATAAAACAAGATGTGCTGGTCGTCCTGACACTGAAGGCCTCACTCACTGAAGGCCTCACTTCCAGACTTTCCGGTCGCATAGCAACCCTTCCCCACGTCAGTTACACGTCATGCTCGAGTTGAGCGCAAGTAAGGCAAAGTTCCAGTACAATTCCAGCAGATCACGCAACCCCCTCCAGGTATCCACCCACCTATGACAAATTACCCATTATCATCAAGTGGACGCCCACATGGACGCCCACCTTCACACCTACTTACACGCCCACATGCTCTTATCTCACTCTCTTTTGCTCTTTTCGTTTCCGATGTATATATACTGTACTCTGTGAATAATGGTTTGAGAATACTTTTGAGTCCTTTCCAGATCCCTTGTGGTGATGGTAATATTCTCCCTTTGACTCGAGTTATTGGAATAAAGCCCTTTTTGAACCTGATACCACAGACTCAGCCTCTTGCTTTATGCATGATCTTATTGATATTCTGAAATACATAGAGCGTAATATTTTATTTACGACAGCGGTTGGGGGGGTCCCTGGTTCTGAGGCTGCAGGCGTCGTCAGGAGCGTCAAGGAGGGTCCTTGGGTGCTGGATTCTTGGTCACAGTCGCCGGGGGGACGTCCTTGTGGTCTTTGTTCACTCAGGCACAGGCCGGGCTCGGCGGGTGCAGAGTGTGCTGGATTCACGGTTCCTAGCTGGCACCAGGGGTTGTTGCTGTTTGAGCAGAACCACTGCTCGTGGGAGTCCCAGTCTTTAGATGAGCAAGGCAGTCAGGTCCTCTGGGGTTTTCGAGGTTGCTGACCTCTGGAGATGCCAGGGTTTAGGAGGAGCAGGTTCGAGGTTGGACAGGCCTATAGGGCTGGGGCCATGTCAGTTGGTGTTGTCCTCTTGTTAGCAGCTGCACGGCAGGTCTTCTTTCTTCTTGTTCTTCTTCTTGTTTCGGATTCGGGATCTGAGGAAGGAAGGTTAAGGGTGCCCCTAAATAATAAATGTAGGTGCGTTACAGGTAGGTAAAGGGCATGGACCAATGGGTCCCTTCCCTGGGTTGGGTACCCCCCTATCCTGCCACTCTCCAGTGGGAGGGAGGCAAGAGCCTAGTCCTGATTGGGCAGGGATCCCCATCTTCAAGATGGCGAGAGCCTGGAGTTGTGATTCACCTCGCCTCCCCCACCTGAGGGGTGGGGTTGGTAGAGGCTGGCACACCCCCTTTCCTCACTTGGACTGTCCCGCCAGTCTTCCCGCCAGAGTGGGGGCTAGAACCGGTGGGGACCAGTTGCTGAGTACATCAAGTGGCTTGGGGAGGCTCACAAAGGCGGCCTGCCTTTGAAGCTTCCCCCTGCCCATCCTGGGGGAGGAGACCTAGCACCTCACCCCGGACGTGCATTGTTGCAGGCCCAGGAGAGCGGATGGCTCTCTACCCAGGGATCCAGCAACATGTCTGCTGGGTGGCAGCCTAGGCAGCCTCTCAGGCAGAACGTGGATTGTGGGTTAGTTTCAGGGGGCAACTCTAAGTTGCCCTTTGTCGTGCATTTTTCATTAAATCCCACACTGGCATCAGTGTGGGTTTAATGTGCTGAGAAGTTTGATACCAAACTTCTCAGTCTTCAGTGTAGCCATCATGGTGCTGTGGAGTTTGTGATGACGACCTCCCAGCACCATATACTCTTAATGGCAGCACTGCACTTACAGTGCCTAGGAATGGACCTGGGTACTGTAGGGGTACAGGACTCATGCACCTGTACCCACACCACTGGCATAGGGCACCCAGCTAGAGGGGTGACTGAGGTATGCCAGGCCAATGTGTTTGTGGGCATGGCACACAGGGATGTGTCTCATGTCGACTCTCTGTTTTGGTCTGTACCAAGACACTCAGCCTGCCAGGGCAGTGTGTGGGTGTCAGGGTACAGGGCATCTAAGGGTGGAACAATAAGTGCTGCAGGCCTTAGGGGCCTTATCTGGGCACAGTGCCCTGGGTACCGAGGGTACCATTTACCAGGGTCTGACCTGTGGCCAAAGATGCCAATTGGGTGTTGGTTTCAATACAGTCTTAGGGAAGGAACATAGGCCCTGGGCACCTGATTGGCAGAAGCCCAGGGCACACTCAGTCAAAGTACATCAGCAATTCAGCAAAAAGTGGGGGCATACCATGAAAGAAAGATGGCACTTTCTCACACAACTCCCCCCCCCCCCCAAACGAAAGCTGATGAGACTAACCTTGCCCTATGGAGTCTTCATTGTCTAAGTGGAAGAACCTGGAAAGTCCATCTGCATTGGCATGGGCAGTCCCAGGTCTGTGTTCCACTTCAAAGTCCATTCCCTGTAGGGAGATGGACCACCTTAGTAGTTTTGGATTCTCTCCTTTCATTTGCATTAGCCATCTGAGAGGTTTGTGGTCAGTTTGAACCAGGAAGTGAGTACCACACAAGTATGGCCTCAACTTCTGCAGGGAAAAAACCACAGCAAAGGCCTCCCTCTCAATGGCACTCCACGCTGCTCTCTGGGGAGAAGCCTTCTGCTTATAAAAGCAACAGGTTGGTCTTGGCCTTCATCATTGGTCTGGGATAGGACCGCACCTATCCCTAGCTCAGAGGCATCAGTCTGCACTATGAACTGCTTGGCATAATCTGGAGCTTTTAGAATTGGTGCTGAGCCCATTGCTTATTTCAGGGTGTCAAAAACCTTTTGGCAACTAACTGTCCAGTTAACCTTCTTGGGCATCTTCTTGGAGGTAAGTTCTGTGAGGGGAGTCAAAATGGACCCATATCCTTTCACAAACCTCCTGTAGTACCCAGTCAAGCCAAGGAATGCCCTGACTTGGGTCTGGGTTGTGGGAGCTTCCCAGTCCAGGATGGCAGGGATCTTGGGTGGTAAGGGTTGCACCTGGCCTCCACTAACAAGGTGGCCCAAGTACACCACAGTGCCTTGCCCTATCTGGCATTTGGATGACTTGATAGTGAGACCTGCAGTTTGCAGGGCCTTTAAAACCTTCCCAAGGTGGATCAGGTGATCCTGCCAGGTGGAGCTAAAGACAGCAATATCATCAAGATAAGCTGCACTAAAGGACTCCAACCCAGCCAGGACTTGATTCACCAACCTCTGGAAGGTGGCAGGGGCATTCTTTAACCCAAAGGGCATCACAGTGAACTGATAGTGCCCATCAGGTGTGGAGAATGCTGTTTTCTCTTTTGCTCCTGGGGCATGCCAATCTGCCAGCACCCTGCAGTTAAGTCAAAGGTATTGAGAAAAGTGTCTGCCCCTAGTTTGTCTATCAACTCATCTGCTCTTGGAATGGGGTGAGCATCTGTCTTGGTGACAGAGTTGAACCCCCTATAGTCCACACAGAACCTCATTTATCTCTTTCCACCCTGTGGATGAGGTTTGAGGACTAGAACCACTGGGCTGGCCCAGGGGCTCTCAGAGGGTTCAGTAACCCCTAATTCCAGCATCTTGCTGACTTCAGCTTTGATGCTTTCCTTGACTTGGTCTGACTGTCGATAGATCTTGTTCTTGACAGGTGCACTGTCACCAGTGTCCACATCATGGGTACACCAGTTTGTCAGACCAGAGGTCAGGGAAAAGAGGCTAGCATACTGTTGCAAGACTTGCTTGCAGTCAGTCTGCTGTTGGGCAGAGAGGGTGTCTGAAATGACCACACCATCCACTGACCCATCTTGTGGGCTATAGGAGAGGAGATCAGGGAGAGGTTCACTCTCTGCTTCCTGTTCCTCATCAGTCACCATCAGCATGGTGATGTCTGCCCTGTCATTGTAGAGCTTAAGGCGGTTCACATGGATAACCCTTTTGGGTGTCCTGCTAGGTCAACCAAGTAGGTGACCTCACTCTTTTTCTCTAGGATAGGGTAACGGCCACTCCATCTATCTTGGAGTGCCCTTGGTGCCACTGGCTCCAAAACCCACACCTGTTGCCCAAGTTGAAATTCAACTAGTGCAGCTTTTTGGTCATACCAGTGCTTCTGAAGCTCCTGGCTGGCCTCAAGATTCTTGGATGCCTTTTCCATGTACTCGGCCATTCTGGACCTTAGTCGAAGCACATAGTCCACAATGTCTTGCTTGGGTTCTTGGAGAGACCTCTCCCAACCCTCTTTCACAAAACAGAGTGGTCCCCTCACAGGATGACCAAACAGAAGTTCAAAGGGGGGAAAACCCTACTCCCTTCTGAGGCACTTCTCTGTAAGCGAAAAGCAGGCATGGCAACAGGACATCCCATCTCCTTTTGAGTGTTTCAGGGAGTCCCATCATCATACCTTTCAATGTCTTGTTGAACTTTTCAACAAGGCCATTGGTTTGTGGATGGTATGGTGTAGTAAACTTGTACTGCACTCCAAACTCCTTCCACATGTGTTTCAGGTAAGCAGACATGAAGTTGGACCTCTGTCTGAAACCACCTCCTTAGGAAACCCTACCCTGGTGAAGACACCCAGGAGGGCCTTGACTACTGCAGGGGATGTAGTAGTCCTAAGTGGAATTGCTTCAGGGTACCTAGTAGCATGATCCACTATTACTAGAATGAACTTGTTCCCTGAGGCTGTGGGAGGTTCAAGTGGACCCACAATGTCCACACCTACCCTTTCAAAGGGAACCCCACCACAGGCAGTGGTATCAGGGGGGCCTTTGGGTGGCCACCTGTCTTGCCACTGGCTTGACAGGTAACACAGGAGCTTACAAACTCTTTCAGATTTTGGTGCATCTAAGGCCAGTAAAAGTGACTAACTAGCCTTTCCCAAGTTTTGGTTTGCCCCAGATGTCCTGCTAGGGGAATGTCATGAGCCAAAGTTAGGAGGAACTCTCTGTACTTCTGTGGCACTACCACCCTCCTGGTGGCTCCAGGAGTGTTTTTTGCCTCAGTGTACAGTAATCCCTCTTCCCAATAGACTCTGTGGGTACCACTGACATCTCCCTTTGCTTCTGAAACAGCTTGCTGCCTCAGGCTTTCAAGAGTGGGACAGTCTTGGTGACCCTGGCACAGCTCTTCCCTAGAGGGTCCCCCTGGGCCCAAGAGTTCAACCTGGTAAGGGTAATGCTCCATAGGCTCAGTTTCCTCTGGGGTGTCCAAGTCCTCTCCCTGTGGAGAGGGGTCCTGAGTGGTTTGCTGTGCAGAACCTGGTCCCCCAGTCTTCTTACCTTTTCTCTTGGTGGGTTGGGCCATTCTTTCAGGCTCCAACCCTACTTTTTCACCCTTCCTCTCGCTCTTTACTCTAGTTTGCACACCAATTCAGGGATACCCAGCATGGCTGCATGGGTTTTCAACTCAACCTCAGCCCAGGCTGAAGTTTCCAGGTCATTTCCAAGCAGACATGCAGCTGGTAACTTTTGAGAGACCACTACCTGTTTCAGGCCAGTAACCCTCTCCCAGTGTAAACACTGCCAGCATTCGTGACTGGGTACGTTTTCCCAATCAAGTATTGCTTGGGAAACCAGTGTGTTTCTCACCATAGTGACACTGGCACCTGTATCCCTCAGAGCTTCTATCCTAGTTCCATTAACCCAGGGATATTGTAAGTACTTCTTTAAGTTGGGTGGCCACACAGCTATAGTGGCAAACTCAACTTCCACTTCTGAAACTAGAACTGCTTCATTGTGCATCCTGATTTGCTCTGGGCACACCGTTGATCCCATCTGTAGACTTGCCACCCCAGGTGTAACTGTACTGGTTGCCTTAGGGGCCTTGTTGTGGGGGCAAGATTTATCTACAGTTAAGTGTCCCAACTTCTTACAGTTGTTACACCAGGCCTTTGTGGGATCAAAGTTCTTCCCCCTATAAGGTTGAGGCACATAGGGACCCACCCCCCTGTACAGGTTTTTGGGGCCCTTTGGAAGACTCAGACTTTTTATCTTGGGGATTTTCACGACCTTTCCCCTGGGGAGGTTTTGTAACCACCTTCTTCTGGTCACCCCCAGTGGTTGTCCTCGTCACTCTAGTCTTGACTCAGTGGTCCGCCTTCTTTCCCAATTCTTGGGGAGAAATTAGACCTAGGTCTACCAAATGCTGATGCAATTTTTCATTTGTGCAATTACTTAGTATATGTTCCTTCATAAACAAATTGTAAAGTCCAGTAAAATAATGCACATTATGTCCAGCTAACCAACCATCCAGTGTCTTTACTGAGTAGTCTACAAAATCGATCCAGGACTGGGTCTGGGTTTTGTGAGCCCCCCTGAATCTAATTTTATACTCCTCAGTGGTGAGCCCAAATCCCTCAATCAGTCTTCCTCATGAGGTCATAGGACCCTGCATCTGGCCCAGAGAGGGTCAGAAGCCTGTCTCTGCAGTTACCAGAGAACAGTTCTCACAGGAGTGCCCCCCAGAGAGTTTTCTTCACCTTTCTCATTTCACAAGCCCTCTCAAAGGCTGTGAAACATTTTGTAATGTCATCACCCTCCTAAATTTAGGGGCAATCCCTTTGGGGATTTTAGGTTCAGAAGTTTCCTCCCTGTCCTTAGTTTTAGTATTGCTGCCACCATTGATGGGTGCTAACCCCATCTCCTTTCTTTCGTTCTCTAGAGCCAGGAGTCTGGACTCTAGATCCAATCTTTTGGCCAGCTTTGCTTAAAAGCTGTCCTCTTCACTGGGGAGTTCCCCAGTGTTTTCTCTGGGACCTGGTCCACCTATGTGGTCTCTAGGTCCCAAGAGGCTGATTCTTGGAGTTAAGGGTATGGGGGCCCTTTCCTCCCTAGGGATGACTGGAGGGGGGTCACTATCCCCCTCATCCTCTTCCCTTTCCTCATCTGACTGGTCATCACCATGTTCAGATGAGTGGTCCTTTGCATACTCAGCCAGGAGCTCCTGGAGCCCTTGTTTGGTTGAATGCAGGCCCATTGGTATACTTTTTAGTTTGCATAAGGACCTCAATTCCTTGAAAGACAAGTGTAAGTAAGGTGTGAGGCCGATCTCCTCCACCAGGTCCTGCATGGTATTACTTTCACTAATATCTAGGTTTCTTTGAGACATTCTAACCAGACAGTTCTAACCCTCTACCCTTGACTACAGTGACTTTAATTTCTCTAAAATTCTAAGGGGACTTAAACAAGGCCCTGACAAGACTTTTAGTATTTTGGAAAGACCAATTTAGCAAAATCAGAATTCTAAAGGCAATTTAAGAGATCTGTCATGTGATCAGATGGTAACCAAGTAGTCCAGCAAATGCAAGTTTGTATCCCACTGCTGATCCACCAATGTAAGAAAGTGGCTCTGTATATACTGCACCAAAGTAAGGTTCAGTGTGTACAGAGTCCACTGTCCCCAGAGGTTTGGTAGAAGTTAAAGTTAGATATAACCTTACTCTCTAAAGTGTTAGCTTGGTTGAGCAGTAAGGCAGTATCAGAGGACAGTGTAAAGCATTTGTTGTACACGCTCAGTCAGCAAATGGTCTCACACACTCAAGAACTGAACTCTAGGCCAATTGTTTTGTATATAAAAATATATAGTTGTTTTATTTTAGAACCACAAGTAGGTATCAAAATACTTTCTTAGAATATGATGCTCTAGTTGAATACTTTCAAATAGTAATAGAGTTTTAGATGCAATAGTTACAGTTGTTGCAATAGGCAACACAAGTTAAACACAATTATAACATTGAGCTCAATGGGAATTTTTAAGTAAAGGCAATATCAATTACTTTGCATAGGTTTTTCTTACTCAGGACTGGATCCTGGATTCAGCCCTGGTGCATCTCCTGTAAACAGTTGAAAGAAATCGTTTTTGTTACACAGGCGATTTTTAAGGAATATTTGTATGTTTCAAAAATCGACACACAAGAATTTCTGGCAAAAACCAGGCAATGTTATCGAGGAAAATTTGGTTATCAGAAAATCGCAGTTATAATTACTTTTCTGGGTCAGTGCTGGGCACCAAGATCCAGCACTGGGATCTCTCCTGGTAACAGGTGAGTAATTTCATTTTCGTTGTTCGGCTAATTTTTAGTGAACATTTTAAAGTTTCAAAACTCGACAAAGTGAAACCAGTCAATGTTACCCTATTGAGAAAATGTAGGTTATCGGCTTTCAGGTAAGTGCTCGACCAGCAGAGTTAAGGTTCTGGGCATAGACTCTGGGGTCTCCCAGGGTCAGGTAGGTACAGTTGTTTCACCCTCAGCGGCACACGGGCAGCCGGGTGCAGAGAGAGTTAGGCCCAATGTTAGCCTATAGCGGGCAGGGGGCTTTTGGTTGGTGGCTGCTAGCAGGCAGGCCACACGGCTGTGGGAGCTGGGCTCCTGGTCACTTACACAGGGCAAGTGGGGAAGTAAGATAGGATAGATGTTGCACTTCCAGGGGCACTCGGGCGGATGGGTGCAGGGTTCTTTTGGGCCGTCAGGCGCTCAATGTATTTCAATGGAGAAGCTGCAAGATGAACAAAGGCTGCAAGCTCGGGGACGGAGATTCTTCAGGTGCAACCACCACTTTGAGAGGTAAGTTGGGAAGCTGTAGGTTAGGTAGGCACCCAGGAGTTGGGCATAGGGGGCCGCAGGGTGCCGGGTGCAGGGGTGCCTTTTGGCATCAGGAAATCTTACCCTCTGCTGGTCGCGGTTGGGGGGGGTCCCTGGTTCTGAGGCTGCAGGCATCGTCAGCAGCGTCGAAGAGGGTCCTTGGGTGCTGGATTCTTGGTCACAGTCACCGGGGGGACGTCCTCGTGGTCTTTGTTCACTCACGCACAGGCCGGGCTCGGCGGGTGCAGAGTGTGCTGGATTTGCGGTTCCTGGCTGGCACCAGGGGTTGTTGCTGTTTGAGCAGAACCACTGCTCGTGGGAGTCCCAGTCTTTAGATGAGCAAGGCAGTCAGGTCCTCTGGGTTTTCGAGGTTGCTGACCACTGGAGATGCCGGGGTTTAGCAGGAGCAGGTTCGAGGATCGACAGGCCTGTAGGGCTGGGTCCAAGTCAGTTGGTGCCGTCCTCTTGTTAGCAGCTGCAGGGCAGGTCTTCTTTCTTCTTGTTCTTCTTCTTGTTTCGGATTCGGGATCTGAGAAAGGAAAGTTCAGGGTGCCCCTAAATACTAAATTTAGGGGCGTTACAGGTAGGTAAAGGGCATGGACCAATGGGTCCCTTCCCTGGGGTGGGTACACCGCCTATCCTGCCACCCTCCAGTGGGAGGGGAGCAGGAGCCTAGTCCTGATTGGGCAGGGCTCCCCATCCTCAAGATGGTGAGAGCCCAGAGATGTGCTTCACCTCACGTCCCCCACCTGAGGGGTGGGGTTGGCCGAGGCTGGCACACCCCCTTTTCTCACTTGGGCTGTCCCGCCAGAGTGGGGGCTAGAACCGGTGGGGACCAGTTGCTGAGTACAGCAAGTGGTCTGGGGAGGCTCACAAAGGCAGCCTGCCTTTGAAGCTTCCCCCTGCCCATCCTCGGGGAGGAGACCTAGCACCTCGCCCAGGACGTGCATTGTTGCAGGCCCAGGAGAGCGGATGGCTCTCTACCCAGGGGTCCAGCAACATGTCTGCTGGGTGGCAGCCTAGGCAGCCTCTCAGGCAGGATGTGGATTGTGAGTTAGTTTCAGGGGGCAACTCTAAGTTGCCCTTTGTCGTGCATTTTTCATTAAATCCCACACTGGCATCAGTGTGGGTTTAATGTGCTTAGAAGTTTGATACCAAACTTCTCAGTCTTCAGTGTAGCCATCATGGTGCTGTGGAGTTCGTGATGACGACCTCCCAGCACCATATACTCTTAATGGCAGCACTGCACTTACAGTGCCTAGGAATGGACCTGGGTACTGTAGGGGTACAGGACTCATGCACCTGTACCCACACCACTGGCATAGGGCACCCAGCTAGAGGGGTGACTGAGGTATGCCAGGCCAATGTGTTTGTGGGCATGGCACACAGGGATGTGTCTCATGTCGACTCTCTGTTTTGGTCTGTACCAAGACACTCAGCCTGCCAGGGCAGAGTGTGGGTGTCAGGGTAAAGGGCATCTAAGGGTGGAAAAATAAGTGCTGCAGGCCTTAGGGGCCTTATCTGGGCACAGTGCCCTGGGTACCGAGGGTACCATTTACCAGGGTCTGACCTGTGGCCAAAGATGCCAATTGGGTGTTGGTTTCAATACAGTCTTAGGGAAGGAACATAGGCCCTGGGCACCTGATTGGCAGAAGCCCAGGGCACACTCAGTCAAAGTACATCAGCAATTCAGCAAAAAGTGGGGGCATACCATGAAAGAAAGATGGCACTTTATCACACAACTCCCCCCCCCCCCCCCCCCCCCAAACGAAAGCTGATGAGACTAACCTTGCCCTATGGAGTCTTCATTGTCTAAGTGGAAGAACCTGGAAAGTCCATCTGCATTGGCATGGGCAGTCCCAGGTCTGTGTTCCACTTCAAAGTCCATTCCCTGTAGGGAGATGGACCACCTTAGTAGTTTTGGATTCTCTCCTTTCATTTGCATTAGCCATCTGAGAGGTTTGTGGTCAGTTTGAACCAGGAAGTGAGTACCACACAAGTATGGCCTCAACTTCTTCAGGGAACAAACCACAGCAAAGGCCTCCCTCTCAATGGCACTCCACGCTGCTCTCTGGGGAGAAGCCTTCTGCTTATAAAAGCAACAGGTTGGTCTTGGCCTTCATCATTGGTCTGGGATAGGACCGCACCTATCCCTAGCTCAGAGGCATCAGTCTGCACTATGATCTGCTTGGCATAATCTGGAGCTTTTAGAATTGGTGCTGAGCACATTGCTTATTTCAGGGTGTCAAAAACCTTTTGGCAACTAACTGTCCAGTTAACCTTCTTGGGCATCTTCTTGGAGGTAAGTTCTGTGAGGGGAGTCAAAATGGACCCATATCCTTTCACAAACCTCCTGTAGTACCCAGTCAAGCCAAGGAATGCCCTGACTTGGGTCTGGGTTGTGGGAGCTTCCCAGTCCAGGATGGCAGGGATCTTGGGTGGTAAGGGTTGCACCTGGCCTCCACTAACAAGGTGGCCCAAGTACACCACAGTGCCTTGCCCTATCTGGCATTTGGATGACTTGATAGTGAGACCTGCAGTTTGCAGGGCCTTTAAAACCTTCCCAAGGTGGATCAGGTGATCCTGCCAGGTGGAGCTAAAGACAGCAATATCATCAAGATAAGCTGCACTAAAGGACTCCAACCCAGCCAGGACTTGATTTACCAACCTCTGGAAGGTGGCAGGGGCATTCTTTAACCCAAAGGGCATCACAGTGAACTGATAGTGCCCATCAGGTGTGGAGAATGCTGTTTTCTCTTTTGCTCCTGGGGCATGCCAATCTGCCAGTACCCTGCAGTTAAGTCAAAGGTATTGAGAAAAGTGTCTGCCCCTAGTTTGTCTATCAACTCATCTGCTCTTGGAATGGGGTGAGCATCTGTCTTGGTGACGGAGTTGAACCCCCTATAGTCCACACAGAACCTCATTTATCTCTTTCCACCCTGTGGATGAGGTTTGAGGACTAGAACCACTGGGCTGGCCCAGGGGCTCTCAGAGGGTTCAGTAACCCCTAATTCCAGCATCTTGCTGACTTCAGCTTTGATGCTTTCCTTGACTTGGTCTGACTGTCGATAGATCTTGTTCTTGACAGGTGCACTGTCACCAGTGTCCACATCATGGGTACACCAGTTTGTCAGACCAGAGGTCAGGGAAAAGAGGCTAGCATACTGTTGCAAGACTTGCTTGCAGTCAGTCTGCTGTTGGGCAGAGAGGGTGTCTGAAATGACCACATCATCCACTGACCCATCTTGTAGGCTATAGGAGAGGAGATCAGGGAGAGGTTCACTCTCTGCTTCCTGTTCCTCATCAGTCACCATCAGCATGGTGATGTCTGCCCTGTCATTGTAGAGCTTAAGGCGGTTCACATGGATAACCCTTTTGGGTGTCCTGCTAGGTCAACCAAGTAGGTGACCTCACTCTTTTTCTCTAGGATAGGGTAAGGGCCACTCCATCTATCTTGGAGTGCCCTTGGTGCCACTGGCTCCAAAACCCACACCTGTTGCCCAGGTTGAAATTCAACTAGTGCAGCTTTTTGGTCATACCAGTGCTTCTGAAGCTCCTGGCTGGCCTCAAGATTCTTGGATGCCTTTTCCATGTACTCGGCCATTCTGGACCTTAGTCGAAGCACATAGTCCACAATGTCTTGCTTGGGTTCTTGGAGAGACCTCTCCCAACCCTCTTTCACAAAACAGAGTGGTCCCCTCACAGGATGACCAAACAGAAGTTCAAAGGGGGGAAAACCCTACTCCCTTCTGAGGCACTTCTCTGTAAGCGAAAAGCAGGCATGGCAACAGGACATCCCATCTCCTTTTGAGTGTTTCAGGGAGTCCCATCATCATACCTTTCAATGTCTTGTTGAACTTTTCAACAAGGCCATTGGTTTGTGGATGGTATGGTGTAGTAAACTTGTACTGCACTCCTAACTCCTTCCACATGTGTTTCAGGTAAGCAGACATGAAGTTGTAACCTCTGTCTGAAACCACCTCCTTAGGAAACCCTACCCTGGTGAAGACACCCAGGAAGGCCTTGGCTACTGCAGGGGCTGTAGTAGTCCTAAGTGGAATTGCTTCAGGGTACCTAGTAGCATGATCCACTATTACTAGAACGAACTTGTTCCCTGAGGCTGTGGGAGGTTCAAGTGGACCCACAATGTCCACACCTACCCTTTCAAAGGGAACCCCACCACAGGCAGTGGTATCAGGGGGGCCTTTGGGTGGCCACCTGTCTTGCCACTGGCTTGACAGGTAACACAGGAGCTTACAAACTCTTTCAGATGTTGGTGCATCTGAGGCCAGTAAAAGTGACTAACTAGCCTTTCCCAAGTTTTGGTTTGCCCCAGATGTCCTGCTAGGGGAATGTCATGAGCCAAAGTTAGGAGGAACTCCCTGTACTTCTGTGGCACTACCACCCTCCTGGTGGCTCCAGGAGTGTTTTTTTGCCTCAGTGTACAGTAATCCCTCTTCCCAATAGACTCTGTGGGTACCACTGACATCTCCCTTTGCTTCTGAAACAGCTTGCTGCCTCAGGCTTTCAAGAGTGGGACAGTCTTGGTGACCCTGGCACAGCTCTTCCCTAGAGGGTCTCCCTGGGCCCAAGAGTTCAACCTGGTAAGGGTAATGCTCCATAGGCTCAGTTTCCTCTGGGGTGTCCAAGTCCTCTCCCTGTGGAGAGGGGTCCTGAGTGGTTTGCTGTGCAGAACCTGGTCCCCCAGTCTTCTTACCTTTTCTCTTGGTGGGTTGGGCCATTCTTTCAGGCTCCAACCCTACTTTTTCACCCTTCCTCTCGCTCTTTACTCTAGTTTGCACACCAATTCAGGGATACCCAGCATGGCTGCATGGGTTTTCAACTCAACCTCAGCCCAGGCTGAAGTTTCCAGGTCATTTCCAAGCAGACATGCAGCTGGTAACTTTTGAGAGACCACTACCTGTTTCAGGCCAGTAACCCTCTCCCAGTGTAAACACTGCCAGCATTCGTGACTGGGTACGTTTTCCCAATCAAGTATTGCTTGGGAAACCAGTGTGTTTCTCACCATAGTGACACTGGCACCTGTATCCCTCAGAGCTTCTATCCTAGTTCCATTAACCCAGGGGTATTGTAAGTACTTCTTTAGGTTGGGTGGCCACACAGCTATAGTGGCAAACTCAACTTCCACTTCTGAAACTAGAACTGCTTCAGTGTGCATCCTGATTTGCTCTGGGCACACCGTTGATCCCATCTGTAGACTTGCCACCCCAGGTGTAACTGTACTGGTTGCCTTAGGGGCCTTGTTGTGGGGGCAAGATTTATCTACAGTTAAGTGTCCCAACTTCTTACAGTTGTTACACCAGGCCTTTGTGGGATCAAAGTTCTTCCCCCTATAAGGTTGAGGCACATAGGGACCCACCCCCCTGTACAGGTTTTTGGGGGCCTTTGGAAGACTCAGACTTTTTATCTTGGGGATTTTCACGACCTTTCCCCTGGGGAGGTTTTGTAACCACCTTCTTCTGGTCACCCCCAGTGGTTGTCCTCGTCACTCTAGTCTTGACTCAGTGGTCCGCCTTCTTTCCCAATTCTTGGGGAGAAATTAGACCTAGGTCTACCAAATGCTGATGCATCTTTTCATTTGTGCAATTACTTAGTATATGTTCCTTCATAAACAAATTGTAAAGTCCAGTAAAATAATGCACATTATGTCCAGCTAACCAACCATCCAGTGTCTTTACTGAGTAGTCTACAAAATCGATCCAGGACTGGGTCTGGGTTTTGTGAGCCCCCCTGAATCTAATTTTATACTCCTCAGTGGTGAGCCCAAATCCCTCAATCAGTCTTCCTCATGAGGTCATAGGACCCTGCATCTGGCCCAGAGAGGGTCAGAAGCCTGTCTCTGCAGTTACCAGAGAACAGTTCTCACAGGAGTGCCCCCCAGAGAGTTTTCTTCACCTTTCTCATTTCACAAGCCCTCTCAAAGGCTGTGAAACATTTTGTGATGTCATCACCCTCCTAAATTTAGGGACAATCCCTTTGGGGATTTTAGGTTCAGAAGTTTCCTCCCTGTCCTAAGTTTTAGTATTGCTGCCACCATTGATGGGTGCTAACCCCATCTCCTTTCTTTCGTTCTCTAGAGCCAGGAGTCTGGACTCTAGATCCAATCTTTTGGCCAGCTTTGCTTAAAAGCTGTCCTCTTCACTGGGGAGTTCCCCAGTGTTTTCTCTGGGACCTGGTCCACCTATGTGGTCTCTAGGTCCCCAGAGGCTGATTCTTGGAGTTAAGGGTATGGGGGCCCTTTCCTCCCTAGGGATGACTGGAGGGGGGTCACTATCCCCCTCATCCTCTTCCCTTTCCTCATCTGACTGGTCATCACCATGTTCAGATGAGTGGTTCTTTGCATACTCAGCCAGGAGCTCCTGGAGCCCTTGTTTGGTTGAATGCAGGCCCATTGGTATACTTTTTAGTTTGCATAAGGACCTCAATTCCTTGAAAGACAAGTGTAAGTAAGGTGTGAGGCCGAGCTCCTCCACCAGGTCCTGCATGGTATTACTTTCACTAATATCTAGGTTTCTTTGAGACATTCTAACCAGACAGTTCTAACCCTCTACCCTTGACTACAGTGACTTTAATTTCTCTAAAATTCTAAGGGGACTTAAACAAGGCCCTGACAAGACTTTTAGTATTTTGGAAAGACCAATTTAGGAAAATCAGAATTCTAAAGGCAATTTAAGAGATCTGTCATGTGATCAGATGGTAACCAAGTAGTCCAGCAAATGCAAGTTTGTATCCCACAGCTGATCCACCAATGTAAGAAAGTGGCTCTGTATATACTGCACCAAAGTAAGGTTCAGTGTGTACAGAGTCCACTGCCCCCAGAGGTTTGGTAGAAGTTAAAGTTAGATATAACCTTACTCTCTAAAGTGTTAGCTTGGTTGAGCAGTAAGGCAGTATCAGAGGACAGTGTAAAGCATTTGTTGTACACGCTCAGTCAGCAAATGGTCTCACACACTCAAGAACTGAACTCTAGGCCAATTGTTTTGTATATAAAAATATATAGTTGTTTTATTTTAGAACCACAAGTAGGTATCAAAATACTTTCTTAGAATATGATGCTCTAGTTGAATACTTTCAAATAGTAATAGAGTTTTAGATGCAATAGTTACAGTTGTTGCAATAGGCAACACAAGTTAAACACAATTATAACATTGAGCTCAATGGGAATTTTTAAGTAAAGGCAATATCAATTACTTTGCATAGGTTTTTCTTACTCAGGACTGGATCCTGGATTCAGCCCTGGTGCATCTCCTGTAAACAGTTGAAAGAAATCGTTTTTGTTACACAGGCGATTTTTAAGGAATATTTGTATGTTTCAAAAATCGACACACAAGAATTTCTGGCAAAAACCAGGCAATGTTATCGAGGAAAATTTGGTTATCAGAAAATCGCAGTTATAATTACTTTTCTGGGTCAGTGCTGGGCACCAAGATCCAGCACTGGGATCTCTCCTGGTAACAGGTGAGTAATTTCATTTTCGTTGTTCGGCTAATTTTTAGTGAACATTTTAAAGTTTCAAAACTCGACAAAGTGAAACCAGTCAATGTTACCCTATGGAGAAAATGTAGGTTATCGGCTTTCAGGTAAGTGCTCGACCGGCAGAGTTAAGGTTCTGGGCATAGACTCTGGGGTCTCCCAGGGTCAGGTAGGTACAGTTGTTTCACCCTCAGCGGCACACGGGCAGCCGGGTGCAGAGAGAGTTAGGCCCAATGTTAGCCTATAGCGGGCAGGGGGCTTTTGGTTGGTGGCTGCTAGCAGGCAGGCCACACGGCTGTGGGAGCTGGGCTCCTGGTCACTTACACAGGGCAAGTGGGGAAGTAAGATAGGATAGATGTTGCACTTCCAGGGGCACTCGGGCGGCTGGGTGCAGGGTTCTTTTGGGCCGTCAGGCGCTCAATGTATTTCAATGGAGAAGCTGCAAGATGAACAAAGGCTGCAAGCTCGGGGACGGAGATTCTTCAGGTGCAACCACCACTTTGAGAGGTAAGTTGGGAAGCTGTAGGTTAGGTAGGCACCCAGGAGTTGGGCATAGGGGGCCGCAGGGTGCCGGGTGCAGGGGTGCCTTTTGGCATCAGGAAATCGTACCCTCTGCTGGTCGCGGTTGGGGGGGGGTCCCTGGTTCTGAGGCTGCAGGCATTGTCAGCAGCGTCGAGGAGGGTCCTTGGGTGCTGGATTCTTGGTCACAGTCACCGGGGGGACGTCCTCGTGGTCTTTGTTCACTCACGCACAGGCCGGGCTCGGCGGGTGCAGAGTGTGCTGGATTTGCAGTTCCTGGCTGGCACCAGGGGTTGTTGCTGTTTGAGCAGAACCACTGCTCGTGGGAGTCCCAGTCTTTAGATGAGCAAGGCAGTCAGGTCCTCTGGGTTTTCGAGGTTGCTGACCACTGGAGATGCCGGGGTTTAGCAGGAGCAGGTTCGAGGATCGACAGGCCTGTAGGGCTGGGTCCAAGTCAGTTGGTGCCGTCCTCTTGTTAGCAGCTGCAGGGCAGGTCTTCTTTCTTCTTGTTCTTCTTCTTGTTTCGGATTCGGGATCTGAGAAAGGAAAGTTCAGGGTGCCCCTAAATACTAAATTTAGGGGCGTTACAGGTAGGTAAAGGGCATGGACCATGGGTCCCTTCCCTGGGGTGGGTACACCGCCTATCCTGCCACCCTCCAGTGGGAGGGGAGCAGGAGCCTAGTCCTGATTGGGCAGGACTCCCCATCCTCAAGATGGTGAGAGCCCAGAGATGTGCTTCACCTCACCTCCCCCACCTGAGGGGTGGGGTTGGCAGAGGCTGGCACACCCCCTTTTCTCACTTGGGCTGTCCCGCCAGAGTGGGGGCTAGAACCGGTGGGGACCAGTTGCTGAGTACAGCAAGTGGTCTGGGGAGGCTCACAAAGGCAGCCTGCCTTTGAAGCTTCCCCCTGCCCATCCTCGGGGAGGAGACCTAGCACCTCGCCCAGGACGTACATTGTTGCAGGCCCAGGAGAGCGGATGGCTCTCTACCCAGGGGTCCAGCAACATGTCTGCTGGGTGGCAACCTAGGCAGCCTCTCAGGCAGGATGTGGATTGTGAGTTAGTTTCAGGGGGCAACTCTAAGTTGCCCTTTGTCGTGCATTTTACATTAAATCCCACACTGGCATCAGTGTGTGTTTAATGTGCTTAGAAGTTTGATACCAAACTTCTCAGTCTTCAGTGTAGCCATCATGGTGCTGTGGAGTTCGTGATGATGACCTCCCAGCACCATATACTCTTAATGGCAGCACTGCACTTACAGTGCCCAGGAATGGACCTGGGTACTGTAGGGGTACAGGGCTCATGCACCTGTACCCACACCACTGGCAAAGGACACCCAGATAGAGGGGTGACTGAGGTATGCCAGGGCAGTGTGTGTTGTGGGCATGGCACACAGGAATGTGTGCCATGTCGTCTCTCTGTTTTGTTCTGCACCAAGACACTCAGCCTGCAAAGGCAATGTGTGTGTGTCAGGGTACAGGGCCTCTAAAGGTGGCACAATAAGTGCTGCAGCCCTTAGGGGCCTTCTCTGGGTACCGAGGGTACCAATTACCAGGGGCTGACGTGGCCAGAGATGCCGATTGGGTTTAGGCTTCAATGCAGTTTTAGGGAACACAGGCCCTGGGCACCTGATTGGCAGGAGCCCAGGGCACACTCAGTCAAAGTGCATCAGCAATTCAGCAAAAAGTGGGGGCATACCATGCAAGAAAGATGGCACTTTCTCACACAAGCACAATGCCCTACCAAAGTCATTAGACTTACAGAAATAGATTGTGCAGCTCACACTAAGATCCTTCACTTGCAACTCTGCAAACATTTTCCGAGACTGGTATGCAGAAACTACTTCTGTTCCCCCGAAATCCATTAAGAGATTTGCAAGCACACGGGGTATGACGGAATGAGTGCAATATATATTTAATACAATACCAGAAACACTAGTTACGGTTAAAAAGACATTACAATCTTAAGTGTTTTGCCTAGGAATTTGGCCCCTATTGATGAATCCTCAGAAACATGGTGCTTGCTTAGCATTTTGGCATACCAACTTTTGTGCTGGTCTGTACAGAAAGTTAAGCGGTACGGCGGGGTTGGGGGGGAGCTAACCAAAGGCGTGTACTAAGTATGCTGGGGAGGTGTTGTTCGTGTTTTTTTTTTTTAACACAGAGCTTACATATAAAATATGAACCACCATGCCAGCAAGTTAATAGAATCAAGTTACCGTGAAAAGCCTTATCAGCTGATTTAACTTATTTGGGAGCCAGACACCCTAATACAAAGGGGATAAGCATTACAACCATACAGATAAAAAAAATAATGTTTAAATTTAAATACAGTCTGAGTTGCAGTAAATTGACAATCTCATTTTCATAATCAGAACTGCTCCAACTTCGAAAGTGCCGCGGTGCATTAGAGACGGATGAGGAAAGTAAGTTACAAAAATATAGGAAACTCTATTTTGGGAGAGCATAGAGACGGATATAAGGCATGGTGATTGCTGCTCAGCAGTTACAATGGTAATCTAATCACCAGATCCCATTTGAATTATGCACCAGCATCCACATGTGACTAAATTATGCAAACAGTGGGCAGTTATGAGGTATATGCGACTAAAATTCAATTATGTTGCAAAATCTCGCCAGATAATGGTAATATGAACAAGGCTAGTATACTAATTATCGAAAACTCTACTACAAAGACCCCGCATTGGAAACACTAACCAGCCTACATTTAATGTGCTAGATCAGGAAAAAAACTTAGCATGTTAAAGCCAGACACATGTAGGAAAGGCATTCTTCATCGAAGTCTGCCTTTCCTTGGTTACAGTCCAGTTTTTGTTTCTATGTGAAATGAAGGTTGCATGGCAAGGGAGATTCCACTTTAGTCCCATAATTTCTTTGATATAGAAATAAACAAAGGATAATAATGAAAGGTCTTTTGCCCCAAAAACGTCAGTTAAAGAAACAGAACTAATTAAGCCTGAATTACAGGCTGCTTGTTTTACCTTTAAAATAATTTTTTTTAAAAAGAAAAGAAAAAGACGACACGATGACAAGGGACTCCCATTTCACCCTCAATAAAAAAAAAAGCAAAACTAATGGGTCTGGTATTGCTACCAGCTTTTTGGCTCTCAATGTTTGGCTACAACCAAAAATATATTTACTAAAAAAGCACATATTTGGCACAGCAGTCCTGGCAATGTAGGGAACTGCTGTATGTAGATGTGATCGTTGTGTAAGAGTGGAATGACATCATTCACAACAAAGTTATCCAATGACTTAAGTCGGCAGACCCACTGCTGCACGCTGCAGTGGGCAAAAGCAAAAGGTGACTGACAATAAAAGACCAATGAATGAATAGGATTGAGTGCAAGTCACTATATGCAAGTATATTATACGTCTAATTTTAGTCAAAATCAAAAAGTATTGTCCAATACCAGACCTAAACAAACACTACTAGGTCCTGCTGACACGAATGAGAAGGCGTTCTTGGGGCAGGGCGTTTAGGGACAAGATGGGATGACAGGGAGATAGTGAGGAGCAAAATGGAGGAAGGCACTGGGTGGTGGGATAAACAGAGGACCGAGGAACAAGATGGAATAAGGAGCTAGATGAATGAGAAGAGACAAGGAAGTGGGAGGGGGGCAGAAGGTAGTAATCAAAATCATTTACATGAGGAGAGAAGGAAAGTTCTTGATTCAAGAGACAAAGATTTGTAGTTGTAAAGCATGCAATGCAGATACTCCATCTGATTAGGAAAGTTTCACTCAAACAGCAGCATCAGGTGAGAAATACTTCCCAGGGCTGACCCAAGATGAGATCGACAAACAGCCTTACAGAACAGTACTGTACACTAATCTTCTATGCAAGTCTCTTACTAAGACATAAAAGGAAAGATTACAAATGCTTAGGGTTCTTTTAAGCCCTGAATACCATTCTTCAAAGAACTGTTACGTTGAGAACAGGGTCTGATGAAAACGTGGATTACGAAAAAACTATTTTGTAACAGAGATGGGCCCCTTCATTCAAACATGTCTGAATTAGACCTAAACAAGTATGGAAATTGTTTATTCTTATAAACGAAAGCCCATCCCACCTTACTTTAACTGTCAGTATTACTTCTATCTGGGCAAAATCTTCCTTTTTAATGCTTAAAGAGGAGAGTAAACAAGTGCAAGATGATCAATTACCTTTGTTTCATCCACTAGCTATCAGTGCACAGAGTTAATTTTGAATACATTTGAGCAGAAAAAAAATAGAATGTTGAAAGGTACAACTCAAAAAGCAAGAGGAAGCGAAAAGGTGGTGAAGGTGAAAATGTTCATCAGTCGCCACAGGCAGTTAAAAAAACACACTGAATTAAATCCACTAACTCAAGATGCATTATTAGTTTACATAGAAATCAGGAGCAGAACCAGAACGATATGAGATAACAGGGTTACAGAAACAAATCCTGCAGTTATAATCAAAGCAAAACTAGTTTATGTTTTAACCCCTTCAGTGCCCATGACGAGCTGGACTCGTCATGGGCTGCGGTGGCGCTGTACCCATGACGAGTCCAGCTCGTCATGAACTCCGCCCGCTAATGGAAGGCGCGGCACTGGGCGGGGAAAGGGGCGGGCATGCAAGGGGTTAAATTAGGGCACTCTCTGAAACCGTGAGTTTGAATAACTATATTCCTCAATATGTATGTACTGTGGAAGAGTAATCTCTTACCCTCAGTCCATTCCCGCCAGTTTGTGGTTGGAGCAATAGTTAGCTTTGTTCACCTTTTAGGTGGCTTCCCTTTTATTAAACTACAAATGGTCTAAAATGCAGGGGTCACTTTAATAACAGGCATATATAATAGGACCATATCTCTCAACAGACAGGAAAAAGATCATAGCACACGTTTATATTTTAAGATTACACTAGTCAAAGATCCAATTTGGTACATGTAACTATACAAATGAAGTGGGCCAGTGTATGTAGCTTTTAAAATCCGTCCTCAAGGACACACTACACAACTTCAATCAGCTGTACATATAATGGCTGGCAAACAAAAGATGAAAGGAGAATTTTCCTTAATACGTAACAAACCACATGAGCCTGAAGGCACAAATCATTCAGGAAGACACTATAGTATGTAAAAACAATGGGGATTAATGATATCAAACCAGCAAATCCATGATGTGAAATCAGTTTCAAGAATTCTCTAAATAAGACTTATTAAAAATGGCTAAAATAGGACAGCCTAAAGTATACAAAAGGTGATAGATGGAATGCTTGAATTAATATCAGCCACTTGTAAACCCTACAGGGCCAAATCCCAGTCCAATGTTATTGGGAACACCATGCCACCTCAGTTTGAACCCAGCCATATGAAAATCAGTCTTGACCATGCTCCAACTGGAACCATCTAGCACACCCCCTGAACTGGAGCACAAGCAACCCAGGAACCGGTTATGTCCTAGTTTCACACATTGTCACTGGAACCAAGCTATACCTGGCTAATGAGCCCTAGCTAGGGTGAAACTGATCCTGGGATGCTTGTGTTCCACACCAAATAACATGAGGCAAGCAAAAACGACAACGCGGCAGAACAAAAAATATTGGGTGAGCATGGGATAAGAAAATGCCACTGAGGAGCCAAAGAACACCCTCATTAGGAAGTTGGCAAAGCAGGGTGAAGACCAAACCCTGGCAGGTACAAAGAATACACCGCTGAAGCAGACACAGAGAAAGAGAAAGCAAAGAAAATAAAGTTGCAAAATAGAATGTAACAATTTTGTGAGAAGACAAGCACAACTCGAGTACATACAAAATGAGAACTTTAAATCTATATAAACCTGTTTGACAGTGTTCTGTTTCTGGTCTGAAGCCTTTCCCAGAAACAGAAGTCTTCCAGAGGAAAACTGCTTGGAAGGGTCAAGGAAGTGGATTGGAGTACTAGATGAAAGACAGCAAAGGGGGACTCAATGCAGCCTCACTCCTTGGCAGCTGTCGAACTGACGGACCTCGTTACTCATTGAAACAGGGCCACGTTCATTGGGTTCGAATTGTATGCCTTGGTCCAAGTCACTGGCTTAGAGGGCCACAAAACAGACTGCAGTCTCACTGGCCGGTTACAAGCTCGTTCCTAATGCTCTGAGATAGGATAATTCACAAATTACTTACAGGGTGTTCAACAAAAAAAAAACAGGCCAATACAAATAGTCGTGTTCATTATAGGCCACGTTAGTGAAACATTTTAAACAAAGCTAGATTTCTTTACACATTTAGTAAATTCCTAACAGTGGATCTAAAAGCACAGGAAAACAAGATAAAATTATACCACCATTATGAAAATGCCCATATTTAAATGAGAACGGTGATCCCGGACACAGCTAGACTTCACTAACTTTAAACATTTTTTTAAACATTTAACTAACACAGTACACTCCTGTTTGAAGCAATCATCTGAGAAATGTGGGATTGGTTGCGAAAGCCATTTCTTCTGCAGGTGTCCAGCATCAAGACTGAAAAAACCTCATTACGGCAGTAATGGACATCTAAGAAGTGGCAGTAGGTAACCACAAGGGCAGCTGAGGACAAAAGGAGGCTCTGCCCCATAAACAAGATCCGACAGTATGGGGGCTGACGTATGCTGGAAGAGGGGCGTGGCAAGCTAAGAAGGGGCTGCAGACTGGCAGTGGAGAAGATAGGGGGAATTAGAAAGAAGAAATTAAAAACATGTGATTTCCGGTTACATGGCAGCTGTAGTGAGTAGCAAAAGATAAAGACTTAGGGGCAGATTTATGAGCCCCTTGCGCCACTTTTGCGTCACTTTTCCCATGTTAAAAGTGACGCAAAAGTGGCGCAAGGGGCTCATAAATCTGCCCCTTAGGCCCTAATTACGATGGCAGACGGACCGCCACAGACAGGCCATTGGTGGTGGTCTGTCCGAAATGCGGGCGGCGGTTGGATTCCTATCACTACAATGGAGGTGGTGTGCGCGGAGGCACCACCGTAGGGATTGGGTTGTCCCTTTCCGACCGCATTGTCATGGCGGTCCGAACGCCATACAAAGGCAGACAGAAACTGACTTTGAGGACCCCAAGCAGGGCCCTAGTCCCCTGTGGGCTACTGCTAAGTGGCCTGGGGGCGGCACATGTTGTGTTCTCCCACACACCCATGCACTGTGTGCTAAGCACCACATGGTGCCTGGCACTCAGTGTATAGATGCCCACAAAGTGTTGTTTTTTTTTTTAGTGTGCCACTTTTCCTGGGCCGCAGCACATGCTGCAGTAGTAAAAAACAATTTCTGACCACTGTGCAGGTGGTCTCATCATAATTGGGTGGGTGGGACTGCAGACTCTTTCTCGGACGGTCTCCTGCATGATACGATGACGGTCTGACCGACCACCATCATAATAATGTGCTAAGTATGCTGAGGGTATGGATTGGAGAGGCCACCAGAGAAGAGGGCAACGGGGGAAAAAATGATCCAGTCACAGCTCAGCGGCTGAAGTTTTAAGTGCCAGGCAACCTATGCATCAGATACACAATGTCTAAAGATAGAGGAAGAAAAGAATGACAACAGAAAAGAATAGGCCGCAATTGTTAACATGGTGTCTGCAGAAATAAAATAGTAGTGGCAAAGCCAATAAGTCTAACAGTTCCGTTAACAATGCAGATCAGCTTTCATGTTGCTTTTTGCTGATTCTGTTCACTTGCAGAAAATAAATTCCGTTTGCCAATGTTGTGCAGCATAAAAAAAGTGTGCTGGCATGCATACTCTTTATCAGTCATCAGGCAGGTGCATCCAGTATGATGTGGCCACTATTTACATACAGAGTAACAAAAAGATAAAACTATATCAAAGATCTTTGGGGAGACTGCAAAAGGGATACATCTCTGCACTGTCAAGCACAATGAGGGAGGTAGGGTGGCAAATTGTGTAACCAGTGGTGCTTCCAAAGCACAGTACACGGTCTAAAGCACTGAAACTGTTTTGAGTACGTCACAGAAAACTATACTGCCCCTACATAGTCATCTGCGTTCAATCTGTAGTGCAGACTTGCGCCCTCCAACAAACTGAGCCACTGTTCATAATAGATGAACCATAATGCATGTACATCTTGTGATCCCTGGAAAACACCCAGTCCGGTAACCTGCTTTGGATATTTAGGTCATCCCAATCATTAGTCCCATCCAACCTTTAAAAAAATTCAAGCGGATGAGTCATTAGGCTGGTATTCCCCATATGGCTCAGGCCTTAGTCGGTAATGTGAGGGATGCGCTGTCGGTTTGTGTCCGTCAGCCTATTATGCACTGTACTTTGAATCCCAAGCAGATTCCCATAAAACTGCTGATTCGTACCTACTTTGCTTCTGTGATACAGCTGCGTTAGAAGCATTTCACAAAACATCAAGTTAAAGTGTGCGTCTGCAGTATGTACCCGCCTTCCTTCGTTATTAATCTTTAGGCCTACAACAAACCACGTAACTGAAAAGTAACTATAAAATAAATAACAGAGCAGAACCAAGCAAAAGAGCAGCAACAAGAAACTCAGCTGTTCGCCTATTGAAAGTACTTCCGCGAGGAGAAACATACTTCTTTAGGGATTAAGGTCACATGTCTGACACCAGAAACAACTGGAATTTGTACACAAGCAATGTGTTTATCAAGTTAGTAGGGAATAGGATTAAAAGGAAATGAAAGAATACCACGTGTAGCGTAGGAGGGCTACACATTATTAAGAGCAATTAAGATGTATTAGCAGGTTGCGTTTCCGCTGCAGAGATCTTTGTGCAAACAGCAGCTACTGAGTACGATCCCCAGGAACGCTGTCACAAAACACATTACAAAAGAGTAACGAATGAGAAAGTTGTGTCAAAGCTCAACAAGTTCTTAGCAGAGCAGACTGGTGTTAACGGTCACAAGATAAATCAAACCGAAGTTGGGCAAGTAATGCGCTTAAACGTAGGCGGGTGCACGGACACATACTGAATGGTATCACTGGTTGACTTTTTACCCCAGCCTAGTTTAGTAACATTACGAAGTCAAATCCAACAAGCATCAATCTCTTAGCTTTATGGGGCCATGTGTTTCTAATTAGAAACACATGGCCCCATAAAGATAAGAAAGTGCTTTGCGACAGCAGCAAAGCAGGCGACCCAGTTGGATCGGAGGCAAAAGGGCGTCAACCAAAATCCCTAATTTCCAATGGCAGGCCACCGTTTAGCATAAACGGTGACGCCAGCCAATGGAAATGAAGGGCGGGGCTTCAAGCCCCCTTCTGAAATCCCTCTCTCACAAAATCTCTCGGCGAGGCGAGCAGCGCTTTGTGCTGCAACGCCACCCGAGACCTAAAAACAATCGAGAGAGTTTGAGAATGAAAGCTTGAAAGAAAAGAAACAAGCATTGAAAATGCAATATGTCTTGCCTTTTATTAAGTTAAAGCCATTTGCTTTGCTAATGGTATTGCAAATAGCTTTAACCTAATGAAAGGCGAGACCTATTGCATTTTAATGCTTGTTCTTTATAGCGCTAACCTCTACCGGAGTTATGAAAGCGCCGCAATGGCCGATCATGCTGGTACTCGATTCACTGTCACTCATGTCATGCCATCAGAATAAAGAGGGCTGACTGCGCATGTCCGGATTTCCGACAAGAAGTATACACAGATTTGGATAGAAGGCGCATATACCCACTGAACTTTCTTGCTAGTCACCAACTTGTATTTTCAGAAATCTCTTAACCTTTATATTTTGTATTCCAGTTACTGTTGCCAGGCTAAGTTTACTTCAGTGGAAAGGTATATTTGTTCCTGCTTTTACCGACATGGAAAAAACATCAGAGGAAAAGGCAGAGGCTGTCTAAGGTATACCAGCGCGTTTTAGTTCATTTCGCCCATGGCTTAAAAAATCATTTAGAATGCTATTTTTAAATGTAAAAACCTGTATGTAGTACAGCGAAGCTCCATTCGAAAAAAAAATTCCCATTTTTTTACGCAGAGATTGCATTTAAACGAAAACACACATTGTGAGCATTGAGCAGTTGCTGATTTGAACAAAGGTTCTGCATCACACTCTGTATGTTCATGCAGTTGAAACTGATGAAGCTATGCAAATTAGCTAATGTCTTTTCCCAGCATTTCGATGTCTCAGAGAAGTGATCTGCGACAACTTCTAACCATAGTATTTGCACGCACCTTAACAAATCGTTGTGGAGTCTGGCGGCATGAGGGTGGTTTCTCGCTTCCGGTCTGGTTCTTGTGGAGAGGGATGCCAGGCAGCACAGCCCCTGTGCCCTTATGCTGCTCCCCCTGGGTGGTCTGAGCGGGCCTGTGCTCTGTCGCCATCCAGTCCCCACTCGAAAGGCAGCGTCTGCTCTAGAAGTTGGGCTTGCACTCATGCAGCTCCCGGAAGGACTGAGCCAGCCCATGCCCTCTACCATGCAGCCCTCCCGGAGGGCGGAAGTCCTGGGCTCTGCTCACGCCGCGCAGAGGGCGCATGGGAATGTCCCACACTCTGGGCTTCAGGGCGCCCCAGCCAAGAGCCCCTTCTTAGAGTCCGGCTGAGCTCCGGGGCGACGAAGGCTCTTCCTGTGCCCCAAGCTCTCCTCACACCAGCGACATGACGGGGGGCATCTTGGGGGACTCCTCCTCCCAGGGCTGCAGGTTCTACAGAGCGAAGAAGGACAAATTGTGCAGGCACAGGAGTTCGAGCTGGATGAATTTGTTCAGGGACTTCTGGAAGGCGTCGTGCTGCAGCTGCAGCATGAGTCTGCTCGGCCTAACGCTCCTCCGCCGTCTGCCTCCTGCAAAGCAAGTAGCACGAAGGGGCATGACCTACCCTACGACCCGCTGCAGGGGGAGCACTACACGACGCCTCAGGGCTCCAACACCGGAGCGGTGCTGGTCGGGACTCTGCCACATCCATTCTAATTAGAAACAGATGGCCCTCCCTAAAGATAAGAAAGTGCTTCAAGACAGCTGTGAAGCAAGCGATGCAGTCTGGAGGGGCCGTCCCAAAAAGCGAAAGGGAGGCAACCCAAAAAACTTATTTCCAATGGCAGCCCACCGTTTACCATAAACAGTGATGCCAGCCAATGGAAATAAGGGCCGGGACTTCGATCCCTCTTTTCAAAGTCCTCTCTCACAAAATCTCTTGCCAAGGCAAGCAGCGCTTCGCGCTGCAACGCCACGTGAAACCTAAAAACAAGGCGCTGCATAAATCAGGGCAAAAACAAGGTAGTAGGGGTGGGCTGGAAGGAAAGAAATCCAATTGTAGTGTTGTCTGTTTCAGATGACTCAAGCGAGAGGCAAATATATAGACAACATAACATTGTGTGAAGTAGAAATGAGAAAGTGTAAACTGCTGTGAGCTTAATGCCAGTGCAGGAGACTCTCTCTCTCTCCTTTCCCCATCTGCGCCAAGTTGAGTACATGCTCGGGCAGGTTATTAGTGGGCATTGATTGCTTCTGCTGGCAAAGATCAGGTTAGTCCACCTAATTTGAGATTATTATTGTAAACCAAGTAATGGTGGGACACTCCACATAACTGACGCAGGGTACCCATGGACAATTTGACCAGCACATTGTCTGATTTGCTGACAAAAGAGTTAGATTCACAAATTGAATACAGAAGGTTGCTTGAGGAAATGGCAGTTGAAGCCAGACTTATCCTCAACTTGCCCAAACTGACCCACATCCCCCCATATCTTAGGAACCTCCACTGGCTTCCCGTCCAGAAGAGATGCCATTTCAAGATACTGACACGCTTAAAAAGCCCTCCATGAAAAAGGACCAGCATACATGAACCACCGCCTTAATTTCCACCAACCATCCAGAGCCTTCACTCTGCCTCCTTAGTCCTCTCACAGATGCCGCACATCCGCCAAAGCCACAATGGAGGCCGTTCCTTTGCCTATCTCGCCGCCAAGTCCTGGAACGGCCTTCTCCTCCACCTCTGAACATCCCCATCTCTGGGCAACTTCAGGAAGAGACTGAAGATCTGGCTTTTCGACTGAGGCCAGATAACTAGCGCCTGGATTACCTAATGGGTGGCAACCTGTGCTGTTCAAATTCGGGGCTGATTGATGTTAAAAAAAATATCTTCTCCAATGAGGTACCTCCAACAATAATAAGCACCTGTATCTGGGGCAGTTTAACACGTTAGTGCTTAAAACCAATGGACCCAAGTCAAAAAAGACCACTTTTTTAATGTGGACTCAATGAGTTTAATGGTGGTTTGTCTGGCATCTATAAGAGACCTACTGATTTGTGCATTAATATAACTGAGGAGGATCATGGATGGCCACTAACTAAACATTTAAACCTCAGAGGAGGGCAAAGATTATGTGACTAAACTGTACTCCTGAAGGCCCTTACAGTAGAGAGTACCTTACTAACTCAAAGTTCTACACGGATATGCTAGTGCCTGATAGCAGGTCGATTACTCTTGTGGACGAGAGAGACCGGTAGTGCACTGGAAATTCTGCAACTAAAGAAGCTACAGGTGTTAGCCAGACATCTTATTTATTCAACTAGTAGTTGTATATAATGTGGACCAGATCCAAGGGTGACAGAACACTATACATAAGAATTAGAACAAGTGGTAGCAGAAGTTAAAATATTAGGAGAGAGGTCAGCGGAACAAATCTGCACAAATTCCTGTATCATGGGATCAATACAGTATGCTGTAAGTACATTATATTTGTAAATAAAACAAATTATGTAAGAGATCAGGTTATTCCGAGGTAGTGGCCCCTCATTTAGACTTGCCAGCAGGGGCGTAACAAAGGCCCTGGCAGACCCCGCAGTGCGTGGGGGGCCCGAGGTCCAGGGGGCCCCCTCAGGAAAGTATGCTGGCCTGAGAGCTCCTGATTGAGCCGGAAGGGGGCCCCTCCATGTACTTTGCAGGGCGCCCCCTCGAGTATCATTACGCCACTGCTTGCCAAGACAGCTTTACAGATTTTAAGGATCCAGACCTACATTCCAAGTACAGAATATTGTTCTGTGGAAAGAATGGCACAGGTGGAAATTTTTGACTTCGCACTTGCAAAATATCCATGCAGATAGCAATAATCTGTTCTTTGGAACAATTATGCACCATACCTAAACACAAGAGGTGATTTGTTTGTGAATGGTCATGGTTTTAACTTGGTAATTGGCATACCTTACCTGATAGAGCACAATCCTGTCATCAATTGGGGCCCTAAACAATTCAGTGAAATCAGAGGGGTGTCACTTCCCGTGGTGGGAAAAAGACATTTAGACCTAATCCACTGCTGTCGGGGACAAGAACTATGCATATGTTTTGCCTGACGAACAAGTAGATTCTTTACTTCCTTGGCTTATCCTTTGGCGCCCCCCTCATTGACCTACGCATGACGAGTGGACCTGTTCGACACTATCTGGTCCCTCTTCCTTGAACAAGGAAGAGACCTCGCCAAGCCACTTGCTTTTCCACCCCATCCCCGCCCGCTCCCTTCACCCCCTCCATCTGCATCATACAACGGACCGCAAGGTGGACCGAGCTCTCCACTATCCTTCTCTTCCTTCACCCCCCTCCCTATCAGCTCCGCGCTCAACCTTCTCTATGGTTCGGACCCAATATCTGAGCCTCCCACATTTCTGTTGGCTGTGAGCTGCTCTATACCATATAATGCTGTTCTGCTCAGCACCTACGAGATGTTTCCCTGCTGAGAATGCCTGCTTTTCCTTGCATTTGTACAGACGGGATGCTGCTGCACTTGCTTCAAGTTCTTCTATTGGTTGAACGGACAGATCTGATCAGTTTCCGGTCCCTCATTTTGTGTTAGTTTTATTTTGTTTTGCTTCTGTAATGTGCTTGCTGGGACGGTGGCCAGGCTGTACCCACCATACCCCCTGTGAGGAAATTCAATTCTCGATCTCGATCGTATTGACCCGCCATTTTGTGTTGCCCTCACTCAGGCAGCACGACGAACGAAGTCTTTTCTGCTTTTCCTGCAGTATCGTGTCAAAATAGCCTTCTGCCTCTGTTTACAAAGCTGGTGTTAGGGACTGGCCGAGTACACTAATCCCTGTCTGGTTTTTCTAATCCCTGTCTCAATTATCTGTTGGTTCACACTATTCTCCTCTGACTTTATCTTATCTTCTGGCCTTCGCTGTCCTCTGCTCGTATTCTCTTGTTTCACAACTGTCCTCCAAAACACACAAATGTATCTCGCCACCTGCGAGTCAGCTACAGACACGTTAATAAATTAACCCGTAAGGAGGAGCGACAAACACAGTTGAAGGAGAGGCTTCTTCGGGTTACTCGATACTTTATTTTACATTCTTTCTATTGGCTACATTTTGTTTTTAACATTTTCTTATTGATTCTTCATGTATGTATTGGGTGTGTTTCTGGTTAATCTATATGCTATCTACATACTATATAAGATTGTGCGCCACGGAGTGAAGTGGCAGTCTCCTGAGAACATACCGTGTGTACTTCTAGGACAACTGTACTAGCTGCAGCTAATAAATCTGATCTTTTACGCCGACAGAGTGTCTCCGTGTCTCTGTTAGCTGAAGCAGGAGAACCCAGGAGATTAAGGCGTACCCTGCGCCGCCAGGCCCATAAGGTTCCGGTTCTTCACCTGTACTGCGGAAATGTTCCTCTTAATATTCATTAAAACTTTTTTTAGGTCTCGCCTAGCGAAAGCAGCGCATGCGCTGCTCTCGCTATTGCGAGTACCTTTTGTAATCGATTCTCTGATAGCCTTACATGCACGCGCAGGGATGGACAAAGATAGCTGCTCTCGCCATTTATCCAAACCTACCAGCATGCGCGTGTATGTAAGGACGGTGGACAGCCAGCTTCCATCTTGTTGAACATGCGTGCTTTCACTTTAAACATTGGCGTGCTTTCACATTAAATGGCCGACCTCCCTTGTTGATGATATGGTGAGAAAATAAAATAAGGAAAAATACTATACAAATGTAAAGAAGCTCATTATACATTAATTTGGCCTAAGGTTTTGCTCGACAACATGATTTATCAAACATATTTTTTATTCAAGTTTGGATTTAAAGGGTGACTCAATCAAGAAACATGATATTTAAAAAGCTATTTTGTCATAAAACGTCATCCACTCCATATAATTTCACCATTATCGACAAAAGGCTACGAAATATATGCTCGAAGAGGAAGTGAAACATGGAATGAACTGCACAGTGATAGCGGATGCAGGGCTCGCTCGTGAGCAGCACTGAAGGCACGGAGAGACACGCGCCCTGTCACCTTTATTGATGCACGACGTTGCAGAAATGTGTTAATATGGATTTATGGTTAGACTGATTACCATATAACTATAATTCATCAGCATACGTAGATTCTCTCATGCACGTTATAAATAACTTTTCATCCGTATGAAATTCGGTACAGGCAGCCCGTGTCAGACAGGTCTCGATTACAGCGCCAGTGACTATCCTATCCTCCATAAATAACTATTAAGGCTGCGTTTTACTGGAACGAATTTACTGTCTTCTCAGTGTCGAGAAGGACCACAGGAGGCCGCGTCTTCTGGAACGACGTAGAATGCCACGCCACGAGCCAGCCTCGGGCACACAAATACCAGCCCGCGTACCACGCCACCTCAACACGTGACTCAGGCGTTATCTGGTAGCTTCTCTTCCTGAAGAAGAGCAGGCGGAGAAGACACATATCAAAAGGTGGATCAAGGGTCAACTAATGAGTAGCTGCCTTTAGTCTGAGTGGCACAAAGGAAATGTACTCTGGTCAGAAAGGGTATAACAAGCATTGGAAATGCAATAGGTCTCGCCTTTGTTTAAGTTTAAGCCATTTGCTATGCTAATGGTATTGTATAGCAAAGCAAATGGCTTTAACTTAATGAAAGGTGAGACCTATTGCATTTTTAATGCTTGTTTAAAGATGGCTCTTTATACAGTATACTAAAAAGAGGTATACTGTGCAAAGAGTCAGTCTAGGTATTCCCGTATAAGTGGACAGGGGCTTGCTCTAGCAATCCCACGGTGCTCTTCTAGGGGGTAGTGTGGTCGAGCAATCTTAGGCGTATCAGAGAGAAGTGTTAAACATTTGATGCATACACACAGTCAATCAATGATACACACGACTCAATAAGGAGTTCAGCACCAATTTATAAACATAACACGTATTTTTATATAACTTTAGGCCCCAAGATCATCCAAATCAGGTAAGTATATTTCAGGTTATAAATTTTTACAGTTTTAAAAAATAGACACAGTGTAATTTTTTAAGTGGTAATGTTATCCAATCGAGGAAAGACATAAACTGCATACAGGTTCTGCACAGCGACTTACGGGACCAATTATCTGGACTTAAGGTAAGTATGGGGCAAGTTCCAAAGCAGCACCAACAGGTCACCTCTGGTGGCAACTGGGGCAGCCGGTGCAGAGATGCCCAATGTTATACCAGGGGGGAAAAGCATGTACTGCATTCGGGCACTTCACGGCGACTTACGAGACCAATCTCCTGGACTTAAGGTGAGTATGGGACAAAGTCCAAGGCCACACCAAAAAGTCACCTCGGGAGGCTCTGTGGCATCCGGGCGCAGAGGTGTGTTTCAGCGTCGGGTGACCAATGTTATTGTATTGGGGGAAAACATTTTTTTTCTGAGTTCTGTGTAGCACGACTTGACCCGGAGGTATGAGAACGCTTTACAGCATTGGCATAGCAGCAAATACATGAGTTATGTTGATAGTAAATATAACTGCAAAGTGATAGAGTGAAAACAATGTAGATGTCAGACATTCGGTTGTGTTGATGATACAGGTTTGACGTATGTACAGTGTATACATTTAAAGTACTTTACCAAGTTATCACAGCAGCAGGTGCACAGATTACATGAGGAGCAAATCCAATAATACATAATGACAATAGATAAAGAATTTGTTTTGATGAAACAGTAGTATATATAGACTATAATTGAGGTAGAGACGGTATATATAAATAAGACGATATTTGGGGTGGTTGCATTCTAAATATATATTGCGCCTTACAGAATTAGCAAATCAGTAGGTGCACTAGCTACATGTGGGGTTAAAAAAACATAAAAAGAATATATAAAGGAAATTTGCGACCGACCGTGAAATCAATGGACGATATACCTTCAGAAGTATCTATAATAGTATGTTGTGCAGGTGCAAAGAGTAGAAGCACAGTTTTCCACACGGTATTGACGTTCAAAGTTATTCATCGGGTGAAAGGTGAAACAGACCAGTCTGTTGGTTTAGGGTGGAGGGTTTAGATATTTGTTGACGAGAAGAAGTTTCAGTTTCTTCTTGAGGTGAGGTAATAAGTGATTGTCACGTAAATCCTGAGGCAATGAGTTCCAGATTCTTGTCGCATTACAGGAGAAGGAGCTGGTGCGAAATTTCTTTTTTGGGAATTTTGGTGGTATCAAGAGGAGTCTGTGAGAACTTCAGAGAGGCCTCTTTTGATCGGCTTTTGATAATTTATTTATGAGGTAGACTGTTTTTTCCGGGTAGAGAGCTGTGCAAGCAGTTTTGAGTATAGCTCTTGCCTCGACTGCTAGCTAGTTGAGTTTCCTGAGAGTTGGAGTGATGTGGTTGAAGTGGCTCTCCCTCAAAAGTAGTCTAGCTGCTGTGTGAAGTTTGGCTTTCCGAGGGGCTAGGTGTGTTTTTGTGGCACCCATAATCATTGCGTTACTGTAGTCTAACTTAGAGAGGACTAAGGATTGCAACACAGTTTTTAGGTCTTAGATGGGAATGAAGGGTTTGACTTTAAGGTGTTTCAGCGTGTAGAAGACACTTTTGGCCGAGGCATTTATATGCTCTTTCATGTTCAGGTGACTGTCAAGTGTAAGCCCCAGAGATTTAACAGAGTTGAAGATAGAAAGTTTGCAGCTTAAAGCAGTTAGGTTGTCAAGCCATATGTCTACGGGGAAGTATTTTCCTTTGGTTTGGATACAAAGGAGTTCGGTTTTGTTTGGGCTGAGCTTAAGATGGTTGGACAGCAAGGATTGAACTGTGCAGAGGCTGCTCTTTAAGTGCTAGATGTCTGTGACTAACCAGCTTTTCATGTAAAGTTGGATGTCATCTGCATAGAGGTGGTAGGCAATTCTGGCTTGCTTAAGGATCAATACAAGGGCTTCAATATAGAGATTGAAAAGGGCAGGAGAAAGGCTTGACCCTTGAGGGACTCCTTGTGAGACTGGTGTTGCTTTTGAGGTCGAGTTGTTTAGTTTGATTAGATGTGAGCATTGTTTTAGGAAGGGTGTGAACCACTGAAGGACAGTTCTGTTGATGCCAGCCCACTGCGAGAAGGCGTTTTGGAGGATGTCTTGGTTGACGGTATCAAAGTCAGCCAGGAGATCCAGGAGGCAGGCCTGGCCGTCATCCAGAGATCTGTGTAGCTCGTCTGAGATGCTCAGCATTGCAGTCTTCTTATTGCAGCCTTTTTTGAACCCATATTGGAAGGTGTTGTGTAAATTGTATCTTCCAATATTGTTGATGAGTTGTGCAAGCACATATTTTTCGATGGTTTTGGCTAGGAGAGGGAGGTTAGTAATTGGTCTGTAGTTGTTCATTCAAGCTGTTCTGGTCAGCGTCTGGCTTTTTGATGAGGGGGGTCACTTGACACAGTTGGGGGGGGGGGGGGGGGGGAGTGGCATCGAGCTGCCTGATATGGAGGAGTTGATTTTGGTCCACACCAGAAAGATGATGTGACTGAGATTTTTTACCAGAGCCACAGGGAGGAGGTCGGATATGTGCGATGTCGGCTTCATGCTGGTGAGTAATTTAAGGACTTTTTCTTCAGGGATATGGTTGAATGTCATCCAGGTTTAAAAAAAAAAAAATTTTGATTCCTCATCAGCCTAGGTCCACAAAAGGAATAAAGAAACGGACCTCCGAGGTCTCCCTGAATATAGCACCCTCCGGAGCCCTTTTGTGTTTAGACCTAAGATACCTTGCTTCTATTACTCCGACCATAGGAAGCCCATCAAACGACCAGACCCTCTCAAGGCCGCCACCGGGGTAGTCAATCAAACATGAAATAAAGGCCTAATCATAGGACAATAGTTGTTCACACATTACAAAGGGGTTATCCAATTTTTAAAGGGGAGCCAGAACTCATTACGCCTGAGCGTTACCGCTCTGTCCATCTTAACTGTATACTTTACAGAAGCTAACCATTCTACTTTATTAGGGGAATAGCTTTAATCCAATATTTACAGATTTCTCTACGGGCAAGCAATATTAAGTAAAAAATATATTTTCCTGTGTTTTGTGATAGTGTTTCATAATTAACTGGAAGCCCAAAAAAGACAAGGGATATGCTTACCTGGATCAGTTCTCCAAGTATTAAAAATATTGTGTTACTCACATCCTGCCAAAACTCTCGTAGTGCCGGGCAATTCAAGAACATATGTTCATCGTTACTTTTCTCTTCCCCACACTTAGGACATCTCGGCATAGCGCCTTTTGCAAATTTTGCAAGCTTATATGGCGTCTAATTCACCCCGTGGAGTCAAGAAAGGTGGTTCCACCTTAAATTTGCGGCACGTACTGTGGAGTATAGCATGTTACAAGATACTTGCCATAAGTCTATGGACTGCTCTCCCGGCAAGCTCTTTTCCCACAGTGTTGCTGGCAGAATAAAGTCTCCATCCGAGCACTCCACTAAGCTCCAGTACCATCTTGACACCTCTCTTCCATGGGATCCTTCCAATTTTATTAAGGATTCTAGTACATTAGATTGTCCTGCACCTAACCCATCCGTGAGGCTCCAACATTTAATTTTCAGGTATTTAAATTTTGACAATTGCCCAACCGCTATCTCCTGGCCCTCCTCCCAGGATCAGTACTCCATCAACCATCAATTGATCCCAGGTGTTTATCCCTGCTTCTTTCAAGGGACGAGCCAGGCAGTCCTTTGACCCTTCCAGGGAGCCCGGAGAGTCTCAAACAGGGGCCAGACCACTGTAATAGCTTATATCCGAGTCTCTCCTGATTTTATACCAAGTTAATGCAAAACTTTGCAAAGTCTTAAGCTTTACTTTTTCGAAATAGCGAGGATCACCATATTTATATATGAACTCCTGCTTGCCCCCTTGTACATAGGATAACATGGCGTTAAACATTCTCCCAATATCAGAGCTATCTGGCTTACTTAATAAGCACTTTCCTCCTTTTAATAAAAACACCCAAGCATAATAACACAAATCCGGCAGTCTTAGCCCTTCTTTATCAAACTGCTGTCTAAGCTTTTTCCAGGCAATTCTCGTACCTTTCGACGCCCAGATGAAACTCGTTATTTTGGATTGGGATTTTTGGAGCCAAACTTCCTTAAAAGCCAAGGTTTACTCTGCTGTAAATAGTTAGAGGAAGGTGAGACCAGCTAAGTAAAAGTTTCCCTACTGCTTTATTAACCTTTTGGAAGTTCTTTTCGGGGATTTGTTCTATTTTCTGTACAATTTGAATTCCTAGATATCTCATCTCTTCCCTTACACAGATTAATTGCGAGCCAATATTCCACTTCATCACAACTGTTTTGTTTTCATTGATTTCATACCCCGAAATCCTCCCAAACTGGGCTGCCAGGTCATACACTATTGGCAGTGCTGTATTAAGATCTGAGGTATAAACTACTAGATCGTCTGCGTAGAGCCCTACTTTTTTCTCCCACTCCTGAAATCTAAAAGGTTGTATACTCTCATGGCGCCTTATCTTTTCGGCTAGTGGCTCGATGTACAAATCAAAAAGTAGGGGAGACAATGGGCATCCCTGCCTGGTTCCCCTATAGATGTTAAAACTATTAGAGACTTTACCATTCACCAAAACCCTGGCAGTCGGATTCTTATATAAAAGAGCTATTGCCCTACAGAAGTTTCCCCCCAAATTAGAAAGCTGTAAAATTTCCAGTAGATAAGACCAATTAACCCGATCAAATGCTTTAGTCGCATCTACCGTAATAACTGCTAGTGGTATTTTGAATGTAGTTGCTATGTCAGCAGCACCAATTAGGTTATAGGTTAATTCCTTGATACCTCTGCCACGCACAAAGCCCTTCTGATCCTCATCTAGCAAATGTCTAGTACTCTACTCAGTCTATCTGCTAATACCTTCGTAAAGATCTTGTAATCTGAGTTAAGCAGCGAGATAGGCCTGTAAGAGTCACAACGGTTAGATGGTTTATCTACCTTGAGGATCAGAGTGACAGTGGCGTCGTTCCAAGATTCAGGGAGATCCATACCCCCTTCAAAATTCTCAGTAAACAATCTAACCAATACTGGGACAAGGAATTTCTCCAGTTTTTTGTATATCTCTACCGGGATACCATCTGGTCCTGCTGCCTTATTCGCTTTCCCGGGTTTAATAACATTTCCAATCTCCAAGTCTAGAATTGACCTATTCACCTCTTACCTTTGGGATTCAGACAGCTTATGGGAAACTTCCTGACCCAACTACTCTGACACTTTCTCTCCCTGCATCACTAGATTTTCAGAGTACACTTCCCCAAAATGATTGATCAAAGCCTCTTCTATATCTTCCCTTGACCTAGCTAGGTCTGCTGACCCATCCAACTTTAGTTCTTTAATAAAGTTTTTTACTTGATCGTTTTTTACCTTCAAGCGAGTAGATTGCCACAACCTTCTCCATAGTTAAAATGGGCCAATCTGCTCGCTTGCCATCTCTCCTGCACCCTTCTTTCAAAAATGCCTGCTAACTCAACTTTAAGGACCTCGATAGCAGCAAACCCGGACTCCTGCATTATTTCTTAATCCTGAATCTTATGTTCTACCTGCGTGATCTGATCTTCAATGGTAAGAATTTCAGTCCTCCGTTGCTTATTTTTATGGGACTGGATAGATGTTATCCTCCCTCTTAAAAAGGCCTTATAAGAATCCCATACTATACCTAATGGGGCACTATCCAAGTTCTGCTCAAAAAACCATTGAGATTCCACTCCCAATTTTTCCATTGTCGCCTCATCGGCCAACAAGGTACGGTCAAAGGTCCACCTTCTTTGGTGCACCGTGTTTGGGGGAGCCAAACATAGAGAGATGGCGGAGTGATCCGACAAATGAGATCCCACATGACTAATATCCTTAACATGGCCCTGTATAGCTTGATCAATCAAAAAATAATCTATTCGTGATTGGTGACCATATTTTTTATTGTTGAACGTAAAGCGTTTTTAGGGACCCCTGCCTTTCCCGCCAGATGTCACACCAACCTAAATTCTTTATTGAATTTACAATTAGAGAGCATGATTTATTATGCGCAGTTACCCTACTTTTAGTGGATCGATCTAACCTGTCATCTAGAACCACATTGAAATCACCTGCCATTATTATAGGGTCTGGGAAGTCCAGCAGTTCCAAGAGTAAATTGCTAAACAGAGTAGGATTATCTAAGTTTGGGCCGTAAAAGCTTACCAACGTGTAGCTCTGATTATAACATCTCATTTTTGCTATTACCCATCTGCCTAGCTCATCTGTTCTACTATCCTCAATGATTATCTGCGGATTAGATTTTACAAGAATCGCCACTCCTCTTATAGTGAGTTGATGGTGCGTGCATATTACTTTCTACAGCCATCTTCTAGACTTAAAAATCTACAATGTTTCTTCACTCGTTAGATGCGTCTCTTGGAGAAATATAATTTGGGCAGGGTTCATCCCTTATATATTGCAAAATTTTTCCTTCCTTTGCCACACCCTACGGGCCATTAATGTTACAAGATAAAAAAAATCCCTCTGGGCCTCCCTACTGATACTCATTTTTATTCCTAGCTTGCTCCCAACCCTTGCAACCAGCGTTCATAGACATCAAAAAAGGACAAATATTTTTTAGTATTTTTTTTTTTGTCGTCCAGGTTGCAACATTTTTCAGTTGCAAAGGGTTGAGAATGGAGTACTGTGTTGCTGGGAGTGGGGGACAGGCATCATTTAGGGGAAGAGTTTTGGGAGGACCCTTTTCACACACTGGGGCATCCTTGGTGCAGGGTGTGGAGGTGGGTGTTTTAAGAGAGAGTTCAAAGTTAGTTATTTATTCAGAGAAAAATGCAGCAAATTCTTTGCAGCGCTTGGTAGAGTTATTTATTGATTGTTGGGGGGGTAAAGGAGGTTTGGTGCTTGAAGATGTTGAAGAGGTCTTTGGATCTGTTTCTAGACCGGTCCATTTGCTCTCGGAAAAAGGATGCTTTTTCCCTGAAGATGTGTGTTTTTGTATTTTAGTTGTTAAGCCCAGAGGATTGAGAGATTGGTTAAAGAGGGCTGCTGCCTCCAATTTCTTTCAGCCAGTCAGAGTTGTCTCCTCTCATTGTTAAGTTGTTTATTGAACCAGGATCTAGAAGGGATGGTTCTTGATTTCTTGAGTTTAAGAGGGTCAACTGAATCTACGAGGTCTGCTACTTTTGTGTTGTAGTGGTAGGTAAGGTCGTCGGCAGAGGAGAGATCAAGTGGAGGTATGATTTGGGAACTGATTAATGCTTCTAACTTAGCCTGGGGGATATGGTGTATGTTCCTTACCCAGTGCTTGGGCCAGTTGGCGTGGGGTGTGCCTTTAATTGGGTGGTGTTGAGATCAAAGAGGAATAGATGATGATCAGTCCAGTTGAATGGTAGGATAGAGAGGAGGGATAGGATTTTATGTTGCATCAGGGGTCGAACACTTGATATGCGTTTGTTTATTGCAGTGTTCGGTGAGATCGTTAGCTTCCAGGAGGGTGGATAGGGCTAGCGCTGTAGGATCTTCAGCATTATTCAAGTGCAGGTTTAGGTCTCCTAGACTAATATCTGTGCTACCTTTTAGCGAGATTTGCAATATTAGGTCCATTAGTTGTTTGCTGGATTGTGGGTTGTTACCTGGAGGATGGTACATGACGTTAAGTTTAATAGGGTTGGGGCCCTTAGGGGAGAGCTGAACTCATAAGTATTCAAAGATTGGGTATTTCTTGGTGTGGAATGGAGCTAAGCAAAGGTCGCTTTTATGTATGATGACTACTCTACCACCTCTTTGCTACTTTCGGTCGCAGCGAATAAACGAGATGCCTGGTGGGGTGAGGAGGTCGAGGAGAGGGAATGAGTGGTCTTTTAGCCAGATTTCAGTAAGAAAGCAGATGTCAATGTTACATTGCAAGATAGTTTCGGCTATTTCAGTGCCATGCTTGACTGCTGATCGACAGCTTAGCAGCATGCAGCAAAGCATAGGTAATGGCCGCTGATCAGGCTGGTTGGGTTGGATGGTAGTTAGTTGGACGGGTGGCCCAAGTGGGCGAGTGGTGTCCAGCTTCCTATTCGTGCCAAGTATGACCGGGATCTAATGATGACAGGATTGGCTTGGGGCATTGTCAAGAGTGTTGCTTGGCCTTTAGGTTTTCTCTGTGACATTCCAGTCATGGTGCATCTAGGTTTGAGGTGGAGATAACTGTAGAGGATCGTTTGTCCAGAAGTGAGCGATGGGAGGTCCAAGTGAGTGTTAGTGGCAGGATCGGTGTCCCCCCCTTAGATGTTTGGGGTTGGGGAGGAAGTAGCTGATGTTTGCGTCTGTCTGGATTAACAACATTTCTTCCAAAATAGTGTTGATTTTATGTTCTAGAGGTGCTATTATAAGAATCAGTTGAATGACGGTTAGGTCAGTAGTGGAGGGGGGAGTATGCTGTAGCTCGTCGGAGTCTGCTATTCTGGGGAACAGCTGAGAGACGGTTTGGTCAGTAGAGGAAGGGTGTATCCTAGAACTAGTTGGAGTCTGTGGTGGATGCTTAGGTGGAATCCTGCTTATGATGGCGGACTGAGAGGATGCAGGTGTAATAGGTTGCTCCAGCTGTCCAGTGGAGGAGTGCCAAGGGTAGATGGAAAACGATTCTGATAGCAAAAACGTTGCATTGGGGCATCTGGTAATGGAGGGGGCTGTGTGGGGGGAGGAGGTGGAGATAGTGCAAAGACGATTGGGAGTAGAAGGACCAGCAAGTGGTGATGAGGGTGCATGAATTAGTTCTCTGGGAGAAGGTGGGGGGGTTGAGGTGGAGCCAGATGGCATGGAGGCGCAGAGCTTAGCGAAGTGGCGATCAAAGATGGTAACATTTGGTTCAGATGCTTGGATTGGTTATGGACAAATCTCCCCTAAAGTTCTGGGATGGGGGATATAGAGAACTTACTTCCATGAGGGATGTTGGTGGTATCGATTACGTGAAACTGTTGTCGGAAGTTTTCGCTCCATTTGGCGGGTCTCTTAGTATAGAAGACGAGTCAGTTGTAAGGCCCCAGTGTGCTGGGCTGTAGAAGATGTCAGTTATAACAGTCTCAGGATGTTCTTTGAGGATTTTGTGCTTGAAAGTAGCACTTTCGAGGAGGTATCGTGGAAACTTAGAGGCAGATTTACAAGCCCCCTGCACCACCAGTACGTCACTTTTTGTGACGTACTGGTGGCACATGTTACTGCTCCATATTTACAAGGACAGGAAAAGCCACCCTGCATAGCTTTTCCTTTCCTTGTAAATATGGCCCCTTTACACACAGCACTTTGCGTGAAAGGGACGTTCCATGGGTGTAGCTGTGGGTGTTCCCACGCAACACCCGTGGAACAAGACACATTTCCAGATTTACGAGGAATCGTAAATCTGGAAAAGCTTCTGAATGCTACGCCACCCTAGGAGTGGCGTAGTGAGGCACAACGAGGAGAAATGTTTTAATTTCTCCTCGTTTTTTCATCTTTCAATGCATGCTGCATTCTACAGCATGCATTTTATGCTACCTCATCGACAGTCACATCGTTTGGGCTGCTTCCTTAGTTGGATACTACTTTGGGCTACCCCTACAATTGAAATGTATTTTGAGGTATTTCTTCAGTAGGGCTTACACCAGTGACCAATCTCGACTTACTGTTTGGGCCGCCTTGTAAGTTTGATTGTATTGTAGGCTTCTTCTTTTTTTGCCATACATTCTCCAAATGGGAATAATTCAATGCTGGATCTTACTTATCCTGGTATTCTACACCTATATTGCTGTCTTTCTTGCTTATAATGTCTATATGCGCATACTGCCACACATGCTTTTAAGAGGCTCTGTTTACCATACACCAATATTGATTTGATGCTTGAATATATTTACGCCCAACCTTGGTTCTTGTCCACTTTTCTTCATTATTGGCTCGATGCTTGAACATATCCGAGTCAGATCCTTGTATTGTTCAACTACAGCGTTATCCTGTGTGTTTACTGTGTCTCTGTGCACATACTTCTTCATATGCTTCTATTATTTATTGACTATACTGTGACTTTTACATAATCTGCCTCACACCAGTAGGAGTGCCCTTGCCTGTCCGTTGTTTTTCTTGTCTATGTTTACCCTGATACCTTCCACATTCTTTACATACAGATAATATATATAGGCCCTAGAACTGCATAAATCTCCCTGACAAACTTGCCTACAAACCCACTGACACCTTGACCATTGAGATTTTGAGAATACAAACTGGCTCACCGGTGCTCCTAGGCAGTCAAGATAAGCAGGTAAGTGTGCCAACAAGGGATTTACTTATGTGAATAGTTTAAATTGTTTTGCTTTTTGGCTCGAAAAAAGTTTTTATAATATACTTGTAAATTGATTTCTTTAAGAGGAATTTTCTGTGAATAAACAACTCACATATAATTTCGTTTTCTAAAAGTATGAAAACATCTACATATGTCAAATATGAGAAAAACATGAATCCCAAAAAAAAATAAAAATATATATATATATATATATATATATATATATATATATATATATATATCAAGAACACGGGTGTAGAGTGAAAAAAGACTTTATCTTAAAAACATATTCAGGGGTACTGAAACATTGAACACACAACGTAACAGGAAGTTGCATACATAAATTGCTGTTTCTTGTACTTCACAGTAACAATTGTGTACACTTTTTCCAAACTTGGGATAAGGCAGATCCACAAATAAAACAGATGGATAGTGCCTATATTGATATTATACAGAAAATAAGTGTGATTGTCGACGTTTCGGTCAATGGGCTGTCATCTATTCGACCATCCTCAGGACTGTAGGAGTTTTCAATGGTTGACCCTCAAGAATTATTTGTCAGGAAAATCAGGTATTTATTGAATCATAAATCCTGTTTGGAGAATTAAAAACAGTTCTTGATCATGACATGGCAGCTTGCCTGTAAGATATATATGTGTTTCTGTTCGCTCACGTAGTCGGTGTTTGTAGAGTGTTGGCAGTTAAATTATCGATACACGTAAACCTCTGAATGGTATTGTGGCGTTGCTCCTCAGATTCACTATTCTTCCGTTAAGGTCTGGGTTCGCTTGTGAAAGTCGGCGTCTATGCAGTCAAGGCACAATTTCCCTCACAGGTAACCCACCAAATCTTCTTGAGAGCTTTCCCTGTCCATGCCCACATCACCAACTTACTACTCTTCCAAACAAGATGCCTTCTACTCCTACACTGATTGACCCTCAACTGCAACAAAAATTCACTCCTTCACTGAATGACCCTCAGCTGCAGCAGGCAGTCATTTCGGCAGATCCACCCCTAGGAATGCCTTAATTTGCAGCTATTGCAGTTGGGGCACACATCAATATCTCATCGCAACTCTGCCATGGAGAGATATGTCCCCAACTCATACAGCATTAAGGGGCAGATTTACAAGGAAGTGCCGGTGCGCGCCACGCTGCAGGCACTTCTAAAGCACAGGAATGCAACATATTTACAATAATATGTTGCATTCCTGTGCTCTCCCTTGCGCTGGGTGGAGGGTGCTTTTTCAACATCAGGCGCCCTGTTGTTTTCAATGGCGAAACTCCAGTTTGCAAAGGCACTGCACACTTGGGGACAAAGGACTTATGGGTGCGACCACCACTTCGAGAGGTAAGTTGGGAAGTTAGGGGTTGGTTTGGCACTGTCGGTTTGGGCACACAAGGCCATGGGGCGTCGGGTGCAAGGGTGCCTTTTGGGGTCCGATCTTCTTACCAGCTCCTGGTAGCGGTTGGGGAGACCTTCTGGATTTAGGCTGCAGGCGTCGGCTGGAGGCTTGACGCAGGTCAGGGATCGCCGGATCTTGAGCCAGGATCGCCGGGGTGACCTCCACGTGGTGTTTGCCTACTCGAGCTCGGGCCGTGGATGGCAGGTGCAGAGCGGGGTGGATTTGCGGTGTCTGGTCGGAGCCAGACTTTGCAGATGAACAAATCCGGTGTTCACAGGAGACAAGTCTTTGTTCTTTAAGGCAGGCAGGTCCTCCGGGGTTTTCGAAGTTGCTAGCTGCAGGACACAGCTGGATTTTGCAGGAGCAGGTTTGAGGGGGAGACAGGCCGGTAGGGCTGGGGCCAAGTCAGTGGGCGTCTTCCTCTTGTTAGCTGCTTCACAGCTGTTCAGTCCTTCTTCTTCTTCTTGTAGTTCCTTCTTGTCTGAGGAAGCAAGGTTCAGGGGTGCCCCTAAATTCAAGATTTAGGGGCGTTACAGGTAGGTAAAAGGTAGGAACCAATGGGTCCCTTCCCCGAGGTGGGCACACCCTTCAGTGGGAGGGGGGCATGAGCCTGTCCCTGGTTGGCTGAGTCCCTCCATCTGCAATATGGCAGGGACTGAGAGTTGTGCTTCACCTCGCCTCCCCCACCTGAGGGGTGGAGTTACCAGAGGTGGGCACGCCTCTCTTTCTCACTTGTTTTTCCCACCGGTTCTCCACCCAAAGTGGGGGCAGAAACAGTGGGGACCTGTTGCTGAAAGCAGCAAGTGGTCTGGGGAAGCTCACACGCCTTTGGAGCTTCCCCTTCATGAACCCTGCCCATCCTGGGGAAGGAGGCTGGCACCTCGTCTCAGGATGTGTATTGTTTCAGGCCCCAGAGAGCAGCAGGCTCTAGATGCAGGGGTCCAGAAACATGTCTGGTGGTGGCAGATGGAAGCAGCCACTCAGCCTGGAAACTAGCGATTGGTTAGTTTTCAGGGGGCATCTCTGTCATGCCCTCAGTGTGCATTTTTCATTAAACCTTTACCAGGGGCTGACTTGTGGCTAGAGATGCCAATTAGATTTGTTTTAGGGAAAGAACACAGGCCCTCGGAGCCTGATTAGCAGGGACTCAGGGCACATCAAGTCAAAATGCATCAGTAGTCTGGCAAAAAGTGGGGTGGGGGGTACTGCAACAGAAACCCACTTTCCTACATACCCCAAATGAGATCAGTAAGCAATGTGTGCACCTCCTGAAATTTACACATGGGATTACAATGGGGAGGTTGGCGAAATTATAAAACTGCCTGGGTAAGGCTATCATTTTGGCAATCGCCACTCACCCTCCCCACAGATATGGGGAGAGTTTTACTGAAACATATCCTACCACGGAGGGTCGTAAGTTCTCTGCTCAGGTTACTTTCCAGTAGATCAGTATCCATACTGTAAAGTTGGACGCCCAGATATCGAAAAGTGTTAGCCTCCTATTTAACGCCCTCATGAGGAGGTGGTCGCCTAAGTTCCGGATGCAGAATCTTCTGCCAAATTACACACAGGCATGATAGAATCCCAAATTCCCCCAAAAGACAAGAGGTCCTGGAGGCATCAACCCCATGATCATGAATGAAAAATAGCATGCCATCTGCATAGAGCACAATCTCCCAAAGTGTGATATCCCCGTAAGAGGCGCCTTCCAGTGCCTTACATTGCCAGGGCTCCGCTGCAATAGCAAACAACAGCGGGGATAGAGGACACCCCTGCCATGTGCCCCTCTCCACCCTGTAGGCCTCTAATATCACCACCCCCGTTTTAACTCTCGCTGCATGGTCTACATTCAGGAGCCTGGACCAGACAATGAAATCTTTACCAAGGCCCATTTGGGGCATCATTGCATACACATATTCCAGCAAAATAATGTATTTTTATTAATTTATAAGGACAATGTTATATTCCATAAAGGTACCCTATATAGACGCAGGTAACATTGCAACCTTTCACCTATATTCTTCCCCACATTACATACATGACGGTTCTCAGGGGGTATCCTTTTACCTAGATACAACACTGCATTCAGAACGTGGGTTTCCTCCTAGTTTGAATCTCATACATAATGCATGAGGTTTCTTGGAAGCACAGCAGGACTAACATCTCCTGTATAATATCTCTGTATAAAGTTCAGGCTCGACGTCATCCTTTAGGCCGACACAGTAACACAGCAAGGTAGGACCCATGGGGAGTCCTATGGGTATATAAACATCACATCTTGCTTAGAAGGACAGAGGAGATGGAGACTTCCCGGCTGACACACTGACCAGAGACGCTGAGGTTCCTGCATGCAGACACTCCAGCTCGCAGTGGTCTAACATCCCTCGCAGGGTGTCCAACTCGAGACCAGGACGGGGTCCCATATTCTCTCATTCTCAGGTAATGGGGTTGACTAGATCCTAGAAGGATTCTTGGCATAACACCTACACAGATGCTAGGTACATTTAGGTACATATAATTAGGAAGGCATCGTAGGAGTACGCTCTTTTTATCATGTGTTTTATATACTTGTATGTATTCATGATTATTACAAGATGGTAGAACTTTACCATCCCTTTACTTTTGTAGTACTTCTGATCATATATCTCTGCTACTGTCTAATGGTTGTTGCAGCTCATCTAGTCTACACTAGAATAACAACTGTTCAATAAACTCTTATTGAAAACGCCCAGCCTGTTTATTCTGTGTATCTGTCTGAGACAAACTAAGTGAGCATGAGTGACTGTGGCGAAAGGTAGTATATTGTTTCCACGATTCTGAGGGATCAGGGTTTTCATGTTCGAAGGTTGCCAAGAACTATTCTCTCCCCAATAAGAGGAGATTCTAGTGGCACTGTGATCTAGCTGATACAGACAGGCTAACATACCCGGTGGGGGTGCACGGAATCAGTCTGTCACCAGTCCCACAGTTATCCAAACACAAAGAACCTATATGGGTATATAGGAACTACACGACATGGCACCCCAAGTGGGTGGGGTACCTATTTAACAGTAGAACCTGAGTAGTTCAGTCGTGCTCTTCTCAGAGACCCTACTCACAAAACACCAGAGATGTCTGGAGTCGGTGGGCACAAATTCCACCACAGCTGAGTAGGATAAAAAATCCTATTTATTGGCTGTTGGTTAATCAAGCTTGAAGGACAAGTGGTTCGTAAAATTGTACAAAACACCATACCTTAGTTCCCTTGAAAAGTAATTTTGTGTTCTAAAAACAATGACTAACCAGGTCTTAAACCTACTGGAACAAGCACTGCCCCTCTCGGAAGAAGCAAAAGCAATACACATTGCACCAAATGTTAGAAATACAGTCACCCTGAAACTGCTAGAGCATGGTTTAGCACCTAGGGGTGGCATAGTAGCTTTCGTGATTGAGGCACACGAATCATAAAGAACAGAGGTATTTTATTCATGGGTTACATTCCCAGCAGCAAATGCAAGAACACAAACATTTCACTTCTACACAGAAGGGGATACACCAGCGGAATATTGTCCGTATAGTATGAGGACATTGATGTTCTGCTCATGTACCAGGAACATTTATACTGGTTTAAAGGCGCCCTACCCCATATACGAAGAAGAGTGAGACTCCGCCCGCTCGGAAGAGAAGGGGCAACATGGCCAATATTAGCCGGTTACACACCACATCCTGACATTGAAACAATGCCACAAGGAGACTTACTCACACAACACAAAGAATTGATAAAAATCTACAGAAACTTGACGAAATTCATCATGAGGACACTTACAGTCCAACCAGCAATGGTTGCAACAAATGGAACTCAAGCTCAGAGTACAGCAACTAAAACCACACCACAAACATTACACGCGGTGATGGGTAAAATGCCCACAAAACGTGAACAAATGCCAGTCTGGGTAGCTCAGAAAATAACACAGCTAGAGGCAGTATTCCCGAATACTTCCCTGTTTGAAAACCAAAGAATGCTAACAATCTGCTTGCCCATGGGGATAACACAACAAATAGAGGATTGGGGTACAGTCTTTGCTGCCATTTATACCAGAACTCATGGTATACCGTCATTAGCAGTATTACCAGACGTATTGAGACAGATACAAAACGAGTACGGAGCAGAGCCTGCCCTGAACTTAGGGATGAAGTTACTAGGTAACTATGCCCAGGTATCAGCCACAATATTAGCTAATATTAAAGGGGAATCAGCTTCAGTGGCTATCCGCCAATGCCTTAGGGAGTTCAGTCCTTTAGAACAGGAACACAAACTACCGAAAATAATTGAAACTGCATATGCAGAATTAGGCAGAGACAGTTTGGGTGGGAAAGCTTTAAAACCACAACTGATGGGCAGTCCTGAAAAGGACACTTCCAAGCAGACACCCGCTTCAACAAAAAATAAGTGGGACAATAAGAAACAACAAAACTTTAAAGGAAACAGATCTCAATCTAGAGGTAGATCTCCTCTACAGGAGACCTCCGAAAAGAGGTATAACCTTAGGATTAGGGATTATATTAGGAAACCTGACAGCTATCAGGATACTGATACACGTTCCTCTCATTCCTTTCCTTTCAGGGTTTATCGAAAAACTCTAAGAGGGAAGGACGGTCAGACAGACAAGAAGAGCGTACAAAGTCCAGAGACAAACAGCACGCTCAAGATTACACTTCTAACAAGCATTAAAAATGCAACAGGTCTCGGCTTTGTAAAAGTGAAAGCAATTCTGTTTGTAATTAGGTGGCTTTTTAGCTTTGGTTTTATTAGTGTTTTATAAACTTTCATGTACATAACATGCATATGTATGCATATATAACCTGTGACCTGTTGCTCAATGGCTTATATTTCAAGCTGGGCAATAAAATGTAAAAAAGTATTTTACTGACAATGAACGGATCAAAATGTTTACAATGAATTTGTAATTTTATGGTCTTAATATCAAAGATTTCTATTTATTCATTCATATATGTATAACCTCAGGAATAAGTCATATTTATTATTGTTAAAAATATTTTGACGTACTGAGAACCATTTCTTAACGAAAGTAGGATTTGGAATGCTTTTAGTCTGTCTTCCAGGTTCATCAATGCAAGGCACATGTGATGAGTTACTTGTGAGGGTACTGGCACTTTAAATATCGCATTGTTCAAACTTACCACTGTCATGTGATCAAGGCTCAAGAGAGCCGAAACGCGTAATGGCGACTGGTGAGGAACATTAAATTTTCACCGTAAGCATCAAGTTTGGGTCCGTGTCCGTCTTTGGAGACAATCCAGCTACATACGGAAAAACGTGTTATTTATGACTGAATCGTTCCACTCGGTCATACACAGACCCCCTCCCCGTTCAGGTCGACGCTGTTAGTGGAGCATCACTTCCAGGGCAACCTGGAAGCATTCGAGGATCCGAGGAGGATACAGAGCGTCTGACCCCCCGCAACCCCAGAGAAGCCATGAGAGACCTGCGGGAGCCAGAGGACGTCGAGTCGGAGGACTCGGGGGAAGCGGAAAACCCAGCAGGTAGGAGTTAGCCAGGAAATTGTGGGGTGAGGAGGTGTGCAATACGTTGCTCAGCGATTGACATTAATTGAGCGCTGTGGGCAACGCGGACATTTGTTATATTTCCTCATGTCGGCCGACGTGGTAAGAGCGTGGGAGATGGCGGCAAGGGAGATGTTCTCCGATACCCTCCACATAACAAGTGGAGCCATAGAACCAAACAAAGACACTCCACAGTGCAATAACACAGTGAAAGATCTATTCAAACAACTTGAGAAAAAAATGAAATCAGAACAAAATAAATGGTGGGAATCAAGGTCACTGCAACGATATATTGACGTGGAAAGGATACCGAGAGGTTTGCGCATTCTAACAGCACCGAGCTATGAAGATCCCAATCCCGAGCTAATGAAAGAATGGGCTGCTTGCAACTTAGAATCATCACGTAGACTCACACTTATCCTCATAAAATATGCTGATCTTGACAGAGCCAAATTATTGAAGGAAATTGAGGAAAGAGAGGAGGAGTTGGAAAAACTCAACCACAAGGAAGAACAAGCGAAATTACGAAGCGACATGTCAGCCCAATTAAAGAAAGAAGAAGATAAGATCAAAGCCCGAAAGGCTTTCAAATTCCAAAGAGACAAAAATGATTATGATCTAGGGCAGATATTCACGTTTGCCAAACGATATGATGCCATTAGAAGATCGAAATTTCAACATGGCGGCGGATCCTCAAAAATACCAACTGCAGCCATAACAACACAATCGGACATCAGCTCTATAAGTAGTGAATCCGAATCAGAAATGCGCAATACAGCGGCGGGGTGCCAGAAACCTATACCTTCGCCTGGGGAGGAATTGAATTTTTTATGCGCAGAACGACGCCAAACACTATGGCCAAAGCTGCCGAAGAATCCAGAAGCGCAAACTTCAAACGGTGGCAGAGGTCAAAATCCATCCAGAAAAAGAGGAAGAGGCTATTGGAAGACCAAACCTCAAAATTAGATATAATCAAAATACCATTATCAATCTGGCCAATATCAATCTAACTACACAGGAAGAGAACATTTTAAAATTGGGACTATCGTATGCTCCACAAACAGATTTTGACTATGCCTTAGCAAGATTAGGTCTCTTCAAAGGGGTACGAAAATTAAAACTGAAAAAACATTTCATAGTCAATAAAGTAACTACAGAAAGAATTCCAAACATAACATCCAATGGGGCCTCAGTACTTTCACAGTCTGACGAACCAGTTTTACATATGATGCAAGATCTTTATGATGAGAATACGATTGAACCCAATCTAAACAGCTCTATTCCGATACCTTTAGGGCAATTTGAAAATGTGACAGGTACATTATCAAGTCCGTTCAAACCAAAACCTACATTTAATCCTATTGCAATCAGGGATGCTATTGATATTTTCCATGAGGCAGTGACAGCACAAATGAAAGATCTCCATAACACAGTACAACTAAAAACCAAAGGTTGGAACAAAAACAATCAGCAATACAGAAATGTAATCACAAAACTACAAAAAAACAAGAACATCGTAATCCGCAATAGTGACAAAGGTGGAAACACTGTTATTTGGTCTCTGACAGATTACAACAAAGAAGCCTTCCATCAACTGAATGATCGCTCCTGCTATGTTTGTTCCAATGTTGGTAGTCTTAAAGCTACATACCAGGAATTCTATAAAAAACTTGCTGGATGGAAACGAGCAAACCTGATCAGCACAGATGAATACAAGTATATGAAAATCGACAATCCGACCACTCCGACAATGTACTTTATCCTTAAAGTCCATAAAAATCCCATAAATCCACCAGGGAGACCTATTATCAGCGCAAGGGATGGACTAGCAGAACACGCAACTAAATACATTGATTTTTATTTGCAGGACTTTGTTCAGGATCTGCCATTTTATGTCAAAGACACAAGTGACTTTTTAAGAAAGATTTCCAAATTTATCTGGCAAGAGGATTTTCTTTTAATTGCATTAGATGTAACCGCACTATACACAAGTATTGAACATACGGACGCTTTGGCAGCTGTTGAACATTATCTAATGAAGAGATCAAAGGAACATAAGGAACATAGCAATATGTTGATAGAGATGATCACATTTTGTCTATTTAACAATATATTTATGTTCAGCAGCCAACTATATCAGCAAACCAGAGGTGTAGCCATGGGGGCCAGTTTCTCACCAAGTTATGCCTGTTTACATATGGGTATGTGGGAGGAACTGGTCCTCATGGAAGAACATGGTCACTACATGCAGAACAAAGTGAAAATATGGTTACACTATATTGATGACCTCTTTGTGATTTGGCAAGGCACGTTTGATGAAGCGAATAGATTTGTGGAGCTAATCAATGTTAACAATGTCAACTTGCATTTTACTGCAACTATTAGCAAGAGAAGTTTAGAATTTTTAGATTCTCAGATTTACATTGTTAACAACACTATCGAAACCCGTCTCTTCAGAAAGAAAACAGCTGGAAATTCTACATTGCATGCAAGCAGTTCCCACCCAAAACACTTATTCATCAGCATCCCCTATGGGGAAATGCTGCGTTTGCGACGCATTTGCAGCAATAGTGAAGATTTGAGGGTGGCGCAATCTGACAGTAAAAGACGATTTCAACAGAGGGGCTATTCTGTCAATGTCATTGACAAAGCAATCACTAAATCTATGCAATGGAGTAGAGACGAGGCACTACAGGACAAAACTACAGAAATAAAAACTATGACCAGCCAAACCAACCCAGAAAGGGAAAATTTTCGATTAATAATGAAATACAGTAAGCAACATAAGTCACTTGACAAAATTATCCAGCAAAATTGGCCTCTGGTACGTAGCGACCCAGTGATTGGACCCCTGCTACCGCAGAGGGTGTCCATCACTTATAGCAGGGCCCCCTCAATGAGGGACATTCTGGTCAAAACTAGTGCTGAGGTTGTAGACAATAGTAGCTGGATCAAAACCAACAAAGGATTTTATAAATGTAAAACTTGTAAAGTGTGTTCCCACAGAATAAACAAAAACACATACCACACACCCTTTGGTGACAAAACGTAAAATTTCAAAGCTTTTGACATGCAAAACTGAATTTGCTGTCTATGTCCTGCTGTGCCCGTGTGGCCTGCAGTACATAGGCAGCACTAAATTACCAGTCCACAAACGAGTGTTGCAAAATTTGAGAGCTATTACAAATCAGGACAACACCTATCCTGTGGCGCGTCACTTCTGGGAATGTCATGAATCAAATAACTCTAACCTGAAGTATTATATGATAGACGCAGTTCCCCCCAGTAGAAGAGGTGGCGAAACCGAAAATAAATTGAGAAAATTAGAGACACGCTACATTCTACAACTAGATTCAAAACATCCGGGGGGACTCAATGCCACGGAAGATTTACATACATGTCTTACATGATTACATGAAATATATTTGTCACCAAGGAATAGAAGCACTAATATGATATTTTAGTTAAATTAATTTTTTAACCTTTACATCTCTTATCCCCCATCCTCGTGTCATCAAACTTTAGGAATAGTAATACAATGGTAGCATGGGTTTTTATATAAAAAACCTAATATTTATTAAATAGGAGAATATGAATAGACCATATAAATGAATTTTTGCCAATTTTATGGATTTATCACTAGAATTTTATGGGGTTTATACCATTTTTACCTTCTATTTTCAGTGAATAATATCTATTCATTTATTTATTTATGTATTGACCTATTTATTTATTTATTTATTATTGTGACCATTGTATCTATACAGGTAGCAGTGATTTTACACAAAAATCTCCATATCCTGGCTCTTTTAAAGATTTCTTAATAGGCCGAGGTAATACCATTGGCCTTTTATGAGAGTAGGAGAGTAGGAGGGGTAGAAATAATGAGATAATTTTATCATATTAGGATTGTCGTTAATTCGCATATCATCTATATCGGATACCTTATACAACCAAAGTACTGCTGATCAAAGGAAACAACATGCAATTAACTGCCACCAGGATATCAATTTAAATCAATTTAAATGATTGAAATAGATCTGAATAGAAATTATTTGTACATATTTATATATTCATTTTTTGCACAAACACTAGCACTTCATTGTTCACTTTGCACTACACGGTATAAACTCATACTGTTGCCGGTTGTAAATATGGAACACAGGAAGAATACACTCAGGATTAGGGATTTAACCCGTGACCTGTTGCTCAATGGCTTATATTTCAAGCTGGCCAATAAAATGTAAAAAAGTATTTTACTGACAATGAATGGATCAAAATGTTTACAATGAATTTGTGATTTTATGGTCTTAATATCAAAGATTTCTATTCATTCATATATGTATAACCTCAGGAATAAGTAATATTTATTATTATAAAAAATATTTTGACGTACTGAGAACCATTTCTTAACGAAAGTAGGATGTGAAATGCTTTTAGTCTGTCTTCCAGGTTCATCAGTGCAAGGCACATGTGATGAGTTACTTGTGCGGGTACTGGCACTTTAAATATTGCATTGTTCAAACTTACCACTGTCATGTGATCAAGGCTCAAGAGAGCCGAAACGCGTAATGGCGACTGGTGAGGAACATTAAATTTTCACCGTAAGCACCAAGTTTGGGTCCGTGTTCTTCTTTGGAGACAATCCTGCTACGTACGGAAGAACGTGATATGTATATGTATGCATGCGTTTATATATGTATTTATATAGATATGCAGATGTATATATGTTTATATATGAGTAGTAGAGTGGTAGAGAGAGAGTAGTAGAGAGTAGGAGAGAGCGAGTAGTAGAGAGTGAGTAGTAGAGAGAGAGTAGTAGAGAGAGGAGTAGAGAGTAGTAGAGAGCGTAGTAAAGAGTGTAGTAAAGAGTAGTAGAGAATAGGAATGTGAGTAGTAGCGAGGAGTAGAGAGTAGTGAGTAGTAGAGATTCTTGCTGCAGCTATCCCTCTGAAACCACGTGTTGTGTGTGCGTACGGTGCACGCTAATTCACAATAAACACGCCAGGGGGTGAAGCTGCCGTGCACGCGGCTCGTATTTAGTACAACGTTTGGAAGTTACGAGCTCCGAGAGGAGTGAGTTCCCTCTGCACTGAAGTTGTTCTGTACACCCGCCTGCGATTTTGATACCCTCCGAGGGTGCAGAGGGACAAACTACTGAAATAAGTGAAAATTCAAAGTCAGAACGAAACATTTGTAAGTAATTTGGCGCAGTCTGTAGGCAAGAATGAGTGAGGGTCCGGCGTCCTTTCAACAAAGCGCAGACACACACACATCTGCCAAATTGTCTCTTGACAACGAACAGAGGCTTTCTGCAATAATGGTAAATATTTTTCTCTGTGAATGTGGTTCAACACAGTACTTTGTGGCTGGTAAACAACAAATAATACCCCTTTAAGACATCTGCTAAAACCAGAAATCAGTAGCCTAAGAATACAGTGAAAGAACATTCATTTTGTGGCCTCTTTGCTGTATTCTTTTGAATGGCTCCCACAGAACAAACAACTCGATGGTTAGGAGAACCAGAGACGCTGTGCAATATGATACCAATGCTCAGGGGGCTGGCAGAGGGGGGAGAGAGCGAAAGGAAGAGGCAAAGAAGGGGAGGGAGAGATCGCGCCGGAGCTTGTCTTTATGGGGCCATTTGTTTAAACACATGGTCCCATAAAGATAAGAAAGCTTTCACGACGCAAGGAAGGCAGACGAGCCCGTCCAAGTGGGCCGTCTCAAAAAGAGAAAAGTCTATGTCACAAAGTGCTCTTTCCCAATGGCTGGCCACCGTTTAGCATAAACGGTGATGCCAGCCAAGGGGAAAGAGGGGCGTGGCTTGAAGCCCTTTACTGAATCCCCTCAGAATCATTACATCTCGCTGAGCGAGCTGCGCATGTGCGCAGCCACACTAGCCGAGACCTAAAAAGGAAGAGAAACCAAATCAAAAGCCACAGTTCAAAAAGAAGAAGGTTGCAGGTCTAAAGATCAGACATGCCCAGAATTCTGAGAACTCGACTACTGAACAGGGAATGGGCTCAGTGGCAGAAGTAACAATAGCTTGCCAGAACCTGATGAAATTTCTGGTGGACTTGAATGATTAGATCACGGTAGAAACACCTGATACAAGGGTAAGTGTCCCACATAAAGTGTATGAAATAACGCTCCAGATGGAGGTGGACAACTGTAGGGCAGTTAGAGGTCTGTTTTGGGAGAACCTGACGTTTGGCTATGATATTTTGTTAGCTGAACAAGATTGACCGCCAGCATTCGTCATGGATTGCCCTAAAGGAGAAACGGTAATTTTACCATATTCCCAGGCACCTAAAACACACATATGCACAGGAGTGGGTAGTAGCCCAAGCCCTTGTATTATACAAAAACCATGTTGGATGGGGTGAGGATTCAACCCACCACATAATTCCTTTAAAAAATACTCTTAAAAAAAAAAGAAAAGCAACAAAAAAAAAAGAATCCAAGTGCTCAAAGGCAGTATCCAATAAAGCAAGAAGCTAATAAAACAGGTCAGGGAGATCTTAGATCAACTTGAATATCAAGGGGTGATCGAAAATTGCACCTCATCGATGAATAATCCTTTGTTTCCAGTCATGAAACCTGACAATTCGTATCGTTTAGTTTTAGATTACAGACATGTAAACACTTGCACTAAGACATTTGCAACCCAAAATGCACACAGTGCCACATTAATGAATAATATTGTGCGGAAAAAAAAATCTCAAATTGATTTTTCTGTCAAAATATTGCACCTGAAAGCAGGTATCTAACTGCATTGTCAGCACTGGGGTGTTAGCTTCAATTTTGTTGACTCCCCCAAGGGTATAGGAACACCCCGGGGTTGTTTTCGGCCAGAGTAACTGAGTTACTTCAAAATTTGGATGAAGAGGCATTATCCTATGTGGATGATATCTATCTTACGGACAATGACCTAGAGGAGCACTTGAACAGAGTGAATACCATAATTTTGGGATTTGCATCCGAGGGCTACAAATTCAACTTTAAAAAGTCTACAATTGCCCACCTCAGTGTCCCGTTTTAAGGATATGAGCTTTCAAGTGAAGGAAAAAGCCTGGCAGCCAATTTTTTTGAAAAATGCATGCTGCTGCAACCTCCAAAATCATTGAATAATTTACAATCAGTCCTGGAATTCCTAAATTTTGGTAGAACATAAATTTTGGATTATGCAGAAAGAGAAAAACCTTTCTACGATTTAATAAAACCTGATTTTTCAGTAAGACAATGGATACAGGAACACACAGATATCCTTCGTTCCTTACAAGCTGACATGATAGCTTACAAACATTTACAGACACTTGTAAACGTATGCAACCTGGTGATCCATATAGCTGCGGGTCAATCTGGGTACACCTATCTAACATATAATGAAGGTGAAACAGTACCAATTGCATATAAATCACATTTGTACACAAAAGCTAAGAAGCACTACGCATCTACAGAAAAGATTCTGACAGCAGTACAAACTGCTGTAGTAAGAGAAAGTGGCTAACAACACAGGGTCTGGCTCTGATCAGCAAGACTGAGCCTTAAATCAAGAAAAACAACAACAGGGTTGCCTGTGCTGACCCCTATTTTAACACCAAAAGGGTAAAGGCGCCAATCAAAAATAATGACTGCCTACTCGAATTTAATTAGAGAGAATATATTTTTTATTCTTCAAAGAATTGATTAGTTTTTTAACTTATCATATATTTAAACACATTAGCACAATATACCACAAACCAAACGAAACAACTTGAATGAAAGACCCACAAATGACTCAAGATAAATGCATAAATGCTAGACAACATCAAGGACAACTGAAATGCTGTCACTGGGGTTTTAGGTTTAGGTAAAGGCGCCACAGGGAAACTTCACATATATTATCAGGTTCTGACTAAATAGATTGACGGTGCTATAAGGTGGGAAGTACCGCCCAACTTCCCAGAATTAAGAGCCTCTGCTCTATACAGTTATGCACACAATCCTTAGCACACGTACTCGTATCACATAGTAAAATTATTTCGTGTTTTCACAGTACAATTACAATCCTTTTTGCCGAAGAAATGATTTAGTCTTTTTCTTCTAGATGGTTCTTTATTCATTAGTAGTCTTCTCTGTGGTACATAACAGCCAGCCAACACGTGTTTCGTCGCTACTAAGGAATGTAGTCCCGCGACTTTTTCAAGGCTGTGTTTGCAAAAGAAATTGAAGAACTATATTGTATATTCACTTAAAAAACATGTTGTACTTAGTGGTAATGTCCTAGCAACACGGTAGTGAGAATCCAGAACCAACGAAAAAATAAGTGAAACTTGTAATCCATTTCGAAAACAAAGTGTATGAACAATGACCATATCACCATGAATTGTGAATTCATACAGATAGTTCAAGATTTTCTATGATTCTAATTACGATGGAGAGAGCAGATATAACGTGCTTAAGTGGAGAAACACGCCGAAAAATTACGCGGATCCTAATTATAGAAGGCACACCCACGTGCAAATTGTCGTGGTGTGATAAGGCGGGTGTGACTCGCTGTATTTAGACTCTAAAATGTGCATCTCCATATGTGCTCAAGTGAAGAAAAGATTTTCGTGACGTATAATGGTGACAGTATAGTGAATGTAATACCAAAAGGCATCCAGTCATATCTACCTATTCTTGGCTTGATAGAGTATTCTGGAAAGAATGTATATATCTATATTAAGATATAGTCACAATGGATTAACGAAACAAGAATGATTATTCAAAGAGCAGTAATTATTTAAGGTAAAAACCTACTTAGTAGGTGGTGATAATTCCAAACCACCTATGGTTTCTGCAGTAATGGCGTCACTTTTCTTTTGGTTGTATATTCCTTGGTTAGATTCAGTAAATTCTCAGTACTGTGAAAATAAGTTAAACTAATTAGCCTTAATCCTAAACTCCAAATAGTTTAAGTTACATGTGGTACGCGGTGAAGTACTAGTGGAGCATGAAGTTAATGCCCAGTTTACGCTTCCGTATTAGTCCTACGACTGGATTAGTCAAGTACTAATGATATAAATTCAGGGATCCATTTATATTGGTACCAGCCCGATTGGTTAATTCAAATATATTAGCACTCGTGATGTTTAACAGTTACTTCCACTCGAGACTTGACAGACTGGGAGTCTTTCACAGACTTGGTGAGATTCCCTGGTTACAATAGTACTTGACTAATCCAGTCGTAGGACTAATACGGAAGCGTAAACTGGGCATTAACTTCATGCTCCACTAGTACTTCACCGCGTACCACATGTAACTTAAACTATTTGGAGTTTAGGATTAAGGCTAATTAGTTTAACTTATTTTCACAGTACTGAGAATTTACTGAATCTAACCAAGAAATATACAACCAAAAGAAAAGTGACGCCATTACTGCAGAAACCATAGGTGGTTTGGAATTATCACCACCTACTAAGTAGGTTTTTACCTTAAATAATTACTGCTCTTTGAATAATCATTCTTGTTTCGTTAATCCATTGTGACTATATCTTAATATAGATATATACATTCTTTCCAGAATACTCTATCAAGCCAAGAATAGGTAGATATGACTGGATGCCTTTTGGTATTACATTCACTATACTGTCACCATTATACGTCACGAAAATCTTTTCTTCACTTGAGCACATATGGAGATGCACTCTTTAGAGTCTAAATACAGCGAGTCACACCCGCCTTATCACACCACGACAATTTGCACGTGGGTGTGCCTTCTATAATTAGGATCCGCGTAATTTTTCGGCGTGTTTCTCCACTTAAGCACGTTATATCTGCTCTCTCCATCGTAATTAGAATCATAGAAAATCTTGAACTATCTGTATGAATTCACAATTCATGCTGATATGGTCATTGTTCATACACTTTGTTTTCGAAATGGATTACAAGTTTCACTTATTTTTTCGTTGGTTCTGGATTCTCACTACCGTGTTGCTAGGACATTACCACTAAGTACAACATGTTTTTTAAGTGAATATACAATATAGTTCTTCAATTTCTTTTGCAAACACAGCCTTGAAAAAGTCGCGGGACTACATTCCTTAGTAGCGACGAAACACGTGTTGGCTGGCTGTTATGTACCACAGAGAAGACTACTAATGAATAAAGAACCATCTAGAAGAAAAAGACTAAATCATTTCTTCGGCAAAAAGGATTGTAATTGTACTGTGAAAACACGAAATAATTTTACTATGTGATACGAGTACGTGTGCTAAGGATTGTGTGCATAACATCAAGGACAAACTACTTATATTACATAGACGACATGAAACACGGAACATATAACATGATAGTCTTGTCTGTTTTTAAAATACAATGGTTGATCAAATAAAGAAAAACCAAAAGTAACAGTGTGAAATTATGATACTGAGTATTATCTGCAGCAAGTCAATTCAAGGACAATATTTCACAAATGATTTCAACAGTACAGAGAATCTCATTGTATTAGTTACACTTGTTACACAGCCAAATGCAAGACCAAAACAACATAGAAGGTCGACGCGTTTCGAACCCCGTAGAATGAAAGGTGGGGGTTCTCTTCAGGACCAATCACTAAAAGACAATAATGAATAAAAAAAATTAGAAACATATCTATCTGTGTGGGAGCTAAAGACTGCTCTCTATTCATTTTTCTTGGTTTGCTATGTTCTAAAAACGACTGGCTTACCTATTTGGGGGAAATCAGCCGTTTTCATAATATGATTTTTTTTTTTTTGTTTTTTGTGGGCTCACAGAGTTTCTGAAACAAACAAATGAAAGAGAAATAACAGAGAAGGATGTCAGGGAGTAGTCAACTCGACGTATCAAGGTACTCTCAAAAGCAGTGCGGGCCGGATGAATGACATACTTGGTGAGCGAAGAGCCTTAAAAAACGCTTCGGAGTAATTTTAGGCAAAGAGTGGCCTGAAAAACAAGCAAAAGTATCTTGGAACCTTTAGAACAACGAGCGTCAAGAATCTACTGATTCTTCGAAAAGTGATGCAAGTCCACCTACCTTTTGTTTTCCTTTTATTTGATGCCTTGCAGTGAGAGGTCGGCTTGTTTAATTATGGTGTCGAACCACAAACTTGTGTTGCGGCCTCGCTAGGAGCGGACTGTAAAGGAGGCGCACTTTTACCTTTTTCTTTCACGATGCGGCTTGGATTTGTTCCGACCGGAATGAATCTCGGGGTTCATGTTATATGTTCTGTGTTTCATGTTGTCTATGTAATATAAGTGGTTTGTCCTTGATGTTGTCTAGCATTTATGCATTTATCTTGAGTCATTTGTGGTTCTTTCATTAAAGTTGTTTTGTTTGGTTTGTGGTATATTGTGCTAATGTGTTTAAATATATGATAAGTTAAAAAACTAATCAATTTTTTGAAGAAAAAAAAATATATTCTCTCGAATATGAGTAGGCAGTCATTATTTTTGATTGGCACCTTTACCCTTTTTGGTGTTAAAATAGGTATCAGCACAGGCAACCCCGTTGTTGTTTTTCTTGTAGTAAGAGAAAGAGCACTGGCACACGGGAAACGAATAATAGTGACTCCGGTTCCAGCCTTAGAGGCTGCAACAAAGGCGAACGTTCCTAAAGCTAAAGCCTTACATCCGAGATGGATACAATGGACCAATTCTATCACTGCAACAGATGTAGATTACAGGTCCGACTCAAATCTAAAGACACAAGCATTTCTGCAATACGAACAAGAATATCCTCTACCAAACGAAATAATGCCTCTAGATCAGTATGAATATATAATTTACACTGACGAATCAGCTCAACCGGCCATAGAAAGTAAGCAACAATATAGAGCGGCATGCACAATCGTCGCATTCGGGATGGAAAGTTCCACCCAAGTTGCACAAAAACGCAATCTCTAGGAGACTGCACGGCACAGCTAGCAGAGTTAAAAGCCTTGATACTGGCACTGGTAAATACGGATTGAGAATTCCCCAGACTAATTGTGTGCAATTTATTTTACTGTGTAAAGTCATAAAATGAATATTTGCAGCACTGGGTTCAAAATGCGTTCAAAGATGCAAAAGGTGGCACAATTAAGCACAAAATGCTATGGGATCAGGTAGTTGAAGTGAAAACAGTACTACCAAGAGCTCACGTGATACATACACTGAGTCATCAGCGTGATGGCGTTCACGTTGAAGGGAATTCATTGGCTGATGAAGCCGCAAAGGGGGATGTATGCACGGCTACCGTAGCTACAATCACTCGTTCTGAAACGAGAATAGACGGTGAGATTATGGTGGAAGTCATTGCTTCAGGCAAAAACAGCAAAGCAGTACCAAAAAGGTTTCCACTCAAGTACTCCTACAAGTTAGATGCCAATAACATTCCATTTGCTCAGATTCCTGGAGTGGGGGACAGAGTAATTCCAAACATGAATGGTAGGTTAGGTTTCATTCTAGCAGCACACAAAGGGATAGGTTCTGCACATGCAGGAGTTACAGTGACTGTTTCTTTATTGAAACAACGTTATTGGTGGCCTGGGTCAACAAAGCAGACTAAAGACTATGTCTTAAAATGCGACATCTGCCAGCAGATGAAAGGTTCCACCGTAACACGTCCAGCACAGACACCTTTATTATAATCTGACAAACCACTAGTGTGTGTTTACTTGGACCACTGCTTCCCCCTACAAAGAGATGGGGCTTAAAGGTTTATCATGCTTGCAGTGGATTCCTGCTCAAGATTCCTATGGGTGTGGCCCCAACGCTCGGCTGACGCTCAAACTGTTATAAAAGACTTGCGAGTCTTTATAGGGACATACGCAATTGGCACATTACATTCTGACCAGGGCCCTGCGTTTAGCTCTCTGGCTTACAAGGAGATCATGCGAGGATTGGGTGTAGCATTGCGGTACTCCTCTCCGTACCATCCAGAGGGAAATTCGGTCATGGAGATGAAAAACCGAGACTTAAAGCAATCTTTAACGGCTAGAGTATTAGGCACGGGTGTGAGTTGGGTAAAACATCTGTATGGAGTGCAGCGAGGGTTGAATAACATGCCAAGAAGTTCTCTAGGGGGAGTCACTCCATGTGAGGTCCTATTTGGGACAAGAATGTGGGTACCTGATCTTGATTGTGAAGGTGCAGTGGCGGTTGAAAAGCCTTTTGACATCCATGATCGTTTGGCTGTTTTACAGGATCTAAATGAATCCAGGACACAACAAAGTAATGTCCATATGAAGCAGACCGCCACTGGGGAAGTCAAATCAGTCACGGCAAGACCTGTCTGGATCCCGAAAGTCGGGGATCTGGTAAGGGAGAAAATAGCAGACAAGAAAGAATTTGGGCCATCATACAGAAAGCCTGTACAGGTCCTAGCAGTTGAAGGAACTAGAACTGTACTTTTACAGCTTCTTGCCAGAAAAAAGGAGAAAAGATTTGTCTCAACCGACCTAATCAAACCATGCTATGTGGCTGATACTGAGTAGTAGGCCACTTGGACTCCAAAGTAGCAGACACCTTCCTCTTGCTAAAATTCAAGAAGGTCAAACGGAAAGACTCATCACGTTCGAAGAGTCCCCTACACTGAATGATGGACTATGCAATAATGCTATGGAACTTGTTCCCCTTGAACCTGAAGTTCAAATTCAGAATCAAAATACAGGACAAATTTCAATTCGACCAAATACAGATGTCTACATCAACATGCCTCAACAAGAGCAAACTACGATTTCCACAAATTCTGATGCAATACCAACAATTGATCGAACTGCTTCTGGCTACTTCATAAACTTTGATACGTTTTCTTTGGATCCAAGTAAACCTGAAACGATGCCAGCTCAACAATCACGCAAGCAGTAAGTTAAAGACTTTCCGAATTTTCTTAAAAAGACTTACCTGGTGTCACCTTGGGTAGAACTATGGGTAATCACCGGGACACTTTTCTTTCTTTTCTGGTTAGGCTTAGTAATTGTTTTATGCATGCTTGTTAATGGAAAATACCTTCGACAAAGCTCTGCAGCCCAAAAGGTGAATTTAATTTTAAAACCACACCAATCATCTCATTGAGAACAAAGAGACTTGTCATCAGTGAACGTTACAGCAGTTCCTATACCTGATGGTATAGTTTGGGACAAGGTTGATTTTGATATATTTGGTCCGACCGAACTTTTAAGAATTCCTCATTTATTTAAAATATCGTTGAGTGATATCATTACGTCAAGTACATTTTTCGATGATTGGGACTTTGAAACTGTAAATAACATGTTGTCTGATTTGGAAAAATCTGCTGCATTTTCTAATAGTGAAACATTGAAAAGCACATCAGATTTCGAAAAACAAAGTATTGTTAACAACACTATGGTCATCATTTTCTGCATAAAACTGCTAATCCTAGAAATGTGTTCACGTACCACTAGTGAGAACATTGTCCAACACCGCCGAAAGGCAGTTCAAAAACATTTGCACAGAAGTTTCCATATTTTTCAGGGATTAATATGTCCAACCCAGCCTCATATTATTATAAGATTGCACCAACATCAGCACAGAAAAATATGCTAACAAACACCAAACAGATTTTCTCTGCTTCCTTTATTGCCCAGTTGTCTAAACAAGGTTTCGATTTATGGAAAGACACCATAGACTTAAAATCAGTCTGAGGTACTAGAGAATGGCAAGTACAGGGAGTAAAAGTATTATTTAGAGCATGCCTCATCCCACACTAAATCATGTTTTTGAACGAGACAGTGCAGCAGACGTCTTGCCTTGGACTAGCCAAGAACAAGGACTTAAACACACCTCGGATGCCAACTCCGTCACACACCAAGGGTAACATAACATCACAGAAAGAGATTACAATAGATGACATTGTACAATACAACAGATCAGACCTCGATTGGAAGAAATGGCTGATTTGGCCCACAGACACCAATAGTTGTCAGGCGAGATTCATGGGTAAAACCTAAGGGTTCGCTATCCATAGGCCAGATCCACGTTACGTACAGAGAGAACATCCAGGGGTAGTGACATCCTACAGTGTTGGGAAGTTGTGCCTTGATTGGCTAAAATCCTCAAAACTCACAAAGGTGAAACAACACTTATCCTTACTGTCACAGGACGTGGATCTCAGGGATTTTTTACTAGGTCCCAGGAAGCCACGTCAGAAACGTTGCATTTATGCTGTCTACAATGAAATATGGAAAATATCGCAACAAGAGGCCGCAGAGAGATTACGGGAAATAGACCATATAAATCTAGAAAAATCTCTAGCAGTGGTAGACAATGGGTTAACTACATTGACATCCAGGATATATACCTTAAGCAACATTGTATCTTCTGCAATAGACATACTAGAACAAGATTTGGCCATATTACAACACAGGCAATCTCAATTACGTTCTATTATGTTGTTAAGATGGACGCTGCAATTTTTGCGTGCAGGTTATGTGCCTTGACGTTATATTAACAGCACGTCTCTGTTCTCTGAATACAATCTAACAGATAAACAGATAGAAATGGCACAAAGCGGTACCAACTGTGAGAACGCTTTAAGTGGATTACTCATATGCCAGGATATAATGCTGCACTGGGCTTGTAATGGTTCTGTGGCGAACTTGTCCTGCCTTTTGAGGGGTGCCCCAGCTGCAGTGATTACTCCAGCATTCAGGCTACTTTCAAATGGGAGTTACTTGATGGTGAACAGTCAAGGCTGCTGCGGAATGCTTCCGGGCATCGCATATCTGATAACCGTGAGCTCCAGGGTTACTTGCTGTATGCAAGTATTGTTTCCACCGACACATACAGTCAGTGAGGCACAGTTATGGCCTTCACTGAATGTTTCTTTAATACGGTGTGATACTCTAAGCACAATGAAAGCCATGCTTTTACAGAAGTCTGTGCCCTTAACCTCCGCTCGAGAGACTTTTGATCTCCAGATCGCAAGGTCTTCGGCAGAGATACGGGTGCTTATTTATACAAACGGCCCTTTCAATTTTGCATAAATGGTAAATCGTATCTTTAACATGTCTGATATGACAGGCATAGTCCACCTATTTAAGACCATAGGTTCTGGACTTCTTGGCACCTTTCAGACGGTACTTGGAGTTATACCAAACTTCATACACTCAGTATTCAGAAGCATCTTTGGAGGACTTCCGCTCATCCTGTTTCTAGTAGCAGGTATCCTGATTGTTTTCCATCTGCTACGCAATGGACGTCCCAGTCACCAAGGAGATGGAAAAAGCACTCCTGGAGTGTAAATACCGTGACAGCATGGTACAACATCTAGGCATGCCTCGCCTAAGAAAACTAAGTGCATTTTGGTTATTGTCATTTCGACCAATCTGGATGGACTGCATCTTACCTATCCTCCGATGCCTATTTTGTGGAGAAGAATGTGCGTTAGACCTTTGTTTGACACTCCTATCATGTGGGCCATCAGACGTGAATGCTTTACTGGACCCAATTATCGCGCTTCTCCTCTGACATCCAGGCTTTGGACGGCGCACAGGCTGCCCCAGTACCGGATGCGGACAGTGTGGAACATCATCTGTGCTCACTTGACGTACTCTGCGAGGTGTTACAGGGGCCGTCTACTGCAGAAGCAAGCAATGAAAATGTTGTGTCTACCAGCCTTGAAACATAAACATTTGACTCATTTGGCTCGTCAAGTGCTGGAAGAAATTTGCCTTTTTTTTTAAACAAGCTCAATTTTGGAACTCAAAACACAAAATTGTTATTCCTTGAATTTATTGGGCATACATGGCTTTCTAATGCTTCTAGTGATTCAGACTATAACTACGGACACTTTAGAGCTATGACTTGCAATTTTTTCTTTTTAGACATTTTTATGTTTTTAGATATTTTTTAGAAGTTTTAAACATTTTAGCTAAACAGATGTTTTTATAAACTTTGTGCGTACCAATATCTAGTTAGGCTAGTAGTACGGTAATAAGTTACATATGTCGTCCAGTCGGAAGACGAGTGGGTGTTATATTCCATAAAGGTACCCTATATAGGCAATGGTAACATTGCAACCTTTCACCTATATTCTTCCCTACATTACATACATAACGGTTCTTAGGGACAGACCTTTTACCTAGATACGACACTGTATTCAGAACGTGGGTTACCTCCTAGTTCGAATCTCATACATTATGCATGAGTTTTCTTGAAAGCACAGCAGGACTAACATCTCCTGTATAATATCTCTGTATAAAGTTCAGGCTCGACGTCATCCTTTAGGCCGACACTGTAACACAGCAAGGTAGGATCTCTGGGGACACCTATGGGTATATATAAATTACATCTTGCTTAGAAGGACAGAGGAGATAGAGAATTCCCGGCTGACACACTGACCAGAGATGCTGAGGTTCCTGCATGCAGACACTCCAGCTCGCAGTGGTCTAACATCCCTCGCAGGGTGTCCAACTCGAGACCAGACCTGGGTCCCATATTCTCTCATTCTCAGGTAATGGGGTTGACTAGATCCTAAAGGGATTCTTGGCATAATACCTACACAGATGCTAGGTACATCTAATTAGCGAGGCATCGTAGGAGTATGCTCTTTTTATCATGTGTTTTATATACTTGTATGTAATCATGATTATTACAAGATGGTAGAACTTTACCATCCCTTTACTTTTGTAGTACTTCTAATCATATATCTCTGCTACTGTCTAATGGTTGTTGGAACTCATCTATTCTACACTAGAATAACAACTGTCCAATAAACTCTTATTGAAAACGCCCAGCCTATTTATTCTGTGTATCTCTCTGAGACAAACTAAGTGAGCACGAGTGACTAGGTGAAAGGTAGTATATTGTTTCCACGATTCTGAGGGATCAGGGTTTTCATGTTCGAAGGTTGCCAAGAGCTATTCTCTCCTCGATAAGAGGAGATTCTAGTGGCACTGTGAGCCAGCTGATACAGGCTAACATACCCGGTGGGGGTGCACGGAATCAGTCTGCCACCAGTCCCACAGTTTATGTTATCCAGACGTGCATAACCTATATGGGTTTATAGGAACTACACGACAATGGGAATCTGGAAAGGTCGAATCCCCTAGCGAGAGCACCTTAGCATCCAAGCAGCCAACAACCTGAGAAGTAAGTCCATAGTCTGAGAGAGATAGGAAGTGTGCAGACTAAAGGATAAATATTTTCCTGGAATATTGTTCATGAGTTCTACAGCAGAAATGTGTTCATCAGTATCATTTTTGCTTCTTTCATGAATGACACAGTTGATGGATTCCTTCTGATTACAGGAGGTGGTGCGTTCCAGATTTGCTAGGCAATACCTGAGAAGGGTCAGTTAAATGTTTTCTTTTTAATTTTTTTATTTTGGTGGTTTTAGCAGTAGGGAACTGGAGCTTCTATACATTTTAATGCCACCAGATAGCTCAAGTTTTTGTGCAAGAGATCTTGGGGTGTTGAAGTGTAGGGCTTTATGGGTCATGTAGGCAATTTTCAGATGAATCCTTTCCTCATATGGAAGCCAGTTTAGGGGATTTCAGATGAGGAACCTAGCAGCAGAGTTAAGGGAAGACCTAAGTGGCGCCAGCTTAGCTCTGGGTGGGCCCGAAAAGGTAGCACTCCCATAGTCCAACCTTGGTATCACTAGTGCTTGAACAGCTGATTTGATGTCATCCGGGGGTAGGAAGGGTCTTATTGTTCCTAAAATGTTCATGTGGAAATTCGCTACTTTGGTGACAGTGCTGATGTGCTTCTCCATGTTCAGATTCTTGTCCAGCATCCTTTCCAGAGGTCTTGTTGACTCTATGATGTGTGGTACGCAGTTCAGCGCAGTTGGTTGTTTCATCCATTCTGTGATGTCCGGTGCATGATTGGGTGGGGCAATTAGAAGGAATTCAGTTTTTAGACCATTTAGTTTGAGGTGGTTGCCAGTCAGCCAAATTTGTGTTTTTTGTAGGGATGAATTTAGAGACCTAATTTCTTCGGGCAAGTGATTTTTAAGCACAGTTGGGTGTCACCAGCATACATGTGATAGTGGATGTTAGATAAGGTCAACAGTTGGGCTAGAGATTCCATGAAAAAGTTAAAGAGAGTAGGTGACAGTGAACACCCCTGAGGGACCCCTAAAGTGACCTGTGTGGGGATGAAGAGTGACATTTTAACCTTGATTCTTTGAGATCTGTTTTGGAGAATATAGGCAAACCAGTTGAGAATGGAGCCTGCTAGTCCCATCCGATGTTTGAATAGGTCTAGGAGGCTGGCATGTTTGACAGTATTGAAGACTGACAATAGGTCAAGGAGGATAAGAAGTCAGGAATTGTTCTGCTCCAACATTCATAAAGATCAACTATCTGTGTGAACGCAGTTTCATTTCTGTGGCCATGGCGGAAGCCGGTTTGGAGTTGGTCTAAGAGACTGAATTGGTTAATGAGGTTGCACAGTTGTAAATGTATATATTTCTCAAGAAGCTTTGCTAGTGTTGGAATCGTAGAGATTGGGTGGAAGTTGTTTAGGTCTGAGAGGTCCATTGTTATTTTTTCAAACGGAGGAGACCTGACCAGCTTTGAGGCAATCAGGGATTGATCCTTGTAGTAGTGAGGCATTAACTAGTCAAGAGAGGTAGTAAAGATAGTCGTTGGAAGAGGGTGGCCAATGTGGTTAGAGGGCTTTATTGTTGTAAGGATTTTGCTTTCCTCAAAAGTTCTGAATGAGCTCCATGTACCATTGTTTCTGAGGGAGTGAGCTGAGAGACCTGGGGTTTCAGCCGTCTGGAATGGAGGGGTGCTGCAGTTAGGTGTGAGGGGAAGGTGCTGCATAGCTGACCTCAGGTCATTTTCCGTCTTTCTTGTCTTTTCCATGAAGAAGGAGGCAAAATCCTCACAGTTTGGATGTGGATTAAAACCTGTGGGGGAAGTGTTGTGTTGATTTTTCGATTGAAGTTTGATCAGATCAAACAGATTTTTTGGGCGATTATTTGCTTTATCTAATTGGCTTCTAAAGAAATTCACTTTCGAGTTTCTTATACGTTTGTTGTAGACGCTCTTCAGAGATCTCAGGAGTATAATGTTTTCAAGGGACGGTGAGGATCTCCATGCTCGTTCAGCTAGTCTAAGCTAATATCGACGGACATTACCGCCACCTTCTCGTCTGTAGCCCAGGCAGCTAATAACAGCGCTGTGATCTGAACAAATAGTGATTGCTGTGTTTCTCTCATGTATAAAGCCTGTCTGATCAGTATGTATGAGTTAATGCTTATAGTCGATGTTTAACATCGATAGCGCCCGGTGGGACGCCAACTCCTGGGGGGTTGGCCTGGTTTAAGATGGGGAATTATTAATGCCACCTTCGCAGTAGGAGGCAGGACTCAGTCCTCCCACACCTTCCGGTAGACTCCACGAGGTTGGGCATCAGTTGAGTACCATAGGTGGCAGAAACCATGGATGAGTTTGTGGAAAGACTGGAAGCTCCTATCAAACAATGCACATTTGTGATTTCAATGATGAAGAGGCCATGCGTGACCAGACAAGGCAAGTCTGCTACAAGGGATAGCTCCCATTTCAGGCATATAAACCCACCCACTGTGACTTCAGAAGGGGTCAGGAGTTAAGTGGTGGAGCCTATACCTATCAGCGAAAGTGAAGAACAGCAGGAGAGAAGGAGTGGGGCAGGACTGCAGCCTGTGGTCACTTGGCCTGTAGACTGACCGACGAGCTGTAAGACTTTTAGTTCTCACAGAAAGTTAGCATTTAAATTGGGGGATATAAGGTCGGGCATTGGGACCCGAAAGCAATGAATGTCAATGAACAGAGGGGCCAGGGGAAAAAAGGAAATTACATCTTAGGTTGTGGTGTCAGTATGTACGAGTGTACAAGTAAGAAAATAAAGGAGAGATGTTAGGATCCCTGTAAACCGTGTCCACTTCCGTTATTGTGTCCTCTCGAGTCTCCCACGACTCTATATTTGTCATGTTATTGTCTTGTAAATCCATTATAATCAGATATGTCAAACGAAAAGTAGCATGCCCCAAATGTACTGCTATATTATATACAAGTCTTGGTTTAATTTAATAACACCAGCACAGCATTTGTTTCTGAAGTCAACTCAACTTCTCTTTAAACACAACGAAATGTTCTGCATTATATGCATGGAACTCAGATGACATTGCTCTGATTGGCAATTTTATTTAGTACTTTATTCGAGTGACGAGTCACCAAAGCACTTTCGATGGACAGGTGGCACACTACACTGTACATTGTGGCTGTGAATGAGAGGGAGTTCACTTGGCTGGACATGAACTTAAATATTCTTCCCCAACCGGAAATAAATCACAAGTCACTATCGTGCCTACTAATATCAGGGATAAAAGGAACATGCTAGGGGTGATAAGTCCAGCCAGATGCTCCATAGGCTTTGCCATGCCAGAGCATCCCCGACGCAGGTCCCCCTACTTAGGTTCCCGGACGGCGACATGTGCGCCTCTCCCGAGGCTGTGGTTCAGGCCTTTGCCGAATTTTACGCAGCACTTTATGAGGAACGCTAGGTGATTGTCGATATAGATAATAGATTACTTTTTTACAGATATCCATCCTCGTCACCTCTCGGATGAGCAGCGCGACGCCCTGGGTGAACCCATATCCCTCGACGAGTTGCAAACGGCATTATCCAATACCCACCCGAGACATGCACCGGGTCCAAACGGGTTCCCGTGCGACTTCCTGCGCCCTCACATGGGGACTCTTGGACCACATCTGTTTAAGGCACTACACGAGGCCTCTGAGCAGTGCATTCTGCCCACAGACTGGCGACACACCAAAATTGTAGTCTTCCTCAAGCCGGGCCGCCCTCCTGAAGACCCAGGCTCATATCGCCCCATCTCCTTGTTGCATTTTGAGCCTAAACTGCTGGGGAAGGTTTTAGCTGACCGCCTCCGCACGTGTATCCAGGATCTGGTACATCCAGATCAGTCTGGCTTGATGCTACAATGCTCCACCAGACACAATATCAGATGGGCCCACAACGCAGTGGTGGAGGCTCACCGTTTGGGTCGCCCGCGGCAGTCTTGCTGGCGGACATAGATAAGGCGTTTGACTCACTGAGCTGGACCTATCTTTTTAAAATCTTAGAGGCTGTCAACCTGGGACCTCGCTTTCGGGCCTATGTGACCTTACTGTATCGGTTTGCGTGGCCGGATATTGCTCGGCCCCCTTCCCCATTCGCAGGGGAATAAGACAGGGGTGCCCCCTTTCCCCTCTGTTATTTGCCTTGGCGATCGAGCCATTAGACGCGTGGGTGCGCCTAGACTCTGTCTTCCGGGGACTGGACTGGTCGCCGGAGTGCTAGGACAGGATTGCGCTATATGCTGACGACGCCCTGTTCTTCATATCAGATCCTTGGGCGCTAACCCATCCAAATCTATCCTGTTCCCCATTTGTGGTAAGCAGAGAAGTCAGGCTTGGGTCTCGCAACTGATCGTCGCTGACGCGGGCTTTAAGTACCTCGGGGTATATATCACGCAATGTCCTAACAAGGCTTGGTCGCGCAATATCACCCCGCTGCTCCCTGCTGTTTGTGACGAAACAATGGTATGGTCCCACCTGCCCCTTTCGCTATACAGCAGATCCGCCATTTTCAAAATGGTGTCCTTGCCGTGCGTACTGTATCGGGTGCAGAATTATCCGTATCCTATCCCCCCGTCGTGGTTCCTCCAAATGAATGCACCCCTGAATAGGTTTCTCTGGCAGGGAGGGGAGATCCGGGTGGTGCTTACAACGTGTATCCAGTCTACATACTGCGGTGGGATTGCGGCGGACGGTATTCGGGCGTATTACTGGGCTTCGCAGCTCCTGGTAATCAATGAATGGTGGTATGGTTCTCAGGTGGACTCGGCCTATGCCGTGGAAAGGCACTTCATGGCGGATACCCCGCTGCTCCACCTCTTGTACAGCTGCTCGTCCTTGGAGGCATTTCCCCCGGCCTGCCGGACAGTTATCCAAATATGGAGGCGGGCGGTCCCGTCTATGGGTTGGTGGGGTATGCTGACCAGGGCTACTCCCCTCTGGCAGGGATCACACCTCCGGCCGGTCTCGACAATAGTGGGGTTTCGTAGGTGGAACGATATTGGGATATCCACTCTCTGAGATATTATGCAGGGGTCCACGCTTAAGTCCTTCCAGAGGTTGCAGGAGGATTTTGACCTTCACAAATCACAGTTCCATAGGTACTTACAGCTCCGTCATGCCCTGTCTCCCCTGATAAGGCGTCTCACGTCTCTACCCAAGTTTCACCCGTTGGAGGGTCGGTTGGTCGGTTGTTGATGGGTGATCTGAGGGCCCACAAAATCCGGCAAATTTATCAAACTCTCACTAAACCACTATACATCGGACCCGAGCGGCATGGGAGGCAGACTTGCCCGCCCTGACAGACGACGATTGAGACGAGGTGCTGACTTGCCCCAGGTACTCCGCTGTTTCCACTAGATACAGGCTGATCCAATTTAAATATATCCACAGGATATATTACACACGCCTCCGCCTCTGGAAGATGGGGGCTATTCAGTCCATCGCCTGTCTCCGCTGCGACTCGGACGAGTGGTCGTTTCTTCATACGGTGTGGAGTTGCGGGGCACTGCAACACTTCTGGTCGTGCGTTCTGTCTTGCATGGGGCGGGTATTGGTATGGGACATTCCAGCAGACCCTAGATTGACACTCCTTCACAGCACAGAAGACATTGGGGGGAACAGATATAAAAGACACCTTCTGTTCTTGGGCCTTACATTGGCAAAGCGAGACATTGCACAGCACTGGAAGGCTACGTCCCCACCATGTGTAGCGAATTGGAAAAAGGCTATGGAAAGATGCATGTCCACGGAGATTGCGGTGTTTCAGGTGAGGGGCTGTCCACATAAACATGTGAAGATCTGGGCCAGGTGGGCCAAATATTGGGGTATTGATTTGTCCTTAATGACGCAGCCAGTAAACCGAGATCCTCTTGAACGGCTAGTGGTAAATGACTTGCCGGTTTAATGTGATAGAGTCATACAGATGTGGACGGAAACTAATTTGATGTGTTTGTACTACTTTTTTTATGGTATGTATGATGCGTGGGTGGTGGAGGGGAGTGGGGGGCTGTTTCGGGTCTGATGTTCTGCAGACCTTCAGGGTGAAACATTTTTAGTACCTAGAGTTTTTACAATATACCTCTCAACTGTATGTTGCTTGCCTGGCTTGGCCCATCTGGTACTACGGAAAATCAATAAAATCTGTTGTTAAAAAAAGGAACATGCTAGTTTGGTATAAATGCAATGGGCATTCAGAAATAGGTTTCATTGGCTTGTCTTCAGACCGTCAAAACGCTTAGTATGTATTTAGTAAAGTTTTCGTAATTCAAAGAAACCACAATTAACTTCTCTGAATCAAAACTAGAATTATCGGGTGAAGGAATATTGTCTAATTATGTGTTTCTAAGGCTGTGACAGTGAGTGATTAAGGTTACCAAATCACTTCAGGTCATCAGGGATATAGTTTTGGACATTCACTTAATACAGTGCACTCTAGGAAATATTGTTGTGTTTCAGCTCACTAAAGTTCTAAATTACAGTAGTTTGTAAAATAAAATATATTGTTCTTCGGCATGGTGAAATTGTAAGCATAAATAATCTTCTAGGGGCTCATTGCGGAGGGGGGCAAACAGGGATGTTGGATGCTTAGTTCAGTTTGAGATACCTTGGTCACAAGCTGCAGCTTAAAAGTGTAATATTTTCTAATTTACCTTTGGCCTGGTGTCGCGCTGTAGTGTTCCATAGAGAGGTGTCGTTATCAATAAAACATTGTATACTTCATAGCAGCTGACACACTGAGAAAAGTAATGACCTGCCAAATATGACTCTTGCCCAATCTGAACCTTCATTTGAAATGTATTGTGCCAGCTAAAATTGCTATCCTTTAATAAGCAGAGTGTAAATAATATATGGTATTCTCCCACTCTGGATCTGGACGATTACGCCTTGGCGTTATAGATATAGAGCAGGCCTTTGATTCGGCCAACTGGTCGTACATTTGGGAGGTCCTGCGAATAATGGGGGTGGGTGAGCAATTTCTTAAGTGGATACAGTTGCTCTATGCAGCTCCCCATGCTAAAATACGAATGGGGAGACTGGTCTTGAAGGCCTTTACACTGCAGCACGGCACCAGGCAGGGATACCCGTTGTCGCCGCTTCTTTTCGCGACAGCGATGGAGCCGCTGGCGGCAGCTCTGAGAAGGGAACTGGCTGCATGGGGGATCACGTTAGGAGCAGCTAATCATGTGGTATCCATGTACACGGACGATACTCTGGTGTGCACTCGCCAACCTGCTCAAGTGATTCCTATCCTACTGGATGTACTCCAGAGGTTCGGGAATATTGCTGGATTGCAAATAAATCTTGGGAAATCGAAACTGCTTCCGATAGGAAGGTTAACTTTAGAGCCACATGGGGCACTGCCGGATGTGGGACTCCCATGGGTGGAGACTGAAACCAGGTATTTAGGGATTAAACTGGCAGTAATGGTGGAAAAGTATTTGACACTTAATATAGAAAAAGTAATTGAGGGAATACATGGTTCGGTGCACTTCGGTGGGAAGGATAGCTATAGCAAAAATGATCATCCTACTGCGATGTCTCTATGTGTTGCCACACTCCCTCTATGGAATACCTTGTCATTTTTTTGTAATCTTAGATAGCCTATTGGTAGATCTATTATGGGGGGCTAAACGTAAAAGGGTTAGCCTGGCTACATTGCAGAGAAAGTAGCAAGCCGGGGGATTGGAGGTGCCCTGCTTGGAGTTTTATTATATGGCTTCTCAGTTACAGCACGCAGTTCACTGGCTAGATGGAGCCAAAAACTGAGAGAATTTGCTGGCGGGAACCTTTTTGGACCGGTCACTGCCTGAATTACTGATGATGGGGAAAAGAGTACCTCTGGTGTGGCCCTACATAATCTGACATGTGGCGGAAGTGTGGGAACACACGGTCAGGAAGGTGCTGGGACAAGCACTGTATGCCCCAGATATGCCCCTGTGGGTGGTACAACCATTTTCTAAAATCTCGGGGATGCCTGCCGATGGGTGACCTAATGACAATAAACAATATATTACACGCGAACAGGCAGTGAGCACCTTTAATTTGGCGAACGGACAAATCTGCCATATGAGAAGGTGACCAAGGAGTTATGGCTCTCGTTTCCTGAAGAACGTGCCGTTGCAAATGTGTTGCAAGTAATGCTATACATGGCCCAGGGGAGAAGACTTATATTGCATCTGTACCGGGTAATCCGGAAGGATACGCTGACCCAGACACTCCCTGTACAGGCACGATGGTCTACAGTAGTGGACGATCCCCTAACAGCAATGGATTAGATAAAAATTCATGAGGGGGTGAAACAAGTGAGCTCAAAAACCTGATTTAAACTGATGCAATACAATTTTGCCCACCAAACCTACCTTACTCCCATAACATTAAATAGGATTTATCCAAACCGCTCGACGCAATGTTCCCGGTGAAATTAGGGTGAAAGTGGATTTCATACATATGTCCAGGTCCTCTTCGAATATACGCCCTTACTGGACCGATATCTTAGCTCTGTTACAGGAGGCTATGGGTTGGGTGGTATCTCAGGAGATCCGCATGGTCTTGCTGGGTTTACTTCACTGTCCTTAGAATAAAAGTCTTAGTAGGAAATTCGTGCTCTTGGGGCTGGTACTGGCAAAACGACATGTGGCCCATGTCATGGTTGAGCCACAATCCACCAAAAGTGTCGCTATGGGTGAAGGATGTGTATGAATGGGCAACGGCAGAAGCAGTCCAATTAAAGCAGATCAGACATGATGAAAAAGTGGAAGATGATTTACTGGCTTGGAGGGCAATGCTGAGAGAAATGCAGGTAGAGCAGACACCTGGTGCTTCCCAGTCCAACAACTTAGAAACCGAGATGCCTCGCAGATGATAGGGTGACCACCACAGGGGTAGGATGAAACATGATTACGATGCGAGGAATGGCACACAGAGGAGGATAGGAAGGAGAAGTGTACATACAAAGACATGGAGAGGGGTGGTAAGGGAGAGGGTGGGGAATGGGAGTTTAACCAACAGGGGGAGAAAAAAAAGGTTTTATAGTCAAGAATGTATGTTATATTAGCTGCGGGGATAAAGTGAAATATTAACCTGTTAAATGCTGCTCATACACTGGAAATTGCACTATATATATATATGTTTTCTCCTTTTTTGTTTTTGTTTCTCTTTCTGTAATGTTTCGGAATATGTCTAAAAAGATGTACCCTCTACACCTGTTTCAAATGCCAATAAAGATATATATATTTTTTAAAGCATCGTGTAAATAAAGCTTCCAACCTTCATGTATCCTATTTTTTTTTAAAGAAAATAGACAGTTTTCCCTTCTACTAATGTTCATAAGACAATGCATTTTGTGCAGGTAAGTCTGACAATGACCATCTGCTTTGACATTACATAAAATATATAGCTTCCTCATCAAAGCTCAATCAAATAAGTGAAGTTACTGGACCTGCAAGTTAGGTAATATTTGTGAAATGATTCAAAGCCTGCTCTGTTCTAAGTTTACCAGCTGTGATTAGTGACCTTATATTTCAGGGGTTTTAGGTCAGTTTCTGTTATTTTTTTGGGAGGATTTTCATGTCTCAAAAGTTGGTAATTTGTGATATTTATTTCTTTACCTGGTTATCATTGCTTGGGTTTATCCAAGATAATGTCAGTCAAATTGTCCCTCATTTGGCAGAGAAATGTTATGTTTATTTGTTAAGCGCACTATCACACACCAGGGTATTCTGACGCTGCGCAGGACTGTGTGTTAGCCCTGCCTATGGTAGGCTAGTTAATTGAAAACTAATCTACCATAGAAGCCTTTAGCTTCTTGTAGAATTCAGGAAGAAGCTCTTATATGGAGTGGGAGGACGTTGCATGCTTTAGGAGCGATGTAAGAGAACACCCGTTTTCCTGATCTGGTTCTGTGTATGCGTGGGATGTGTGCGAGTAGGAGTTCTTTGGAGTGGAGGTGTCTTGGTGGTTGGTGGGAGGAGATGCAACTGCTCAGGTAGGTGGGGCCTAAGTTGAGTAGTGCCTTGATTGTGTGTGTTTGAAATGAGCCGTTTGTGTGTCTGGAGCCAGTAAAGCTCCTTGAAGGGTGGTGGTGTGATATGAGTTCTGTGTGGGAGGTTGAGGATGAGTCTGGCTGCTGAGTTCTGGATGGTTTGTAGTGTTCTAGTGAGTTGGTGATCCTGGCATAGAAGGTATTCCTGTAGTTAACTTGCTGGTAACTACGGCATGAATGACAGTTTTTCTAGTGTTGCTTGGGAGCCATTTCAAGATCTTCCTCAGCACCTTCAGAGTGTGGAAGCAGGATGCAGTAACATCATTGACTAGTGCAGTCATGTCCAATTTGCTGTCAATGACTATTCTGAAGTTCCGGGTGAGGTGTTCTTGCCGAAGATCACTACTTCTCTCTTACTGGTGTTGAGCTTGAGACAGTTGGCTTTCATCCAGTCAGGGACTTCGGTCATGCAGGCAGTGAACTTGTTTCTTGTGTTGGGGTCTTGTCTGAGAAGGAGAGTATGAGTTGCATGTCGGCGGAATAGAGAGGATGTTTATGTTGTGTGTGTGGATGACATTGGCCAGAGGGTTTATGTATACATTGAAGAGGGTGGGGCTGAGCGATGGAACCTTGAGACACCTCACCGATGAGTTTGCTGGCTTCCAAACAGTAGAGTGCCAGGACGACAGCTTGTGTTCCATCTGTTAAGAAGGAGCTGATCCAGTGGAGAGTGGGTCTTTAGATGCCCATCTCGCACAGGCACCTGATGAGGAGGGGGTGTGAGACTGTGTCAAATACTGTGGAGAGGCCCATGATAAAGAGGGTTGCCGTGTCTCCTCTGTCAAGGATCATGCAAATGTTATCTGTGACGGCGATGAGTGGTTGGGCCTGAATCCGGGCTGCGTGGTGTCTAGGAGCTGTGGTTAATGAGGTAGTCAGTGAGAAAGCCCTGCCAAGTAACATGCATCACGTGTTAGACTAACGTATTTCAGTGTGGAGGTCTGCATCACCGCACTGAAATGCGGCACAGTGGGGGTCAGGGAGCAGAGTTACTGTGCGGCCAATGGCAGTTTTGCTTGCACCGCCGCGGTCAAATTTAAAGTAAATCAGCATTGCGATCCCGCGACGACTGGACCCTGAAGTCATAGAACTGCAGCGACCGCAATGGAGCCCAGAGCAGGTGAGCACACCACTCACTGACTGTGCAGATGCTGATAACCTTTAGAATCATTGCCCAAGCCGCAGTTATTTACTACTTATTCACTCCAGCGACGGGCGGGGTTCACACTTCCATGCTATGGGACAGGGGAGAAAGGGTTGAAGTTTAAAGTCTCAACCCCAGCAAACACACACTTTGTACTTATGGTTGTTGCATACGAGAAGCAAGGCTGGCAGTAAAAGAGGCTCAGGTACTGCCAGCCTTGCTTCTCGTATGCAACAACCATAAGTACAAAGTGCGTGTTTACGGACCGCTTGCAGGTTTTCAAAACACATAAATAAAAGGCATTGTCATTTACAATGCCATTAGCTCAAGCTCTCAGAAATGCGAGACCTTTTGCATTGCAAATGCTTGTTGCATACAGTAATAGGGAGGCGTGAGACTAGCCTTGAAATCGATAATCTTCCACCTAAATTGGGAGGGTTGATAGTGTGGTACCAGAATGTACGTAACGTTCTATATTCTTTTTCTTGCTTGCTCACTGTTATGTTCCAAATTTCTGTATTCTTTTAAATGCCTTGTTATGATTCCACATAATGGAGGCTCTCACAGTTCAGTTGGACTGTTGCTCTCCAGAGGGTGAACACTTCATCAAACTGAGTCTTAACCTACTCTATTCCAAGATTGATTATTTACTACATATTGGCGACGATTTATGGGATCAAGATTCCTAGGACCCAAGAAAAATTATTCAGAAGCATTCCCCTTTTTTTTCCTTACCTTGGATTTATTTTTCCTTTGTTTTCTGCCATTGTGTTCTGTTGGCCACCATCATGTGGAAATTCTTCCGTTTTGAGGAGCTTCATTTTGGTTTGGAGAATCCGATTACTATCTGGAGATAGCAGCAGTTGAACCAGCAATCACGAAGATTGGGACAGCACCAGTTGGACCAGCAATCGTGAGGATTGTGTTTCGCTACAGAGGAGGCTGTCGCTTCGGACAGCAGTTTTGAGAGACCCAGTCTCCTGGGAGCTCGCATTTGGGTCACGCTCGAGCCCCGCCTCGTGGGAAGTTGCCAGCAGTGGAGTTTGTTTGTGCTATATACATTTTTTGCTTTGTTTTTTGTTTAAGGAAGGAGGATATGGGGGCATGGCTGAGCCATGAAGCGCGATGGTCGCAGCTTAGCTAAACCTTCGCATCCCCCGTCTATCCTGCACAACATCCGATTTCCAATCGTGCAGTCTGTAACGGTCTAGTTGTTCTGACAGCTAGCAGCCCCGGAAGAACACACGCACAATGTATCACTCTCTGGCCAGGCGTGGCAAGAGAGAGTATAAATAAAAGGGCGGAGGTCGCTCGGGACCTTCCGGCCCACAACAGCATACCAGTCTCATGTGTGATCATTTTCATTTCTAGTCACCACGTGTCCTAATACCTGTAGTCCTTTGGCAGCCACGGTGTCCCAGTTTCAGGGACTCGTACACTGGCGACGAGGGTGTGACCAGACCCCTCGCTTAGGTTCCTCGCAGGGCGAAGACGTGCTCCCAGCACCCACGCAGTGAACCGGAGGCGGTGGAGACCTGTGGAAAAGAAGCGACCCATCCGCTGTGTCCAGATCGCTTCACAACGCGAGCTGCAGTCACCCGGACCCAGCGCCTGTCGACGCGAGTGCTACCGAGGAAGAGCATCAGCGGAACTGTGCGCGCACGCGTCCTGCGCGTGACTCACCACTTCGGCAGAGTGCCGGTAAGCCTGGGGAAAGACACATGCGCGGCGGAGCACCGAAGCTGCCAGCATCGTGTGAAGGGCTCTGACAGCCAAGCGAGTGACAAGGCTTAACAAACAAGCATTGGGGACACAAATCCAGCATTTTACTTCCATTTCATGGGCCTGATGTTCATACAAGAGTGAAAGCGATAAAATCACCAAGCATTGGCAAAAGCAAGGAGAACACCCTACAAATCACTCCAGTGCATCCCATTAGTGCGGGGGACCATACACAAGATAACATTTGTAGGCAGCAGTGAGTGCAACAGCCTGCTGAAAAGGTAAAACAAGCATTGGCAACTGCAACTGGCGAGCCAAGAGTCAGTACAGCTAATGGCAAGACACACCTCTGAGACAACACATGAAGGCAAAGCACGCGCTACCTCACGCTAGCGAAGACCTTTAGAGGCGCACTTAATTTGGAACGACGTCGGGTAGGCGCTCAACATGGTGGATCAAGCGGTGGCAGGAACGAGCTAGCAACCAGTGGCACCAGTTCCACCAGCAGCTCACATACACTCGCAAGTAAGCGCGCTACCCCCGTTCAGTGAACTAATTGACCCCACAACGGCGTCACCCAGATGGAAGGTATGGCTGGGCCGCCTCGATAACTATTTCATAGCAACGAGGGAAACCGACGACAAAGTCAAAAGATCACTCCTGTTGCATTTTGCGGGGATGAAATCTACAAGTTGTTTGCACACCTGCCGAACACAGGGCCAGCAACAGACTATGACGCAGCGGCCAGGGCATTGAATGCACACTTTGACCCCCAACTTAACCCAGATTATGAGCAATTCAAATTGCGACAAGTACGTCAGCGAGACGGAGAGTCCATGGATGCATTTCACGCCCGTCTTCGAGAACTTGCCAGCACATGTACGGAGGATGATCCAGTCCAGGAAGCACGTGGGCAGCTAATTCAAGGGTGCCGAAACAAAACCTTGAGGACACTTATCCTTCGCCAACCTCGCATCTCACTGGAAGACATCTTAATCTTAGCGAGATCACACGAGCTCTCAGATGTCCGTGCGTCCGCAATGGAAGCGGCTCTTCATGCTGCAACCGAACAGACAGTGACCGTCAAGACTGAGCGAGCTGATGCGATGCGCACGATGCCACGTGGAGCCCGAGGGAGATGGCCCACCAGAACGCCACGAAGATCACAATGTGGATCTTGTGGGAAAGAGGAACACCCGCAAGAAAACTGCCCGGCAAGAGGGAAAACATGTACCAAGTGTGGCATCCCCAATCACTTCGCAAGTGTGTGCAGAGGCCGCGCAAGGCCGAGAGGAGCGTCAGGGAGGAAAGCACCGTATAGACAGGTGAAACAGCTGTCAATAGACAAACTGACACAGTCGAGAACACCCAACTCAGGGCCTGCGCATCGGCAATATTTGGAAGACTCGTCAACAGAGGAGGAGGAAGAATGCCACTTCGTGTCATTCGTGAATGACCTAAAACGACGGCGTCGCCCACAGCCAACCTGCGATATCAAGATAGCTGGAACACCGGTCACTGCCCTGATAGACACGGGAGCGTCCGTAAACGTCATGGGATACCAACACTATCAGGCACTCACATCCAAACCTCAGCTAGCACCATCCAAGGTGAAAATCCTTACGTACGGGAGCCAAGTACCACTCCCGCTGAAGGGGAAAATGTTAGTGGCCGTCCAATCGGAAGACCATGAGGTCACCATGACATTTCATGTTGTAGACAAGGAAGCCGACATTCTACTTGGGAGCCACACAGCCGAAGACCTCAATCTAGTCACGTTCGCCAATGCCGTGAAAACCATGCAAACGGAAGACATCCTGGAGTCATTCCCACAATTATTTAGAGGGCTAGGAAGCATAAAAAGGCCTCCCATAAAGTTGCACATTGACACAGCAGTAAAGCCAGTAGCCCTACGACACCGGCGGATACCATTTCACCTGAGACCATTAGTCGAACAAGAACTACTGAAGCTCGAACAGCAAGGAGTCATAGAAAAGGTATCAGGTCCGACACCGTGGGTATCCCCAATGGTGATTGCCGAAAAACCCCGCCAACCAGGAAAAATCCGGATATGCATCGACATGAGGATGCCCAACCAAGCGATCAAAAGGGAACGGCATCTGACGCCCACCGTCAATGACATTCTAGCAGACCTGAACGGATCACAATGGTTTTCCAAGTTAGACTTGAACGCGGGATACCACCAGCTGAAGCTGGACAAAGACAGTAGATACATCACCACATTTTCAACACACCTGGGCCTGCGGAGATATAGGCGGTTGAACTTTGGGATATCCTCAGCCGCTGAGATATTCCAGAATGCGGTAAAAGAAGTGTTGACAGGTCTGCAAGGAGTTATAAACGTAAGTGATGATATCCTAATACACTCGGCGACGCTGGAGGAACACCACCGCCGACTCAAGGCAACCCTGAAACGACTAGCCGAACATGGAGTGACACTCCATAAAGAAAAATGTCAGTTCTTTCAACGCTCAATTGAATTTTTCGGATATGTATTCAGTCCGGACGGGGTGAAGGTAAATCCTAAGAAGTTGAAGGCGATTCAATTAGCACCCGCGCCCAACACTACCTCAGAGGTCAGGAGTTTCATGGGTATGGCAACATACTGTGGGAGGTTCATCCCGAACCTGGCCACCATCGCGGAACCTCTACGCAAGTTAACATAGAAAGACGCGGTGTGGCAATGGACTCAAAGAGAGGAGGAGGCATTCCAGAAGGTAAAATCGGCTTTGCTGGCCAGCACGACAATGGCGTACTTCGACATCAACCGACAGACAGAACTGATAGTGGATGCCAGTCCCGTAGGGCTAGGGGCTGTACTAACTCAAGAAACAGAGCCGGGGACCTGGGCGCCATTGGCGTTCGCCAGCAAGGCGCTAACAGCAACTGAAGCTCGATATTCTCAAATAGAGCGAGAGGCACTCGCCCTCAAATGGGCCTGCAACCACTTCCACTTATATGTCAGTGGGCATCCATTCCGAGTGGTGACAGATCACCAACCACTATTTCCATTGTTCTGAGGGTTGGCGCCACACCCCCCACCTAGAATTGAACAGTGGGCGATACAACTCCAGCACTACCAGATGGAGCTAGTGTACCGTCCCGGCATCAAAAATCCAGCGGACTTTTTGTCACGACACCCTGCGCAACAGGAAGAAACAGATGCTGGTCAAGAACGGAAAACCGAAGAGTTCGTCAATATGATATCTCAATGGGCATGCCCGCAGACAATCTCAAAAGAAGAAATAACAGCCCACATGGAGTCAGACATGGTCCTCAGAAGAACAACGGACGCGATACGGAGAGGATCATGTGATGGTTTCCTCCACAACATCCATGGTTGGAATGAAGCAGAAAGAGCACGACTAGGGAAGATGTGGAGAGTCCGGGACGAGCTAAGCACTGCAGAGTGTGGTATCCTACTAAGAGGGTCACGCATCGTCATCCCTCAGAGTCTGCAAGACCGAATCACTACCCTGGCACATGAAGGTCATCAGGGCACAGGAAGGATGAAATCCCGGATGAGGGAAAAACTATGGTTCCCAGGGCTGGAGGAAGCCGCAGAGAGGGTAGTCAAAAACTGCCGAGCATGTCAATTGACAGGGAGTGCAGAGTCGCCGGCCCTGGTGATAACCGAAGACCCTGTCCCAACACCCTGGTCATGGGTAAGCCTGGACTTCGGGAGTTTCCCCGATGGGAGGGTCACAGCAGTGCTAGTGGACAGCTACACAAAGTACCCCTGTGTCGAGATCTTACCATCCACGGCTTTCAATCATCTGGCCCCGGCACTAATATTTGCACTTTTTGGTCTACCACACGCAATCAAGTCTGACAATGGACCTCCGTTCCAGGGAAATGAATTCAAAGAGTTCCTATCCAGGCTAGAGATAAGGCACCACCGCATTACTCCACAATGGCCGCAAGCCAACGGCGAAGTGGAACGTTTCATGCGCACCATCAACAAGATCTTACGCATAGCAGTAGCGGAGCAAACAGATCCTGAAGTGGAACTACAAAAATTCCTGCGTGAGTACCGCAGCACACCACACTGCACAACTCAGAGATCCCCATGGTCATTGATGCTAGCCGGGCCTCGGCGTGACAACTTCCCAGTAGCTGACAACTGGGAACCCGAACCATACAATGCATCAGCGACACAGCGCCGAAGAACAATGATCAATGAGAAAGCAAGCCAACGCAGGCGAGCCAGAGTCCGTACACTTAGGCCAGGATGTAGAGTACTAATACGAAGTAGAAGAAGTGGAGGAAAATTCCGGACACCTTATGAGGATGGTCCATGGTCTGTGCGGAAGGTCTGAGGAACAGCTGTAACGGTGGAGCGGAATGGAGAGGAACATCTCATGGTTTAAAGAAATTCCTGAGCCAGAAAATGAACTTCAGAATTCTGGACAGGCAACAAGCTTAGACTTGACCCTCAATGAATCAAGACCTGCTCACACCGATGGACCACAACAGAATCCGACACCAGCAAGAGAGGAAGCAGAGACTGACTCACCAGGGATGAACAGCGAAGCAGGAACTGCCAGTCCCACCAGAGGATCGAGCACAGTGCGACATCGATACAACCTGCGCCCAAACCCGCGACCAAATTGCCAACTAACTGAGTTCGCATGGGGAGCGCAAGTTGGACGGAAAAGAAAAGAACTGATTTGAAATGGGATGTAACGGTCTAGTTATTCTGACAGCTAGCAGCCCCAGAAGAACACACGCACAATGTATCACTCTCTGGCCAGGCGTGGCCAGAGAGAGTATAAATAGTATAAATAAAAGGGCGGAGGTCGCTCGGGACCTTCCGGCCCACAACAGCATACCAGTCTCATGTGTGATCATTTTCACTTCTAGTCACCACGTGTCCTAATACCTGTAGTTCTTTCCTTTGGCAGCCACATTCTCACTTCTAGTCACCACGTGTCCTAATACCTGTAGTCCTTTGGCAGCCACGGTGTCCCGGTTTCAGGGACTCTTACACAGTCCTGGAAAGGGAAAGGGTCCAACTCACGATCCCGTCAGTGCGGACCCGGGAAGACATTCAGAGGCGGAGATCTGGTCCGATTTGCAGTGAGCCCTAAGCAGGACGCAGAGACCGGGCCCTCGAGTAGTGCCCAGGGCGTGTAGCGCGGCGCGGCCTGGTGTGGCAGTTACTGGGAATACGCTGCAGTAAAGGACACACGGACGCCACTGTACAGTTCTGGGCCGGAAGACCACGTGCGGTCTTGCCCACCTTTATTTATCCCCTCGGGACGAGCCCGCCCCGAGGGGTGTAGGGATGCATGTTATGTGCTACACTGTTGGGGAGAGTCTGGGTGGCTCTCTACATCCCTCCTTACTTTTAGTTCAAAGTGCACGTTCACCTCCTCATGGGGAGGGGCACACAAAGTCTGCCAGTCTTTGGCTGGGGACCGGGTTAGGACGTAGGCCAGGCCTCTGGCTCCGGGTGTATGATGCCGGGGGACTGGACGGAGGATCCGTCAGCGACCTCCTCTCGTCCGGATCTGGGCCAGTGGGTCATGGACAGTCCTCGCTCCGCAGCAGTGACCGATGGCTAGCCACCGGAGGAGACGGCACCCTGCCGGGAGATGCCGGGACAACCCGGTTCGGGGGAGGGCATCGGGCCTGGGGCTCGTCACCATCAGTGTCCATTCCTGCAACTGCCTTGAAACTTGACACATTCCTTGTGATGACCTGTTGGCCTCGCCTGGCTGTCACCATGGTCCCTTGAACCGCCGTTACCGTCCACACCTCGGGCTCATATGGGGTCCGGAATTTCCATTCCGGGTGTCGATCTTTGATGACCACTCGGTCTCCGACTCGTACCTGTGGTTCTTGGGCTCTTCGAGACTCACTCGCCTTCTGATTCATGCCTTCACGCCTCGCTTGGATGGCCGCTCCATCTCTCTCCACGGGGACCCACCCTGGACTGGACGGGATGAGGTCCCGCGGGGCCCGCTTGAACAGGATGTGAGCCGGGGCACACTTGGTGGTGCTGTGGGGTGTTTGGCGGTACACTCCGAGAAACTGGTCCAGGGCTGCCTCTGGATCTTCTCCCTCGTCCACAGCAATCCGCAGCGCTCGATTGAGCGTCCTCATCAGTCGCTCGACTTCTCCATTTGCCTGGGGCCACAAGGGAGTTATCTTCCGGTGTCGGACCGCTAGACTTGCCAGGTACTCCTGAAACTCCCTCCCCTGGAAGGGGGGACCATTGTCAGTCTTCACTTCTTCTGGCAGCCCCATCGTCGCGAACACTCGACCTAGGGCCCGCTTGACTGAGGGAAACGCCGTGGATGACAGTATTTCGATGATCGGGAATTTGGAGAAGGAGTCGACAATGACCATCATGTGTCGGCCGTCCGGGAAGCTTCCGAAATCCATGCTGAGATGTGTCCACGGTGTCTCGCATGCTGCTTCGGTGATCACAGGAGCGGGGGCTGGGTCCCCTCCCGTGATGGTGCAGGTGTGACACTGGCGAACCATCTCATCCACTTTCGAGTCCATGGCTGGGAACCAGACCTTGTCCCGCAGCCGGGCTTTAGTCTCGGCCATTCCCTGGTGACCCACATGCGCCAGTGCAAGAATTCTGTCCTGGAGGCTCTCAGGGACTACGATGAGGCGGCCCCTTAGGATTATTCCTTCTTCTCCCACACTGAGCTCACTCCGGATATGCCACAGTTGCTGTCGAGCGTGGCTAACCTCGGGTCGCAGGGCTCGGGCCCCGTCCATGAAGTGGGACCATCCATTGCTGCCCAGAGCCCTGCGGACGAGCGTGAGGGTGGGGTCCTCACGAGTGGCTTGACTGATCTCCTCCAGCGTCATGGCCTTGGGGCATGCCCCCTGTGTGATCATGCGAACAAACGCCTCCGTGCCGCAGGTGTCTTCCGTTGCGGCGGACGGTGTGTCTGGCTCTGGGTGACGGGAGAGATAGTCCGCGGGGTTGTGGGCCCCGGGTCTGTAAATTACTTTAAAGTCATACGCCTGGAGCTGCACAGCCCACCGCTCAATCCTCGGCGGCGCCAGCCTGGATAGTCCCGTGAACAGCGGGATCATTGGCTTGTGATCCGTGACCACAGTGAAATCTTGTCCGCAAAGATACAGATGGAAATGCTGGCAGGCCCATTTGATAGCCAGCGCTTCCCGTTCAATCTGGGCATACATCGTTTCGGTATCCGTGAGGGCTTTGCTGGCATACGCGACTGGTTTCCACACTTCGTGACTGTGCTCCTGCAGGAGGACCGCCCCGAGGCTCACCGGGCTGGCATCCACCACCAACTCCGTTTTCCTTCGGGGATGAAAGTAGGCCATGATCGTTTTGTCGAGGAGTCCCTCTTTGATTTCTCGAAACGCCTTGTTGGCTGCTGGTGTCCATTCCCATGGGTGATCGTGGCACGTGAGAGCACGTAGAGGCTCTGATATGGCGGCCAAGTTAGGGATGAAGCGCCCACAGTAGGTGGCCATCCCAAGGAAGCTCCTTACCTCCGTCGGACTGCGAGGCGTCTGGGCGGCTCTGATGGCCTCGGCTTTCTTCGGATCCACCAGGAGCCCTTCCCGAGTGAAGGTGTATCCAAAGAAGTCTACGCTGTCTTGGTAGAACGAGCATTTTGCCTTATGCAGTGTCAACCCACATTCTGCCAGTCTCTGGAGCGTGGCCCTGAGGTGCGCGTGATGTTCCTCTAGCGTGCTCGAGAAGACCAAGATGTCGTCGCTGAGGTTGATCACCCCTTGCAGCCCGGACAGGGTCTCACGGATTGCGTTCTGGAAAACCTCCGCCGCCGAGGAGACTCCGAAGCTCAGCCTTTTGTAACTCCGGAGCCCAACATGAGTCGAGAATGTGATGATGTACCGGCTGCTCGGGTCAAGCTCTAGCTGATGATAGCCGGCATTGAGGTCTAGTTTCGAGAACCATTTCACCCGTTGAGGTCTGCCACTATGTCGTCCATCGTAGGGGTGATATGCCGCTCCCTTTTCACTGCGGTGTTGGGTAGCCGCATGTCCACACAGAGTCTGATGGCCCCCGGTTGCTTCGGCTTGGGTGCCACGACCAGCGGGGACACCCAGGGGGTGGGGCCAGACACCTTCTCGATAACGTCCAGCTCCTCGAGCTTCCGCATCTCCTCTTCCACGTGAGGGCGCAAGTTGAATGGCACCCTCCGGTGCCTGAGGGTTACTGGCCGTACCGACTGGTTTATGTGCAATTTGAAACGTTTGCCCTTGAGTTTCCTCAGGCCGGTGAAGAGTGTAGGGAACTCTTGGAGGATGTCTTCGGCGTGGGACTCGTGAATCTGGTTTGCAAAGAACACTAGACCGAGATCTTCTGCCGTGTGACAGCTGAGCAGCGTCCCCTTCTTGCCTTCCGTGACATGAAATTGTGTCTGGGTGTAGTTCTCCCCGCTGGCGATGGTGGCGCTGATGATGCCACGGAGAGGAAGAGGGTCTGTTCCCCCGTATGTGTATATGCGTGCCCTGGACGGCGTCAAGGGGGGTCGCGGTGACAGACGGTCGTATTGGTCGGAGTCCATTACGTTGACCGAGGCCCCAGTGTCTATGAGGGCTTGTACCTCCGTGTCTCCCACTGAGACAGAGCACATGGGCGGCGGTCTTCGCCGGGATCCCGTCCGGCTGACGTAGGATACCATGAAGACTTCGTCGTCTTCGTCTTCGTATATCGGGGGCCGTGGCTGTGGCTGGCGGTCTTGGTTCGCCAGTGGCTCTTCCTGCGAGATCTGGCGTACTTGCTGGGGCCCCGACCTGGGCCTCGATGACGGCTGTCGGAACCGCCCGCCCCGACACACTCGGGCATAGTGGTTCATCCTCCCGCAGCGGGAGCACGTCTTCCCTTTTGCCCCGCAGACGGCCGTCGCCGGGTGGTCCTCTCCACAATACCCACACGACCCTCCTGGCGCGGGTTTGGGCGCTTGGCGGGGTGCAGCGGGACGTTGCTGGATCGCCTCCACCTTTTCTTCCTTGATGGGTGTGCTCTTGAACCCCGACCCCGTGGCCACAGGGGCGTGGAGGGCCGCCTCCATTTCTTCTGCCCGGGCATCCGACAGCTCATGGGACCGGGCAAGCACGAGGATCTCATCCAGCGAGATTCCTGGCTGGTGAAGGATTAGCTTGCGCAAGAGTTTGGAGCGACAGCCTAGGATGATCTGGTCTCTTATCTCCACCCTTTGGTCCACGAAGGGGCACGTGCTGGCCAGCCGGCGCAGCCGCGCATAGAACATTTCGACGGATTCCGTGTCTGTTTGCCACGCCCTCCGGAACTTGAACTTCTCGAAATCCGGATTGAGCTGGGGGTCAAAATGCGCATTCAGTGCGTTAACCGCTGCGTCGTAATCATCATCATTCCCTGTGTTGGGAAGCGTGTCGAATAAATCATAGATTTCGGCTCCGCCATAGTAAATGAGTAGTGACCGCTTGACTGTCCCATCGGTCTCCCTGGTCCCTTTAAAATAGTGATTTAAACGCCCTACCCAGGCCTTCCACCTTGGCGCTGCTGTGGCCGGGTCTGAGGTCTCGCTGAACGGTGGCAGCGGTGCTACTGCGGTGTGGGAGACCACCGGTGGCGGCGGAGGATTGTTGCCGGCGCCTTGATTGGATCCGCCAGCTCGTGGTGTGCCCGCACCTGCTGTAGCTCCTGTGGACATCGTGCGGCAGTATTGGGTGTGGCAGCGGTGTTACCACTGTGTGGTCGGCTCAGGGTAGTCCTGTTTTTCCTTTTTTTTTTTGTTTGGGTGGCCTTGCCAATGTTTGTTGCAATTGTGTTGTTTGGGTGGCCTTGCCAATGCTTGTTATGATTGCCCTGTGCTTGGACGTGATGTTGCCCCCCACGTGGCTGGTCTTGCCAATGCTTGTTTGAGTCTGCACCTTCTTTCTTTCTTAACGTATGATGTTTTTTTATTTGGTTCCAGACTTGCAGAGCTTGAATGCACTCAGGAAACTTTATTGGCAGCAGCACGGTGCATGAAAGTCTCTCCTCCACCTCGTTATGGCCCCAGAACGTGCTGCACTCGAGAGCGAGCGAGCAGCCAGGCAGGCAGGAGCAGGGCAGCTTCCCCGAGGCCCCGTCCAGGAAATCGGCCGATGCAGCCGGCAGAGAGCACTACGGGAGGCACCCACGTGGATCACAGTGCTGGGGCAGGAAAACGGAGCAGCGCGCAGGGGCGCCCGGGCAGCCACTCACCCCCGGATGTCTCGCAGCGTCACAGGATCCACGCCGGCAGCATGCGGGTGGGCTCCGCTACGGCTCAGCAACACCAGGTGAGCACCAGGGGCAGCGGCGATGCGGGTGGGCTCCGCACCAGCCAGGCACACAGGCAAAACACGCGAAGGTGCGACCGGCCTCGTCGCCAGTGTAGCGCGGCATGGCCTGGTGTCGAAGTTACTGGGAATACGCTGCAGTAAAGGACACACGGACGCCACTGTACAGTTCTGGGCCGGAAGACCACGTGCGGTCTTGCCCACCTTTATTTATCCCTTCGGGACGAGTCCGCCCCGAGGGGTGTAGGGATGCATGTTATGTGCTACACTGTTGGGGAGAGTCCGGGTGGCTCTCTACAGGGCGGGGAGTGAAAATCAGCCCAGTGAACCGCTACACCTAATCCAGTGAAGGAGAGGCCCTACGTGTGTGCTCGACTGCGACCGACGCAGGATGTCTGTGGGAGAACCGGGCCGGGCTCTGTGTCACGGTCCGTCCGGTCTCCGTGGCCTGGACGAGGAATGAGCGCCGGGACCTCAAGTGAGGGAGCGGACGTTGAATAGCCCCGGGCGCCCTGGTGCACGGTCCGTCCACAGAGATCTACAGTAAGTTGCGAACCGCACATCGGGAATACCCGAGGGAGTCTCCCCCCCCCCCCCATTTTCCTCCTTTGGAAAGATGAAACTGTGGTGTGACACATCTGAGAGGCGAGCTGGGAGGCAGCGGAGATTAGGCATCCAGCGCATCAGTGTAAGTGAGGACTAGACACCCCCAATTAGGCCGCGATCAACTGGAAGTCACAGCAGGCACGCAGTAGATATCGTACCCCCACCCGCCAGTGAAGCACCATACAGAGACAGACTGAGGGGGCTAGGCAGCGAGGAATTACCCGAGTGCTATTATACTTGTGGCACCCGTCCACTGATAATCCTCGCACATAGAGCGTCATTAGTGCATATGCTGCCGGCACCACTTTCCATTGTCCTTTAAAATGCCCACTGTGACTTGGAGAATCTGCTATCTTTAATGGGCGCATACACTGCAGTCTTCCCTCCAGGAATTGAGGCTAGAGCCGTATTGGAGCTGGGCGCCCCCCATGAGAGACCCATTACTGCCCTTGGCGACTGGACTTTGTTGTAGCCCTTCAGGGGAAGTAACTGATTAGTACTCCAGTGCGCCCCACCCTCTCGGATTGTGACGTGGGAGGGTTCTGTCAGACGCCTTCCTGCCCATCGCTGAAACAGCAGCCAACCCCCGTGCGATCGTGGAAGAATCAGGGTGAGGAGATATAGTAATCAACGGCATTGAGCCGTGACTTTTTTGATATCGACACACCTGGCACAGGAGAAAGCGGCGCAATGTCTTCATCAAGGGGCAACAAGCCTGTGCAACAGAACAGACTGGACAGGTATGTTCTCCCTAAGACGGCAATGCCGGACTCCTCCCCCGCGGGCAAAGGTGGAGCAGTGCCAGGAGAAGCCACGCCGGAACCAACACTCAAGGACATCCTGGAAGCGATTGCAGATATCAAGACCTCCCTAGAACATAAGATGGATGCCATCACTGTTGAAGTTAACCTGCTCTGGGCGGATATGAACAAAAATAATGAACGTGTTAAACAAATTGAACTCACCACTGCGAGCCTGGTGGAAGATGCCTCCCAGCTGCAGTTGAAATTCAAAGACCTGCAAACGTTCTGAAAATTTGCAGAAACTAAGCTGGACGATTATGCTCACCACGCCACTGGAGTCAAGCTATCCTGGCTGAAGAGGGCTGAAACGCCCGAAACCGGTCCTAGGATGCTTGATTCCGGTCCAGGGAAGACATGGCTTGGCAGTTCGGGCTGGACTGTTCCCATGAGGCACAGGGTCAAGACTGATTTGCATATGGCCATGTCTGAACTGGGGTGGCGTGGTGAGCAAAATAACGATGGATTAAACCCAGATCTGTGACTGGGGGTGAATGTTTTGCCAATGTGCAATATTCCGTCCATCATCTTGTGTGTTTTGCTGTTCGCCCTATGTGGGAAGGGTATGCCCAGACATGGGTCCCGTGCTCACTACGCCACTGGAGTCAAGCTATCCTGGCTGAAGAGGGGTGAAACCCCGAAACCGGTCCTAGGATGCTTGATTCCGGTCCAGGGAAGACATGGCTTGGCAGTTCGGGCTGGACTGTTCCCATGAGGCACAGGGTCAAGACTGATTTGCATATGGCCATGTCTGAACTGGGGTGGCGTGGTGAGCAAAATAACGATGGATTAAACCCAGATCTTTGACTGGGGGTGAATGTTTTGCCAATGTGCAACATTCCGTCCATCATCTTGTGTGTTTTGCTGTTTGCCCTATGTGGGAAGGGTATGCCCAGACGTGGGTCCCGCGCTCACTACGCCACTGGAGTCAAGCTATCCTGGCTGAAGAGAGGTGAAACTCCGAAACCGTTCCTAGGATGCTTGATTCCGGTCCAGGGAAGACATGGCTTGGCAGTTCGGGCTGGACAGTTCCCATGAGGCACAGGGTCAAGACTGATTTGCATATGGCCATGTCTGAACTGGGGTGGCGTGGTGAGCAAAATAACGATGGATTAAACCCAGATCTGTGACTGGGGGTGAATGTTTTGCCAATGTGCAACATTCCGTCCATCATCTTGTGTGTTTTTCTGTTCACCCTATGTGGGAAGGGTATGCCCAGACGTGGGTCCCGTGCTCACTAGGCCACTGGAGTCAAGCTATCCTGGCTGAAGAGGGGTGAAACCCTGAAACCGGTCCTAGGATGCTTTATTCCGGTCCAAGGAAGACATGGCTTGGAAGTTCGGGCTGGACTGTTCCCATGAGGCACAGAGTCAAGACTGATTTGCATATGGCCATGTCTGAACTGGGGTGGCGTGGTGAGCAAAATAACGATGGATTAAACCCAGATCTGTGACTGGGGGTGAATGTTTTGCCAATGTGCAACATTCCGTCCATCACCTTGTGTGTTTTGCGATTATGAAGGACGCCTGCGTTGCAACAACGTACGGATTAAAGGGGTCCTGGATAAATCAGAGGGGCAGCCCACAGACCTCTTTGTGGAAGACCTTATCCTCAAACACCTACAACCCAAGGGACTGGGAACATTTTCCTCATCGAGAGGGCCCACAGGGTCCCCGGGGGTCGGCCGAAGACCGGGCCCCCCCCCCGTCCCATCCTAGCCAGAGTCCTCAACTTTCGAGATTGTGATGTCATACTCCAGCATGCAAGGGCGGGACCGCCCTTGAAGTATGAAAATGCAGAAATAACTTTCTTTCCGGACTTCACCCAGCTGGTCCAGAGGCAACGACGCTCCTTCTTGTGGATCAAAAAGACATTGGGGGAAAAAGGCTATAAATACGCAATGCTGTTCCCAGCCAGGCTTCGAGTGGAGGCAGACGGTAGGGCCTGGGTCTTTGAGCACCCTGAGGCAGCGGCGGAGTGGCTGGACAATCACTGACCAGTGGTCCACTTGACATTGGGGTGGAATTGATGGGGGGCACGGGTGGGTTCTGGAAGACAAGGAGACACTGAAATGGGCCTTCGTGCAGACTTGATCAGGATGGAAACGAAACCTAAAGCGGGTACACATTGGCGAGCATATGCATGCATCATGGACCTTTCTCAGTTCATGTTCTAAAGGACTATTTTGTATCATCTGCACGGGAATGTGATATTATAGTTTTGAGGTGGGGGGATGAGAGGGGGTCACCACGCACCCCACTTTTCTTCTTTTAGTTAGCCTTAAGGGGCGTCAGTTGGGAGGGATTGTTAATGTTGGCTGTATTCAAACCTTTAGTAGGCTTAGTTCAATCGACTACACTGGGTGACGACACAGAGCGGGGACAGGATACATGTGCAAGTTTCGATGGGTACACAGTGGGATTTAGGGGTTAGAGTCCTTAGCTGGAATGTCAATGGGCTTGGTAGGTTAGGATAGGATAGGATATGTGCTTATAGAGCGCTCGTATGCCATGGCGTCTTGGCGCTAAGGTGAGTACCCGTGTTAAAGCCCACAGCAGTCGCCTATGTTGTAGCAAACAGCCAGGACTTCAAAGCTCTCCTGAAAACCAGTCTGTTAGGTTGGAGACGCATGGCTGTAGGCAATGAGTTCCATAACTTTGCAGCACAATGGGAGAAAGCTCTACCACCCCATCTTGCCTTCCTAATCCTGTCCAGATGGAGAAAACCGAGAGTACTAGATCTTAATGATCGAGCGGGGATATAAGGTTTAAACAATATCTGCATGGCCTTAGCTCCTCCTCCATAGAGAGCTTTATGGACCAAGCATAAGGCCTTGAATTCCACTCTACGCTGAATTGGAAGCCAGTGCAGGGTTCGGATTCCAGCTGAGGTAGGTTTACCCCTTGGTATATCTAGGAGTAATCTAGCAGCAGCATTTTGTAATGATTGAAGCCTGCTCATTTGGGAGTTATTTATTCCCAGTAGTAGGCCATTGCAGTAGTCTATCTTGGAAAGCAAAAGGGCTACTACCACTGACTTCTGCAGTTCCTTCCCAATAAAGGGAAAGATCTTCTTCAAAGTTTTAATTAAAAAGAAACAAGAAGAGGTGAGACTATTTACTTGGGCAGAAAAAGTTAATTTGCAATCAAAGATGATTCCCAGATTTCTGATCTTAGGTGCAGGGGTGGGACATTCCCCAGCAGTCATTGGCCACCAGGATGTGTCCCATCGAGGTTGCCCCTGACCAAATTCAATAACTTCTGTCTTGTCTGTATTGATTTTTAGGGAGCTTTGGTTCATCCAAGTCATAATCTCCTCCAAACAGGCATTAAACAGCCGTATTCTCTGATTGTTTAGCCATGGAGATTATGAGCTGGGAGTCATCTGCATATTCAACATACAAAAAGAGAACTGGGGGTCAGTGATAAGAGCACATGGAGAGATACACAGAGATTGAAGGATTGTTAGAATCCCACTCAGGCATTCAGAGCAGAGCAAGGATTACCATCAAATTGCTACTCGTGGTAGAGCTAAGGTATCAAGCTCTGATGATCAATGTTATCATTTGGTCATCCGCCAAGAGTAGAAGGTCAGTCCCTTGATCATAGGGATTGCCTCTATGGCAAGCTCTTATGCTCATGGACAATGCCTTGCCAGAGCCGTGCAGATATCAAATGCAGAGAATGTGTTTGTGGGCATATTTAAAGAAATCTAATGTGATGCAGTGCAGCGAAAAAAGAAAAAATTAAAAAGATTGTGTGGAGAGACTAGTTGCTCTAGATAATATAACCCTCCTCACACCTAGTAAAAATGATGCAGAACAAATAATGCAGTAATCCCAAGTAGCTGCTATTAAAGAATCATAGCAGTGATCCCTAGTAACTGCTAATAATGGGTCGACATGTTTCAGCCTACCGGGGAATTCCCCACGGCTTTCTTCAGGACCTATAATTTTCTAGCTACTGCATGTACAAGAACTCTTTATTCATGTGAACAATTTAGAAGAGAGTAAAAGGGTTAATTAAACAATACAACCTCACTTTGGTGCTAAACCTCCAATCACAGGGTGCAATCATCACCTAAAAAGATATGTAATAATAAATCATCTTATCATACACAGTGCTTCAAAAGTAGTGCGACATGGGGGGCGTGGCTAGCAGCCAAGCAGGATGGCCGCAGCCTGAAGGAGCTCCGAGGGTGAGGCCGACTCCCCTGCCATCCGTGCACTTATCCGTACAGTCGACTGTCCCTAATTGCGCAAGGCTGGTAGCCTGAGAGAAGCGGTGCCGTCTGAGCCGACTCTGGGGCTCCTACGTGATCGGGGGCTTGCTCGGCGTCGACCCGTCATTCGCGGCCTGCACCGCCGAACGCGACCGGGGCCTTGATTTGGCTGGGGGCCGGACGCGGTGCGGGGGAGCCTGGGACTGAGGCAGCTCCCGGAGACGACCGGAACGAGGCGCCGTGTTGGAGGAGGCGGCGCTGCAGCGGACGGGACTCGCCCACGCCCTGAGGCCAGGTGGGAGTGTCCCGCACTGGGGGCATCGTGAGGCGGCCTCTGCAGGGGGAATGCCACCAGCGTGATCCGGGAGAAGAGAGCTCGCCCTGCTGAGCTGTGTCCGGCGGTGGTGCCCCGTCGCCTGGTGCGCAGCTGCCCTAACGTGGCCCCGTGCACAGCGCAAGTGGGGGCCTGGAGAGGAAAGGTGCGGAGTGGCGGTGCTCACACCTCCTGCACCCAACGTTATTAATGCGTGCCGGTGGCCGTCCTGTCCTCCCGGGCTGAGGTGCTGCCAGCTGGGGGCTTGATTGCCGTTCCCGCTCAGTGTGGTGGTCTTGGCCCCCGGCCTGCTTGGTGAAGAGCGAGGACGACCCGCGACGGCGCCCACCGGCCCCAGGATGTCGGGGAAGGGGAATCGCGTGCACCAGCAGGGTAAGCTGGACAAGTTTGCCTATACTAAAGACGCTGCCGCGGGGGCCGAGAGGACTGAGAAGGCGGACAAGGCTGAGGCGGAGGCTGGAGCGCCGAAAGTAACGCTGGAGGACATAATGATAGCTTTCACCAAAGTGCAGACCACGGTGGGGTCCATCTCCACGGATGTGTCCCTCCTCAGGGCGGACCTCCAAAAAATGTCGACCAGGGTCACGGACGTGGAGCAAGCCACCACCGCCTTAACGAAAGACACTACTCTTCTGCTCCAAAGGGTGTCCCAGTTGGAGGCCGAAACCGAGAAAATGGCGGCGAGGATGGACGATCAGGAAGGGCGCTCCCGGCGCAACAACGTACGCATCACGGGAATTCCCGAAAGTGAAGGGAAATCCGCCATGGACCTGTACGTAGAAGAATTGATAAAAACCAGACTGCAGCCTGGGGGTCTCTCGTCGTTCTTCTCGGTGGAGCGCGCCCACAGAGTGCCTGGGGGCAAGCCCAAGGTTGGGGCGCCCCCCCGCCCGGTACTGGCCCGCATATTCAATTTTCGCGACAGGGATGTCATCCTCCAGACAGCCCGGGTGGCGCCGCCGCTGCGGATTCAGAACTCGATGGCGTTGTTCTTCCGGCGGCGGTGGCGGCGCGGCGGAGAAGCTTCCTGGAAGTCAAGAGGGCGCTGAGAGCCCGCGAGCTGCCCTACTCCATGATCTTTCCGGCACGCCTGCGGGTGGTAGCGGAGGGTAAGACCCTGTTTTTCGAGACGCCGGAGGAGGCGCGCGACTGGCTCGAGGGCTGGCGGCAGGCGGGCGGCCCTGGGAGATCGGACAGGCGACGGAGGGGACGGAGGACACCGGCGACCTGGATCCGGGAGAGAAGGAATCGGACCGGCCCTAGGATGCAGCGGGGCTCCACGCTGGATGTTCTTTGCTGTTTTTCAAAGGATGCCTTATGGGAACAGACGGTGCCTGCTCAGCTATACTTCAAGGGGTGGACAGTTGAATTTTGGCAAAAGGGAAGTATTTGGCCTTCCTCGGACCGCCCGCTCCACTACACGCAAGTACTGTTTTGGGACTTGGGTTTTGAGCACTCTGCTGAGTTGGGGTGGCGGGCAGTTTGGAGTCCGTATGGCAGGGAGGCAGGGAGTGGGAGGGGGGGTAAGGGATTGTTCTCAGGTTTTGTTCTACAGTTTTTGCTTACAATGCCACAACTGTTTCAACACACAGTACATGAACCATGCACTGCCGGCACGGCCTGTGCCGATCCGTTCATCGCGTCGGCTCTGCGCTACTCCAACTGTGGGGATGGCTGACACAGCGCTAGGGCAGTCCACTGGGGTCCCCCTCACTCCGGCGCAGCCTCTCTCCCTACTTACGTGGAACGTGCGTGGCTTAGGCGATGAGATTAAGAGGGGTTTGGTCCTCCAGAGTCTCAAGAGATGCTCCCCTGCGGTGGTCCTGTTGCAGGAGACCCACCTAGTGGGCACTGCTAGTAAAGCGATGGATAGGTGGGGGTACAAGATGGTGATACACTCTGAATTCTCCTCCGGTTCCCGCGGGGTGGGCATAATGGTAAGGAAACAGTCCCCATTAATCATACACCACACTCGGGCTGATGGGTCGGGGAGGTTCGCAGCGTTGCATGCCCAATGGGAGGGGCACCCCCTGAATATTGTTTCAGTTTACATTCCTCCTGCCCTGCATGCTGCGGCGCTTCCCGCGCTGAGCAGATTCTTGCTTGACCTGCCGGAGGGGGAGCTCATTGTAGGCGGCGACTTCAACGCGGAAGTGGACGGTCTGATTGACCGCCACCCGGAGCGGGCTGGTGGAGGGGGGACATCTCGCCTCGGGAGTTTCTTCGAGGCACTTGGGCTGACGGATATATGGAGGATTCACCATCCAACACAACACCAGTACACGTATTATTCAGGGGTGCATAAGAGTTTGACCAGAATAGACTTCTTCCTGGGTTCGCAGGGCAGTCTCCAGTATGTAGACAGGGTGGAAATCAGGCCCAGGGGCATATCGGATCACTCCCCGATACTACTACAATACACGCACTATCACCTGACTAGACGCCGTATTCCCTCCATCCACCCGGGTTATCTCCAGGTTCCCGCTATCTGCAACGCACTCGGGAAGGCTACGAGTCTCTATTTCCAAGAAAACACCTCTTCTGTAGACTCTCCGGCTGTCCTCTGGGAAGCGTACAAAACAGTCCTGAGAGGACACGCGATCGCCTCCATTGCGGCGCACAGGCGCGAGCAGCATCTTGAGCTGCAGTCGCTAGAATCAGATCTTGCCGCGGCAGAGGCACGTCAATCCGCACACCCGTCGCCTGCGACCTCCCGGGGATTGCAGGTGGCGCAGGTGAAATATAGGGAGCACCTTGCGGACTGTACCAGGCGACGGTTAGAGGCCACGCGACATAGAATCTATGATGTTGGGGACAAGACAGGGAAGCTGTTGGCATGGTTGGATAAAAGGGAGGGCGGTTCTAGGTGGATAGCGCAGCTCGGCTCCGGGGGGGGGGTCAAGTAACGACTGACCCGCGTGATATAGTGAACACCCTGGCAGGTCACTTCTGTGCGGTCTACTCTTCTGCCTCCTCCATGTCAAAGGAGGAGGCGCTGACGTATGTTAAGGATCTGGATATGCCCAGGTTGGCCCCTACTGCGATGACGGCCCTGGAAGCTGATCTTACAATAGAAGAAATACAGGCTGCGGTGGGAGCGCTTCAGTCGGGTAAGGCGACAGGTCCAAATGGTATCCCGGTTGAGCTGTATAAGAGGCTGATGGGGACGCTTGCTCCTCACCTGCTCGATATGTTTTCCGACAGTTTGCGACGAGGCGAACTCCCGCCGGATCAGCGCACAGCCACTATTGTGGTCATCCCAAGGCCAGGTAAGCCGGCGGGCGAGTGTACTTCTTACCGCCCCATCTCGTTACTTAATGCGGAGGCCAAGATTCTGGCCAAGCTGCTGGCGACTAGGCTGACGCCGCACCTATCCGACATTATACATCCGGACCAGTCTGGCTTTATGCCCGGCAGAAGTACGTCCCATAATCTGAGGCGTCTGCACGGCGTGCTGGCCCGTGCGGGTCGGGTGGGAGAACCAGCGGTGCTTCTGTCTTTGGACGCGCAGATGGCGTTCGACATGGTCGAATGGCCCTTCCTGTTTGCAGTCCTTCGCCATCTGGGATTTGGGCCCAAATTCTGTGCCTGGATTCGACTCCTGTACACCAAGCCGTTGGCTCATGTTGTGGCCAACGGGCATATGTCCGATGACTTCCCCCTGTCGCGGGGCACGCGCCAGGGTTGCCCCCTGTCGCCATTACTGTTTGCCCTTGTGCTGGAACCTCTGGCGGCGTGGATACCAAGTGGTCGGATGGCTGGGAGGACAGGGTTTCTCTCTATGCGGATGATATCCTGTTATATTTGGCCTCCCCGCGGCGTTCCATCCTGACGCTACTCAATATATGTAGGGTCTTCGGCGAGGCGTCGGGGTACACAATAAATTGGTCCAAATCTGTCATGTACGTGCTGTGTGGCCCTCCACCGCAATTACCGGCCGATTGTCCCCTCAGGGTGGCGGAAGGATCATTTAAGTATTTGGGTATACACATCACTGCAGACCCGGTTGTGTTCTATCAGAAGAATCTTCAGCCCCCACTGGACCGTCTTCGACGGGATGTCCGTCACTGGGGGACGCTGCCGTTGACCCTACTGGGGAGGGCGGCGCTCTTTAAGATGATGGCCCTGCCTCGCTTCATCTACGTGCTGGAAAATACGGCGTACCACGTACCACCGGCGTACTTCTGTTCAATTGCGGCACAGGTGACTAGTCTCCTGTGGCTCAACGGACCGGCGCGTATTGCACAGTCCAAACTCACCCGCGGCTGGTACGATGGGGGGATAGCGCTTCCCGACATCCAACTTTATTACTGGGCGACACAGCTAAAGGTCATCAACTATTGGCTCCACGCCCCACACTCTGATCCGGCGTTCAAAGCGGACAGAGACATACTGGGCACGAGGGGTATGCTATCGCCCTTGTACGATGGGAGGCTAAACCCAGACCTCATTGGCCCTCTGAGGCAGACAGTGGCCGTATGGCATGCGGCCCAGGCCCGGCTGGGGTGGAGAGGAGTTTTGACCCAACTCACGCCCTTGTGGGATACGAAACGGCTCGGGAGACTTAGGCATAGCAGGGGCTTTGATAAATGGGACGATATCGGGATCTGCACAGTGGGCGACATGTGGCATAAAGGTGAGGTGATCACCTTCGCGCGCCTACAGCAACAATACGAGCTGGCGCCTTCGGAATGGTTCCGATACACACAAATTAAGCATGCGCTGCTCTCCGCTTTGGAGCCTGGTGCCACAGTTCCGGAGGCGTCGCCACTGGAGGACAGGCTACTCACAGATTACATGCCCCAGAGGGCCACATCATTCACGTATCGGAAGCTGATAAACAATCTTCCTGACCCTATGGGAACCCTGCGGAGAGGTGGTCCAGTGATGTGGGGGAATTTGACGACCCTGAGTGGAGGGAGGCGCTGGCGTCCCCCCGGGAGGCGGGGATACCTTCCAGGCTTCGATTGGTACAGCTCCGGATTTTGCATCGATCATATTACACCAGGTACACGCTACACAAAATAGGAAGAGCACCCCATCCATTCTGCCTGCGCGGCTGCGGGGAGGAGGGTACCTTCTACCATACCATCTGGGAGTGCCCCAAAATCCAAGAATACTGGAGGCGGGTGATGCGGACGCTGTCCCAGGCGGGGGGTGTGTCACTGGTGCCGGAGCCCAGGCACTGCCTGTTAAACGTATGGGAACCTAACGACCTTGGCCGGCAGGCTCAGTGCTGGGCTACAGTGGGAATCGTGTTAGCTAAACGGAACATAGCACAGAAGTGGGGGGTGGGAGAGGTGCCGCTGCTGTCCGTATGGGGGAGGGACATGGATAGGGCTATGATAGCCGAGCGATCAGTGTACATTGGGAGGGGGTGTCCTCAAAAATGGTCTAAAGTATGGGGGGCATGGAACAAACATCGAGGAGATATATGTGAGCCACCGCCAACGCTTGATGATGAAACCCTTGATGCGGACTGAGGTGCAAGACTCTATGGCGCACATATGGGGTGTGGCTGCCGGGGTTGAGCGGATGCGTGGGGGTGTTGTTGGGAGGCGGGGGGCTGAGCCACTTGAGATCTTTTTATATGCTGGAAAACGAATAAGTGATCAACAGTTGATGTATTGTACTGTGTTGAAAGAAAACAATAAAAATTGTTTTAAAAAAAAAAAAAAAGTAGTGCGACACAGAAACATTCTTATGAACACTCAGACAGTAAGCAAATGTGGCTTACCCTTCGTGATCAAGGATCAAACCTCACCTCCCTGGAACCTGTCTCAGGTTTAACGAGGCCCCGCTCTGCAGGGGAAGAAAAAAGGCGAGGCATAGATCACTAAAGCAGAAATGCTAACGACATTGTCCCAAGTACTGGTTCGTATCGCATAACTTTTGACGAAGCATGCCTACAATAAGTGCATGCTATCGTGTCTAAAATCTCTAAAAGAGAAAACACTAGTTAGCGGTCTAGAAGGTCTATGTAAGTCAGACAGCAGTGAAAGCCCAAGTATACAGCGTATATCAAGACAGGAGGAAAAAGAAATTGAATACGCTGTGAAAACGCACTAGCAAAGGCTCGTCTTCTGTATGCAAACTAAACAAAAGTGGGCGTAAAACATAAAAACTCAGTGGAAATGCTGGATGACATTCAGGTCCGCTGAGTAGGCACAATTATGGAAAGAATTCTCTACGTTAAACTCAACATCGAGTCACAAATTGCAGCATGAAACTGCCGATAAATGACAGGGGAGAACCATATCGCCACAACTAACCTGTCCGTCGTTACCTCTTCATGGTGCTGAGTCAGGGGGCGAGGCACCGACTGGTCAGGGATACTGGCTTAAATGCTTTGAGAAAACCTAATAGCGCTCGGTGGACTTCCGGCTCAAAGTTCTAGCGTCATGATGAAGATGCGTAAAGCATCGGGGTTGCCCAGTCTGCGTGAGAACCGTCACGGCGTAGAACTACACCGCGACGTCACACGCTCCGCAACTGTAGTTCGAACTGGCAAATGTTAACAGAGGAGTAATGCTACGGCTGTTATACCCAATTCACATAAATATCGTGAATTATGAACTAAAAAACAATGCCGCAATGTAGGTATATCATCACCCATGTGCAATTTTTTGTCAATCCTCCAAGAGTCAGTCAAACCAAATGACAACACCAATTAGCGGTCATGTACAGTATGAATACAGTAAGCTACAGTTCTATAGCATTGCAAGTTGTTGTAGTGTACTCATGGCTAACAGATTGCAATCTATAAAGGCCAAAGTGAAAAATGACGAAAAGAGTATGAAGAATACCAAATAGTAGAGAATAAGCATACCCTCATCCTCTCCATCACATTGATTGATCAAAATCCATGTATACTTCTCGATCTTATTGGTCTAGACCTCTAGGATGCATAGGGCATGTTAATGCATCACAGCCATATACAGTGAGAATCCACCGAGAGGCTTAACCTAGATCTGAGTATAACCAGTAGTGCAGTCGTATCTGAGTAGGAAGTAGTGAATACCAACTACAAACTCACCCAGGGTATATCGTCATTCAGGCCGAGAGTATCACTGTGGAGCTTGTGTACCCATCTTTGCTCCTTTATAAACAAGTATCTGGAAATGTCACTGACATGTGATGGTATATTGGGTTTTTCCAGGACTGTCCATTTGAAATCCTCTGGGCCATGGTTCTGTTCTGAGAAGTGTCTCATAAGTCTTGTAGTTAGCTTCTTGCACCTAAAGGTGCTTTTGTGTTCTAACATGCGTGCCTTGACTTTACGGGTTGTCATCCCAACATAGTTTATCTGGCACGGACATGTGATTAAATAAATCAGATTGCTGTTGTTACAGTTGGTAAACTGATATTGTACCCATGGTTTAATGGTTCCTATCTCAACAGACGTGGTATGTGAAGTCTGTGGGCATATGGAACAATCGCCACAGGGATGATGACCTGTTACTGCTGGTAACCCCCAAAGCGTGCCTAACGGCCTCGTCGGTGGTGTTTTAGGGCGTGTGTGAACCAGTCTGTCTCTGATATTACTGCCTCTTTTGAATGCAAATAATGGCAAAGCAATCTTTTCTTTGCAGCAATTCAGAAGACGCCAGTGGTTACGAATGCTCTTCTGAATCTGATTAGATAATGTACTGAATGTATGTACAAAAGTCAGCCTGTCCAAGGGTGATTTCTTAACCGGTGGTTCGAGTAGGGCCTCCCGGTGGTTATTAGTGGCCCTTTTGAGAGCTCTTCTCACTAATCTTCGAGGATAATGCCTCTCTAAAAGTTGTGTTGTCAGAGCTCTTGTATGTCTGTCAAAACACTCAGAGGTAGAACAATTTCTCCGGACACGGAGGAATTGTCCATAGGGTAAATTATCTCTCAGTGCTTTTGGATGTTGGCTGTCATATCTTAGTAGTGAGTTACGCGCCATAGGTTTGCGGTAAATCTCACTCTCAAGGCCCTGTGGTGTAACAAAGATTGACAGATCGAGAAAAGCCAGCCTCGTCTTACTGATCTCAACGGTAAACTTCAGAAAATCATTCTGTGTATTTAACCAGTAATGGAAAGCAAGGATAGATTCATGATCACCACGCCAAATAACTAACACATCATTGATGGAACGCTTCCACAAGCGAATTGATGCAAAAAAGGGGTTAGTGGGAGCTAGAACATGTTCCTGTTCAAAGGCGTGCACATACAAATTCGCCAAACTCGGCGCAAAGACACTCCCCATGCTGGTCCCTGATATTTGCAAGTATAATGATTCTTCATACTTGAAAAAATGTTCCTTCATTGCCAGCCGGGCGAGCGCCATGATGAAATGTACCGGTGTGATGGATTTCAGATCATTAGCTTCCAAGATTGACATAACAGTCTCCAAGGTTTCATCTTGGGGAATAGAGGTATAAAGAGATTCGACATCAAAGGAAACTAGGAAGTCTCTCTCTGTGTCAAATTCGATTGAAGGAAGTAATCTCAATACATCATTCGTATCCTGCAAATACGTGGGCATTTTTTGTACAATAGGTCTCAAAAAGAAGTCTACGAAAGTAGACAGGGGTTCCAAAATCGAACCCTGCCCAGAGATGATTGGTCTTCCAGGAGGAGGTCTTTGTGCCTTATGTACCTTTGGAAGTACATAAAAGTAAGGGGTTGTGGGGAATTTAGTTTGTAAAAACTGAGCTTCCCGCGCTGTAATCCATCCCTCATTCAATGCCTCTTCAATGTACTCGAGAATGATCTTCTGAAGTCTCTGAGTAGGATCTTCAGCCAAATCTTTATAAGATTTTTCATCATTAAGCTGGCGTAGGCATTCAGTCCTGTAGTCAAGGGAATTTAAAATGACTATAGAACCTCCCTTATCGGCTGGTTTGATGATAATATCATCATATTTAGCTAATGCTTGTAAAGCCTGATATTCTGAGCGCGGTAGATTCTTATAACTAATGCGCTTCTGTTTGCACAGTTCAGTGATCTCGCTCCTAACTGCGTTTTCAAAGGTCAGTACCTGGGGTGGAACCACGTATCCAGGAGGATTAAACGTGGATTTTGGTCTCAAGCCTGTGTTAAGTTCCATCGAATCATCTCCTGTATGTTGTTTTTCTTTAAAAAAATAATGGAGTCTTATTTTTCTAAATAATTGGGCCAACTCACACTGTATTTGAAAGGGGTCACCCTCTGAAGTAGTGACAAAACCAAGGCCTCTGTTAAGTACAAGCTCCTCATCCTTAGATAAGGTTTGTCTGCTTAAATTGACTATTAGGCTGGATTTAGGCTGTTCCCTGATTGGGCAGAGTTCTTCTTCGTATTGCTCCTGGTCCCTGAATGTGGGCCGGTAGACTGGTCCCAGTGTACCTGGGCCTGAGTGTTTCTTTTTCTGCCTCTGACCCTTTTACTCTCATCTAAATTGTTCACATGAATAGAGAGTTCTTGTACATGCAGTAGCTAGAAAATTATAGGTCCTGAAGAAAGCCGTGTCGACCCATTATTAGCAGTTACTAGGGATCACTGCTATGATTCTTTAATAGCAGCTACTTGGGATTACTGCATTATTTGTTCTGCATCATTTTTACTAGGTGTGAGGAGGGTTATATTATCTAGAGCAACTAGTCTCTCCACACAATCGTTTTAATTTTATTTTTTTTCGCTGCACTGCATCACATTAGATTTCTTTAAATATGCACACAAACACATTCTCTGCATTTGATGTCTGCACGGCTCTGGCAAGGCATTGTTCATGAGCATAAGAGCTTGCCATAGAGGCAATCCCTATGATCAAGGGACTGACCTTCTACTCTTGGCGGATGACCAAATGATAACATTGATCATCAGAGCTTGATACCTTAGCTCTACCACGAGTAGCAATTTGATGGTAATCCTTGCTCTGCTCTTAATGCCTGAGTGGGATTCTAACAATCCTTCAATCTCTGTGTATCTCTCCATGTGCTCTTATTACTGACCCCCAGTTCTCTTTTTGTATGTTGAATTAGTTTGTAAAGGGGATTAGGACTTGGGCAGGTCATTAAATATACTTTCCCTTAGACCCTGTTTTCCCACCGGTTAGTTGATAGTCGTCTGCATATGACGTAAATGCAAAACCATGCTTCCTAACCAGACGGGTCAGAGGCAGCATATAGATATTAAAGATAGTAGGTGATAATGCTGAGCCCTGGGGAACCCCACAGGGCAAATGGAAGCTCTCTGATTCCAGACCCTCCCAATGCAAGCTCTGCACTCTCCCGTCCAGAAAAGAGGATAGGAGGGACAGAGCTGACCCCCCAATGCCCACATCTCGAAGCCGCTGAACCAACACCGTATGGTTTACGGTGTCGAAAGCTGCCGACAGATCAAGCAGTACCAAGACTGCATTTCCCCCTTGATCAATTATTCTCCGGATCTCCTCAGCAACTACGATCAAAGCAGATTCGGTCGAGTGGTTAGATCGAAAACCATGTTGAGTTAAATCCAATACTTCATTGATGTCAAGGTATTCTGTCAATGTTCTGTTCATTGTTTTTTCCAAAATCTTAGCCATTATGGGCAGACCGGCAATCGGTCGGTAGTTCTTGGGCTCCGTTGGGTCTAGCGTAGGTTTTTTTAAGAAAGGCTTGATCGTGGCCTTTTTCCAACATGCTGGGAAGCTGCCTAATTCCAGAACTTGATTGATTAATGGCGTCAATTCATCACCAATCCTATTAGCAGCCATGTGTAGTACCGTTGCAGGGCAAGGATCTTTACGTGATCCAGATTTTATGGAGAGGAGCAGATTACAAACTTCGTCTCGACTGATCACTGGAAACCTAATTAATTCCCTCAAAGGTGGTTCTACTGACAACTGTGATTGCTGTAATATATCTGAGAGCTGACGAGCTTCAGAGAGGTTATCATAGATAACTTGTTCTTTGTTTTGAAAGAAGGTTGCTAGCTTATTACACATGATTTGATTAGGATGAAAAATAGCGCCAAGTTGGGATTTAGAGAGCAGATTTACTGTTTTAAAAAGCTCCCTGGAGGAGTTTCCAGCTTCCTCAATTTTTGTGGTAAAAAATAGTTTTTTTGCATCAATAATTGCCTCCTTGTATTGTTTAAGGGCAGTATTATAATTCATTTTAGCAATCTTGTCGTAATCCTGCCGCCATTTTCACCTTTCAGATGGGAGTTACACCAAGGAGAGGTGGGCTTATGCCTCCTAATGGTAGACCATTTTTCAGGGGCTACCTGGTCAGCTGCAGTCTGAAGCCAATCGTTAAATTCTGAGGCTGCCTCGTTGCTATCTTTGGACAGCAACAGGGGACCTTGGCCAAGAGCTACTAGCCAGTCATCTGCACTGACTTTATTCCACCGTCTGGACATAACTTTAGTAGGTATAATTTGTTTCCCCAGAGGTAGTAGTGAAACCTTGATCTTAAAATGGACTGCGTAATGATCTGTCCATGAAAGAGGAGTAACTCTTACCACAATTATTTTAGAGTTATTAGAAAAAATAGATGGGTGGGCTCTGTGACCAGCTGGGTAAATCCAAAAGTGACAAGATTATCAAGTAACCTTTTAGTATCTGTATTGTCAACAAGATCCAGGTGGAAATTAAAATCCCCCAGTAACATAAATGGGGCAGAGTCTATTTGGGACTCTAGGTAAGTCATCAGAGACTGAGCGAATGGCACTTTGGGACCAGGGGGGTGATAGAGCAATAAGCCCTGAACATTCATAATATTGTTAATACTAATAATAAAATGCAGAGCTTCTGCCGGGAGATCCTTGATGGTGGTTACACATAGTTATTTTTTTATGTTCCCTATAAACAATAGCTATGCCCCCCCCTCTTCCCTCCTCTCTATCTTGTGAGGTCACTGCATAGCCTTTTGGCAAGGCTATGTTCCAATCAGGACATGAAGTGTTATCTGTCCATGTCTCAGTGAGAAAAAGTATGTCTATATTGATACTTCGAACCATGTCCTCAATCTCGTATTTGTGTTTACCTAGCAATCGAATGTTAAGTAACACACATTGCAGATTCAGTTCCTGAGCATGAAAGTGGTTGCTAGCTACTTTATATCCGGCGGGAGAGCCAATTTGGGTATCCCTTTGGGTGCCCATGACTCATACCTCCCCCCCTCCTACCCAATCATTATTTGGATCTCCCAAGCAATACGAACAATTTGTACACTCCATTTTACTCAAAAGAGTTAAATCATGCGGCTTACATGGTCCTAGGTCCAAAGATAACAACTGTTCCCTGCTATATTCTTCGGACCGCAATTGGCCAGGGGTTATGGCGCTGGATGCGTAACGGACGCTGACGGGCGCAGACGGGCTTGCCTTTGGCGTGCCTTTGGCGCGCCAGCGGCGCGTCCGCCCCAGCGTGTTAATATAGCTTCCTGATATGAGAGCGAGAAAAGACTAGCGCGCCAACCCTTGTGCAGTGCGGGCCCGCTAACATCCGGGTTCCGCCAGGGTCGAGCGCGAGGAGAGAGGCGAGTGATCAGGGAAACAAAGGTACGAGGGTAAGATAAAATGTGACTGGTTTTGGTTAAAAGTATAATAGTATTAAAATTTCCCCCAATATAGGCAACGGTAAAGTGCAGAGTGCAAACAAGATATTAGGCAATGTTAAAAACATTTTAAAAAATGGCAAGTAGCAGCAATACAGATTAGCTGCAACAACGAGGACTTCTACACACACAGGTTCTCACACCCACTGCGCGTCCGCCCCAGCGTGTTAATATGGTGATAAGATTAAGCGTAGTATGGTCCACCAGTATATAAAAAGACAAACCCCAGATGTTGTCCTGCTACAAAAAACCCACCTGATTGGGAACATGTGCCAAGCAATAAATAGGGGGGGGTATAAGTTAGTGGCTCATGCAGGCTTTACATCTGGTTCAAGAGGGGTGGGCATCTTACTCAAGAAATCGTTTCCCTTCACGGTGCAGTCCACATGGTCCGATGCCCGGTGGCAGGAACATAGGAATTACAGAACAGTGGGAAGGCCGTACTATGACATGTGTCTCAGTGTATGCTCCCCCTGGTTTCCAGAGTGAGACGTATAAAGATCTGAGTTCTGTACTCCTGTCCTTCCCACAAGGCCTTCTCATCGTGGGAGGGGACCGTTACCCCCCACGGGACATTAGACCAGCACAGCGGTGGCTATCTACCTTCATTGAGGCCGTGGGTGGGTCTGGTAGATGGATGGATGGAGGCTGCATAACCCGGACAGGGCGCAGTACACCTTCCTATCTAGTGCTCATCGTAGTCTGTCTCGCATTGACTATATCCTTGTCCCGGCATCACAGATATGCGATATCAGAAAGATCCGCCATCTGGGCAGGGGCATTTGTGATCATTCCCTGGTCTGGATGCACATGGTGCTGGGCCAAATGAGTGCAGGGAGAATTGCTTCTATGAATCTGTGATATTTACGTGACCCCGGAATTCAAAAGAAGTTAAATCAGACTACAGAGCATTACTTCCGAGAAAACGAGGGGACGGTGCAATCAGCCCAAACGTTATGGGAAGCCTATAAGTCAGTCATCCGTGGGGAAGCCATATCCCTTATTGCTGGCAAGAAACGAGACAAACAAAAAGACTTGGTGAGGGCCGAAGACGAGATACTTAAATTGGAAGAAGAGTTGGAACATACGGTTACACCTGAAAAACCGAACATTCTAAGCTTAAAGCAAGACGAATTTAAGGGTATAGCAACAGATAGAGCGAGAACACAGGGGAGGGAAACACAGTGTAGATTTTATGAGCAGGGAGACAAGGCAGGGAAGTTGATTGCATGGTTGGATATGAAGGAATGGGCAGCTCGATTGGTGCCAGAACTGGATGGAGAAGGAGCCGGTCAAATTACTGACCCGCAACTCGTAGCTGACCGCTTTGCAGAATATTATCAACAAGTCTACAGAACGGAAGGAAAGTACACGGAGGGTGACAATATTGCCCTACTTCGAGATATCGTGCTCCCCACTCTGACTGACAATAATCGTGAGTACCTTGAGTCCGCATTTTCGAACGATGAGGTGGCTCAGGCAATTCGGACGCTTAATTCCGGAAAAGCGTCGGGACCTAACGGCCCAAGTTGTAGTTAACAACCGCAAGTCTGCAGTATTCCAACTCAGCCGTGGAACGCGTCAAGGGTGTCCATTATCACCGCTTCTATTTGCCTTAGCACTGGAGCCCTTGGTGGCGTGGATCAGCAGAGACCCCATGATTCGCGGTATGCGTTGGTCCCCGGAATGGGAAGATAGGATATCGCTATACGCGGATGATATTCTTCTGTACCTGACCTCCCCGAGGGCCTCTTTAATATGCCTACTAGACATCCTTGCAATATTCGGCAGATACTCCGGATTTACCATAAACTGGTCTAAGTCCGTTATCTATATCTTACAAGGAAATATGCCCGTTCTCCCAAAAGGTTGCCCGATGCAGATAGCTTTGGATGGCTTTCGCTACCTCGGAATATTCATTACATTGAACTCCGTACTCCGCTTCACTTGCTATCTCCTGCCGCCAATTCAGCGATTGAAGGGCGATATCAAACACTGGAAGTCATTGCCTCTCTCTGTTAGGCAAAGCTGTTCTTTTTAAGATGATGGCTCTTCCTCGTTTCCTCTATGCCCTCCAAAACTCTATGGATCCAGTTCCCAAATCATATTTCAAAGAGATAGAAGCTCTACAACGCACTCTCTTATGGGACGGTAAACCTAGGATTGCGCTAAACTAAACTCCCCCTCAACTGGTATGATGGGGGCATTAGTCTACCGGATATTAAAAAATATTATTGGGCGGCCCATCTGGCTGCGATAAATCAGGGGACATATGGTCGTCCAGACGATCCAGGATATGCTATGGATAGATGGCTCCTCCCAGGTGGGGACTATAATAGAGCACTCTATTCTAAACCTCGCAAATACTCCCTCACAGGTCCGACTGCACACTCAGTCCATGTATGGCATGAAGTGAACAGGCACCTGGGATGGGACGGTAGACTCACACTAGCTACTCCCCTCTGGAACACCGAAAGATTGGGGAGCCTGTGGCAAACTAAAGGGTCTGACAAATGGGACCTTATTAGTATTTCCCAGATCAAGGACCTCTGGGTCAAGGATGCAATCCTCCCCTTTACATCTCTTCAAGAGCAATATAGCCTGGCAAGCACTGAGTATTATAGGTATCTGCAGGTCCGACATGCACTCAACGCTCATATAGCTGGTAGGTCTCCCCTCCCCGATGCATCCCCCCTTGAGGATAGAATACTCGATAGCCACCTTCCCGAAAAAACCATCTCCCTGAGCTACAAAAAACTCATAAACAATATGGAAGACCCACTTCAGTCCCTCAAGGAAAAATGGGTTAGAGACGGACTAGAACTGGATGAGGAAGACTGGCGGGATGCGGTTTCTTCCACTAGAGAAGTAGCGGTCCAAGCACGGTTACGTTTAGTGCAGCTAAAAATTCTACACAGTCTGCATCACAGGGCTGGGCCTGGTCCGCATGGGCAGGACAGATAGTGGAGAATGCAGACGAAGGTGTGGGGAGGAGGGTACGTTTATTCATATTATTTGGGAATACAAACACATACAAACATATTGGCGGGCCGTACATCGCTCTCTTCGGGAGGTATTGGCAATTGATTTGCAGCCTGAGGCACGCAGATGCCTCCTAAATGTTTGGGAGCCTACAGATCTAACCTCTTATACTAAACAATGAGCGACCCTACCAGTAATGGCTGCTAAAAGGAACATAGCACAAAACTGGGGGGCTCACCAATCACCAATGCTAGAAAAATGGAAGGAAGATCTGGACTGGTGCATGTTCCGGGAAAAATCGGTCTATGTGGCCAGAGGGTGTCCAGGGAAGTGGGGCTAGATATGGGAACCCTGGAATTTATATAGAGGTAATATCTGCACCCCGCCAGCTCCCCCGAATGACGATGAGACTCTTGTAACCCTCTAATGATTGTGTATTATTTCCCGTGAATTGATTCTCTGTACCCATGTTTGATAACTGAAGTATGTGTTGTCTCCTGCGCATGTGTCACAGTAGTCTGTAATGTTGATTTGTGCAATAATAAATAATAAAAAAAGATTTATATAACAAAAAGGAAGGAGGATATGTGGTACCAGAATGTACGTAACGTTCTATTTTCTTTTTCTTGCTTGCTCAGTATTATATTCCAAATGTTTGTATTCTTTTAATGCCATGTTATGATTCCACATTCTGGAGGCTCTCACAGTTCAGTTGGACTGCTGCTCTCCAGAGGGTGAATGCTTAATTAAAATGAGTCTTAAACTACTCTATTTCAAGATTGATTATGTACTACAGATAGAAAAAAGGTTATTTACACTTTTCGGTCTCGCCTAGCGTTGGAGCGTCAATGCGCTCCTCGCTATGCGAGGCGTCTTGTATCCCATAAGATTTCTGAAGGGGACTTGAAGCGCCGCCCATCATTTGATTGGCTGGCGTCATTATTCATGCTAAACGCTGGCCTCCGATTGAAAATGAGGCTTCTTGGTTAACGCCCTGTCTCCTTTTGCTCCCGCCCATCCGGACTGAATCGTTTCCTTGCGGTGTTACACGGTCTCCTTGAATTAGATGGTGGGCATTTTTTTTTCTCATTCGGACAATGGCGACAGCTTGTTATTGGTTGTATGTTCATGCTGAGTGCGGGCACCGCGCTCCGTTTATTTATTTAATTTTACCTTAATTTGGAGCGCGGTGCCTGCTTAAGGGACACAGCACTCCGTTTATTTATTTATTTTTACTTTAATTCCGAGCGCGGCGCCCGCTTTAGGGACACCGCGCTCCGTTGATTTATTTATTTTGACTTGAATTCGGTGCTCGGCGCCCGCGTTAGGACACCGCGCTCCTTTTATTTATTTATTTTGACTTTAATTCGGAGCGCGGCACCCGCTTTAGGGACACTCCATTTATTTATTTTATCTTTGATAATGTGGCGCAGCGTCGTAAACAGACCGTGGCACCCGAGTCCAGTTTTCAGTTTTTGCTTCTTCTGGGACCGGAGTCTGAAGGTGAAAATAAGCTCTCCTCACCCCCCCCCCACTCTTCGTCTGTGGTGAGGATGGGAACTGAGTAGCCCCCTCTTCATTCCTCATGACGTGCCACCAAATGAGAATAAGAGGCAGTCAGCCTTGGAACCTTGCTGCTGGCCCCAGAGTGCTGGTCAGGGGGTCGGGTGGGAGCAAGGGGCAGCTTCAGTGTTAAACCCCCTTCAGCCCCATGAGGTTGCCTCCCAAGGGGAGATGAGGAGGGGGTTGGGGGAGTCTGTACTGGCTTGTCTTCCCTTCTCCATCGCCAGTCCCTCTTCCCCTCGCCTCTCTCAGGCTCTTTCTCGTCAGGTACGACCCTGCAGCAACAACTGCTCCCCCGTCCCATTTCCTGCACTTCCAGGCAGCACTAAAAACACGTTCCAAACACTAAGGAGTTAAAGGGGGAAGGAACAGATTAGGTCGGCCCCACTCAAAATCATAAACACAACCAAAGGGACCTAATCTGTCATGGCTACTATCGGGTAATTATAAAGAATATATACAGTTTGAATGCATTGATTTTATTTTGAATTCTGTTCTGGCTGGAAGTGCTTTTTAATGAACCTCCTTTTGTTTAAACAGTCACTGGTTGTTCATAATAAGGGTCCAGATAAAGTGGAGGAAGTCCTCCTGCCCTGAAGAAATTGCCACTACAATTGACGGGCAATGAAACATGTCGGCCCAACTTTACTTGGTCTGCAAACATGCAGTATGTTTTTAGCTTGAATAAGCCCATGAGTTGTGAACAAAGTGGTCTGTTGGTGACTGTGGGTCTTATTTCAATTTTAACTACATGGGGTTGAAGTGTGTGCTCTTTACACATAAGTTCACCTGGTTCATTGGTTTTCTGGACACCAATTTTTGTTTTGTTGTTTACGAGGTAGCAACCTTTGATGATAAATGTGGGCATAACTGGTGATATTTAACCTGTAAGCTCCCTTTGGTGGTGCGCACGTGAGGTGCTACCTTGTTCTCTCACTTTTTTCATTTTTGTTACACATTTATGTGTCATATATAACTGTCAAGGTATGGGGTATTTCTTTTTGAACCCAGTGACTGATGACTCATAGGTCGGTTCTTTTAACAGCAAAGTGTATGGCGATTATGAGTAGGGACAATGCTCCTAAGAAAGTGAAGGGATATTGGTTTTTTTTTTTTTTTTTTTTTTTTTGAAACCGTTTATTACAAATCTCAAGAATATACAGGTATGGGCCTACAACCTTCCGGCCGGCCGCTAGGATGACAGGAGCATATGACATACGTTCATAAAACACTTGGTGTGCAGAGGAGCATAATCAGGAGCTATCAATGCCGTGGGCCATATCAGTCAGACCCCACAATACGGTTTCATTTTATACAAACAACAAGAAAAAACCACACCCACAAGGCAACCCGCAATCGACAGTAGCAGCACGTGCTCCCCGAATGGGGGACCCCAAGTAGACACAGGAGTCTAAAGAGGGGAAGGGGAACAGAGCAAGGACTGGGGGAACCCTGTGCCCGGGGCTGGGGGAAGGAGTCAGCTAAGGGGACGGGGCTGGTGAGGCAGCAGGCAGCAGTGGTGGCGCGCAGATACCCCCACGATAGGCGTTCCAGGGGCCCCATACTTTCACCCATGTCCCAGGCTTACCCCTCGCCACATACACCACCTTTTCTCGAAACATGCACCAGTCCATGTGTTCTTTCCAGGCCGACACCGCCGGGGGCTTCTGGGATCCCCACAGTTGAGCAATATCACGCTTAGCTACCATATATCCCAGAGTCACCCACCACATCTGCGGAGCCGAGTAGTCAGTTGGTTCCCACACATTCAACAGGCACCTCCTCGCTTCAGGCAGCAGCGCGACACGCGTAACCACTCGCAGGACCTCATGCACACCACGCCAAAATCGCTCCACCTTCGGACATTCCCACAAAATATGCAGAAAGGTCGCCAAAGCACCACACCCACGCTTACACAGCCCATCCTCAGCATAGCCCATACGCAGAAGCCTTGGCCCCGTCATGTAGACCCGGTGGAGTATCTTAAGCTGGACGAAGCGAAGGCGAGCCGGTATGGCCACCTCCTTGGGAGAGGCCACCGCGGAGGTCCAGTCCTCGTCGTCCAACTCCAGCCCATCGGCAACCCAGGCCTCTCGGAGGCCAGTTAGCAAGCCCGAGCGGTCATTGATCAGCTTTTTGTAAATAAGGGAGATCGTGCTGTCTGGGACATGGCCATCTAGCACTCTGTCCTCCAGGGGGGAAGACTCCGGGATGGAGGCAACGTCTGGGAAGACGGAGCCCAGTGCATGACGGACCTGCAGGTACCGAAAGTATTCACTGTCCTGCAGCTGAAACTCCGTCTGCAGCATCTCGAATGTTTTAAATCCCCCCCTCGTCCAGAGATCCCCGACTTTACTGATGACTATCATGTCCCACTTCTCGAAGCCCTTCGAGGTCCACAGGGAGCCCAACCTCTCAGATGCGTACAGCGGTGACGCCCGGGTCAAACGGTCCTTCCACCCCATAGCTGCATTAGCCGCGTGCCATACTCGCACCATGACACGCGTAGGTCCCGTCAGGCGAGCGTCGGGCGCGCCAGAGTAGAGCGCTCGATTGTAGTCGCCACCGGGCAGTAGCATCTTGTCCATTTCAAATGCCGGGTTCAAGGCGGGCCCGTAGAGGCCATGGTTGATTGCAGCTAACTGGGAGGCCCAGTAATACCGTTTAATATCCGGGAGGGCAATCCCCCCGTCGTACCATGGGAGCGTCAACTTCGCCAGGGCAATACGCGGCCTCCCGTCCCAGAACAGGCGGCGCTGTAGACTCTCCACCTCACGGAAGTAGCGCGCCGGGACTAAGTCCATAGTGTTCTGGAGAGCGTACAGGAAGCGTGGCAACGACATCATTTTAAACAGCGCCGCCCGGCCGAGCGGCGAAAGCGGCAGGCGCCGCCAGCGCGCGACGTCCTCCCTCAAGCGCTGGAGGGGGGGAAGCAAGTTCCGCTCGTAGCGGGCCTCCGGGTCCAGAGTAATGTAGACACCCAGGTACCTAAACCCCTGAGCGGCAATCTGGATCGGACAGCCCCGCGGGAGGACGGGAGCCTCCCCGGAGAGCACATACACACATGATTTAGCCCAGTTGATGACAAGGCCTGAGTTGCGGCCAAATGAACGTAAAACATCAACCAGGACTATTAGTGATTTACGTGGGGAGGCTAGGTACAAAAGGATGTCGTCAGCGTATAGGGACACGCGGTCCTCGTACTCGGGGGTCCAACGGAGACCACGGATGGAAGGCTCCCACCGCAGCCACTCCGCCAGGGGCTCCAAGGCCAGCGCAAACAGGAGCGGCGACAAGGGACAGCCCTGCCGCGTGCCCCGGCCCAGCTCGAATGGGGCCGATACTCTTCCGTTTACCACCACCTGCGCCAATGGGCCCGAATACAACAATTTGACCCAACTGATGAAACCCGGGCCAAATCCAAACTTCGCCAGCATCGCCCAAATGTATGGCCACTCAAGCGCGTCAAACGCCATGGTGGCGTCTAAGGACGCCAGTATGGCCGGCTCCCGCACGAATGGAACACGTGCGAGCACCCCGTGCAAGCGCCGCAGATTAAGGGCTGTGTTGCGATGGGGAATAAAGCCGGACTGGTCTTGATGGACCAGATCGCCCACCACGCCGACCAGCCGATTGGCCAGCACCTTGGCAAGAATTTTGGGCTCTGCATTTAAGAGCGAGATAGGCCGATAGGATGTAACCCGGTCCCGAGGTCTCCCTTCCTTGTGGATCACCACGATTGTAGCCAGACGCTGGTCCAGCGGGAGGGAGCCCAGCGAGTGGGCCGCCAGGAACATCGCGCGAAGGTGGGGTGCCAATGCATCCGGTCGCAACTTATACAACTCGATAGGGATGCCATTCGGGCCCATGGCCTTGCCAGAGGCGACCGAGCGTATGGCGAGGGCAATTTCGTCGGAGGTGGGAGCGGCATCCAACGACACCCTGTCCTCCTCCGAAAGGGAAGGGAGCGCGATATCCCTAAGCAGGGCATGGGAATCCTCCTCCGAGCAGGGAGAAACCGGGGAATACACTTCACGGAAATAATCCGCGAAACAGGAGACAATTTCTTCTGGCTCGGTTACACTCACACCATCCATCCTCTCAATCAGCGGGACCACACGATTCGCTCTCTCCTTTTTATCCAACCACGCGAGCAGTTTACCAGCCTTATCACCCACATCCTACAGTCGCCCCTGTTGCTCCCTACTGAGGCCCCTGGCCGCCTCCGTGACGAGGGCCCTGTAGGCCGCCTGCTTAAGCTGTAGGACATGTAGCGCAGCATCTGTCACCCCACCCTCTAGATCACCCTCCAATTCGACAATTTCGGCCTCCACCCGGGTCACCTCCTCCCGCTCGCGCCTCCGGGCATGAGAAATAAGGGATAGGGCCTCCCCTCTGAGAACTGTCTTGAAGGCTTCCCACAGGGAGATAGCTGAAGGGACGGACCCCACATTCTCATCGAAGTATCGCTGTAAGGATTTAATCAAGTCAGCGCGAATGATGGGGTCGCGCAAGTACCAAGCATTGATTGGAACTACCCTGCCCTCACCCCTCGGGCAGACATCAATGTGTAACAGGAGCGGGGAGTGATCTGAAATACCCCGCGCCAAATGGCGCACCTCTCCTACCCTCCCAACATAGGCCGCCGGGACAAGGACATAATCAAGCCGTGAGAGGCTACCATGGGCCCCCGAGTGGAAAGTGTACTGCAGCTGCGTGGGATGTTTTAAGCGCCAGCAGTCCACCAATCCCAGTGTATCCAAGAGGCCGGACAGCCACGCCTGTGCCCGGGGGAGGTCCCTAGGGGGGTGACGATCCACAGTCCCAGAAACCACCGCATTGAAGTCCCCCCCAACCACCAGAAGCCCCCCCGGAAGGCCAAGGAGGAGGCGCCCCAGGTCTGCAAAAGTGGTCGACTGTAGCCCCGGTGGGACGTATACTGATACAAAGACAACTACTTTGCCCTCCATTCTTCCCACCAAGACAGTGTAGCGTCCCCTATCATCATGGAGCACCTCGTCAATTTCCAACGGGAGCGAGTTCTTCACCATGATGCCCACACCCCGTGAGCCCGACGTGAAGCCCGAGTGGGCCACTAAACGGTAGCCACGCCGATTCATGGCACAAAAAGAATTACCAATAAGGTGTGTCTCCTGCAGAAAGACTACATCGGGTGAGATTCGTTTCAAATACTGCAGGACCACACCTCGTTTGATCCTATCCCCCAGTCCATTAACGTTCCAGGACAACAAAGTCAAGTCCCTACCCCCCATCACACACAAAAGCCATCATTCGTCCCCCGGAGAGCACCTTAAGACCAATACAAAAAAGGGTTTGCCTTGTGGTAAAAACGTACAACACCCCACCCCAACCCACCCACCCCAACGGAACTCCCCCCTCCCTGCACCCCTGCATGAGCCCAAACAGCCCCCCCAAAGTGCAGTGTGCCTGTCGCCCCATAGATGGTTAAACTAACTAAGCCCCCAGAGGAGGAGGGAGAACCCCCAAGAGACCCCACACGACCTCCACAGGAGGGGAACTTACTCGAACAGACGAACAGTCCAAAGTGACATCAATTTTGTCCAGAGCGAGGCCTAATATTAGTCCCTCAGTCCTGATCCGGCGAGCCCTCTCCCCCAACTGCTCCCCCCCACCCCCCCGAGCCCGATCCCCAGACAAAGTATCCAGCCAGTCCCCAGCCGCTTCGGGACGATCAAATAAGTGCGTGCGGCCATCCACCTCCACCCGCAACTTAGCTGGGAAAAGCATCGCATACTTGAGGTTAAGGTCCCGTAGACGACGTTTGACTCCGAGAAAGCTCAGTCTCTGCTTTTGGACCGCTGGAGTGAAATCCGGATAAAAATTGATGTCCATGTTGTCGAGTCTGACCGGTCCCTGTAGTCTGGAGGATTGCAGAATAGCATCTCTGTCCCGAAAGTTGAAAATCCGGGCAATAAGAGGCCTCGGAGGGGCTCCGGTCTTAGGCCTTCCCCCGGGAACCCTGTGGGCCCGTTCCACCGCGAAGAATTTACTCAGCCCCCGGGGCTGGAGATGAGTGAGAATCAAGTCTTCCACGAATAGGTCCGCCGCCGCCTCCTCACGTCCCTCAGGCACCCCGATAATGCGGACATTGTTCCTCCGGGCCCGACCCTCGGAATCCTCCAAGCGGCGGTCCATCAGCGCACTCGCCTGGCCAAGCCGGCGCACCTCCTTTTGGAGGGTCGCCACATCTGTCGTGAGGCCCGATGTGGTGTGGGCCAAAGAATCGACCCGATCATTGGTCTTGGATAGATCGGCCCTCACCAAGCCAACATCCACGAGGACCGAGTCTATCTTCTGCGCCAGTGTATCAAAACGCTGGCCCACCGAGGCCTTCATCTCGGCGATAGCACCCATGACATCCCGCAGGGTCAGATCCGCGGGCAGAGCAGGAGCATCAGCCGGGCCCTCAGGGGACCTACGCGGCACCTCAGGAGATCCCTTCTGGAGGGTGTAGCGGTCCATACGAAGGGATATTGTTGAGGAAGCAAATAAACTTCCATTCCCACTCATGAAGTAAATAAAAATTTGCTGCCATGACAGATTAGGTCCCTTTGGTTGTGTTTATAGCACTAAAAACACACCGACCCTGGGTGTATTTTTAGCCTCCTCCTCCACCCACGGAGTGCTTTCCAGTCCTCTATGGCTATGAACCGTGTTTCGAGTCACAGACTAGGATCCTGACCTCTGTATTCTGTAAACCCAGCCCTCGGATCCTGTTGACCTCTTCCCTCCCCACCCCCGACCAAGGATTCCGAAAACTACAACTGTGCTCCCCCCACAGCTCCTGGCATCCAAGGAGGGGCCCTGGCGTCATGCCTCCTCCCTTGAAAAGTTAACGAAAGCCTGTTTATTATTGGTCTCCCAGGAAGTGTCATGAATACATCTTTTGTGGTCCAAGGTGGGTGCGAACCATCATTTTAAACGTATTTTTCTTTCACGTTGTTGAGCGTTTGAACCGTTACCTACTCCATTTGCTGTCTGTCAGATAAGTTGTCCTTAAACACCCCGGACTAACAATAACACTATTTTTATATCAACTTCTCCTGCTCTGAGGCTATATAAATAACAGTTTAATGATACTCTCATTACCGAACTCTGAAAGGGGGGTTACCTTGCCAGGGTTCAGACTCTGCTGCTCTGCCCTTAAGATGTGTGAGGTGAGTGTTAAGTCACTGAGCCATCCCAAATCCCCCTCTCCCCCCCCCCAACATTACCAGAGTGCAAAGAAATAGAAAGGTTGGGCTAAAAGAACCAACCACTCCTACCTGGGATCTGGGAAACATTGGATTTCTGTAATTTTTTGTTTGATCTGTTTATTAAAGATGTTTATTGTGTACTCATGAATACAGAACAGTTTATCAACTGGAAAATCGCCATACAGAGCCAATAGGTAGTCATAAAGTCCAGATAGCAAATCAGCAACGTAACGGCATGATTACATCAAGAAGCATAAACAATATTGGTAATAACCGTTAGCGTAGCCCGTCAATCATAACATCCCCTCTCACTGTCAATAAACTGTACTATCGCATTATTGTGTATCGTAACTGTAACTATGCAACATGCAACAATTTACATAATCACATTTCGTATGGCTTCCAATGAACTGTGTATAGATTCAAACATTTTTATGAGAACACCAAACATTGGAAAACCTATTGGGGAAATGGGTGGGGAGGGAAGCAAGAGCCTCAGTAAGGTAGGGAGGGAAACCAAAGCCCCTAGCATCATAAAACAAGGTCCTATCAACTACGCAATGGGTGCACAATGAGGCTGCTGGGAGAAATGATCATCCAGTAAAGGGGACAGAGGTTCCAGTCCATATATCAACACGTAATTCGGGACATGGGTCTACACAGGCCAATCTCGCTAACCATCGGGAAGGGAAACCTCTTGATAGAGCATCTGGTTCTACACACGCACACAGCATAGTATTCCATTCAGTGGAGATGGGGAATTTACGCAAGCCCGGCGTATCCTCCCATACCAGGGAGACCTCTTCATCCCTTGCCCAATTCAGCATGGAGAGGAGCCAAGCTTTCATCAGATGGTACTCCTACGACTTCCACCCACTGGTAATCAAGCGCTTGGCCACAATAAAGCCCAGATCAAGAAACCTGGTGGATACTTTGTGTTTTTTATTTCTAGGAAACACTCCAATGATGCACGTCTCCCATGTCCCCGGCACCTCTCTATTTGTGCAGGTATCTAACACGTCCAGTAACCCCTCCCAATAAATCTGCAGAGCGAGGCAGGACCAAAGCATGTGTAAAATATCTGCATTCACCATCTTGCATCGCGGGCAGCACTCGTCCTGTCTATGAAAGTATTGATTGATTTTGTCCGGGGAGAGATATGCCCTATGAACAATATAAAATTGTATTAACCCGAAACAGGCGTTTCTGGGTACCTGCCTGGGGCTTTCCAGGACCATGGACCATTCCTTCTCCGAGTAAGGCCTCCCCCGATCTGCCTCCCACTTTAATCCACCAGGGTATGTTCCCTGATCGACTCAGCGAACCACTTCACCAAGTGACAACCTGTACCCATCACGTGTGTCGGAGGTTCCTGCATTACATCTCCCCACCAACGTCTCATCGTGGCCGTCCAGGAGGCATGATTCAGAAATTGGCCCGGGGGTACACCGTCTTTGTTCGTGATATCGAGAAATGGCCGCAATGTTCCTTCTCCATATAAGTCTCCTAGGGTGGTTACACCAGCTGCCATCCAAAAGGCAAGGTCTGTACACCGAACATGTCCCTACATGGTCGGCATACCTAATATGGGTACACCAGGTGCGTATGGTATGACACTTCTGGTAAGACGAAGTGCCCAGCGGAAACATTTCTGTGCTATTGATATCAGTAAAGGAAGAGGTACATTCAGTTTGTTACAGGGATGGAATAAATAGAGAATCCTGTCAAGAGAATATGGAGGGTCATGCTCTGCGGAGTCCAACAAGTGGAGTTCCTCCACCCATTTCGCTACCCATAGGATTTGAGACGCCAGGTAATAGTCTTCCAAGTTGGGCAAAGCCAGCTCCCCCCTTGAGTGAGGGAGGTACAACTTTTTCAATGCCACCCGGCATCTCAAATTGCTCCAAATAAAATCACGAACGATCCTATCCAAAGATCGGAAAAAGCACACGGGTAGGTAGAGCCGTAGCGTAGCAAAATAATAAAGGAGACGTGGCAACATGACCATTTTAATTAGCTCCACCTTACCTATGACTGAAATGCTAAGTGTCTTCCAGAATTCAATTTGAGACCTGAGCGCTGCAACCGCCTTCGTGATGTTTCCATCCATAAGGTCTTGTGTGTTATGGTAGATATGAACACCTAAGTATCTGAACGCCACCGGTTGCCACTGCACCCCCGTCCCATTCACTTTCCAACCCTGGTCGTCCGTAGTAGGATTAAACGGGTATAAACAAGATTTTCCCTAGTGCACCCCTAGTCCTGACAGTGACGCAAAAATTTCAACGTGGCGGGCATGACTTGCGGGATCGCCAGGACATCTCGCACATACAACAAGATGTCGTCTGCATAAAGTGAAATGGCATGTATGCCATCCCCAAGGTGTATCCCCCATTCCTGTGCCGAGGTACGCAGCGCCATCGCTAATGGTTCGATCACCAGGGTGAAGTTCAAGGGGGAGAGAGGACACCCCTGGCGAGTCCCCCGTTCTATCAAAATAGGCTTGGAGAAGGGAGATCCCAGCTGCAACCGAACCGTAGGAACCCCGTACAACAGCTGAATAAGGCTTATAATACAGGGTCCAAATCCATATCGGTGGAGCACAGCAAACATGAAGGCCCACTCTACCGTGTCGAAGGCCTTCTCCAGGTCCAGCATGACACAACTGGCCACTGGCCAGTCCGTGGTAGCACAACTCATCACCGTGTACAGGCGCCGTATGTTAAGCGATGTGCTGCGAGCTGTGACAAACCCATTCTGGTCTTGATGGACCAGTTGGGGAACTAGCGGCGCCAATCTATTAGCCAGGAAGCCTGCCAGTATCTTATAGTCCCCATTTAAGAGTGCCAAAGGACGATGCACCCCCATTGAAGTAGGGTCCCTACCCGGTTTGGAGGGCATAATCAACGTAGCCTCCGTCATCGAGGCAGGGAGGGCAAAGGATTTGAGTGCCTCCGTGTATACCTGGAGCAGCTGGGGGCTCAGGGGGTCCGCATATGCTTAATAAAATTCATGGGGAAGACCGGCTGGGTCAGGAACCCTTCCAGTAGGTAAAGCCCTCACAGTACTTTGCACCTCATCAAGCGTCAGCAGGGCATCCAGGTCTATTCGCCACTCAGGTGACACGACTGGGAACAGGAGTCCCCCTAGGAATTGCTGAATCGCTTCCTCTGAGGGCAGCTTTATACAGCTTCGTGAAATGTGTCAACAGTTCATAATGGCTTTCTAACTGTGAACCGAAGCTCTCCATCTGAAGAATGAAGAGCTTTATTCAGCCTACCCGGTTGTTCCTGTTTAATCAGCCAAGCGAAAAGAGGCCCAGAGCGATGAACTTTGGCATGTACCGACGCGGACTGCGCTGCAAAATTAAGGCAGCGGTGTCATTCGAGGAGCTCCGCATGTTGCTTTCGTGCTTCTGTTAGGTCGGCCAATATCCCAGCACCCATCACAGCCCTAGATTCCAACGGCAACAAGTGTTGTTCCACCTTGGGCAGGTCTGAAGCTACCTGCTGTCACAACCCACAGCCCAGCCCCAAGCACTTCCCTCTCAGGGTGACTTTCATAGCCGCCCATTCCACCAGCGCAGAGGAGGCAGTCCCCGTATTAAGTTTAAAATATTCCCCTAACACCTCGCCAATCGCCTGCCAAAACATAGGGTCTTCTAGCATGGCCAGCTGTAGCCTTCATGTAGGGATACCCGGAACCCCGCCCTCCCAGGCCAGCACAACACAGTGGGGGTTGTGGTCTGAATGCGTGCACCCCCAGTACTCTGATTTAAAAATATAAGGGAAGAGGCAGGGGGACCCAAAGAACCTATCTAGTCTGACGTGTAAGTTATGAGGTGCAAAGAAAAAGGAATATACCCTCTCTCCCGGGTGATGGTGTCTCCAAACGTCAACCAGACCCCATCCCTGCACCCATCCATTCATTGCCACTGAGTTGGTAGTTGCAGTCGTGGTCCTGAGTGGGGGAAAGGATCTATCAGTCCCCACGTCTAAGACACTATTAAAATCCCCACCCAGCAGCCAAGGGATCTCACACCACCTCCCCAAAGCAAGAGACAGCTGACCGAGAAATTGGCCCTGGTCCACATTTGGTGCATACTCATTTCCTACTAGTACAGGATGTCCATCCAATTTACCCTTCACCAGCACATATTTGCCCTCCTTATCCATAAGAGCCTCTTCTACAGCAAAGGGTGTTCCCGGGCGTATCCAGATAAGGGTCCCCCTTGCCAACAAGGAGTAATCTGTGGCATATATTTTACCTCTCCATCTACGCTGTAATCAGGTAGCCTCTGTTGTGTTTAAGTGCGTCTCCTGCAAAAACGCTATATGCACATAGTGCCAAGCATCCTGAGGCGTATCAAAGAACCTGGACTTCCCATCCGAAACAACACGGGGTCTAGCCGTGAACTTCAGCGAATAGGAGAGATTGAGCTGCCGGAGCTGACGTTTAACCGGTAAGAAAGACACCCGCTGACGCTGAACCTTCGTAGTATAGTCCGGAAAGAACAACACCTTAGCGTTTTCGTATTGAATATCATCTAATTTCCTGGCCTCTCGAAGGATCACATTGCGATCTCTAAAATGCAGGAGCCAGAAGATGAGTGGACATGCCCTGTCAACAGGGGCTGGTTTTCCACCTGGAACACGATGTGCCCGTTCGATGGTGAAGAACGGAGAGAATTCAGTGGTTGCCAAGATGGTTTTAAGCCAGGATTCCAGGAAGGTGACTGCATGCGGCCCTCCGCACCCTCCCGCATTCCAATCAACACGACATTGTTCCGTCGTGAGTGGCCCTCTGCATCCTCAATGCGGTCCTCGAGGTACCGGATCCGGACTTCATGGGCGTTCTGCTGCTTATCTTGAAACTCAGTGGCAGGCTTCAGTTCAGCAATCTCCTGCTACACGGCAGTAACCCGATATTTTAGATTCCGGTGGTCCACGTGCAGTAAATTAAGGTCCAGAGCTACTTTGTATAGTTTGGATTTCATGGACGCACTAGAGCGCTCAATGGCCTGCAGTATTGCATCCAGACGATCGCCGGGCACCGTCCGCTCTTCCGTCTGCTGTGGAGGGTCTGCGCCACAGTTTCCCTCCGCTTGTGAGGAGGCCCTCGACCCAGCCCCCCACCAGAGCACACGCCAAGACACGACCACCACACCACCAGAGATTCCCACAGGGCACTCTATAGTTGCACCCGACCCAACACCAGTCCGCACTTCCAGAGTCCACAGGTGGCATTCACACGTTGGCTCCTCACCGATTGCTCCTCCTGAGTGGTGCCAGGGGGGGACGCCTCCTTCCGCTCACCCTGATATCACCAGGGCACCAGGGTCACACACCACCCTGCCATGCAGCATTATACTGCCGCCGTTCCCTTACGGTGAGTGTTTCTGGCGAAGAGCGTTACACCTGGGCCCCCACTGGCAGCGCCCTCCCTTGCCGCACCACCGCCGCTGGATGCGGGTCAGGCAACACCAACAGCCAGGGTGGCACGCACCCTTTCCCCCAACTCACACCAGCTGTCCAAGTGCAGGCCGCAGACTCAGCTGCACAAAACAGCCGGGGTCTCCTCTTTCCATAAAGTGCTGTGCGGGCCTGCCTGGTCTTCTCTTCATTACTCCCACCCCGAGTTGGACACTATCTTCAGTCCACCGTCTTTGGGAGACTTGTGCACAAAATTCCCTCTTTCAAAGTAGCCCAAGATTGCATGCGAACGCCTCCTCACCTATGCCGATGACAATCAGGGAGCCACACACATCATATCTAGCATGCGACCGATGTGCGCACCCCCCGTGGCCGCATCCGGGATGGGCTCCTTGCTGCCGCTCTGTTCCCCAGGCCAGCCGCCGCACTTGTTATCCCGCTCCTCCCTCCAGTGGGGATGACAAATGGGCAGAAGGGCTAATGTCTAACGCCAAGTCCAGTCGTCCCGTTTAATCAATCGCAGCCCGTCCACCATTCTCTGACGAGCCGCTCAATGCCCCCATGGTGCCTGAACAAACTAGCCAGACCGTCAGGGACACCATGCGTCTCTGGGCCGGCACGGCCTCGCGCTGTCCCGCACTTCTCTTTCGTAGGGACACAACACAGACCGCTGTTCGGGTCCGGGACAGCAAGGACCAATCAGGTACGGAGCTGGAGCAGCTGGCCACTCAAGGCTGCAGATTCACAGCTATATGTCCGCATCTCGGATTGTCGCAGACAGCGCTAGTATGGACAACAGTAGAGATAGTGATCAGTATACCTTAGTCATTGGGACTAAAGAGCCAAGTTTTCAAGGCCTTTCTAAATTCCTGTTCGGACTGCAATGCGCGTGCTCCAGCGGAAAAGGGCAAATTTACATATCCTCCCTGCGTCATAGACCCGTCATCACACTCATTCATACACGCATTCATTGGTGGGGCCCATAACACCAACACTCATACTTCTCACTCTGAATCTGCACGCAGGAGGAAAGAAGAGCTGGACATGTGGGGGTACCTTGTTACCTATATGAGGAAAAATCTTTACATTATTATATACATCAATACCTATAGAATCCTGACTTTAACATCAAGGCACTCCACCACTTGGTTGACGGACCAATTAGTTGGATTGGTTGATGGTGATTTAGAACCAGCTAAAACCACATTTAAAGCTTCGGAACCTTCAATCAATACCTTATTAAGGAATCACAAACTCATTTTCTTAATCAATGATTTAGTTTATCTAATTAATTCGCTTTCATTTGCATAATCGGCATTGTAATCAACACAGAGTCTTCAATTTCATTATTTGGCACAATTTATCATGAAAATTATATTGAGCTAAATCTTGATATCAATGACCATTTCCCAAGCCCTGTTCACCCTGCATAAATCAAATCGTCCAATCAAACGCAGGCTAATACCCAAATAAGTCTGGGAAAAGTTTGTTTTGCTCGGCACGACACAGTCCCAAAGATCAAAAGGACCATGCAATCGTGCAGGCAAATTGATCAGCAGCCACCAACACAAATTCGGGACGCACTTCTGGAACTCACACACCTACCCTCTTCTAAGTTCCCCTTTTTATAGTAAATTCTAAGATAATAGGCAACATTTTCCCAAAATCGAGACACTCTGATTGGCTAAGCCCTTGAAATTTGTAATACGGGACGTTGTTCCTAGGTTCTCTTGGTTCTCAGGGAATCGAAAATGCCATCTTTAGTTTGTACAGTTCTCATGCGAAAATCCTGAAGTAACGACATGTAGACCTCTGAGTACCGGTTGTCATTGTCTGTTCTGTCATTCACACTAGCTGAGTTCTGGCAATCCTCCACGTTTCTATCCTTGACGAGGAACACAGTGCCCAAATGGAAGGACGCCTGGAGATCTTCAGAGCCATACGAGTCTGCGCAGTAGACATCGCGCTCACATGACGGTGTCCACTTCCGAACTCCATTTTGAATATTGCGGCCTAGTAGGCCCGAATGCCAACTTAAGCAAAACAGACATAAAAAGTAATTAATATACGGAAATGAAGATTCTAATGTTTAAACCCACACTAATCCCAATATGTATTAGTAATTTCCTAGCTTATAACGACCTTTAAAGCAATAATACTCACCATTCCGCAACACCAGGAACGCAAACCATTACAAAAGCAGCATAAATCATGCAATTTTCTATACCAATACATTCTACATTTAATATGCGTACCACAGTTAGTCATTATAATTATTTGCCATGCAATTAGCATTTAGTCCCACGTATAATTTGTGTTTATTAAGGTGCAAGAGTTTGTTAATATTAACACTCCAAACAGTTAATAAAGGTAAATAATTAGAATAGTTACGTAATTAGTATTTTATCATGCAAATAGAGAAGGTATACAAAATTTTGCTATACCTGCTCCACCAATCCCCCCTTTGGTGATTTTTAATATCACCACAAATCCCACTAAATTTCATACGTTTTCATTTTATGGAAATTATTTCTCAGTTCTCTTACTTTTGATTACGTCACATCATAGTTTCCCCCATCTCATCCTCTCTGGTTTTCTTATACATATTTTCTTTCCATTCTTCTAATTCTATATCCCCCATTTCTCTTTCCCTTGTTTCTTTCTCTCTTTTCTTTGCAACTTTCTTCTTTTTATACATACACATCCTAATCTCAAAATCAATATTAGTATTACCACAAAAGTCATGGGAATTAGAATCTTACCTACAAATGAACTACCTAATTTGATTAAGAAGCTTTTTATAGTAGAAAACCCTTTACCAATCTTTTCCCAAACACTTTCAACCTCCAATGGAACAATTTCCTTATGCAAGTCTGTTATATTCTTAATATATTTCTTTAAATCTTGACTTTCGTCAGGAATGGAAGTACAACAATGCTGCACTTTCAGCATTCCGCAGACTCCTCCCTCTTTTGCCAAAATAATATCAAGGGCAAGTCGATTTTGCATCACCATGGCTCTCAAGCGATTCTGGAGAGGTTCTTCCAGGCCCGTTCCCTAGGTTATGCCCCGTTACACCCCAGTTCCTGTGCCATGTCTGGAACCTGAGACAACAGGGTACACACATCACGATATCTCTGTAAGTTGTTTATGCTCCCACTTGATGTATCACCAGTATATACAGATATTATGTACCACCATGGAATGTACAGTCTAACTTCACTATTCGAAAACTTTGTATGATGTACGATGTGTGAAATATGAAAATGGCAATAAAAATATGTTTAAAAAAAAAAAAAATCACCATGGCTCTCATGGCAACCATTTTGGTATTTACCAGTAAGAACCCTCCAGCAGTGCTTGTCGATAAGCGATCCACTACTGTAGACAATTTTCTAATTTTATGCACATTCAGAGATATTCCAACTGCTGGTATCAGTGGTCCAAAGATATCCCCTACAATTTCTGACCAACTTTCTCTCCTTCTACGTGTTAGTTGCCTACCTATTTCATGCACACCATCTTTTCCCCTTCCCACGTGAAATATCTTTGGGAAGACCAGGCCTAGGTAACATGTGCCATACCAATGGTCCGGCAACCGATAATAAGCTTTACTCCCGCAGAAAAAATATAATCCAGGGAATACCGGATCGTTTCCTCCTTTAAATCCGCATCCTCCCATGATTCTATATGTATCATGGCATTCACTCGCACCTATACAATAATTGTCATAAGCAGTTTAATTTCTTCTGATTCACAATTTCCCTCTCTGAGGCCAATCTAAAGCCATTGCGGGACTGATTTCTCCCTTCAAATGGTTTTCTTTCTCCACATCCCAAACTGTTGTCTCTCTCTTTCTCTCAGGTACCTTTCGTTGCATCTTAATTCTCCTCTCTTCCACCATGTCCAAGAAGGTCTTTTCTTCCTTGCTCAGACTACAAGTAAGATTATTCTTAAGCACTGCTTCTAAAGTCAATTCTCTAGTTTCTAAGAAATTTTCACCTTAAGTCTTACCAGGTTTTATCTTATTCAACTCAGGAACTACAGGTACTTGTGAGAAAATGTTATCTACATCAGAGTAATAGTATTCTAATTTTCCTGTTTTATAAAACAAGCTTGCTAATACACTACAGGTTATTCCATATGTCACAGGAAGGTGGGGATATGTAACACCTTCTGACACCGATGCAGGTAATTGCATGCAAACATAACAATCTCTAACGTCCATGGTTTTTACATATTCATACAATAATTTTGAAAAAATGTTGTTAGAAAAATCAGTTATAGACCTATCCTTATGTAAGTCAGTTCTGTCTATCAATTTAGTTGTATGAGTATCATGAATCTTTTCTACATTAGTCTTATTCTCAGTATGACCCTCTATCATTTCGAACGTTACTTTAAAGGAAATTATTAGAGCTAATATACTCCATAGAAGCATTAGTAATCCTGTACAACAACAACACACTTTGCACCATCTTCGAAGGAACACACATGTAGTTTTTCTACCTTCTGTGTTTTCCATTTCAGAAAGGATCAGTGTCTTTTGACTTAGCCTCTTTTATTCACAACTAACTTTGTCTAAACCCAAGGCTCTAAGCGCCTACTTGGTTCTTTTCGGTTATATGTCGTGTCCGGTAATTCAATCTCTCTGCAACTTCCTCTCGTCACTTCAGTCTGGCATTTGATCGTCTTTTACTTCGTTTTCACAATCTTGGTTCAGAATTTCCTGAACATCCGTCTCTTCTCTGATATCAGACAAGATAACTCTCACGATTTCCGAATCTTCTTCCTCTTCAACCACCTCCGGTACAGTCACATCTAGACTTTCTTGGCTGTCTGCTTCCTCTTGTACTTCAGGAAGTGCCACATACGTCCATTCCGGTGACTTATACTTCTGGTTGGGTTACTTAATTCGCTTTTATTTCTTCAGGTGTGTCTGATCAGTGTCTCCTGACTTCTCCTGACTACACACCTCATTCACTTGTTCTGCTTTAGATGATTTCACTCTTGTCAATCGATACCTCAGTCTTTTTATTTTGTTTGGCCAAATTTCTTCCTTTGCTGGCCTTTTCAACTGATTTCCCTTCTCACCTCGCTCAGTTTTCCAGGCTCTCTTCCTCAAGACTCGTCCTTCTTGTACTTCTTCTTCGCTTTCCCCAGATTCGGTCTCAGTGTGACCTTTTCCTTCTTTCTTCTCAACCTCCTGTTCCCTGTCTACAGTTGTCCCTCCTCGTGTTTCTTCCATGCAATCTTCCTGCTGACTTACTGTCCCTTCTTCTACTTGGATGTGTGTTTTCACTACGCCTCCTCGGGGGTCTTCCGCAACAATCTTACCCTCACTCTCTGTATCTAATTCCTCACCTTCTACTTCTATGACCTCAGGTGGAATCTCTCTCGTACTTGCATGTGGAGCTTCTTTATCAAGGATTTCTTTGACACTTTCTTCAATATTTTCCTTTACCTTTTCCTGTACTCTCACCTGTTCAGTATCTGACTCGGAGCTAGTATCAGAAATCTCCAATCGTTTCATGGCAAATTTTCTAGTTCCGTAATTTGGCTTGGTTCCAACTCTCCCCTTCTCGGTGCTTGTCTTGTTCTGGTTTCTTCTGACTCAGAACTGGTATCCGACTCTCCCAAATATTCTTCCTCAGGTCTATTTACAGGACTAGGGATCCGGAGAGTATGACTCGCATGAATCCAATTCTTTACTCTGGCACATTTCACAGCCGTCGTCGTGGTCAAAATCACTTGACGTGGTTTTCCCCAACGTGGGACCAGACAATTTCTCCTTCTATGCACTTTGATCCTCACCCAGTCTCAAGGACTTAAATCATGAGCTGGCTTCTTTTCAAGGGTGGTTGCATCCGATCCAACCTGATGAAACACAGAGTGAACGGAAGGAGCCAACCCTTTGCAATAATCCAACACAAAGTCATCAGATATAGGTAGTAGTTTGTTGACAGGAATGAAAACATGTCTCATCGCTCTACCCATTACAGTTTCATGGGAACTCAGTCCAGTATTCCTATCAGGAATAGATCTGATAGTCATGAGCACTAGAGGCAAGACATCAGGCCATTTTAAACCTGTGGCCAAACACATTTTTCCCAATCTGTTTTTAATGGTGCCATTCATCTGTTCCACCACTCCAGAAGCCTCTGGACGGTAGGCACAATGCAGTTTCTGTTGTACATTCAATGTTTCACAAATCAACTTTATGATTTCATTCTCAAAATGCTTTCCTCTATCTGACTCAATCGTGACGGGGAAAACAAATCTAGGGATAAACTCTCTCAATAGGAGTTTCGCTACTGTAACCCCATCACTACTTCTTGTTGGGTACGCCTCTACCCAGCGTGAAAACAGACAAACAACTACTAGGACATATCTTAACCTGTTACATGGAGGCATTTCAATTAAATCAATCTGCATTCTGGTGAAAGGACCTCCCTCCCGTCCTATTATTCCCAAACTCACCACTGTTTTTCTTCCTGCATTGTATTGCTGACATATAAGACATCTTTGACAAAGGCTCTCAGCTACAAGCCGTAACTTGGAATTATACCATGTCTGTTTGAAAAGTCTGATCATAGCATCCTGTGACGGGGCGGAGAACATATCCGAGGCAACAGCGACTCCATGGATCTGTGGAAATGTGGATTTTCCTGATCAGTTATGTCCCCTATCTTGGACCCCAACGGTTCTATATGCATGTTACAAGTACATGTATGTTCCCTCCAGTTCCAGTTTCGAAGACGCAAACATATGTGTGTCTACCGTCGACATGTTCTCTGTCAGATCCGCCATCAATGGGCTGGATATTCGATTCCTAAGCATGAAAGGCCACCGACTTTATATGGCTAAGTTACTCCATTTTTACAGTTCAGGCAAGTAGGCCCGATTCTGTCCTCAAAGCCTTTCCCTGCTCTCTGTCTCTGACAGCTTCAGCTTGAGCTCGCATCTGTATCCATGAACTTTGTCCTACTCCCTGTGCAGCTAACGGTGCCTGCCTCGGCCAGTTTTCGCCTGCCTGCCAAGAAGCTGTATTTCACCTTCGAATTATCTATTTTGCTCTTCAGCCGATGCATTCCTGTCTAGTGATTTAGGTAAACATTTCCTTTAGCTCACAAGCAAAGGACTCAGCCTTTCCGTCCTCCTGCAAGTGATTCATAGCCCTGCTGCCATGGAAAGCTTTCTGCCTCTCGCTTCTCATATAGACACTTAGGCGTTTGTGCACGCACACAGTCAGTATAGACTAGATTCTGTCCGAGAGTCCTTCCTTGTGGATAACATAGTTCTTTAAACATAGGATGTTAGATATGATTTGGGATTAGGTTGACTTGACCCCTCAGACTTCTCGTCTCCACATGTAGAGCTAAATGTCAAGTCCCTTCACCCCCTAGTTGCACGTCAATTACACGTCATGCTGCTGCGCGCGCATCTATGCCAAGTATTATCTTATAGATCCACCTATGTCTGATAATCCTAACCAATCATGTTTCTTTTATTCCTTATTACGCCTAGTTTCGATTACGTACCTGTCATGTCACTTTTCTTATCAAATGTTACGCCTTCTACATTCGTTTCATTGTAATGTACTTATTATAAAAATGCATGTCTGTCAATAAAGTATTTGTACTTCACTTCCTGAACCCTCGCGGTGACGGAACCTGAAGGCCGCGACTCGAGTCGGCCATTTTGAATGGAATAAAGCCCATTTAGAAACTCTTATACCACGGATTCTGCCTCTTGTTATTTTGAGCTATTTTACTTTATTTTAAGATCCCGTATGAAATTCAGTCCGGTAAAGAAGATTTTATTTACCACATAATGGCGCCCGAACAGGGACACTTTCTCATCTCACGCGCCGGCGGTGCGTTGCAGGCCCGGTCTCCTGCCACAGCTGGACGGACCATAAACGCGTACCAGCAGGATTTCCTGTAAGCTCCCTCCGGTCAAGCGGGGGCGACTGAGGCTGCGATCAACCCAGACGAGGCGGTGAGAAGTGCGAAGTGTCCCGACCAGAGCCTAGCTGAGAGAGCAAGATCCGAGGTATACAGAGGTCCACCAGGTTTCTCGAAATCCCGATGTCCAGAGGGTCCGCTGTCCGCAGTCATCGAGTCCTGTCCATTCTCTGAGGCCTTTCGTTTCAAGGAGCTACTCGGTGAGTACCATCGCCGGGGAGGCGTGTTGACGCGCACATAGGTTGTGCCGGTCAAGACGGATTTGGGTACACAAATCCGGTCTGCACTGTTTAGCAGTGTATATGTACTGTTTAGCAGTATATCAAGTATTCCGAAGTATTCAGTTATTGTCAAGAATTCAGCGTGGTGATTAGTTAGGCAGACTGTCATCATTGTCGGTCGTTGTTAAAATGTTTAATGTTTAATGTTTAAAGTGTTCAAATATTGTGGTATGAATGAGTGTTCATTGTTCACTGTTCATTATTGTGTTTTTCGTATTAAGTGAGTTCAAGAGTAAGTATCAGATCAGTTGTCAATATGCCGCTCTTCTCGAAGTTAAGACAGATTACTACCAGAAAAGGGGTGCTTGAAGAAGCAGTTCCTATTCCTCCTAGGGACACTCCAGGGCATTTTATGTACCATAAGCATGGCTTAGATGCCATATTGTTTCTTGATCTATGGGTAGATTATACCAAGGGATTGCCGGAAAGTCAAAGGTGGCCCGTAGCGGGAACCTGGGATGCAGAATGCATCATGAAAGTGGAGGAAGAGTTATGGAAAAGAAAGGTCAGACAATCACAGAAAGACGCTGTTGAGTTATGGCGTAAGGAATCTCATAGACGAACAGAAAAAGCACGTAGGCAAGAAGAGAGGAGTAAAGAAAGTTCAAATAAAGTTCAAGAAAATCTATTAATTAAGGAAGGTATCCGAGTGAAATCAGAACAAATAAATAGACAAAGAAATGCTCTTATGAATGGTATGTATCCCCTTCTAGCCGAAGGACTACCTAAGGCTGCTCCAGAGATGCCAAAAGACTTGCCACCCCCATTATTTCCAATTAAGGTACATCCAAAAGGGCATCCCAGAACCGCAGAAGATGTTTTTCTTTCCTCATATCTAGACGACGCAGCTCCCGAGTATGCTAACGCCACACCACATAGACCGTCTGGCGGAGGGGTTCAACGTCAGGATCAGGTATCTGTCCCCGTGCAACAGCAAGTCCCGATACAAGCTTCGGCAAGCACATCTGTTTCCGCATCTGTCTCCGCAGTCGATCCTACAGGGGTATCGACACCCATAGTTGCTGTGTCACGTTCAACGAATCCATTCACACCCGACGCCCCAGATGGGGCCACGGGAGGTGCTAGCAGTACCTTTACACCACCCAGAATAAATAAACTTGTTTTTCAAGAGTCAGCGCATTCACGTACACCTAAATTCGTAAGTGAACGTACGCTTAAGGAACTCCTTGTAAATTGTAGATATGACCCAGTGGTTGGTAAAGAGGACGAAATGGTCCTGGCATCATTACGTATCAGGCGAGCCGCAGAGTATTTAGCAAGGTTACCAGGAATGACTACGCATCTAGATAACATATATCATTTTGTTCAAACAGGACGAGATCCAGGATGTATTAACAGAGCTATGGAATTCCAGAAAGTAGAGATACAGGGGGAACTGTTACGTTTCCTCATAAACTGTGTGATCAGAAATCAAGACCGCCCGGGGGTAGACCCGAATGCAATGCTTATTCTTACAAGATGGAGTCAGAATATATCAGAAGGGAGACACGATAAGCAAAATTGTATAATAGCCATGTGCCGAAAAATCCGTAAAGAAATAGAGCGTATTCATGAAGAAAGATTGGGAACAGACGAGTTTGAGCAAGATGAAGTGTCCGAATCAGGGAATTCCGCAAGACAGTCAGAGACCATAGCCTATGTAGGCAGAGGAGGATCCTGTGATAATGCTAGATGTTTTTCTGATCCCATACACTCAGTATGCCCAAATAATAGCAGAACGTATCCGACGCCTGTAATGAATCTGAAGTCTCCAGAACATTTGTTTCAAGCCGCAGATAAAATACTACGAGAACGAAGAGGTTACCACCTCCTCGATTCCATGGATGAGCAAGAATTAGCCAGATCAGCCGTTCACTGGATTGACAGTCCTGAAAAATACGGTGATGAGACCGTAGCACACACGTTTTTTAATCTCAGTACAGATGAACAACGTTTAGCTGGAATATATATGATTCAGCAACTCCTCATATTATATAAGAGCCAACATGCTGACCCTGGTCCTTTACCTGATATATTAACGGAACTACTCACGAACAGATGGAGAGGTTCTAGTAAAGATATTAGTAGAGATATTAGTGTCACGTAAGCAGTATGTCCTTTTTGTAAGTCCGGATCCTCTCTCGCTGCCCCGCAGAGAAAGAGCGCCGTACTATATGGATAGACAAAATCCCCTACGAGAAGTGCACCCAATAAAAGGCGAAGACAATGAGTTTCACCGTGTATTTGTTTACACACCCATATCAAAAATGGAATTATTAGAAATGAAAAAAGTAGTACCTAGTCATGACAAAGACCCAGCGGGTTTCCACCGAGAAATTAAAGACATGTTACTGATGGGAGAGTACACCTTTCCTGATATTATGACGATATTAAAGGTGCTTTTGCCTGCTGGCATTTATGAAAAACTGAAAGAAAAAGAGTGGGAAGTGGGTGACCAAAAGATAGACTGGACAGCATTAGCAGAGGAAGAAAGGGGCCGAACTGCAGGTTCAGGGCTCGGGGATAAAGTTAAACTGTTACCAGGTTTACTAGTACAGGTACTGCCACGTTTATTAACTACAAAAAAGGAAGATTGGGGTGCAATCACAGCCTGCAAACAAAAGCAAGATGAAGACACAAGCGATTATTATGCTCGATTTGAAAAATGTTTTGGTATAAATAGTGGTATAAAAGCAAGTAGTGACTCATATCCACATTTATTTGTGACAAAATTAGTGGAAAATGCATTGCCTCCAGTAAAGAATAGAATATTGAAATTCGAGAGTACCTGGCAAAGTAACACTCCGTCGCAAATGCCACAAATGTTACAGTATCATCACAATAGAATTAGGGATGAACAAGAACACGAGCATAGACGCATGAAGGATACAAAAATGAAAATGCTAGTTTCTCAGACAGTACCAGCAGATGGTCACAAAAAGGGTGTGACACATTCTGGTGATTCTGCAGTTCCTGTAAAAGGAACCTGCAATTACTGTAAACAACTGGGCCATTATGTACACGATTGTCCAGTCCTGAAACGTAATATAGCTACAGGTATTGCAAAGGAGAGACCACGATTAGTTAGACAAGATCAGAATGAACAAGGAACTATGCAGCATGGACAGTCCATGCCAGTTCAGCAACAGTCCATGCCAGCCTCACAGCAACCCATACAGTTTGTGCCAGCTGCACCACCGTTGCCTGCTACTGCCACACAAACCACGACACGACAAATGTATCAGACTGCACAGTATGAATACCCTGAGTATCAGCGTTACGCATGAACCAGCCTAGAGAGGGAAGTTGACTTACCGCTTATCGAGATTCCTGTAGATCAAGAAGGACCTTATGTACATAGTGAATTATTAGGTCAGGATAGAAAATTCTTACTCGATACAGGGGCAAGTCGAACAACTATAAAACGTAGTGAAGTTCCAGGGGCACCCCTCTCAGGCTCTCAAAATGTTTCCCTTGGTTTTTCAGGAAAACCTATTGTTAATGAAGTATCACAGCCTCTACCACTCACGATAGGACCTTTGACACGAACTACAGATTTATTGCTTACTAAATCATGCCCAGAAAATCTGTTAGGAATTAAAACTCTGAAAGCACTAGGAGCCATAATATGTTGTTCTCCGGAAGGAGTAAGGTTGTTTTTACGTGATTTTAAAGGTCACTATGTGTCTAGAGACATGGATCCCCGACTACAGACTTTACCAGTACATCTATGGGCACAAGGCCCTGCGGATGTTGGCTGCATGAACATTACACCCTATCGAGTCACACTGAAAGCAGGAGTGGTACTACCACGAATGCGACAATACAAGTTACCGCATGATGCTGTAGTGGCTTTGCTGAAAATCATTGATGAGCTGATTGCCCAGGGAGTAGTTGTAGAAACAGACTCCAATGTATGTAATTCACCGATAATTCCGATTCTTAAACGAACTGATCCTACTGCCCCACCAGTGTACCGATTGGTTATTGATTTGCGTGAATTAAACAAGTGCATTGTACCACAATTCCCTGTGGTCCCTGATATATCATCATTGTTGACAGCAATTGATTCCGAAGCAACATTCTTTACTGTAATTGATCTCAAGAATGCCTTTTTCAGCGTCCCAATAGATCCGGAAAGCCAATATTTGTTCGGATTCAGTTTAAATGGGCGCAGCTTTAAATTCTCACGCGCTCCCCAAGGATTCACAGAAAGCCCCAGCATCTACAGCCAAGCACTGAAACGAGAACTTGACAGTATCCACATGCCAGTCAATACAGCACTGCTTCAATATGTCGATGATCTGCTGATCACCGCGAGAAGCGAGCCAGAATGTGAAAAAGCTTCTCTGACAGTTTTACATTTTCTAGCCGACAAGGGGCACAAGGTGTCTCCTTCTAAGCTGCAATTCTGTGTCCAGCGAGTTATTTATCTTGGTCACTCGCTGTCCAAGGAGGGAAGGCAGCTTACACCAGATCGCATCCAGTTAATTGCTAACATGTCAATACCCCAGACACAAAAGGAGGTGCGGGCTTTCATAGGCCTCACTTCATATTGTAGGCAGTGGATCCCTCAGTACGCATTTCTAGCAAAACCACTCATTCAGTTAACCACACAGGAGGCAGCCACATCGACTGTTCTCCCTTGGACTCAGGAGCATACACAAGCTTTTGAAAACCTAAAGGAAGCTTTATGTCAAGCACCTGTTTTAGCAACACCATGTTATAGCAAACATTTTACACTCTTTGTTACAGAACGCGAAGGTACTGCCTTGTCAGTACTCACTCAGGATCAAGCAGGATCACGCAAGCCATGTGCTTATTTTTCCAGTACATTAGATCCCGTAGCTCAGGCTTTGACTGCATGCCTGAAATCAGTGGCAGCGACAGCTTTAGCAATCAGACAAAGCGATGCCATAGTATTAGGACACCCATTGACAGTACAAGTACCACATGCAGTAGAGGTTCTTGTGAACCGAACACAAACACAACACTTGACCATAGCAAGACTTACCGGTTATGAACTGACATTGTTTCAACCACACATAGAGATCCGACGGTGTAATACATTGAATCCTGCTACACTATTACCTGTAATTGGAACAGACCCACTAGCTCATGATTGTGTTGAAATCATTGAAATAAAGACGAAACCTAGACAAGACTTGACAGACGTTCCATTGTTAGATCCAGACCTGACGTTGTATGTAGACGGATCGTGCATGAGAACAAGTACAGGAGATTTAGTGGCCGCGTATGCAGTCACAACAGACACTGAAGTTATTGAGACAAATTGTATAGATACTTTGTCAGCCCAAGCAGCAGAACTTATTGCTCTAACACAAGCCTGTATTCAAGCCACAAATAAGAAAGTTAATATATACACTGACTCACGTTATGCATTCGGAGTTGTACACGACTTCGGCGTGCTGTGGCGAGAGAGAGGTTATTTAACTTCCCATGGTGCCCACATTCAGCACGGACCCCTCATTCATGCTTTGTTAGATGCAATACATCTACCCACTGCTATATCGATTATGAAATGTAAAGCACACACGAAGGTTACTGATACCATTTCTCAAGGCAATGATTTAGCTGACAGAACAGCCAAACAGACTGCTCAGAATCGCACATTAGACATGACAAAGCCAATAGTTCAGACACCAACACAGTGTATGACAATTAAGGATCCCGCACTTGACGTAATTGACATACAGACACATGCCACAGCAGAAGAAATAAAGAAGTGGACTGAACTAGGAGGGATCCAGACAGATCAAGGATGGATGACGAAGGAGAAATCTGTATGGTTTCTCCCTGATTCCATGGTTCAAGCCATTATAGCTACAGTTCACAGTCCAGCACATTTAGGAGAGAAGGCTATGCTAGACAGCATTCAGCACATTTGGTTCAACAAACATTTACGAGCAGCAGCTAAACAAAAAGTTCGTACCTGTATGATATGTTGTCAGTTTAATCCAGGAAAGAGTGTTCCCGTAGAGCAGGGTGGATTTCAGCCTCCTGACCATCCTTTTGAAGTCCTCCAGATGGATTATATTCAGATGGAACGTTGTCGAGGATTCAAATATGTTCTCGTAGTTGTCTGCGCTCTCTCCCGTTGGACAGAGGCGTATCCCGTATCAGATTACACTGCCCCGACTACTGCCAAGCAGCTAGTTCGAGAATTCTTCCCACGGTACGGTTTACCACGTGTTGTATATTCAGATAACGGCCAGCCTTTCGCATCCGAATTAATGAAACATGTCTCACTTTTGTTGGGATATCAGTGGAAATTCCACTGTGTCCGACACCCCGAGGCAGCAGGTCTCGTGGAACGACATAATCAACTTTTAAAAATCAGACTGTCTAAAATATGTCAGGAAAAAGGTGTGGACTGGATAGTAGCCTTACCAGTTGCGCTATTTTACATGAGGATGGTAGCACACTCTCGAACAGGGCTATCCCCTTATGAGGTGATCTTTGGTAGACCACCGAATATGTGGGGGACGCCTATACCCCGTAAAATAACTGATGTTGACTGTAATATGCTGACAGATTACCTGGCTTCCTTGATGTCTGCACTACAATCTTGTCGTTCACAGGTAGTCGCAGCTTTTCCCGACAACACCGAGGTGAAACCTCATGACGTAATTCCCGGCGATTATGTTCTCGTCAGGAATTTCGATCGGAAAACCCAACTGGAGCCAAGGTGGAGGCTTCCTAAGTTGGTCCTGCTGACGACCAGAACAGCTGTGAAGATCGAAGGGAGAAAGGGCTGGGTGCATTCCAGCCATATAAAGAAATTTCATGGACTTCCTCCTGACACAAACAGTACTCCCCGTGTGTCTTCCCCCATTGACTCAAAGCTACCTTTGGCTGAAGCCAGTAGCACCGAACTCTATAAGCAGAAACTCAGGTCCAGATCCAAACTGTCGGACGATTTGATTGTTTAAGTCCTCTCCAAGGTGAAGCGGTTGAATCTGTCCCGACATGTATCCCTTAGGTCTGAATGATGTAGAGTCCAGAATCATAATGAAACGACATGCTTATTGTAAATTACTGCGTAGCCACTGTATTGTGACTTTATTAATTTTGTTTTTCTTGAGTTTTTTAATAGTTACTGCAAGTATATTGTTGCATATGTATTATCCTGTTTCTAAACGTGCTTTCAATATAACTGATGAACATTCTTTTAGTGAATTACCTCCACATGAGTTGTCCTATAGACTTGCGCTGCGCACCAACACCTTCATTAGTATGTTACATCATTCCCATCAGACTAGTAATGCCACCAATTGTTGGGTGTGTGGCCGACTCCCTCCCTATCAGAATAACAAAGGAGTTCTGCCTTTCTTTCCACATCCGTTCACACACAATGGCTCCTGTGGAGCATGGTTTAGTTTATTAAATTCCATAGACCCAGACACAGCAGTTTATCAACAACATTGGATATGGGGAAATCTGAATCTAGTTTTATTCAAAGTCTGTCACCCTAATAAGAAGGGTCACCCCAGTAGAACAGGAACTGATTTAGAAAATGAAGTGTATAAATTAGGTAATTTTACGCCTAATCTTATGATTTTGAATGTCAAATCCGAAGTTGAACTAATTCTGCCCACTATGTCAGTATTTCCAGCTAAGGGTGAATTATGTGTAAGAAAAGTTGGTTCCATACACATGGGCCATAGCCAATGCGTTACTACAGTAGAATATAGTGATCAAGGTAAATCTTCATTTAGAGCTTCTCGCCATTCTTACTTTATATGTGGTCAGACTGCATATATGCGTCTGCCTCTAGATTGGGATGGTACCTGTTACATAGCATTCCTTTTGCCACCTGTTTTCCTAGCTCCCCCTGATTATTATCGAAATGTTCATTTAGTACACAATAGAGAGCGAAGAGATCTCCCAGTTGTCGATTATACTGAGACGGCATGGGACAAGTATGTAGATTTCAATAAAGGTATCTTTCCCTATATAGGTACAATATCAAATAGTAAGCTGATACGCAGACTCACCAAGACTCTTGAAACTGTAGTAAACGAGACTATAGCCGCCCTAGGCAATCTGACAGAGGAACAATCAGTGATGAGAATTGTTGTTCTCCAGAATCGTCTTGTCCTTGACGTCATCCTGGCTGATAGGGGCGGAGCTTGCAGGGTCATCGGATCCAGCTGCTGCATATTCATACCAGAAAATTCGCCATCTGTATATAAAGCTATAACACGCCTTCATAAGATTGTAAGCCAGATACACGAGAATCCAGGCACTTGGACGTGGTCCGGGTGGTTTTGGAGTGTGATATCGGCCTGGGGATGGAGAGTTCTATCCTTCCTAGGTATTGGCCTTCTTATGCTCTTCAGTTGTTGTTTATGCCTGCAATGTGGACCAGCGATTTGTGGTCTGTGTGCCACATCATGCATTCCATATCACAGTTCTCGTTCAAAACACCGGAAGAAGAAGGAAGAAGAAATGATGCTCCATGAGCAAATCGATGGAATGATGAAGATTGATATCTCTTAAAGGGCAAGTAGGGGACAAGGAGGGAATGTGGAAATGTGGATTTTCCTGATCAGTTATGTCCCCTATCTTGGACCCCAACGGTTCTATATGCATGTTACAAGTACATGTATGTTCCCTCCAGTTCCAGTTTCGAAGACGCAAACATATGTGTGTCTACCGTCGACATGTTCTCTGTCAGATCCGCCATCAATGGGCTGGATATTCGATTCCTAAGCATGAAAGGCCACCGACTTTATATGGCTAAGTTACTCCATTTTTACAGTTCAGGCAAGTAGGCCCGATTCTGTCCTCAAAGCCTTTCCCTGCTCTCTGTCTCTGACAGCTTCAGCTTGAGCTCGCATCTGTATCCATGAACTTTGTCCTACTCCCTGTGCAGCTAACGGTGCCTGCCTCGGCCAGTTTTCGCCTGCCTGCCAAGAAGCTGTATTTCACCTTCGAATTATCTATTTTGCTCTTCAGCCGATGCATTCCTGTCTAGTGATTTAGGTAAACATTTCCTTTAGCTCACAAGCAAAGGACTCAGCCTTTCCGTCCTCCTGCAAGTGATTCATAGCCCTGCTGCCATGGAAAGCTTTCTGCCTCTCGCTTCTCATATAGACACTTAGGCGTTTGTGCACGCACACAGTCAGTATAGACTAGATTCTGTCCGAGAGTCCTTCCTTGTGGATAACATAGTTCTTTAAACATAGGATGTTAGATATGATTTGGGATTAGGTTGACTTGACCCCTCAGACTTCTCGTCTCCACATGTAGAGCTAAATGTCAAGTCCCTTCACCCCCTAGTTGCACGTCAATTACACGTCATGCTGCTGCGCGCGCATCTATGCCAAGTATTATCTTATAGATCCACCTATGTCTGATAATCCTAACCAATCATGTTTCTTTTATTCCTTATTACGCCTAGTTTCGATTACGTACCTGTCATGTCACTTTTCTTATCAAATGTTACGCCTTCTACATTCGTTTCATTGTAATGTACTTATTATAAAAATGCATGTCTGTCAATAAAGTATTTGTACTTCACTTCCTGAACCCTCGCGGTGACGGAACCTGAAGGCCGCGACTCGAGTCGGCCATTTTGAATGGAATAAAGCCCATTTAGAAACTCTTATACCACGGATTCTGCCTCTTGTTATTTTGAGCTATTTTACTTTATTTTAAGATCCCGTATGAAATTCAGTCCGGTAAAGAAGATTTTATTTACCACAGATCCCATGTTCAAAAGGCGATCTGTGCCCCCTTCTCTTCCCCTACAGCGGCCAGAGGTACCCTGCACGACGGACGAGTGGTATCCCGTATCATTCACAAGACTGGACGCAAGAAACGGAACGAGGTTCCTTTAATTCAGCCTTTCAGCACGACGAAACCCCTCCCCCTGCTGACATCACGTTGGTGGGTTGTACAAAGACAGCTGAATCCCGGAAGAAGACGGACGGCGTTTCCCCGGAGGTGGAAGGAGAGTTGGAGTGGAGGTGAAAGAAAAACCGTAAGGAGTGGAGAGGAGGAGAGATCGACGCGCTGGAAGAGGGGACGAGTGGAGAAGACCCCAACAAGCCAGGAGGCCAACGACTCCTCGAGCCGCCCCGCCACGTTCCCACGGGAGGAGCGTGGCTCGAACAGGTACGGGGACGGGTAGCGGGCTGGGTGGGAAGAAGGACACCGCCTACCCTCTGAGCCCCCGTACCGAGCCAGTGGTTGTACATATCGTGTGGTCCTGCAAACCCCCTGCCTTCACTGAGCACTAACCCCGCTTACACTAACGGAGCGATTACATCACTTGAGCACTCGGTTTCCCTCACTCCCAGCCCCTGTTGTTAGATTGCAGGACGATTGTCCTAATCCTTGGTTTCTTTCTCCTTTCTCCCTGTGCCGTCCCACGTGGGGATCATTGGTTGACCGCTCCGGAGCCACCACGAGACCCGTAAGAGACAACAAAGACAGCGGAGTTCCAGGCGGTGAAAATACGACACCCCCCCCTCAGCCTGGAGTCCCCAAGAAGGAGCAAGCCGGACTCTCCCTCTTCTGTAGCCTCACGACGGGCATCCCACCAAAAGAAAGTGTTGTATAAAATAAAGCCTTCCTTACACCATCCTGGTCTGGTTGCCGACTCTGTCACTGATACCCCGCCACACATCCCTTCCTACATGTGCCTGTCCATGGTACATCCGTGCCATGGTAGAGACCATGCTATCAGGCATGACTGGTCTTCCATCCCGATAAACCCAAACTCTGTCTGCCTCTCGTGGTGTACATCCTGATTTTATCCACTGTTTCCTTTCCTCTTCTCCTGTTTCTTCCCACGTATTCACAGTGTTAGTAAAAAGTAAGGGACATGAGTTCATTTCCTTTTCCCTGTTCCGATTCACTGAATTCTGATTGTGCGCACAATATTTCGCTATGTCATTTGCTAATTCGTTTCCTGCCGACACGTAGTCAGCATTCTTCGAGTGGGCAGCGCATTTTACTACTGCCAATTGCTTAAGCAGCTGTATCGCCTCAAGCAACTTCCCGACCACTTTAGCATTCCTTATAGGAGTTCCACTCGACATCAAGAACCCTCTTTGGGACCAAATCTGCCCAAAATCATGCACAACTCCGAATCCATTACTGACTATCAGTAATCACAGTGACTCTCAGATTCTTTCCCAATATACATGCTCTCGTAAATGCCTCAAGTGCAATTCCGACAAATCGGAGGTACTCTTCTTTGGGTGCGAGACGGAGCCTAGCTGGCAGGCCTGGTGGCCCATCGACATGTTCCCTCCGTCCGGTTCTTCTCCCATGGCTAAAAACTTGGGGGTTAAGATGGACAAGGGGCTGACGATGAAAGCCCAGATCTTGGGGGTAACCGGCACTTGCTTCGGCCTGTTAAAAATGCTGCGGAGGTTCCTGCCTCTCTTATCCGAGGAGCACAGGAGGCTGACGGTGCTGGCTCTGATAGGCTCCAGGTTGGATTATGCCAACATTCTTTACCTGGGCCTGCCAGAGTATCTGCTACAAAGGCTTCAAGTTGTACAGAACGCGGCGGCCAGGGCCATTTTTGGCCTAAGTAGACGGGCCAGCGCCTCCGGGTTGTTGGTGGCGTTGCACTGGCTACCCATCCGCAAACGGATTGCCTTTAAGGCTTTGACCCTGGCCTACAAGGCGCTCCATGCGGTGGGAGCTAAACATCTTCAAAAGAGACTGACCTTCTACCATCCGACTCGCTCGTTGCGGTCAGAATCTCTACTTTTGGCGGCTGTTCCGCGTGTGAAGAGGGCTCGCCTGGGGGGCCGCTCTTTCAGTCTGTTGGCCCCACAGATGTGGAACGCACTACCGCTCCCTTTGAGGGGGGCGTTTACTCTCCTTGATTTTAGAAGAGGTCTCAAAACCTGGCTGTTTTCTCAATAGGTCTCCCAGTTGTTTTTTTTTTTTGTTTTGTTTATCTTTTAACCTGTTTTTAGTTGTGTTGTGTTATTCTGAAATCTGTTTCCCTTACCTAAAAAGCGCCGGGACACTCTTTTTGAGTAACCGTTGCGCTATACAAAAGAATAAATAACATAACATAACATAACAAATGCAAACAGTTCAGCAACCTGCGCTGATCTCACTCCTTTCAGACAAGACGCTTCCAATACAGACGCTACAGTACATACTGCGTACGCTGCACTCAAAATCCCTACATCAGTTCTCAAACATGACCCATCCACAAACATCACATAGTCACTTTCTTTCAGAGGCACATCTTTTATGTCCGGACGCGGCTTGGTGAAAAAAGTCAAGCACTTCCAGACATTCCCCGGAACTCTGACTTCTTACCTAGAATCTCTCTCCCTCCTCACTTGGACAGTAGACCCTCTACTCCTCCTTTGAACTCCTTGAATGGGAGCATTACTAATATGGCTCCCCGCGTCCAACCTCTCCTCTCTCCTAATCCCACTGATTCCGTCTAATCCCATACCCCTGTCCATTCTCCCTCCAAAGACCCAAGTCATTCTCGGCCCCTGCCTAAAACCTTAAACTTTTTCAGCTCAATAGCACAGCAACTGAACAGAATGGAGCTGAAAATTAACTCCCTTGCTGCTGATTTCCTATACTTACAACAAGATCTTCTCAACAGGACCAAGCCGCCGTGCTCCCTCTTCCCAGGTAGGTTTCCTCCCACCCCACTCAATACCGCTCCCTTGGCCCCACAGTGCACCCCTCGTCCCTCCAGTCCATCAGCGAATCAGGCACTTCGACCCAACCGGGATCGCCAACCCTTTTCAATACATAAACCTGATGAGATCAACGACTCTTACCTCGCTTAGAGCCAGAAGTCAGCCCCTTTCCCCATCCCTGTTATTATCGGCACCAACAGAATCCCTAAAAATGTCCACTCGCCTAGACATCCTGCTCAATACTCCTCTATCCACCTTACTCGCCCATCTTCGAGGCTCCCCGTCCTCTCTCTTGCATGCTCCTCAACTGCAGATCAGCAGTACAACACGCCACTGACATTGCTGAAGCTCTACTCGCTGAAGAAATTGACATCGCTTTCCTCACTGAATCCTGGCTCAATGTCCACTCCACCCCCATTCTTGACATTCTCACCCCTCCAGGATACACTATCATCAGACAAGACAGACCGATCAAAACGGGGGGAGGACTAGCCATCATCCACAAGGCAGGAATACAGATTACCAAACTTAAACCTGTAGAATACCTATCGTTTGAATACCTGGGTGTCGAACTCACTGCCAAGGGCACCTCACCCATCAAATTTCACACCATCTACCATCCTCCTGGAGAGCGTACCCTCTTCTCCGAAGAACTAACAGACCTAATACCACGGTTCTCCATGACAGACACTAAAGACGTGTTCCTGGGTGACCTCAATATCCACTGGAACGACCCAGAGGACTCCACTGCCTTGAACCTATCCAAACTACTTGAAATATATAACCTCAAACAACTCTGCAATAAACCAACTCACATCAAAGGTGCAACACTGGATGCGATCATTGCCAACAATGATCTGGTCTCTCGGAGAGCGATTTCTCCCATTGACTTGTCCGACCACCACTTCATTCTGTTCAAGATTGATGAACTTGTCTTCCACCAACCTATTCGTGATGACAAACCTAAACACTGGACCAGAAATATCAAAGCAATCCCTTTATCCGAACTTGAATCCAGGATTCATGCCCATCTTCAACTCCAACCCTCATCCTCGACGGCTGATGACCTCACTACACACTTTAACTCAAAAATTACAGAGGTTCTAGACCAAGTAGCTCCTCTCAAACTCAAACAATTGAGGCAAACCAAATCTAAACCCTGGTTTAACGTGGATCTGAATGAGGAAAGGCGTCAACTCAGACAAATGGAAAGGTCTTGGAGACTAAACCCCTCGACCTTACACCTAGCGCAACTTAGATCTTTCTTGGCAAGCATACAAAAAACACATTTTCAGTGAAAAGGCGTCTTTCTTCCACAGCCAACTAGATCTGTCGAAAAACAGACCGAGAGAACTCTTCAACATTGTCAAAAGCCAAACTAACTGCACTCCCTCTCAAGAAATCAAAGCCACCAATGAGCGTTGTAAAGAAATTGCCACCTTCTTCACTAATAAAGTCTCGAAAATTGATCAATCCTTTATCCAAACCTCTAACCCTCCTTCCCTCTTAACATGCCCCACTCTAACCACCCCTGATCATTCAGAAAGAGTTCTTACCAAGGACAATCAGGTCTGCCTCCAGCTAAAAAACAATGCGCATTGGTCCGACTTTGAGCTAATGTCGGAAAATGAGGTTGTCAGTATAATTTCTAACCTCAAACCTTCCTCCCACACTATGGACCCCATCCCATCCACAATCATAAAAGAACTTAACCACACCATTTCCCCTTTCTGGACAAAAATCATCAACGCCTCTCTCACCTCAGGCTGTGTCCCAGACTCCCTTCAACTTGGACAAATCACACCCATTCTCAAAAAACCAGGGGCCGACCCTAATGATCTCAACAACCTCAGACCTATCTCCAACCTCCCATTACTTGCAAAAACATTGGAAAAAGGTGTTCTCCACCAACTCAACAAACACATTGATGAGTTCAACCTCCTTGACACCTTTCAATCAGGATTCAGGAAAGGCTGTAGCACGGAACCAGCTATGCTCAACGTCTCTGACGATATTCACAAGACTTTAGATGAAGGTGATGCCTGCCTACTCATCCTTATTGACCTATCTGCGGCATTCGACACAGTAAATCATCCAGCGCTTCTGGAGACCTTGTCAAAGCGCTCCGGCATCAATGGCACAGTACTAAAATGGTTCACCTCCTTCCTTCAACACCACTCGCAACAAATTAAAATCAACTCCTGTCTCACGAAGCCAACAAAAGTCACACTTGGGGTCCTGCAAGGCTCGATCCTCTCCCCGGCCCTCTTCAATCTTTTCATGAAGCCTCTCACAATCATCTTGAAAAAAGCTGGAGTGAATTACCACCTTTACGCTAATGACACCCAAATCTATTTCAAAATCAAGTCTCCCAGAGCTATATAAAACTTTTAAAATAAAATAAATAAATAAATCATGATCCACGTCATCCTTCACTTCCACATTTACAGCATCAGGCAATAATGTTGAGGGGTTTACATTGTGTCACCTCACAAGGCTCACATTCGTTGCACCCAATATGACTTTCTCATATTTTGTTAGACGACTATGCGTCATAAATTGAGTGCGGCTCCTTGTTAAAAGGATCGCAACGTCATGGTGTACAAACACTCTCACAGGATATCCCTTCCCTCGGTTCCAAACTCTTACAGGTAGCAGCCACTGCTTTCAAACAACCAGGCAACGCTACAGATACAGGATCTAATACTGCTGAAAAGTATGCAATCGGTCGTCTCAGTTTTCCATGCTTTTGTACCAACACAGAAAGTGCACACCCATCTCTCTCACTGCAATAGAGCTCAAACTCTTTTTCATAGTCACGCATTCCAAGAGCCGGAGCTTCACACAAGCTGTCTCTCAATTGTTTAAAATCCTTCAATTCTTCTTTGTTCAATTCAAGGGGGTCTTTCACATCACTCTTCGTCAAGCGTGCCAGGGGTTTTGCAATCACCGAAAAGTTGCTGATCCACTGACGACAGTATCCAACCATTCCAAGAAACATTCTCACTTCTCTCTGAGTCATAGGTGCTCTCATTCCCTTTATTATTCTGATCCTGTCTGCAGTCACTTTTCTCAAACCTTTCTCAATTTTATGGCCTAAATATTGTACTTCCTTTTTGCAAAATTGTAATTTCGATGGGGATACTTTAAGTCCTCCATCTGCCAAATGATTCAGCAATACAACTGTATCAACCACACAAGCTTCTCGGGTTCTCGATGCCACCAATAGGTCATCGATGTATTGCACTGGTACTGAGCTTTCGGGCATTTTTAAGTCTTCCAGGGATTTCTTTAGGATCTGATTGAATATCGATGGACTTTCTGCATACCCCTGTGGGATTCGGCACCATGCCAAAGTACGTTCACCGAACCGGAACGCAAAAATCTGTTGGCTGTCAGGGTGCAATGGGATGGAAAAGAAAGCATAACACAGGTCAATGACCGTGTACCATTCTGCATCATGTGGGATCTGATATAGGATTACTGAAGGATTTGGCACAATGAGACAACAAGGTACAACAATTTTATTCACTTTTCTCAGGTCTTGCACTATTCTGAAAGTTCCGTTAGGCTTTTTCAAACCCATAATTGGTGAATTACATGGACTACTCATTATTTCTCTCAAAATTCCTTTATCATTTTGTCTATTGTGGGAGTCACTCCTGTAATTATTTCTGGTGTCAATTTATATTGGGGAATATACGGGTAACTTATTCCTTCTTTTACAGTTATCTTCACAGGGTCCACTCTTTTCATCAATCCCATGTCTTCTCCCGTGAAATCCCATACCTCGGGTTTCACTGTTTTCTTCAATTCATGAGGCAATTCCTCTGGGTCAAATACAACAAATGTAACAGTAACTTCGGGTTCCATATTGGCCATGGTCATATTATACAGTACATCCTCATCAGGAGTTTCAAAAGCTATGCCATCCGGAGTACAGAAAATCGTGCAGTTCATCTTACACAACAAATCCCTCCCTAACAAATTTACAGGGCTGGTATCGCAAACAACAAAGTGATGCATATCGGTGAATTTCCCTATTTTAACTTTAACAGGCTCAGTAAGATACGTTTTTATCTGTCGATTGGAGACTCCAACTACTTGGATTGTGTCATCCAAGAGAGGAAGATTTTTGACGTCAGCTGATCTAACGAGTAGCACCAGTATTACTAGGAAAGTAATATTTTCATCATTTACCTTTCCATCCACAAAAGGGCCTGTCTGGTCTACCTCTAGAGTTGTGCCAAGTACGCACTCTTCTTCCTCTCCTCGGCACCGTCAATAATTCTCTTCTGACTCACTCTCATCGCGCTGCAGCCAATACTGCGAAACAGCACTAGCGCATGGTAGCTTTGTTACCTGTTCCTCGGTGTAGAATCCTGTCTCATTACTGTATCTCTGAGGGTTTACGCTCTGTGGAAAAGGTGGCTTTGGCACCTGACACTGTTGGGCAACAACCTGCTGCTGTTGCTGCGGTTGACAACTCACCTCATCCTGCACCTCTGGATTCAAGGATGCATTATCGCCATTAGCACTTGGGAGCAATTTACACTCGGATTTCCAATGCCCTAATTTTCTGCAATTATGACATGGCCACTTCTTTTTCGCTTTGTCTAAACTAATCTGTCCCTTTCCTTTTCCAGTATTAGGTTTTGATCTCACTTGGCCTATGCCATTTGCTTGTTCAATCAGCTGGGCTTCCTGCCTTTCCGCTACCTTGACCTGAGCCCACATGGCCTTCTCTTTTAGCTTGCGTTGCTTTGCTTCAATTTCGTTGCTAAAATATTTCACATGTCTCAGTACTTCATCTATCTTTTTATTTTGCCAATCTACTGTATACTGTTTAATCATTTCGCTTACTTCAGGTCTCAACCCATACACAAATCGATGTACAAAATGCCTTAAATCTTTCTCACTCAATTTCTCATCACCACTGTATTGCTTAAAGGCCAACAACAATCTTTCATAATAGGCATAGACAGGTTCTTTAACTTCCTGATGAGTTCAATCAATTTTTACCCAATCAGTTTCCTTTGGAGGCACTTTATTCTTCAAAAAATTAATTACCTGTTCATACTTTCTCATTACTTCTGGATCAGGGGCACCTGTTTTAGGATCCCTAGGATATTCTTGGGTGGGCCAACCTACCGTAATTTTACATTCTGCCCATAGATCTGCTGGTACAATTATATCGAACAGACCATTCAAATCTATCCACAACACTTTTGACAATTTAACAAACCTTTCTACCTGTCGGTACCACTCCACAGGCTTCTCCAGGAGCCTGGGAAAGTCGTTTGTAAATGACAAAATATCCTGTCTAGTCCAGGGAACATGCATATAGCCCCCTCCTGGGATCTCCCTCATGGGGCATTCTGTTACCACCGTCTCTTTTTCTCTTACTGGGAACGCTGAAAAGGTCTTATCTGTTGCATCATCTCTTTTCCAAAACCCTCTGCTTTTCCATCAATCTACATCACCCCATTTTCTTAGCAAGGCAATCAGTTCTTTCATTTGAGTTAATCTTCCTGTAGTATTTAGATTTTTGATATCCTTCTCAGAGAAATCTACTCTATATGGCTTCTGTAATTACCTTATCTTCTCAAAATCAATGCTCATTTCACTCGCCAATTCTTCCAGTTTCTCATGCAAACTCCTCGCTCTCCAAGTTATACTTTTACAAAGAAACATTAGCTCTTCATCCTTATATGCTTTTAATTTTTCAGTTGGAATAGTCCCTACTATTAATTCCTCCAGCGTTATTTTTAATTTTGCCACATCTAAAGGTTGAGGTTCTGTATCTTTTCGCTGTAAACTCCTTAACCAATCGCTTAATTCATCAGAAGTGGGACCTTCTTTCAGGGGTCTCTGGTGCTGATTCTGTTGTCATCAGCGTCTTACTTGCTGGACTTTGATTCCTTGTCAAATTTTTAGGAGTACTTAACCCTGAGGTTCCTACTAATTTTCCCCATGGATTTTCTCCTGAATCTCTTTTTTCTGTCTGGATTGGTTTATTACTATTGTAAGGAACCGTTAAACAATGCTCACTATCTTTCTGTTTATCAAAGTCAGGCATCACTGGTCCTATAGTCACAGGTACAGTTACGGCTTCCATATTTCTGGTTAATTCCCTAATTTTCTCAGTTAATTCCAGAGTAGTTCTAGCCAATTCAGATGAATTTTCATTTACCATCCTGACAGTTTGTGCTATTTCAGATTCTCTAAATGGATTATTTTTCCCTAAATCAAGTGGCGTTTGCTCAAAAGTTTGATTTCACTGTGTTTCTTTTACTGGCGCACTCAGCGTCAGCAACGTGGAGTTGGGTTGATACTGGGGAGGATTTTTATAAAACATGTCCTCTAGCACATCATCCTTCGACTCATTCACACCATACATGTAACCTTCTGGCTCTGTAGTGATTCTCTTCTCTGTACACTTCCTGCCACTAGTCTCGTCAGCGTTTCTCAATGGAAACATCCCCTCAGTCATGTTTGCACTCCGCCATCTCCTCATTCGGCCATCATGACTTTCCCGTCTACACGGTCTACCAAACATGTAATTGTACCTTCCGCCACTACGCTGTCGTTCTCTTTCATACATCTCTTCTTCCCATTCTGTTAGGGCTTCAAATTGAGTAGGTCTAGGTCTCGGTTCTAACCTCATCATCCTTTCTCTTTGGTTCCGTAATACAGCTAAACTGAACGAAGCACTTTCTGGAAATGCTAAAACTCCATCTTCTTTTGTATACTTTGCCCAATTATCCAGCCAAATACATGTATGGTACCCATATTTCGCTACCATAAAAGATGCAGGCGATTTCGGTGGAGGAAGTAGCTGTCCTTCCCTAGTCACAATCGGCTTATCCTTTTTAAATAGGTTCTTGATTTTCCCAAACCATGACTTTTTCTCTTTCTCTGGTGGATCGTAATACATAATTTTTCTTATCCTGAATCGCTAGATTTCCTGAATCGCTTCTCTACGACTATTTTGTTTGCTGTCCAATCGTGGCACGACTCACACTATCGCACCAATCTGGAGCGTCTACGTCACTCTGTAATTCTCCAATCCCAGTGCGACTCACACTAATGCACCAATCAGGAGCGTCTACGTCACACTGGCAGTTCTCCACTCCTAGCACGGCATACCCCAGCGCACCAATCCGTAAAACTTTGCCTCTTATTGGCTGGCCAATCTCAGCGAGGTCTTTCTGACGTCAGCTTTTCTCGCTACTCCTGCTGCTGCTGAACCCTCCTTTACAAAATTCTATCGGCAAACTTTTCTTGCGTTTTTCTTCAATCAAAATCTGTTAGTAACGACATAAAAACACCACCATTGCCTGTTTCGCTAAATCAAAGAGATAGTTTTGTCCAATTACACAATAATTCTGTATTTGTCGAGAGCAGCGATTACCTCTACCCTACCACAGAATTATTCTGTTTCGCCGATAAACTAGCACTTCCCTCTACCTTACCCTTCTAACAAGCAAAAAGGCTAACCGTTTCTCTGGGGATAAAACCCACTGCTCCTGAGAATTAAGGCCAGAGTTCTGGGAGAGAATCTGTTGCTATTGCACTCACGCACTTCCACACAGAAGATGTCCCAAACGATAACACACGACGATGTTACCAATTCGAACCCAGACAATGCGACTTCATTTGCCACACGTTTTCCCCGTGTACGTACAGGGCAACAAGACAATACACTGTGCAACTTCACTTGCTACACATTTTCCCCGTGTACCTACAGGGCATCCAACTTCCTATATCCCGGAAGTCTTCAAAACAACATAAAACGCGACGCGACACAACATAGAATGTTAGAACATAAATCAATAATCAATGATCAATAATCACCAAATCAATGCAATAAAACCATCAATCTGCTACCAGAACACTGCTCCAGCGGAAAAGGGCAAATTTACATATCCTCCCTGCGTCGCAGACCCGTCATCACACTAACTCATTCATACACGCATTCATTGGTGGGGCCCATAACACCAACACTCATACTTCTCACTCCGAATCTGCATACAGGAGGAAAGAAGCGCTAGACATGTGGGGGTACCTTATTACCTATAGGAGGAAAAATCTTTACATTATTATATACATCAATACCTATAGAATCCTAACTTTAACATCAAGGCACTCCACCACTTGGTCGACGGACCAATTAGTTGGATTGGTTGATGGTGATTTAGAACCAGCTAAAACCACATTTAAAGCTTCGGAACCTTCAATCAATACCTTATTAAAGAATCACAAACTTATTTTCTTAATCAATTTAGTTTATCTAATTAATTCGCTTTCATTTGCAGAATCAGCATTTTAATCAACTCAGAGTCTTCAATTTCATTATTTGGCACAATATATCATGACAATTATATTTACCTAAATCTTGATATCGATGACCATTTCCCAAACCCTGTTCGCCCTGCATAAATCAAATCCCTTCGGGTGAAATCATCCAATCGAACGCAGGCTAATACCCAAATAAGTCCGGGAAAAGTTTTTTCGCTCGGCACGACACAGTCTCAAAGATCAAAAGGACCAGGCAATCGTGCAAGCAAATCGATCAGCAGCCACCAACACAAATTCGGGATGCACTTCTGGAACTCACACACCTATCCTCTTCTAAGTTCCCTGTTTTATAGTAAATTCTAAGATAATCGGCAACATTTTCCCAAAATCAAGACACTCTGATTGGCTAAGCCCTTGAAATTTGTAATACGGGACGTTGTTCCCAGGTTCTCTTGGTTCTCAGGGAATCGAATATGTCATCTTTATTTTGTACAGTTCTCATGCGAAAATCCTGAAGTAACGACATGTAGACCTCTGAGTACAGGTTGTCATTGTCTTTTCTGTCATTCACACTAGCCGAGTTCTGGCAATCCTCCACGTTCCTATCCTTGACGAGGAACACAGTGCCCAAATGGAAGGACGCCTGGAGATCTTCAGAGCCATCCGAGTCTGCGCAGTAGACATCGCGCTCACATGACGGTGGCCACTTCCGAACTCCATTTTGAATATTGCGGCCTAGTAAGCTTGAATGCCAACTTAAGCAAAACAAACATAAAAAGTAATTAATATACGGAAATGAAGATTCTAATGTTTAAACCCACACTAATACCAATATGTATTAGTAATTTCCTAGCTTATAGCGACCTTTAAAGCAATAATACTCACCATTCCGCAACTCCAGGAACGCAAACCATTACAAAAGCAGCATAAATCATGCAATTTTCTATACCAACACATTCTACATTTAATATGCGTACCACAGTTAGTCATTAGAATTATTTGCCACACAATTAGCATTTAGTCCCACGTATAATTTGTGTTTATTAAGGTTCAAGAGTTGGTTAATATTAACACTCCAAACAGTTAATAAAGGTAAATAATAAGAATAGTTACATAATTAGTATTTTATCATGCAAATAGAGAAAGTATACAACATTTTCATTTACCTGCTCCACCACGCGCAATTGAGGGGGAAGGTTATTTTAGCATTTAGAGGTCCCCACCTCGAATGTCCTTCCCCCCCATTCTGGCTTTCGCGAACCAGGAGGTGGTAAGGTATCGTTTGTGGTTAGACCTAAGAGATCTGTTCTGCTGGTAAGGATGAAGTCTCTTCCTTAAGTAGTTGGGCCCCCTTCCTTGAAATGCCCAAAAGGCAAATGTAAGGGCCCTAAATTTGATGCGCTTGGCCACAGGTAGCCAATGCAACTGTCTCAGGTAATGGGAAATACGTTTGCGAAGAGGGACCTTGCAGACCAGTCTGGCACCTGAATTCTGCACTATCTGAAGCCTACGGATCAGTCCAATTGGCAGACCCATGTAGAGACCGTTAGCATAATCAAGATGGGAGGTGATTAGGGCATGTACAACGGTTTTGCGTCGTGACTCAGGCAGGAAATCAATACATTTTCTAATGATTTTTATCTTGCCGAAGCAGGCAGCGGATGCCTGTTGATATGGGTAGCAAGGGATAGGTCTTTGTCCCACATAACTCCTGGATTCTTAACTGAATCCTTAGGAGAGGGGGGGTCCTAAATCAGCTGGCCACCATAATGCTGAAGAGGGTATTACAGCCTGATTACAAAACAAGACCTCGGTCTTGTCAGCATTGAGTTTAAGGAAATTAGTGCTCATCCAGGCAGAAATGTTTTTTAGGCACAGTTTCAGAGAGTCAAAGGAAGATGCGGACACTCCACTGAAAGTAAACATCAGTTGAGTGTCGTCGGCGTAAGATGTCACCTTGATCCCAGTGTCGGCGATAAGCTCCGCAAGCGGAGTCAAATAGATGTTGAAAAGTAGCGGGCTCAAGGCCAATCCCTGTGGTACCCCCCACTTTAATGGTTTTGCGGGGGAGTTGTAAGGATGGATTGAGACCTGTTGTTCTCGACCATGTAGGTAAGACGCGATCCAGTCAAGCGCGGTCCCCCGGATGCCAATTTGCTTAAGGCGATCCAGTAAGATGGAATGGGACACCGTGTCAAATGCTGCTGACAGGTCGAGAAGCACCAGCATGACCGTAGAGCCCCCATCCACCGCCCAACGAATGGCATCTGCCATCTCAATCAGCGCTGTTTCTGTACTGAAGCCAGGGCGAAAGCCGAACTGGGAATCATGCAGTATGCCATTGAACTCAATAAAAGCAGCCAGCTGCTGGTGAGCTAGCTTTTCAATTACTTTAGCAGGGGCAGGCAACAGGGAAATGGGCCTATAATTACTGGTCACTGCAGGGTCAGCATTGACTTTCTTCAAAATGGGAAGGCCAAACACATGTTTCCAGGCTGATGGAAAGACCCCATGTCTCAGCAAAGAATTCCAGATAGCATTCGGGGGGGGGGGGGGGAGAGGGGTGTTTGAGCAGCTCAGCCGAGGCACGATATTGTTACGCCGGCCAGAGATCGCCAGGTGACCCGGATTTGCATTTCTGGAGTTCCCCCAAGGAACGAGATAGTTTTAAATTCCAAGAACACTGACTGAGTGTCGAAAGGGCTACTAAAAGTGCCCTCTCCAGAGTGTAGATGTGCTACTGGGAAAGTTGCATAGATCTGGGATATTTTCTCCTCAAAGAAATGCAAGAGCTTATTATAAAACTCCTGTGAGGGGGTGATAAGAGTGTGTGAGTGCTGTCAGGTTAGTGAAGGACTTAACAACCTTAAAAACCTCTCTGGAAGAGTTCTTAGCGCTGGCAATGCATTCAGTAAGAAAATCTCGTTTTGCTCTGAAGAGAAGTTTACGATACTCTTTAAGTGCTGCTCGATAACAGATTTTGTCCTCCTGAGAGTACAATGATATCCATTTGCGCTCCAGTCTTTTACATTCACTTTTTTTTGGCTCTAACATTCGGTGAGAACCAAGGGGAGGTTCTTTCAGAGGTAACCGGCCTCTGGGGCGCAATTATATCGAGGGCGTCACTGACCCAAGCATTTAAGGTTCATGATGTTGTTATCGAGATTATTAGATGAGGAAGGCTCTGAATCTTTCAGCAGTGCGGTCAGAGACTCTAAGGAAACCCTACTCCAATTCCTTCTTAAGTCTTCGGCTGGGACGAGACCCTTAGCTCACCAATCAGGTGTACATGAAAAGGGATCAGGAAATGGTCCGACCAAATGACCGGCTCAGAGGTAAGAACAGAGATGTCTGGTATATTCGAACAAATCAGGTCTAATATAAGACCAGCTTTATGAGTAGGGGATGAGACTAGTTGGATCAAATTGCAGCCTGCGAGTGCTGAAATAAAATTTGCGCTATGAGAGCAGGATGGATCGTCCACATGGAGGTTAAGATCGCCAAGGATGGTGAAATTAGAATAGCGCATGCTAGCCTGTACAATATGATCAACTAGGGAAAGGGAAGAGCTATGACAGCAATTCGGGGGTCTATAGAGGAGGAGCCCCGAGTAGGAGGTAGAGGCGGACAATTTGATACAGAAAGAGGGGCCTTCAATGCTGCCTATCTGGTCAAATTTGGAAGTCGCGATCTCCCAAGTGTCTTTATGGATAATCGCTAGCACTCCACCTGGTCTATTGTCATGTCTATTAGCGCAGACTATGCCATAGCCCTGGGAGATAGCTGATGCTACTGCTGGATTCGAGTCTTCCCGAAGCCAAGTCTCTGTCAGGAACATAAGGTCCCAGTTGTTATCTACTAGAGACTGATGAATGTCTAAGGCATGTTTTCGCAGAGATCTGCAGTTAATAAGGCAAGCTTTTAGCTTAACGGACCTGGAAGGCTTTGGAAGAATCGCACGTAGGACCTTGTCCTGCCTATAGTCGGGTCTAGAGTTAAGGCTGAACTTGCAAGCGGGGCAAGAATAGCTTACATCAGGGTCCTAGAGCACAGGGAGTATCAAGTTCTGGCAAGTAGGTGGCCTGAGGGACAGGAGCTCATCACGAATCCAACAGAGTGTATAGCCCCCAGAATTTTGGGTAGCATGGCTGACCATGGCCGCTGTTCGGGCGCGGACTGGCGCAGACGGGCTTGCCTTTGGTGTGCGTTGGTGCCATCAGCCCCTAAAGTAGGCAGACTCAAATTTCCAAACTCGTATGTCGAATTACTGGGACATACGATGTAGTGCCACTAAAACGCGTCCACCATGCTGCCCCTGCTGGCAATGCCCCCCCATTGGTTCTCTGTAATAGACCGCTGCGCCTCTCACCAGGCCGGGTCACCCCCTTGCTCCTCCTGCCGCCTCCTGCTCCTGCCTGCCAGCCTTGCTGCAGAACCGCCCGCTCGCCAGTTTCCCGCCGCAGCTCACCACAGGCCCCGCCCACCACCGGACCATTGGCCGAGCCGCTCCCGCCGCCCAGCTGACCCGCCCTCTTGTCCCCCTTCTTATGACGCCCCTAGAGCGACCGCGCAGCGGACGCGCGCAGCGGGAGCGCCGACTGAGTGCCGAAGGTGCGCCAAAGGTAAGCCCGTCTGCGCCCGTCCGCGCCTGGCCCGCGCCCAGCGCCAGGACCCCTGGCCCCTGCAGACCCCAGCCCACCCGCCGGACGTACGACGCCGCCACCCTCAACGCACTCAACGCCGGCTGAATCCCAGGATGCTACCAAGCCACCCCGAGACGCACCCACAGACCCTTCTGCTGCAACGCCTGCAAGTTCACCTGCATCCGGACCAGCACTACTCCAGCACCAACCAAGACCAAGACGAGCAACAGCAGCAGCCACCTGAAATGCATCCTGCTCAACACCCGCTCCGTCCACAGACACGCCATCGAGCTCTGGAACCTGCTCGACACAACCTCACCAGACGTCGCCTTCCTCACGGAAACCTGGAAACAAGATCATCCGAAGGGACCGCACCAACCAGACCGGAGGAGGCATCGCCATCATCCACAGGAACACCATCCGCATCACGACCAACACCAACGACACCCTCGCACCCGCCGAGCACCTGCACTTCCAGGTCCACATCAACCCCAAGACCACCCTCAGAGGCACCCTCATCTACAGACCCCCGGGACCACGCACACAATTCAGCGAAGACATCGCCGACTTCATCAGCCCGCACGCCCTCCTCTCCGCTGACTACATCCTCCTCGGGGACCTCAACTTCCACCTGGAGAACAACAACGACCGCAACACCACCACCCTGCTGGACAACCTCGCAAACCTGGGACTCAAGCAGCTGGTCACCACCCCCACCCACTACGCCGGACACACACTCGACCCCGTCTTCTCATCCAGCAAGGACATCGCCTTCAGCCACGCCACCGGACTCCACTGGACGGACCACAGCTGCGTCCACTTCAGCTTCAGAAGGACCACGATCCACCACCACCAGCAACAGGTTGCACGCAGAAGCTGGAACAAGATCACAGCCGACCAGCTCGCGACCTCCCTGAGCATGAACCCTCCCACCAGCGCAACGAACCCAAGCCAGGTGGCCACCAACCTCGCGAAGTGGATCAGCAACTGCGCAGACGACCTCACCCCTCTGAAGACCCCGCCTAGCAGACCCGGTAGCAAGAAAGCCCCATGGTTCACCGACGAACTCAAGAGCTCCAAGAAGAACTGCCGAGCCCTCGAGAGGACATGGCGCAGAGACCCAACACCGGACAACATGACCGCCCTCAAGCTCGCCACCCGAAAACACCACCAACTCATCCACGACACCAAGAAAACCGCATTCAAGGAACGACTGGACAACAACGCACACAACAGCAAGGAACTCTTCAACATCATTAAAGAGCTCTCCAACCCCAACGCCGGAAACAACGACATCACCCCTTCGCAAGACCTCTGCAACTCCCTCGCCTCCTACTTCCACAACAAGATCGCGGACATACACAACAGCTTCAGCACTCAACCGACGCACGCCACGACCGAACCACCGCCCCCCACCACCACCCTCCGCGCCTGGACCCCGATCAGCACCGAAGACACCGTCCGCATGATGAACTCCATCCACTCCGGATCTCCTACCGACCCCTGCCCTCACCACGTCTTCAACAAGGCCGACGCTGTCATCGCACCCCACCTGCGGGACATCATCAACACCTCCTTCGACACCGCTACCTTCCCGGAGAGCTGGAAGCACGCCGAACTCAGCGCTCTACTAAAGAAGCCATCAGCCGACCCCACCGACCTCAAGAACTACCGCCCCATCTCGCTGCTCCCGTTTCCTGCAAAAGTCATCGAGAAGACCGTCAACAAGCAGCTGGCCGCCTTCCTCGAGACGAACGGTTCCCTCGACCTCTCGCAGTCTGGCTTCCGGGCCAACCACAGCACCGAGACCGCCCTGATCGCAGCCACCGATGACATCCGAGCACTGCTTGACAACGGAGAAACAGCAGCCCTCATCCTCCTAGACCTCTCCGCGGCCTTCGACACTGTCTGCCACCATACACTAGTGCAGCGACTCAGCAACGTCGGAATCCAGGAGAAGGCACTGGAGTGGATCATCTCCTTCCTCGCCGGAAGAACACAGAGAGTCCGCCTCCCCCCGTTCAGATCTGAAGCCACCGAAGTCATCTGCGGCGTTCCTCAAGGCTCCTCGCTCAGTCCAACCCTCTTCAACGTCTACATGAGCCCCCTCGCAGACATCGCACGCCAGCACAACCTCAACATCATCTCCTACGCCGACGACACCCAGCTGATTCTCTCCCTCACCAACGACCCCGCCACCGCCAGAGCCAACCTTCACGAAGGGATGAAAGAGGCAGCCGAATGGATGAAGAACAGCCGCCTGAAACTGAACTCGGACAAGACGGAAGTCCTCATCCTGGGATCCTCACCCTCCGCCTGGGACGACTCCTGGTGGCCCCCCGCCCTAGGCAGCGCACCCAAACCAACAGACCACGCACGCAACCTGGGCTTCATCCTGGACTCCTCCCTCTCCATGACCAGACAAGTCAACGCCGTCTCCTCGTCGTGCTTCAACATCCTGCGCATGCTACGTAAGATCTTCCGGTGGATCCCCACCGAGACCAGGAAGACGGTCACCCAGGCCCTCGTCACCAGCCGTCTGGACTACGCCGGAACCACCGCCAAACTCCAGAAGAGACTCCAGCGAATCCAGAACGCCTCAGTACGACTCATCCTGGACATCCCCCGTCGCAGCCACATCTCCGGACACCTGAGAGACCTGCACTGGCTACCGGTCAACAAGAGAATCACCTTCCGACTCCTCACCCACGCACACAAAGCCCTACACAACCAAGGCCCAGGATACCTCAACAGCCGCCTCAACTTCTACGCTCCCAAACGCCAGCTTCGATCGACCGGCCACGCCCTCGCCGCCGTCCCCCGCATCCGAAGAGCCACCACAGGGGGAAGGTCCTTCTCCTACCTCGCCGCCAAGACATGGAACTCCCTCCCGACCCACCTCCGCCTGACCCAGGACCACCTCGCCTTCAGGAAGCAACTCAAGACCTGGCTGTTCGAGCAGTAGCGGACCCCCCTCCCCCAGCGCCTTGAGACCCTCTGGGTGAGTAGTGCGCTATATAAATGCTTTGATTGATTGATTGATTGATTGTAATACAATGTACTTACTTTGTTCACCTTTAGTGTTGTGTGCTTAAACTAGCAGTTGAACTACTATTACAGAGATCTGAAGTTCTGCTAGACTTGCATTTCTGATGTATGCTGTAAAATTACAAATCGCAGATTGCAAAGAAGACAGAACTTAAAGTTCCATCAGGAGTGCCCATAAAGCGGCCAGGTACCCCCCACTCTTCTAGTAATTAATCAGCAATGTCGCGCTTTAGGTCTATACTTAGTAAGCTAAAGTGCGGGTGCAGCGATTGATTAAAAAGTAAAGAAATATAAAAAACATGTTTTTTCTATTTCTTTACTTTTTAAGCATCTGCGACATCTGCGCTTTAGATTCCGATGGTTACAGCTAAAGTGCGAATGCCACAAATGTCTCGCATTTGCCAGAGTTTGAGGTATTGGCAGCGTGTTTGTGTTAAGGTAATACGCTTGACACCGGTGGTCCTGTGGATGTCCAGGTGTAAATCAAACTACACGTGGTGCACTGCTGTGGGAAGATATAAAGTAAACGTGTTGTAACATCTCTTTTGTTGTGTTCTCCCTCTTACGAAATGCTACACGAAATATCAACGACATTATAGACATCAAGTTTGACCCGCTCTTAATATTTTTCAAAAGGATTTCTATTACGTATTGACGCCAGGCTGCGTGGCGACCATCTTTCCAACGGAATCAGTCCCTATGGAAATCAAAGAAAGACAAAATGGCAACCTTAAAATGACGGCTAAAATTCTCCTGCACTTTCAGCAGCCATGCATAGAAAAGTGTTTTGGGATTAGAGAACCAAAAAGCCCCAAGATAAAAAGAATTCTATAATACAAAGCGATCGCATTAAGTGATCCCGTCTATTTCAATAGAAAATAAATAAACGAAAGCGAAGCACATTTTCAATGTTGTATTTCTTCTACGTGAAAGTAAACGGTCTATATACATTTCGGTATGTGTATACAAACTAATTGATATTATATTGCTATCATAGGAAATGTTGTTGAAACGTGTTCTTTTTGACAGGCGAATTAAAAACATACTCCAAGATGGCCGCTGCAGTGACGAAATCGCTCACTGTGGGGTTTGCAGCTTCTTTACCGTGAGTCTGGTTGCTTCACGCCGCAGTTGAGGGAACCAGCCTTTACCAGAGTTGCAGACGTCCGACTGGCGTTTGCGGTGGCAGTGATGGGTCGGGAGTCTAGGTGAGTTAGACCCTTCACTGTTTTCCGTGCGGGGAATCTGACAGAGTACACTGGGGCTCAAGACGGCCGCACCGGAGCGAAAGCTTTCCACTTATATCCTATTTACTCTGGGTCTGGTGGCGTAGTGTTTGCCGTGCACAAACACATAACAGATACGTGTTGGTATTATTAAATTTATCAATGTTAGCCTTTACGGTGCACGACAACAAAACCATTTTTTGTAAAATTATATTCTTTAAGCTTAGTGTAGTGCGCACGAGGATTGCCACATTGCTCCTTGTCCGGCTGAGCTACCAATTCGGGAACTTTTGAGAATTGTTTGTCTTTAATTCTCGTCAGTCTGCTGGGCAAACACACCTGATAACTATTTGTTACATCACGGCCCTGCACTAAGCTACATGATCTCCTTAAGCTGAGCTCTTTATGGTAATACTAGTGCATGCTGCAGAGCACATTAAGACACGATTTATAATGTACACCCACTGCTGCCAAATAGTATTTTAAGACTAATACTGAGCCATCTCTCTTTACCACCAAACGTCTTATGCGCACGTACAGAGTTGTTGTCTTAGTTGAAACCAATGTTTCTGGCTGATTTACGGTGGAGAGGGATGGTTCGAGTTCCCAAGGCCAAGCTGGTAACATATTATCTGATTGATGGCCTGAAAATAGTACCTTGGCCCTGTCTCCTTTGAGCTTGAAGCAGTTTATCACCTGTTTCTGATCGCCAGTGTTGAAAATAATAACTTGTGTGATAGCTGCATATCGTTCCTAGCGGTAAAGCCCCTGGTCCGGATACGGGCCCTTTGGACCTATTTAAGAGCAACCTGGACCCTTGAGCTCTTGTAGCCAGTGGCTTCAATCAAGTAAACAAAAATCCGATTGGCCGCACTCTGCTAGTCCTATCAGCGTGTTGCCCCCAAAGAATTGTGGTCCATGAAGTAGCGTCGGCGGGTACGCCTATGCCAAAAGTTTAAAATGAAAATGAGTGTCGCGTTAGCCATCCCTGGACACGTGTTTCGAGGTAGTTGCCTCTCGTCAGCAGGGAGTAGGTATGTGTGTGGGGTTGCTGCGTAGGCTGCCAAAAAATATTCTCAGGTAAAGTACCACTCAAGGCGCGCAGCTTCTTTACCGTGAGTCTGGTTGCTTCACGCCGCAGTTGAGGGAACCAGCCTTTACCAGAGTTGCAGACGTCCGACTGGCGTTTGCGGTGGCAGTGATGGGTCGGGAGTCTAGGTGAGTTAGACCCTTCACTGTTTTCCGTGCGGGGAATCTGACAGAGTACACTGGGGCTCAAGACGGCCGCACCGGAGCGAAAGCTTTCCACTTATATCCTATTTAGTCTGGGTCTGGTGGCGTAGTGTTTGCCGTGCACAAACACATAACAGATACGTGTTGGTATTATTTAATTTATCAATGTTAGCCTTTACGGTGCACGACAACAAAACCATTTTTTGTAAAATTATATTCTTTAAGCTTAGTGTAGTGCGCACGAGGATTGCCACATTGCTCCTTGTCCGGCTGAGCTACCAATTCGGGAACTTTTGAGAATTGTTTGTCTTTAATTCTCGTCAGTCTGCTGGGCAAACACACCTGATAACGATTTGTTACATCACGGCCCTGCACTAAGCTACATGATCTCCTTACGCTGAGCTCTTTATGGTAATACTAGTGCATGCTGCAGAGCACATTAAGACACGATTTATAATGTACACCCACTGCTGCCAAATAGTATTTTAAGACTAATACTGAGCCATCTCTCTTTACCACCAAACGTCTTATGCGCACGTACAGAGTTGTTGTCTTAGTTGAAACCAATGTTTCTGGCTGATTTACGGTGGAGAGGGATGGTTCGAGTTCCCAAGGCCAAGCTGGTAACATATTATCTGATTGATGGCCTGAAAATATTACCTTGGCCCTGTCTCCGTTGAGCTTGAAGCAGTTTATCACCTGTTTCTGATCGTCAGTGTTGAAAATAATAACTTGTGTGATAGCTGCATATCGTTCCTAGCGGTAAAGCCCCTGGTCCGGATACGGGCCCTTTGGACCTTTTTAAGAGCAACCTGGACCCTTGAGCTCTTGTAGCCAGTGGCTTCAATCAAGTAAGTGCCTCCACAAACATTTCTTCTTGGTCCAACTCGCTCGTTTTCCCGATTTTTTTTTTTTTTTTTTTTTTTTTTTTTTTTTTTTTAAGAAGGGGAACTGGAGGATCCCATCTGTTATCGTTTTATCTCCTTCATGGACTCCACTGTGAAGTTGTTGGGCCGCTTCCTACTCTCCTGCTTCGAGAGGGCATCAGCTCTCTTTCGGGTATTCAGTACGGATTCAGGAGAGGGATGGGGACGGAAGACCAATGTATTAACCTCTGTCTCTTTCTGGGGAAATATACAATTGCTAAGCGTGGTGCGCTTCACTTGGGCTTCATGGACCTTCCAGTGCCTTCACTGTGTATTCCACTCAAAACTGTCGGGCATAATGGAAGGTCTGGGTATCAATATATCAGTCATCATACCATTAGGGAAATTTACTGCGTCTCAAGGGCTGCTCTTAGGTTCTGGCGGAAGGGGGCGGGGCAGTGCTCCAAAACGTTTGATATGCAGAGGGCTTCAGACAAGGTTGTGTTCTCGCACCGTTCTCATTCTCCCTCTTTATTAACCACCTAGAGGGGGATTTAGTTTCAACGTGTGGTGATTTACCCCAGATTGGAAAGCGCCTAATTACCTGCCCTCTTGTACGCCGACGATGCTGTCATCATGGGTTGCATTGAAGTGTCTTTTGGATGCCTTTGCATTCTTCATGGAGGAACTAGACATGAAGAATAACACCACTAAATCTTTTGTAATTTCCAATCCAATAGATAACTTTATTTCGGTCGAAGACCATAAAAGTGCAAATATAATACATACAAAATGCATGAATCGTAAAAACAATAAATAACAGCAAGTTAATGTACTATTAAAAACAAATTAAACTGTATAGTTATCTAGTGGTAAGATCAATAAAGGACGACAATATTTACCCAAAACTTTTCCTTCTTCGCCACATACCAAATAAAAAACGGGAGACAGCAAAAACAATGGGGGGATGAGTATCATATGTTAGAATCCTGCATGCCTGTATACAATGTCTAAACCCAAGGTTCCTACATAGTGGGATCAACCAATGTTTCCTTATCAATTGATAAGCAGGGCAGAAGAACATAACGTGGTGATAGAGATCAGGGTGTATATAATAGTCTCACTACCACGGATAGAGTAATCTCACAGTTACACGCACATGCATACATCATACGCTAGGGCCCATTTCACTAACATACGCTCAAATACTCTACCAGCAATGAACCTGTGGAAAGAAAACACTCCTAAACACCCTGCATCTATATCGAGGCCGATAAGACCTAGTTTTGTGACTGTCCCTAAGTATAGTCTATACAATATATACAACAATAATCAATAACGCAAACCCAATAATTGACAAAAATGAATATCCAACACCATGTTTAAAATTATATTGCTTTATCTAAAATTAGTCAAAGAAAATCAATCAGAGTAAATCATTTCTCATAGTTACCTATTCTAGCTAAATGTCAGAACGGGTCAGGACAAGTCTCTCGGTAAATGTCTCTTAAGACGAAGTCCCGTCAGCATCAATCCTCAGCAACGCAAGTTCATCACGCAGCAAAGGCAAAAATGGCAAGTGGCAAATGGGGTGGTGAGAACCCTCTCTAAGCTAACAGTTTTTATAATAAATTGAACAAAGGAAAGACACATTAGAACATAGGAAAAATCATAATATCCGCCGGACTTGCTTAGCAGAGCGAGAAGGAAAGGATGTAACATTGCAACATTTATGAATCTCCGCTCAGGAAAAAATACACATAGCGAAAACTACGGAACAGGAACCAAGAAAATAAAACATGTATCACATTAATCCGGCTTCTCCTCGGCTATCGAGCCACAGTTTAGAGTTTCCCTCTAAGGCTCCTTTGTTTTTCAAGATTGCCAAGGACACTTTCACTTCTCTTGGAGAACTCCCAAAAAACTGCTGCTGTCCTCATGGAAAGTTTCTCGACAAGGACCATGGTCAGTTAGCTTCAAAACCATTTCCAGCAGGGGTCTCCCTCGTCTCAGTTTTCACATATTCACTCGAGGCCAGGCTCACAAAATCAGCCATCATGGACTAGGCCTCCATAGGCCACAATAGACCATCTCAATTAAAAGAAATAAAAACAACGTTACTACAGCATAATGATTAAACAGTGTTAACCCCACTAATACCCTTATGTGTATGCATTTATCTAGCTCTCGCAACATAAAGAAACATTAATTCAAAAGCGTTTTGTGCTCAAAAATAAACAGCACATAGCAACGTTTAAACATGAAAACGCATTTAACACACGCGTTATTGTCAGTCAGCACATTTAAGCACATTCACGTGTAACTCTTTCTTGTTAAAACAAACGGATTGATTAATATAAACGCACTTGCACAAGACAAATAATTAATTATTAATTATTATTACTTTAGTACAACGAATAGACATGCCAGAGCTTCAAAAGCCCCAGAATTTTCAAACTGAAAACTCTGCTCCAGCAATCCCCCCTTTGGTGATTTTATCACCAAATAAACCCCAAAAAAAAAAAAAAAAATTAGTGAAAATTTAGTCCCATTTTAGGAGAAATCAGAAATGTCTTTTCCCCTTTACACAACATTAAACACCAGTCACTCTTTCATCATCCCTTTTTGTCTCTAAGTAAACACTCTCCCTTAATTCTTCTAGCTCAATTTCTTGAGGTTCTCTCTTCAACCTCTTATTTTTCTTTTCCTTATTCAATTTCTTCCTCCCTCCCCTGTTTTTACAACACACACACACCAATCTTATTATTAATAAAGCCACAATTATACAAGAGAAGGGAAACAATATTCTACCTATAATAGTACTACCTATCTTTGCAATAAAATCCTTAACAGCTGTCATTTTATTAGCTATTTTAGTCCACAAACTCTCAGCTTCAAGTGGTACTAATTCTTCATGCAAATCAGTAATATTTTTGATATAGACCTTTAGGTCTCTGCTTTCGTCTGGAATGTAAGTGCATCAATGTTGAACTTTCAGCATTCCACAGACTCCACCCTCCTTGGCCAATAGAATATCAAGGGCAAGTCGATTTTGCATAGACATGGCACGTACGGCACTTAATTCCGTATTTACCAAAAGAAACCCTCCAGCGGTATTTGTCGATAAGCGATCAACCACTGTGGACAGTTTCCGAATTCCATAAGCATTCAAAGAAATTCCCACTGCTGGAATGAAAACCCCAAAAATATCACCCACTATTTCAGACCAAGTTTCTCTCTTAAAACGCATTAGTAAGTTAACATCTTCTACATCTGTTACTTTATCTATATGAAAAATCTTTGGAAAAACTAGGCCCACATAACACGTGCCATACCAATGGTCAGGCAACTTGTAATAAGCCTTATTCCCACAAACATAATATACTCCTGGAAAAATCGTATCTTCTCCACCTCTGAAACCCCAACCTGTTGCAATGAAGTATGTATCATGGCACTCACTAGTCCCAACAAAATATGTATCATATTGGGATTTCCTTCTTGTAATACAAAGTTTACCCTTCTGTGGTGCATCGAGAGCTAAAGTTGGACTAGCCCCATTCTTCAACTTTTTTCCCATCTCAATGTCCCAAATTGTCTCACACACTTTATATTTCCCTACTTTCTCATGCATGTTCAATCTCCTTTCTTCCACCATATCCAGGAAAGCTTTCTCCTCTCCTTTCAAACTGCAAGTTAAATTATTCTTAAAAATGTAATCTAATGTTAATCCTTTTTCTTCAATGAAAATCTCACCAAAAGTGTTAGCTTCTTTAGCTGGATTCAGCTCTTTGTTCATTGGCAAATGCCCAAAAATACTATCTCTGTTGGACATCTTATAATCTACTTTTCCTAACAAATAAAAAACACTACTTAAAATACTACAAGAAATACCATATATAGCTGGTAAATGATAAGTAACACCCTCTGAGACGGATGCAGGTAATTGCATACAAACGTAGCAATCCCTTACTTCCATTGTCTTCACATATTCATATAACAGTTTCGAAAAAACATTACTAGAAAAGTTATTAATTGACCTATCTTTGTGTGTGTAAGCATTACTAACTCTAATTGGAACTACTTTTTGTGAATTCTTCTCTACATTTGTCACATTCTCTGTATGCATCTCAAACTCTACTTTAAAAGTAACTAATAAAACTAAAACACCCCATAGAAGCATTAATAATCCAGTACAACAGCAGCACATCCTACACCACCTCTTAAAGAAGGCACATCTATTTCTATTATCCTCTATGTTAGCCATATTAGTTTAGCCTCTACTACTCCACTACTGTTTGAACTTCTTCAATTCTTCAGCAATTCTTCAGCTTTCAGTTTATCCAAATGATCTCTTCGTTCACCTGATCCAAGTGAATCCTTCTTTCACTCAATTTGGATACTTGTCATTCTTCACTTCAATTTCTTCAACATCAAATTGTATCAGATCTCCAACATCAAAATCCTCAGTACTCGACTCTTCTCCAATGTCAGTCAAGAGTACTTTCAAAATTTCACCAGTATCTTCCTCAACCACTTCTCTCAAGATCTCTTCCGGATTATCTCGAGTCACTGCTTCTTCTTTTCCTCCTTCAGACAGTGCCACATAAGACCATTCCGGTGATCTGTACTTTTGGTTGGGTCTTCTTACTCTTTTTATTTCCACTGGTTCGTTTGACTCCTTTGATTCTTCTCCTTCAGCTTTTGAACTTTGACTCGAAACTTCATTCACTTGTTCAGCTTTCGATGTATTTGCTCTTATCACTTTGTATCTCAGCCTCTTAACTCTGTTGTTAGGCCAACGGTCTCCTCTTAACACCTTTTTCGGCTTTATTTCTTTATTACTTCTTTCTCCAATCCAAGTTCTCTTTCTCAGAACTCGACCCTCTGTTTGTTCATCCTCATCATCTGTTTCAAGTGCCTCTTGTTTCCGTTTTCCAGCAGCCTTCTTCTTCTCCACAGATTTTTTCACCACTGTTTGAGACTTCCCTACTCCTGTCCCTCCTCGGGTCTCCAATACGCAACCTTCTTGCTGTCTACTTGTCCCTTCACCTGACTCATCAAGAATGTTCCCTACACCTCCTCGGGGGTCTTCCGCAATCTGTCCCCCTCTATCTTTTTCTGACCCTACTTCTTCAAGTATAATCTCAAGTGGTTCTTCAATCTCCTCCTCTTCTGATTCAGGAGTAGTCTCTGTGTGATTTCTCTTTTCTTTTCTTTTTCCTTCACTGCTGTTTGTAACTTCAGGCTCTCTTACAGAATTTGATCTCTTCTCTGATACTCGCAGTGGTTCATTCGAAGCTCTTCCTACTTCTTTCCCCACTGATTCTGTATCTTCATCATCGCTGGAATCTGACTCTTCAAAATACTCTTTACCAGTCCCTTCTTTTGGGTTTGGAACTCTGAGTATGACTTGCATGTACCCAGTGCTTCACTCCAACACACTTTACTGCAGTCGTCGTAGTCAGAATAACTTGTCTTGGCCTTCCCCACCTTGGAATCAAGCAATTTCTTCTCCTGTGAACTTTTATCCTCACCCAGTCTCCTGGACTCAGATCATGGGCTTGCTTCTTCTCAAGTGTGGTAGCTTCTTCTCCAACCTGGTGAAACACAGAATGAACTGCGTCAGCCAGGCCTTTACAGTAATCCAAAATCATGTCATCAGTTATTGTCACCAACTTATTGACAGGCACGAATGCATGGCGCATAGCACGTCCCATGATTATCTCGTGCGGACTCAAACCAGTAGTTCTATCTGGAGTAGATCTCATTGTCATCAGAACTAGAGGCAAAACATCTGGCCATTTCATGCCAGTGGCTAAGCACATCTTCCCAATTCTATTCTTGATTGTGCCATTAACCTGCTCAACCACACCAGAAGCCTCTGGTCGGTATGCACAATGTAGCTTCTGCTGTATTTTCAATGCTTCACAAATCAAACCCATGAGCTCATTTTGAAAGTGTCTACCTCTATCAGACTCAACTGTTACTGGAAACCCGTACCTAGGAATCAACTCCCTTAACAGTAACTTTGCCACTGTTAATCCATCATTTCTTCTAGTCGGGTAAGCTTCCACCCACCTTGAAAACAAACAGACTACCACTAGAACATACCTCAGTCTGTTTACTTGGGGCATTTCAATGAAATCAATCTGCATTCTTGTAAAAGGACCTCCTTCTCTGCCTATTGTTCCCAGACTCACCACTGTCTTTTTCCCAGTGTTAAATTGCTGACAAACTAAACACCTCTGACAGATGCTTTCTGCAATTGTCCTGAACTTTGCATTGTACCAGGTCTGTTTAAATGACTTAACCATCGCGTCCCTCCCCAAATGTCCCTGGCCATGATACATCCTTGCCATTGACGACAAGATGGAGTTCGGCATCACTGGTCTGCCATCTCTGTAGACCCAAACATGGTCTGTTTCTCTTGGAGCACATCCTGCCTTAATCCAATCTCTTTTCTCTTCCTCTCCTGCCTCATCTTGCAACTGTTTCACTTCATCCCAGGTCTCTAGGACATTAGTAAACATCACAGATAGAAAAGACATTTCCCCTTCTCTGTCCCTGTTGATGGACTGATTCGTTTTGGCACAGTATTGCGCAACATCGTTGGCATATCTGTTTCCAACCGTTATAAAATCCTCCCCTAGACCATGGGCAGCACATTTTACAACTGCTAACTCCTTAGGCAGCTGTATCGCCTCAAGCAATTTACCAATCATTTCAGCATTCTTTATTGGAGTTCCACTTGATGTCAAGAAACCTCTTTGTAGCCAAAGTTGGCCAAAGTCATGCACCACTCCAAATCCATACTGACTATCAGTCAACACAGTCGTCCTCAAATCTCTCCCAATTTCGCAAGCTTTTGTCAATGCTATCAATTCAGCAACTTGCGCAGATTTCACTCCTTTCAATGGTGATGCTTCCATGACCTCTGAAACTTTGCATACCGCATATGCTGCACATAGCACACCATCATCATTTCTCAGACATGATCCATCCACAAACAACACATGATCACTCTCATTCAAGGGTAAATCCCTTATGTCTGGTCTCGGTTTTGTACAGTACTCAAGCACATCCAAACAATCATGATCATCTTCCATTTTCACACCCACATTTTCAATGTCTGGCAAAAGCGTCGCTGGATTCACATTCACACATCTCTCGAGAGTCACATTTGATGCTCCCAGAATCACTTTTTCATATTTGGTCAAACGACTATGTGACATGTACTGAGTTCTGCTTCTTGTCAAAAGAATTGCCACATTGTGAGGTACGAATACCCTTACAGGATATCCCATTATGATTCCTTCACTTTGTTCCAGACTCCTACATGTTGCAGCCACAGATTTCAGACAACCTGGTAAACCCACAGCTACAGGGTCAAGTGTCGATGAGAAGTACGCAATAGGCCTTCTCAGTAATCCATGTTTCTGAATTAACACTGAAAGTGCACATCCATTTCTCTCACTACAGTACAGCTCAAATTCTTTCTCATAGTCAGGCATACCCAAAGCTGGAGCCTCACACATTTTATTTTTGAGCTCTTCAAATGCTGCCATTTGTTCTGCATCCAGATCCAATGGATCTGTCATTTCACTTTTTGTCAGTTTAATCAGTGGCTTTGCTATCAGGGAAAAATTAATTATCCACTGACGACAATAACCCACCATACCCAGGAACATTCTCACTTCTCTCTGGGTCTTTGGAGCTTTCATTTCTCTGATTATCTTGATCCTGTCAGTAGTCACTTTTCTCAGACCCTTTTCAATATTGTGTCCAAGATAATGCACCTCTTTCTTGCAAAATTGCAATTTGGCTGGAGATACCTTTAACCCTCCATCTGCCAGATGATTCAGTAAAGCTATGGTATCTACTTCACAAGCTTCACGTGTCTTTGATGCCACCAGTAGGTCATCAATGTACTGCACTAGCACTGAACTTTCGGGCATGATCAAACTTTCCAACGATTTCTTCAATAACTGATTGAATATCGAAGGACTCTCCGTATACCCCTGTGGGATTCGACACCATGCTAAGATACGCTGGCCAAACCTAAATGCAAAAATCGGCTGGCTATCATGATGCAATGGAATTGAAAAGAACGCATGACACAAATCAATCACTGTATACCACTCAGCATCATGTGGAATTTGATACAGGATCACTGATGGATTTGGCACAATAGGACAACATGCCACCACAATTTGATTAACTTTTCTCAAATCCTGTACGATCCTAAATTTCCCATTGGGCTTTTTTAGTCCCATTATCGGTGAATTACACGGACTACTCAGTAGTTCTCTCAGGACTCCTTGCTGAATCATTTTCTCAATTATAGGAGTTATCCCTTCAATTATTTCTGGTGTCATTTTGTATTGAGGAATGTTAGGATATGTGATTCCCTCTTTTACTGCAATTTTCACTGGATCTACATTATTCATCAATCCCACATCCTCTCCAGTAAAATCCCAAACTGTCCTTTTCACTGTGTCTCTCAGCTCTTGAGGCAAATCCTCCGGATTAAATACAGCAAATGCACCAATTAACTCACTCTCTCTATTTTCTAGAGTCACTCTGTACAAAGCATCTTCATCTGGTGTCTCAAAGGCTATTCCATCCGGTGTACAAAAAATTGTGCAGTTCATCTTACACAACAAGTCCCTACCCAATAGGTTCACTGGACTCGTGTCACAGACAATGAATCTATGCATGTCTGAAAATTTCCCTATCTGTACTCTTACAGGTTCAGTAAGACGTGTTTTGATTTGTGTATTGGCTACACCAACTACTTGGATTGCTTCATCCGAAAGAGGAAGATTTCTAACATCTGTTGACCTGACAGTTGATCTTGTCGCACCTGTGTCTACCAAAAAAGTAACACTCTCCTCATTTATTTTCCCATCCACAAATGGTCCTGCCTGGTCTATTTCTAGAGTTGCACCAAGTATGCACTCTTCTTCCTCTCCTCGGCACCGTCAATAATCACCCTCAGACTCACTCCCTTCACTCTTTAACAAGTACTGCTGTACTTTGTTAGAACGTCTTGGTTTGTTTACCTGCTCATCATTGTAGAATCCCGAATCCTGATTATACTTTTGTAACCCTCTATTCTGCGGCAAGGGCGGTTTTGGCTCTTGACTCTGCTGTCTCACAACTTTCTGTTGTTGCTGTTGTTGATTATTTCCTTCGTTCTGGTTCTGCACCTGTTGATTTAAAGGTTTACTTTCATTACTCACTAATGGTGGATTAGGACACTCTGATCTCCAATGCCCCAATTGGCCACAGTTGTGACAAGGGAACTTTTTCTTCGCTTCCTCAAGACTTCCTTTTCCTTTTCCTGCATATCTGGGTCTATTTCCTGCATTATTTCCTGGATTATTCGCCTGTTCCACTAACTGTGCTTCCTGTCTCTCTGCAACTTTCACTTGTGCCCACATTGCTTTCTCTTTCAGCTTTCTTTGTTTTGCTTCAATTTCATCACTGAAGTATTTTGCATGTCTCAGGATCTCATCTACTTTCTTACTCTGCCAATCCACTGTGTGCTCACGAATTCTCTCACCAATTTCAGGTCTAAGGCCATATACAAATCTGTATACAAAGTGACTCAAATCTTTGTCACCCAGGTGTTCATCTCCACTGAATTGTTTAAATGCCAGTATCAGCCTCTCGTAAAAAGCATGAACTGATTCTTTCGCTTCCTGTTGTGTTTGATCTATTTTTACCCAGTCTGTCTCTTTTGCAGGTACTTTACTCTTCAGGTATACCATCACCTGATCATACTTTCTCATTACTTCTGGATCTGGTGCCCCTGTTCTTGAGTCTCTTGGATATTCCTCAGTAGGCCAACTCACAACTATTTTACACTCAGTCCACAAGTCTGCTGGAACAATTATATCAAACAGACTATTCAGGTCAACCCACAGCACTTTTGACAATTTCACAAACCTATCTACCTGCCTATACCACTCGACGGGCTTTTCTCTCAATCGAGGGAAATCATTCGTAAATGATAAAATATCCTGTCTGGTCCATGGAACATGTACATATCCTCCTCCAGGTATTTCTCTCATAGGATAATTGTCCACTGGTTTCTCCTTTTCTCTCACTGGAAATGCTGAATAAGTTGTTCTATCTTCAGTCTCATCTCTTTTCTTATACCACCTATCCTTCCACTTTTCAACATCACCCCATCTTCGCAATAATGCTACCATTTCCTTAATCTGTCCTGTTCTACCAGTAGCATTCAAATTTTCTATATCCTTCTCCGTAAAATCCATCCTGTAGGTTTTTTGTAAAGTCTTCACTTTATCAATGTCAACTCCCTGCTCATTTGCTATCGCTCTTAGCCTGTCATGTGTATTCCTTGCTCTCCAGGTGATGTTTTTGCACATGAACATTAGTTCACCATCATGATGACTCTTCAGAATCTCTGTTGGAACTGTCCCTGTGACAAGCTCTTCTAGTTCTACACGTAACTTAGCTACATCAATTACTTGTGAATCTTTATCCTTTTTCTGTAGAACCTTCATCCAATCGTTCAAATCATCAACTGTTATTTCAGCAGTTTTTCTCACTGGAACCACTCTCTTTTGCGGTTCTAAAATCGGCATCCCTGAACAACTAGCTTCACTAGCATCCAATATTTCACTACATGTGTCATGTCTTGATTGTCTCAGGTCATTTCTTTCTGCTCTTTTGCCTGAATCTCCTGAAGGACCAACTGAATTTGTCAGATTATTCCCAACATATGGAATCACCAGTCCATTCTCACCTGCTCTCTGTTTGTCAAACACAGGCATAACTGGACCTATTGTTACAGGCACCGTAACAGCTTCTAGATTCTTCGTTAACTCCCTAATCTTCTCAGTCAACTCTGTTGTAGTTCTGGCTAATTGTCTGGCATTCTTATCAAGGTAATGATCACTCCTTACCTCAGGTATCTCATTTTCTGTCTCACTAACACAAACTGTATCTCTTATCGGAGAAACAACTGGTGTACTTTTGTCCGGTTCTGGTCTATATAGAGGTGGTCTTTTGTAAATCATGTCATTCAAGACCTCATCCTCATACTCATTAACTCCATATTTTCTTATTTCTGACTCAGGAACCCTTTCTGCTCCTCCTTCAACTGTTCTCATCGGATATAATCCCTCTGACATACTAACATCTCGCCACCTTTTCATTCAATCATGATGAGTCTCACGATCATGTCTCCTCCCAAACATGTACCTATAGTACCCTCCTGATCTTTGTTTCTCTCTCTCATGTACTTCTTCTTCCCATTCCACTAAAGCCTCGAACTGTGTAGGTCTCGGCTTCGGGTCAAGACATAGCATCTTTTCCCATAAATTTCTCAACACGGCCAGATTAAATGAACCATGTTCTGGAAATGCTAGAACACCATCTTCTTTAGTATACCTAACCCAATTCTCCAACCATATACAAGTATGAAACCCATGTCTCGCAGCCATGAAAGATGCAGGTGTTTTCGGTGGAGGTAACAACTCGCCCTCTCTTGTTTTAACATCTTTATCCTTGCTAAACCACTTTTTAACTCTACCAAAAAATGTTTTTTGTCTTCTCTTCTTGATAATACATTTTATCGTTTACAAAGAACTTTCTACTCTTTCCGTATTATAAATATACAATACGAATTTTCAACCAATTGCAGCGCGACTCACACTAACGCACCAATCCTGGAACGTTTACGTCACTAGATAGCTCTTCCAATCCTTGCGCGGCTCACACTAACGCACCAATCCTAGCGCGAGCACTATTCTGATCTACCATCCAATCAGAGCGCGGTCTTTCTGACGTCAACAGTCGCTGCAGTTTGTCTCTGTCTTCTGTCACTCGTCTACCCCTCCTTTACAAAATCTTTTCAGTAGACTTCGTGTCAAAATTTCTACAAAATCTATTAGTTACAACATAAAAACATCTCCATTGTCTGCTTCGCTAACCACAGAATAGTAAAAGAGAGTCTATTTCATAAGAAACCTTTCATTGACACAGTAGCACTTCTTCTACTCTGCCCTACTAACATACATTCATTAACTGTTTCCTCTAGGACTTGTCCAAAGAGTCTTACAATCAACTAACTGTACAAACATTCACGCACATTCATACAAAGGAAATATAGTACATACGCACAGAATCCTGCTTCCCGAGAACAGACAATCTGCTCCACTACAGAATTATAACACACATTAGCTAAGCAAACTTTCTTTGCCCAGTTCTTCAAATTAGCTCAGAGAATACCTATTACTCCTCCCGCGATAAGCTTTAACGGAAATCCTTACGGATCCCTGGGACTTAAGACCAGAGTTTCACAGATAACCTTCACTATCATTCACACTCCTTATATACCAGAAATATCTAATAGTAACATACGACGATGTCACTGATTCCGAACCCAGACAATGTGACGCGCAACTTCAATTGTCACACGTTATTCCTTACAATTCCGTTTTTCCCGAGAGCAGCATATACTTCCCTCTGCCCTACTACGGAACTGCTACAGCTTCCAAGTTCCAGAAGCACTACATATAACTCAACATTACGACTCCAACATATAGTATTAGTACATATACCAACATGAACCAATAATCAATAATCAATAAACAATCTTATCTAATCAAGACAATCATCAAAACCATCAATCTCTGCTACCAGGAAATTGATAGAGATCAGGGTGTATATAATAGTCTCACTACCACGGATAGAGTAATCTCACAGTTACACGCACATGCATACATCATACGCTAGGGCCCATTTCACTAACATACGCTCAAATACTCTACCAGCAATGAACCTGTGGAAAGAAAACACTCCTAAACACCCTGCATCTATATCGAGGCCGATAAGACCTAGTTTTGTGACTGTCCCTAAGTATAGTCTATACAATATATACAACAATAATCAATAACGCAAACCCAATAATTGACAAAAATGAATATCCAACACCATGTTTAAAATTATATTGCTTTATCTAAAATTAGTCAAAGAAAATCAATCCGAGTAAATCATTTCTCATAGTTACCTATTCTAGCTAAATGTCAGAACGGGTCAGGACAAGTCTCTCGGTAAATGTCTCTTAAGACGAAGTCCCGTCAGCATCAATCCTCAGCAACGCAAGTTCATCACGCAGCAAAGGCAAAAATGGCAAGTGGCAAATGGGGTGGTGAGAACCCTCTCTAAGCTAACAGTTTTTATAATAAATTGAACAAAGGAAAGACACATTAGAACATAGGAAAAATCATAATATCCGCCGGACTTGCTGAGCAGAGCGAGAAGGAAAGGATGTAACATTGCAACATTTATGAATCTCCGCTCAGGAAAAAATACACATAGCGAAAACTACGGAACAGGAACCAAGAAAATAAAACATGTATCACATTAATCCGGCTTCTCCTCGGCTATCGAGCCACAGTTCAGAGTTTCCCTCTAAGGCTCCTTTGTTTTTCAAGATGGCCAAGGACACTTTCACTTCTCTTGGAGAACTCCCAAAAAACTGCTGCTGTCCTCATGGAAAGTTTCTCGACAAGGACCATGGTCAGTTAGCTTCAAAACCATTTCCAGCAGGGGTCTCCCTCGTCTCAGTTTTCACATATTCACTCGAGGCCAGGCTCACAAAATCAGCCATCATGGACTAGGCCTCCATAGGCCACAATAGACCATCTCAATTAAAAGAAATAAAAACAACGTTACTACAGCATAATGATTAAACAGTGTTAACCCCACTAATACCCTTATGTGTATGCATTTATCTAGCTCTCGCAACATAAAAAAACATTAATTCAAAAGCGTTTTGTGCTCAAAAATAAACAGCACATAGCAACGTTTAAACATGAAAACGCATTTAACACACGCGTTATTGTCAGTCAGCACATTTAAGCACATTCACGTGTAACTCTTTCTTGTTAAAACAAACGGATTGATTAATATAAACGCACTTGCACAAGACAAATAATTAATTATTAATTATTATTACTTTAGTACAACGAATAGACATGCCAGAGCTTCAAAAGCCCCAGAATTTTCAAACTGAAAACTCTGCTCCAGCAGTGGCATACATCTTCTCGGTTATAATTACAAGCCGGGCAAACAATATTTTCTGATTTTGCCCATTTATGGGTAAATACTCTGGGGCAGATTTATGTTTGACTTGCGCCTCATTTACGCCGCCGTTGCGTCACTTTTGTGACGCAGCAGCGGCGCAAATCCTGCGCCATAGTGCGGGTTATTTACAACGTGACGCATCTGGGAGATGCGTCACGTTGTAAAGCCCTGCGCCACATGTAGGCGTTCCAGGGCAGGTGGGGGCGTTCCGGCGCAGGAACGCCTCTTAAAAGTGGCTGAGTGAGATCTACAAGATTTCACTCTGTCACTTTTGAGCCCATGCTGCGTCAACACCCTGCGCCTGCTTGAAGCAGGCGTAAGGATTGACGCAGCATTGTGCAGATAGGGCCCCCCAGAGCATTGCTGGAGCTGCGTCGCGCTTGCGACGCAACTCCAGCAATGCGCCACTTTTACGGCACAGACTTTTTGCCCCATGGTGCGCCGCATTATAAATGCGGCGCATCCATGATGGCGGAGCTGGGGCGCAAAATAACTGGCGCATCCCTGCTGATATGCAGGGATGTGTCAGTTATTATAAATATGCCCCACAGAGTGGTAAGGTGCCATGTCTTAGCTTTATATAAAGCTTCCTCGCGAGGGGTGGATAGATTACGTCTAGGAAGACTTCTGCTCGCGGTTCGGCTTTTACTAAGAGGAACTCTCTGGAAAGTTTCCCCAAAGAGCTTGATCGATATAGGGCAAGTAGTTTCTGTTGCCTCAGCTGACTTGTGAGTTCCAATTTATGTATCCCTAAACAGGACACCTCCGGGGACTCCCAGAGCTCAATCCGGCCAATCCTTATGCTGAGATTCTTGATATGGAGTAACCACGCAATATTCTTATTTTTTTATAAGGGCCCAAACCTCTAGGAATTCCTCTCTGTATGGTGCCAGTTCAGGCACTGACCAGAGTCTTTTCCAATAAAGCATGGGCCGTACAGCTGCTAAGTCTTCGATTGATTCCAACCCCAGATCAAATCGCAAGGGAATGAGTGGTGTACTTAGCGGCAGACCCAAGAGGCTTCTCATAAAGCCCTGCTCAACCCAAAGGAGTTTAAATATATTTTTGTGGCCCCAGAGTTCAGCTCCATACAATGAGGTAGTTCTGGCTTGTAATCGATATATTTCTATAACCGGAGCTGCCGGTTTGAAGACCGAAATTCGCTGAACTTTACTAATCCCCCCCCCCCCCCAATAATTTGGGACAGCCTAAGCGTTGATTTCGAAATTTGAGAATCCCATTCGAAGTTCTCCGTCAAGTTGATCCCAAGGTAAACAAAAGTCTTGACTCTCTCAAGCGCGGAACCATTGAGAATGGGGTTTGGGCGGGTCTGCTTCGGAGGATTGAAAATCATAAACTTGGTCTTATCCAAGTTTATCTCTAATCCCCATGCAGTGCAAAATGCTGCAAAGCCATCCAGGGTACGCTGAATGCCCGATGATGATTTGGATAACAACAAAGTGTCATCCGCAAACATCAGAGCGGGCACTCGGCCGGTAGCCAACCTGGGGGCATCGTTGTCAATTACATTGGCTTGGTCAAGACCATTGATGTAAAGACTAAACAACGTTGGTGCCAAAACGCACCCTTGTCGTACACCCTTCCTGACTGGAAAACGTGCAGTCAGATCGCCATGCCTCCCGCACCTAACTTGGGCATAGTTACCGTTGTGGAGTCTAATTAGGATGTTCAGTAGATAGGGTGGAAGACCCATATCTGCTAGGACTTTCCACAACTTTTCTCTTGGGACGAGGTCGCAGGCGGCACGCAGGTCAACAAAGATGAGGTAGAGGCTACCACCCTCCACTCTCACCGTTTTCCAAAATAGGACCTGCAGCTGAAAAATGTGGTCTATAGTTGAAATACCTGACCTAAACCCTGCCTGTAGTGTGGTCAATATTTCGTTTTCTTCCATCCACCCTTGAATTATGTCTAGAATAATTCTACCCATTAGTTTCTGGGAAGTATCTAAAAGACTAATGGGCCTATAGTTTTGCTGGGGTTAACGGGCAGCCTTTCTTGAAAATGGGGACAATCTCTGCTCCTAGCCAGGTGTCTGGTGGATCAGCCCCCATAAAGATTGAATTAAATGGAACCACCAGATACGGTGCCCATATTTTAGGTTGGGACCGAAATAGGTCCCCGGGCATCTTATCTAATCCAGGAGCTTTATTAGGTAGTAGCCTTGCTATTGCAGACTCTACTTCCTTGAGGGTAATGACCTCCGACTGATCCAAGTGAAACTCGCTCCCATCCACCAGAGAGTTCTCACTACGTCCGCCGTTCGAAAACTCCAGCAATCGATACTCCTGCTGGGGCTCAGAGACGGCAAACAAAGAGCGGATCGTGGTTTCACCAAAGGCCGAGTCAGTCCCACTCACCGGTCTATGCTCACAGAGTAAATCGGGATTCGAAAGGAGTGTGGTATCTTCACCCGAATCACCATATAGTGCTCCAAAATGCGCTTCCCACACTCCGGATGCTATGTTTGCAATTGGGGATGAGCCTCCCCTACTCACACCGAAACTCACAATAGCCCAAAACGCCTTGGGATCCGTTCGAGAGAGAGCTGATCTGAGTTCCTCCCATCTATGCTCCTCCCAATCCTTCTTTCCCCTGAGGATAGCCTTTTTATACTCTAGGTGGAATTTCTTAATATTGACTCATCTTCATCTTTTATTGCAGAAAGCAGATCCTTTTTTGCTTTTCTACAAGAGGCATCATACCAGGGATGTGTCCGATCCTGGTGGCATTTTTCCTTTCCCACGGGATTAAACACATCCCCCAGCTTGGCAACCAGCTGCTTATGAATTTCCAAGGGGGTGCCCCGGGGAACTGCACCTAAGTTACCTTTGCTTGTATCCCCCATATCAGAAAGAAACGGTATAACTGTCTGATATATTTTAGCAAGTTTAACGGGGGAGTTCTGGAAATGGGGCCATTTGACCCTCCGCCTATTGTTAGATATCAACAAGGGAAGCGATAAACCATTGGGGTCGGGGACAGGGTTTGTTAACCCAAAACTTCCCGGGTTAAGACAAGGGCGTTGTGGTAGCTATCTTGTCTGGGATATATCGTAAACTCCAACAACTTATCCCAGTGTCTGGTTTCCATCAATATAGTCAATGATGGAAGTTTGCCCTGGTCTATTAAACGTAGCTGACCCCGGGCGATCTGGTTTCAGCCTCCCGTTACAGGCCCTTAGAGACATTGCGAGGGAGAAGGACTTAATTTGAAGGACCAGGGGGGTCCAAGCTCCAACAGGAGGGATTTGAGGATCCAGAACATCCAACTCTCCCATATCCGAGCTCTCAAGGGGCTCAAATTGGCAATTAAAATCACCTCCAATTAATAGAGCCACTGAGGGGTCGAGTGACATTATAAAGTGCTTTAATGCATCAATGGTGCCAGATTCTTGACCGCTCTTAACTGGGCTAGAATAGATGTTTATTATGGCAACCTGTGACATATCTTTAAGTGTTAAGAGTACACATTGGACGTCAGGGGAGTTCGTAGATATTTGAGCTGCCTGAGCGCCCAAATGCGTACCCACCCATGTTGTCAGACCACCCGAGGGTCTCCCCCTGCCCCTTGTGGTTGCCAGGATGTCAAAAGTGGCAAAACCAGTCCTTACATTTTCCTCTAGAGCCCATGTTTCCTGCATCAGGCAAATATCATGCCTGTCTATGAAATTTCCCCGCTAAGGTATAGATAGTTTATTCTTCAACCCGGCCACATTACCCTATTACTAGCCGATGAATCACCCTCATTTTGGTTAGGGCTGATTCTTCGTGATCGAATATTAGGTTCATATACCATTTCCCTTACCTCATCTCTCAACGGCACCTCAGATAAAAGAGGAGCCCCCACATATTCAATAATTTCTCTCGCTTCCATCCCTACTCAGTGAGTGGGGTAATAATGCATATTCAAAGGTACTACTCCCACCATTACCCACCACTGTCGCTATTTGGGTCCACCATTACCCACCACTGTCGCTATTTGGGTAATCTTTTGTAATGTTCTGCTGTTATAGGCTGGGCCTGAGAACTGTCTTTAAGCTCCAGGCCACACCTGTTAAACATGTGACTAACTTTAACTATCTAGGGGTAAGCTTTAATTGTAGGGGGTCCTGGCACCCACAGATAGACAAACATTGCACTTTTCACTCTACCTTAAATTCTTCAGTCCTACAGACTGTGCCATGGCGTTTTCTCCCTGCGACCTATGGTGCCCATATGTAAGAGCGGGCCCACCCATAACAAGGTTGGCGTGCTAGTTGTTCAAGTACGAGGGCAATAAAACTAGCATGCCGCCGCGGGTGCACTGCCAGTGCTCCGAAGGCGCGCCAAAGGCAAGCCCGTCTGCGCCTGGAATGCCCCAGGACCCCTGCCTGTTTTTCCCGCTGGACATAGTCTAGGGCACAGTTACTGGCATATTATAAGGGTAAGCGCTGAAACACTACCACGTGGGTCGGGGAAAGGGATTTTCTCTTACATCAGTGCACTTACTGCAACTTCTCATTTGCGGTCATTAACCCTCCCGCTACTACTTTCGGCCTCAACCCTCCCATGAGGGATAATTCACCAGACTTATTTACTGAAGTCTGCAGAGCCACCTCTTTTTCTCCTTTTCCACACAACCCCTTAAAAGGGAAAATGAATTACCATGAACCGGTTGGGCGCTCGCTAAATGCCATTTTGCTTAACACTAGATCAGTGATTAAGCACAAATACGAGTGGGGATGTATGTTGAAGACGTAAAACCTGGATATGGTTTTCCTAATGGAAACCTGGGCAAATGAAACGTCCGAACCCAACTGGGTTATACCATTACCGGCAGGATATGTATTGGCCAGTGTAGATAGGAAAGGGCAAAAGTGGGTATGGCATAGCAATCATCTGCCAGTCTATCTTTAAAGCCACCATTGAGTTTATTAAGCTGCCAGGTGCAGATGCTATGACCTTTAACATTAACATTTCTAACACCTGGTCTTCTTCTATATCAACTGCCAGTGCCGAAATCTTTTTTCATTCAAGGTCTACAGACTTTCATGAAATCTTGCCTGGGCTCCCATTTACGATACTAGGGGATTTTAACTTTCATCTAGAATGTGATAAAAATGTAGACACTTTAACTCTATTAGATAGTTTGGCAGTCTTCGGTCTCACACAATTTGTTTCAGAGCCTACACATAAGGCCCATCATACACTTGATGGTATTTTCACCAACAATTCCAATATTATAGTGGACAAAGTACTACCCATAACATGGACAGACCACAAAGCCATTTTCTTCAAACTCTCCCATTTGTAGATTCACATGTCACAGTCTAAGAACCTCCCTCTTGCCAAATTCAGACCATGGCATAAAATCAAGAAAGAGAATTTAGTAGAGACGCTTGATAAAAGTCCACCTCTGTTAGAGCTAGATGACAACAAGGCTGCTAATTTTGTTGGCTGGATTAGATTAGCTATGGATCGGTTGGCCCCAGAAAGAATAAGCAATCAATGGAGAAATTAAGCTCCAGCCTCTTGGTATAGCTCGGATCTTAAACTTATCAAATCTAAGTGTAGACGCTCGGAGCGGGCTTGGAGGGCAGACTATAGTGATAGCCAGGGACAGTCAATATCTAATGGTAGGCCGAGGAGGTTACTGCTGCTGATCTCTCAGTTTCCATTCCCGAAGTTATTGGAGCTGTATATCATTTGCCCTTTGAGACATAAGGCTTCCGGGCCTGGTGGTTCGGCAGACCTATTCAAGAGGGGTATCACTATTTTGGCTTCTTTATTGACAAATATGTGAAACACTGCAGCTGCCAATGGTCCCTTGTCATCCTGGTTGCAATCCATTATAGTCCCAGTTAAAAAAAAAAAAAAGTGGAGCGAGGGTCCCTAAATGTTATTGTCCTATTCCTCTCATAGAAACCACAGTGAAAGTGTTGGGTCAGGAGAATGCGTTTTTGCCAATGGTTAGTTTCCCCAAAGGCTAGGTGGCAGATGGCTGTGTGAATGCAATAGCTCCTTGGAGTAGACTCTGCTGCATGTTGTCATAATTTGTGGTCCCTACAGAGTAAGAAAGTCTGATTACCCCATCTTCAAGGAGGAAAACTTTTGCCAAGTGAGGACTGCTATGCTTTTCCAGGCCATGTTGGGAGATGTCTGCACATGTGTTTCATGGGACACTTCTTGAGCTGTGTGGTAAAAACACAAGGTGCTTGACCCTGATATAGGGTTCGTTTTAGGAATTGTGCCTTTGTATTTATGTGGGTAGATGAAAGAGCTTTTTATGTACTGTTTATTGTAAAATGGCTCTTTTATGTTTTTATGTTCTTTTTATAATTAAGATTTTACAATTTTATGTTTTTATCATGTTTTATATCTTTTATGGTTAAGCATTTAACCAAATAAAGAAACGTATCTATCTGTTTAGCTTCCTGGCACTGATGGTGGCACGTAGTAATCTACTGAAATACTGTGGGGCGCAAACTTTGCCTACCATACAGGAGTGGGAAGAAGTCATGGATTCGGGTATGTTGGTGGTAAAATTGGTGTCCCAAGCAAGAGGTTGCCCACGCAAATATGAGGAGGTCTAGGGTCCTTGGATGGAGATGGAGAGTGAGGAAATGTGGGGGGTAAATTGCTGGTGGGGCGCTGGTCCAGCTCGAGCCTCAAGACAAAATGTTGGGCTTTGATGTTGATGTGAAATTGCTCTGGCTGTTGTGATTTGTCATGCTCCAGTCCAACTTTTGTGAAGATTTATACAATGACTGTTGCATGCTTGCTCAGTTGTCTTTGGAAGTAAGGAGGGGGGGGGGTATGTTGTATTGTTTTTTTTTGTCTGTGAAAACTGAATAAAGAGCTCTAAAAATAAATCAGGCAATACTCGCATTCTATTTTCAGTTTAGCCTCTTTAAATATCACTGTTTTGATAGCTTGCCTCAAGTCCGAGGAGAAAAAGCCTCTTGTTTCCGGGCCTCTAAGAGCATATGAATAAGATTCAGACCTTCCAGGAATAGGAGCTTCTTGTATTCCAATGGGCCTGGGGGTCTGTATGTTTTAGCACCTCACGAGTTTTCCTCAGGCATAAGATAGCCATCTAGGCTCTTATTGTCATCCTCACTTGGAGCCGGAATGTCCAGTTAATTCAGAAACCCATCACTTTCTTCAATTACTCTCAACTGTTCTTGCTTGATAGAAAGCTCAATAATTAGCTGCAAATGTTTGCGCCATATCTATTGCCTGCACTCTTTCCCCTTATTTAGGTCGAGCATAATCAGTGCGCTGCTCTGCGAGCCATTCAGTAATCTCTCTGTGGGGTTAGACCAATCCCACCGCTTTCCATATGTTTAATGTGCTTTTCGAAATTCCTTTCATTTTATTGGTGAAACGCTCGTCTTCGTCCTGCTTTTGTGTGTGTTTTGACTTTCCTGGCGACTGCCCCCTTTTACACATGTCTTTACTTTGGGTTTATTTATCGTGTCTTCGGCGAGCAATTTTATTTTTTTACAATCAGTGGGCCCGTAACATTTCAGGCTTGCCCCCCGGCCTCTTGTTGCCTTTGTTGTGCGTGTCTGTGATCTGCTTCTGTCTCTCAGCGCTCCCCATGTTGTCTTTGTTCCTGCCCCTCTCGTTTACTGTGTCCTCCATTGTTTTGTTTCAGCCGACCTGTTTGAAGTGTTGTCTCTTTTTTTTTTTCTCTAGGCGTTCACTGCTGATGCTTTCTGCTGTGATTTTGTTTGCATTTCGGATGGGCATGTCTCTGCATATTTGTGGGTGCGGGGGAGCCGATGCCGGGGCTGCTACCCCATTTCCAAGGTTGGCGCTCTAGATGTTGCGCAACATCGCCTCTTCTCACTGGAACAGTTGGCATCTTTGTGTTTTGGTCTTCTTTGTTTCCTTTGTTACGCCCGGTGTCTGCTCAAGTCCTGGCGGTCTGCTTGTGTATGGATGTAGATGGAAGATATTTCAGCTCTTTACACAAGGACACAATTATCTTGTGTAGGCACACGAAGATTACATGATTTGCTGAGAGTCGCAGGATATTGAGCCAGCACCGAGACTCTAACCGTATTTCCCTCCTCCAAAGTCAGCAGCTTTGGCCGTTGCGCTACTTCCTCTCCCCTGACTTGTTTGCTCAGATGACAGATAAACAGCCACAATATATTATGTTCCATTGTTAACATTACGCAAATTGCACATCTTTTTCAAAGATTAATCAGGGATTGCATTTTTTCTTGTCTAGGGCGATGAGCGCAATGCTGATTGTGTGTCTCGCACTGCCGCCCTCCTTGCTCCACCCATGAAAAGCCTGAGGGGGCTCTGCCTAGTTGTTGTGCCATTCACACCCTTCTCCTTTACCACCACATGAGGGTTTGGCCCCTGGTGTGCGTTTTTATCCCATCTTTGTCTTTTCGGGTTGCATTGTCTAGGATATGAGCTATAATATGCCCAGGGAAAAAGAAGCGAGGGAGGGGATGCTGGATCATGGCAATACAGTGAGGAGTTTTGTGGCTGCGGCTCCGGTGTAACCACACCTCCCACCTTTCTGTGACTTCCGAATATGAGCAGGAGCACTCGCCTACGGCAGTCAGTACTAATTCTCACCCTCTGTAGCCTTGCAGTGGAGCAACTACCGCGCAACTGCGGCCTGCAGTGCTAAAACTAATGCCTGGAGTCTTGCTGCTGCTCGAGGCATGGAGAACAAAACTACTGTCTGCATGCATTTACATTACGAATGCCCCTTATTCAATACTTTTAGGTCTCTCCTACGCAGCGCGCATGCGCTACATAGGAGGGGACCTCTTGGAATCGACCAGCTTTTTTGGCCAAAAACGTGCACGCTTTGCATTGCTTTCTATTGTAACATGTGCACGTTTGGCGTTTCCCTTGCGGGAGCGAGCTTTGGCAACATCTGTTTGTAATTATCTTGCAAACAGATTGTCTCCCTGCTCGCTCCCGCAAGGGAAATGCTGAGTGTGTCTCGTCCTTTGTACTCATTAACTTTTGCGGCAACGGGGCTGCGCTGGTCTTTCAGCGCTTGTTTAAGAATGCAAAGATAAAAAAAAAAGTGCAAGTATTTCTCTCAACGCTTCTGAAAGTAGTAGAGCTGGTTTACGAGGCCTAGACAGGAGCATTCATCACGGCTGAGTGCATTCTCTTTTTGGCAGAATGCATTGATGCGTTACATAAACTTCAGCACAGGACCCCAGCGCGTGCAGGGCCTTCGTAGGCGGAAGCTGCCAGCCCCTGCGTGTGCCTGTTTTGCATAGACTATCGCCTCGGTTGAAATCAGGTGTGCTCTTAGCAGGTGGCAAAAAAAAATTGTCAGCGAGAATTTGAATATTGTGGAAACAGGAAGAGAGTTCAGAACATTAGTTGCCTTGCAGACACAGATTGCGCTTTGAATACTTTGACATAATAAGCAGTGAGTATTTCTTGTTGCAATGTATCCAAGTTTCATTCATGTCAGTGAAATGTTTTATTATGTTATCAAGTGATTTGACGTTGGTCCAAAGCAGGATTTATATCTGGATCATTTGGACATGCGTTTTTGTATTCTGTTTATGTGCTCCGAATCAACCTTACGGCGACATGCAGCGCTTTGCAAAATGGGTCTCTCAATTATTATTGCATTTACTTTGGTCGTTTGTATGACAAGTTTGGCTCTATTCAGTTTGCTTTCTGATTTTCCAGACTTTTTTTAGTATATTTATAATTTCTCTTAACTTAATTTGGTTTGTGGGGTTGTTTTTGATATTGCTTTATTTTCATAGAGTGGAAGCTGCGATTGGCAGATTGGAACGTAGACTTTGCACTGCAGATGTAACTTCATGTGTATTGGGCATCCAATGTGCTTTTACAATATAAATTAGTTTTTTGTTCGATACTACTGACCTACAAATCACGTTCTGCTCTGTAACGATGCCTTTTGAACACACAGACCTTTAAAAATGCTATTCTAATACCGTCTTACACGTGTATTATTTTGTGTTTATTTAAAGTTTTGGCAGAGTTCACGTATACAGTTATTCTAATTTGAAGAAGTAGTGTTCTCCTCCAATCTTATTTCATTCTTCTTTATAGCGCTGTAATGTGTCCCGTAACGGCTTTGCAGTGCTAAGAAGTGCTACATTTTACTAAAGGAACATTTTGTCTTCATGTATTTATGCAGTGTTCTATCGCCAGTTATGCAGCTTGATGCTATTTTTAGGTCTCGCCTGAGCCAGTGCTTCAGCGCTGCTCTGGCGAGAGCTATAGAAGACGGGGATTTGGAAGTGCAAACGATTGCTTTTCAGGCCCCCAACTACAGTGCATGTGCGCCGGGCGCGCGCACCATTTGGCAGCCTGCGTTTACATTTCGCGGGCGCTTTGATGTTCCCAGTGGGCCGCACGGCCACTGAGAACATCAAAGCGCCCGCGAAAGTGATCACCATATGCCAGCCTTCCCTGTGTTGCTTTAGCACTCACCGCCCGCCCCCCCTTGCTTGTCTCTCACTTTCGCGTTCGCTCACGCAAACTCCCTGCCCCTCCCTCACCACACAGCTCGTCCTCCCCTCTGCCCCTGTAGACGTATGCCCACTAGTTGTCAGTACCTCCACTCTGCCCACGTTGGTGACGGTACCCCCACACCCTGCCCCTGTAGACATCTGCCCACCTTGGTGTCAGTACCTCTAGCCTGTCCCTGTAAAACTCTGTCCACGTTGCTGTTTGCTCGTGAATGTTTTCCCCTACCCCCAGCTGGCATGCGGCTTCTTTGATTAAGCGCGCGTGAATGCTTTCCCCTACCCTCTTCCTTTTCCGACTCCATTCTCGTTCAATCTCCTACCTTGGAAAGTGTCATGTTTGTGTAAATTAAACGTATTTTGCTTTCATCTCTCCACGAAAGTGCTTTACCGAAAAGTAATTTAGCCGATTTACAGTGCGTGTATATTTAAATAGCATGCGCATTATGATGTCAATCAATACCCCCAAATCGCTTGCTTTTATTTCTATTTAAAGCAAATAGCTCATTTCGCTTTGAAATGCTTCAGCCAAAACACACACAACGTGCGGCTCCTGCGCTGAATCTTAAACGTAATCAGCAGTCTGGTCCAAAAGTTTTTTTTTTTTTTTTTTATTTTTTTATTTATGTTTTGCAATTTCTTACAGAAACAAAAGAACAGCAATAACAGTATACAGTATCATAAAAAAAAAAAACGGTATACAGTCTCTCGAATCATGGCATTGGCATAGTATACACATTCTTTTCCATAAAGTGGATAACTCATAGTGCATCAGGGTACATTAACCAGTGCGTTCGAAGGTACAGACAGCACCCACCTAGAAGAGCAATGTAAGGTGAACCCAGGCAGGTAAGCAGACAACCCACCGAGAGGGGGCCCTAAACAGCGGTATTGTGTATCAAATAGGACGTGAGCGGAGCCCAAATGTCCCGTGGCTGAGACTGTGCGGGCAGTTCTTCCGCATAACCTGTGACCTGATCCCGGCTATATGTCAGGTCCTGCAGCCATAGCTTAGTAGTGGGCACCACCCTGCCGCCCCAGCACATTGAGACCCTGCGTTTAGCTAACAGCAACGCTATAGAGACAAATTTCTTACTGTACGGTTTCACCTTGGCTTCAACACCCAGCAGACACACCTTAGGACCCCAGTCCACCACCTCATCTACCATTAGACCAAGAAGTCTGGTGATGGAGCTCCAGTATGGAGCTATTTTGGGAAATGTCCACGCTAAATGGTAAAAATCGGCCCCTGGGGCATCGCAGCGCTTGCAAATATCTGTTGGGCGAAGCCCATAACGATGCAATTGTCACGGCGTGTAGTAGAGCTGGTGCAGGTATTTATAGTGAACCAACCGCAGGTTCCCATTGGGTGTCAGGCAACCAGTCAGGCGACAACAGCCTAACCAGTCAGTTTCAGAGAGAGGCTCCGGTAGCACCGCATTCCACCTGGTCAGCGCAGTCGTCTCACCCTGGGGTGCCTCCCCTTGAGAGATAGTATACAGCCGGGTGACCAGCCGGGCTTTAGATTTAGTGGTGTATATCAATTGCAGCGCCTCCAACGTCGGGGGCTCCATCGGATAGGTAGGGTAATAATCCCGCATCGCAGCCCGCAACCTAGCATAAGCAAACAGATGCATAGCAGAAACGCTGCCTTGGACACCTATGCTTTCCGAGGAGATGAATCGGCCATCCGGGAACACATCCCCCATCGTGGTCAGCCCCATAGCCGTAAGATTGCGACGCATACCGATCTCACCCGTGACTGAAAGATCCGAATGATAAAGAAGCGGCATTGCAGGCGCATATAACGGCAATTTCTGCGCTCGTTGACCCAGTTCGCGCCAGGCTCTCGTCGTGACATGCATCGTATCAACTTCCCCTTTCTCAAACACTGTATAGCTATTCACCAGCATCGCCCGCAGAGGTATTGGGCACACCGCGCCAGCCTCAACTGCGACGTGCGGAATATAAGCCGGATCCTGCTGCCAATAATAGGCATATTGCGCCTGTGCACAAAGGTAGTACAGACGGAAGTCAGGTGCAGAAAAACCACCTCGGTCATATGGGAGAGTCATAACCTCCCACCGAAGACGGGGCTTTTTACCTCCCCAGGCTAACGTAACCATAAGGGAACGAAGCCTGTCAAAGTGTCTCGGGAGGTGTACCGGGATGTTCAGAAAAAGATACAAAAAGCGCGGGAGAACCACCATTTTCATCAGCGCTATCCGATCAGCCAACGAGAGCGGCAACTTCACCCATCTGTTCACCTGGTCTTCTAGGCGCGAGATGGCCACGCCAAAGTTAGCGCGGATGAGGGCCTGCAGGTCCCTACACAGCCAAATACCTAAATATTTTACTGTTTCCGAGCACCATGCTAAAGGATAGTCCATGTCAAATGGCTGAGTGCTTTCCGTAAGCGGCAGTATGGTGGACTTGGACCAATTAATGCCCAGGCCTGAGAAGCGTTCAAAACGAACATATTCACGGATGAGCTGTGCAAGAAACCTCTCTGGTTCCCGGACATAAAACACCATATCATCCGCATACATGGAGACTGCAAGCGGACGCTGCAAAAATCGCAACGCCGTCTGGGCATGGCGCTGACGCAGGATACAAGCCAGGGGTTCCAATACCAGGGCAAATAACAGTGGCGATAGTGGGCACCCCTGTCGCGTACCCCGCTGGATGGGGATTACTTCAGATATCTGCCCGTTAACCCGTACCCGGGCCACCGGATTAGTATATAATAATTTAATCCAGTTCGTGAAAGCAAAGGGAACCCCCATGCGATGCAGGACCGTGAGCATATAAGACCAGGATATGGAGTCGAACGCTTTCGCAGCGTCGAGAAGCGCCGCCACCGCCGGCAGTTTAGGTTCCAAGACGTGCATGGTTGCGAAAATCGTCCGCAAATTTTTCGACGTGGAGCGAGTGGGGACAAAACCCGACTGATCCGGCAGGACCATATCAGGAAGAAGCAATTGCAGTCGGGTGGCTAACACTTTTGCCAGAATTTTAATATCAGTATTAATGAGAGATAACGGGCGGTAGGATTCACAATTTTCCGGAGCCTTCCCTGGTTTTAAAAGTGCAACCATCAGCGCCTCCCGCATGGTGGGCGGCAAGCACTGAGCCTCACACGCCTCCTCGTACAGTTGAAAGAGGCATGGCGCCAACCGGTCTATATATTCTTTATAGAATTCAGCCGGCAATCCATCAGTGCCCGCCGCTTTTCCGCTCGGCAATGCTGTTATAGCATCCCGCACTTCACCCAGTGTAAGCGGGTGCATGAGAAAGTCTTGCTGCCTTCGCGACAGCCATACTAAATCCACGTCCTCAAGATATTGCTCAAGTTCAACTGCGTCAGCCACGGACTTGTGAGCATAGACTGCAGCATAGTAGTCCGTGAAGGCACGCAAAATATTGGGCGTATCATAATAGGTGCCCTCGGCAGTGGTGATCGACTGAACTATATGCGCCCTCTTCTGGGGTTCCAATATACGACTGGCCAACACACGACCCGGCATAATAGCGCGCTTTGCAACGCCGCGACAAGTGATTTATCTCTTGGTCAGCTGTTGTATTGTAGTCTACTATTTTCTCCTTGATGAGTGCCAATGTTCCGGGGCTGGCTCGCTCCTCGTACTCGCGCTCTAAAGTATTGAGTTCTTTTTCCAACTTAGTCATAGTGCGGCGCAATGCCTTTAAGACACCGGCCTGCAGGCTAATACATTTCCCCCGTATGGTTATTTTAAAAGCCTCCCATAACCGTTCCATAGTCGGAACGGATCCTGAATTAAACTCAAAATATTCAGAGATAGCTTCCCGGATCCCCTCCCGAAATACCGGATCTAACAATGAAGTCGACTGTAACCTCCACTGAAAGGGCGGGGGGACACAAGACGGCAATGCCATGTCCAGTACCACCGGCGAATGATCCGACAGCGTCTGGGGCAGGTGCTTCACCGATGTGGTCCAGGTACAGACCTCCGGCGTTCCCAGCCAGTAGTCCAAGCGGGACCAAGATTGCCGAGCATACGAATGACAAGTACCCTCTTTGTCATACGGGTGTTGAAGCCGCCAGATGTCCGCAAGATTTAGGGACCTCATCCCGTCCTGTACCGCCCTGGAAGCCCGCCGGGCGACCATAGCCGTCACAGATCTCCGATCCAGCACAGGATCTAATACCACATTGAGGTCCCCCCCCCACAGATAATCGCCGCAGGCGGTAACTGGTAGAGTTTACTCCATACTGTATCAAAAAATGCGGGATCATCCACATTAGGGCCATAAAGGTTCACAATAATCAGTTTAGTGTTGTAAAGCATACCCTGCACTATTATGAAGCGGCCCTCAGTATCCTCCTCCACATGTGTTGGAACAAACGGAACCCCCTTTTTAACAAGGACCATCACGCCCCGCGCATACGAAGAGTATGAGGCGGCCAGCCGCACCCCCGCCCACCTTTCCGGCAGTTCGGGAAGCATTCTGACTTGTGAGGTGCGTCTCTTGTAATAGAGCAATATGGATACAATGGCGATCTAAGTAGGCCAATACCTGTCTCACTTTTTTAGCATTGTTAAGACCCTGTACATTCCAGCTAATCCAGGAAATATTAGATTGCTGCATATCCGCCAAACGCACAATCCCTATTCACATAGCACATCATGCAATTGGAAAACCACGAGACCTAGCACCACCCGGACATTGTACTATACCAGCCAACACCAATACCATACCATATAGATCCCCAACCACCCCATCCACCCACAGCAGCAGCAAACACACCATGCCAGCAAACCCCCCCCCCCCCCCCCCCCCCCTCCATAAACATAACAGGAACAAAGCAACCTGCTTTTTACGGGCCCCTGTGGGCCTAAGACTAAGAAAACCAGTGCCTCTAGAAGGCCACTCCATAAAATCCAGTCAACCAACATAACCTTTTGGGGTAATCCCATAGTGTGGGTTGCTAGTAGCCCTTCGGCCCCCCGGAGATCCAGGGTGGGCCGAGATATGTAGAGTCAGGCTAACCAGAACACAATCGTCCTCGAGTGGTAGTGGCTGCTTCCCCAGCCCATCAATACAACAGCACCCGCCGCCCCATCAACGATCTAGGCGCAGGATCTCTCCAGCAAAGGGAGGCCTACTATAGATGGTCAACTAAACACATATTTTAACCCAAAAGCATATAACAAGCAGTCACCCCAACCAGCAGAGACGGGCATCATAAGCCCAATAAATCAGTGATGGTAAGCTCTGATAGTGCCTCCTAGGTTCAGTCTTCTGTGTCAGAGTTCCCATCTCTGTCACGTGGTGCGTCCTGCCGCTCAATGCGCCGCAGGTATTGAAGTGCATCTTTAGGCGTCAGGAAAATACGCGCCTTCCCGTTGTGTTGAATACGCAGACGCGCCGGGTAGAGCATGGCATAGGAGATCTTGAGGGTTTGCAGTTTTTTCTTCACCGTTTGGAATTCACGGCGAGCTTGTTGCACTGCGACCGTAAAATCCGTGAAAAGCTCTATCCTCATACCTTGATATTCCAGTCGCCCCTTTTCCCTGGCCAATCTGAGAGCAGTGTCTCTGTCCCTATAATTTAACAATCTGGCTATGATCGGGCGCGGTGGAGCACCCGGGATCGGCCGGGCAGCCAGAGAACGGTGGGCCCGCTCAACAATGAGCACCTTCGAGAAGTGCTCCGCTCCCAGTAAGGTTGTGAGCATGGTTTCGACATAAGTTTCCATGGAACCAGTGTTGGTACTCTCTGCAACCCCAGTAATGCGCAGGTTATTTCTGCGGGAGCGGGCTTCAATGTCCTCATTCTTGGCCCTAATCACCTCCAGTATTTTTTCCATGCTAGCACATGATGCACCAACCGCCTCCACTCGGTCCTCTGTGGTTGAAATGCGCTGCTCCGCCTCCGCAAGCCGTGAGTCGTGCTTTGTAATTTTCACGGCCATGGAGTCCATGCGCAGATTAATGTGGTCAATCTTGGCGTCAATGGTTTGCAAACTCTGTTGCACGTTAAGCATCATGCGCTCCAATTTCGTGGTTGCGCCTGCTTCCAAGTCGGGTTCAGTGTCAGAGACAGCAGGTGCGGTGGTTTTAGCATGTTTTTTGGCCTCAAAAGATAACTTGGATTGCTGTTTGTCTGCCTTGCCCATTTTGACCAGCTGTGAACACCCGAGCTCGTGAACGGAGGCACCACCCAATTGAGCAAGAGGCAGCAGTGTAGCTCACCACAGGGCAACACCAGCGCAACTGAGTCTAATATTAACCAGCTCCCAAACTTCACTGTGGCACATAGAGGCAGTCAATGGCGCGTGGTACAGCCCCCAGCCCGCCGGTCCTCGATATAGGTGAGGCCCACTACACAGTAGGTCACCTGCAGCAGAAGTCACCACCATGCAGCCACTATAGGTCCGATGCAGCCCCAGGCGGGGGAACAGAAGGGGAGAGCAGCTCTGCGCACCAGGCCTGGGCACGGTCACCGCCGTATAATCAAGAGCCCCAAGCAGTAGTGTCCAGACATACAGGGCAACCAGGTAGCGAAATGCCCCTTCGGGGTGACCTCAGCAGCAACAGCTCATCACCCAAGCTGCAATGGAGGAGCCCAATCAACAGGCACCGTCAGCGCCCAGCCGTTCTGGCGCTATTTCAAGCGTTAGGCAGAAGCAGGAGCAGCTGAGCACCAGGAGCGAGCCGTCGGCATAGCCGCGCACAGTTTAGTTCGCTGATAAGCTGCTCCCTCCGCCGCCAGGCAGCCAACGGCCGCCGGTGCACCAAACGCAGACGCGGTCCCACCGGGCGTCTGCGCTCCCGTACGCCAGCAGCCCTCAGCAATCTCCCAGGGGCCAGCAAGGCCAGCGATCGTCCTCTATGGCCTCCGCACCGCTTTCCGCCACACACCGCGCCGTCTCACCTCAGGCCCCGGGGCCGCGAAGCAGGGGCCGATCGTCCAGCGCCTTCCTCCTCTGACCGAGGAACCCGCTGTGCTGCAGCCGTCTACAGCGGCGGGGGGGGGGGGGCGGCCACAATTCCACTCCCAGCACCAAAGGGTCCCGCAGATCGCCACCAGACTCCAGCAAACCCTCCGCAGCGGCCGCCGGCAATGCAGGGAGTAGCGCGCGCTCAGGGAGCCGCCATTTTACATCAAGCAGGGCCGACAAGTCCAGATGAGCTGACGTCCGATAGAGATGATCCGGGCCCCCAGGTAAGCCGCCAGCACAATCCACGATGTATTTTAAGCTAATACTGCCGCAGTACGACCCCTCATGGCGCCTGATGTGTCGGATAGTTGGCGGATAGTTATCTCGGCCAGCAGAGCTGCACTAAGGTGTGGCCATTTTGCTCCGGGCTCACTAGCACCCCCTGTCTGGTCCGAAAGTTGAACATGAAAGTTCTGATTACGCATCTTTTATTCTTTATTTATAATGGATTAACATAACTTCAAATGATAGCGTACCAAGAAAAGCTTTTCAGGTAATCTCAAGTAGGCACTTATTTTCATCACTGTAACTGTCACGTTCAGTATTCTATTTTATTTTTTTGTCATATGTTTTTTTTCCTAAAATGAAAACAATATACACGAAGATGCTCGTTTCCTTTGTAAAGCGTGCGTACTATTAATATTTCAGTGAACTGGTTTACTTCAGTAAAGGATTACTCCATAACATGGCATAGTGTATATCTATCAGAATGTTCCAGAAGAAAGCAGTAAGAAATGGAAGATAATGGACAATAAACTATGCTTTCTTACGATGTAGTACGCTTCTGTTGCTTTATTAGAAAATTTCAAACGCATAGGAATCCTTTTTAAACCAGCATTTGCAATGCAATAGGTCTCGCATTTACAAGAGTTTAAGCTATTGGCATTGTAAATAACAATGCCTTTTATTTATGTTTTAAAAACTAAAACAAAAATAAGTCATTGTAATTTACAATATCAATAGCTCTAATTCGCGTATATGCGAGACCTATTGCATTGCAAATGCTTGTTGGGATAGCTATCCCAAAGATTAACTAGAAGTGATCTGAAGGTGCTGGCTGCTTCAGGAACTCGATGGAAAGCCATCAATGCAGGTATTATTTGCGTTGGTTCTTGCAATCTTAACACTGGTAAATTTGGGTAATTGAAAGGGATACTCAGAAAAACGTGTTTCTGTAGGTTTCAGTAGAGTTTTCACACTTAAACAGTTTGCTGCAAAACGAGCACAGAGTGATCACTGTGGTAAAATGGATTTCGAGTTACTGTTGAAATATGCAATAAAATAGAATCTAGTAAAATTTAAATGTATTCTTTACGTTCAGAATCCAATTTAAGCTGGTAATGCTGCACTTTGGAATTTTCAGATTAGGACAGGGTAAAATAAATGATTTTACTGTAAATAAATAACCTGACTCCCACATATTGTTTCTCGGGATGTCATGTAGTATTGTTTGCAATTTCGCTCTCTTGTGACATTGAGAACTGTTTCCGGGTGTGATGGGCTGGCAGAGGTTTACAAAGTATTTAGAGAACAACTATGTAGCATATTAGCTATTATTTATAGTGAGTTATTAGGAGGCAAGGTATCCCCCAAGACATTTATCATGGCAGTGGTTACTAGCCTTTGGAAAAAGGGGAAGCCCGTGGAAAATATTAGCTCATATCGGCCCATAAAGCTAGAATTTAAAAGCCTATTAGGTCAACAAGCTTTCTTCAGGACCTATAGGATCCCTAAGGACTTCCTCATTTTATGCAGTCGCTAATTGGTATGGGTTCAGGCAAGCTTTTTTTTTTTTCTCTCTCTCTCGCACACACGTACACGCTCACGCTCGCACATGCCCACACTCACACTCTCTCATACTTTCAAAGAAGACACAATGGGGTTGAATTCATCTCTTGTCAGTTGGACAGCAGCCAGCTCCGTTTCAAGCTAACGTTCTCATTTTCGAACCCAGACCATGGTTTTGATTATGATGGCGCTATGCTTGCCTTTGCGTGGGGGTGTATTGGAGTTGTTGCCCCTTATGTTCTCCAGTCGCAATCATATTTCAATTAAGATACACATATGGCTTGATATCTCATTTCTGATCCATTTGGTGTTTCAATATGCCTTTCAAGAACTGGTGTCTGATGACAAAGGCATTGGTTTTGTCATAGAGTTCGAGGCTTTTCTCCAAAGGCTTGCGCTTGTGAGGTAACATAAGCTGCAGCTTTTCGAATTTGCTTTCCTCATTTGGCTGAAGAACGGTGTGTTAAGTCGACATGCACAGAATAACTAGGAATAACAACATTCATTGGCATAGCCAATAGGTCTCGCCTTTGGGACCTTATTAGTATTTAATTCTACAGCACAATACCTTGGTGCAACATCAGCTGTTGCATGGCTAATCACTTATAATGTCCCAAAGGCGAGACCTATTGACTATGCCAATGCTTGTTTTTTTTGGCAACTGTCCCCAGGGTATTTGGGTATTTTATTTGCCAGGTTTTCACTGTTTTAGTGCTGTTAGTTGGCTATTTAGTGATGGACTCCTGTCCTAGTGTAGAGATGTTTCTTAACGGTCAGATGGCGAATTTGGAGCTGAAGAGCTGTGTTCTTAATCCCACGTCCGCTCCTGTGATTCCAGGTAAATCAATTAATCTCCCTGTGCATGCCAAAAATGAATGTGCCCTTGTGTAATATGACTGCTGCTCATCTAAAGCGCTCCAATACCGTCGGGTCAATTTTGCGCTATATAAACTACAAAAATAACCTACGGTTTCACTTATTCAGTTATTCACTAAGGGCCATATGTATCGTTCCAAATTGCGATCGCAAATGCCGAAATTCGCAGAATTTCAGCGTTTGCAATTGCAAATTGGCCCAGTGGTATGTATTAAAGAGAAACTGCCTCACAAAATAAGGAATCACTAAATTTGCGATTCCTTATTTTGCGATTGCATTTAAGGGATCGCAAATTGCTATTCCTTAAATGCAATGTAAGAAGCACAGAAAAAGTGCAATTTGGCCGTAAGGAATCGCAAATTACCACCAACTTCAAGTTGGTGGTAATTTGCGATTTCTCTGAAAAAGGCACTTTTTTGCATTTTTCAAAGTGCCATGTGGTGCACATACGTGCCCTTAGGGCATGTATGTGTGCCACATGTGCACACATGCACATTTCAGGGGTGCAACAGGGTGTCCTTTTGACACCCTGGCACCCTTGAAATTGCATTCTCAATTTGCGAATCTCTAATTGAGAATCGCAAATTGAGAATGTCTTCCCATTCATTCCTATGGGCCTCTACGCCCATAGGAATGAATGGGAGGTATTCCTTAATTGCGAATCGCAATTTGCGATTCGCAATAAAGGAATATGTACGATTCGCAAAATTATTTGCAAATCCTACATACATAGCGTTTTGCGATTCACAAATAGCGATTCGCAATAAATCCCTATTTGAGAATCGCAAAAACGTATTTTAATACATATGGCCCTAAGTGACAGCTGGAGGGTAGTATAGTTCTTGTTTAGCTGCATTTGCTTGATATTGGAATTTATTCTGCTTTTTTACTGTTTTCTAACCATTCATTTCTTTTGCTCCGATAATGAATTTATTTGCCTCAATCACCTTCATAAATCGAAGATCCAATCTTTGTAAATGCTCCTCTGTGCTTTTATATTGCTTAATTGTTAGTGCCCCCCACCCAAACTGGTATTTTCCAGAGAAGACCTGCTCTTTGAAACTACTTGTTCACTTGGTCGTTCATAAGAACTGGATTCTCGGAAAGGCCTATCTCGGCATACTTGGGTTTATCTCCTGGTTTAGGCGCAGAGCTACAATTTTGGCGTGCTCACAACTTTATCTGGTTATGCAGAACGTGTTGTAAATCGTAGTTTTCCAGGCAAAATTCTGAAACATATTTACAGTTTAATTTTGGGTACCAATGTATGTATTTTCACACGGGGAAATAAAAAGTGCAACTATATATATATATATATATATATATATATATATATATATATATATATATATATATATATATATATATATATATATATATATATATATATATATATATATATATATATATATATATATATATATATATATATATATATATATATATATATATTTATCTACTGGCGGTCGCCAGTAGATAGTTATAGTTAGGACCCTGTTTCCATAGGAAATCCGCAACATTCTATTTGGAATAACTTTGGCGCCGGTCGACGAATCCTCGCGAAATTTTCAAAATAGGTGGGGCGCTACGCTCCACTCCTACCCTGAAAGTCTCGGGGGGATTCGTCAAGCAGGGGCTGAGAAAAAAGGGGGGTCCCAAAACTCGTTTTTCCCATGCATTTTTCCATAGGACCTTTAGACACAGCTACAGCCCGAACGGCTGAACAGAGTTACTTGAAATTTGGCAGAGAGGTAGTCCTCAGGTCAAGGAAGTGCCTTTTGTAGGTTTGGTGTAAATCAGTTCAGTAGATCCTGAGAAAATAGCATTTAAATCAATATATATATCTGTGGCATCTTACGGTGCGCTTACCGCGCGCTTACGGTAAGCTTAGCGTACGGTGCCGTGCGCGAGCGCGATTCTGATTGGCTGTTAGATCTAAGTAAACATTCGAATCGGTCGAAACCAGGAAGCGGCGGCCGCCATTTTCTCTCTCGCACTCGGAGTGGGGCAGCAAAAACAAAGGTAAAAAAACATCTAAAGGGGCTGTGTATTCAGGTCCTAACCACCTAGCATTGATGAAGGTGTCCCCAAAGAACCCCCAAGGCCAAATATTCAATTTTATTTTTTTTCCAAAAATCGCCGATTACGCTTACCGTACGGGTACGGTAAAAATTAATTAATAAAAAAAAATTATCCACACTATCCCCACCCCGTGTGCAAATGGTGCCCGAAGGCCACAATTTATGCATGGCTTATATTCAGTAAATGAACTTTTAAAAGATTAGCTTTCACAACGAAGCGCATAATATGTCCTCCATGTGCGCACGATGCGCGAAGCGCATCGTGCGTACATGGCCCATCCAGCGTAACGTGGGCACGCGGTGCGCGCAGCGCACCGCGTGACCACCGTGCGCGCACGGAACGAACTGCGTTAACTGGGCGCGCACGCCACGAATGGCGTAAAGTAAATTAGCATTTAAAAAACCGTACAAATTCACTGAAAAAACCATAGGTTTCACACACGTTATAGTTGGGAATTAGCATTTAAAAAACCTTGCAAATTCACTGAAAAAACCATAGGTTTCACAATGTTATAGTTAGCTGGACATTTTACTGATAAAAAACCAATGAAATTCCCCCGTTATAGTTAGTGCAGGCAACTATAACTTACGCGACCGCAATCCTCTGCTGATGACATATGTGTCTTTATGAAAAAAAAATATTTGTAATATATGTATAGCTAAAATTTAATGGAAGAAGACATGGGCAAATAAGTGTCTAAATACAGTATTAGCATCAGCAGAGGATTGCGGTCGCGTGAGTTATAGTTGCCTGCACTAACTATAACGGGGGAATTTCATTGGTTTTTTATCAGTAAAATGTCCAGCTAACTATAACATGTGTGAAACCTATGGTTTTTTCAGTGAATTTGCAAGCTTTTTAAATGCTAATTCCTAACTATAACGTGTGTGAAACCTATGGTTTTTTCAGTGAATAAATATATATATATATATATATATATATTTTTTTTTCCCTTGGAGTAATCCCATCACTTAGCTTCCTAACAACTTCAGGAGTTCACCTTCCCGCCCTGGAAAAAGGGATAAGGACATAATCTTGTGAGAAGTAAATCTCCAATTGTTTCTAGGGTGGAAAAGGCTCGAAGAATACTTTGTGAATGTCCATAAATATTATGTTTTTGGTTGTCCACCAACTTGCATGGCATTCCTGCGGTGAATGCTCACTACACTTCCATCGGACAAAAGCAACTTCTTAAATGCAAAAGTATTTTTGTACTCTTAAAACTAGCTTTTAGTGTCTGCACATCAAGCTTGAATCCACAAGTAACTTTGAATTGTGCTCTATTGCTTTTGTTATTTTACTGTGTGAAGTTGTCTTAAAGCATTGGGTGAGCATAGGGCACTGGAGAGGTTGAGGCACCAAAAGAGAGGGCGTTGAAACATTCCATACTGGAGTCTAATGTGTATGTGCTCTTAGGTTAAAAAAAAGATGGTCTCTGTCCCAGAGGAAGAAACTCACCTCACCAGGACGATTGGAAGGCCTCCAGGCTCTGTCGGCTAGTTGCATTTCCGAAGGGCTTCGCCAGCCTTTTAGACTATACTAACCCAGTGATACAGGCATTTCGTTAAATCATGATATTCCTCTTTACAGTGACCTATTAATTTATAGGTCTCGTCTGCGTTGCAGCGCATGCGCTGCTCGCTTGCGAGATCTATTGTCTTTGGTTTTCTGTCTGGCTTCTTTGGAAGTGGGGTTGGTGCACGCCCTGTCTCCCTTAGGCCTCGCCCATCCATCGTCTGTTGTTCGTCATACGTGCGTTGTGTCCTTGCCTCGCGCTCAAACCCCCCCTTCTCTGAGAGGCTTCCGTCGTGTCCCACCACCGCAAACCGGTGCTTGTCTTTCACAGAACTTGTCTTCGTTGTGGGCACCCCAGCGGTTTCAGATAATTTGCGAAAGTATATTGCCTTGAGTGTAAAATAATAGGAAGGGAACATTTGCCGTTTCTTGTTCACAGAGTGACCTCTAGGGGATTATTTTTAACTTTACATCCCTTCGGCTTCATGCTATCTACGGATTGCTAAGTGCAGACTTTTTGGAGGATTTTAGCACATCCCGCATGAAGAAGAGTGTTTATTAAATGAAATAGTCCAGTGTCAGTTCATTGAGTCGAGTTTATTGTTTGAAAAGCAAAATAAGCCGTGGTCATCAGATATTACACCCACAAATTGTGGCCCCATCCTGATTAAAGAAGTGAGTATGATCCAGGGCTGCCCTGAAAATAGAGCACGAACCGGCCACTGTTTCAATGTATTCTCCCCCTCCTACCAATCTGCATGAGTTATTGAACTTGTCTGTTCTTAAGGTTTGACATTTATAAATTCATATATCTCCCTCTATGACATTAGTCCGAGGCTCCTGGTTATTCCATTAGATTGTGAAACATTTATATATCCAAAAGCCAAAAATCACAGTTTATTACACTTTTCTTTAACTAACTGCAGACTTCTGGAGTCCTATCGAAGGTGCTCTAGCGCCCCCATTTAGTAATCCAAACACAAATCTGGGTCAAGTCAAATATACTGTACTTTTATGCGGGTAGCCAGTCCCTTCAAATTTCTGCTATTCGGTAGCACTGTTACTTATAGAAGCTGCTGTTACCCAATTTAATTTTTCTTTATTTACTGACCTAGGAAGGATGAGGAGCTAAACCATCCGTGGTGGGATTTCAGTTTATGACCTGTGAGAGCTTAACTCACTGAGCCATCTTGTTTATGACCTGCTATGAGCTTAACTCACTGAGCCATCTTGTTCATGGCCTGCTGTGAGAGCTTAACTCACTGAGCCCTCTTGTTTTGTCTGTCTACAGGTATGCTGGTATCTAGCAAGAAATCACCAGGTATTTTAGGGATCCTTACAGCCTGCACACCATCAATATTTGCAGTGTTCTGTTCTTGATAGATTTTCTTGTGTCAAACTTTGTAATGCATAAACGAATTATGCCTAAATGTCAACCTATTTGCATGTTCGAATGCTTGATGCTGTGTTTTTAGTTAAGTGTCATGGTAACGAACCCAAAATCCTCATTTTGCGCTTGGACATAATTTTGGCAGGCACACTTTCTTACATTCAGTCCCCGGCGACCTTATCTAGTGGGCTCGTACCCATCCTTGACACAGCCTTGGCATGGCGGCATCTCCTTTTACTGCCAATCCTAGATTTCTTTAGCCACACTTGCACATATGTCAAATTATCCTATTGTATTAGGCCTTTCTGCCTGCCTCTAATCCGGCATCATCACTAGTGTTGTTCTCTGCTCCGAATCCCATCTTTCTAAAAATACTCTTTTCGGGAGAGTAACAATAATACATCTTTTGGCTTCAAAAGACTTTACATTTTTCCAGAGGTTTTATTTACATGCCTCAAGAAAGCCAAACTATTGTTTGTTCTCACCTGAGTGCAAATGAATTAGCCACAACCTGCCAGGCCACATTTCTTTACTCCACAAGTGAGGCTCGCAGGAAGCTTAATAAGTTACCAACCAGTAGCCAACTAATTTCCTTGGCAAGGTGTAAACCCTGCCCTTCAGTCTTTCTTGAATGCTGCCACAGATCCATATTTGTGACAGTTTGGTCTCAGGGTCTCCAATGAAACCCGTACCTTATGGGACACCGTCCTGTCAGCCCTCATAACCAATTTAACTTAGGCTTTATTGTTGATAGAGTTTAGACCACTCTCCCTTCAGTTAATGCTCTGCTCTTTCCCTCTTGTCACAGGTCTGGCAACTGGAGTTAATTTAGTTGGTGATGCCTCCTAGGCAGATGTCTACTTTTTCATACACTATCTTCTACATACTCTGAAGCAAGGCCACTCGATCGCCAATTGTAGAGAAGGTATATATCTTATACAAACCTATATTTCTAAGCACACAAATGCCCGGACATCTCGGCGCTGAGAACCTGAAATACAGCATCGAAAGTCATCCTTGGTACTTACTGTTTAAAAGCCGGGTTTTTAACTTGTTAGGTCGAGCCTGGGCAGCACATGCGCTACTCTGTGAGGCATGCTGTACTCCGGTATGGCCTTAAAGCTCCGCCCACTCCCGCTTCACTTTTCAATTAGCTGCTATAGCTGTCCTTTCTAAATGATTGCTTCTGATTGGTTAATAGGCTTGTTACTCCTTCCTTAGCAACTCCATGTCTGCATTTCTAACCTCCCATGAGGACTGGACTTTTTTACTTGTAGTTGCACGGTATGTTTATTTAGTCCATGAGCACTATTTCCTTAAATTATTTTGTCCTACTGCAGAAACAAAATTCCTGCAAGGCTTTTAAGATGTGGACGAGGCACCTTCAGGTTCGAGAACGGCAGCCGCTCAATTCTTTTGTTATGCGCGGCTGCCGAAATATACACAAACTTACTCAACCGGTTATGTTGTAAAATCATTCCCGTCTACCCCTTCCCGATCTCTCCCCCTCCCCCCTCCCCATCCCCCCCCCCGTCATCGGATTTCTTCTCAGCACCATTGCAGCATGTGTGAGAGAGAGGGGTAGGTTAATAAAAACATGATTATGCACTGCTATAATTAAGAAGTTCACTACTAACAACTTGTGCATAACATAGTTTTATTTTCTCCTAACTTGAACTGGTTCCATGGTCGTGATAACATCGCAGGCTGCATGGGGCGAAAATCCGGTTACACTTTGCTTATAAGGTCTCACATTTGCAAGAGTTTAAACTATTGGCATGGTAAATAAAAATGCCTTTTAATTTATCTGTTTTAAATAACCAACACAAATAATAGCTGAAACCCTTGCAAATGCGAGACCTATTGCATTGCAAAGGCTTGTTTGGATTAAGTGCTTACTTTGAAATTGCACGTTCACTGTAAAAAGTCAGAAAAATGCTTGCCAGCTTGCTGGCAAAGAATATGCCAGGGTTTGGTATTGAAATTCACTTTAGTGGACTGGCATTTAATTGAAGTGCTTGTATTCCTGTTTGCTGGAAAGCTCTACTACTGCAGCAGCTTTGCTATGGGAGTGACACGTTTGTATTTCAACAATGGCACTGTGAAGACAGCAAAGGGCATAGCCTTGCAGTAATACCAGACCTTGGCTAAGCCCTATCTCACCATAAGCATGAAGAGGCACAATCAGCATAATTTCATTCAACTCCACACACTTCCACTCTGCAAGATTTAACTCTATATAACACGTTTCCATTCCACATCACATAATTCAACCCAACACACCACATTCATCCAATCCACACCACAGAATTCCACATCATGCCACAAAATTCAACAGGACACCAAATAATTAAACTCCACAACATACCACTCCACAACACAGGTGTCATTTCTAGCTAATAAAAGGCATATTACATTGTATTTGAATATATCTAGATCACAGGTCCGCTTTTAGATAGAAGTGCCTCCCTGACTCCAGGTGAAGGCCCACTGTCTATCGAACTGAGTTTTTGGAGAGCGTGGGTTGTCCTGTGATGAAGCATGACACCTGATGGTGTGTGAGGACATCTCGTCACATGTTTGTGTATGTCCAATAAACAGATACGACTCAGAGGATCACGAGGCACCAGAGGAAGGAACCTGTGCCATCTATGAGCAAGAATCCTCCAGTATAGTGAACTTGAGCATCTCAACCCTTACAGATATGGAGATGGTGGTGCTATTCAAAGGGTTAGGTTTCGTCCCAACGCCAATAAGTGATCTGTTTGCCTTGCGTATAGAGCTAGCACAATTTTATAGGCGCATCAAGTTAAAGTGCTTCTTTGAAAACCAAGATAGCTTTGTAGAAGAAGAAAACATCACAGGATTGAGGAAAAACATCGACCTTCATGTCTCCAACCCAATCCTTATCATGTGAAGTATTAGCATTCGAAGCGTTACTGAAAGAAATAGATGGAATTGAGTGCCTTGCCCAGAAGTTTTTTCAGATTCTTAATAAAGACGAAAAACATGCCCTAGAGACTCTGGAAAAGAACACCGATCTGGTCATAAAGCCAGCAGACAAAAGGGGAGCTATACTGGTGATGAACAGAGCTATATGTATGACACTGAACACCACTGCCTACTGAGAGCTACAAAATTATTCTCACTTACACAACACCAAGACTTACTAATAAAGTCATGTCTATAGTTGAGAAAGCATTAATCCAAGATTGGATTACAAAGCTGGAAGATGAATTTCTAATTGCTGAAACACAAAGAATCAATAGGTTTTATAGCCTTCCTAAAATACACAAAAACAGGATACCGTCCCTTGTAGACTGATAGTCTCAGGGGTAGGATCACTCCTGGAACCTCTGTCACAATTAAGACCTATTGTGCAAACACCAACCTCCTATTTACGTGGCGCAAAGTATGTTCTATGTCTACTCCAAGATATGGAGATTACTACAGATAAGAACAGCCTACTCTTATCTGAGAGTTTCCACCCTCGGGCCTTACGCCAGAATGTACCTGTGGGACAGTTCCTCTGGGTAAGACGTAATTATTCCTCATTAGAAACATTTGAGACCACTGGTACAGCACTAGAAGAAAAACTGGCACATCATTACCCTAAGAAAGCTTTAAAAAAAGGCAAAGAACAATAACTAGAAAGCACTGCTGGAAACCTACAAAAACCAGGCTCTGATAGAGTTGTGTGTGTGTGACTAGATATACATCCATTTCGAACAAGGTTCCAAACATTATTAAAAGAAACTGGACGATTTTAAACAGTGGGACCAAACAAGTGGTCACTCCCTCCTCCCCCCACCATCCTTCGCATTCAAATTGAACATCAATCTGCACAATGAGCTGGTTCATACTGAGACGGCGTCTTTGCACATTCCACTACAGACAACACTGGCACAGCCAACCCCCTTGGGCCATTATCCATGTGAAAATAGTATTTGTCAGTTCCCGAAAGCAACAAAAGAAGTGGGCATAAAAACAGAGAGACCCTGAGACCTTAGAGCACGGACCAATTGCAACAGTAAGAATGTTGTGTATTTGATCACATCCCCTTGTGGCTTATTCTTTATAGGCATGACCACCCACAAATGAAGGAGCTCATTAATGAACACTGGAACACAATACGTCGTAAAAGAAACCACACCAAACTTACACGCCTCTATCTTGACCTGAACCATAGAGATGTGGATCCGACATGGGTTGTTCTAGAGAAAGTGAACACGAACACCCCAGATCTCTTAAAGAAACAACTTGTATGGGAGCAAAGATGGGTGTGCGGATTGAGAACATCGGAAAAAGGGCTGAATGATGAAAGCCATGGTTGCAATTGACTTAAAAAGCCTATCCACATTATGTGTAGGATAAAAGCCCAGCACACAGGCTCTCAAGCCTTTGGCATTCCATACCCACTCAGCTGTACTTCACCCCACGGAAGCCCCAGTGCATATGTAAAATGACTGTGAGGGTGGTGGTATTGGTGCAGCAGACACGCACTCTCATTAGAAGCATGGGACACTTCTGGTATTGCAATGTGGGTTATCTAGAATAACCTTCATATAATATAGCACTCAGTGATGAATGAATCCCAACTTTAGAAAATTATTCCACCTGCATACATCAATACTACGGAGTAGTCCGTAGCCTGGTTCTACTAGTCCACGTGTGGATAATTCATCACTTGGGGGGAATGGTTTACAACATTGGAAATTTTCTCTCTTAAGAATTAGTATAACCAAGTAGTGACCACAATTCCCACAAGCACATTAGTAAGCTATCCAGTCATGTCCAGCTTGTATACAGCATGTATGACATTGAAAAAATGGTGGAAACACCGCGTAGTACTGCCAGCATCCCCAGATGATGCATTTCACATGCATTTGCACCCACAGGCTACATGTCCGGCATTTCCGATAGGAAGTTTCCGGCTATAGACGTCGCTGTAATGACGTCAAGAACTACGCAGCCTCAGTGCGGAGAAACATGTTGGATATTCAAATCACAAATGCTGCCGCAGGAGAAGGCAAAATGCTCCTCGGTTGTTAAATACCTTGAGAAGGTGCCTCGCTCTAAAATACACGTCCCCCCCCCCCCCCCCCCCCCCTCTGACACACAGAGGAGGCAAGATCAGACGCTATCTGGTTTCTCTAGAGGAACACACCTTGATGAAGTATGAGGGTCGATGTATGTAGGGTATTGAATCCCTTGATGATGGTGACCACAAGTGTGAATAAATACCATAACTAATTGATATTGAACTCCCTTCTATCTACCTTTTAGAGTGTGACTACAGGGGTTCCTGAGCCATCTCTCAATGAGGCCCGCATCACCCATTAGTGGAGTAAGACTGTGACAGATATTTGTTTTGGGTTACTTCACGGGTGTAGTGCCACTTTCCACGAGTTTTCGAATGTTGCATGCTTACATTGTCTAAAATTGTTTTTATCCGTTATCTACACACTTAAAAATGTCAAGTATTGTTTTAGGGGGTTTGCGGGTACATATGGGCCAGATAAACAGGTTGACACAGGTCACCCTTTGGTTTGTAGTAGTAATAATAATGTATTTTTCCCATACTAGGATCCTGCGTTTCCGTCCTGAGGAATGCCACTGAATTGCATAAGCTATCGGGCAGAAACATGTTGATGGTATAGTGGTGATGGTGTACTAATTCCCCTTTTCCCCATGGTTGGTTTTAATACCAAGTGTCATTTCTAGCTAATAAAAGGGATGTGTTTTTGGAGTGTGTGGGTTTGCCTATGATGAAGCATGACACCTGGTGGTGTGTGAGGACATCTTATCACATTTGTGTGTATGTCCAATCAACCGATACTCCGAGTAGAACCGTGATGGATACATAAGCAGAAAATGATGAATCTCTGGTAGCTCTTTTTGTGTGAAAACATTGTGTTTGGAGGCCTGCTCACCCTTGAAACCCAACAGCCTCTTGGTCCCTATTGCAGGGGTGTGTTTTTGCGTTTTTCAATCTTTTTTTTAAATATCTTTTTATTCCAACATAAAAGTCACATTATCAAGTTGACAGTTCAAGTGATTATACAGTGCTGCTGCATCGTAAGCGGGTAGAAAACAGTTACAAACATTATATCACATCACATTCGTCCCTTCTTTGCATTTCTAGCTCCACCGTTGGGGATATACATAGGTTGCCCCGATAAGCATTCCATTTGCCCCATTTTCTATTCCACTTCTTCGGACACCTTCACGATTTGAATACTTCTGTTTCAGCAATCATGCATTTATCTAGTTCTTTCACCAATAGTCTAGAAGTCGGTTCAACCACCGCCCCCATCCCTTCGCAATCTCACGCTTAACAAGTGTGTAACCCAGTGTAGTTAGTTAGTTCCACTTCCGTGAGGTCAGTCGGCTCCCATATATTAAGAAGACCCAGGCGCGGTCTGAGGCTAACATCCTTACCTAATGCGTTCTGAATATGGGTCGTGGCTCCCTCCCATAAGCTTTGCACCTCTGGACATTCCCAGATTGTGTGGTAAAAGGTGGCCGTGTGCTGGCAGCCTCGGAGACACATCTCGTCTAATCTGGCGCCTATCTTAGCGAGAGTGACCCCGGTTAGATATGCCCTGTGTAAAAAATTTCGTTGCATTAATCTGAAACGATGAGTAATTGCTGCTTCTCTAGGGGACATGAGTGCCGTCTGCCAGTCCTCATCGTCGATGAGTCCCAAGTCTTTCTGCCATTGCTCTCGTAATTTATTAAACGGGTCAGGTAAATTATTGCATAACTTTTTATATGTCAGTGATATAGCTTTGGAGTGCAGCGGTCTGTCCAGTAATCTGTCTTCCAGCGGTGATACGTCCGGTATGTCTGTGAGACTGGGTAGGGCTGTGATGAGGGCGTGCCTGATTTGCAAGTATCTGTACACTTTGGTTTGGCCATTCCATATCTTTCCCCAAGCTCCTCAAACCTGATGATCGAACCATTTTTTTTTTTTTTTTTTTTTTTTTTGAAAACCTTTATTGACAGTTCAATAGGAACAAGTATGGGCCTACAACCCCCCAGGGCCGGCCGCTAAGCAATCAGAGCAATAACGACAAGTATAAACACAGGCAGCACTTCGGGGAGCAAAATCGTACTGCTAATACTGTGAACAGCGTAAGTAGGGCACCAGGAGAAAGAGGTTCTCATTTTATGATGAAACAAGGCAGAAGGATCAGGTGACAAGCAATTTTAAAACTACGATCACGGATATGCAGAGTAATGAACGTTAGCGATTTACAGCAATCTATTCGGTCAATGGCGCAAACACAAGAACATCAGGATGGGGAAAAACATAGTATACAGTTGCGCCCGCAGTCCCCCGCCAGAACTCCCCAAGAACACCCCGGAAGTTGTGAACACATGGAACGGCAACGAGGCATAGCAAAAGGAGGTGTATCACACTGATCCCAGAAAAAGAAAAACAAAAAGAATCAGAGAAGAAAAAGGAGGCCATGGAAAAAAAGATGAAAGAATACAGAATCCCCTCCCCCAACCCCCCACCCTGCACCTCTGCAGATGAGTACGGCCCCCCCCCCAGCAGTGTGCCTGTCGCCCTGGAACCAGACCCGAAATGTAGGAGAATAGGGAAAAAGAAGTAGGAAAGGACCCCCACCAGACGGGGGGGTAGAGAAAGTATTTATAAACTGGAGGAGGGCCTTCATAACAGACCCCCGGCTTCTCCCTCCCGCACGGTAAGGTTCCCCTAAAGTGAACAAGGAACAGCACAAAAACAATCTTCTCAAACCACGATGGGGAGCATTATGCACCTATTGTGCCAGTAGCCATGTCAGGAGAGCACACCACCCCAAGGCCGCCCGTCCACTAGGCGACCACCCCCGAGGTGCCAGCCTCATCCCTGACCACTCTTTGGAATTCTGCCCATGCCAACCCCTCGACCCAGCACCATACCCAATGTTCCTAGGCAGAGGAATGTCCAACAACGACAGAGAAGCGACACACACAGGTGGGGTGGAAGTCTCTGAGCATCAACACAGTCCGCCGCGTGAGGAAACAGGCTTCCCAGTGCTGCCCTAGGATCTGCACTGCACGCAAGGTTCAGGGAGGCAGAAGCAGCCAAAGCAGACATTAGTTGCTGGAGTTGTCTCTGGGTCGCAGGAGGGCATGCACGGGATGAGGCCACCACATCCCACTCAGGTCCAACGCCTCCGGGACAGATCAGGCCCTCAGAAGGTCGAACACACTGTAGCATACTGGCCGGGGCGTCCAGTCGTGTACTAACCTCAGGGGTGGCCGCCACAGCGTCCTCCTGCGCGCAGTGTGGGTAGACTTTGTGTTCGTGCGGACAGGCGGGCCGCCACTGCCCCAACTCCGACGCCACACCATCGAGCTTACTCCCCAAGATCACGAAACCATGAACCAAGGAGGAGTGAAGAGTACCAAGAGCCTCGAGGAGGTCGCCATACCCCAGCTCAGCTCTCTGTGATCTCGCCGCCACACTCCCAAAGTGTGTGAGCCGTACGCTCACAGACCCGCTGCGGCCCAGCGGACAGGATGGTAGGCTTCATCGACCCAAGATGGCCACCAAGTATGCCCGACCCTCACCGGGGCCGGGACCCCGGGACAAGCGTCGCGATGTCCACGTCGCGGGTGACCGGGTTCCGGGGGCAGGCAAAAAACTATCCGTGGTCACGGGCAACAGTCGTCCCCACCACGGACCAGCTCCCGTAGAAATCCGGGGGCGGCCCGCAATGATCGGGGCAGGATACGGACGGCGGCCGGGCAGCTCACCAGCAAGGCAGGGGCAGTCACCGGAGGATCCAAGATTTGCACCCCCGGGCATGCACTCGGTCAACTACACTGGGCAGTAGAAGTGACCACGCCGAAATGTAGGCCGAGTTTGGCACCGCTCCGGTGGGCCGACTCCACCCAGTCACCACCGGCCGCTGTTGTCGCACTGCCACCCGGCCACGGCGTCCACTCGATGTCCCGGCTCCAGGGCCGCACAGGCCGCAAAGTTCAGATGCAGTTTTCTCCAGCGATAGCACGGCTAAAAACCTCGGAGTCACACAGTCGGGAGCTCCTCTCCTTCAGAAACACGACCACGCAGCACAGGTTGAGGATCTCCGGCAGGATATCCGTGCGGGATGCGGAGGTTCACGGAGCCGGGAGTCTACGCTGCCGTCCCGGTCGCCATCTTGGCTCCTCCCTGGTACAGCGATCGAACCATTTTTAATCATATCTCCAATAGTGGAGATTCCTATAAGGTCCCATTTATCAAAGCCGGGTTGATGACATAAGTTTCCTAATCTCTGTGTAAACCATAAGGGCGTGGCTTTGGTGAGGGCACCGTACCATCCCAGACGGGTGTTTGCATGATGCCAGATCGTCACCGTGTGGGCTGTGGGCCCGAAGTACCTTTTCTTGTTCACTTTTGAGTATAATGCCCCTAAATATCCTTCTCGTCCCATTTGGTATCCATCTAAAAGATAGGCTGGATCCAAAGGGGAACGATAGATCCAGTGATTCACTACAACTAATTGAGACGCCCAGTAATCAAGTCTTGTGTCCGGGACGGCGATGCCTCCATCATACCACCCTTTCGTCAATTTTTTTAAGTGCAATGCAAGGAGACCCACCGTCCCATAGCCGCGTCCGAATTGCACTCTCTATTTCTGAAAAGTATGCATCTGGGACCCGATGTGGTCAGTTTTGGAGGACATAAAGAAAGCGCGGGAGAGCCAACATTTTAAAAAGAGCAGCTCGGCCTACCAGCGAAAGCGGCAGGGATCGCCAGTGTTTCACATCCGCACGTAGGTGGGACAATGGGAGTGCCTGATTGCGGTCGTAGAAAATAGTGGGGTTCGAAGTTATGTATATTCCCAAGTATCGGAATCCCTCAGTGACCACCTCCACACAACAACCCGCCGGGAGCAGAGGAACCAGACCCCGGAGGACGAACAGCACGGATTTGCTCCAATTTATGGCATACCCGGAGTATTTCCCAAAATTTGTGAAAATATATTCAAAACCCCGTGAATAGATCTATATGGAGAGGCAAGATAAAGCAGGATATCATCTGCATAGAGGGATATTCGGTCATCATGACCCTCCGTCCATCTCAGGCCCCTTACCATGACATCTCTCCGCACCCAGGCCGCCAGGGGTTCCAGCATAAGAGAGAAAATCAAAGGGTGACAGAGGGCATCCTTGTCGGGTGCCTCTTTTTAGTTTGAATGTCCGAGATGTATAGTTGTTCACTCGCACCTGACCCTTTATACATGTGTAAAGCAATTTCACCCAGCCCAAGAACTTCAGACCGAAGCCCATTTTTTTAAGGACTTCAAATGGATCTGGCCACTCTATAGAGTCAAATGCCATGGAGGCATCCAGTGACACCACTGCATCCTCTTCCATGTATTCCCGACGTGCGAGTACATTATGAAGTCGTCGGATATTAAGTGCCGTTTTCCTTCCTGGCATAAAGCCAGATTGGTCCGGGTGGACCAGGGAGGAAATGACCGTAACCAGTCGCGAGGCAAGTACTTTTGCAAGGACTTTGGCTTCTACATTAAGGAGATCGGCCTATAGGACCCGCAGTTATCTACTGGTTTCTCTGGCTTGCGAAGCATCACTATGGAGGCTAGACGTTGATCTTCCGTCAGTATTCCTTTTTCGTAGCTTTCGTTATACATGGCCCGTAGATGAGGGGCTGTCTGGGAAGCGACCAATTTTAAAAACTCGATGGGGGTCCCATTTGGCCCCATCGCCTTCCCTGACTGAATTTGGCTTATGGCCTTTTGGATTTCTTTTTCTGTCAGGTCTGCATCAAGTGTCTCTCTCTGTGTCGGATGGTGTCTGAATGTCACTGTCGGAGAGGAGCTGACGTGAGTCCTCTGCAGTATAATTAGTGGATGGGGAATAGATACGCTCTAAGTGTCCTGCAAAGGCATCAGCAATGTCCCTTGGATGTGTGACCTGTGTGCCATCAGCTAGGGTCAGCCGGGGCACCCATCTCTCACCTTGGTCCTGCCTCTCTAGCCAGGCCAGGGTTTCACCAGCCCTTTCTCCCAGCTCATATATTCTATGTTGGGTGTGGAGTAGTTTGGCCATTGTTTTATCTTGGATTCCTCTTCTTTAAGTGTGAGACAGTGAAGCGTATCTTCTGAAGGAACCCTAGCGTAATCAGCTTCTAATTGCTGGTGCTCTCTTTCTGATTGCACCAGCTGCTGGCGTTTCTTATTAATGTATCCCATCTTAAGCGACAATGCCTGCCCCTTCAGTACCACCTTGAAAGCCTCCCATAGTGTGAGCGCTGACATTCCCAGATTGTGTGGTAAAAGGTGGCCGTGTGAACCCACATTTTCTTTAAAGTAGTTAGTCGTCTGTGTATGTAGTTCCTGTTTAATATTCGGGATCTTCAGGAGCCAGGGATTTATGATGATTGTGGCCCGCGGCTGAGGATTCCCATGTGTGTATTGAATCCGTACTGGGGAGTGATCCGATATACCTCTCGGCAGAGCCTGGGGATTTCGGAAGTGACCAATTGTGTAGGTTAGAAAATAATCAATACGGGACGAGCTTTTGTGTGCATTAGAAAAATAAGTGTATTGGGCTCCATCTGGTTTCAGCGATCGCCATACATCAGACAGTCCCATGGCTGTGGCGAATTCTGCCATCAACACATTTGGCCTTGCCCCCGGTCTCTGTGGGTATCTATCCTGACGGTCATCCATTGTCATGTTGAAATCTCCTCCCATGAGTGAGGTTCCTACCGGGAGGTCTGTTATTATTTTACCCAGGTCTGTTAGTGCCGCCTTACCCAGTGCTGGCGGCAGATATAGCGAAACAATATTGAGAGCTTCCCTTTCCCATTGAGCTTCGAGGACCGCAAACCTACCCCCGCGTCCGCCCACGTGCGTTTCACCATCAATGGCAGGTTCTTTTTGATTAGGATGCCCGTGCCTCTAGAGCCAGAGGTATACCCCGCATGAACTAGAAGTTTGTATCCCCATCTGGTGAGGGCCTTAGTCTTGTTACCAATCATAGGCGTTTCCTGTAGTAACACCACATCTGGCGCCTGCCTTTTCAGGTATTGTTGGACTATTCCCCGCTTAATCCTATCCCCCATGCCATTTACATTCCAGGTAAGCACGGAGAGTGACGTTTCCATTCTACCCCCCATCATCAGCAATAAGGGCAATTAAATCTGGACATTTTAAACTTTGTTCGGGCTCAGCGCTTCCAGTCAGTGCAGCTAACGTATGCTGGTCTCTTAGTGTAACTTATGGGCGATTCCTTGTGGCACTCCGGAGCTTTATCTCCCCCTTATACTCATTGTCTGCAGTTGAGCACTTACATAACAACATGTACTTCGTGACTTTCAAACACAGCAATTCTTGAACCAACAAAAAATCCCAAAGTGTGAACCTTTCCAACTCCCCCCCCCCCCCCCCCACCCTCCCCAACATTCCCCCCCTCACCCTGCCCCCTGCATGACTGGTTTGCAACCTCCCGCCTCCCCCAACTTGCAGAGTGCCTATCACCCACCCGCAACAGTTTGGGGAAAGTGAAACAACCCCACTCCCTTAGGCAACTGTGAATAACTTTTGTCCTCTCCCCGGCCGCCCATCAACACCATTGGTCGTGGAAACTGCCACTATGACCCTATATATGTAGGTGGAAGGAGAGCAACCCCCCATGGTTAGACATTTGGTAAGAACAATCGGAGCATATGCAAACTTTACCATATTGGACCCCTGAATAGAATGTTATAAAAGGGAACCGGTGTGTCATATATGGGGTCCCTCAAGGGGGTCATCGCCACTCCTATAGGGCGTTAATACTTGCAGTTTCATACGGTTCACCCTTCCGGACTCTGAGTAGTTGTGTCGTCCCCTTGGGGGTGGGTCGCACCGAGATCTGCGCCCATCCGGACCCCCAGAGCCGCTTGCAGACCTGTGGGTGCGCTTGCCAACTGATCTCCACCTCTCAAGCCAGTCCCAGGCATCCTCTAGCCTGGTGAAAAACCACAGTTTACCCTCTGACTCAATCCGTAGCTTGGTCGGAAACATCATGGTGAAAAACCAGTTTACCCTCTGACTCAATCCGTAGCTTGGTCGGAAACATCATGGCATATTTAATGTCTTGGTCCCTCAAAGCGTGCTTCATCTCCAGGAAGCTGTGACGTTGCTTCTGAACACGTAGTGTAAAATCAGGAAAAAAGGTGACCCTGCTATTATCGATGTTTATTGGCGGTGCTGCTCTCGCCATTTGTAGAATGGCATCCCTGACGCGGAGGTTGAACACTCTCACGAGTAGGGGTCGGGGCGTCACCCCAGGTCTAGGTCTCCCACCAGGGACGCGATGCGCTCGCTCGATGGAGAAGCACTTGGAAAGGCCACGTGGCTGAAGATGTTTAAGAACCAGTTCCTCCACGAATAGGTCTGCTGCCGGCCCCTCCGCCCGCTCCGGAACTCCCAGGATACGGATGTTATTTCTTCGCACGCGGCCTTCGTAGTCATCTAATTGAAGGGTTAGGGCTTCCTGTGCGGTTTGGAGTTCCGATACTTGGCGTTTCAGAAGGTCCGAGTCAGATTTCAGCTCCTTAGTGGTTTCTTCAACCTCACCCACTCGGTCCGACATTTTCCACATGTCTGCCCTGATGAGGGCCACCTCCGTTGCCACCGTAGCGATGCTGGCCTCAAGGGAGGTACGAACTCCCGTTGTAGTCGACAGGATGTCTTGCAATGTTGGCTCCGCCTGTTCACCCTGGGATTTTGGGGTAGGTTCATCTCCCTCCTGGTTCTTCTCTCAGGCAAATTTATCAATTTTGCCTGGACTGAGCTGCGACCTCCGCGCCCCGTCGCCATTGTGGTAGGCAAGGGCCTACGTCTGTCAGCCGGCAAAAGGAAGAGGGGGGCCAGGAGAACAGTCCCAACCAGCTACTTACCGCCGCCTGCCGTGGTAATCAGCCCACACCGGCCTGTCTGGTTTCGCCAGCTAGGTGGTCTCCCTCCCCTGGAAAGAGTCAGGACACAGGCCCGTTCAACGCCACTCTCAGCCCCGGATATCAAGACTGGGGGAGGATGAAAGCAGTCCACCTCAAGAAGTAACACTCAGGTTGGGGGCGTAAGGGCTCCTCCCTCCTAGATCCCAAATAATCACAGACCTGAGCCTTCGGGACTGGTAACATGATCTCCAGTTGCAGTCTCTGGCATGGGTCTGGGCACTCACCTCCTGCACTGGGAGGCCTCTGTGCCCCCAGGGACCACCACCAAGCCGGGCCGCAAGACACGCCTTATCCCAGGCCTCAGTCAGTCAGCGGTCACCTAGTCCAGGGCAGCAGCCTTTTGCAGTTCCACCGGATCCGACTCACCAATAGCCCCCGGGGGCACAGGCTGCAATCTGTGGTTGGACGGGACTTCTTTGGCGGCTCTCCAGCCTGATGATGTAGCAGAGCGAAGCCCCGAAGGTTAGGTGCAGGTCTGGGGCCCGTACGCCACGCCGCGACCCTGGCTTCGAGTAGTCTACGCGCCCTGAGTGGTGAAGGGCGCGCACCGTGCTGCAGAAACCCCACGTCGGATAATAGTAGAGAGCTCACTTCCTGTGCTGCGAGGCCCCCATGCCCGGGGGATCAATACTGTATGGGGCCAGGGGACACGCCCTATCCCAGGCCCCAGGGACGCACCAGTCGCCTATTCCAGGGCAAGCAGCCGTTTTTTTTATTTTTTTATTTTATTCACCCCAGAGCAGGAGTCTCTAACAGCCCCAGGGGTCACAGGCTGTGGTCTGTGGGTGAACCGGGCTTATTCCGGCGGCTCTGCAGCTCGTTGGTGTACTGGAGCGGAGCCCCGCAGTTCAGCTGCCGATCCGGGGCCTGCACGTCACTCCGCAACCCTGTCTTCGAGTACTGCGCGCGCCCTGAGTGGTGAAGGGCGCGCGCCGTGCAGCAGACATCCCGTGTTGGACAGGCACCCTTCCCAACCTGCCGGAGCCACGGATCGCGGCAAAATCAGGAGTGGACCTCCGGGCCGGAGAGACGGGTATTTAGGCGGATTTTACTGGAGTGGCGCATCGGAGCATGGCTACCGTGCGGCCATCTCCCTTGGCAGTCGGCCTCGCCCCGCGTTTTTCAATCTTGAAACATCCACCAGGCCCAAAGCTCTGGCGTATTGAGCCAGTTAAGCTTGGTTAGGTTCACAGACAGTCAGGGTTTTTGTCCTGTTACCTTCCTGTATAGTCACTTCATGAAAGCCATCCCCTATAATATGTTGGGTGGTATCCGCCTTAAGTAGAATAGGACACATTTTCTCCAGTGCACCACTTTGCACTCTTGGTGCAGCGTACACATTAGTTATGGTGAAACTGAAGTTACCCCTAATACATGCTGTCCCACAACACAGCCGCCAAGGTCAGACTAAGTTTTAGCCACTAGTAAGGAAGGGTTTTTCTTAGCTAGTATTGATACCTCTTGAAACCCTCAGGTAAAACCTGCATGGAACACATTGTTCTCTTCTTAAGAGTTTACGTTCTGTCCCCATCATGCGGGTTTTAGTGTAATTTCAGGTCAGGGATATGTCTCCTGATATATTGGGCTACAATCCCTCCCTTGCTTTTATTGCCCAGGCCATAAAAATTCAATAGGAGAATTTTCAGTCTCACATTGGGTCCCTCAGTCATCATTGTATGTCTTGGTGAACCCATCCCCAATTATCCCACTGTCTGCCATCACTCAGTCCCTTCATCCTGCTCTCTTTGGTTTACTTGACTACAAATGAACATCATAAATTCAGTTGTCCCAGTCTCCCACCCCCAGTGTTTCCACATTACGAACTTACCCAACTTTGGAAAGTTCTGAAGCCCTTCCCAACCCCTATAGTCCACCTGTAGCGTTGCCTTTAAACTTGTTCCAGTCCTAGTACTCCCACTAGCCTACTGAAATGTTGTCTGAAACTTGTTAACTTGAGGGAGAAGTGCACAATTTCTATTTATAATTAATCTAGCATCCTTTGCCTCAATCCCTATCTCTTTGTGTTCCCCATTCGCCTCTTTTACCATGTCCTTCTTTGTTTTAAACCACCCGCTCCAGAGGCCCAATACCTTGCAGGGGTAGGGGGGCGGGCCCTCGGCTCCCACACCATCCCTTCCTCCTCAGAGCCCAAGCCCTCCGTAGAGGGCTGGGCTATCCTGCGAGACCAGTTTCTGTGAGTGCTTATAGCTTTTCACATTAGCAAACACCTGTGCACTCTTGGTCTCTGCTTGTTATTTCATTGGTCTCCCTGAGACTCGTGCTTTCTTCCATGCATTACATCTATGCGATCTCGGTTCCATGTTTCACCATTCATACTTCTGTCACTGGCGTTCCATTGTGCTCTGACCCCGTCCACACCACATCTGGTGTGAATAAGAGTGAGGTCTTGTCAATATACAAGACTGGTTGTAGGACGGTAATATATCCACTAAAGTGGACCGGATCACATCGTTGACCGCTTACCCTCAACTATAATATCCTAGTTAATTATGCAATGTATTATGGTTTTGCTGATCTGCCATTGTTAATTTTCTTGTTATTCTAAACTTAGTGATTTAAATTTTTTTTTTTTTTTTAATGTCTTGTCCTTGAGCACACTTACGTTTTGTGGCATGTAATAAAGCACATGAAGTCCCATTTGCCATAGTTTTGCCATAACATCGAGGAAGTAGTTTCTTTTCTTTTGCACCTTCAGTGTGTAGTCTGGGAAAAAGTGTATTTGACTACCTTCTATCGTTCATGGGACATGAGTTCAGACTACCTGGAAGATTATATCTTTGTCTCTCTCATTTAGTAGCCTTGCTACCATGGGTCTTGTAATTGTATGGTCCCTGGAAATGGGGGGCACCCCGCCACTCGATGTGTCCTTTCCACAGTAAAGAAGGTTGATGAGGTACCATCCAATATATTTTGTATTAACCGTTTCTGCAGGAATAGTTCTGCACTTTGACCTCCCAGTTTCTTAGGCAATCTGTATACTCTTGCGCCTTTAGCAGCTACCAGTATCTGCAACGCTCTATTGTGATTGTCACTGCAGCTGTCGGGTCTCATTCACAGCTGCAATTCCTTCACTTCTGGCCACATCATTGCTGGCTTTTATCTATTCATTACTAACCTTGAGGTGAGTTTTCTGTGGTCCGCTCTAAACATGCCAACATCAGTTGCCACTGCATTTATTTTGGCTTCCAGAGTGTGTCTCGTATCTGAAATTGTACCCAAGATCTTACCAACTTGGTCTACATTTTCTTTTAACAGATTTTTACTGTTTTACAAAACAAGAGCATGTTTCACAAGTATTAATGCACTGGTATATAATAGCACATATATGGCATTAGTCACCCTATGGTCAGGTTTATCCCTCTATTATCGTGGTTCGATGCAAAAGTCATATTATATGCATCCATCATATTGACTTAAATTTACTCCCGCACCCATCTTACTAGACCTGTCTAAACAAGAGGTCACCAATGTGCAAAGTGCTAGTTAACATTATAGAAAACTACTCCCTCCCACCTCCCCGTGTGCGTCGTGTGATTGAGTCAGTCTGTAAGTGTCAATGTAGAAAATGGTACATACGAACGATGGAGGGTATTGACCCATGGCGATACATATTGTCTAAGCTTTTAGGCCCCCTCCCTCATCCTGCGCCAGGGAATCCACCTGGCTCTAGAGTGGTACTCCTCCCATCAAATGGAAGTGTCATATTCAATCTCAGGGGGTATCTGGTGTCTCCTCAGTGGATGAGGTATCTGGGTGTATTAGCTCTGTCTCCAATGCTTCCCATGCCCTGGCAGCCTCAATGGATCCCCAATCTCTTCTGGCGTCACAATCCGCCCAACGTGTGAGCTCTCTTTTCCACCCCTCTACTGAGGGCCCCCCTCTGGGATTTCCAAAGCCTGGAAACCTCCCTCTTAACTAAAATGAGTGCTAGATCTTAAAATGTGCTGGTCACTTTGGTCTTAAAGGTGTGTGGGAACCAGTGCAACCAACCGTGTCCTGAAGTGCAGGAAACTTTCCTCTGTCACCTCTGCTAAGGTATCAGTCACTGCCTTCCAAAAACCACCCAGTTCTGGCAACTCCAAAACAATGTTTTTTGCTTGGCAGGGTATGCTCCGACATGAGTCCCTTGCTCACTTTGCCACTGGTTTCAAGCAAGCCTGGCTGAAGACGGCTGAAATAACAGAAACCAGTCCTAGGAAGCTTGTTTCCGGTCCAGGGAAGACATGGCTTGGCAGTTCGGGCTGGACTGTTCCCATGAGGCACAGGGTCAGACTGATTTGCATATGGCCATGTCTGAACTGGGGTGGCAGAGTGGGCTAAAGAACGGTGATGGATAAAACCCAGATCAGTTGACTGGGGGTGAGTGCTTGCAATGTTCAATACTCCGTCCATCATTTCCTTTGGTTTTAACTCCAAAACATATGCAGAAATTCAGCCCCTACCTCCTCAGTGTGGGCATTTAGCAGTATCTGAAAATATCTATCCGGTCAGGTGTAAGGTATGCCCTGTGGATTATGTAGAAGTGTATTAATTGGAACCGTGCATTTCTGGAGACTTTAGGGGAACGCTCCACCAGTTCATTCCATTCTTTCTCTTCAATCGGGAACCCTAGGTCTCCCTCCCATCGTAGTCACCGAGTATTATGAGTGGGTAACGCCTCATCGCGAAGTCTGTGATATAAACAAGAACTGCTTAATAAGTCCCTGAAGAAGCAACCAGGTATTGACACCCCCCCGTGGTTATGAATTGCTGCAGTTAGGGCTCTAGGTAACAAAGTGATCCTGTGGTAAATCCTAGTGCTATCGAAGCGAGCCATCTTCATAGAGGGCACTGAGGGTTGTTACTCCGGCCTGCCTCCAGACTCTCAGCCCACACCAGTCTCCCCCATGAGGAAGTCACATAAGAAATTCCAAGAGAATTTCTGGGGCGTATGGACACCTAGTTTTCAGCTTCTGTAAGCTTCTGATCCAGCACCTGTGAAGCACTCTAAATTCAGAGCTATCCCCGGGGTGGGTAATCCGCCACACGATGCGGGACAGCAGACTCAGGCTTGGCACTTTAGGGTCCGAGTGGTCCGTTCTACGGACCCTCCCAACCACCCACTGGGTGAGCCACTGCAGCTGTGCTGCTAAATATTAACCCTCAAAGTCTGGGAGTGCTAGGCCGCCCGCCAGTCTACTCCAAAAAAGTATAGTAGTCTGGGCAATGCAACCATTTTCAGGAGGGCGACTCTTACCAAAAAGCGAAAGGGGAAGGGTCGCCCAGAACTCCATGTTAATCTTTATATCCCGGATAGCCCTCCCGATATTCCCCACTAACAGGTCTACCGGGTCATTGTAGATTTTTTACTTCCAAGTATGGGAGGCATCTAGATTCCCACATCACGTTACTTACCTCGGACCTTTTATCTCTGCCCTCCGCCGTAGGGAAGGTTCAGAATTTTTTCCAGTTAATTGATAATCGTGCAACTCTTCCAAGGTGCGCACGGAGCTCTCTCGCCCCTTCAAAATCCTCCCCCATGAATCGGAGAAACAGCTGGAGATCGTCAGCATATAATGCAAAGTGATGGTGCCTACCCATAACCTCCAATCCCCTGTAAGGAGTCCCTGTTCTACCCCGAGCGGCCAGAGGCTCCATAGCCAGACCAAATAGTAGGGACGATAAGAGGCAGCCCTGTCTAGGGCCCCTGCCCACCTGATAGTTTTCCAAAATCATTCCACCAGTTCGTACTCAAGCCTAAGACTCTGCATATAATAGAGCCGTCCATTCTACGAGGCCTAGGCCGAATCGTCACATCAGCTGTTCTCCAGTATTGGGGTGTCTTTCATATATTCACATGCTTGAATATTCCCCGTCGTTGAAGTGGGAGTCCCAATGTACATAAAAAGCAATAAGTCTCATGTATCTAGATACATACATAAACCATATAAGAATAAAATACATATCTAAATAAACTTTATATAGTTCAAAATAACATATCAAGTCAAAAGTACCATAGGATAACATTGACACATAGGAAAGCATTGAGAACAAAGAATCACTTTACTGACATATCCATGTCGTTTTTATAGTCCAAACTCTAGCCAATCAGGCGCAAGCACCCTCTAGAACCTTCTCAGAGGCTCAAGCACTCAGATTTTCTACCACACGTCGTGTGAAGGGAGTCTTCCCTGAGCTCTGCTCAGTTTATTTCTCTGGTTTGGATTTTTTCCTCAACTTCTCCTCATGTCTTCAAGTAAGTTTTTTTTTTTTTCGTCCCTGTGCTTCTTGTGGGAAGTTAAGACTTTTTTCTGAGGACCCTCATGAAAAATGTATTTACTGCCTTCACCCCGACCATAAGGTGGGCAACTGTAAAATCTGTAGCACTTTCTCACAGAAGACTCTAAAGGACAGGGAGGGTCGCTTCCTGTTGTGGCTCCAAAAATTGAAGGACGCAGATAATCCTCTCTCAGAGGTGGAAAGTGTGGCTTCTGCTCGCACCGGAGTCTCCTCCAAGCGTAGTATTGTACAGGACTTGCCCTCTCCCTTTCTAAAAAAGAGAAAGCATCACCTTTTGGGAGTTTCTAAAGTGATAGTACATTCTGCTACTACGTCAACGCCCCCGAGATCTCACTCTCCGGCGTCTGTGACTCCTTCAGCGCATGTTTCTGCTCAAACACGTGCCAAACCGTTGACGGGCTCGTCGACGGTCCCTCCGTCGATGAAATCTATGCTTCTTCAACCTCGTCGACGACGATGACGACGGTTTCAAGCAGATTTCCTATGTTGTCGACGACGGCTTCGTCGACGTACTCTCCGTCGACAGTGGTATGTGTGTCATTGAAGGCTGTCTCGTCGACGATTCCTATATCCTCGACGACGACGAAGAAGTTTATTATCCCGTCAACGTCCAAATCTTCATCGACGATGAAAAAGAAGTCGTCGTCGGTGATTAAATCTTCGTCGACAGCGGCTTTGTCGATGGCGGCCTCGTCGTCGGCGTTGTCAACTTTTGCATCTCTGCCTCTGGTGCCAATGTCTACGCCAACATCTGCTCCTGGTGACGAATCCTTGCTTCAGCGTCGTCACGCTGTTTTGGGCTCCATTCCTATGCCACCGGCCACTCAGCCACCGCAACAGTTGTTTCCCTCTGGCAACGAGGATGACTCTGCTTCTGATGAGGACATTCACTCCACTTTCCAGGCTGCTCGCAGTCCATCTGAACTCTTCATCAAATGTCAGGATTTCGAAGATGACGATCTGGACGATCATTACTATCGGGAAGAGGAACAGGATCCTCCTGCACAGGTTCCTATGGCACAGCTTCCTTTGTCCCTCATCTCCAACCTCCAATTTATGTTGGAGGATTACAACCGTCGCTTTCCACCTTCATCTCATAGTTCTCCACGTGACGCATCGAACTTTCCGACTCCTCCTCCAGTGCCGGCAGAGTCCACGCCATCCGCCCCTTCACTAGTGCCCCCTGCAGAGGGTGACGGTGACGTTCTTCAGGATACGGAAGACTGAGAGCTCCAGGGCGATGACGACGATACCATGGCCGACTGGGACGAATATCAAATAAATTTGCCTTGGTCGCCTCCAAACTCTCCACCTGTTGACATTACAGGTTTCCATCAGCTGATGAAAAGAGCGGCGCAGCGATTTCATCTCCCCATGGTCGTGAGAGAGGAAGATTGCTTTCTATATGACTTCAAATCACAACCACAGAAACAAGTCCGGGCCGTGCCCATCATTGACTTTATTTGGAATGAAGGGATTAAACTAATGAAAACACCAAATTCAATCCCAGCGGTTCTTCCACGGTTGGAGATAAAGTACAAATCCCCGGACTCTTCTCCTGCTTGCTTGGTGTCCCAGCCTAAGCCGGATTCAGTCATCACCCAGGCGGCACAACGTCGCTCTAAGAATCCATCGTCTCCACTTTCCTCTCCACCTGACCGTGACGGCCGTCGCCTGGACGCCATCGGGAAGAAGTTCTCTACCATTGCTTCCACAACAGTAAGGGCGGCGAATTCTTTGGCCATCTTGGGCCGTTACGATCGCCAAATGTGGTCGGACATGGAGGCTTTCGTTAAGCTCATTCCAGAGCCCTCTAGAGCGGACGCCCTAAAAATCTTGCACAAAGGTGAAAGAGCTTCTTCAGAGATTGATTGCTCTGTTGACATTGCCTCCACTGGTTTTAGACAGCTGGCTGGAGCAGCTGTTTTAAGGAGGCAAGGCTGGCTTCGTTCCACTTCTTTTCGTCAAGAAGTCCAGGCAAAGATTCTCGATATGCCCTTTGATGGGGAGTCCTTGTTTGGACAACATGTGGATGACGCCCTCCAAACAATCAAGAAGGACACGGAGACTGCTCGTTCCCTCGGCACGCTCCAGTTTAGAAGGCAGCCTTTTCGGGGTGCTTGCGGACGCAGCACCACCTCTTCCTTTCGTGGCAATTCCACTCTGTACCGCTCCTACAACCAAGGACACAAACGTTTTTCATCCCAAACCCAACAGTCTTACAGACAACAGACTGGTAAATCCTACAACGGCAAGTCCAACTATAGGGGGAACTCCTCCAAAAAACAATGACTCTTTGTTTATGTCCCCCTCCCCTCAGTTCAACTCATCCCGAGTTGGAGGACGGATCTCCCAATTCTTTTCAAATTGGTCATTGATCACTTCAGACCGTTGGGTGTTGGATATCGTTTCAAAGGGCCATGCCCTCGAATTCGTCAAGTTCCTTCGCAACACCCCGCCACCCGGACCTCCTCCAGCTCATCTCAAAGAGCTTTTCCATCAGATCAGCATTATGATCAAGAAAGGGGCCATCGAAGTGGTTCCGAAAACACAGAAGGGGCTAGGCTTCTATTCCCGTTTCTTCCTCGTATTAAAGAAATCTGGGGAGTGGCGCCCTATCCTCGACCTGAGGTCCCTCAACAAGTTTCTGAAAGACCAATCATCCCGCATGCTCACGCTGAGGGACATTCTTCAGTTCCTTTCTCAGGACGACTTCATGACAACAATCGATCTTCAGGACGGGCCTGTCGGTCAACATACAGAAGTCTCAGCTCATGCCAGCTCTGCACAGAACGTTCCTCGGCGCTACCATCAATACCTCCATGGCCATGGCTTTCGCCTCCGCCGATCGGCAAACATGGATCCTGCAGCTCGCAGCTTCCATCAGATCAAAGCGGTCCGTTTCAGTCCGCATATTGAAGTCCTTTCTGGGGATGGCGTCCTCCTGCATTTCTTTGATCCCACATTGCAGACTGAAGAGTCGTCCCATTCAAGAGGAACTAGACAAGCAATGGCGTCAGGTCTCTGGTTCTTTCAGCGACCGGATCTTCGTAACCGCTCGCATAGCTCAAGCTCTGCACTGGTGGACACGTCCTCGCAACATCGCAGCTGGAACTTCTTTTCTGGCGACAGCCCCGGAACTCGTTCTTACCACGGATGCCTCCCTGGAAGTGTGGGGCGGGCACCTTTAAGATCTGTCCATCAAGGGCAAATGGACTCTGTCTCAACGTTCCTGGCACATTAACAGACTGGAACTGATGGCAATTTTCCTTGCGCTCAAATCCTTCCGGCTCCAGCTTCAAGGGGAGTAAGTGCTCATTCAGCCCGATAACACCACCAGCATGCACTACCTGAACAAGCAGGGTGGGACAAAATCTCCGCTGCTTTCCCAGCTGGCTCAGAAGATCTGGGATTGGGCCATACTCCATGGGATCACGCTCACTGCAGTCAACCTGCCCGGCATTTCCAACATTCTCGCGGACGCACTCAAGTCGTCCTCGATCTCTTTGCAACTCCACAGAACAGCCAATGCCAGTCTTACGCAAGTTGGCTTCCCCACAGAGGGTCGCGCGGAAATGCCCTTTCAATGGACTGGTGCAAGATATTTGCCTACGCTTTTCCGCCGATCCCTCTGATTCCTCGAGTGTTGTGGAAAATGCGGAGACACCCGTGCCACATTCTCCTGATTGCTCCACGGTGGCCTCGGCAGGCATGGTTTTCGGAGTTGCTGCTCTTCTCTCAGTGTGAGACCATCCTTCTTCGCCCTCGGCCGGACCTTCTAACAATGAACAACGGTCGGATCTGCCATCCGAATCCCAGTTCACTCAAATTGTCTGCTTGGAACCTGAGCACCTTGAATTTGCTCACTTGAACATTCCACCTGCCTGCAGTGAAGTTTTGGCCAGGGCGCGGACGCCTTCCAGGGTGAAGACCTACAAGCTAAAGTGGAAGCGTTTCTGTCACTGTCACTGGTGTTCGTCTGTTCACATCCTCCCAGTGCACGCCTCCCCGGCACAGATTCTGCCTTTCTTTCTGCAGTTGGCACAGTCAGGATTGTCTCACTCTACCTTAAAAGTCTTTCTAGCGGCAATCTCTCGCTTTAGTCAGGACGGCTCTTCCTCTCTCTACTCATCTACAGTAATTCAGCAATTCTTTAAAGGTCTGTTCTGGATGTTCCCGCCCATTCGGCGTCCTCCGCCCACGTGGCGTCTTAACATCGTATTGGCTCAGCTCATGAAGGCGCCCTTTGAGCCAATCCATTCAGCGGATTATACATTTTTGACATGGAAGGTCGCTCTCCTGCTTGCACTGACTCGCAGAGTAAGTGACATTCACGCCTTTACAATCCTAACCTCCTTTTCTTCAATTCTAATCGGACTGTGTTATCCTCCGCACTAACCCAGCTTTCATGCCAAAGGTGCCGTCCGATTTTCATCTTAATGAACCCGTAATTTTAAAAACATTTTTTCCTCATCCGCAGTCTCCAGCGGAGCAGAGTCTACACTCTTTGGACTTAAAGAGGTGTCTCAAGTTTTACATCAGCAGAACGGCACCCTTTCGCAAGTCTGATCAACTGTTCGTTGCCTACGGGCGCACCTGTAAGGGACATTGTTACCAAACCAACAATTGCAAGTTGGATCTCTTCAGCGATATCTTTCTGCCATCAGAAGGCTGGCAAGCCTCTTTCTTCTGGAGTGAGGGCGCATTCTACGAGAGCAATGTCCTCCTCCACTGCTTTATTCGCTGGTGTGCCCATCCATCAGATTTGCCGGGCAGCTACATGGTCCAGCAGGCACACGTTCACGAGACACTACTGCCTGGATGCAATCAATGAAGCGGCTATGGCTGTGGGCCAAGCAGTTCTTCGGAATCTCTTCAAATAAGGTGAGCCTCTGTTACTTCCCTCCTCCTTGGGTTGTTATCAGTTGCGTATTTTTATCATGCAATTTCATTGTAGTTCATGCAACGTTGATAGGCCTCTTCAGGCTGCAGAGTACTGCTCACTATTCTATTCAGCGGTACAAAAGGGGGTGGTGAAGGACGGAGCATCAGAACCAATCAAACACTCACACCCAGTCAACAGATCTGGGTTTGATCTATCACTGTTCTTTAGCCCATTCTGCCACCCCAGTTCAGACATGGCCATATGCAAATCAGTCTGAACCTGTGCCTCATGGGGACAGTCCAGCCCGAACTGCCAAGCCATGCCTTCCCTGGACCGCAAACAAGCTTCCTAGGACCGGTTTCTGGCATTTCAGCCATCTTCAGCCAGGCTTGCTTGAATCCAGTGGCAAAGTGAGCAAGGGACTCACGTCTGAGCATACCCTGCCAACTTATGGCGAACAAGGTGGTACAAAAGGGGGTGGTGATGGACGGAGCATCAGAACCAATCAAACACTCACACCCAGTCAACAGATCTGGGTTTGATCCATCACCGTTCTTTAGCCCACTCTGCCACCCCAGTTCAGACATGGGCATATGCAAATCAGTCTGAAACTGTGCCTCATGGGAACAGTCCAGCCCGAACAGCCAAGCCATGCCTTCCCTGGACCGGAAACAAGCTTCCTAGGACCGGTTCCTCGTCATTTCAGCCATCTTCAGTCACGCTTGCTTGAATCCAGTGGCAAAGTGAGCAAGGGACTCCACGTCTGAGCATACCCTTGCTCACTTTGCCACTGGATTCAAGATAGCCTGGTTGACTAGGGTTATGAACCCGAAACCGGTCCCAGGATGCTTGTTTCCAGTCCAGGGAAGACATGGCTTGGCAGTTCGGGCTGGACTGCTCCCATGAGGTACAGGGTCAGACTGATTTGCATATGGCCATGTCTGAACTGGGGTGGTGTAGTGGGCTAAAGAATGATGATGGATTAAACCCAGATCAGTTGACTGGGGGTGAGTGTTTGATTTGCTCTAACGCTCCGTCCATCATCCCCTTTGGTATCACTATTCTATTCAAGCATATGAATCTATGAAAGACACCCCAATACTGGAGAAGAACTAATGTTACTTACCTGTAAACTGTGGTTCTCCAGTATTGGTGTCTTTCATAGATTCACATGCGACCCACCCTCCTCCCCTCAGAGGCTCTCTTCTCCTCATTAGACTCTTTTGTCACTCTTGTGCTACGAAAATCTGAGGGCCTGAGCCTCTGAGGAGAAGGTTCTAGAGGGTGCTTGCGCCTGATTGGCTAGAGTTTGGACTATAAAAACGACATGGATATGTCAGTAAAGTGATTCTTTGTTCTCAATGCTTTCCTATGTGTCAATGTTATCCTATAGTACTTTTGACTTGATGTGTTATTTTGAACTATTTAAAGTTTATTTAGATATGTATTTTATTCTTATATGGTTTATGTATGTATCTAGATACATGAGACTTATTGCTTTTTATTTACCATGGGACTCCCACTTCGACTGGGAATATTCAAGCATGTGAATCTATAAAAGACACCAATACTGGAGAACCACAGTTTACAGGTAAGTAACATTTGTTCTTACCCACTCTGCCGGGAGGAACCCCAAAAGTCCAGAAAGCCGTCATCAGTGTCATAGCCCCCTAACGTCATTAATCTGGGCCCCTTATCCTCTCCTAGTGCTGCCACAGTCCAGCTACCGATTTCCAACCCGAGCCGCTTCACTCATCACTGCAGGCTGAAGGGGGCGCAAAATGTACCCCATGTACTTCATTTCTTTCCAAAGACCTGGGTCAACAGTTTGTTCAGGAGCAGACCTGGGGCAACAGTTTGTTCAGGAGCTCTTGGAGATAACGACAGTGGCACAGTCTCGGGTCCCTTGATCCTCTAGACCCCTGCCCCCTTATCCGTGGCAGCACTCCAGCCAGTAATGTCTGAGGGGCTACTAGGGGGGCCTTCTGCAGCCTCCTCTTAGGTGTTAATGCTGGTAAGGAAGGGGCACCTCCTGAGGCATTATCCCAATCACCTACCATCTGAAGTGTCACCAAGGTTCGTCTGCCGCCCCTGCTGCCAATCCTCCAGACCCTCCCAGAGTGTCTCACCCAGCCCACATATCTTGCCCAGAGGGTCTGAGCTCTCCTCACTTGACCCAGCCATGTCAGAGACATGACCATGGGCTCCAGTACCATTCTCCTCTGGGTGTGTGTGTTTGTGTGTGTGGGGGTGCACACCTCCGCACCTCCCTCAACTACAGACAATCCCAGGCCCTCGTTCTGATGCTCTCCTCCTCATCAGTTCTAAGTGCGACTCTAGTGAGTCGCAATCTTCGATCCACTAGGCCTCCTAGGGTCCAGGCCAGCCATATCTACTTTGTCTGCTCACAGGACTCCTAGTCGCTGTGTCTCAGGAAATTCCAGGCATCTGACCGCATCAGTCACAGTCATGGCAGTTTGGTCAAAATCTTAGAGCTTGGTTTTCACGGGGGGATAGTGGTGGCTAACGGGAGCTCTCCTAAGAAGCATCGTGCACCATCTTGCCTTATTACTCTTTCATCTCAAGCCTCTTTAATTTTGGCATCTGCCTTTCTGCTCTCAAATGGTTCTCCTCTTTTCTATCTGGCAGATTGCAATCCATCTCTCTTCCCCCGTTTGCTTTTGTCACAGTAAGTTAGTGGAGAGCAATTCCCTTCATAAATCACTTTAACTTTTAGCTGAACATTATCAGACAGTAATATCATTTTAAGTAACTCATTTCCCAACACATTTTTTAAGTCTGGTAACGTTTTGAAAGATTTTTTCGCCATATTTTTTTCTTTCTGTGTATATATGGAATTATAGATTTCTTTTTTTTAAAAACCTATTTTATTAGTTTCCCCAACATACATAAAACACAATTTTACTTGTTATTTTACAAACTTCTTCATACCTTCAATCAGGAGTGCATCGTTGAGGTTCTCAGACATGTTAAACATTTCTTGTTACAGTTAATATGGAATTATAGATGGCGTAACCGTCATTAATAGGAATGTTTTTCAAAGATAGTTCTCACTGTCAGCAAATAGACAACCAGATTGAAGCTTACGTTTTCTTTCAGTTCCAACACCCAAAATCTTCTGCCCTGCTTTCAGGTGCTACACGGGAGATGAGGAATAATGGGGGAGCCACACATTACATGGTCTCTTCTCTCTGTCCCAAATGTGAAGAAAACAAATACCTGACCTGCTGCCACCCCCCACCACCGCTACTCTCTATGCTTTCCTATCCCCCCCCCCCCCTGACTCTCCCAAAGCTGTGCTAAAGCCAGGTCTACATTGACAGGCTCTCTAGAGCCCTGTCAGAGCAGCCTGAAATTCATTTATCCGGGATGTGGAATTCCTATAGCCAGACGCCCAGGACATGTTGTTTGGGGTCAAGGGCAACAAGTTTTTATGTGCATTTTGTCCTTAGGACAAGTAGGGCCACCCCCCTGCAGCACAAACCCTTTGGCTGCCAATGTGCAGTACCACATTATGAATTGGGGAAGGGCACTGTTGGCAGTTAAGGTAATATTTTTGTCTGTATGCGAATGCTGTTCAAACTTGTATATATGGTTCATTAATTGAAAGCCTTTATTATTAGGGTGGGTGCTCTACGTAAATGTTGTAAGCTTGACTGCACTACTGACAAAGGTTTCAGTATAAAAATGTGTACACACATTTTCAAAGTTTAGCAATATGAGGCTATATCTAATGCTCCCAGAATGCTCTCTGATTTGATGCAAATATTTGCAGAAGCTTGAAAGCAAGATTGATGATTCTTTGCTCTCAAAATAAAACGTTGATTAACCCCTTCAGTGCCACGCCCTTTCCCCCTCCTGTGCCGGGCGTTGCACTAGTGGGTGGGGTTCATGACGAGATAGTCTCGTCATGGGCACAGCGCAACCGTGCTCCATGACGAGACTATCTCGTCATGGGCACTGAAGAGGTTAAAAAATGAAAGCAGGAAAACATTTTGCTAAACTACTGTAAACTTTCAGGTACCTTTTCTTTGCAGCATCATTTAGTAATATGTGTTGGTGCATGCTAGTATTTCCCCCAAAATTCATAATGGAAAATCAGTTTCAATAAGATCATGGGAAATAAAAATAAACAAGCATTGGTAAAGTCAGCAGGTCGGAAATTGTTGGTTATCTTTTTAGTTTTGTCAATGAGTGACTTGTTTTGGCATAGTTTTTTTTGTTTTTTTTGTCAAAGGTGTTTTTTTTATTGATAATCAAACAGAAGAAGAAAAAACATGCGATAATCCCGCACAACTTCCCTCGCAGGGGGTACGCAAAATATGAGGGGAGGCCGTAGAGAGTAAAGAGTGTCCAGTCCTCCGGCCCTGCCAATCAACAAGCCACAAAAATACAGAGGGTCCAAATCCAGGCCATAAATACAAAGCTATTAGAGGAGCCCAGCTCCCTCTCATCGTTAAGGCTCAGCAGAGTTCAAGCTACTGGGGCTGGTCACTCTAAACCTAGCACGATCAGGCTCCCCCCTCCGCCGTCCAGGGGTGCCACAATGAACCAAAAAAGAACCCCCCCCCCCCCCCAACCACCCCACCCTCCCCCCCAGTGGTGGTAGCTCTCAGTCATACTTACTACAATCCTCTGCCAACACTCATACCTGAAACAGATGGAGGGCTCGAACCGAGGGTGGACACACCGCTGCCGGCAATCCCTTGGAAAGAAAGCGAACCAATGGTCCCCAACGGAAAATGAAATTCTTAAAGTTCCCCAGAAAGATGTCCGCCATCCGTTCCATGCTCAACAACTTCCACAATCTCTCATGCCACAAAGAGATCGCCGGGGCCTCCCTTTTCTTCCAGGCCGCCACCAGGGTTATCTTGGCCGCCCCCACACAAAGCCAGAGGATCTTTTTGTCTGCTCGCGTCTGATGTTCGAGGAGTGGATCCCGAAGGCCCAACAACACGTGAGCCAAGGAATCCACGATCGGGTACCCCAGGATCTCCTTAATATGGGACAAGATCTCTTCCCAGTAGGGGCGGATAATCGGGCAGTCCCTCCAGATATGGCGAAAGTCCCCCAGTAGACCACAGCCCCTCCAACACCTGTCCGAAGAGTTAGGGAAGATGCGGTGTAACTTTGCGGGGGAGAGGTACCAGTCCTTCATGGTCTTGAGATGCGCATCCCGCAGGTCCACCGAGTGATTATGCTTGGCCATGTCCCTCCACAAATGGGACCACTCTTCACCCGTGATGGCGCAACCAAGGATGTCCTCCCATAGGCCCATGTAGCGCGGTCTCGGGGAGATAGCAGTGGCTAAGAGGTGGCTGTAAATAAAGGAAATGGCACCGCGCATGGTTGAGGTGCGGGAAAGAAAGGCCTCAAAGGGGGTGAACGGCCTAGTCGCCGCTTCTCGAACTGACTAGGACAATGCCCAGTGCAGCATTTGAGTGTGGCGGAAGTGGTCCGACTGGGGGACCCCATAATCCCGCCCACAATTGGCAAACGTTAGCGGGGCATAGCCATGAAACAGGTGCGTGAGACCGAGGCAGCTGCCTTCTCTCCAGTCATCAAAAGGCCCCTCTCGCAGTGCAGGCGGGAAGGCCGGGTTGAAGTGTATGGGAGTAAAGGGCGACGGGAACGTAGTCCACCGCTCATCTCCAGAAACCGAATCCTAGATCTTAAGGGTGGTACCGGTAGGTGTGCTGATGTACGCATTCTTGGGCCTATGCCCCTTGGGCTTCCACACCAAGTCCCATATCGTTCGCCCCGCCACACTTCTATCCATGTGCAGCCAGTGTTTCTCCGAGAGGGGTTGGGTCCATTCCACCAATATCCTCAGTTGCGCTGCCTTGTAATAGAGGTGCAGGTCCGGAAGGCCCACTCCACCCTCCCCCCCCCCCCCCCCCCCCCCCCCCCGAGGGCGCCGGAGAGCGGCAAAGGAAAATCTAGCCCGTCCCCCTCGTCAAACGAAACGGAGCATAAGAGTCTTTATGCGACGAAAGAAATCGCTGTCCAAGACAATAGGGAGAGCCTGGAATAAATATAAAAGCTTCGGGAGGAGCGTCATTTTAATCGCATGGATCCTACCCAACCAGGAGATAAATAACGGCTTCCAGCGATTCAAATCAGCCTGGATTGTAGCCAGTAGAGGGGGGAAATTGGCCGAATACAGTTTCCCCACCGTGGGGGTCAAGTGGACCCCTAAATACAGTAAAGAGGAATGGGTCCACGGCAGGGGCGAAAGCGGTCGGAGGCGGTCCACCTCTGCTGCTGTAAGCGTGAGGTTAAGAATATAAGACTTGTCGTTGTTCACCTTGAAACCTGCTATCGCCTCGAAACACGCCAGAGCCGTCTGCACATGGGGGAGGGAGTGCGCAGGGTCTGCAAGAGAGAGCAAGACGTCGTCCGCAAACAGGGAGATCTTGTGTTGTTCGCCTGTGAAGGGCAATCCTCGTATGTCCGGGTGCTCCCGTGTCGCCAACGCCAGGGGTTCAATTCTCAAAGCAAATAGCAAGGGGGAGAGGGGACACCCCTGCCGCGTGCCCCGCGAATACGAAAAGAAAGACGATAAATATCCGTTGACCGTGACTCCAGAACGGGGGGACGCTATAATTGGCCTTGAGCATGGTCAAGAATCTGTCCGAGAATCCAAATGCTTCCAAGGTTCGGAATAGAAACTGCCAGTCCACCCGGTCAAATGTCTAGACCAATCAATACCGCCGGGATGTTAAAGCGGTTGGCCTTCTCGATGAGGTGGATCACCCTCCTAGTGTTATCATGGGTTTGACGCCCCTTGATAAAACCCGATTTGAACAGGGTGAATAAGAGCCGGCATCAGGTCATGCAAACGAGTCGCAAGAATGGAAGAGTAAAGTTTGGCGTCTATATTAAGCAGGGCTATCGGCCTATACGACTAACACGCAGAGGGGTCCTTACCAGGCTTGGGGATTACCGAGATGACCGCTTCCGCCATGGAGACCGAGGAAACCCCCGAGTCGGCCATAGCATTGAACAGTTGAACCAAGAAGCCACTAAGGTCAGCGGCAAAAGATTGGTAGAAGAGGGCCGTGAACCCGTCCGCCCCAGGCGCCTTATGGGGTTTCAGGGACCTGATGGCACCTAGCACCTCCTCCCTAGAGATGGGGGCGGAGAGCAGTTCATTCCATTCGTTAGAGACACGAGGGAGCGGGAGCCTTGGCAGCATCACAATGCCAGTTGCATCTCTAACGCCCCCTATGTAATCCCTCTCCCGTTTATGGCGAAGTTGGCGGGCCAAATGCCTCCCTACCTTGTTCCCCTGAGAGTAGGAGAGATGGCGGAACTTCAGGAGAGTGAACTCCGCCCTGTTGTTGTAGTGAGCCTGGAGTTTGCCCCTAAGGGCAGTCAGCGGCCGCAACGTTTGTCTGGAAAGTTTGGCCTTATGTGCTTGCTCCAGCACAGAGAGTTCCAACTCCAACGCCTCCCGTTCCGTTGTCCTCAATCTATTGAGAGCCGCGTTAAGGGCCAAGCAGCTACCCCTCATTGGCGCCTTGAAGGCGTCCCAGGTAGTGAAAACCGAGGTGTCCTGCACAAGGTTGAGCTCGAAGAATTCCCGAATCGCCTTACGGAGCTCTTTGCATGAGGTCTCGTCCCTCACCAGGGAAGCCGGAAAGTACCACTTGCGCGGGGCATTCCCCTCCGGCGCCCACTGAAGGGCCAGCGCGAATAGGCTATGGTCAGAGACAGAAAGAGGAAAGATTTTGCCTCTCTCAGGGACCCCCGGAGGGATTGACTATAATAAATATGATCTAAGGGGGAATAAGAGTGGTGCACATGAGAGAAGAAAGTGTAGTCCCGAGAGAGGGGGTGCAGAGAGCGCCATCCATCTAACAAGCCCAGTTCTTCAAACCTCCGGTGCGTCTCGACGGAGAAGAGACGGGCCTCTGCTCTCTGCTGGTGAGAGCTGTCTAAGTCCTTATCCCATACCAAATTGAAATCTCCCATCACGAAGAGTGCCTCCTCCACGGTTCGCAGCAGCTCCAGGAGGAACCTATTTTGCATTACATTGGGGGCATATAACACAAGGAACGAGCAAGTCTTACCGAGTAGCACACCCTTGACAATAAGCCACCTACCCTCCCTGTCGCCCCGGACCCCCAGAGGCTGAAAGTGCAGCGTCGAGCGGATCAATAGGGCCACTCCCCTATGCTTTGAAGCCGCCGAGGACCTATAAATAAGGGGGAATTGCTTATGTTTCAATCGGGACTCATCCTTCCGGGCTAGGTGGGTCTCCTGAAAGCCAACCACATCAAGGTGGTGATCCAGGATGTACTTCCAGACCTTTTGGCGTTTCTGGGGAGAATTCAGCCCCTGCACATTCCAAGTTCCTAGGGTAACGGGCATTATTCACACATCGCGTCCCCCAGCTCCTCCAGGCCCCCCCCATACAAATTACATCAGTCGTCTCGCCACACAACAGCAGCCCCTCATCCCTCCACCTCGCCCAGTACTGAAGCCCCCTCCGAGCAGGTCACAAATCCCACCCCGCGCCGCTAGACAGCCCACATCCACCCTCCCCAGCCCCCCCTTCAGTCCCCCCGCAAGTTGCGACTCACACACAACACCCCCAGGCAACATCTGGCTACCACCACTGACCCCTCCCCTCCCCCACCCAACCCAACCCCCGCCACGTCCCCCCTTCCCTCTCCCAAGACCACCCCAACAAGGGCCCAAAGAAGGACAAAATGCAAAGGATAAGAGAACAAACAAACCCCAAAGAGAGAGAACCCATAGAACTAATAATTCCACAGAGAGGGCTAGTGTTGAGTCCCTCAGAGAGCGGGGTCCCAGGTAACAGTCAGTGTCCCAGTCACTCTCCGGCCCGGGGCGTCTTCCCCAAAAGTACATAATTACCCACGGTACCTGAATGGAGGGGGGGCGTCCCTCCGACGCCAAACAGCCTTCCCTCACGCTCAAGCAGCCGACGATCTCTCCTGTGGCGGCGCCACCGTCACACTCACCACGGAGGCCACTGCACCATTTCTTTCTTGCTGGCTGGCCGTGGGATCCGGCCTAGTCTGCGCCGCGGGTCGCCCCACTCTTTGCGAGGAGGAAGAGCGCCGTCGTCGCCGCGATGGTGAGCGTCCATCCCTCGGAGAAGGGGCAGCGTCGTCCAACCCAAGGAGGTCCTTAGCAATCTGCAGGGATCTAAATTGGACCAGTCTATTCTGCCATCTGAAGATGAGGCGAAAGGGATGGCCCTAGGAATACGCCACGTTACGGTCGCGCAGGAATGTCGTCACTGGCTTAAAGGCGTGCCTCTTCTGTAGCGTTGACGCCGCCAGATCCTGGAAAAGTTGGGGGTGATGATCTCTGAATAGCAAATCGGTGATACCCCTCGCCTTCTGAAGAATATGCTCCTTGAGCTGAAAATCATGGACGCAGACCAGGATGTCCGGAGGAGGAGCCCCCGTACCTCTCGGCAGACCCACTCTATGGACCCTGTCCATCCTGACCTCGTGGAGATCGTCTTCGCCAAGGATCTGCAGAAAGAGAGCTTCCACATAGCCACGCAGGTCTCCCGCCTCTCCATCCCAGGGCACCGCGCGAATGCGGATGTTGTTCCGGTGAGACTGGTTTTCTAGGTCCTCCGCATGGGCCTGGAGATCTAGGTTCTGCTCAGTCAGTCTAAGCACATCCTGTTGGAGCTGATGCACGTCGCCCGCTAGACCCAGATCATGCTCCTCCAGCGTTTCCACCCGCTCGCCGATGCCATCTACCTCCCTCCTCACCTCTCTGAGATCCGAGGTGAGCTGGGAGCGGAGCTCCGAGATGTCCTCTTTGATGGCAGAGAAGAGCTCCAACATAAAGGCCTTGGTGGCCGGCGCCTCATCGTCCTTCTGCCGGGGGGAAGCGCTGGTACCCGGTGGCGTCGTCGGCCGCGCTTCCCCTCGGAGGCCCCTCCCTGCCCGGCTTTTCCTTGCGGGGCTTGTTAGACATCGTGTCCGGCGCGGTGGATATATTCCGTGCAAGACCGTAGGCAGACTGCACCACTCTCGGCCTGACGCCCTCGCGCTGGGTAGGCCCTCCTTTACTCCTCCACTGGCGCAGTCGCGAGCCCAGAGCCCCGGTCCAGTGGCCCCACTCCGCACCTCACCTCAGATCTTACAGCTCACCGCGGGCCCGGCCAGTCCAAGGGCCCCATGGACCCGCGCTGCACCTCAGGTCCCGGCCTCCGGCCCGCTCGACGCAACTCCGCAACTCTTCGCGGGCAGGGCCTCTGCTCAGCCCGTCCGCCTCAGGCCTCCAGGCCACTCCGCTCTAGAACGGGGGGAAGTCTCAATACAGACCCCACATCGTCCGCCGCTGGGGCAGAGACAGGCAACCACCATATCCGCGCCGTGGTCCCGGCTAGCAGCCCCCCGCGCGGCTCAGCGGTCGGTCCGTCCGCCTTCCGCCCCAAGGCTCCTCTAACGCTTCTTGCACTTCAGCGGGTCCAGCAGGGCACACTCCACCCGCGGGGGTGCCGGATCTCGCTCTGCAGGGGTTGTTCCCCGCTCCGCAGACAGCGGCTCCGTTACCGCGGCGCTGCAGATGGCGCCGCCCCCCCCAGCCGCGTCTCCACGCAAGGCTCCCGGCTCCTGCTGTCCGGCCACGCCGCAGGCCCCAAAGCTGCCGGGGGTCCACCTCCCCGCCACCGGGTCCGCAAACGACACCGGACCTCCTCTAGTGCATCCGGAGGAAAAGCGCTAACTCTGGGTCAGCCGGCAGGGTCCAGGGAAGGCGCTGAACAAGGCTGAGCAATCGCGGCGGAGGGACAGAAAGCACGTCCTACTCCGTCGCCATCTTAGACACGCCCCCCCCCTTGGCATAGTTTTTGTGTAAAACTCTATTGGTGTGGGAGCTGCCAGGGCCTCACGATTATAACAAACATTGGCAAAAACAAAAATTGTTTTTGGTCTCTAAAAGCACACACTGCCACAGTGGTTACTGGCACTGAACAAAACTACTTTGTGCCGATATGCTCCTTGTGAAAGAGCAGAATGCTGACCCTCACATTGAAGCCAGCTGATACAGAGAGAATTTTAATAAGCGCAAAAGGTCATGGTCAAACTAAATTAGGGGCCCAATTAAATTCTCAAAAGTGCATCCAAGGTATATATCCTTGTATTAAGTGCAGGTATAAGGCTTTTGTGAATTCCCAAGAATTTACAAAAGTAGGACAAGAAATAGTACTCATAGAAAATATGTGTGAACTGCATTTTAGCATGAGCAAATTTGCATGTGTAGATTTGCTCATGTGAAAATCTGACTGTTTGCAAATTCACTTTCCATCCAACCACTTTTTTCCCAACTCTGGAAGAAGGCTTACAACTGCCATTGTCAGGAGTAAATTTCCAACATTTCTCAGTATGGTAAAATATTAGAGAAGCGTTGTTGAAAACCCTTAAAACATGCAAGTTAGTAGGGCATTCTAACCCTGGAACTATTGCTTACCACTACCTTCAGCCCCAGTATGTAGAGTTGTGGGAACGTGGCAACAGAAAGGCATTGCAAGTATTCATACACTACTATGGTATGAGCCCTGGCATCATCAGAGACACTAAATCAGAGCTCTTATATAATGAGATTACTGACATAATTTGTCGCCGCACTACATGACACCAAAGTGACACGTGGATTTTGTTACAGGACAAGTAGCTATATGAAGCAACCTTCCCCATGGACAAGTAGATATTTTAATAAATTCCACACCCCTGATTTATGATGTACCAACAGGGGAAAACCGCTATTTGTTTCCCACTATTGTTCTAGGAGTGAATAACCAGATTTAGAATCAGTTATTCGCATAGGAGGCTTCAAAAGGAAACTTGCATGACCTATAGAACTATGGATTGGTAGTAGTGAATAGCAGGGATGATTTTCACCATTAGTGCAATGAAATAGACAACGAGGACAAACTCCGAAGTAAAAAACATCTGTTATTCACTTTTTACCTATGCATAATTTTATGTTGTGTATATGCTGTAGGAAAGTGTCCCTTTTTGACATGGTCACCCCCACTGTTGGCCTGGTATTTGATGCGATTTTGACTGGAAGTGCACTGGGTTACTGCTAACCAGGTCTCCAGTGCCAGATCTTTCCCCAAACTGTAAAATTGTGTCCTCAATTGGCAATACCTTTAGAACTCCCTGTAGGTCCCTAGTACATGGTACCCCTGGTTCATATGGCAGGGAGGCTGCAGAGGGTTCTTAAGGGCTGCAGCACAAATTTGGCCACCCTAAGGGACGCCTCACCAAACACATACTGCCACGGCAGGCTGCATGTCATTGTGCAGACAAAACTGAAAACAAGACCTGGCACACAACCCTGTGTGTTATGCCCACAGACACTGCCTGCAGTGTTGGTAAGTCACCCCTACAGCAGGCCTTACAGCCCTAAGGCAGGGTGCACTATACCTGTGCAGACATATCTGCTTGAGCAGATATGCCTCTGTGCTGATCAGTTCCATTACTGCCGGTACAAGTGACCAGGGAAGCCATTGTAAGTACATGTGCTGGACACTGGTGAAAAGAAGCTCCCCAGCTACATGATGGCTTTGCTGAACCCAGAGATGTTTGATATTAAGCATCTCGAATTAATATGCCCCACACTGATTCCAGTGATGGATTTATTGATACATACAACCAGAGGGCACCTTGATGGTGCCACCCGAAAACCTACCAACTACTAGTGTGTTGGCTGACTGGTCCTAGACAGCCTGCCACCACAGTAGAGTTTGACTCCCAGGGGTGGGGGCCTTTGCTCTTGTGAGGTCAGAAACAAAGCCTGCTCGGCCAAATTTACACTCCCTCCTGCAGGATGACCTGCGAATTAGCATTCCAAGGTAAGGGGGGGGGGCTTCAAAGAGCCCACCACCTTTGGTATGCAAATCTGGCTCCCCTCACGGGAGAGGTTGCCGGCTGATTAAAGCCCCCCTCCTCCCTCCCCCCGCACCTGGACAGGCCGGAACATTAGTAGTCGGAGGGGCATGTTCAGCTCCTGCTAGTACAACCCCTAGGGTGGGTTACCTGAAGTGAATATGAAATTTCAGAAACTGTCATATTTGTGTTGGCAAACTTAGGAAGAGGGGAGTAGTGACCCCTCTCTATTGAATTTGTATTGTCCCTCATGAAATGCACTGGCATTCTTTTCCACTGACTGATACTATAAGCTGAATTTTTATAGTCTGTGTTTTTAACGAGTTATATATCTATTTTACCCTCTATTTTAATATGGTTTTAGGGAAATCTATATATGCAAACTGTATACGTTGTGTTGTCTTGCTCTAATCATTTGTTTTTGGTGTTTTTAATTTGTTCTTTTATGGCTTTTATTAACTGAATAAAGAATATTTTAATGAATGACCCCTGGGTCAGAAGCTCATTGGCTACTACCCTAGATTCCCCTAATGCACCTAAATCTAGTGCAGAAGTTGCCACATTTAAAAAAAAATAATTTCACGCAAATCTGATCCACCAATGCAAGTTTGTGGCAGTTGTCAAGGCATAATCCATTCACCCAAGCTTCCATGGGTGCCCTAATCTTCCAGCATTTAGGGAGTACGGAAGAAGTAGCATCAATCATAAATGGGTCTAAAGAGTCACCACGGACTCCTTGCTGTTAAAAAAAAAAAAAAAAAAAAAAAAAAAAATACAAAACACCTAAAGAGACCATTGAATGAGAAGTTGCTGCTTTTATTGGCAAGGGAGACCAGAGTAACCAGAGATCACGTAATACACTTTTCTGATTTTGACTTGGTTTTATCTTCCGCCTGCAGCCTCTCGTATTCTTACAGTCTCACTATGTTGAACTAAACTGCTTGTGCCGACATTTTACCATAATTGTTTAAAATCCTATCACCCGATATTGAAAGAAATGTCTTCAGACTTAATGAGATAAAATAACTATTTCAGTGCTCTCACATACCGTTTCTAACAGATAATCATTTTTTTACAATCTAATGAGATTCCCTTTTTGGTACAGGACTATGTGTAGATAAAATGAGCTGTTTGAGATTAGGATTTGCCCTATGGATGAGCTTCCCATCATTGGTGTTAACACGTCCTTTACAAAGAAAGTTTATCTAAATACTTGTGCCCTTGAATGTGAGAAGATTGGCTAGAAAAGCACCTGGTGTGGAGGCAAATGCATAGCTTGGTATGTGCCTTGCTGACTTGACTGTCTGGCCGAGTGGTGGGTGCCATATAATTTGTCCCACCTTTTCTGATTTGGTCGCAGAGGGCAATGACAGACCAATTCTTGATAAGTTATGTAGGCAAGGTGTAAATAGGTCAGCAGGTGAAATGCCTTGTTGGGTTAACACTCCTCCAAGGACTCGTATTTCACATGACGTCGAGCTCAATATACAAGCTCCAGTTGCTGACCTATTTGTACCTGTCTAGAAACAATTTGCCAAACCTATTTAGAACACCAAGTTTTTTCCTATGAACTATGGGAGGAAAGTTCCAGCCAAAATGTCTTTCGTCATTTAAAGTCGTGGGTTTATATTACCCAAATGACTAAACATGTTGGCTGGAAGTTTCTTTTATGAAAATTAAAATTTGACAAATCCAAAGAATCTTGTGATTGAAATCAATAGTGACATTAATTTCTTACATATTTGATGTGCAAACATCTGTCTAATACTTGTTTAAGCTTGATTTAATTGGGACACAGGTACATTTCTTGCTTCAAGTAATACAACTGCCAGTTGTAGATGTGGCAGAAGGATGGTCTGAGCTAAGGAAAGAAAAATAAAGTGTTCAGTTATTAGTACAGGACTGGAAACCGTGAAACATGTACTAATATAATGTGAGTGTATGGATTAGTAGGAGGATAAAGGGATAACTCCAATGTTAACCAGCACTTATAGAAGTGACAAACAATGTAAAGTTGGTTTTATTTAATTTATCTGATGCAAATTACTATTTACAAATAATCCTGTACTGGTTTATTTTCAAGAAGCTGGGCAAAATGACTATTTACAAGTAAGCCTGTATTGGTTTATTTTTTAGGAGCTGGTAGTTTAGGTTTGTGTAAATAAAAATAATAAAAGCAATCTAGAAGCTTTAATGTATGGAAAGGTAGACTTGCCTTGGCTTTCAAATTCTACCAGCAGAATTCATGCATTTATGAGATCTTTTACTGCACTTTATTTAAAATCAGCCCTTGTGTTGGAAAAATGTTTTGAAACCTGATTGCATATCATTATCAAGACCACTTCTTCTTAAATTAATGCAGGCATTATCGGAAGCGTTCATCTTCACGAGGGCGTTCAGGTAGCCGATCGAAAAGTCGCTCTCCTGCAGATAAAAGAGCAAAGCGAACAGATGAGCGCCGTTCCAGAAGCAGAGAGAGGGAACGCAGGAGGGAGAGGTCACGCAGTAGGGAGAAGAGGAGATCTCGTTCGAGGGACAGGAAGCGCCTGAAGTATGATTTCTGACACTTAAATCATTGTCTTTCATTATGTTTTGATGCATGTTGTAACACAAAAATATTGAAGACACCAACAAAAATTCTCTGTTGGGATAATTTTGATTGTATTTAAGCTCATCTGATGCACTCATAAAAGTTTTGTTGGACTTAGTAGAATGTAATTGGTGTTTATTTACGCACTGTATGTGTCAGCTGCTTAATGATTGACCAATTGTTTCAATACTTATCATAATTCAGATAGATTTTGCTGAAATTGTACTGTTTTAACTTTGATTGGTCATAGTCCTGTCCTTGGCATTCTAAAATTATATATTTATTTGCAGTAGGAGGTCAAGAAGCCGCGAAAGAGACCGAAGCAGAGAGAGGGAGCGGAGCAGAGAAAGGAGAAGATCACGAAGTCGAGAGCGAAGACGATCTACAAGCCGAAACCGCGGGAGACGATCTCGCTCTGTTAGCCCTGGCAAAAACAAGAAAACAGAAAGACGGTACACGTTTTCCCATTCTAACCAAGTGTTTCATTTCGTGCCTTCAAAAACACATAGCTAACTTGCATATGTTGATTGACCAACCTGATGCAGTTTATAGAGTCTGGCTACTGGATAGCCATATTGTTGTACAGCAGACGGACTGTTTTACTCCTCCTGAAAATTGATCCAGTCTGGAGGAGTCGCTTATAGGAATAATCCTTTTTTAATTGCAGATAGCTGTGAACACAAATGTCATCATAGTGAGTTAATACTTGAACCCTGGTGATAAATGAAGTGGGTGTCATGAAAGAAAAAGTTTTGACTTCTACAATAATGTTCAGTTCCTTTCTGTTTTGTCTGTTGTATAGTGCTTTATGTAAGCGACCCACTGCTATATAATACTTAAATTAGCAGAATTTTATTTCTTGTCTTTCTAGTGCACTGCATGTGCTGAGAATAGCATTAAAGTTTGTGTGCAGGTGGCATAACATAAAATTATGGTAGGTCATTGGTGCAGTTCAGTGTGGCTTATTTCAGAGCCAAACTTAAAGCCTCGATTTTGAGGCTTGAACATGGTCTTATAGGAAGTAATTCTCACCCTTTGGCTCCGAGAACGGCAAATGTTTTTTTATTTTTCTTGACAATTCATCAGACCTTGGTTTTGGAGATTAGGTTGTTATTTGATCAAGGGATTTGGATTGGTTTAGCGATGCTTGAATTTGAAGGATAAGTATTGCAGGCTAGTTTAGAGTAGAAATTTGCAGACATTGTGGGAAGTGTCTTGAATTGGACTCTTTAGTTACTAGACACCATTGTAACAATGCCATGGCTACAGAATATATTCTATATGTCCAAACCATGTAAGAAGTCTGGCAACAGTTTTATGGCCTCGCCGAGGACTCGTAGTTGGATTGATTAAAAGCTAAGTTATAAATAGTTGCATGAAAAGTTGATGGTATTGATGCCAAACATTAAATGCCACATGGAAGGATGCAGATGAGCACTTATACATACTTAAACTACAGAAAACAGGTCTCAGAATGATTAGCCCAGAAGAGACCAAAACTATGGGCAGGGATAAAACAGAAATGGCAGTGATTAAAAAAATATGACGGGGCTAAAAGGCAGAGTACTGCCTGCCATGCGGCTGAATTTTATTTGGCTTGTATAGTAAGCTTGTGCTGCTTATGATGAAACTGTTTAATAGAGCAAGAGGGCAGCTAAGCCTCCCACTAGCATTTAAGTCAAGGCAGAGTCTTGGAAAAAATGACATACTATTGACCCCTGTTGATCCTCAGCGTGGATTGCCTAGTGCTTAGTAAGATTCTTATGTTCATGGTTCTATCATTAATGCAAGGGTTCATACACCCTGAACAAAGCGAAACACTATTATGCATTAGAAGATTGAGCCAAATCATTGAGGTACCCTGGGAGTACCACAATAATGCGATAGTGCTTTCAATAGATGTTTAGAAAGCTTTGGAATTCCTACACAAGTATACACTAACAGTAATGAATGAAATGGGCTTGGGCCATGTATTTAAGTCCCAGACTTCAAAGTCTGTATTACAAGTAAGAGTGAAACTATTTTGAGACATGCTTGACAGTGGAAGAGACAATGGAAGAATTGTAAACCCTTTAACAAGTCTTGTTCTAATGTCAGCTGTGACACAGACTGAGGTATCTAATTTCAGGCATGTGTATATTCGTTATTGTGCATGGCCTTGTGCAATAAACAGCAAGGAAGACTTCAATACTTGAAACTCTGTGAATGTAATAGTTAGTCTTGACTTCTCATGGAGCTAGATCATGGGGTTACTGGTGGGGTAGATTAAAGAAGTTCAAGGGTGCAATTTGAGGATGCTGCTGTGAATAGTTCTTTCACAAAAAGGGAAAATTACAGAGACCCAGAGTTTGATAATATTACATACATTAACTTCTATTTGTTAAAATGTCTAGCAAATTAAGAATTGTCACTAGGTCCCTTGTCTGCCAAAAATTGAGCTCTAGTCAAACTGGTTCCTTTTTTCCAAATATATTGTGCATGCTTAAAAATGTACCTGTAACCTTTGCTTTGCAAACCTCAATCTTGTCTGCCAATCCCCCTTACTCAAAGTTCCATTCATTTAGCCTAATCAGATTCAGTTACTGGAACTTGCACCCAACAGTTTTGTTTTTTTAAAACACATTTTATTAGGTCTCGCCTAGTTGGTTTTTATCATGATCAAAACCGTATATTCGAGCAATGTGAGTCATATATAACATCAAAAGGATCTAATGATTAGGAATCTTAGTCCCCTCCACTTAGTAATTATTTGCATTACAAACATAAAGCAAGGACTTATGTGTCCAACAAGACCTAACAATGTGCCATATCTTATGAGTGATTGTCTCGGTTATTCGTGTCTCTAATATAGGTAGTATAGTATCATTAATAACTCGCCGTTACTATTGGAGTGCTATAATCTCGTTTTCTAGCTTACCGTCTGCTATATTGTGTGTCTCCAAGGGAATGTTCCTGTACGTGGCCCACCTCTTCCATATGTTGGCATGTTGCTGTGGTCATCCCTAGGCCATGAATACCGGTCGCTCTAGTTCCATAATGTAATCTTTGCCCTTCGTCCATATCGATACGCGAGGTGGAGTGTTGGCCTTCCAGTGTCTGACTAGGTCTTGTTTTGCAGGTGTGAGGCCTAAGAATAAAAGGTGTCTTTTATAATTGCCACCAATTCCTTCTGAGCACTGTAAGAGTATGAGTTTGGGAGATCTAGGAATGTCCCATGCTAGTACCACAGACAGGCTATTAAGCACCCCTCGCCAGAATCTATCCAGGGCGGGACAGGACCTGGTTGTATGTAGGAAGGTGCCTTCATCGGATCGACACTGAAGACATTGTGGTAAGGTGATCAGCCAAGTCATCCACAGTCTACGTCGAGTATAGTATACCCTGTGCAGATATTTAAATTGGATAACGCGGCGGCGGGTAGATATTGCTGATGATTGGAGTGCCTCTGACCAGTCATCATCGTCGTCAATCGGTCCTACGTCCATATAGCGCGTTAGGTAGCCAGGGTCGTCGTGCTATTTGTCAATAGAGTCTGATAAATTTTGAAAATGTTATGGTCCCCTAGATCCCCATCAGGAGTTTGCCTTCTAATGGGTGTGAGAAAGTGCCATCTTTCTTGCATGGTATAGCCCCACTTTTTGCTGAATGTACTTTGACTGAGTGTGCCCTGGACTCCTGCTAATCAGGTGCCCAAGGCCTATGTTCCTTCCCTAAAAACCTAAAACCCAAATTGGCAAACCTTGGCCACATGTCAGCCCATTGTAAATGGTACCCTAGGTGCCCAGGGCCTTGTGACCAGGGAAGGCCTCTAGGGGCTGCAGCACTCATTGTGCCACCCTTCGAGGCCCTGTACCCTAACACACACACACTGCCCTTGCAGGCTGAGTGTCTGGGTACAAGACAAAACAAAGAGTCGACATGGTACACATCCCTGTGTGCCATGCCCACCACCTACATTGCCCTGGCATACATCAGCCACCCCTCTAGCTGGGTGCCCTATGCCAGTGGTGTGGGCACAGGAGCAGGAGCTCTGTGCCCCTACAGTACCCAGGTCCATTCCTGGGCACTGTAAGTGCAGTGCTGCCATTTAAGAGTACATGGTGCTGAGAGCTCGTCAAACACGAACTCCACAGCACCATAATGGCAACACTGAAGACTGAGAAGTTTGGTAATGTAATGTACCAAGCACCCCAGAGTGCATCTTAGAGATGCCCCCTGAAACCTAACCTACAATCCACGTCTGGTCTGAGAGGCTGCCTAGGCTGCCGCACAGCAGACATGTTGCTGGACCCCTGGGTAGGAGAGCCCCTGCTCTCCTGGGCCTGCAACAATGCACATCCTGGGCGAGGTGCTAGATCTCCTCCCCCAGGATGGGCAGGGGGAAGCTTCAAAGGCATGCCGCCTCTGTGAGCTTCCCCAGGCCACTGCAACCCCCCACTCTGGCGGGAAGCTTGGCCGGAAACCCCAAATAAGGACAGGGGATGTGCCAGCCTGCTATCTTGAAGATGGGAGGCCCTACCCAATCAGGACTAGGCTACTGCCCCCCTCCCACAGGAGAGTGGCAGAATAGGGGGGTGTATCCACCCCAGGACAGGGTCCCATTGGTCCCTGCCCTTTACCTACCTGTAACGCCCCTAAATCTAGTATTTAGGGGCACCCTGAACCTTCCTTCCCCAGGTTCCAGATTCCGAAATACAAAGAAGAGCAAGAAGAAAGACCTGTCGCCTGCAGCTGCTAAGAAGAGGAAGACACCAACTGCTTTGGCCCCAGCCCTACCTGCCTGTCGACCCTCGAACCTGCTCCTGCTACAACCCGGCACCTCTTGTGGCCAGCAACCGGAGGACCTGGCTACATTTTGGATCTAAGCACCTGCGACTCCCATGAGTAGAGGCTCTACTCAAAATCTAATTCAAATCCCTGGCATCAGCCCGGAACCGCGAACCCTTCACACTCTGCACCCGCCAAGCCTGGCCTGTGTCGGAGTGAACAAAGACCAAGAGGACGACCCCACGACGACTGTGACCCCGAGTCCGGCACCCAAGGACTTCCCTCGACGCTCCTGACAACGCCTGCAGCCTCAGAACCAGGTGCCCCCCCCCCCCCAACCGCGATCAACAGAGGGTAAGATTTCCCGACACCAAAAGGCACCCCTGCACCCGGTGCCCCACGCCCCCCTGTGCCCAACTCCGGGGTACCTACCTATCCTCCAGCTACCCAACTTACCTCTTGAAGTGGTGGTGGCACCTGAAGAATCTTCGTCCCCGAGCTTGCAGTCTTTTTCTAAACCGGAGCTTTCCCATTGAAATCAATTGAGCGCCCGAAGGCTCAAAAGCACCCTGCACCCAGCCGCCCGAGTGGCCAAGGCAGTGTAACTTCTACTCCTACCTACTTCCCCATTTGCCCTGAGCAAGTGACCAGGAGCCCAGCTCCCACAGCCGCGTGGCCTGCTAGTCAGCAGCCACCAACCAAGGCCCCCCTGCCTCCCATAGGATAACATTGAGCCTAACTCTCTCTGCACCTGGCTGCCCCTGTGCCGCTGTACCTACCTGACCCTGGGAGACCCCTGAGTTTATGCCCAGAACCTTAACTCTGCCAGTTGAGTACTTACCTTAAAGCAGATAACTCAATTTTTTCCATAGGGTAACATTGACTGGCTTTTCCTGAAATTTCTTCAAGTGTGGACTTTTCAAAACTTAAAATATTCACCAAAAATCAGCAGAGTAACGAAAACTAAAATACTCACCTGCTATTAGGTGAGCTCCCAGTGCTGGATCTTGGTGCTCAGCACGGACTCTGAAAAATATTCACAACCGTACTTACCAGTAACCCAATTTTCTTCCATAGGAAACCATTGACTGTTTTTCTGTGAAATTTCTTCTGTCAATTTCTGCAAACTTTAAATATTCTTTAAAAATCGTATAAATTATGAAAACCTAATTACTTACCTGTTTTGGATAAAGGTCCCGGTACTGAGTCTAGGCACCCAGTACTGGATTACAAAAGTAACAAGAACATACTATACCTGCAACATGAATTTTCTTCCATAGTGAATCATTGACTGTTTTCTATGAAATATTTTCGAAGTGTCAACTTTTAAAATAGCAAAATATTGTCTAAAAATCATAACCGTAACTAAGTCGACTTTTATCACTTGATTCCAAGTACTGACCCAGGACTGAATCTAGGATCCAGTCCTGGAATTCCAAAAGTAATCCTAAAAGTAGTCTGTTGCAAATAACTTGAAACTTCCATTGAACTCAATGCATGATTGTGTTTAAAATTGTGTTGCCTATTGCAACCACTTGTAACTTTCTACAAAAGTCAATTGCATATTGCAAAAGTATTTATATAAAGCATCTCATTCTGAGAAAGTATATTTTAATACCTATTGTTGGTTCTAAAATAAAACCAGCATATATTTTTTTTGGCCTAGAGTTCAGTTATTGAGTGTGTGAGACCATTTGCTGACTGAGTGTGTACGACAAATGCTTTACACTGTCCTCTGATACTGCCTTACTGCTCGACCAAGCTACCACTTTAGAGAGTAAGGTTATATCTAACTTTAGCCTCTGCCAAACCTCTGGGGACTGTGGACTCTGTACACACTGTACCTATTTGGGAACAGTATATACAGAGCCACTTTCTCACAATGGGCTAAAATCTGGCAAAGCAGTTAAGTCCTTGATATAGGGGTGTAGGGTAGTTGTAGAAATTTATAGAATTGGGAATGAGGCATGGAGAATTCTTTTTGAAGGTCTTGTAAGGATTTTCGGACTGTTTCCTTCATAACTTCTCCTATAGTTGCGATTCCAATACTATGCCAGCCACCGAAACCCTGAAGGTCTGCTACCTGCGGATTAGGCAATTTCGCCACAGCGGAATCTTATGTGGAAGGCGTCCCCACCAACCGATTCGGCAGAGGGTTTGTCGCCAAGTCCTAATCACAACTCGTGTTGCAGAGGGGAGCCCTTTAGTGTCAGACCTGCTACATAGAAGTGAAATATAAGGAAGGTTCTCCCATGATCCACCGTTCAACGGTATATGCGGGTTCGTCTCTGGGCCCATTCCGTCATTCGTTCAGGATCTGTAGCTGTGTAGCCACATAATAGGAATGTATATCTGCGGTAGCTATACCTCCACAATATGTGGATTGTGTACACGTTCATAGGGCAACCCTAGCTGTGCCCTCCCCCACATATATTGTCCCAATGCTGCATTCAATTGGCGGAAACACGTCATAGGAATCGGGTAGGGGTGATATTGTAGCTGCTACAATAAATGTGGTCAAGAGACCCATCTTAAAGATGGCTGATCTTCCATACAGTGATAGGGGAAGTGAGGACCATGTCTTCATCTCCGCTTTAACTTTGGCTGTCTTGACTTCTAGGTTTGTTCCCCAGTAGATTGTTTGGCTATCTGATACAAAAATGCCCAGGTAGGTGAAGCCGTGTGTTACTAAAGTCAGTCCCTCTGCACACCGACTTTTCCCAAGCGACCCTCTGATTGGCCAGATTTGTGATTTAGAGACATTCATACAAAGGCCAGATGTTTCGCCAAAGATGCGAATGACTTGAAGTATACGGGGACCTGTCTGGTAGGAGTCGGTCAAGAAGAATAGGATATCATCTGTGTATAATGCTATACAATCGGAAATTTCAGAAGTCCATTTGAAACCGCGGTAGAGTGCGTCACATCTTACCCTAGCTGCGAGTGGCTCAATAGCTAGTGCAAATAGCAAGGGGGTGAAAGTGCATCCCTGACGGGTATCCCGTCGGATTGGGAACTGAGCCAATGTAACTCCTGCCACCCGAATGGAGGCCATAAGGATTGTGTATAGTAATCTGATTAGTGGAATGAAATGGGGGCCCATATTTAGGTGCCTCAGTAGTATAAACATATATGTCCAACTGACTGAATCAAAGGCCTTGTCCATATCGACCAGTAGTAAGGCAGCTGGTCTGTCCAAAAGATCAATGGTAGCTATCTGGTTGTGTATTCTACGTCTGTTGTGCCGGGTAGCTCTTTGTCACATGAAGCCTGCCTGGTCTGGATGGATTAAGTCTTTAAGATGTGCGATCAGTCTGTTTGCCAGCACTTTGGCTAGTAGCTTGGCTTCAATATTTAAGAGAGATATTGGCCGGTAGGACGTACAAAGATCCGGGGGCACCCCGGTTTAAGGAAAACAACAATTTCGGCATGCCCCCAGTCTAATGGCAGGAGTTTATTCTGAAGGTCTTCGTCAATGGTCGCGAGGTGGCACAGCCCCTCTGGCTGCAAATGATTTTTAAAAACTCACTAGTGAATCCGTTGGGTCCTGGTGATTTACCAGATGCAATCTCAGAGGCTGCTAAAGTTAATTCCTCAATTGAGATAGGGTCTTTGCGGGAGCTTCGTGCATCATCAGACAATGCCTTAGGTTGGATATCTTGGAAGAAGTGTTCCACCTTGGACTCTAATAGGACCTTGTGTTTAGTGTAGAGTGAATGATTAAAATTCAGCAAAGGTCTTAGCAATTAATGTGGGGTTGGTGATCTCACCTGAGGGTGATTTAATAACGGGTAGAGCTCTATCGGTTTGAAAGTGTACTGACCCAGCCTGTGTAGAAGATTCCCGGATTTGTTCCCCCCATTGATATATCCTGCTTTACGTAGCCTGCCAGGTATATTTAGCCTCGTCAGATAGGATGCTTTGATATCTTCTCTGCAAAGTTACCAATAGTCTGCGAGTGCTATTGCCATTCGGCTATTGTGCTTGCCGCTTCGATTCTAGGGTCTGAGCTTCGAGTTATATTAGGGTACATTTTTTCGATGTTTGACAACCGTGCATTGACTAATGTCAAACTCGCGGATGGTTGGTTTCATGGCCTCCCATAATATAGTGGTGGAGGGTGCCGATTTTTCGTTTAATGAAAAATATTCTAGCCGGGCTTTGTGAAGGTTTGTTTTATAGGACGGGTTGTGCAAATGCCGTGGCGACTGGCTCCAATGAAACAGGGACCGCTCTGGGCCTATCCATAACTAAAGTTGGCCCTGGGAGTGATCTGACAGCTCCCTAGGTAGAATCTCTTTTGGGACCACTCTATGAATATGTTCTCTAGGAATGAAGATATGATCCAATCTGGAGAACCACCCATTAACAGTTGAAAAGCATGTGTAGCTTGTGTCTGTGGGGTGAAGGTTTCTTTATGAATTGGCCCATCCTAACATCTGCACCATTGGCCCCAACCGAGACTCCCTTTGTGTGTGGTGTGCAGCTATAGGGTGGCATCTGTTGCAGGCAGGACTGCACCCCCAGCCTCTAACGGCCGCCTCCCAATAGCCTGATTCTACTCAGTTGAGAGGGGCCCTGGGGGGGTTTTGCAGTGATTTGGCGAGCTCTTGCCTGATCCCAGTTGCACCTGATAGTATTAAGCTGATTGCGTTAGCACCGGCCCACAGGTGGCCCATCTTGGTAAGTTCTCCTGTGGCCAATGTCCGTTACCATTCGTGTTTCCTGCATGAAATGCTCCCAATGGCCGATATGCCTGTGAATTTACTGTGCAGTGTTAGGACTCTAATTTGATTGCGCCCTCCCGTCTCGCCACTTTCATGGGCCCTCCTGGTGCGCGAAGCCCCCCCTCTCTCCTAATGTGGTTCGGCAAATAGAGGGCTGCATCTTCCAGGATCTGGGCTGGGCATGTCCCCCGCTGACGGGCTGCATTGTCGGCAGTCCACGAGCGCGGGCCACAGTCAGCCCTGCTTCATCCGGCAGCCGATAGGGTCTAAGCCCTTGATCCAGGCCGCACCACTCTACACCACCGCTCGCCCTGCAGCTGCCCGGGGCAAGTCGGGGGGGGGGGGGGGGGGGAAGCCCATCGGATCCAGCGATGCCGCACACTCCGGCCCACGACTGCACCTGCAGCCCAGCCGGGGCCCTGGCGCAGCCAAACACCAGCGGGCAGAGGTCCAGGCGGCGGCTGAGGAACCGCCCGACCCCTTGTATCATACGGGCGGCAGGGTGTGGCTCCCGCAGGCGGTACAAGCTGCGCCTGCCACCGCATCAGGCTCTGCATCCACGGCTCTGCCTCTCCGATGACGTGTCTCTGCTCCGAGGGAGCCAGATCTTGTCCCCTGAGATCGGATGGCTGCGATGTAATCAGATTATGCCTCAGGCTCATGTCTTGATGCAGGATAATGTAGGTTTTCAGCAGGGCTCCGGGAGCCAGGCTACGACTCGCCCACCATGGTGGACCGCCTGGCCACGCCCCCCCAACAGTTTGTAATTTCATCTCTGCACTCCCCACTTGCCAGATTGCCATTTAAGTTCCCCTTCATAAGCAAGGCTATTAATCTGTGTGTATGCCTTCATCTTGGATGCATTGTTTGTTGCCATGACACGCATTGTAAATTCCTATGTATTGGCAATTGAATAACTTTTACAACCATTATTATGGGCATGTTCTTCACCTTCGGAATCTCTTGCGTTGATGTAAGGATTAAACCAAAAAACACCATTCTCTTATCACTCTGGTGTTAAAAACAGTCTATCAAGAGTGAGAACCATGTGTGTGGTCAAACTAAACATCCTAAGATAGTGATCCCAGATGCTCTCCAAGATGCCTTCCGCAGCAAAGTTCAATGATGCTTTGTTCCTTTACAACCTAGAAATATCAAATTCTGTGTTATAGGTGGCCAATAAGTAATTCACTGTTGATCTGCCGAAGTAGCATGGAAATGCCCAGACATTGGTCTCATGCTCACTGTGCCACTGGAACCAAGCTACTGACAAGCCCCAGTCAGGGCAAAACTGGTCTTGGGCTGCTTGTCTTCCGGTTCAGGAAGGACCTAGCCTGGCCGTTCGGGATGGACTACTCCTTTTGCAGCAGGGTCAATGCATATTTTAATTTGCTTGGGTCCAAACTGATGTGGCATGGTAAGAAAAAGAACGATGGGTTGGAATGCTACTAAAGCAATTGCCAGTGGTTAGTCAAATGACCAGCATCTCTCCGATCCCCTTTTGTGTGTTCTACATAGATGTGGCCAATATGGAAAGATAGGATTGACAGGGTCAGAAACTCAAACGTATGTGGGGAAAAAAAAGTCCAAGCAACAGACAACTTGGCAGAGTCTGTATACTGTGGGGCAGTCCAGAAAGCAAAGCAATCTCACTTTGTAACCTGATCTGATTAAAGCACTTAAACAATGGAGCTTTTAAAAAATATTCTTAGAAGTAACTGCGCAGAAAGTATTAATGAGGAGCCTGTTTGTCAGTACATGGCAATATTCTGGTGACACTAAACAGTTTCTGAGCTTATCTATTATGGATGTCTGGGACACAGTTGAGACCACAAAATAAATCCATGCATACCATCTCTAGGACCCCGGAAAAATTAATGGCCTTGCACACAGTTGTTACATGGGTTGGGCTGATTTTGTTCTTTTGCTGTCAGAGCAGCAACCAACCAAGCACATCTTATCTCGCATTTGCAGGCATGGGTGCTGGGGCTAAGGGTGTGGGGGGAGGGTACAGACGGATGCCAAATTATCCATGCTGGAATTCAGAAGAGGAGTGAGCAGTAAAGATGCCTTTAAAGTTTGTTTTTATTTTGTCACATTTGCTGTGCATTCAAAGGTAGATCAGACGCAATATCCTCTGATGCATTGCTCCTTATTCTTTTAACACAGAGATTGCTGTTAACCAAATCCTCTCGATTTGCAATCAAAAAAAGGAAAGTTAAGTGAACTATGTGGCAGTCTTGCTAGGGTACAGGGAGTGTGAAAGCAAAGGCTGTATGTATGTCTTTTGTAACTAGCAGTAAACTTGAATTACCTGTAAATGAATTGTCCGTAAATGAATGTGTACTACTGCACCATGATTTAGTAATATATGTACAACTGTGTGCTCCAAAATGCACCACTAGCTACATACAAACCTACCATAATCCTCCTGAATGGGTATAGCTCTTTTACTCCCCTTTCTTTGTGTGACACTTCGATTTTTCACAATCCGTATGACTTCGGTGATGTATCGTTGAAGGCAGCAACCCCCAACTGTGAAAATGGTTCCAACTCTTATGTGTGAGAGTGCCAATCTGGCTGGAGACCCAAGTCATTACCAGACAAGAGCTTGCCCAACTTGTGTCTGTTTGTATTTGGGAGTCTTCAAGAGCATGCGAGTGGATTGGGTGACAACACCTTAAATGTTGGCTTTTTTAGCCTAGCGAGAGGTGGTGAAATATGGGCCTTTTTATGTTAGTTTACTTTTCTTTTATGTTAACCATGCATTTCTTACTGCGCTCATGAGTGTATTTGTCCAACAGTAAGTCGCTCCCCTGCCTTTGGAGTAGATGCATGACTACTACTCCTGTCAACCGTTCCCATCCTTGCCCATTTAGCATAATTTTATTAATTCAACACCATATCTGACTTGTACATTCTGCCATATAAATTAATGATTCTTCTCTGTCCCACTTTCCTTTTAGTTTAAATGTACACCGCACCCCTCTGCCCATGTTTGTGTGATGTAGCTTCATATGTTTTTTAGTCCTAATTTAGTCCTAGTTACCTAAAACATTTGTGTGCCTCTTTTTAACGCTTCCTCCTAATCTGACACGGCTAGGCGATGCGTCCAAAGATAAGATTAGAGTAGCTCTCTGGCCACTCAAGCACAACACCAAAATGCTTCCAACATAAAATTATAATATGTACTCTTCTCTGCCAGCCATACACTCCCTCATCGTGTAGCGTGCTCCCTGAACAAATATAAGCTTTACACCTCACAACTGGGTCTGAAGCAATATATAAATGCTACAATACAGTGCTTTGTTTCAGTTTGTTACTGTGCTAAATCTTGAGCACGTTCACAATCTGCTGGATAGTGCAAAGCCTTGTCCACAATAGAAGACCACTTTCTAATGGTAGGCCAGGTGGTTGAGGAGATCAAGGACTTTTCCTATTTTCTGGATCATTGACAACTAGATCTCTAAAACCTAGAATTACCACACCTCTTCTAAAGTCATTCTCAATAAACTGTCGTCATTAAATCACAATTCCATCCTCCTCTTGGTCAATGGTACTGATAATGTGCAGAGGCCTGTAAGATTACCAGTGTTGCTCCCCCTGTCCTCAAATTCTATGTTTACAGGAGACCATTTTTCCAGTTTTTTTCACAATACGACAAAGTTTCGAATGGTTAATGATGAAATTCTGCTTTGCATGCGTTTCAACAGCCACAAGTACCAGAATAAAAATATTCATGCTTGTCCAAAATGTGTATCTCTCTATGAAGGAGCATGCTGTTGCTGGAGTGGCACCAAGTTCAGAATCGTAACTCATTCAGTTGATAATCTACCATTCGTGTAGCAAACAGAACGTGCAACTTTTCTGGCCCTCGCTCATACAGTAAAAACTGTGGCCAAATATACCAATGTCTGGCTCAAGCTTCTGCAAAATATCTTGCTTTAACACACTTGGAGTAGCGAGTGAATTAAGGAAGGTGGCACATGCTCAGTGGAAATAATACTGCCCTCACTCACATAATTGTGACATGCTTCATCATTGGGCTTCCTTCAATACACCCCTGCGCAGACCAACGCCTGGGGTGGAGCAAAGGGAGGGTGTGAGAGGGTTGGGCGGAAGGAAAAACGAGGAGGCCGAAACCGGGGATCAATTTTGACAAGGTTTTATTTAAAGCAGCCAAAAGTCCAACATTGTGTCGACCCAACGAGATGTATAGTTCATTTTCTGTCTCTCTGATGTTGTGGTCTGAGTCTTCCTTCTTTGGTAATCGGAGTTCTTGGTTCAATAGGGCACCCCAGGAGGCTCAAGGAAGAAGAGGAGAAAGGGCAGTAAGATGGTCTGTTGTTACAAGCGTACAAGGATAGAACCCTCCCACAGTTTAGCGCGGGACACCCCCCGTAGCACTGGGCGCGAGACCGGCTTGTATATGTGACTGCTCGCAATATTGGAAATGTGCAAAGAAAAGAAGAGGAAAAAAAAGACTGTGAAAAGCCACTAGTGGTGTGAAAGGCTATGCTTCCTCTCAGTCTCCTTTTTCTTCAGGCTACTGACTGTTTAACGGATAGCGGTGGTCACGAGTAGAGGTAAGGCGTGCTCAAAAGGAAACAGGGGCTTGTGCGTAGGGTGTGGGGGTATTCAGTGAAGAAAACAGACATAAGTGCAAAAATATCCACAGTGCCCTGTGATGTGGCGCATTCCCCGATACCCTCCCTTTACTGCCTCCCCCCTCCCGCTTCACGTATCCTTTTTCGGTGTCATGGACGATGGTGGGGGCGTCGTCTGCGATCACCTCTGTGTTGTTCTCCTTCCTCGGTGCACTTCTGCCACATGTTTCTTGCTTTCGCTCTTGTGAACTCCTCTCCTTGCTCCATCGGTCTGCGACGACACGCTGGAACTTCTGCGTTCTCCTTACATGGCGTTGACCCGGCCTCGCCTTCCTGCCGTTGGTTCCTGTCTCCGTCCTGGGAAATCCTTCCCTGTACGTAGGAGGCAGTGGAAGAGATGTACCCTTTCTCTCCCTGCCTTCGCAAACTGTTGGTTGATCATCTGTGACCCATAGGGGAAAAAGGGCAGGGAGGATATGGATGCGGCTCCCTCACAGAGGGGATGGCAATACAAACGTGAAAAGAATAATATACAGATATATTTCTGGGATAACTGAAGGAACTAGTATGGTGGTATCTCCGCTCAACAGTTTATTCCTGGACCCATCGGCTAGAGCTAAAAACGTAAACTATGGTAGTGATGGGAAAGAATTAGGAGTTCCTTCACCCCTCCTTACTGCCAAAGTGTCTACATGTTTCTGCCGTATATCAGGTGCCCACAGTGTTGGGTCACACCGGCATTCCTCAGGACCTTTTTTCATCCCAGTAACTTGTTTTCCCTCTGTACCCGGAATTAGGTATTCATGGAACCATTCGTTTCCAAAGAGAGGGTCACTCTAAGTAACTCGCATCCGTTAATCTGTGGGAGAATACACAAAAAGAGTGAAGTCAATTACTTGTGCATGGGACGTCGGCCGTGGCAGCAAACCTATAGCCCTCCAAGTATCCATACAAAACTCTCCAACACTCTGCGGCACATATGTTCCACCTCTGTATCTATGCAGAACCCAATTGGTTTTGCAATATTTTCAAAATGTCCCTAGTAGGACATATCATCCCACCTGGGGAAACATCCTCTTTGAATACTTTCAGGAAAATCCTACTTAGTAGGACAGTAATTCATAATGCTCTCATAGCGCCCACACATCCAGCGCAACGAAAAGACCAGCTCACCCAGTTTATTTGTGATCATGCTAAAACTGGCGAGTAAATGGGAGAAGACTCCCTGTAGTCTAACTCTTCTTCTCCAGGTTTTCATTCTCGCCCAGAGTTTAACAATAGCATGGGACATAGATTGGCCTGTAGAAACCCAAGAGGTCTGTATCGATAAGGGTTTCCTAGACTTTGTGGACTTTGTATCGGGGCCAGTCAGCTCCATGTTGACCTGCAGTCTCAAAATCATGGCCTAAAGCAGCTTGAGCTGCTAGTTATTACACATATACTTCGGTGTATCTAATAACCTACATGTTGTAAGTAGAAATAAAAAGTGCAAAGTGTGATCGAACCCACAGCACGTGGAGTCCGATTGATCACTGCGGGATGCGTCTAGCTCAAGGAGAGAGTGGCCCCAAGTTGTTATTCCATCCCACCGAGTGCCCACCCCCACAACTCCTTACTTCGTCAAGGGTGGTGCTCTGCTGGACCCTTTGTCCAGTTACCGCCGTGAAGGTAGGTGAACGCCAGTCTGAGGCGTCTCTCTTAGGGGCAGAACTGCCGGTCACGTGACGGGCGCGGGGTAACGTGGCCATGTCACGTGATCTTGTTTCTTGCCAATGCTTCCGCGTTGCTAGGCAGCAATTGACTCAGCACTTTTTTTCTACCATCGAGGTCAAGTGAAAACTTTATTCCCTGCCAAGGAATTATAAATATACGCTGACAATGGGATTCAAAGCCTTCCGTGACCCTGTTCATCGAAAAGCGCATATTAAAAACATATTAAATTCCGTGATATGGATCAGGGGAATTCTAAGAAAATAAATTTTTTTCCCCGTGATTTCAAAGTACGGCGTTTTTGCATATGTAAGAGGTGTCTTATTGTGAACAAGCGCACAAGGTATTTACTCGGAGTGTCCAGTGTCTCTTGGGTGAAACGCACTTTCCCAATACTATACCCTGAGATCCAGTGCTATATGATTCACCAGAGTGGTTATTGCATGGTACACTGCCCGAGGATGGGTGAATGTGGAGTGGTAACAGGAATGTGGTTACATTAATCTGTTGGTGTTACATGGGATGTCATCGTTTAACCCATTAACGTGACTCTTGAGTCTATACACCCATTTCTGTTCTCTTAGTAGGAGTGATCTCTTTTTGTCGCCAGAGTTTGAAAAAATCTCGCAAATATGGTCCAAGCTATGTCATTTTCAGTGTGGTGTTTCTCCAAGTAGTGTTTTGTTAGTTTAGTGTTTGTTTTCTGACACCTAATGGTGCTTCTATGCTCCATAATGCATGTTTTTACCTTTTGCGTGGTCATTCCTGTATATTGTTTTCTGCAGGGGTATGTGATTAGGTAAATGACGTGGTCCGAGTTACAGTTTGTATGTGTCCTCTGTTCCCATGGAGAGTGTAAGCCCACATCTACACTTTTTGTGTTCTTGGTTAGGTGACATACACAGCATGAGCCACATCTTGTATGTCCAGTGACCGGGGGTAGTGCACCTAGATCATGTGTATTAGTCAGTTTTATGACCTTGGGTCTGGTGTGGACTAGGATCTCGCAATTTGCGATTCTTTTGAACAAGGAGAGAGGTTTTTCCTCATCCAGTCCGTTAGAGTTTGATAAGCGCCAGTTTTTTTTTAGTATAAGCCGTTTTATATAGTGTGAGGCTGTATTAAAGCTGGTTACACCACTGGCTTGTTCATGGTTGGTTTTTCCAATAGGTTGTCTCCGTGTTGACCACTCTTTTCTTAGCTTTCTTAACTACTCCTTTGGGGTATCTTATTCTGTAGTTTTTCTGTCAGGTGGTCAGTTTCTTCATTGAAGGTGGTTATGTCCGTGCAATTACACTGTAGACGAAATAATTGCCCCACCGGTAGATTTTCCCGGAGTGCTTTTGGGTGGAAGCTCGTAAAAGAGGTCATTTTTGTCTGTTGGTTTATGGTAGACCCTTGTGGAGAGTTTTGCATCGTTTGGTTCTATTACCAGGTCCAGGAATGGCAGTTCTCTTCTAGCTGCTGTAGATGTAAAATGTAGTAGAGGGTTCCTGCTGTTTACCACTCTAAGAACCTCTGGACCGAATCCTCATCGACTCCCCAAATCACTAGGACATTGTCGATAAATTTTCACCATAATTTGATGATGATGTTGACCATGGTATTGTGTGGTTTATCGTTTCATGAGATGGGACACTAGTTAGGTTGTGGCATTTGGAATTAGCCGATACCGCTATACGAAGTGATTATGTAAGAAAAAGGTGGGAGCGTAGTTCTAAATGCATATGCATTTTTGTTTGTATTTGGTTAATACATATGTATGCGACTCCAGAAGGTCCTATGGTTGACGTGGCTTAAACTGTATTACTGGTCTCCTTTTTAAACGAAAATGTGATTACTGCTATATTTATCCTTTAAAAAAAATCTTTTTATCCTGGCTCTTGTGCTATTCACCTAAATTTGGTGACCGACTGAGCATGGGTGGACTAATTTTGATCTATTTTAATTGATTCTCTCCTGTTAACTGTCGCATCATGCTTTTTTAGGTCTTGCCTAGCGTTGCTGCGCACATGCCCAGCTCGCTCGGCGAGATCTAATGCACATGAGTAATTTCGGAAAAGGGCTTGAAGCCCCGCCCCTTATTCCCATTGGCTTGCGTCACCGTTTATGGTGAACGGTGGCCTGCCATTGGGAATAAGCTTTCTGGGGTGCCTCCTTTTCACTTTTTTGTCCGGCCCACCCGTACTGGCTAGCCTGCTTTCCTTCTGTTGTGAAGCAGTTTCTTATCTTTAGGAAAGGCCAAATGGCCTAAAGATAAGAAAGTGCTTCGCCGGACGAAAAGGCGAAAGGAGCCTTCGGAGCTCGTCACGCTCCGACGCATGGTTGCTCGCCAAAGTTTATTGGTGCAGTTAAGAACAAAACAAAGCGATTTTTCTTTTTTTTAAAGAAAAAAAACTAAAGCCTCCTGTTGGAATCGGGTGTATTCTCATGATACTTTCGCTCTCTCGATGTTTTACTCACTTTTTTCAGAGCTCCCACTCCTTTTTCTGAACAGTGCCTTTCAACCACTGCACATGCACTACGCTTCTTGCATCCCTATGCGTAGTACACCTGACTTTCACCTACTCTGGACCTCTCTTACCTCCAATACATCACCCAGTGCATTTACCCTACACAATGCATCCTCATCCCAACATTGGGTCAAATTCCCTTATTCATTCCCTATACTTAGTCTTGCTAAGGATATGAAAAGCGCTATATAAATAGCGATACAACACAATTTACACAGCGCCTCCCATTCCGTACTTCAGGCCTCGAGCATCATCTACAGTCTTCCTGTCATTCTAGTTTCTTCGCCATCCTAGCTTTGAAATTAGCTTAACACGGGTCACTGTTTGTTAATATCCAGCGGATCTCAGCCAATCCATAGCTGCTTCAGAAGTGAAGTCATGAAAAAGCCAACCAGACAAGCCCAGTTTGGAGCGTAGAAAAGCAAACCCGGCTGCACTGTAGCGCCATAAATAAATAACTTGAAAAGGAAGAGGCTGAGGTGGTGAGTTAGATAGCCATCTTAGAGAAGACTGTTTATTAGAGCAGTGGAGTAAACAAGCTCCATAATACCAAGTAGTAGGTAATTTAAATATAACATTAGAACGATTCTCGTTAACTATACTTTGTTTTATATACTGGTACAGAAGAATGGTCTATTATTTTAGTCTGACTTCAACTAAAATAGCCATATATACTCGTAAGACAAATAAGTTTGATTCACTTTTTGACACGGTCCGATTTGGTAGCAAAAGTACAAGTGTCTTTAGAGACTGAAGGACACTTCTTGTCCCCTGTCTGTGTTGGCAAGCGCAACGGAAGTAACGTAAAAATAACTGCGCCTGATCTTTTCCACTACTCGCGGTATCGCGCTAAGAGCACCGGCTGCAACGGGAACACCATGGTAGACTATGAAGGAGAGGTAATGGTCTGCAGGGAAAGGGGATCACTTTAACGGGAATTGAGGGAGGTACCTGGCAGGGTATTGCTCCTCTGGATATCCCTGATCTCAGTGCTTTAAACCTCAATTCCAGTGGCAGCATTCCCCCTTTTTGTGATAATGGCTCAAGAGGGATCATGTTTGAGTGTCTGTTATCGGAGGAACAGCGAACTGTCGCACCAACTCAAGCAAGCCCCTCCCTACTTACCTTAAGAACATTTATATGGAATATTTTAGTTATAAATGAAAAGTACTTGCTGGTTTCTTACGATTAGAAATATTTTTGAATGGTCAGAAACCTGGGTTAACGGTGAAATTTTCAAAATTAGATTCACACAACGCCAAGTTACATACTTAGGCATGAAATCTGCGATGAAGGTGTTGCACCTACGTTTTTTTTATGAATGGCATTAAAGAAGCACCTGCACCTCAAAATAAAGCAAGGTATTGCGAGAGTTGGAGCTATTGGCATTGTCTATGACCATGCCTTTTATTCATTTGTTCTGAAAACCTGCAAGGGGTGCATAAACACGCACTTTGTACGTATAGTGCTTGCATTAAGGGAAGCAAGGCTGGCAGTAAAAGACTGCCAGCCTTGCTTCTCATAAGCAAGGGCTATAAGTACAAAGTGCTTGTTTACGCACAGCTTGCAGGATTTGAAACGCATAAATAAGACATTTACAATGCCAATAGCTCAAACTCAAATGCGAGACCTATTGCATTGCAAATGCTTGTTAATTCATTCCTTTGGACTGATATAATTGACAGTGTAATTAATTTGTTTTGTATATATTTTACGTAACATGCTTTGTGGTCCAAAGAGCCAAAATAAAGTTGAAATTGAAGTAATGCGTTTAATGATTTGTACCTGTATGTTGCATGTAAGGCTTAAAATAAAAAATTGAATAATCCTCTAGCAGTGAAATGCAAAGTAATGTCAATGAACGCTAGATATGTTTTGTCACCAAGTCTCTTGGGTTCAAACCATTTCATAGCATATTTATACAATATGAGGGCACTGACAGGACTTCAAAATCAGTAAATGCAGCGATCGGTGATGCCTAACTCTGTTATTTTAGGTCTTGCCTGAAAGGTCTCTTGCAGTTTATTTTATTAGCTTACAGCGTGCTTAGAGCAGGCTCATTGCTTACCTTTGGTTGACCTAAGCGTCACTCTTATTTGTTTCTCTTTCGTCAGCTGATGCAGGCTTCACGTCCCCTTCTTATGTTTGTCCCTCCTATGGAGTATTGCCCAAGTACTTGTGCCTTTTCACAGCTTGCACATTTCATGTGTTTGCAGGCTGTCTCCTTAATGTGCTCTCACTGCCGCACCAACTGCTCCACGTTGCTCTTTCTCAGCCATGTGCTTTTGCCCCCTTCGGTGTTGCTTGCCCCCACCCGCCGTCCATGTTGTTGCTTGCCCCAACTTGCTGTCTGTTGATGTAGCTTGGACACTGCTGGCCATGCCATAGCACTTTTCCCCACACATTGCATGGTGAATGTCTTTGCAATTGCTGTGTAATACAAATGCTACACAGCAAACTATTTATCCAGTCAATTATTTATATTTTGAAAGTGTGTAGTTAAAGGGGGCATTCATGACTTTCCACTGGATCAAATCACAAAATCTCTTGATCCCTTTTACAAATTCTACTTAAAAGTACCTCAGGTAGACAAAGTGAAAAAGCCTCACGAACAAGCACCGTGGTACTCCTAGTGTGTGGTGCTCTGTGCACAGAGAGATGGACTTTTATGAATGGAGCACCTTTGGTCAAGCACAAAAAGAATAGCATATTTTCTTTATTTAGGACTTTATCATGTTGTACAACATGACTAAAAACATTGACAAAGCCAATAGCTCTCGCAGGCTAGACCTGTTGACTTTACCAGTGCTTGTTTCTAATTGTTATATGCTAGAAAGATGTGAACTAGTTAATACCCCATCTTTCACAGAATAAGAAATATTTCCATTTCTTATTTAAACCTGCTAATTGTTACATATTCTTGAGTGGATTTAAAACTAATTTTATTGGTTTTGAAATTTTTCTGTCCAGTACAATGTATATAATTGTATAATCGCAGTGCTTATTTCTGCAACAGTATCAATCATTCTATCATAATGGAAATCTGCATTCAGTTAAAACAATGCAGCTACTTATAACTAACCTCTAATGCCCAGCCCCACACCAAATTTCTCTTAGGAGTTCTACATGAACGTCCCTCTTTACTCGTTGTCGTTGTTGGACTTAATATTGAGTTATAGCGCTACACCTCTTATTCTGGACTGGATGACTAACAATCCACCACTTCCACTAGATGAGATTAAAATTGAAACGTCAAACAATTTCCTGGAATTATTGGTCATTTAAACCCCCCTTTCAGAAGCATAACTGCAAGTAAGCTGTTTAAAATCCTAAATATTTCGAGGCGTGGCTTAATTTCCAAAGTTATGTTAGGGTCTTGACTTGTTTACAACTGTGCTGGTGCACCTTCTTTGTGTTATGGTTTTGGGAATCTAATATGATGTGTTTGTATCTCTAAAATTTGCTTACCCCTTTGTGTATTGTCTTTCTTTTCATTCATGCTCTGTATTGCAGGTAATTGCATTTGGGAGGAGACAGTTTAGAACTTAGTTACACATTGACTGTTCTGCTTTCAGATCAAAATCTAAAGAGAAAACCGATGGTGTGGATGCATCAAAGGAAAAGAAGAAAGATGAGAAAGACGAAGAAAAAGATAAGGAGAAAGAAAAAGATGAAAGTGTAAGAATTGCTTCAAGTGTATTGTTTTGACCAGTAATGTGGCAATTTGTATGTTTTTTACTGTGATGTATTTAACACAATCAGCCTTTACAGATACTGACATCAACCCTCATATAATGTGTGTGTGTATGTGTGTGTATGTATATATATATATATATAATCTACTGGCAGTCGCCAGTAGATAGTTATAGTTAGGACCGTGTTTCCATAGGAAATCCGCAACATTCTATTTGGAATAACTTTGGCGCCGGTCGACGAATCCTCGCGAAATTTTCAAAACTAATGGGGCGCTACGCTCCGCTCCTATCCTGAAAGTCTTGGGGGGATTCGTCAAGCGGGGGCTGAGAAAAAAGGGGGATCCCAAAACGCGTTTTCCCCATGCATTTTTCCATAGGACCTTTAGACACAGCTACAGCCCGAACGGTTGAACAGAATTACTTGAAATTTGGCAGAGAGGTAGTCCTCAGGTCAAGGATGTGCCTTTTGTAGGTCTGGTGTAAATCTGTTCAGTAGGTCCTGAGAAAATAGCATTTAAATCAATATATATATCTGTAAGCGCGCTCCGTGCGCTTACCGTAAGCTTACCGTACGGTGCCGTGCGCGAGCTCAATTCTGATTGGTGGTTACATGACTGTAAACATTCGAATCGGTCGAAATCAGGAAGTGTCGGCCGCCATTTTCTGTCTCTCGCACTGAGAAACAAAGGTGGGGAACGTGAAACGGGGGCAACGAAGAGAGTTGCAGACCCCCTAGTGTTTGTCAGGGGGTTCAAGAAGGACCCAAAAGTACGAAAAATAAATGTAATAATTTTTAAAAAAAATCGCGGGCACGGCAAAAAAAAAAAAATTCAAAAAAATAAAGAAGTAACAATCACATTTATTAAATAAATTAAAGGACCCACAAGGGAGAAAAAAACAAATGTTAATGCGTTAAAGGCGATGCGCGCACGGCATGGACTGCGCAACGTGGGTGCTCGGTGCGCGAAGCGCACCGTGCGCGCAGGGTGTGCGCATAGTGAAAAACCAGGAAAAAAAAAAAAATACATAACTTAGCATTTAAAAAACCGTACAAATTCACTGAAAAAACCATAGGTTTCACACACGTTATAGTTGGGAATTATCATTTACAAAACCTTGCAAATTCACTTAAAAAACCATAGGTTTCACACATGTTATAGTTAGCTGTACATTTCACTCGTAAAAAAACAATGAAATTCCACGTTAGTTAGATCAGGTAACTATAACTTGCGCGACTGCAATCCACAATGTGTAAATTCAGATGTCATCATTGATGTCATGAGTGATGTCACTGACCATGTCATGAGTGATGTACTATGTGACGTCATCAGCAGTTTATTGTGGGCGCGCAAGTTATAGTTACCTGATCTAACTATAACGTGGAATTTCATTGGTTTTTTACGAGTGAAATGTACAGCTAACTATAACATGTGTGAAACCTATTGTTTTTTAAGTGAATATATATATATATATATATACATACATACATACATAAACTTTGTCGGCTGATGCAACCTTCTCTGAACAACGAAGCACGGACCACAGAATAATGCAGCAAAATGAACTCTTTATTCCCCTGAGACCTCTACAGCCATGACGCGTTTCAGCCCGGAAGGGCCTTGGTCACATGATCATATCTAATCAAACGCCCAAGAGCTTTAGAGGGCACTCAACAGTTAACCCCACCTTTCATTACACCGTTGCAGCTCGTCCCAAACCTCTGGTGAGTATTTATTTCAGCCTAGGCGTTTCGAATCATTCCGCCTCTTTTTCATGGGTTCTCTCACACCGGCAAAGATGGCTCTTAAAATTAACCAGCCTGCTTTTATTTATTTACATAATGGCTCCCAATTCGGCCGCGCCCAGTGCGATGCCTTCACTGGAGTGTACATCTCCCCTGAGTGGGTTCTCTGCTCCCAGGTGATACATAAAAAAATATTAGAATCCTTTATTGGTTTCTGTCTGGTGTAGAGGATTCATACGTCTAGACATTTTTAAAGGAAAGGTGGGGAGCGCAATATGGCTTTGCTGGTGACGTTTTTAAGTTCCAGATAGTGGACTTTAACTGTATTAGGTCCTAATTGAGAGCCACACTGGATGGTGTTCCATGATCCTCTTCTGGCTGGATAGTTAGTCAGCCCGTGAACCTGCTCTGAACACAGTGATGACTAAAAGAGGGGGTCCAGTTTAATAACACTTCAATCTAAATCAACCTAATTTCATCTGCCGAGCTGTGAGGAAATGGAAAGAACTGGACCGGGTGCAAGGTCTTTGGGTGCAGGTAGGGATATATTTCCCACGTAGCTGAGAGTAGTTGGAGACATGCAGTATGGTTTTGGAGTTCAGAGCTGTCAAATTAACATTTGAGTGAAGTGCTGAAGTTGATCCATTTATAAAGATTTAGTTGAAGGTGGTGGAAATGCCTCGTTGATAAAATACATATTAAAGGTAGATTATTTTTTAGACAAATCTGCCATGTAAATACATTTAGTATTGTTTAGATGCTTCGTCATTGGTGATGGTTGACTGGAGAGGTATACCTGCACGGGCTTGGAAATTAGTCAATAAAGTAGTTTCATATATTTTAAAAAAACTTTATTTAGCATTTTATGTATCACAAAAGCAATAAATAAAATTGTAGCATTGTTGGACCATCCCTGGTTTATTCTCATTGTTTCAATTTATGCATCCCATGACTTGATCTTTCTCCGTACAGTGTGGCAGTTACCATATATAATCCCTGAGTCATGTAGAAAACAATCATACAGTGCACATATTATACACTTTCGTGATCTGAGTCTAATTCCTGTTGTGAAGCTTGGGGAAGAGCCTCTGAGCTATCAGACATCCCATCCTCCCATATCGTCCAATCATCCCCTACCCATTCCTTCCGCCCGGTTTTTAAGATTAATTTCATCAGCAAAGGTCCACACCATTGTCTTCCCAATCCAGGTTTACACGGGAATCTGTTAACCATCCAACCAGTGGCAATATGTCTCCTTGTCAACAAAAGGGCCAATAGTAGAATTCTATATTGCATTTTCATGCACTGTGGACGAGCAGTATTACCTAACAGGCATTGTTGTAGAGTAACGGGTATGAGGTTGCCCTTTGGTCTACGCAGATGAGAGGAGACCTCCATACAGTACACTGCTACTCTCTGGCAAGTCCAGGATGAATGTAAAAATGATGCTCCACTCCTCCTACATCTCGGACATTCCGCACACCTGTAGTGGTAGATTTTGCTCAGAATGATCAGTTCCCGGTATCTAGGGTGTAGAAATTTGAAACCTATCAGCTTAAATTTGTCATTACCAAGAACTTACACACCAGATCTGAAAGAGACACGTTAGTGATAGATTCCTTACCTTAGAATATCCCCAGGCATCAGACTGGATCCAGAAAGTTTTCATCCGCAGTACCCCTGCGTGTTGGAAGGTGGCGTTGTGCGGCTCCGTGTCCGTCGCTGGCATCGTATGTGCCGAGATGACGTCACACAGACTACTTAAGTGCCACCCATGCGCGTTGACGTCAGTTCTTTCTTTTTCCGCACCAGCAAGCGCCGATCCGGTTAGCACATGTACCTTAGTCACTTTTTGACTAACTTTTCTTTAGACTTTTGTCTCCACTATTTTGAGTCTTTGACTCCTGGTGCCACGTAGGGATGCCTGGGTTTAAATCCTGCGGGCCTGTTGCCTTACGATGTCGGTGGCCGACCCCAATGGCGTCTGTCGCTACTGTCTGGAGCGCGACCATGACTCCCGGTCAAGTTCTGACTGTCTGGCCATGGTTCTGAAGGCCTTGCAGGAGCGGTCCCGTAAGCTGTTGGAGGCCTGGCAGCAGTCTCCGCGCCGTTCGAGGTCAAGGGGTCGATCAAGGGACCGACCACGGAGCCATCATCATCGTTCCAGAGACATCATGAGAAGAAGCTGAAGAAGCGCTTACGCTCTCCGACGTCCCCCTGTCGATCTCTGGATGCAGATGAGGGGGCTGGGGGTACCTCCCCGCGGCTCCGTTGGAGCCTGTGAGTCCCGCGGCCTACCTACCTTATCCGGGTCGGTTGGTGACTCCTGCCCAGGTGCAAGATTTTCTTGCTGCCATGGACCGCCTTTTCAGACCTCGTGTCTCGTGGCGCGCCTTCGGGCCCTGCGGTCCCAGCTGAGGGCTCTCCCTTGTTGCCGCTGGCTCCGGCCCGGCGCCGCAAGGTCCTCTGCCGGCGGCTGGTTTCCAGACAATTTTGCTCTGGGTTGGGACCCTAATTGGTACCTGGAGCCGGATCGACGCCAACCGGCGCCGGGAATGGTGCCGTTGGACCATTTATATGCCCCGGTTTCTCCCCCACTGCCGCAGCATGTGCCACGGGCAATAGAGGAAGGTGACGACTGGGAGGGGTCTGAGGACCCTCTTGCATGGCAGTGCGAGTCAGAACAGGAATGGACGGAAGAGTTGGAGGATGCAGGTGGCCTTGACCTCTCCTCTGAACCTGGTTTTCTTTCTCCTCCTGCTGTGGCCATGGTGGAGGGCGCAACATACACTGTGGTGCTCCGTAGAGCAGCTGAGGCCCTTGACCTGCATACGGTGACCCTCAAGACTAATCTCTTCACTGAAGTCCTTCAGCCGGGGGCAAACTCTATGGAGCCCCTGCTACCGTTCAATGAAGCGTTAACTGATGTGTTGATGGGCACCTGGTCAAGACCAGCCACAGGGGTTCCTGTGAATAAGAGCGTAGCCAGGCGCCATCGGCCGGCCCTGGTGACCCTGCCTTTTTGACAACCCACCTGACTTTGGAGAGCCTGGTTACCCAGGCCTCCACTTCCCAAAGCGCATCCCCTACCGCTCCGCCGGATAAGGAATCTAAGAAGCTGCAAGAGTTTGGCAAGAAACTGTTTTCATATTCCATCTTAGGGCTGCGGTCGGTGAACACCGCATGTTTCTTGGGTAGCTACTCTCACGCTGTGTGGGACAAGGTTGCGTAGACGCTGCCTCAGTGTCCGGAGGAGGTTCGGGCAGTGCTTTCCCAGGCTGTTGCTAAGGGGAAAGATGCGGCTAAGTTCGCCTTCAGATGTGGACTAGACACTGCGGACTCACTGGGTAGGGCGATCTCCACAACAGTTGCCCTCCGCCGCCACGCCTGGTTGCGGTCCACTGGGTTTTTAGGGGATGTTCAAAGTTCTCTAATGGACATGCCCTTTGATGGTACTCGCCTGTTTGGCGCTGGAGCGTTTCAAGGACTTCCGGGCTAAGGCCAAATCCTTGGGTCTCTCCGCCAACTGCCCAGCCACGTCTGCTTTTCGTTCCTTTCGTGGTCACGGAAGGGGAGCCCGAAACGTTGGGTTCGAGGCATATGAGCTGCAGATCACACACTTAGGATAGTAGATCGCCATCTGGTGTTGGGCTCGGATGCTTGCAGGTGGTTGTTGTCTTCGTTAGAAGTCTTTGGTCGCGAGATAGGTGACTCCTCCCTTGGACTACAGTGCACATGGACATCCACTCCATCCTCAGATTGTTTTTTTCCGCCATTGGGTTCGGATGTAACTTTTCCACTCCGGTAGAAAACTTCAAAAACAAGCTTTCGAAGCGAAATTTTTTTACAAAACTACATCGAGGCACCTTCACTCGACATCGAATTCATTGGACCGGTTCCGGACGTCGACGCGGGCGATTGGACCTATCCGCGCCGTAAGGCCTACGGCTCATGGAAAGGACGCCGTTTAAAAAATGCCCCCAGTGTGGAGTAAAATTCCCACACAGTGACCATCATAAGGTCTGCAACCTGTGCCTCTCGCCGGATCACAACGAGTCCAGCTGTCCAGCCTGCGCCGCATTTCGATCCAAAAAGACCATTCGGGATCGAAGAGCTCAACGCCATATCATGGCACACAGACCAGCCCCGGAACCAGAGAACATCTTCGATGAGGGTCCCGATGTCCCGGAAGAAGATTCAGAGGAACTTCAAATTATCTCAAAAGAAGACGACTCACACGACCCCATTACTCCGGGGCAGCGCGTGAGTAATACTGCCCCTACCCCAACCCCTCCAAAACCAGAGGCATTGGTCAAGACTTCGCCAGCTGGCCCCAGTCGAGACCGAAAACACCCTTCAGAAGCCCCGCCTTCGGGCTCGGCTCCGAAGAAACCCAAGCCTTCCACTGGCTCGGGCCCGAGCAAACCACATATCATTGTGCCATGGTCACCTTCGGCACCGAAGACACAAGACCTCTCGGCACCGAAACCGGCTCCGGCACCTTCGGCACCGAAAACACCGAGGCCCATAGACAAGCCGGCACCGAAAGCTCCCAAGCCTAAAGACTCCACTTCGGCACCGATACCTTCATCGGCGCCGAAATCTTCATCGGCACCGAAGCCACCGGCTAAGGACTATAATACACCTCCTAAAGCCAAAGACTCTACCGATCACCCAAAACCTCGATCGGAACCGAAAAAATCGTCGCCAAAGTCTGTTCCTCAAGACCAAGAACTTTTCCACTCAGATCCAACACAAAAAAGGATCTATATTAATCCAAAAACCGGACATGTCACTGCTGTACCTTGTAGGAAACGGAAACCGGATACAACACCTGCCCCAGTTCCTATAAAGAAGGACTCTGCAACATCCCCAATTCCTCCTTCCTCTCCTGTTCCACCTCCTACCCCACCCCCTCTGCCTACACCACCACTACCTCTACCTACACCACCACTACCTCTACCATCTCCATCACATACACCACCCCCACAGGATGATGATGATGACCTAGGGGGCGGGGGTGATCCAGGTGATCCGGATGATCTTAATAATCCGTTCACAAACCCAGATACTGTACCATTGGACGACTGGGTATACCCTCTACCAGATATGCCTGACCCTACACCATATCCCTCCAAACCATCACCTCCAGATGACCACCTGGGGTTTGGACAACTAGTGCACAGAGCAGCACTTTATCATGGCGTCACCATGCACTCCAATGCACCCGAGGAAGACTTCCTCTTAGACACCTTTGGACAGTCTCAAAAGTCAGTTCAAATTTTACCCATGATTAAAGGGGTCATAAAACACGCCACAGGGGTATTTAAAGACCCCGTACGGGCCTGGGTACTCAACCCAAGAATTGAGAAAAAATTTAGACCTGCCCCAGAAGACCCTTGTTACATCAAAGGGCAGCTCCTTCTGGATTCCCTGGTCGTTTCCAACGCAAGGAAACGTGCCAATTCCCAAACTACAGGAGATACACCGCCCCCGACAAGGAATCCAAACTATTAGAGGCATCAGGCAAAAGAGTAGCAGCACAAGTCGCTAATCATTGGCATATCGCCAACACTCAAGCCCTATTAGCACGCTACGATAGAGCTCACTATGATCAGTTAGAAGACCTGATACAACACCTACCAGACCAATACAAGGCCCAGGCAAATGACCTTATACAAGAGGGAAAACTTATCTCAAATGCCTCAGTTAAATGTGCACTTGACGCCGCAGACACTGCCTCTAGGGCAATAAACACAAGTGTTCTCCTTAGACGCCATGCATGGCTACGCATTTCAGGCTTCAAGCCAGAGGTACAAACTACTATACTTAGCCAACCATTTAATCAAGAACAACTGTTTGGACCAGCAGTAGACACTGCACTTGAGAAAATGAAAAAAGACACCTAGACTGCTAAATCCATGGGAGCATTGCAGTCTCCGCAACCACGTGGCTCCTTCTACAGGGGAGCCTCCAAAAACATTGGAGCAGACACCTCCTCCACATTCAAACCCTCTACACAAACATCCCCCAGTAGAGGATATTTTAGAGGAGGATATAGAAGAAACAACACCAAGGGACGAGGTCGAGGCAGTACCAACACTCGTACCTCTCTCGCCACAAAACAGTGACTTTCCTCCACTCCCCCCAGACCATTCCACTCCAGTCGGGGGAAGACTCAAACAGTTCCTACCTGTCTGGAACTCCATCACAACAGACAGGTGGGTAAGACAAATTATCCAGTATGGTTACTGCCTGGAACTCACCACTACCCCCCCACACATTCTACCCAAGCAATGCTATATGTCACCAGACCATCTTACGCTCCTCAAACAAGAGGTGCTCTCATTGCTGCAAAAACACGCAATAGAACCAGTTCCCCTACAACATCAGGGTACAGGAGTATACTCACTGTACTTCCTAATCCCCAAAAAGGACGAGACGCTCAGACCAATACTGGACCTCAGACTCCTAAATGAGTACATAAACTCAGATCATTTCCATATGATCACTCTACAACAAGTACTCCCACTACTACAACAAGGCAATTTCCTTGCCACATTAGACCTCAAGGACGCCTATTTTCACATCCCCATGCATCCTGCTCACAGGAAGTATCTAAGATTTGTGGTGGGCGGACAACACTATCAGTTTACAGTCCTTCCATTCGGGGTAACAACTGCGGCCAGAGTATTCACCAAATGCCTAGCAGTAGTAGCAGCGCATCTCAGGAGACAACAAATTCATGTCTTCCCATATCTAGACGAGTGGCTTATAAAAGCCAATTCATTCAACAAGTGCATCCTACACACTCACCAAACTATTCAAATCTTACACAACTTGGCATTCACAATAAACTATCCCAAATCTCATCTCCAACCCTCCCACAGCCATCAATATCTGGGAGTCACCATAAATACCTCCAAAGCACTAGCATATCCCAGCCCAGCCAGGATAGCTAAAATACAAGCTCTGATCGCAAAATTTCAAACCCAACACACTCTTCCAGCAAGAGTGTTTATGCAACTCATAGGCATGATGGCGTCATGCATCTTCATTGTACCTTATGCAAGACTTCAAATGCGTCCCTTGCAAGAATGTCTAGCACGTCCGTGGAATCAGGCTCACGGACAACTGGCAGATCTGGTGTTGGTGGACAGCCGCTCACATTGCTCTCTAAAATGGTGGAACACCATAAACCTGTCCAAAGGCCGGCCGTTCTTGGAGCCTCTTCCACAAATAGTGCCGACAACCGACGCATCTCTCACAGGATGGGGAGCCCATCTCCTAACACACACCCCTCGGGGCACATGGACCACTCAACAGAAAGGGCTCCATATCAATTACCTAGAGCTACTGGCAGTATTCCTAGCACTAAAATCATTCCAATTGCATCTCCAGAGCAAAACTGTCCTCGTCCGGACGGACAACATGACAGCCGTGTATTGCATACAAAAACAAGGAGGCACAAATTCTCTCCAGCTGTCCCAGCTCGCAGAGAACATTTGGAGATGGGCCATTCCCCAGAACATATACCTGCTAGCAGAACACCTTCCAGGAGTTCACAATCAGATTGCCGACCTGTTGAGACGACAAACTCAACAGATCCACGAATGGGAACTACACCCACAAGTCCTACTCCCATTCTTCCAAAAATGGGGCCAACCAGACATAGACCTGTTCGCCACACACGAAAACGCAAAATGCCCAACCTTCGCCGCCAGGTTTTCCCACCCACAGTCGAAGGGCAATGCAATATGGATGAACTGGTCAGGCAGGTTTGCGTACGCTTTTCCGCCTCTCCCACTCATTCCATTCGTGGTGCGCTAACTCAGGCAGCAGTCTCTCAAGCTGATACTAATAGCTCCCACATGGGCGCGTCAACCCTGGTTCACGACACTGCTGGAACTCTCTCTAGTTCCACACCAAAAACTGCGCCTCTCCCCGTCCTTATTAACCCAGAACCATGGAGAAATCAGACACCCAGATCCACATCAACTGAACCTAGCGATCTGGCTCCTGAAGTCCTAGAGTTCGGTTACCTCAACCTACCACCAGACTGCATGAATATTATAAAAGAGGCCAGATGACCTACTACTAGAGCCTGCTACGCTGCAAAATGGAAAAGATTTGCCATTTACTGCACTAACAATGATATACGTCCACTGGATGCATCCATCCAGAACATAATTTGCTACTTACTACACTTGCAAAGATGTAATTTAGCCATACGTCTTCACCTAACAGCATTAGCAGCCTACTTACAAAATCGACAACACTTGTCATTATTTAAAGTACCGGCGATCAAAGCCTTCATGGAAGGTCTTAAAAGTATTATTCCTCCCAGATTACCACCCTCTCCAGTGTGGAACCTAAATATTGTTCTCACAAGGCTCATGGGTCCCCCATTTGAACCTCTGCATAAATGCGAACTACAGTTCCTTACATGGAAAGTAGCGTTCCTTATTGCTATCACATCCCTTAGAAGGGTAAGTGAGATCCAGGCTTTAACCATACAAGAACCATTCCTACAGCTACAACGTAACAAAGTGGTAAATTCCTACCCAAAGTCATTTCTCCGTTCCATCTTAACCAATCAGTCGAGCTACCAGTGTTCTTCCCAAATCCAGACTCTGTAGCTGAAAGAGCTCTTAATACCTTAGCTCTACTTTACTACATTGACAGAACCAAACCATTCCGCAAAACCAAACAATTGTTTGTTGCTTTCTCTCCACCACATAAAGGCAACCCCATTTCCAAATCCGCAATAGCCAGGTGGATAGTTAAATGTATCCAAATATGCTACCACAAGGCTAAACGCACTCTAACAGTTCCCCCTAGAGCGCATTCCACACGCAAAATAGGGGCTTCCATGGCATTCCTAGGAAACATTCCCCTAGAAGATATTTGTAAGGCAGCCACATGGTCTACAACACACACCTTCACTAAACACTACTGTGTTGACGTGCAAGCCAAACAACAAGCTTCTGTGGGTCAGGCTGTCCTTAAAACTTTATTCCAAACTGCTGCAACTGATACAGGTGACCACCGCTAGGGGAGACACTGCTATATAGTCTATCCTAAGTGTGTGATCTGCAGCTCGTATGCCTCGAACGGAAAATGCTACTTACCAGTATGCATCTGTTCTTGGCATGTAGAGCTGCAGAGACACACACGCCCACCCACCTCCCCGGGACCTGTATCTGTTCCAGCATCGTCTTACTTAGACATTACACATGGACATCCTTTCTTTATTTTTACAAACTCCATCATTTCCCATCATGGCGAAAAACAATCTGAGGATGGAGTGGATGCCCATGCGCACTGTAGTCCAAGGGAGGAGTCACCTATCTCGTGACCAAAGACTTCTTCCGAAGACAACAACAACCTGCAAGCATCCGAGTCCAACACCAGATGGCGATCTACTATCCTAAGTGTGTGGCTCTGCAGCTCTACATGCCAAGAACAGATGCATACTGGTAAGTAGCATATTCCTTCAACCAGAAGCCTGCGCAGAACCAACCCTTGCGTGGACGTGGGTCCCACCGCAGCGGGACAGGGGGCCAGCGTGTGGGTCAGTCCACCTCTGCTCCTGCAGCATCCGCCTCAAAGCCTTCCTAGTCCGAGCTTTGGGGTGCACCCCACGCCGGTGGGCAGCAGGATTAGCCTTCACCTCCCCCACTGGCGTTCTGTCACCTCGGACAGGTGGGTGCTGCAAATCGTCTGAAGTGCTACTCCCTCCCCTTTGTCTGCCCCCCCAGTTCCACCGCATGTCGGGGGATCACTTTGCGCTTCTCCAACAGGAAGCCAAGAGGGCTATCGAGCGTGTTCCTGGGCCAGAAGTAGGACGTGGTGGTTGTTCCCACTACCTTCTGGTACCCAAAAAGGAGAAAGGGGGCCTGCGCCCCATCCTGGACCTCGGGAACGTCAATCTTTTCCTCCGGAAGGAGAAGTTCAAGATGTTGACTCTGGCTCAGGTCTTGGCTGCCCTCGACCCTGGCGACTGGATGGTAGCGTTGGACTTGCAGGACGCATATTTTCATGTTCCCGTCCTGCCGGCCCACTGGCGTTGCATGCGGTTCACGGTAGGCCACGAGCACTTTCAGTTTTGCAGCGTGAATCTTTCTGGATTCACTATGCTGTGCATTATTCCGCGATCTTGTGGTTGGGACCTCCCGTGACGTCGTCGTGCTTCCTGCGGAAGTCCCACCTTTGGGGCGCCATCTTCAGATTCTTTTTTCCGCCGTTGGGTCTGGATCGTCATCGGGAAGCTCCAGAGTTACAATCGAAGGAAGAAGAAGGAAAAGCGAGTTTCGTCGATAAATAACTACGAAGATATCGCAGGAAAGGAATATTTCACATCAGGAGCGTGAAGAAGGAAGTGTTCCACCTTTTTTCTTCGACGCCCTTGGAGAATGCGCACTCAGAGGCTCTGAGCGCAATGGACAAGACGCCATTCAAGTTCTGCCCTAACTGCCACCACAAGTTCGCGCAGAAGGACCAGCATCCGGTCTGCAACCTCTGCCTACCGGTCGACCACCAGAGCAAGGACTGCAACGCCTGCTCAGCCTTCGCGCCGAAGACGCTCCGGGTGAGAGAACGTCAGCGAAGAGCCAACGCCAGCATGGATGGCAAGGGTGTAAGGCCCCGTCGCTCTACGATCTGGGCCTCTCCACAGACGATGAGGACAACGTCGCCGAGGGACCCGAAAACTTCACGGTCGTAGAGACCGACAAGAAAAATGAAGACGAGGTAAGAGAATCGTCGAGCTCAAAACACCCGAAAATGCCTCTCAAACCCGAGGGTGACTCGAGAAAATCTGAGTCAAAGTCCACGAAGGGAGCCCCGGCGCCGAAAACTTCGACGACCAAGGGGGGAACCATGGACAAGAGGCCGAGCGGATCCTTCGAAAAGGACTCCCTGGTGCCGAAAGACGCCGAAAGGCAAGGTTCGTCGAAGACAACCCATGAAACGGGGCGCTCGACGCAGAAGGACAGGTCGGCGTCGACGCAAGTTCCGTCGAAGAGGCCCGCGGTCGACGCCGAAAGCATGTCCGAGATGGAGAAAAAGAAGAGGCGGCTCGAGGCCGAAATGGAGAACATCCTTCAGAGGCAGAAGGAGTTCGACGCCAAGATGAAGGAATTCAAAATTCCAACGGCTCCACTGACGAACGTCGTCGAAATCGAGGACGAATTCGACACCGAGAGGCTGCCGAGAGATCTCGAAGAGGAAGATGAGACCTATTATGAAGGCGAACCCGAGGAAGAAGACCAGCAGTCGTTCTACAGCTCGGCGCCATCAACCAGCCACGACATCGAATGGCAGGATCTCGACACCGAAAACCCCGAGGAGCTTGTGGACACGTACCCTTCGAGGCCTTCTCCACCCGACTACATCGGGGTGTACAATATGGTGGTCAGGAGCGCAGCGACAGCCTTCGGCGTGAAACTGGACGAGGAGAGGCCGAAAGCCGATTTCCTCCTCGAGACCCTGCTCCCCATCTAGACGAGGAGCCAATTCCTTCCCATGCTACAAAGTGTGATGAATCAGGGAAGAGCGACTTGCCGTTCGATCACGCCCAGGACGGAGAAGAAGTATAAGCACTCTTCACTGGACCCCCCCTTACATCAAGGGTAGTATCACGGCCTACTTCATCATAGCTTCCACGGCCAGGAGAAGGGCCAACGTGCCAGCAACTTCGGGGCCACCACCAGATAAAGAAAGCAGGAGGATAGACCTCACAGGAAGAAAGGTCGAGAGGAACGCCGCAATGCACTGGCGCATGGCGAATTCCAATGCACTCCTCAATAGGCACCAGCACTGGAACGAGATGGGGGAGCTAGTAAAACACCTCCCCGAAGAATACCGCCAAAGAGCCTCCCACCTGGTGGAAGAAGGTAAAAACATCGCCAACTCTTGTATAAAGACGGCGCTGGACGGGGCAGAGACTTCGGCAAGACTAATGGCCATAGGGGTCACCGAGAGAAGACATGCATGGCTAAGAATCTCGGGATTCAAACCGGAGGTGCAGAACAACATCCTTAGCACCCCCTTCAACGGAGAGACACTGTTCGGAGCAACAGTAGACGAGAAACTCACCCAGCTGAAAAAAGAAAACGAAACAGCGAGGTCCATGGGGGCCCTACAGCTAAGAGGGATGAGGAGAGGCAATCCCTCTAGGAGACCCTACGGTCGGGGAGGAAGCCAGCAGGGAGCGTCGCACCAGACGTTCCAGCAGGGTCAGCAGGGTGATAGTCACGGACAACAAGGTCAACAGAAGCAAAACTGGCAGTACCAACCTCGGGGCCAGTCCTTTCGCGGGAGAGGGAACGGACGTGGCCAGAGGAGGAGAGGGGGTGACCAACCCTCATCAAAGTGACTCAGCACGCAGAAGGACGCCCACCCTCGACATGCCCCCAAGGGTGAGGCGCAATACAGTAACATCAAGGGGGAGAGAAGATTCAAAAGCCTACGAGCATCCAACACCAGTAGGCGGAAGGCTGAGGTTCTACCTTCAGGAGTGGCGGCGTATAACCACAGACAAGTGGATACTGAACGTCATGCAATACGGATACTGGGTGGATTTGATGAAAAGACCTCCAAACAGAAGACCAAAGGGAAGACAGAGATCGGCTCAAGAACTGGCCCTACTCAGAGAAGAAACCCTGAAACTACTAGAAAAAAGAGCCATAGAGGCAGTGCCGTTCAAAGAACGCAACAAGGGGGTCTACTCGAACTATTTCGTGGTCCCGAAAGTAGACGGAAACGTCAGACCCATCCTGGACCTGCGATACCTAAACAAGTTCATCAGAACGCAGAAGTTCAAAATGACTTCGCTGCAGGAGGTGCTCCCCCAAATAAGAGACGGGGACTTCATGGTCACCGTGGACCTCAAGGATGCCTACCTGCACATTCCAATAAACAGAAGGCACAAGGGCCTTCTAAGGTTCAACATCGACCAGGAACACTACCAGTTCACAACCCTGGCCTTCGGGCTAAAATCGGCGCCAAGGGTTTTTACCAAATGCCTGTCGGCGGTCGCGGCCCACCTACGAAGGCAGGGGATCCATGTCTACCCCTACCTAGACGACTGGCTGGTCAAGGCAAACACACGCGAGAAGTGCGAGAGACACGCAACACGCGTGACAGACACTCTGACGAACCTGGGGTTCTCGATACACTGGGGGAAGTCATCGCTGGAACCGGAGCAGGTGAAGATTTTCCTGGGAGCAAAAATCAACACCCTGAACAGCACAGTGGTGCCCAGCGACAGGAGAACAGATGCCCTACTGAAGGAGACGCGTCTCTACCAGAAGGGGCGAGCTCGGACAGTGAGGTCAGGGAGCAAGATGATGGGGATGATGGCGTCATGTATCCAGCTGGTGCCGAATGTACGCCTGCACATGAGACCATTCCAAGAATGGCTACAACAGCAATGGTCACAAGCAAGCGGCAGTTGGGAAGATCTAGTGGTTGTTACGCACGCAGTGCAGGAGGAGATGACTTGGTGGAACAGAGACAACATGACAGCAGGAAGAAGCCTGACACCACCAAACCCAACCATGACCTTTACCACGGACGCATCGCAAAAGCGCACATGGACAACCTCAGAGTGAGGGGTCTGTGGGCTCCAGCAGATGCGGTACGCCATATCAATTACCTCGAATTGAAAACCATCCTGCTAGCCCTGAAGGCATTCTAGAGGCACCTGTACAACCAGAGGGTGTTGGTTCAAACAGACAACACCACGGCAATGTTCTATATCAACAAGCAGGGGGGGACACAGTCGTTCCCTCTCTCCTCTCTGGCACAGGAGATTTGGAGATGGGCCATACCTCTCAGGATAGATCTACTGGCAATTCACCTTCCAGGGAAGGACAATGTGGAGGCAGACTGGCTAAGCAGGCAGACCTCGGCATCACACGAGTGGGAGCTCAATGGCCAGGAAACGGAGAAGCTTTTCCAGACATGGGGAACTCCCACAATAGACCTGTTTGCAACACGCCAAAATGCAAAATGCCAAAGCTTCGCGTCCAGGCAACCAGATCAGCAATCCCAAGGAAATGCCCTATGGATAAGCTGGTCGAGGACATATGCCTACGCCTTTCCACCGATACCCCTGTTGCACAGAGTGCTCGACAAGTGCAGAACCAGCAACATGACTCTGATCCTAGTGGCTCCGCAGTGGGCAAGGCAGACATGGTTCTCACAAATTCAAGAAATGGTACAGGGCAATCCCCACAGGTTCGAGAGAAGAAGGGACCTGCTCTCCATGCAAAACGGAGAGGTCCTGCATCCGGAGCCAGAGAGCCTCAACCTGGCGGCATGGCTCCTGAAGACCTAGAGTTCGCTCACCTTAAATTGCGTCCTAGCACTATGCGGGTGCTGCGGGAGGCAAGGAAACCAACTACACGAAAATGCTACAGCGCCAAATGGCAGAGATTTACTGTGTGGTGCAGGAAGAAGGGCCTGCAAAACAGAATGGCAAGAGACTCAACAGTACTGAGGTACCTCACACACCTTCTAAAGAGTAACCTCTGCTCGAGCTCCCTAAGGGTACACCTAGCGGCGATCGTAGCCTACACCAGAGGTGAGAAGGGTGGAAGTTTCTTCACTTCGCAGGTTGTGAAGAGATTCATGGAAGGAGCCAAAAGAATTGCCCGTCCTAAAAGGTTGCCGGCGCCGGCATGGAATCTCAACGTGGTACTGACGTAGCTCATGAAGGCACCGTTTGAACCCATTCACAAGGCCACGCTGCAAATGTGTTTTTTTTTTTTTTTTTTGTAAAAACCTTTATTGACATTTCAACCAATTACAAGTATGGGCCTACAACCCCCGGGGCCGGCCGCTAAGCAGTCAGAGTAACAGAAAGCAAATTTTATCACAGGCGGCACCTCGGGGAGCAGAGTCTCCATGCTAGTATACTCTCGGCCACCGAACAGCCCAAGTAAGAGACCAGGATACAAAAGGTTTTCATTTTATAATAAGGGATGGAAGGATCAGGTGCCGAACAATTTCCCAGCAGCAAAAAATGGCAGGCAGAGTAATAAACGTCAACAATAAACAGCAATCTATCAAGTCAATGGCGCTGAAACAGGAAGTTCAGGATGTGGAGGAATATCACGGCCATTTGCGCCTGCAGTCCCCTGCCCTAAGACCCAGAAAACACCACGGAAATTGAGGCACACATGAAAAAGCAGTGATTAACAGCGAAGGAGTCCTACCATGCTGATCCCAGAGAAGAAAGACACAGAAGAATAAGAGAAGAAAAAGGAGGCCATGGAAAAAAAGGGTTAAAGACTAAAGAATCCCCTCCCCCAACCCCCCACCCTGCACCTCTGCAGATGAGTACGGCCCCCCCCCCCCAGCAGTGTGCCTGTCGCCCCAGAACCAGACCCGAAATATAGAAGAAACAGAGAAAAAGAAGTAAGAAAAGAAACCCCACCAGACGGGGGGGGTAGAGAGTATTAATAAACTGGAGGAGGGCCTTCAAAACATGCCCCCGGCTTCTCCCTCCCGCACAATATGTTTTCCCCCCAAAGCAAACAGTAAACAACGCAAAATAGACCATGTCAAAGAAAAAAGGGGAGCATTATGCACCTATTACACTAACAGTTATGCCGTGAGAGCACGCAACCCCTGAGCCCGCCCACCTATTAGATGCCCACCTCTGAAGGATCAGCCTTATCCTTGGCCACTCTTTGCGAATCTACCCATGCATACCCATCGACCCAGTGCCATGTCCAATGTTACAAGGAAGAGGAGCGTCCAAAAAAGACCAGGAAGCGACACACACATGTAGGGTGGATGTCTCCGAATCCCGACAGTCAGCATTATGGAGGGTCGTCTTTCCCAGTGCTGCCCCAGGATCTGCACTGCACACAAGGTCCAGGAAGGCGGAATCAGCCAGAGCAGGCGACTGTTGCTTGAGTATTGCCTGGGTCGCCGGATGCTGCGCGTGGGACAAAGCCGCCACCCCCCACTCAGATCCAAAACCTCCGGAACAGACCCGACCCACAGCCAGCCGATCACACGTTGGTACACTGTCCGGAGTTTCCAGCTTTTCCCTATTCACGGGGGCGGCCACGACACTGTCCTCCTGTGTGAAGGGTAGCAAGTCCCTGTGTACCTGGGGACAGGCAGGCCGCAACTGTTCCGACGCTGCTGCCACACCATCAAACTTTCTCTCCAATACCCAGGCGCCGTGAACCAAGGTGGAATGAAGGGCACCGAGTGCTTCGAGAAGGTCACCGTACCCCAGCACAGCTCCCAGCGCTCGCTCCGCTACGCTCCTCATAGTCGCACACTCCCAATCTTGCTGAGACCCAGTGTACAGGATGGTAGACTTCGTCCTATCAAGATGTCCGCCGGGTAGGTCCACCCCAGATTGGGACCGGGACTCAGGCACAAGCACCTCAAGTTCCATGTCACTGGAAACAGGGCTCCGGGGGCAGGCAAAAATATTTATCCGGTGTGTGGTCACGGGCAACAGTCATCCCCACCTCGGACCCGCGCCCGTGAAAATCCAGGAGCAGCCCGCGAGAATCGGGGCGAGTTACGGGCGGCGTCCGGGCAGCCCACCGGCGAAGGCAGAGGCAATTACCGGAGAATCGTGGAATTGCCACCTCGGGCATGCAATCGTTCCGCTACGCTTAGTGGTAGGAACGACCACGGCGAAATGTAGGCCAATATTCGCACCGCTCCGGTAGTCCGACTCCACCCAGTCACCAAAGGCCGCTGTTGTTGAACTGCCGCCCGGCCATGTTGTCCACCCGAGGTCCCGGTTCCAGGGTTGCACAGGCCGCAAACTTCAAATGGACATTTCTCCGGCGGTACCGCCGCCAGAAACTGCAGGATCACACGATCGGTTGCCGCTCTCAGTCACCAACACGGGCATATAGCGCAGGCTAAGGATCTCATGCAGGATATCTGTGCGGGATGCGGAGGTTCACGGAGCCGGGAGCCTACGCTGCCGTCCCGGTCGCCATCTTGGCTCCTCCCCCCCACGCTGCAAATGTTGACGATGAAAACGGCCTTTCTGGTGGCCATAACCTCACTACGCAGGGTGAGCGAGCTTCAAGCACTAACGCTACAGGAACCCTACATTCAGATTCACAAGGACAGGGTAGTCCTGAGAACAGACCCACACTTCATGCCCAAGGTGGTGTCGGCGTTCCACATGAACCAGAGTATTCAGATACCGAGTTTCTTCCAAAACCCGACTTCGAACGCAGAAAAGGCTCTGCACACCCTCGACGCTAGAAGAGCGGTGATGCACTACATTGAGAGAACCAAGGAACTCAGGAAATCAAAGCAGTTGTTTGTGTCCTTTGCTACTAGCTTCATGGGTAGACCAGTGACTAAGGGCACCATCGCTAGATGGATTGCCCTCACTATTCAATTCTGCCACAAACAGGCTGGACAGGAGCTAGCAGAGGGGCCTCAGGCTCACTCCACAAGGAAGAAGGGGGCCACTGTTGCCTTCCTGGCGAACACGCCCATTCAGGACATATGTCTAGCGGCAACTTGGGCATCTGTGCACACGTTCACGAAACACTACTGCGTGGACATTCAGATGAACAAGGAAGTACAGGTTGGACAGAAGGTGCTTCAACACATTTTCAACGACCAACGCTCATCTACCACCCAGCCGCCACAAAATTAGGAAAAACCGCTACAAAGTCTATGCACAGCATAGTGAATCCAGAAAGATTTACGCTGCAAAACGAATAGTTTCTTACCTGTCGGTGTAGTTTTGCAGCTTGAAGATCTTTCTGGATTCACTAGCGAACCCACCCACCTCCGCCAGTAAGATGAGGCTGGAGGAAGAGGGGGTGAAATGGAAAACATCAGAAGGAATAAAAACGTACAGAAAATGGACTGAAGGACTAATCAATCGCCTAGGGTTAAAAAAAAAAAAAAAAAAAAAAAAAAAAGGGGGGAAAAAAGAACCCGAAGATGGCGCCCCAAAGGTGGGACTTCCGCAGGAAGCCCGACTACGTCACGGGAGGTCCCAACCACAAGATCGCGGAATAATGCACAGCATAGTGAATCCAGAAAGATCTTTAAGCTGCAAAACTACACAGACAGGTAAGAAACTATTTGTTTTCCGTGCTTGCCATCGGCCTTACCAGCGCTCCTCGGGTGTTCACGAAAGTGATTGCGGTGGTCACAGCTCATCTGCGCAGGTCAGGGGTGTCAGTCTTCCCCCTACCTCGACGACTGGTTGTTGAAGTGCAGTCGACCTCTCCCGATCAGCCCTGGGCTCCAGGCATATCTCTCAGTCCTTACCCGATTGCACCGCCGTCAATTGTACAACTCGGCGTGCCTCCTGCTTGACTCCAATCTTTGAAGCAAGTAGAACTCCGGGTCTCATATAGGCCTTGTCCCTTCCCCAGCTCAGCGCCCCGAGGGACCCCGAAATGCTTATATCTGTGCCCTCCTCATACAGACTTGTCTTGCGGTGGCAATGGTTGGCGGGATCCGTCCCGTCCAGCTATCGGCTCCTCCGAAGTGCTGGCAACACCAATATGGCCGCTTGCCGCTTTACACTCTTCCGCATGGCGTCCGCACTCAGCCTCTCTGGAGGTACGTATCGTTATTCGCGTCTCCCTTACCTTGGGAATATGCCATGATGCCTCAAGTGATGCAGTTGCTCGCATCTACCGGTGATCCTCATACGCAGTTGGGCGCCTGCTTGCGAGTTGCTGTGACTCGGTCTGGAAATATAGCCCTGTGCTCCGGCACGGTAGCAGGCCTCAGTGCTCCCCTACTCCGCTGTGGGCACCCTAAACGACCACGAGTGCTTTCTGTGTGCCGCTGGAGTCTCCGGACTCGGACTGCTGTGTGTCGTGGCACCCTTACGGATATGTGGCGGGATTAGTTAAAGGTGGAGGTTAGCTCGATACGGAGCTCCTCTAGCTCATGTCCATCTTCGTCGGCACGCCCCCTGTTGATTGCCTATTTGATGACCTTGGCTGTGAATGGAAGCAGGGAGATGGGCCAGAAGTTCTTTAGGTCCGTCGGGTCTGTGGATGGTTTCTTCAGGAGGGGGTTGACTTCGGCGTGTTTCCAGTCGTCGGGGAAGGTGGCGGTCTCGAAGGAGCAGTTGATCATCCAGCGTAGTTAGTGTGTGATGGCAGAGGTGGCTCTGTGGAAGATGTGGTAGGCTTAGGGGTTTCAGGGTGCTCCGTAGTGGATGCTTTCATGGTCTTCAGGGTGGTGTCTGTCGTGAGCAGGGTCCATTTGAGCAGGGTCTGTTGGGTGGTCTCGCATGGAGGGGAAGCTGGAGGGGTGAGGAGTTCATGGTTGTCAAAGTTGTCGTAGATCATCTTAATCTTATGGTGGAAGAAGGTGCTGAGTCTGTTGCAGAGGTCTTGGGAGGGTGGGATGTCTGTTTTGCTGCAGGGTTTGGCAAATTCCTTCATGGAGAAGATGTCTTTGATGTGGTGAGCACTGGTGAGGATTCTATCTTGGAGGGTTTCTTCCTTGTGGATTTGAAGAAATGGTAGTGTGCGGTGGTGGCTGCTTTGTAGGCTGCACATGCTTGCGGGGTTTTGTTGTTCCTCCATGTCTTTTCTAGTCGTCTTCAGGAGTGTCTGGATTCTTGAAGTGCAAATGTGGACCAGCTTGCTTTCCTGATGCGTCTTCTGGTGGCTTTCTTGAGGGGGCGAGTGTGTCGGCGCAGTTCGTAATCCAGAGGTGGAGGTTGCGTGCTGTGGTGTTCGCGTCTGGCGTGGACGGTGGTGGGGTGCGGATGAGGGCCGAGGTGAGCTGGTCTTCGGTGACTTTGTTCCAGCTTCTGCGCCTGAGGCGGTGGACGTGCTTGTGTACGATAGTTTTTTTTGAAGGAGAAGTGTATGCAGTGGTGGTCTATCCAGAGCAGTTTTGTGGTGTGGCTGTAGGAGAAACTGTTTACTTCGGTGAAGACAGGGTAGAGTGTCTTCCCCCCCCCCCCCCCCCCCCCTGCTGAGTGCTTGGGGGCGGTGACTAGTTGTTTAAGTCCTATGTTGGCGAGGTTCTCTAGGAGGGAGGCGGTGTTTGAGTCCTCACAGTTGGCCAGGTGGAAGTTTAGGTTTCCGAGTAAGATGCAGTCTGTGGAGGCGAGGACATGGGGTGTGATGAGATTGGTGATGGTGTTGGTAAAGGGAGATGAAAGTTCTGCGGCGAGTCGTTTTGGAGATGGTCTGGATCTAGAAGTGGAGGTGCTCCATGAGTCTCTGTCGTCTGGGATGGTGATCATGTGGAGGGTGCTTTTGTAAACTGCGGTGATGCCTCCTCCTGGATGGATGGGGCTGTCCTTGCGCAAGAACTTGTATCCATCGGGGATGGTGGTGGCGATGTTGGGTGCAGAGTTGGCATTGGTCCAGGTTTCCGTGAGGAAGGAGACGTCGGGCGAGTAGTAGTTGAGGAGGTCCCAGATTTCTATGAGAACGTACTTTGAGGAGGATGCAGTTGAGTGGTTTGTGAGTGGCGATGTCCGGTAGGCTGGGAGATGCTGCTGGGTTATGGAGGTGGGTGAAGGTGCGGGGGCAGTGTAGACAGGAGAGAGGGCCTTGGGTGGTGTTCGGTGTCGATAGCTGTGAGAAAGTGGCTCTGTATATACTGTTCCTTAATAGGTACAGGGTGTACAGAGTCCAGACCCCAAGGGTTTAACAGAGGTTAAAGTTAGATATAACCTTACTCTCCAAAGTGGTAGCCTGGTCGAGCAGTAAGGCAGTATCAGAGGACATGTAAAGCATTTGTTGTACACACTCAGTCAGCAAATAGTTTCACACACTCAATAACTGAACTCTAGGCCAATGGTTTGTATATAAAAAAATATATGCTTGTTTTATTTTAGAACCAATACTTGGAATTAAAATATACTTTCTCGACAGGAGATGTCTCATAAAAATACTTTTGTATATGCAATTGACTTTTTAGTCAAGTTACAAATAGTTGCAGTAGGCAACTCTATTTCTACACACAATACATTGAGCTCAATGATAAATTCAGATTATATGCAACAGATTACTTTTTAGATTACTTTTGTAATTCCAGGCTTGGATCCTAGATCCAGTCCTGGGTCAGTTCTCAGAATCAGCTGTTGAATGTCGACTTTGGTACTGTAATGATTTTTAACTAATATTTAGCTATTTCAAAAGTGAGCACTTAAAAAATATTTCAGAGCAAACAATCAATGATTCCCTATGGAAGGAAATGTAGGTTACAGGTACAGTAGGTTATCGTTACTTTTGTAATCCAGTACTGGGTGTCTAGACTCAGTACTGGGACATTTATCCAAAACAGGTAAGTAATTACGTTTTCAGATGTTATACGATTTTTGAGGAATATTTAGAAATTGCAGAAATCAACACTTAGAAGAAATTTCACAGAAAAGCAGTCAATGGTTTCAAATGGAACAAAAATGAGTTAAAGGTAAGTATAGTTGTGGGTACTTTTCAGAGTCAGTGCTGGGCACCAAGATCCAGCACTGGGAGCTCACCTAAGAGCAGGTGAGTAAATTCGTTTGTCACTCGGCTGATTTTTGGTGATTATTTGAAGTTTTGAAAAGTCCACACTTAGAAGAATTTTCAAGCAAAAGCCAGTCAATGTTACCCTATGAGGAAAATGAAGTTAGCGGTTTAAGGGTAAGTACTCGACTGGCAGAGTTGAAGTTCTGGGCATAGACTCAGGGGTCCCCCAGTGTCAGGTAGGTACAGTTAGTTCACCCTCCGCGGTTTCAGGACGGCCGGGTGCAGAGAGAGTTAGGCCCCATGTTATCCTATGAGGGCTAGGGGGGCCTTGGTTGGTGGCTGTCTGGCAAGCCACGTGGCTGTGGGAGCTGGGCTCCTGGTCACTTACTCAGGGCAAGTGGGGAAGTAGGTTAGAGTAGAGTTTTCACTGCCAGGGCCACTCGGGCGGCTGGCTGCAGGGTGCTTTTGAGCCGTCGGGCGCTCAATTGATTTCTATTGGAAATCTCCGGTTTGGAAAAAGACTGCAGGCTCGGGGACGAGAACTCTTCGGGTGCCACCACCACTTCGAGGGGTAAGTTGGGTAGTTGAAGGATAGGTAGGGACCCCGGGATCGGGCACAGAGGGCCGTGGGGCGCCGGGTGCAGGGGTGCCTTTTGATGTCAGAAATCTTACCCTCTTGTTGATCGCGGTTGGGGTGGCACTCTGTTCTGGGGCTGCAAGCTTCTTCAGGATAGTCGAGTGGGGTCCTTGGGTGCCGGACTCGGGGTCACAGTCGCCGTGGGGTCGTCCTCGTGGGTTTAGTTCACTCCGGCACCGGCCAGGCTTGGCGGGTGCAGAGCGGGCTGGGATCGCGGTTCCGGGCTGCTGCCAGGGGTAAAAGGTAGGTTCTGAGTAGAGCCTCTACTCATGGGAGTCCCGGGAATCAGAGTTCAAAGGTAGCCAGGTCCTCCGGGGTTTCTGAGGTTGCTGGCCACAAGAGATGCCGCGCTGGAGCAGGAGCAGGTTCGAGGGTCGACAGGCCGGTAGGGCTGGGGCCAAAGCAGTTGGTGTCTTCCTCTTTTCAGCAGCTGCAGGACAGGTCTTTGTTCTTCTTGCTCTTCTTGTAGTTTCGAATCTGGGATCTGGGGAAGGAAGGTTCAGGGTGCCCCTAAATACTAGATTTAGGGGCGTTACAGGTAGGTGAAGGTCAGGGACCAATAGGTCCTTGTCCTGGGGTGGGTACACCCCCTATCCTGCCCCTCTCCTGTGGGAGGGGGGCAGTAGCCTAATCCTGATAGGGTAGGGCCTCCCATCTTCAAGATGGCGAGAGCCCGGAGATGTGCTTCATCTCGCCTCCCCCACCTGAGGGGTGGGGTGGGCAGGCTGGCACATCCCCTGTCCTTGTATGGGGTTTCCGGCCAAGCTTCCCGCCAGAGTGGGGGGTTGCAGTGGCCTGGGGAAACTCCTAGAGGCGGCAGGCCTTTGAATCTTCCCTTTGCTCATCCTGGGGGAGGAGATATATCACCTCACCCAGGATGTGCATTGTTGCAGGCCCGGGAGAGCAGGGGCTCTCCCGCCCAGGGGTCCAGCAATGTGTCTGCTGTGTGGCAGCCTGGGCAGCCTCAGAGCAGACGTGGATTGTAGGTTAATTGTAAGGGGGCATCTCTAAGATGCCCTCTGGGGTGCTTGGTACATTAAATCTCACACTGGCATCAGTGTGGGTTTAATGTGCTGAGAAGTTTGATACCAAACTTCCCAGTCTTTAGTGTTGCCATTATGGTGCTGTGGAGCTCGTGTTTGACGAGCTCTCAGCACCATGTACTCTTAAATGGCAGCACTGCACTAACAGTGCCCGGGAATGGACCTGGGTACTGTAGGGGCACAGGGCTCCTGTGCCCACACCATGGGCATAAGGCACCCAGCCAGAGGGGTGACTGACATATGCCTTGGCAGTGTGGGTGTTGGGCATGGCACACAGATGTGTGCCATGTCGACTCTTCATTTTGTCCTGCACCCAGACACTCAGCCTGCAAAGGCAGTGTGTGTGTGTAAGGGTACAGGGCCCCTAAGGGTGGCACCATGAGTGCTGCAGCCCTTAGGGGCCTTCCCTGGTCACAAGGCCCTGGGTACCTAGGGTACCATTTACTAGGGGCTGACATGTGGCCAGGGTTTGCCAATTTGGAGTTTGTGTGTTTTAAGGAAGGAACATAGGCCCTGGACACCTGATTGGCAGGAGTCCAGGGTACACTCAGTCAAAGTACATTCAGCAATTTAGCAAAAAGTGGGGGCATACCATGCAAGAAAGATGGCACTTTCTCACAATAGCTGGCAGTTGTTGTTGCGTCCGTGGTTGAGATCGTGGAGGGTGCTGGAGTTGTAGCAGAGGCGGGTCAGAGCACCAGCACCAATTCCTCCACCACCGAAAAGAGTTTTCTTTCTAGGAGGCTCTGGATGTACCAGTTACTACGAAACACCGCAAGAAGGCAGACCAGGCTCCCAATCCTACACCTCTTGCAGCACCCTCACCAGCTTCACCCTCTTTACCACATTCAGCAGTGGGCCTACTGGATATTTCAGTTCAGGGGTGACCACATTCTGATATAGCTGGCCGTGATGGGTTACAGGACACTTTTGGTGCACCACCACATATTGACCCCAGGATACCTATGATATTGATCACCTGGGGACACAGACCATGGTCTCTAACCCGCCCGACCTTCCCCTCCTGATCGCTCAACAACTTATCAGGAGTTTATAGGGAGAGCTTCTTCTTTCCAACAAGTGGATCTCTATAAAGAGGCCTCAGAAGATTTGCTGTTCGAAGACCCTTTCCTCCACTCAAAGGGCTGCACAATATCTCCCAGTGCTAAAGGGCATGCTTAGGCACACGGACGGTACAAAAGGGGGGGGGGGGGGGGTGGTGATGGACGGAGCATCAGAACCAATCAAACACTCACACCCAGTCAACAGATCTGGGTTTGATCCATCACCGTTCTTTAGCCCACTCTGCCACCCCAGTTCAGACATGGCCATATGCAAATCAGTCTGACCCTGTGCCTCATGGGAACAGTCCAGCCCGAACTGCCAAGCCATGCCTTCCCTGGACCGGAAACAAGCTTCCTAGGACCGGTTTCTGGCATTTCAGCCGTCTTCAGCCAGGCTTGCCTGAATCCAGTGGCAAAGTGAGCAAGGGACTCACGTCTGAGCATACCCTGCCAACTTATGGCGAACAAGGTGGTACAAAAGGGGGTGGTGATGGACGGAGCATCAGAACCAATCAAACACTCACACCCAGTCAACAGATCTGGGTTTGATCCATCACAGTTCTTTAGCCCACTCTGCCACCCCAGTTCAGGCACACGGACGACATCTTTAAAGACCCTATTAGTGCTACGGTTATAACACCCAGGGTGGACAAGAAGTATAAGGCCTCCCCCATCTGATCTCATTTACATCCGGTGCCAACTTCCACCAGACTCCTTAGTCATCACCACCGCTTGCAAGCGAGCAAACTCAGAAGCCAACGGAGATGGCCTGATTTAAATAAATAAATAAATAAAATAAAATAAAATAAAAAGCAAACGTGTAGATGTGGTGTGGAAAAGGGTTGCAGCACAACCGGCCAACGATTGGCGTATCGCCAACTCTATGGGCCACCTTGCTCGATATGATCATTCTCACTGGGATGAGATGGAGGTTCTGCTCCAAAACCTTCCCGATGAGCACAAGAAAACGGTGCTACGAACTTGTTTCTGAAGGCATGCTTATATCCAACACCTCCATCTGCTGTTTCTTGGACTCTGCTGACACTGCCGCTGGGGTTATTAATACTAGCATACCACTATGCAGGCATGCATGCCTCTACATTTCTGGTTTCAAACCACAAGTTCAACAGAATATGCTCAACATGCAATTGGACCAAGAAAATCTGTTTGGTCCTCAGGTGGACAAAACATTGGGGAAAAAATACAAAAAAAACACTGACTGCAAAAAAAAAACACTGACTGCAAAAGCAATGGGGGCTCTCCAAACACCTGCTCTCTGTTGCTCCTTTTACCGCCCCAACTACCGTGGAGGTTCCAAAGCAACCTCTTCTGACACCTCCATCTTGTACCAGTGCAATCTGGGTCAACCTACCTCTCCTTGTTCTTTCCGAGGGTCCTACAGAGGTAACGTTTCAAGAGGTAGAGGCAAAGGTGCTTCCCCACTGGGAACAACACCCCCCACCAAATAAGGATTTCCTCTCCTACATCCCGACACAACACCGGTCAGAGGTCTCTTAAACATTTACTACCCACTTGGCACTTATTCCATCAGACCATTGGGTGTTAGATATTATCCAACAAGGCTATTGCCTCGAGCTCATTACCACATCTCCCAACATTCCACCTTACAACCACATGCCTACAGTTCAGTTCAAACCACTTTATTCGGTTTTTAGCTATTAAAACCATAAAAGTTACCAATACATAAAATCCATTAAAAGTTTACACAATTCATAACATGGGGAACCATTCAAATTATACACAATTCATCACATAATAGTCCTGATTCAGGTAGAATCCTATAAAACTATAATAGGTGCACAATTTTTTCAGCCTTTTAATTGAAGCAAGTCTTAGCCTTTACAGCAGATTTCAGGAAACTGAGGACAAAAAAGATACAATCTTCGTGCAGCAATATTAAATAAATAAGCGCTGGGCGTACTTGCTTAAAATTCAACCTCTTTAAAATAGGAATAATGGAAAAGTTTTCCTGGGGACCTCCATAAAATTTACAGAACATCAAAAAATTTAGCAGATCCTGTGGAGACTCGTGGTCACAGCCACAGGGTGCTAACAGCTGTCCTCTACAGCTCCCCCCGTGGAAATGCCAACAAAAAATGAAAGAAGCCCAGACGAAATCTAGTCAATAAAAAACTTTCGTATGTGCTAAAAAAAAACCCATAAATATGGCTCGGTCGATGGAGTTGTTTTCAGCATTCTAAATTTCCTTACACTAGGTTTCCTCACTTCCAGGTATTCCCGCTCTTATCCTTCGATTGATAAACGTGGTTCTCAGCCACTCCACATCCTTTTTAATTAATGATTCCGGATTGTTGTACAAGTCTACACTTCCTAAGCGGCCAAAGCTACTCTTGATGTATCTGAGCCACGGTATGTGGTGGGCGTAATCCAAAGTCGTGCACTTTCAGTATTAACTGGTTCAATGACAGCCCTTCATTTAGCCAGATTTTCAACCAGAATATTAAAGGGCGCAGAGCCAACATATCACTCAAATAGGACATCCCCAGTTCTTCATGAGCCACCATATTAGATTGTCACTATGCTCACTAGCTGTTATGAAAAAACCTACAAATAGGTTTTGTAGAGGGGATGAAATTTGTATAAAGTCAATGTGAGCCCTCACCCCTCCTTTAAAGGATGGGATAATGACCTTGCTGCATGGGTCAGATAAAGACATGAGAGATATTAAATTATTTTTTTCAAGGATTTGATTTATGTCCACCTGTACAGCATGTTCAAAATGATCCCCCCCCCCACTCCCCACTCGTGCTCACCCCAGATCAGCCAAAACATGCCACTCTAGGGTCCCAACATGGGTGGATGTTAAGATCCCCCGCAATCTTAGTTTTGAAAGTCAACATTACAATGTTGCCTAACAAAGGATCCTAACTTGGTGGTGATACATATTCCCTAAATAAGGTTGATGTTGAATTATAAAAATTAATAAGCCCCATTTTATTTGACCCCTTGCCTAATACCAGGGATTGGATACATGGGCTAGCTGTAGCTAAGACGGATACCTTGCCTTCAACTGCCAGAGAGATGTAAATTACAAGGCCACCTTTTGGTCTTCCTACAGATGGAGTAGCTGGAATAAAGAAGGACTTATAACCTTCTAAAAGCAAACCACTATTGGTCAGCCATGTTTCCTGTAAACATATCACATGGAATTGTTTTATAAATACGATCCACAGCAGATCGGAAAACTTACTAGCTAAACCTGAAATATTCCAGTATATAAAGTTTCTACCACATTCACCCTGGGTCCCATAAATTTGCCCTATAGTTTCCTGCTGAACAGATGGTTTCAATATTTCCATAGGAAAGGATCGGCTAAGTCAATTGCACTCATCCATGGCAGCTAAAGATGCAAAACGTTTTGTCAGCTCCAGGAAAGGTGGACTTGCGGCCTGCCTACGTTGAGCCATCTGTTCCGAGTAGAGAGGATTAAAAGGCAATTTAGGGACTACATTCCTACTAGATGGATTTAATGGCGTACCTCTATTGAATGGGGCCCTAAATGCATTCATCATGTGAGGCCATGATGGATGACATATGGCCAAAAAGGCTAGGTTTTAAGTTTAAAGCCAAAACCCTTTCCGCAACGTGGGGTCTGTTGAAATTAATTATAACACTGTCGCCTTTACAGGTCTTAGGGGAGATACCTATCCATTTAACCCTTCATCATGTTGATTATCTTCTCTACTCTCATGCCTGTGGTCGTGTTACAGGAGAGCCAGTGTAGGACTTTATTCTTTAATTGGTAAAAATCCTCCCTGGTGCCTTGAGCGAGAGTTAGGACATTACCCAGAATCACAACATATGGGGTCGCTTCTGCTGGTAAATGAATGTCAAGTTCTTCGTGGAGCCCTCCCCCGTGTTTGCTCCCCAGATGAATAACGCTCCAAAAATGAAGGGTCCCGAGTAACAGTCCTATCCACAAATCTGTTTAGACCAGAGTTTGCCTCTGTTCGGGGGACGCAGGCCTGTCCCTCTTGTGGCTGTGCTCGATCCGTGATGTCACAGTGTGGAATTGTCTGTGCTGGGCGTTCCTTAACTGGGCAAATCGTTGATTGTCCTGTTTCCACGGTAGCAACTTCTCCACCTGGTGGTGAACTGCGTTTAAGGTCCAGAATGCCCTTTTCAATCTGAGTCAAACGTTGAGTTAACAAACCCAATTGGAGTTAACAAACCCAATTTGGAGTCTATCAGGGCTTTCAAAGATTCCTGAAAAGATTCTAATAAGGACGTTGAATCTGCCTTTTTCAATGCTTGTGCAATCAATGACTCTTGGGTAGACTGATAGGGTCTTAACTTTTTAACCTTACCCCCTAGGGTTTGGGTTTTTCTTTTTACACCTGATCCTTGGGTGACACTCGACAACTCCCAATCTCCCCCTTGTGCTAGATCTGGCAACAATTAATTTGTCTGAGCACTTGTCGGAGGTTACTGCCCCACACCCCTGACCTAAAGATCCTTTCTCAGCCCTAGAATTGGTAACCAAAATGGTAGGAGAAAGCGGTAACTGCTGTCTTTTACATGGCTATTTGATCCGTCGAGTTCTTGTACCAATTCCTGAACCCCGAGGTATGTAACAACTCATCCTTGCTAGCCGTAGATAAATTAATATCTTTAGAATTAGAGAGGGGACCGATAACGGGAGACCTAGAGAGGCGCCGAATCACCAACTCGATCTCCTTATCCAGTACTGATGCGGCCTGCTGCAGGAATGAATCCATAGTCACCACCGAGCCTGTGGTACCTACCATTGCCCTCCCGGGTGCAATGGTCACCTTGCACTTCCCCATATTATATCCAAGTCCACGTCCAGCACAGTGCTGAGCGGATGAATATATAACCCACAAGCAAGCAAAAGGCAGGGCAAATCAATATGTGAATAGAGGGTAGCAAATAGACAGATGTACAAGGAACCGTAACCTATAATTACAAGCTCTCAGACCAGTCGACAGATTACCGAAGGCTGTAATAATCGGTGAAGGATAAATTATCTCCTACCTGCTCTTCTACTTGTCCCGGATACTACAAAAGAGCCCTCAAGCTGGAGATCTTAAAATAAGGTGCACCCAAGAGGGTGGCCCCGGCCTGGCCTCAACCGGCCGCGCCCCCTTTTAAGCACCTCCTGACACGAGAGATACGTTTTGGCGCCTCCCTGGTGCTTGGGACACTGGTCTTTGAAGTCCCCTGATGGCGAGAGTCACTGGCGGCCCTTGCGGCAATTAATCACGGGCACATGCCATCACTGGGACATCAAACACTGCTCCAACATAAGGTTCAAGCTCCCCTACTTAAAGGAGCTATAGAGCCTGTCTCTATACGTCACTAGGGTTCAGGATTGTCTACTTCCTAATACCCTAAAATGACGACTCTTTACAGCCAGTTCTAGACCTCGGGCCCCTAAACCACTACATCCTGTCAGTGCACTTCCACATGGTGACCCTACTAGATGTAATCCCACTGTTATAACAAGGCGACTTTATGGCTACACTAGACCTAAAGGCCGCCTATTTTCACATACCAATACACCCAGTACATCGCAGATATCTTGGGTTTGTTGTGGGCGGCAAATATTATCAGTTCAAAGTCCTCCCTTTCGGGGTGATTACTGCACCTCTGGTATTCACCAAGTGCTTTGCAGTGGTAGCTGCACACCGACGCAGACAAAGTCCACATATTTCCATACCTGGACTATTGCCAAATCCAACTCTCACCAGCAGTGTCAACACCGCACTCGGGTCGCAATAGATCCGTTCCATCACTTAGGGTTCACCATCAATTTTGCCAATTCTCACCTACAACCCCTAAAGATTCAACCTTATTTAGGGGCCATTCTAAACTCACAAGTAGGCCTAGTCCAATACTGCAAGAATGAAGTCTTTTCAAGCATTAATACCCCAATTTCAAACAAATCACCAACTCTCATTCAGAATAGTCATGCGTCTGTTAGGTATGATGATCTCCTGCATTGCCATAGTACCTCATGCACGACTACACATGCTTCCTATCTCACAATGACAGCAGAGACTTTTTGTTTTGGATTTAAGCAATGATTACGACTGGGACGCCAATACCTTTGACATTTTTGCCGTGAGAAAGCCCTAGGTGTGCCAGGCACTTGGGGCGAAACCTGTCAACTGTTTTTCATGTTACATCAGGTTCTAAATACCATTTGAAGGTAGGAAGAATGCCTTAGACATTTTTTTTAACATTTATTCCTAAAAAAAATCATTCTCTTCTTAGGTGTGAGAAACTGCCCTCTTTCTGCATGGTTGCCCCCACTTTTTGCTGAATTGCTGATGTGCTTTGACTGAGTGTGCCCTAGGCTCCTGCTAATCGGGCACCCAGGGCTTATGTTCTTTCCCTAAAACTGCATTCAAGCCTAAACCCAATTGGCATCTCTGGCCACAGGTCAGCCCCTGGGAAATGGTACCACAGGTACCCAGGGCACTGTCACCAGAGAAGGCCTCTTAGGGCTGCTGCACCTATTGTGCCACCCTTAGAGGTTCTGTACCCTGACACTTGCACACTGCCTTTGCAGGCTGCGTGTCCTGGTGCAGAACAAAGTGAAGGGTCAACATGGCACACATCCCTGTGTGCCATGCCTACAACATACTGCCCTGGCATAGATCAGTCACCCCTCTAGCTGGGTGCACTATACCAGTGGTGAGGGTACAGGAGCATGAGCCCTGTACCCCTACAGTGTATAAGTCCATTCTTAGACATTGTAAGTGCAGTGCTGCCATTAAGAGTATATGGTTCTGGGAGTTTGTCATTACGAACACCACAGTCCCATAATGGCTACACTGAAAACTGAAGTTTGGTATCAAACTTCTCAGCACATTAAACTCTCACTGATGCCAGTGTGGGATTTAATGAAAAATGCACACAGAGGGCATCTTAGAGATGCCCCTTGAGAACAAACCTACCACAAGTGTCCAGGCTAAGTGGCTGCTTTCAGCTGCCACCACTAGACATGTTTTTGGACCCCTGGGTCGAGAACCTGCTGCTCTTGGGGGGGTCTGAAACAATGCATATCCTGGGACGAGGTGCCAAGCCTCCTGCCCCAGGATGGGCAGGGTCCACGAAGGGGAAACTTCAAAGGCTTGCCGCCTTTGTGAGCTTCTCCAGGCCACTGGCTGATTTCACCAACTGTTCCCCACTTTGGGCGGGAGAACCGGCGTGAAAAACAAGTGAGGAAGAGAGGTGTGCCCACCTCTGCCAACTCCACCCCTCAGGTTGGGGAGGCGAGGTGAAGCACAACTCTCAGTCCCCGCCATCTTGCAGATGGGGGGACTCGGCCAACCAGGGAAAGGCTTATGCACCCCGCCCACTGGAGGGTGGTATAATAGGGGGTGTACCCATTGGTCCCAACCTTTTACCTACCTGTAAAGCCCCTGCAAAGTCCCTAAATCTAGTATTTAGGGACACCCCTGACCCTTGCTTCATCAGACCAGAAGAAACTACAAGAAAAGAAGGACCGAACATCTGTGCTGAAGCTAACAAGAGGAAGACTCCCACTGACGTGGACCCAGTCCTTTCCGGCCTGTCTCCACCTCGAACCTGCTCCTCCAAAATCCTGTTGTGTCCTGCAACCAGCAACCTCGAAAACCCCGGAGGACCGGCCTGCTTTTAACTACAAAGACTGTGTCTCCCGTGAACACCAGATTTGTTCAACCCCAACCTCTGGCTCCAGCCGGACACCGCGAATCCGCTCCATTCTGCGCCTGCTGTCCACGGCCCGAGCTTGAGTGGGCAAACACCACGAGGAGACCCCCCCAGCTATCCAGACCCGAGATTCGGCACCCCTGACCTGCCTCAAGCCTCCAGCTGATGCCTGCAGCCTAAATCTGGGAGGTTTCCCCCCCCCCCCCCCCCAACCGCGACCTGGAGCTGGTAAGAAGATCCGACCCTGCACCCGACGCCCCACGGCCTTGGGTGGCCAAACCGGTGCCTAACCAACCCCCAACAAATCTCTCGAAGTGGTGGTCATACCCAGAAGACCTTCGTCCCCAAGCCTGCAGTGCCTTTGCAAACCGAAGGTTCCCCACTGCAAACAGTGCACCCGCCGTTAAAATAGCACCCTGCACCCGACCGCCTTAGTGCCGCTGAGGGTGCACCTTTGGTGCTACTTTGTTTCCCCATTTGCCCTGAGCTAAAGTCCAGGAGCTTTGCTCCAACGACCAATTGACCTGCTCGTCCGCAGCCACCAACCGGAGATCCCCTATCCCCCGTTGGATAACATTGGGCCTCAGCACTTGAACCTGGCGGCCCAAGTGCCGATGAGGGTGTAACAAGAGTGCATCCCTGACCCTGGGGGACCCCCTGAGTTACCGCCAGAACCTCAACTCCCACTACCAGATACTTACCTTAAAACCGATAACACTATTTTCCTCCATAAGCTAACTATGACTTTTTCTTGGAAAAGTTTTGAAGTGTAGAGTTTGAAATCTTAAAGAAATTCTTTAAAATTGTACTATTTAACAAAAACTATTTTACTTGCCTGTTTGCAGGAAATGTCCCAGAGTAGTATCCAGGTATACTACTCTGAGTAAGAAAAGTAATCTAAAAAGTAACTTACCTGGTATTTTATTGAAAAGCCAGTTCAAGTCTATGTGCTGGATTTACAAAGCATTGCATTTCTCTGAAACAATACTGTCAAAACAAAGTGCATATACAATTACCAATCCAAACTGTATTACAACTGTGTATTTACTGCAAAGTACTTATCACTTACCTGGCCCAGGCTTGCTTGGTTCTAGAAAATAAAATAACTACAAATATTTGTATTAAAAAACAATTGGTCTGAAGTCCAGTCTTTGAGTGTGTGAAATCATTTGCTGATTGAGTGTGTGCAACAAATGCTTAACACTGTCCTCTGATACCGCCTTAATACTCAACCACACTACCCCAAATGGAGAGTAAGGTTCTATCTACTTTAACCTCTGCCTAGTCTCCCCAGTCCAGGTTTTCGCACAGACTGAAGCAGCAGCATCAGAGTAGGAGAGAACCGGAGCCGGAGCAGGAGGGCGTCTTAACACTCCCGAACAGCCGCTGCCGCCGCTGAAATACGATTTACATGCGGCACCAGCTCTGATGATCGCCGCTAACCCCCTCCAAACAGTGAATACCAAAACAGCACAACGGACTTGCTAACGGACCGCGGAGGGTGTGCCGCCACATCAGATGCCGGATCGTTTGAACGCTGGAAAGCTTGTTGAGCGTTCGTTCACCCAGCGCCTCCCAGCGCCTCCAGTCCAGTCCCCAGCCATCAGCTTCCTGCCGCGGCCGCACATGTGGCCTTCCACTGCCTCCATCATTTAGTGCTGATCTCCCTCGACCCCCCCCCCCCCCCCCCCCCTGTTCAGTGGGAGTGGGGTCGAGAGGGGTGGTGCGGGCTGCATGAAAATAGGCAGGCTGGTGACCAAGTTGAGAACAAGCCAAGTGGGAGCCAGGTGAAGCAGGCCACTTAGCACTCCGCTCAGCTCACCTTGGCCCCGGAAGCTTCATCACCCGGAAGCTTCATCACCACCAACTTCCACCCACTCACCCAGCAGCAGTGCCACAGAGGTACTCACCTCGTATCTTACATCCTACAGCTTATATTGGTGCAGCAGTCAGGGAGAGCTGCAGGGAGAGTTGCAATAAAGACGCACCAGTAACCAGGCCGCAGTGATTCAACATCACCTATTCACGGCCTCAGCCAACACTCTTGCAGCACTACCACCAGCAGCAGGCGATAGCGGTAAGCGGCATAGGAAGGGAATGGAGGGTTGTTCCTGGGGAGTTGGGGGAACCTGTGAGCACTGCTGCCTTTAGAAGGCTGAGGCTGAGTGCGTGCCCAGGCAGGGTGGCAGAAGCAGCCGAGCTAGGTCAGGGTGCGGCTTGTTGCCTCGCCGTGTGTTCCCTGCTCGACAGCGTCACACAAGTACAAACAAAATACCAAAGGACCAACATCTCCCCAGGGCGCCTCACCCAATCTACTACAAAATCACGGAGCCGCACTTTCTCCCATTTACTCAATCTTCGGCTGCATGAATCCAACTGGTAAATTTACCTTTTTAAAGGACCCAACCGCAGGCATTTACTCAACGCCGGAAAAGGTAAATGGCCTCTTAAAACCACTGACGCCACGCCACACAAATTAGCTTCCATCCAAAAGGAGGACAAAAAAGTTCATGCGTCACACAAGATGACGGCCACACACACGAACGTTGACCCGCACATCACAGGGAATAAAGGAGCTCCTCAAGGGATTGAGCGTACTATACAAGAGTTCAAAAAACGGTACTGTCGGAGCAACAATACTCAAGTCATCTAAGCACAAATACATACAAACACAGAAGTGCACGCCAAGGAGGAAGCCTCAGCTCCGACTAAGAACAGCCGACACCCCGGGGATCGCGAGGGTAGGCCAAACCGAAATAACATTTTCCCAGAGCAGTTCGAATCAATTGGTGCAAGAGCATCTTTACCTGCACACTAAACAGGATTCAATGCCAAACATCTCAGTTTTCAGTGTAGCCATTGAGGTGCTGTGGAGTTCGTAATGACAAACTCCAAGCACCATATACTCTTAATGGCAGCACTGCACTTACAATGTCTAAGAAGTGACTTAGACACTGTAGGGGTACAGGGCTCATGCACCAGTACCCTCACCACTGGTATAGTGCACCCAGCTAGAGGGGTGACTGATCTATGCCAGGGCAGTGGGTTGTAGGCATGGTGTGAGAAAGTGGCTCTGTATATACTGTTCCCAAATAGGTACAGGGTGTACAGAGTCCACAGTCCTCAGAGGTTTGGCAGAGGCTAAAGTTAGATATAACCTTACTCTCTAAAGCGGTAGCTTGGTCGAGCAGTAAAGCAGTATCAGAGGACAGTGTAAAGCATTTGTTGCACACACTCAGCCAGCAAATGGTCTCACACACTCAATAACTGAACTCTAGGCCAATGGTTTATATATAAAAAATAAATGCTTGTTTTATTTTAGAACCAACAATAGGTATTAAAATATACTTTCTCAGATAGAGATGCTTTATATAAATACTTTTGCAATTTGCAATTGACTTTTGTAGAAAGTTACAAGTGGTTCCAATAGGCAACACCATTCTAAACACAATAATGCATTGAGTTCAATGGAAGTTTCAAGTTATTTGCCACAGATTACTTTTAGGATTACTTTTGGAATTCCAGGACTGGATCCTAGATTCAGTCCTGGGTCAATACTTGGAATCAAGTGATAAAAGTCGACTTAATTACTGTGATGATTTTTAGACAATATTTTGCTATTTTAAAAGTTGACACTTAGAAAATATTTCATAGAAAACAGTCAATGATTCCCTATGGCAGAAAATTCAAGTTGCATGTATAGTATGTTCTCGTTACTTTTGTAATCCAGTACTGGGTGCCTAGACTCAGTACTGGGACCTTTATCCAAAACAGGTAAGTAATTAAGTTTTCAGAAATTATACGATTTTTAATTTCTTTTTATTAACAGTAGGAATCAACAACACAAGGCATAGTACATTATTATTATAGTGTCTTATCTTTACATGGTTCTCAGACCGTTATAAGTACACAATACGCAGGTAGATGGTGAATCGTGTCATGTCTGCAACATTTCATCTTGAGCTGGGGGTCAATGGCGGGGTAGAGATGTTTCCCCTATAAGCATTCCAGTCTTTCCATATGTGGGACCACTTTTTGGGACATCCCCTGGCTACATAGACATACTTCTCCCGAAACATGCACCAGTCCATGTCTTTCTCCCATGCCCTCACATTCGGTGCGTGCGACGCCCCCCACTTCTGGGCTATGTTTCTTTTGGCTATCATTAGTCCCAGTGTGACCCAGGTCATGCTTGTGCTAGTTAGGTCCGTTGGTTCCCGCACATTTAGGAGATATCTCTTAGCCTCCAGTGGGAGTGTATGGTTTTACACTTCACTCAGTATCTCATGTATTTTCTTCCAGTACCTCTGGATATGCGGGCACTCCCACAATATATGGAGGAAGGTACCTTCATTCCCTCAGTCCCGCCTACACTTACCATCAGGTGCTCTCCCCATTAGTACCATCCCTGGCCCCGTGATATAGATTTGGTGCAAAATTTTGAGTTGTACTAATCTCAGCTTTGCTGCGATGGCTCTCTCGTGGCGAGGATACCGCCGCCACCCAATCTTCCTCGTCCAGTATCATGCCATCCCTTTCCCACTTCTCCCTCAATCTCACCAGGGGGTCTCACGTGTGGTTCACTAACTTTTTATATGTGAGTGAGATGGCCTTCGTTGGTAAGTATCCATCGAGGAGTCGGTCTTCAAGGGGTGCAGCGTCAGAAGGGGTCTCTCCCTTTCGAAAACGGGAGCATAGGGCATGGCGGATTTGCATGTATCTGAAATACTCTGCAGGGGCAAGTTCATATTCTTGTTGCAGGGTGGAGAACAACTTAACCTCGCCCTTTACCCATAGGTCGCCTACTTTCGATATGCCAATGAGGTCCCATTTGTCAAACCCTTTCGTAGACCAGATGTCCCTGCCCTCCAGACCTGCACCGATTGTTTTGTTGGTCCTGTGAGCTGGCGTCTCCCAGCGTTCGAGTAGAGCGCTCGGTTATAGTCCCCTCCCCCCCCCCCACCCCCCCCCCCCCCCCCCCCCCCCGGGCAGCATCCAGCGGTCCATTGCATAGCCTGGATCTTCAGCCTGCCTATATGTACCTTGGTTGATTGCTGCCAGATGCGCTGCCCAATAGTATTTTTTGATGTCTGGGAGGGCGATCCCGCCGTCATACCAGGAGAGGTTGAGTTTGGATAGTGCTATGCGTGGCTTCCCATTCCATAGCAGGCGGCGTTGTAGGGTCTCAATCTCCTTGAAATAACTGGCCGGAACCAGATCCTGCGAATTCTGCAGGACGTATAAGAATCGGGGCAAGGACATCATTTTGAACAAGGAGGCTCTACCTAGCAGCGAAAGTGTTAGTGCCATCCAGCGTTCGGAGTCTCTTTTGAGTCTCTGCAAGGGAGGGACCAGGTTTTGTGCAAATCTATCTGCAGGGTTGGCGGTTATATAAATGCCAAGGTATTTGAAGCCCTGTGAGGTGATCTGTATCGGGCAATCTCTGGGGAGTCCCGTAAGAGGTCCCCTGAGGACGTACAGCACGGATTTATACCAGTTTATGGTATATCCTGAGTATCTACCAAAGATGGCGAAGATGTCGAGCACTGCTGTTAGCGAGACCTTTTTGGAAGTTAGGAATAGTAGTATGTCATCTGCATACAGTGAGATGCAGTCCTCCCAGGATTCCGCCCACCTAAATCCACGGATCATCGGATCTCTCCGTATCCACGACGCCAGAGGCTCCAGGGCCAGGGTGAACAGGAGGGGGGAGAGTGGGCACCCCTGCCTTGTACCTCTGCCTAGCTCAAACACGTCTGATTTTTTTATTGTTGACCACTATCTGGGCTAGTGGCCTTGAGTAAAGGAGTTGCACCCACCTGATGAATTAGGACCCAAAGCCCATTTTCTCAAGTACCGCAAATAAATATTTCCATTCGACCATATCGAACGCCATTGAGGCGTCCAAGGATACCAGCACTGCCTCCTCCTGTATAGTGGATGCCCTCCCCATGACTCCGTGCACCCTGCGTAGGTTCAGCGCCGTGTTGCGCTGAGGCATGAAGCCAGATTGGTCCGGATGTACGAAAATATTAATGACTTTAATTAGTCGGTTAGCAAGGAGTTTGGCTAAAATCTTTGGTTCGGCGTTCAGTAGAGAGATCGGCCTATAGGAGGAACAATCTGTCCGGCTTTTGCCTTCCTTGTGGATCATTACTAGGGTGGCCAGTCTTTGGTCCTGGGGAAGCTCCCCGACCTCCCTGCTCTCCCTGAACATGTTGCATAAGCGAGGGGCGATGATATCTGCCCCAAGTTTATAGAGTTCTATCGGCAGCCCGTTGGGCCCCGATGCCTTCCCCGAGTTATGTCCCCTGATTGCCAGTGCCACTTCCTCTGGTGCGAGTGCCCCCTCAAGATATTCAAGCTCTGACTCTGCGCGTTTAGGAAGCGTTATGTCTCTCAAGAGGTCGATAGAGCCCTGTGTCGTGTAAGGGTTCTGGGAGGTATAGACCTGTTGGAAGTGAAGGGCAAATGCGTTAGCTATAGCCTGGAGGTCTGTGATTGTGGTGCATCTTTGTCGATTAGTTCCGGAACCAGTCTACTTGCCAGTTTTTTTTTTTTTTTGTCTAGCCATGCGATTGACTTCCCTGCTTTATCTCCCTGGTCATAGATCCTGCCCAATGTGTCCCTTCCCAGTTCTTTGGCCCTATTTGTCACTAGGGCCTTATAGTTATCTTGTTTTAAGTGTAAAGTATGCAGGGTGTCTGGATTAGGCCGCTCCGCCAGTTCTTCTTCTAGACGGAAGATTTCCTTCTCCAATGCTTCCTCCTCCCTGACCTTTTCTTTCTTGACCCCCGCTATTTGGGAGAGGGCCTGTCCCCTAACCACTGTCTTGAACGCTTCCCACAGTGTCTGGTGTGAGCTCACCGATCCTTCATTTTCTAGAAAGTAATGCTCCATTGCAGTGTGAACTGCTTTGTGGACTACTGGGTTGCGAAGATTCTTCCCACTCTATAATGGCCTACCACTAGATGCATCCACAGCGGGGAATGATCCGATATGCCTCTCGCCATGTGCCTGACCTCCTGTACGTGTTGTAGCTGGTCAGGGGGGGACCAATAAATAGTTTATTCTGGATTGCGTGTTATGGGCACCGGAGTGGTAAGTGTACTGGGTGGAGCTTGGGTGAAGCGAGTGCCATGCATCCTGTAACCCCAGGGCCCCCAGGAAATTCGGCAACCAGCTGTTGGAGGGGCGAAGTTGTCTTGGTGGGTTTCTGTCGTTTGTGCCATCTGCCACAGCATTCAGGTCCCCACCCAATATTAGGAGTCCCTCTGGGACCGTCATCAAGATGGCTCCTAGATCCTTAAAGGCTGGCTCCTGGAGGGCCGGCGGCACATAGACCGACAGGAGTGTCAGCACCCTGCCCTCCCATTGGCCAGTGACGCCAGCGTATCTCCCCCTGGTGTCCACCCATGTAGATTTGATCGTGAGGGGAAAGGAGTTCCTCTGTAGTATGCCTGTTCCCCTCGATCCCGAAGTGAAGCCAGAATATGCTGCCAGATTGTACCCCCACTTATTAAAGGCTTTACAGGAATTACCCACCAGGTGTGTCTCCTGTAGGAGTATCACGTCGGGGGCATGCCTCTTAATATATTGTAGCACCACCGTTCTCTCGACTTTGTCCCCTAGGCCATTCACATTCCAGCTCATCAATCTGAACCCTTTATCCCATTGCATGTTTACTGACATTCACGCCTCACCTAAGTGTTTAAGCCGCCGAGTTGTGATGCCTTAATGATTCCTTAAAAACAAAGAACCGAACATAAACCCCACCCAACAACCCTCCTCCCTGCTCCCCTGCACTCTGGGCTCGAAACTGCCCCTAATTACAACTATGCAGAGTGCCTGTCGCCCGTTAACCTAGTCTAAATCCTGAGTACCACATAACTGGGAGGCGATCCGAACCAGGGACTTGGCCAGCAACTCGAGGGCCTTGACCCACCCGATTTCTCCATTCGTCCAACCAAGTAGCAGCGTCCTCCGGTGTCTCGAAAAACCTGGTCTTACCTCCGGCCTCCACTTGGAGCTGTGCCGGAAACAGCACGGGGTATTTGAGGCCTTTGTTTCTCAGACGTTGTTTAACTCCCAGGAAAGATCTATGCTGTTTTTGAACCGCTTGGGTAAAATCAGGAAAGAAGCTGATTTCCAAATTTTCAAGTCTTATTGGAGGCGCTACTCTGGCCGTATGTAATATGAGGTCTCTGTCCCTATAGTTTAGGAGTCTAGCTAATATGTGGCGAGGGCCCCCCCCACCCCCCCCCCCCCCCCTCCGGCACCCGATGAGCCCTCTCGACGACGAAGATGTTGGACAAGCCTTTGGGTTGGAGGTGGTTGGTGATCAGACTCTCGACAAACAGGTCTGTAGCTTGTCCCTCCGCCCTTTCAGGAACACCAAGGATGCACACGTTGTTGCGCCTCGTACGGCCCTCATGGTCGTCCAGCTTTCCTTCGGCATACTTCCTAAATGCTTGTAATTCACGTATTTCCGCCTGGAGCGGGTTGGCGTCGTCTACGAGACTCGCTGTGGTGATCTCCAACTGCGTGACTTTCTCCCTGTTCGTGGCCAAGTCTGCCCTGATAAGCATGACTTCTGAGGAGAGTGCGTCCATTCTTTGCTCCAGCGATGTTCTGATCCCTCCTATGGCGTCCAGCACGTCCTTCAAGGTGTGCTCCGTGGCTCCTGTCTCCGGGACCTCCCCCACTTTAAGCGGAGGCTGCGCTGTCATGGCCGGTTTGGGGAACGTGCATTTGTCCAATTTATTGGTCTGAGTAGACTTTGGACCCCTTGAGCCGGACATTGCCTTTGATGAGTCGCCACCCCAGAGCATAGGGGAGGTGCGTTTCGAGGCCCCCGGCGTCTACAGGCCTGCTCCCCCGACTCTGTGTAAGTCTCTAAAGCCCCCTTCAGCTGCCTCCCGATGTCTCGCGTTCAGTGTTCACCCCGCGGGTCCCGGGGGGCGCTCGGGCGCAGCGCAGTGATTTGCGTGGTTGTCTGTTTATGGCCAATCGGTGAGTTTCGGCCTATGACGTGGCCACCACAGCGACGGGCCTCCGCCTCCGTCTGTAATGCAGGTCAAAGAAATTCGGCCGCACCCGTGGGGGGGTGGGGGGGAAGGAGGTGGAGGAGGTCGCCCCTCCTGCACACCGAAGGGGTCAAGTTGCTGACCGGATCGTCCTTTCTATCACCCCCGGTCTTTGACGCTGCTGCCCCTCCAGGGGGTCCGCCACCATCACTGGAGACCTTTGCTGCTATCCAAACGGAACGATCTTTGAGGGATCCCCTGGGGCGCGCACCGCTAACCTGTGTCCTTCTTCACCTCTCTGCTGTCCATATGTTGCGCCGGCAGGGCCCTCCGAAATGTATCATACGCCTGCCGCCTGTTCCACGCTGTCTCTCGATCAGTGTTCACCCCCCCCGGGACTGGGGTGCGCCCGGGAGCAGCGCTGCAGTTTGCGCGATAGTCTGGTTGTGGGCAGGCGCGTCCTCCTGCCTCCCTCTGCTGTCCGTGCGCGGCGCCGGCCGGGCCCACCATGATGCGTGTTGTTTGCTGCCGTCCCCGGGTACCCCACCACTTCGGGCGGGCCTCGATGCTATCGCCACCGCTCCCCGCAGCAAATGCGGCTCACCTCCTCTGCGCAACGTGGTCCAGGCGAGGCCCGTCCTGTTGTGCCATGTTATTTTCCCCGGGGGGGCCTCTGCAGACGTTTGATGGAGGGGGTTGGGGGGGGCCCGGCAGGCCCAGCTGGCCGCCCCCTGGGTCCCAGATCTGGTCTCCGGGCACCCCCCGGGAGTCACCGCAATCCAAGGCTGCCCAATGGAGTCGCCGCCCGGGGCACTCGTACACTGTAGGTCCTGGTTCTTTCACTTCCGTAGGCCGTCGCTCGGGCACGCTCACATCTCCGGCCCCGCGGGTCGGAATCCGCCGGCTGAGGGCTTGTTCTGCTGCTCAGGACCTCCGGTGACTGTTTCTGGCACCAGGTTGCGGATTCGTGAGGCGGATTGATGCATTGGGGGAAGGAGAGTCAGCAAGAGTCTTTAACTCGCGGACATTTTGCTCGCCGCTAGGCCACGCCCCCAATTATACGATTTTTAAAGAATATTTAAAGATTGCAGAAATTGACACTTAGAAGAAATTTCAAAGAAAAACAGTCAATGATTTCCTATGGGAGAAAATTGGGTTACTGGTAAGTACAGTTGTAAGTATTTTTCAGTGTCAGTGCTGGGCACCAAGATCCAGCACTGGGAGCTCACCTAAGAGCAGGTGAGATTTTTCGTTTTCGTTACTTGGCTGATTTTTGGTGAAGATTTTAAGTTTTGAAAAGTCCACACTTAAAAGAAATTTCAGGAAAAGCCAGTCAATGTTACCCTATGGAGAAAATTGAGTTATTGGTTTAAAGGGAAGTACTCGACTGGCAGAGTTAAGGTTCTGGGCATAGACTCAGGGGTCGCTCAGGGTCAGGTAGGTACAGTTGGTTCACCCTAAGCGGCACAAGGGCGGCCGGGTGCAGAGAGAGTTAGGCCCAATGTTATCCTATGAGAGGTAGGGGGGCCTTGGTTGGTGGCTGCTAACTAGCAGACCACACGGCTGTGGGAGCTGGGCTCCTGGTCACTTACTCAGGACAAGTGGGGAAGTAGATGGGTGTAGAGGTTGCACTGCCGGGGCCACTCGGGCAGCTGGGTGCAGGGTGCTTTTGAGCCTTCGGGCGCTCAATTGATTTCAATGGGAAATCTCCGGTTTAGAAAAAGATTGCAAGCTCGGGGACGAGGATTCTTCAGGTGCCACCACCACTTCGAGAGGTAATTTGGGTAGTTGGAGGATAGGTAGGTACCCCGGGATTGGGCACAGGGGACCGCGGGGCGCCGGGTGCAGAGGTACCTTTTGGTGTCGGGAAATCTTACCCTCTGTTGATCGCGTTGGGGGAGGGGGGGGTGCACCTGGTTCTGAGGCTGCAGGCTTCTTCAAGAGTGTCGAGGGAGGTCCTTGGGTGCCGGACTCGGGGTCACAGTCGCCGTGGGGTCGTCCTCATGGTCTTTGTTCACTCCCCCCACAGGCCAGGCTTGGCGAGTGCAGTGTGTGCTGGGTTCGCGGTTCCGGGCTGCTGCCAGGGATTAGAAGTAGATTTTGAGTAGAGCCTCTACTCATGGGAGTCCCAGGGGGCTTAGAGTAAAAAGTTAGCCAGGTCCTCCGGGGTTTGTGAGGTTGCTGGCCACAAGAGATGCCGGGTTGGAGCAGGAGCAGGTTCGAGGGTCGACAGGCCGGTGGGGCTGGGGCCAAAGCAGTTGGTGACTTCCTCTTCTTAGCAGCTGCAGGGCAGGTCTTCTTTCTTCTAGCTCTTCTTCGGATTTCGGAATCTGGAATCTGGGGAAGGAAGGTTCAGGGTGCCCCTAAATACTAGATTTAAGGGCGTTACAGGTAGGTGAAGGGCAGGCACCAATGGGTCCCTGTCCTGGGGTGGGTACACCCCCTATCCTGCCTCTCTCCTGTGGGAGGGGGGCAGTAGCCTAGTCCTAATTGGGCCGGGCTTCCCATCTGGCAAAAGAGTGGGGGGGGGGGGGGAGTTACTGCAGCAGAAACCCACTTTCCTGCAACAACTATTTGTTGCTTTCTCACCACCTCATATAGTAAAGCCTATATCCAAAGTTAAGTGCATTCAAATATGTGATGCTAAAGCCAAAATAACTCTACCTACCCCTCCTAGAGCACGTTCTACTTGTAAGAAAGGAGCATCTATGTCTATCCTAGGTAACATTCCAATAGCTGAAATACGTTTAACCCTTTCGCTGCGGCGGGAATTCCGCCGCAGCGCTGGGGGGTGCGGGGGGCAGCGCGGTGGCGCTGTGCTCATGACGGAGCCGCTCCGTCATGAGCCACGGTTGAGCTGTGCTCATGACGGAACGGTTCCGTCATGACTCCGCCCATTTGCGTTGTCCCCCCGCACAGGCGGGGAAACAGCGCCGCGTAGGCGGAGCTGCCGCCAACGGCCGTGACATGACGGAACCGTTCCGTCATGAGCACACGGCAACCGTGGCTTATGACGGAGCGGCTCCGTCATGAGCGGGGAAGGGGTTAAAGCAGCTACATGGTCTACAACACACACTTTCACTAAACATTATCTTGTGGATGTTGTAGCACTCCAAGCTAATGTAGGTAAACTTTTTCAAACTACTGCAGTACCCACAGGTTAGCCACCTCTTCTGAGGAGGACTGCTTTACGGTCTATGCAAAGCATGTGTATCTACACCCACACATGCCCCGAATGGAATGTGATAATTAACCTGTAAGCATTTGTTCGTGGCATGTAATGTTGTAGATTCACGTGTCCACCCTCCTACCCGGACACCTGTGGCAGTTGTGATTTCTTTTCTCTATTTACGTGTATGGACATCTTTACTTACCACTTACTTCCTTACTTCATTCTAACCCACCTGCGGTAAAACAATCTAACAGTGGATCGATGCCCATGCTCATTATCACCAGGAGGAGGAGTCACTTTACCTCATGACTCGAAGAAAACCAACTTGCACACATCAGGATCCAATACTAGATGGCAGGAGTATACAAAGCATATGAATCTACAGCACTGCATGCAACGAACAGATGCTTACAGGGTAAGTAACATATTCCTTATTTACAAATAATGGCCAAACTATTGAAACGATGTAAGCCAATTTGGAAAAGTTTGCAGTTGAGTGTGACCCTTTTCTGTGCACAGTATATTTTGTGACATTTTGTAGAGCTATTTTTGGACTAGTTCTGAGCAAATAAAAAATTTTGGGAGATTTTGTGTACGTTCTTTATTTTTGGCATCCCGGTCCCGTATAGCTATTGAACTCCCTGAGCAATTTGCATTCATATTTCAGGAATTGAACAAATGTTAATACCGTCTAAAATGTTTTATGCCTATTCTCTGACCTTACATGCTTTTATGAAGAGATTAACCAGTCACTGGCTATTTCATCATTGTATTTTTAAGGCTACTGCTCACAATTTAAAGAATGCTTGCTCTGAAAGGATGACTTCTATAACTATATATATGCTTCACTAAAAAAAATTACAAATCCTTCAATCTTGTTTCAATTGCAGAATTTTGATCAAAACAAACTCGAGGAGGAAATGCGAAAACGGAAGGAGAGGGTAGAAAAATGGCGAGAAGACCAGCGAAAGAGGGCTATTGATAATATAGGAGAACTGAAAAGAGAAATTGAAGAGATGAAACAGGGAAAGAAATGGAGTTTAGAAGACGATGATGGTAGCATAATTCTTCTTGCAGTTTTACAGTTATTCAGTATCCATTCAACATTAATTTAACAAAATGCTGTGACATCTATGCAGCTTTAGCAGCTGTTCCTGAAACTTTGTTAAATATGTGTTCGAGGCATATGAGCTGCAGATTGTACACTTAGCATAGATCGCCATCTGGTGTTGGGCCCGGATGTTTGCAGTTTGTTTTTCTTCTTGGACAGTCTTTGGAAGTCACGAGTTTGGTGACTCCTCCTTCGGTCCGTACTGCGCATGGGCTTCGGCTCCATCCTCAGATTGTTTTTTTCCGCCATCGGGCTCGGATGTGATACTTCGTGCTCCGGCTTCGAACTTCTACGGTTCCAGCCTCGACGGAACATCCTCGTTTCTTCGAGTATCTTCATCTCTCGAAGCGGCACTTTTCTCCATCCCGTACATCGGCACCGGCCTTCGGGCCCTCCTCGACTCCGGTCCCGGCCGATGGAAAGGACTCCGTTCAAAAAGTGCCCAAAATGTGGGTCTAAATTTCCCCACACCGACCTCCATCAGGTGTGTAATCTTTGCCTCTCTCCAGAACACGAGGCCAGAGACTGCCCCGCCTGTAAGTCTTTTTGATCGAAGAAAACCATCCGGGATCGAAAAGCTCGACGCACCATGGCGCACTCATCGTCTGCAGCTCCACCGGACATCTTCGGAGACGGCGCCGAAGCTTCGGGGCAAACACACACCGAGCAGGAAGAAGACGTCGTCAGCGCTTCCGAGGCCGACGACTCCGACGTGGAGGACATCACACCGGCGCAGCGGGCCGTGAGTACTGTGCCCCCTCCCACCCCCGCGCCCAAAACCAAAGAGACTCCGGTTACTCCCTCGCCTGCCGGCCTGGGCAAAACCAAGACCAAAGCTTCGATCACCCCACCTTCGGGCTCGGTGTCGAAGCATCCAAAGTCTCACGGCAGCTCGGGATCGAGCCAGCCGACGCCCGGTGCCGAGAAACAGCATCCGGCACCGAAGAAAGCAATATCCAGCTCGACTCCGAAGCCACCGGTGCCGAAGCCTGGACTCTCGGTGCCGACCAAACACAAACATAAATCTGTCGGCACCGACGCTCCGGCGCCGAAAACTCCTTCGACGCCAAAAAAACCGGAGGCCCCAAAAAAGCATGGCGCACACAAACCATCGAAGTCCTCGGTTCCGAAATCACCGGTGCCGACGGACGATTCGACGCCACTGGCTCTGTTTACACCAGACCCTCTACAAAAGACTGTCCAAAGATCCAAAGACTGGACTATTGACTTTAATTATCAAGAAAAGACGCCTTGATACCCGGCTCCTCCTCCACCACCCAAACGGAAGGACTCTGCTACTTCTCCCCTCAGAGTGCCCTCCCCACTACCACCTCCCCTACCTCCTCCACCTCCTCCACCCCCTCCCCCTCCCAGGTCTCCGCCACCTTTACCTCACTACTCTCCGGCCCCGTCCCCAGATCCGGACAACGGGGACCCGGACAATTATCCGGCGGACGCCCCAATGGATCCCACTCCACCAGGGACCCCAGACCCGTGGGAGGATTACAATAACCCTGATGTACCCGATATTCCTCAGGACGACCTATACCCATCCAGGCCGTCTCCTCCAGAGGACTCCTTAGGGTTCCATCATTTAGTGCAGAGAGCAGCACACTACCATGGGGTGGACATGCACACTGAACCAGTGGAAGACGACTTCTTACTGGATACATTCGACATACAGGACAAATCCACCTCTATCTTACCCATGCTTAAGGGTGTCACCAAGCATGCCGCAGAGGTGTTCAAAGACCCTGTCAGGGCCAGGGTACTAAACCCTAGAATAGAGAAAAAGTATAAGGCGGCACCCACAGACCCTGCATACATTAAGGGCCCTGCTCCCTTAGATTCCCTAGTTGTCTCTACAGCTAGAAAGCGGGCTAACTCCCAGTCCTCAGGAGAAGCCCCACCGCCAGACAAGGAATCCAAACTCCTAGACGCGTCTGGCAAGCGCACCGCCTCTCAAGCTGCAAACATGTGGCGCATTGCAAACACACAGGCGCTACTTGCGCGCTATGACAGAGCACACTACGATGAACTTGAGGCTCTTATGCAGCACCTCCCCGAGAAACACAAGCGTAGGGCTCATGAGCTAATACAGGAGGGTAAACTCATTACAAACACCTCCATTAAGTGTGCCCTCGATGCAGCCGACACTGCTTCTAGAGCCATAAATACCAGTGTCCTGCTTCGTCGCCATGCCTGGCTCAGGATCTCAGGGTTTAAGCCTGAAGTCCAGGCGTCCATACTCAATCACCCCTTTGACCAACAAACGCTCTTTGGGCCCAAGGTAGACGAAGCGTTGGAAAAGATGAAAAAGGACACAGACACAGCAAAGTCTATGGGGGCACTCCAAACACAAGCGTCTAAACGTTCCTTTCGACGCTCCTCCTTTCGTGGCACAGGCAGAGGCTTCTCCACCGATAGCACCTCTACCTCCTACAAATCCCCTCCTCAAAATACCTTTTCAAAGGGCAACCAAAGGGGTGGTTACAGAGGCAACAACAATAAGGGCAGGGGCAAAACTAACAACACCCGTTCTGCCACCCCGCCCACACAATGACTTCCCTCCGCTCCCCCCAGACCATTCCACTCCGGTCGGGGGCAGACTACAAAACTTTATCCACGCATGGGAGTCCATAACATCGGACAAATGGGTGACCCAAATCATTCGGTCAGGGTACTGTCTCGAGCTAACATCTACCCCACCCAATATCCCACCAAGGCACCGCCCAATGTCTCAAGAACATTCCACACTGCTCAAACAGGAGGTACTCTCCCTCCTCCAAAAACACGCTATAGAGCAGGTCCCCATCAATCAGCAAAATCTAGGGGTTTACTCCCTATATTTCCTAATACCAAAGAAAGACGGGACCCTCAGGCCCATTCTGGACCTCCGGCCTCTAAATGCCTACATACATTCAGACCATTTCCATATGGTCACCCTACAACAAGTCCTCCCGCTCCTCTATCAGGGAGACTTTCTCACAACATTGGATCTGAAAGACGCATACTTTCACATTCCAATACACCCCTCTCACAGGAAATACCTCAGGTTCGTGGTGGACGGGCAACATTACCAATTCACGGTTCTCCCCTTCGGGGTCACCACCGCACCACGGGTGTTTACCAAATGCCTAGCGGTAGTAGCAGCACACCTCAGACGTCAACACATTCACGTCTTCCCTTATTTAGACGACTGGCTGATAAAAGCCGCGTCTTACCATCAATGCGTGCAGCATACAAACAGCACCATCCAACTGCTCCACCAGCTAGGCTTCACGGTGAACTACCAAAAGTCCCACCTCATACCATCTCACACAAAGCAATACCTCGGGGCCACTATAGACACCTCCAAAGGTATTGCCTATCCAAACACAGCCAGAATCACAAGCATTCAAGCCTTACGCATTCCTTCCCCAACACTCTCTTCCAGCAAGAGTGTTCATGAAGCTCATAGGAATGATGGCGTCTTGCATCTTTATAGTGCCCCATGCAAGACTACACATGCGTCCACTTCAAGAGTGCCTAGCACAACAGTGGAACCAGGCCCAGGGTCAGCTGACGGATCTGGTGTTGGTGGACGGCCGCACACATCACTCTGCAGTGGTGGAACACCACAAACCTTTCAAAAGGGCGGCCGTTCCTGGACCCGGTTCCTCAGGTGATTCTAACAGCGGACGCATCGCTCTCCGGCTGGGGAGCGCACCTCCTACACCTCACAATGCAAGGTCTATGGACGCCACAGCAAAAATTGCTCCACATCAACCATCTGGAGCTCTTGGCGATCTTTCTAGCCCTAAAATCTTTCCAAAAACAGATTTCGGGCAAAGCAGTCCTCATTCGCACAGACAACATGACTGCTATGTATTATATCCAAAAACAGGGGGGGACACACTCTCCCCAGCTCTCCCGCTTAGCCCAGAGCATATGGAGATGGGCAATTCCCCAAAACATCTTCCTCCTGGCACAACACGTTCCAGGCGTACAAAACACCATGGCAGATCTGCTCAGCAACAACTACACGAATGGGAACTGCATCCGCAAGTTCTTCAACCATTCTTCCAACAGTGGGGGCATCCTCAGATAGACCTCTTCGCCACCCACGAAAACAAAAAATGCCCAAGCTTCGCCGCCAGATACCCACACCCATTGTCCAAGGGCAATGCGATATGGATGAACTGGTCAGGCAGATTTGCATACGCCTTTCCACCTCTCCCACTAATTCCATTAGTGGTCAGGAAGCTACAACAGCACTCCCTCACACTCATTCTGGTAGCTCCGACGTGGGCCAGGCAGCCGTGGTACACCACGCTACTACAACTATCAGTGGTACCACATCAAAACTGCACCTATCCCCATGCCTCCTAACCCAGAACCATGGAGAAATCAGGCACCCGGACCCAGCTCAGCTCAACCTGGCGATCTGGCTCCTGAAATCCTAGAATTCGGATACCTTAACCTTCCCCCTGATTGCATGAACATCATCATGGAAGCCAGACGTCCTACCACTAGAGCATGTTATGCCGCAAAGTGGAAAAGATTTGTTATTTACTGCCGTAACAATACAATCAACCCTTTAGATGCATCCATACAGCACATCATATGCTATCTGCTCCATCTTCACAGGTGTAACCTGGCATATTCATCCATACGCCTACACCTAGCAGCGATCGCTGCTTATCTACAAAACAGACAGCATTTATCTCTCTTCAGAGTGCCCGCTATTAAAGCCTTCATGGAAGGCCTTAAACGAGTAATTCCTCCCAGGGCACCACCTTCCCCTGTATGGAACCTAAATTTAGTTCTTACACGACTAATGGGTCCGCCCTTCGAACCAATGCATAAATGCGAGCTACAGTTTCTCACCTGGAAAACCGCTTTTCTCGTAGCTATCACTTCCCTTAGAAGGGTTGGTGAAATACAAGCGTTCACTATACAAGAACCCTTCATACAAATACATCACAGCAAGGTAATACTTCGCACAAATCCGAAATTCCTGCCCAAGGTCATTTCCCCCTTTCATCTCAATCAATCGGTGGAATTACCTGTCTTCTTCTCGCAACCTCAATCTGTTGCAGAAAGAGCCTTACACACTCGATGTAAAAAGGGCCTTGCTATACTACATACAAAGAACGCAACCCTTCAGGAAGACTAAACAATTGTTCGTCTCCTTCTCTCCACCACATAAAGGCAACCCCATTTCTAAATCAGGGATAGCTAGGTGGATTGTAAAATGCATACAGATTTGCTACCAAAAGGCTAAAAGAACATTATCTGTTCCGCCTAAAGCCCATTCTACAAGAAAGTTAGGGGCTTCTATGGCCTTTCTAGGGAATATACCCTTAGATGACATCTGCAAAGCAGCCACATGGTCTACACCGCACACCTTCACAAAACATTACTGTGTAGATGTGCATTCCAAGCAGCAAGCTAGAGTGGGCCAGGCTGTACTAAAGACACTATTTCAAACCACTGCAACGGATACCGGTGGTCGCCGCTAGGGTTGGGTACTGCTATATAATCTATGCTAAGTGTACAATCTGCAGCTCATATGCCTCGAACGGAATATGCTACTTACCAGTATGCATCTGTTCTTGGCATGTAGAGCTGCAGAGTTGTACACGCCCACCCGCCTCCCCGGCTACCTGTATCCGTTCCAGTACATCTTATTTAGATACTACACACATGGGTTTCTCACTGTGATTACCAAGCTCCATCATTTCCCTGTTGGCGAAAAACAATCTGAGGATGGAGCCGAAGCCCATGCGCAGTACGGACCGAAGGAGGAGTCACCAAACTCGTGACTTCCAAAGACTGTCCAAGAAGAAAAACAAACTGCAAACATCCGGGCCCAACACCAGATGGCGATCTATGCTAAGTGTACAACTCTGCAGCTCTACATGCCAAGAACAGATGCATACTGGTAAGTAGCATATTCCTTGTGTTCATCAAATGCCTCTCTAAGCTATACCAAATTATATTATGCTTACATTAGTGTTTATGCTTAAAATTTGTATTACAATGTATGCCACTGGTGATTGTGGCAACAGGGACCGCATTGTGTGACAGGGTTGATTGAAGTAAGCAGGATACCATGTGATTAAAGGTAAAATATGGAACGTTCTGTGGCATTTTTAGCTAGCTAGATTAATGTTCTAACACTCTTCAGTGCAAAATGATTTTCTATGCTAGAGAAAATGGGTAATTTTCTTGATGCATACAGTGGATCCTAATCAAATTATATTTACCAAAATTAATTGATTTATCTTTCTGGAAGCACAGGACTCATTTTACTAATACTGCCCTTTCCGCATTTCAGAGTAAAATAATTTGTTTAAAACCTGCACAATGTTGCCCTCAGAAAGCAAGTATATATTTACACACTTGTACTGAAAGTAGTGTATAGCTTGAGATGGAGCGGAGTAGAAAGAGCGTTTTCGGTGTATAATATGAATTTAACGTTCATGCATTCAGCTGCCAGAACGCTAAATTCATACAGCGCTGCTAACCTTCATTAACACCACGTCTGATAAGCCGAAGTTTCTACTGCGCTTGGTCTCAAGCTATACACGATTTATCGGTGACCTAGATGTTTGAGATTTATCTTGGATCAATTAATTTAAAGTCTGAACCAGATTCATTCTTCTAAAACGGGTCTTCTCTGTACATAAGAATCTTCTTTATGTCCTGAGATTGTCTTTTAGATATATAACACAAGAAGACCGAAATGTCGACCAGCATACCTACTTTCACCCATGAAAGAATATAATTATACAGAATTCTTTACCTAGTGTATAGGAAGATTTTTTTTTTGCAAATAGTTATTAGAAATGGGTATTGTACATTAGTGACCAGTAGATATTTTTTCAGCTCCAGATTGTCAATCTCTGTCACTTCTGTTTGGGAATATTGTTTTGTACCCTTAAACTTTATTCATTTGATTATAACTTTCTATACAGAAAAAGAATACACCCTCTTGCTATATTTGATTCTTTTTTTATCATACAAATCTATCCGTATTCATATGTTTGAGTTTACTATTTTGGGTACTCAGAAGTGATATTATAAAATGCTGTTTCTATACATCAAAAAAAAATCCTTGTAGGCACCTTTACCAGATAAAATTATCCAAGTCCACAACGGTGTATTGGGTAGCCCAATCAACATAATACTGAAACTTCAAGCACAATGTTCTGCCGAATTCATCTTTTGAGATTCTTCTAATCCTTATTGAAATCGGTATTAATAAAGGCATGGTCCCTAATGAGGTAATTCGATGAATCAATATCAGAGGTATATTTGTAAACTGCCTTAATCTAACATCCTGTTGATTCATGATCATCATTATTCAATTAACATTTAGTTCCAGCTCATCCCATAACTAGCAATTAATTTATCAAACCCATCAGCAGAGATCACCTTTTCCACGCCAATATTAAACAGTTTAACAGAAAAGTGTGTCATAATATCAGATGGTCTCTATAGAGCGGTCAATTGCCACACGTTGGCAGACATTTTGCCTATAGAATTGGCTACAAGCACATGTGGCAGATATCCCAGTGTTGGTGGCAAATAAAAAGAAAATGGATAGCATCTTCAGAATCCATTATCTTGCATATAAATGTAGCTGAATTATCCTGCTTCCACTTATCTGTAAATATATTCAGACCCTGTGTCCTCAGTCTAAACATGACATACAAAGAGCTAGCATTCCTGTGACTGGTGATCCAGACACTGAGGTTAGGAGCCTTCCTTTAAAAATTCAATGAAGACCTTTTTAGCTGATTAGACTTCTTTTAACACTACATTCTGAAATGTTAGTGAGGAGAGGAACTGTGGAATCTTTTGTGCAACGTGAAGGGGACCATTTAGGTGAGGCCAAGCCTTTGTCTTTCTTGATTGCCTTTTCAGTTTGGCTGATGACAGAGTAGTGCTGAAACCTCACACCTCTTTGTGCCTCTGTTGCGGGTGCTCCAGATCCTGCTGTGAAGTGTCATTACACAAAGGCTTTGCCCAGAGAGCAGTCTAGCAATGGATATTTGAAAGGGGTAGCAACATATGCCTCATTTGGCCTATCTATGTACGGTACTAGACCTAAAGTTTGTGATTTAAAAATATTCAGTACCTAGAGATGAATTAAGAACTGATTTGAGACTAAATTACTACTTTGCTTCCCTTGGTACTATTTTTTGGCTCTGGCCGTAACAGCTCTGCCAGATCCAAATCACCTAGTGAATCTCTTAACATGTTTAATGTAGGGTAATGAAAAACTTCCTAGCAATCGTAAAAGAAAATTTCAATTCTATTAAGGACTCTGAGGCGAGGATTAGGCTGTACTTTCTCCACTTTATTTTCACCAGCAGCCATCAGGATCACTTAAACAGAACAAACTACATTTCCCATGAGTCCTCGGGAAATGCAACAACAATGTTTTATAAACCATGTCCAATCAGAATGCAGGAGCTCCCATGATTTCCCCCGAGGATGCTCTATCCTCCTCTTTCTTCATGCAAACACAGCTGATCAGCCTCCTTGTCACTCCTGTTTAGCTGAGTCTGATCCTGACAAAGCGACAATGAGAAACTTAAACACGTCACTCTCAGAAGAATCTCCAAACCTCACATAACACAAAACTTGAACGACGGCCAGCATTGGATGATAGTAAACAGTGTATGAAAAGAGAACATTACTTACTTCAGGACGAAGACTCATCAGGAGGGATGTCATACCAGGGTGGGCTAAACCTACCCTCCGAGTCCATAATAGAATTGAAACTTTCCTTTACAATTGCTAGGTAATTTTTCATTCTATGTCCGGACGGGAGGTTCGGATTAGGCTAGTTTAAAGCTTGTCCACCACCACGAGTGCCAGGCTGGGCGCCGGTATAAAATAGAACCTTTTAAAGGTAGCTTCTGAGGACCAGTCCGCAGAATTCAGGATGTCCTCTAGCCGCGTTTCCAGGCAGAACACCTTGGAAGCCATTGCTCCTCTTGCAGAGTGGGCTTCAAAATTGGAAGTATCTATGCCTACCTCTTGCATAGTCCACCAGACCCATCTGGCTATATTTGGGGAGTAGACCACCCTGTGCGGTTTAGGAAGGGCAATGAATAACTGCTGAACCCCATGTGGGCGGAGCTCCTCAGTCAAAGCTTCATAGGCCTTGAGCATTCGAACCAAGCACAACTTTGGAACGGCTGGAAAAGCAGGAGAAGACACCAGTTGTGAATTACACTTCGTCCTTCTTGATATATGAAAAGTGACCCTCTCCGGGGTATACGCCCTACCTGTCGGGTCCAGTGCTCGTACGTCCGAGACCCTTCGACAAGAGATCAAACAAAGGAGGGATGCCAACTTTGCAGATCTCTGCTTCCTGGACAGATACTTGTTAGAAGGCCATGAACGAAAGATTGAGAACCTTATTCACATCCCAAAAGGTGGAGTATCTAGGCTCCGTAGGAGAGGAGAGTCGAATACCTTGCATGAGCTTGCACACCAGCGGATGCTTCCCTACTGGGTGACCATCCATTGGGACATGCCCCGCCGGGATGGACGATCTAAAAGTGTTAATTGACCTATACGCCAGACCCTCCGAAGCCAACGAGGCCAAGAAATTCAGGACATGGACAACTGCAGCCCCCACTGGTTCCACTTGTTGTCCATGACACCAACTCCCCCATCTTGTCCAGGCGGAGCGTTATCTGTTATTGGTGCTATCAGCCCACGACTTGGCGAGAAGGGAGACCGCTTCTGCAGAAAGTCCTCGCACCTTCCAGCGTTCCCTGAAATCTCCCATGCCATAAGAGACAGAGCCCCCGAAAGAAGCATGTGATGATTGCCTTGGAGATCTTGAAGGAGATCCTGAAAAAGGGATAGATGGATTGGAAAATCCCAAGAAAGTCCCATCCGAACTGGAAACCAACCTTGAGATCTCCAAACAGGGGTTATCACCACCTGGTCCGCCTGTTGTCTCCGAACTTGGGCAGACAGCCGCCTAATCATTGCAAAGGGGAAAAGTGTAGCCCCTCTCTGAGCTCCAATCCTGGAGAAATCCATCCACTGCAGCCGCTCCTGGATCTGGGTGCCAACTGCAGTACCTCTCCAACTAGTCGTCCAGACGAGAGGCAAAGAGGTCGATCATGAAGGGGCCACATCTTCCGGATCCAGTCTGACGCCTGGGGATATTCTAAGGTGAGGAATCTAACTAACGTGTTTCTTTCAGATACATCGTTACCGAAGGTAAGTAACTTGTTCAACAGGCCTGAAACCCTTGGAATACCTCTGGGAGTAACTTCCAATGGCGATAATGCCAATCCGCTATTTGATTTGAGGAACCTGTGAGGTGTTCCGCTGATGGGTAAATCTGGGTGTTTAGACGTACTCCCAGAGATCCCAGGCTAGATCCAACAAGACTTTTGACACCTCCCCCCGCTCCCCCCCCCAGTGGTTGACATAACAAACCGCTGCCATATTGTCCATCTTTAAAAGGACACAGCACTGCATCCTGTCTTTGGTCCAGAATTTCACTGCAAAGGACTCCCCCCAATCAGTTCGAGGCAATTTATGTGAAGTCGCTGTTCTTCTGAGGACCATCTTCCGCCTGTAGAAATTTCCCCGCATCGGGCCCCCCAGCCTGAACTGCTGGCATCCGATCACCAAGTCTGGTTAGGAACCAAAAATGGCGCTCCCGATCCACCATCGTAATTCGATCTTTGCCTCCTCCGAGAGGAACAAACAGAGTATGTTAACCCTCTGCATGGGTGTGAGCTCTTGAGTCTCTGCAACTCCCTGTAGTGCAGAGGGTCTGGGAAAATAGCCTGAATTGAGGGAGAGGAGGCCCACCACCCTGGCTAGATGGCGAAGGGAAACTGGTCTTGGCAACTGTTCGCCTGAGTTTGTGCTTGATCTTGGAAAGCTTGCGAGAGGGGAGGCTTAAGGTGGCCTCTACCGAGTCCACTATGAAACCTAAAAACTGGACCTTCTGAGAAGGAACAAGCATGGACTTGCCTTGTTGATCACGAAACTTAAGGATTCTAAAAGGCCAATTGTTACTTGGAGATGAAAGATCAATCGTCGAGGGCACTGTTTCATCAGAAGGATGTCTTCTAAATAGATTATTAGCTTGATCCCAAAGGCCCTGAGGTGCTGTACCACCGGCCTCATGACATTGGTGAAGCACCATGGCGCGGAGGATAGACTGAAAGGAAGTGACAAATTTGAATATCTGTGAACTCCACTGAGACTGAAGGAAATGCCGTAGAGAGGGAAAATTGGAATCGTCAGGTAGGCATCCTTGAGGTCCAAGTGGACCATCCAATCCTGACTCTGCAAAAGATCCCTGAGGAGATGAATCCCCTCCATTTTGAAGTGGTGATAGATTAGCCACCCGTTAAACTCTCGGAGGTTTATCACTGGACGATGACCCCATCCTGTTTTTCCACCACAAACATGTTGCTGAGGAAACCCCTGGGATGGAGGGTCGAGGGCACTACAGCTCTCTTTGCATAGAGGTCAGAGGCCTCCCTGTCTATTAAAGCCATCTGCTCCGGGGAAAGGCTAGCGGGTTGGGGCGAGTATTCTGAATGGGGCAATCGTAAAGCTCTATCTGAAAACTCCAGACCGTCTGAAGGATCCAGGCATCCGAGGTCAGGGCGGTCCAATTGTGATAGAGATGCAGTCTGTCCCCAATTATTACATCCCCCTGAGTTCTGAACCCTTACTTTGCTGGGCACTGAACGAGCCGTTGCCTCTTCCTTTACCCCCTCTCCTTCTGGGGTACGAGCGCGTGGGATAGAAATTCCCGAACTTGGCTGGGTCCTGCCACTGTCCTCTGCGGGACTTCGTGCCTCGGTTGGGGGCCTGCTGGTAAGCGTGGCTGGTCGAGCACCCCCTGCCACGACCGGCGCCGCCAAAAACACAGGGAGTAAAGATCCGCTTGATGGAGGTTTGAGCCTTGTCTAAAGAGTTGAAAGTATTGAAAAACTTCCCCAACTCTTTCATAGAGGGGTCCCCGAATAGGTTGTCCTCCGCTGTAGGGCCAGCCGCCAACGTGACGAGCTCACCCAGCTTTGGGGCAATTATAATTAAGAGGGAACGCCGTCTTTCTGTTGCAATTGCTGAGTTTGCGTTTTCCAGAAAGATAATTGCCCTTTGGGCCCAACTCGAGAGAGCCTCGGAAGAGATGAGGGCCCCGGAATATTTTGCATCCTCCGCTATGTCGAGGATTTTAGCTAGCGGGCCTGCCACATCTAGTAACTTATCTTGCCAAGATCGCCAAAAGCGATCGATTCCTTTTTTGGGATCCCGCACAAATTTTGTTAAAGTGGCCATCTTGGTGTCTATTTCAGGTGTGAGATACACTTTGCCTTCCAGCGCTGGTCTAGGGCACTCCGCGCGGAGAGAACTCTGCACCTCCTCATCCAAGGGCTTCCTGAGTCTAGCAGCAATATAGGACGCCCCCTTAGGGGCCGGGGTCCATTCAGCTGACCTGGGATGCAGCAAATCATGGGGGTTCAACATGTCGCGCAACTTTTGGGGCTCTGTCCCCGGACCTGCCGCCACCGGGCACCAAGTTTTGCCCGAATCCCCATCAGATGTCTGGGGCGAGTCGGCCGGATCCCCCGCGGGGAAGGGGTGGGATACCCGGAGGGCCCCACCAGACCCTCCAATGTGGGAGTGGTATGGATAGGCTCTGCAAGTCCATAAAGGATTTGTTTGAGGCGTGCAAATGCGTCGACGTCCACCCCTGGCTCCTCCACGCGCTTAGGCTATGAGGCGGAGGTGGAAGGCTGTCCTGGAGGTAGGGGATCTGGGACTCCAGCATGATCTTCCCTCTGCCTGAGGGGTTTTAGAGTACAAAACAAAATTCACAAGGAACTCATTTATGAACAATAGTCAATACTGTGTGACTCAAATGATGTCACTCTGAATTAATCACAACCTCATATGCCTTTTCTTTACAAAAGTCATATCAAATTAATTATACATCATTCTCAATAGTAAGCCCAACCCAAAAAAAAAAGGCTATTCCCTTTTTGTTATATATAATCAACCTAACCTCAGCCGAGGCAGGTATAACTTTATTGTAAGGTCATTAATATCATAAACTTATTAGATACATTTATACAAATTACACATATATACAATTCATATTTACAGTGACATGTGACCCCATGTGAAACACCATAACCTAATATAAATACTCGTGTATGACGAAGGTGAAAAACAGAAAGAAGGTTATTGGAAATTATATAAGGACAGACTCGATTTTGTTTGTAAGTGTTAATAAAGAAACTGTCTCTTTATATGTGTTGCCGACGACGTTTCGACCCACTCTAGATACCGGGTCTCTTCAGGACTGTATTTTCTGGGGACATTAGTTGTGCACTTGTATCCATGAAGGATCCAATGTGTCTTGACGGTAGATAGGTATCTCTTAATCTCTACTTCAATGTTTCAATCCGAGTGGCTCAAGACTTCACAATGTTGCTTCCTAGAGATTGATATCTCTTAGAGCGGTAATTCCTGCATTTAATTATATCTGTATTTTCGAATAATGGCAGGTATATTCGGTATTTTTCAGTTTAACCGAAGCGTTTCTCAATTAATGTAGACGCAAGTTCAGCAGTAGGGATAACGCTGTACTCAATTCAAACGACCGGATACCGCTTGGAGGGGTTTTAGGCACTGCGCCTGCAGCTGAAGGATTTTCCTCTGCAAGGGAGCCACCACCTGTGTAACCGCCTTTAGGATGGATGTGTCCATCACCTGACAAAAATTATCATCAATGGGGAGGTAGGATAACTCTTCCTCCTACTCATAATAATCATCAAATTCTTCCATTACAGCAGTTTAGCCTACTGAAGCTACTGCCTGAGGGGAAATAAGATAGGGGATGTCACCCAATAGATAGTCAGATGTTAGTGCTCTGTGGTCCGCCCACCATGTACTGATGCAGGGTTTAGGCCCGGGACCTTTACTCTCTCTTACTGTGAGGGTATTTCCCTGCCTGGGCCGGTCCCTTATCACCGCAGAAAGCTCTTAGCCGCCGTGCGGGTGTTGTGCTCCAGGGAGGGGGCTCCGCAAACCGGCTCATAGCTCTATTATTAGAGCGTATCAGTCCTACTAGTGTAAGTGTGGCGGAAGTGTGTGTGTGTGTGTGTGTCAAAGCGCTCTTTGACGCGGAAGACAGATGCAACAAGCTGCCTAGTTATGCGTTCACCTCGTAATTAATGACCGCGGTTCCCCTAGCAGTCGGAAAACTGCCCCGCAGGTGGAGCCTGAGACTGGAGGGAAGCAGCCGCGAAAGGGACTAGAACGTTCCTGCGGCCTCACTTAAAGGAAAAATTAAGATTAATAGCAGCGCTTAGTAAACGGCGCACAAAGCATCATTAAACATGACAAAATAAGGTATTAGTAACTGCAAACGCATGAAGCAAACTGCATTAAAAAAACGAGCATTGGCATAGCCAATAGGTCTCGCCTTTGGGACCTTTATAAGTGTTTAGCCATGCAACAGTTGCAAAACTAAATACTGATAAGGTCCCAAAAGCGAGACCCGTGCGGCCGCGAAAGTGAAAGAGATCACGATCAAACATCAAAGCGAAAGTAATCGCGGTAAAGCGCGACGCGCGTGCCCGCGCACATGCACTTTAGCTCTAGGCTGGCCTGGTAGCACTTTTTGGAGCCCTCTCAATAAGTCTCGCCAGACCAGCGCATGCGCTGGGTCAGGCAAGACCTAACGAACGGAGAGAAAACACTTCTCAGACTGCTGGAGCAGCGAAGAAAAAGGAGGATAGAGCGTCCTTGGGGGAAGTCATGGGAGCTACTGCATTCTGATTGGACATGGTTTATAAAACATTGTTGTTACATTTCCCGAGGACTCATGGGAAATGTAGTTTGTTCCGTTTGTGATCCTGATGGCGAAAATAAAGTGGAGAGAGGACAGCCTAATCCGAGCCTCCGGTCCGGACATAGAATTGAAGGCTGTGGTTACAAATTAGAACATCAGCTAGCCCTTCTTGACAAAATTGTGCTGCTAGACTGGAGCAGAATCTGCTCTGTGCTTTAAAGGTCTTAAAAGCTGTGTATTCTGAGATGGCCTTCACTTGTAGTTCTTCGTAAAGCAGCAGTGGTGGTATTTATTCGGGGGAGATGACTAATTGCCCTTAAAAATTGTTGTGTGTGTACTGGAGAGCACGAACATTTAAATGGTGCTCAAGATCAGCACCAGTTTGTGCTGAAGGTTACACGTTTGCCTGAAATTATTTGATGATAATGAGTGAACTATCGTCAAGTTTTCAGTTATACACAATAAGAATTAAAAGTGTGAGCCAAAGCTGAGAACTCTCAAGCCTAATAAATCTAATGCCCAAGTAAAGTACAGATTACAGTTTAGAATTGATGAATCTAAACGTTTTCGAAATCTCCCATCATTAGAACTTTGCATTTCTTCTCACTGATTGACAGCCTCATGTTACAATAACTTTCAATAGATGCAAACAGCTTGTGACAATCTACCTAAGTGTGAGCAGTTAATTCTTTATCATCTGTATTAGGAAGACTTGTTAAATGTTCCTTCTACCCCTAAATACGGGACATCACTATTTACATGTTTCAGTACTTTGTCTGAATCATTTATGGAAATATTGAAAATAATTCATAGTAAAACTATTTGTGCAATATCCATTGAATCCAAAACAGATCTTGGCAAAATTATCTAATACACTAGTACTACAGATACTTTATCAAATTGTTTTTCAAAATGGCTCTGTCTCTAATATCTAACATCGTTTTGAGATCTACAAATGCACTGTACAGCATCCCTTCCATTAATTGCACGCATTGCATTACACATAGCATCAGATGTAACCCATTTTCAAAGGTTCTGAGAGTGGGACGGTAACCAGCTTGGGATTTATTGATAACCTGAGCATCCAAAAAAGTCATTATCAGTTGCTAAAGATATTTCCGAACAGTTTCCAAAAAGTATCAAGGATAAGTCGATCATTTGATGGTAGCATTACACCATCCTTCTTCTATACTGAAAGTATTACAGTTTTGTGCCAGGATATGATAATCCTGGTAACCTACTGAATATTATCGAAAAACCAGGTTAGCAGTGTTAACTACAGTTCATAATCTTAAAGGAAAGAAATCCAAAAGCATGAAACATGGGACCGTCTCTTTATCGTGATAAGTGTTTCAGCGATCTCTAGTGCTGTAAAAGGGCAAGGTCATAGGTGTCCCCTATTTCATAAATTAGAGAAGCAGTTACATGGTCTACTGCTGCTAATGATGAATCAGTAAAGAGGCTTGAAAATTGTTGATATCTGACTTATGGAATATTGCGACTAAAGTTCAGTACTTTGCTAATGCATTTTTCCTTCTAATCATTTATCCTCTTATCTTTTTTTTTATTCATTCTTGTGTGTTTAAAATATAGCTCCAGGCTAGAGTAATTCAAAGCCAGTATTACATATTCTATGCACGCCAATATGAATGTGTTTTACTTTGATGTGCATTAAATGAAATGAGTTTCTACACCTTTTCTAAGAACACCTTCCTGCTAGGAAGCACACATACTGTTTTGTTAAAATGATTTGTGATGGTTAATCTTTTTTAAAAACTTTTACATTTTTATTGCAAGCATATGCGGTCTTCTTCAGGTGGCATGTTTTCTTTTTTGTATTCTAATTGACTATGAAATGCTTGTTTTATTAGCTATGAAGTTCTTGTATTCACTCCGTTTTTACAAAAATGGAGACCCACAAAATGGACACCCCAGAATACCAGGGGCAGTTGTTTTGTGTATTAAAATGGTCCGAAGATGATGATACACAGGGTCTAAGGAGAGGCCAACTCATGTCGACTTGCTGGTGCACTTTCCATAAACCTTTCTCCATCACCTCCTCTCACTCGCTGCTCCTTTTCCGCACAGTCTTTTGTATTCCCATACACTTTTTAACCCTTCTGTAATTACAACCATCATTTAGTTTGAACATCTATTATTGCTGCCCTTAGCAAAAGCTTTGTGATAAATTATTCCCTCCTCATACATACTCCAACAATATGGTTTATTCTGCCAGTTTCTGTGCTCATTCTAGAGCACTATTTTTTTTTTTTAAATTTAGTTTTGCATACCTTGAGATGCCTTCTATTTATGTGCAAATAGATGTAGGAAAGTGCCCCTTTTTGACAGACTCACTCCCTCTTTTTGCCTGGTATTTGATACAATTTTGACAGATGTGTATTGGGTCCCAGCTTTTCATGTCTCCAGCGCCAGATCTCTTTCCCTAAAACTGTACAGTTGTTCCCCCGGTTGGCAATACCTTTAGCAGCCCTGTAAGTTGTACCCCAGGTTCCTAGGGCTTAGGGTGCTAAAGAGGGTCCTTGAGGGCTGCAGCATGTATTATGCCACCCTAAGGGACTCCTCAGCACACTCCTACAAACTACCACTGCAGGTTGTCTGACATGGTGCAGAGAAAAGTGAATACACAATGTGGCACATCTCCTGTGTGCCATGTCTGCAGACACTGCATGCAGTATATGTAAGTCACCCATACAGCAGGACTTGCAGTCCTAAGGCAGGGTGCACTATACTACATGTGTGGACAAATCTGCATCAGCTGATATGCCTCTTTGATGTCCAAGTCGATTCTTAGATATTACAAGCGACCAGCAAGCCATTTTAAGGACATGTGCTGGACACTGGTAATTAAGAGTTCCCCAGCTACATGATAGCTTTACTTAAACTATAAATGTTTGGTATCAAAAATCTCATATTAATAAGCCCACACTGATTTCAGTGATGGATTTATGAATACATGCACGCAGAGGACACCTTAAAGGTACCCCCTGAAAACCTACAGACTACTAGCGTACTGGCTGACTGGGGTAGACCAGCCTGCCACCACAGATAGGTTTTTGACCTCTTGCAAGTGAGAGCCTGTGCTCTCTGAGGGCAGAAACCGTGCCTGCTCCGGCCGATTATGTTGTCGCCTCCTCCAAGAAGCATGGCTAAGTATGCAGGCAATCAAGGCAGGATGCTTCAAAGACCTCTGCCGCCTTTGATATGAAACCCGAGGCTTCCCCAGACAAAGGAAATGCACCCCTCTACCTTGAGCCCATTTGGCACCAGGACAGGTGGGAAAATTAGCTAGTCAGGAGGCGTGTTTACCTTCAGGCTAATTCCACCCCAAGGTGGGCTACCTGATGTGAACACAAAACTTAGAATTCCACAGTCTTGGTTTTTGGGAGAAATAGGCTCACTGGGTCAGGGTTATGATCACTTTCCACAGTCACCTTAAAGGTAAGTAGCCCATTGGCATTCCTGTCACTCCCCTCAACGCCCATAAATTGAGTATTTAGGAGGCACCCCTTATGCCAGGAACTTGGATTCGATGCATCCAGAAGAAGAGGATAAAGAAGAGCCGCGAGACAAGAACTGAAGACTACTGTGGACGTTTGGCGCCAGACCCTGCCTGCCTGCACCAATCTTGACAATCGTGACCGAGTGACTCATCCTGCAGCTTAGCAACTACCAAGAGCCCCAGTAGACTGTCAGCCCTTTGCAAATTGCCAGCAATCTCCCTTGGAGTAGAGGAGCTACTCCCCTGCAGTCCGCAGGCACCGAAGAAGCAGAGTCCAGTTCACCGCGTTGCTACTCCGGGTAGTGCAATGCAGCAGCACCCCAGGAGGAGGTACCTGTGCTCCTGGAGGTCAGAAATGTCCCCCCACTGAATGTAAGGACACCAGGACCTATCAGAACTGCACAGCACCAATACCCGGGGTACTGGACCCCTTACAGCAAATAAAGCCCGTGAGAGTCCAATCCGGATTCCAGCGACACCGAGCAGCTGGTGATTTTTGTACCCTCAACCAGTGAGACCGACCGCTGCAAAGACCTTGGATGCACAGAGCCCAGCGGACTTATCCACTGTGCACCCGTGCGCCCCAGCCAGAGTACCAATGAACCAACTGTGCCCTAATGCTCTCAGGACCCTTGTGACCTGAGTCCCCTGTTGGGAGCTCTGACTTGTACCCAAGTCCCCCTCTGCAGCCTGTTTTCAGGTGGCCCCTTCTTTCCACGGGCATACCGCGCAAAGCTACCAAATCGACCAGCACCTCTGCACCCTGGGGCCCCAGGACGGGTAACAAGTAATTGTTGATGGTACGTTGGACATTAGCCCCCTACAACCTTATTTTCCTAAGGAGACCCTCAGAAACTGACCGTAAATAACTGTATGCAACATATGCCTTTTTCCCCTATAGGAAAGCATTGCTGCATAAAGACGCATTTAAGTGAACATTTTACTTGCCTGTAAAAACGGATAATTAAAAAGTACTTACTTGATGACGAAGTTCATGGTATCAAATTTTATATAAAAATACGACTTATTTTCTAAATTGGCATCTGATTTTTTCTTGTGTGTGCCTCATTGCCTCTGTGAGGACAACAAATTAGCACTGCCCTCTTATAAGCCTAAACTGCTTGCCCACACTACCTCAAAGAGCGTTTGATATTTTTGCCGCTGTAAATCAGTAAGGGTTGCCTGAACTCTTTACACAGAGTACCTCATTTTGGTCCATTATATGAAGAGCCAGCTTCCTACAAAAGAACGTTGACACTTTTCTGTATTCACATTGCCAGTTTTATTTTTCAGACATTTCATTCATCATGCATTTGAATGCTATTCTTTTTATATCTGTAAAACTCCAGATGATGAAGAGGAGCAAGCTGAGGGGGAAAAAGAAGCCGCAGAGGCAGAAGATGAAGAACTGGATCCCTTAGATGCTTATATGGAGGAAGTAAAAGAAGAGGTCAAGAAATGTAACATAGGCAGCATGAAAGGTGGAAGTGAAAAGGTCAGATTTAATTTGGTTTACAAAACCATTATTTTTTAGATCCTTTCTGTTAAATGTTCAAAAGTAGTCCAGGGCGTAAAATAGGTTTTATGCCATGTCAGTCTCTAACAGACATTAGGAATCCCTTTGCATTGGCAAAAAAAGGCAGAGAGGTGTGTACACTTCTTGAGGGAGTGCCTTTCAGTTGTTATTGCCAGGTAACTCCTAAGCCCAGTACTAACAGAGCATGAGGAAATGTTGGAGTTTTGTATGTGCAAGTTGTTGCATCTCATCTGCTGAACAGAATCTTTGAACAATTTTTGTTAAGCTGCAAATTTACGTTAACTATCCGTATTACTGCACTGTATTAAAATGCTCTATATTACTGAAGGCAAAAGCAGTAAAATTGTGATGAATGTCATTCTCAAATATATATATTTTTACTATTCTTAATACAGCTACGTTTAGGAAATCTGAAAACTACTGTGATTAGGTTGTGGAGAACGTATACACCATTCTTTTTCTGACTATTCTCTTGTGGGTTAGTGCTTAGATTGATCTCTGTGCTTAGTGATGTAGGGAGGACAGGTTGAGTAATTTATTTTGGAACTCATGTTTGTTTTTTTCAAAAACAGTCCATTCGCAAACGAGTATAATCATAATGAAATAAAGTCTCTTTGATCTTGTAGCTTTCTTACATTTTGCATCTTTACAGTTTCCATGCTTTCATGAGCCATGCTATATAGAGTGTTTCTGTACTGTTGTGGGTAGGCAGGAGAAGGAGAGAAACCCCTGTAGAGTTAGTTCAAAGTAATACATCTAAGGCCTACACATCTTTTTGTATTTTTAGCCCAGCCACTGTTGTGGTACACTGTCACTTATGTCATATACCAGTCCATATTTGTATACCAGGTGTCCAGCTCTGGTGCATTGGGACAGCATCATTTTTGTGGAGTGCCTCTGTGTGCCACCACAAGTCCTAGATTTGCGACTGTTTTGGGTGCCCCATAAGAACCTTCTTTCCTCCCATTTTCTAGAGTGCAATTGTAGCAAGCATTCCAGTGTAGGGGACATTTTGAGATAGGTCCTTATATAGTTCACTTTGAGTTGAGGTCACTGGCAGTTCTAAATCTGCATTCCAGGGACACGGGTAGTTGGGCAGGGAAGTTACTGGAAGAATAGTTCATATTCTACCTACATAATGTCATCTCAGTCTCCTAATACTAAAGACCTAGTCATCCCTTTGATGAGGCCAAACAAGTATATGAGAGATGTGGGGGGTTGGAGCCAGCCCAGAAGTCCCACCAAATCACTCGGATGGCACAATTCATTGAAGAGATTGACATAATTTCAGACTTCCAAACAGGATTCCGTCCGGGAAGAGGCACTTAATCTGCCCTCCTTGCCATCTGGAATGACCTGAAGAATACAGTAGATCGCAACGGCGTTGCTGCACTACTCCCCTTGGACCTCTCAGCTGCCTTTGACACTGTTGACCATGACACTCTGAAACAAAGACTCTATGAAGCCGGCATAGAGGGGACTGCTCTAGAATGGATCGCGTCCTACCTTCGAAACAGAACTAATGTCATCCATACCCCACGTTTCTCGTCCAAACCATACTCCACAAAAGCAAGGGTCCCTCATAGGCTCTGTTATCTCGCACATGCTTTTCAACATCTACATGAATTCATTACCGGTACTGATCTATCAATTTCACCTCACGTGCTATAACTATGCAGATGACACACAAATACTCCTTCAACTGGAATGCCCCAAGATATTGGAAAATCCCCAATTTTCAGTTGTCTCAGAGCCGTGGATCAGTGGATGACTTGGAGCCATCTCAAATTGAATGCTTCCAAAACTGAAATACTCACGTGTGGCGTTTGGAAACATTATGACCCGCTTGCCGCCTGGCCTGATGAACTGGGATCACTGCCTAAAGTATCGAAGGAAGTAAGAAACCTCGGAATGACCATGGACTCCAAGCTATCGATGAATGCCCAAGTGGACAAACTAGCAAGATCATGCTTTGTCACTATAAAAACGCTGCGACGAATTTCCCTCATTTGGGTTTTCCACACAAGGTCCAAGCTACCATCTCCCTTGTTCTGCCCAAACTCAATTACGCCATTAGCCTCTGCCATGGATCACCTTTAACGACCATGAAAAGACTACAACGGATTCTGAACTCGGCTGCCAGACTACTCTTGCATATCAAACCGCGAGACCACATCTCACCTGCCTTGAAAGCCCTGCATTGGTTACCAGTTTCCAGAAGATCCACGTTCAAGCTACTTTGTATCACCCACAAAGCAATACATGGAATGGATCCGCTCTTCGTCAGGAATAAAATCACCAAACACATTCAACAAAGGAACCTCCGCTCTAAAGGGGCACCTTGCTTCAAAATCCCAAGATACAATAACAAAAACATGGGTGGCACAATCTTCTCTGTCAAGCAGCCAAACTATGGCACTCTTTACCCCTCCCCTCCCCCCCCCCCCCCCCCCCCCCCCCCCACATAAGATCCATGGACAGCCACCTTATCTTCGGAAACCGACTCAAGAATTGGCTCGTCCCCACATTAGCACCATGCGCAAACAAATTTACAGCATATCCCTCTATATAAGCATTTATTTTCACTATAGATATGTACCTATCTTTGTTTATTGCTTTGTATAAACATGTAGAATAATTATTTAAAAAATAAAATAATAATAATTGAAGTACAATAACACTTGAAAACACGAGTTTATCTGGTGCATCTTTGGTCTACATGTACTTGCTTCCATTTGTGCATCTATGTACCTTCCATGTACATTGATCTGTGTGTTTGTTACTTTTCTCCTAAAAAAGCCTATCCAATGCACTACCCTATTTCTCATCCTGTACCTCTACCAATATCTTTAATCTACATATACTTACGTCCTTAATGCATCTCTATACTTTCAATGTACTTATGGATCTATATAATTATCCCTGTCCCCTAACACAACTACACTGCCCTCGCAGGCTGAGCAAAACAAATAGTCGACATGGCACACATCCTTGTGTGCCTTGCCCACAACCGACACTGCCCTGGCATACATCAGCCACCCCTGTAGCTGGGTGCCCTATGCCAGTGGTGTGGGCAAAGGACCATGAGCCCTGTGCCCCTACAGTACCCAGAACCATTCCTGGGCACTGTAAGTGCAGTGCTGCCATTTAAGAGTATATGGTGCTGAGAGCTCGTCAAACGTGAACTCCACAGCACCATAATGGCAACACTGAAGACTGAGAAGTTTGGTATCAAATTTCTCAGCACATTAAACCCGCACTGATGCCAGTGTAGTGTAGGATTTAATGTACAAAGCACTACAGAGGGCATCTTAGAGATGCCCCCTGAAACCTAACCTACAATCCACGTCTGGTCTGGGAGGCTGCCTAGGCTGCCACACAGCAGACATGTTGCTGGACCCCTGGGTCGAGAGCCCCCGCTCTCCTGGGCCTGTAACAATGCACATCCTGGGCGAGGTGCTAGGTCTCCACCCCCAGGATGGGCAGGGGAAAGCTTAAAAGGCCTCTGTGAGCTTCTCCAGGCCACTTGCTTTCCCCCAGCAAACTGCCCCCCCCCCACCCCCCCCTCCCCTCTGGCGGGAAGACTGTCCGGAAACCCCAAGTAAGGGCAGGGGATGTGCCAGCCTGCCAACCCCACCCCTAAGTTGGGGGAGGCGAGGTGAAGCACATATCCGGGCGCTTGCCATCTTGAAGATGGGAGGCCCTGCCCAATCAAGACTAGGCTACTGACCCCCTCCCACAGGAGAGCGGCAGGATAGGGGGTGTACCCACCCCAGGGCAGGGACCCATTCGTCCCTGCCATTTACCTACCTGTAATGCCCCTAAATCTAGTATTTAGGGGCACCCTGAACCTTTCTTCTCCAGATTCCGAAAAAGCAAAGAAGAGCAAGAAGAAAGAAGACCTGCCGTGCAGCTGCTAAGAAGAGGAAGACACCAACTGCTTTGGCCCCAGCCCTACCGGCCTGTCGACTCTCGAACCTACTCCTGCTAAATCCCAGCACCTCTTGTGGCCAGCAACCTCACAAACCCCAGAGGACCTGGCTACCTTGTGACTCTGAGCATCTGGGACTCCCATGAGCTCTGCTCAAAGCAAGTTTCTAACCCCTGGCACCAGCTCGGAACCGCAAACCCTGCACACTCTTCCCCCGCAAAGCCTGGCCTGTGCCGGAGTGGACAAAGACCCTGGGGACGTCCCCCTGGCGACTGTGACCCCGAATCCAGCACCCAAGGACTTCCCTCGATGCTGCTGACGACGCCTGTAGCCACAGAACCAGGGACCCTCCCAACCGCGATCAACAGAGGGTAAGATTTCCCGACACCAAAAGGCACCCCTGCACCCGACTCCTGGGTACCTACCTATCCTCCAACTACCCAACTTACCTCTCGAAGTGGTGGTGGCACCTGAAGAATCTTCGTCCCCGAGCTTGCAGCCTTTGTTCATCCTGGAGCTTTCCCATTGAAATCAATTGAGCGCCCGAAGGCTCAAAAGCACCCTGCACCCAGCTGCCTGAGTTGCCCTGGCAGTGTAATCTCTACTCCTACCTACTTCCCCCATTTTCCTTGAGCAAGTGACCAGGAGCCCAGCTCCCACAGCCGCGTGGCCTGCTAGTCAGCAGCCACCAACCAAGGCCCCCCTGCCTCCAATATGATAACATAGGGCCTAACTCACTCTGCACCCGGCCGCCCCAGTGACGCTGAGGGTGTAACAACTGTACCAACTTGACCCAGGGAGACCCCTGAGTCTGTGCCCAGAACCTTAACTCTGCCAGTCGAGTACTTACCCAAAAGCCGATAACCCAATGTTCGAGGCATATGAGCTGCAGATTACACACTGTGCATAGATCGCCATCTGGTGTTGGGCCCGGATGTTTGCAGTTGTTTTTTCTCTTGGAAAGTCTTTGGAAGTCATGAGGTATGTGACTCCTCCTTTGGATTGTATTGCGCATGGGCTTCGGCTCCATCCTCCATCCTTCGCGCTCCGGTTCCGAACAGTTTCCAGTTCTTCTATCGGCGCGCAATCCACCCCCCCTTACGCAGTATTGTTTTCGATAGCGATTTCCACACTCGACGCGACTCATCGTTCCAAGTCTTTGTTCTCCAGTATTGGGGTGTCTTTCATAGATTCACATGCTTGAATATTCCCCGTCGTCGGAGTGGGAGTCCCACGGTAAATAATATAGCAATATATACAGCCATAATATATATATATATACATAAGTAATCATATAAAACAGAGATATAAGTAAGTAATAACATCAAGAATGTCCCTATATGAAATTTCCATAGAGATACATGGAAAGAGAAAAAAAGACATTCGTAGTCTATCTCTGTCATTATGTTAGTCCGAACTCCGGCCAATCAGGCGCCAGCTCCTCTCTAGAACCTTCTCCTCAGAGCTCCTCACCTCAGATTTTCTACCGCACGTCGTGTGAAAGGGAGTCTCCCTGAGCTCTGCTCAGTTTTTTCTCTTCAGGATGACTTCAAGTAAGAAGTCTTTGTTTAGACCTTGTTCTTTTGTGGAAAGCTACGTTATTCTCAGAAGATCCACACAGTAAGTGTATTTACTGTCTTTACCCTACCATGAAGTGGGTGAATATAAATTCTGTAGAATTTTTTCTACAAAAACTCTGAAAGACAGGGAAGGCCGTCTCTTGTTGTGGCTCCAGAGACTTAAGGATAAATATGAAGTAATTTTCTGAGGTAGAAAACTTTACTTCTGGCCGTTCCCACACAGCCTCAAAACGCAGTAGTGTACAGGAGTTACCTACTCCTTCCTTAAAAGAAGAAAATGTCTCTGACTATGACATCTGCCACTTCTTCTTCTTTGAATACTGCTGTGTCGCCCACGAGACATAGTTCTCAGGCTAGTGAGGTTTTCAACTTTCCAGTTTTTTTCAAAGATGGCTTCATCGTCTACGATGGCTCCGTCTACGAGGGCTCCGTCTACGAGGGCTCCGTCTACGAGGGCTCCGTCTACGAGGGCTCCGTCTACGAGGGCTCCGTCTACGAGGGCTCCGTCTACGAGGGCTCCGTCTACGAGGGCTCCGTCTACGAGGGCTCCGTCTACGGTGGTTCCGTCTACGGTGGTTCCGTCGATGATGGCTCCGTCGACGATGGCTCCGTCGACGATGGCTCCGTCGACGATGGCTCCGTCGACGATGGCTCCGTCGACGATGGCTCCGTCGACGATGGCTCCGTCGACGATGGCTCCGTCGACGATGGCTCCGTCGACGATGGCTCCGTCGACGATGGCTCCGTCGACGATGGCTCCGTCGACGATGATTCCGTCGACGGTGGCTCCGTCTACGATGATTCCGTCTACGATGATTCCGTCTACGATGATTCCGTCGACGGTGATTCCGTCGACGGTGATTCCGTCTACGGTGATTCCGTCTACGGTGATTCCGTCTACGGTGGTTCCGTCTACGGTGGTTCCGTCTACGGTGGTTCCGTCTACGGTGATTTCGTCTACGGTGATTCCGTCTACGGTGATTCCGTCGACGATGGTTCCGTCGACGATGGTTCCGTCGACTATGGTTCCATCGGCAATGAATCTTTCGATGGTGGTTTCCGTCGACGATGGTTCCGTAGACGATTCCGTCTACAAAGATCTCTTCAATAGCCTTCTATGCCTCAGAGCCCGTTGACTGCAGTCTCATCGGTAAAAATAAGGGTTTAAAAAAGACGACTTCTGCACAGAGGTCATTAAAAATCCAAATCTCTTCGACATATACAGCGACTACTTCGTCCTTTGCTGCTGTTCCTTTATTACCATTACCACCGAGTACTTGACAAGAAAGGTCGGGTGAAGTTATATCGGTGGAGGATTCCCGCCTTCCTTAACCATTGTTTTACCACTGACTCAGATCAAGATTCAGAAGAAGGTTTAGCTGAATCGGTTGTGACAACTATAATCGGCGGTTTTTCCTTTATCACCACAAGTGTCTGTGGTTCCGCTTACTCCAGTGGTGCCAACAACTATATCGGAACCGGTACCGGCTCCAATACTTTCTGTGGTAATACCTACAGTACCGCTGAGACATTCTTCAACTCGGACAGTACCTCCTCATGATACTGAAGAAGAAGAAGAAATTCCTCAGGACAGGGAGGATGGTGAGATTCTCGATGATGGTGGCGATGCTGATGATGATGATGATGGTATGGCGGAGTGGGATAACTATCATGCCCAAACACCATCTCCCTCTCCGGTGCTACCTGGTGACTCACCACCTGTTGATATGCAAGTTCCACCAGTTAAGGGATAGGACAGCACTAACGTTCAAATTAACGAAGGATTATTTCCTGTACGATTTCAAAGATCAGCCTGTTAAACAAACACATACAATCCCTATAATCGAATTTATTGGGGAGGAAGGCAAAAAGATTATGGAGGCCTCATAGTCTTCCAGCACGGGTGCCTTGATTGGAGAAAAAGGTACAAATCACCATTAGGAGCACCAGCGTGCCTCACTGGTCAAGCGAAGCCAGATTCTGTAGTCACACAGGCAGAGCAACGCCGGGCTAGAAACCCTGCATCTACGATCACTGCACCACCTGATCGTGGTCGACGTCGTTTGGATGCCATAGGGTGAAAATTCTCTTCGATGGCTTCCACCATGGTGAGAGCGGCTAATGCTTTGGCCATCCTGGGTCGTTAGGACCGTCAAGTATGGGCGGATATGTCAACACTAGTTGAGCAACTGCCGGAACCGTCAAAGACCATGGCATATGACGAAGAAGAGGTTTTATTCGGAGATCAGGTGGATGAAGCTCTCCAATCGATAAAGAAAGATACAGATACTGCTCGCTCTCTGGGCACATTGCAATTTTGATAACAACCCTTTCGGGGTGCACGCGGACGCGGCACCTCTATTTTCGAAGAGAAATCAATCAATATCGACCTTATAACCAGGGTTCAAACCGATATTCCTCTAACCAACAGCAAACTTCTCGACAGCAGTCTTCCAAGACTTACAGAGGAAAATCCTCTTACAAGGGTTACACTCCTAAGAGACATGACTTCCATCAGTCCCAGAAAATTGGAGATCGAATCTATCGGTACTATTTTCAATGGTCCTCCATACAAGGAACCGTTGGGTTTTGGAAATTATAGCAAGAGGTCACACTTTGGAGTTCATCGAATTCCCTCCACCCACACCACCTACCGGACTGCCACCGGCTCATATCAAAGAACTGTTACAAGTTCAATTTCTATAACACAAGGGAGCCATAGGAGTAGTACCAAGATTTCAAAAGAGGGAAAGGATTTATTCCCGATTCTTCCTTATCACCAAAAGGAAGGGGGAATGGAAGCCCATTCTAGATCTGAGGGCTCTCAGCAGGTATCTAAAGAAACATTCTTTTCGTAGGCGAACGCATGTAGAGATCTTGCGATTATTTTCACAAGGAGATTTCATGGAAACAATCAACCTCCAAGATGCATATTTACATATCTCCATACTACGACAACATCGGAAATTTCTTCGTTTTCGAGTGGGTCGAGGGGATTTTCCAGTTCAAAGTTTACCATTCGGACTGCGCTCGGCCCCTCGAGGGTTTACAAGGGTGCTAGCCCCTGTGGTAGCGTCCTACGTTCCAGGGTGTTCAGATCTTTCCATTTCTGGACGACTATCTCCTAAAATCACAATCGAAAGTTCAACTTCTACAACACACACATCTTTGACAGGAGGTGGTTTCGCGCCTTAGGGCTCTCCATAAATACCACAAAGTCCCATCTACTGCCTTCTCATCGCACGGATTTTCTGGGAGCAACTTTAGACACAGTGTCAGCAAGGGCACTTCTCTCCCAAGACCGTCTTCAAAAAATTCTCCGACTGGTAACCCTTATCAGATCAAAAAGACCCGTTTCTGTAAGAATATTGAAGTCCTTTCTGAAAATGGCGTCATCATGCATTGCATTGATCCCTCATTACAGATTACAGACACGCCCCATCCAAGGAGTACTGGATGTCCAAGAACGCCAGGTTACAGGTTCTTTGAACGATGTTGTAAACGTCACAGATCGGATGAAGTTGGCGCAAAGGTGGTGGACGCAACTGTTAAATCTAACGGAAGGCATTTCTCTTCTGACAATGGTACCAGACATGACAATAACAGACGCCTCTCTGGAAGGATGGGGTGCTCATTTGGAGGTTTTTATCAATAAAAGGAAAATGGTCAATATGTCAAAAAAAAAAAAAAAAACCTGGCACTTCTACAGGTTGGATCTCATGGCTATATATTGCTGGCTCTCAAAGCTTTTCATCCTTTAATCCAAGGAGAATCAGTCCTGATACAGACAGACTATACAACCTGCATGCACTATATAAACAAGCAGGGCAGGATAAAATCTCCGAAACTGTCTCGACTAGCTCAGTCGATTTGGGATTGGTCTATCAACCATCGCATCACGATATGCAGCAGTTAATCGACCGGGGGTATCCAATATCCTGGCGGATTCCCTGAGCGGGTCCTCCTCATCGACCCATGAATGGGAGTTGCATCAACCAACTCTAGAGAGGATATTTCAACGATGGGGTCGCCCACAGCTGGATCTCTTTGCCACACTAGAGAACCGGAAATGCCGTGATTACGCAAGCTGGCTTCCCCACAAAAGATCTCTGGGCAATGCCTTTTGATGGACTGGTACGATCTGTTTGACTACGTTTTTTTCTTTCCCCAATCCCACTCGTACCTCGAGTTTCTGTGGTAGATGCGGAGGCAACCTTGCCATCTACTTCTATAGCCCCCCGTTGGCCTCGGCAGGCATGGTTCTCAGAACTACTCCTATTGTCTCAATCCGAACCAATCATTCTACAGCCTCGTGCAGATCTACTCACGATGGACAAGGGGAAAATTGGTCATCCGAATCCCTCCTCACTGAGCTTATCAGCTTGGAACCTGAGCACTGTGAATTTGCCCATTTGGATACTCCACAGGACTGTAGAGACATTTTAGCTCAGGCGAGGGCTCCTTCTACGGTGAAAACGTACAAATTAAAGTGGAAAAGTGTTCCCCACTGGTGTGCATCTAATGGGGTGCACCCGTTTTCACTCCACACCAGAACAATTTTTACCGTTCTTCTTGCATTTAGCTAACTCCGGGTTTCTCTCATGCAACCTTTAGGGGTTTTTTCTGGCGGCAATTTTCCGTTTCCGTCAGGATGGTTCAACTTCCCTTTTGTTTCTTCAAGGATTATCCATCAATTCGTCTAGGGGTTATTTTGTAAATCTCCTCCATTGTGGCATCTGAACATCGTATTGGCTCAACTAATGAGACCACCGTACGAACCGATTCACAAGGTCGAGTTGTAGTATCTAACATGGAAGGTGGCTTTTCTTCGGGCGCTAACGTCTTCACGTCGCGTCCGTGACATTCATGCATTTACAATAAATCCACCTTTTTCCTACAGTTCAAACCAGATTCTGTAGTAGTGCGTACAGATCCAAATTTCTTGCTGAAGGTGCCTTCAGACGTTCATATTAACGAACCAGTGATTTTAAGAACTTTCTTTGCTATCCGCAAACTCCTACGGAGCAGAGATTACATTCCCTGGATGTGAAACTAGGTTTAACATTCTACATCAGCAGAACGGCTGCTTTACGAAGGATTGATCAACTATTCATAGTTTATGGACGCTTTCACAAAGGTCGTCCAGTGACGAAACCAACTATTGCACGTTAAGTTTCAGCTGCCATCGTCTTCTGCCATCAAAAGGCAAACAAGCCATTGCAGTCACCAGTGAGGGCTCACTCCACCAGAGCAATGTCTTCCTCAACTGCTTTATTTGCTGGAGTGCCTTTGCATCAGAGCTGCAGAGCAGCTACGTGGTCGAGCAGACACACGTTTACAAGGCACTATTGCTTGACAACTTTAAACGAGGAGGATGCTGCAGTTGGGCAGGCAGTGCTTCGCAATCTTTTTAAATAAGATGAGCCTCTTCCTTCCCTCCTCCATATTGTTTCCATTTATAATTGACATAATGATGCATTTATACTGTTACAGTTATTCAGTACTGTCATATGCATAAGAAGATTGATTGTCATTACAATTTCGAAGCTGTGTGATCATGGAAACAATGATATTGTTACTGCTAGCTATTCTATATTCAAGCATGTGAATCTATGAAAGACACCCCAATACTGGAGAAGAACAATTGTTACTTACCTGTAAACAGGTGGTTCTCCAGTATTGGTGTCTTTCATAGATTCACATGCGACCCTCCCTCCTCCCTTCAGAGGCTCTCTTCTCCTCATACACTCTGAGTCACTATGGTGCTACGAAAATCTGAGGTGAGGAGCTCTGAGGAGAAGGTTCTAGAGAGGAGCTGGCGCCTGATTGGCCGGAGTTCGGACTAACATAATGACAGAGATAGACTACGAATGTCTTTTTTTCTCTTTCCATGTATCTCTATGGAAATTTCATATAGGGACATTCTTGATGTTATTACTTACTTATATCTCTGTTTTATATGATTACTTATGTATATATATATATATTATGGCTGTATATATTGCTATATTATTTACCGTGGGACTCCCACTCCGACGACGGGGAATATTCAAGCATGTGAATCTATGAAAGACACCAATACTGGAGAACCACCTGTTTACAGGTAAGTAACAATTGTTCATTCTGGTCGTCGACGAGGGCCTTCGGGCCTACCCAAGCTCCGGTCCAGGCTGATGGAAAGGACTCCATTCAAAAAGTGTCCTCTGTGGGTCCAAATTTCCCCACACACATCTCCATGAGATGTGCAACCTCTGCCTCTCCCCTGAACACGAGGCTCGAGACTGTCCGGCGTGCAAATCCTTCCTGTCCAAGAAGACCATTTGAGACCGAAGGGCGAGGAGAAGCATGGCACACTCGTCGACAGCGATTCCAGACGACATCTTCGGAGAAGGTGTCGATGCTCCAGAAGGACAGCACACCGAAGTGGGCCTCGTCAGCGCCTCCGAAGCTGACGACTCAGATGTCGAGGACATCACTCCGGCACAGAGGGGCGTGAGTACCAACATCCACCCCCACCCCACATCCTCGACGGCATCGAAAAAGGCTTCGTCACGCCTTCGCCCTCGGGCCTAGGCACGACCAAAGACATTGCTTCCCACACCTCATCTTCGGGCCCGGTGTAGAAGCCTATCAAGCCTTCCGGCGGCTCGGGCTCGAGCCAGCCTCCCATCGGTGCCGAGAAACACTCCTCCACACCGGCGCCAAAAAAGAAAATGGCCTTCTCCTCTGTACGAGCTCCACACCGAAGCACTCGGCGCCGAGAACCAGCACCAGCTCCTCAGTACCAACACCGTCCCCGGAGCCGACCCAAAAAAATACAAAGCCATCAACACCCACACCTCGAAGCCGAAAGTCATCTCGGAGCAGAGTAAACAACCAGCCATTCCGAAGCCACACAGTTCAAAACAACGAACTGATGAAGACTCCAAGACTTAAAAACCTCCGGCCCAACGCTTTCGGTGCCGACGGATCGGCCACTCACTGAAGAACTATTTCGGCCTGATCCACTACAAAAAACACTGGTCAAGGACCCTAAGACTGGACATTTGATGCTCAGCATCAAAAAGAGACCGCTGGACAAGCCTGCCCCAGCTCCACCTCCAAAGAGGAAAGACTTTGCTACCTCCCCTTTGAGAATACCTTCACCCCCTCCTCCACCTCCACCTCCTCCTCACCCACCTCATCATTCCCCCACACCCTCTCCGGATGAGGATGATGAGGTCTATGATGACACAGGGGACGAGCCCCATGACCAACCCACAGTGGACCCCACTTTTACAGGCTCCCCAGACCCATGGGAAGACTAACATTCTGGACATCCCTAACGTCCCGCAGGATGATCTCTGCCCTTCGAGACCTTTCCCCCCCCCCGGAAGACACAATGGGGTTTAACCAACTACTCCATAGGGCTGCACACTACCACGGTGTGGATCTCCATACGGACCCCGTGGAGGAGGACTTCCTTCTAGATACCTTCGACACAACACACAGGGCCACTTCCATCCTGCCCATGCTTAAAGGCGTTATCAAGCACGCGCCGGAGGTCTTTAAAGACCCGGTCAGGGCCAGGGTCATCAACCCTCGCATCGACAAGAAGTATAAGGCCGCCCCTACAGACCCCACCTACATCAGAGGGCCAGCACCACTAGACTCCCTAGTAGTGTCCACTGCAAGAAAGCGTGCAAACTCCCAGGCATCAGGCGAGGCACCACCACCTGATAAGGAGTCCAAACTCTTGGACGCATCGGGCAAGTGCACTGCATCCCAGCCTGCCAACATATGGCGCATCGTAAACACACAAGCGCTTTTGGCAAGATATGACGGGGCACATTATGATAAACTGGAAGCCATAATGCAACACCTCCCTGACAAATACAAAAATAGAGCCAATGAGCTATTCCATGAGTGTAAAACCCACACCTCCATTCGCTGTGCCCTAGATGCAGCTGAAACCGCCTCTAGGGGAATTTCAGGTTTCAAACCAGAGGTGCAAGCTTCCATCCTGAACCACCCCTTTGACCAGGAACATCTGTTCGGCCCAAAAGTTGATGATGCCCTGGAAAAAAGGAAGAAAGACACAGATTTTTTTTGTAAATATTTTTATTGAAATTAAAACATAAAACAGTACACATTGGCATCAGGTTCAGTAGAGTAATTGTCCAGTGCGAGTAGAAGGAAACATTCATGACATGTTGAAAAAGAGTGGGCGCCATCTGGCTTCGCAATACCGTTTTTATCACATTGCGTCGAGCAAGTACGTATCTTTTAATCGTGATCACTTAAGTCTGAGTCTGAGGTGTCGCTCGGGGGTTCACATATATTCCCTCTATAGGCATTCCACCCACCCCAGACCTGGGTCCATTTTTTGGGGCAGCCTCTGTGTATGTAGACAGTTTTTTCGACCACCATTGTGGAGTCCATATCTCGGGACCATTGGGCGAGGGTTGGAGCTTGGCTAGAGCCCCACCTTTGAGCTATATTGCGCTTCGCCAACGTAAGTCCCAGTGTTACCCAGAGTTGTTCGACCCTGTGGAGATCAGTCGGTTCCCAGACGTTGAGGAGACACCTCCGCGGCTCCGGGAGTGTCGGGACCTTGGTCACTTGGCAGTGTGTGCGCAGAATTCCCTTCCAGTACTGAGTTATGACCGGACATTCCCACAGGGTATGTATGAGGGTTCCCTCCATCACACACTGCCTAACACATAGCGGGGAGTCTATTTGGTTAAGTTTAAACAGGAGTGTACGAGTGTAGTATGTGCGGTGCAGAATTTTAAGTTGGACCAGTCGCAGTCTGGATGAGACGCCCACCTCCCTAGGGGAGGAAAGCGCCGCCTGCCAGTCCGTTTCATCAAACTCCCCCAGCTCAGCCTCCCATCGGTTTTTAAGAGCCTCAAAAGGATCTGGCCGGTTGTTGATCAGCTTTCGGTACGTTAGGGAGGTCGCCCTCTGAGTCAGGTGTTCTGTGAGGAGCCGGTCCTCCAGCGGCGACGACTCCGGAAGTCGGGTCCCCGGCGGGACCGCCGCCTGAGTGCATGGCGGATTTGCATGTACCTGAACCCTTCAGTGGCAGCTAGGTCGAAATCTGCTTGCAGTTGTGCAAATGTGACCATTTCTCCCTTCCTCCAAAGGTCACCCACCCTGGAGATGCCAATGAGGTCCCATTGATGGAATCCCTTGGTGGTGCGTAGTACCCCCAACTGTTTTGCCTCCCACAACGGAGTAGCTTGGGTTATTTTCCCAGCCCAGCCCAGAGCCCGCTGCGCCGCAAACCATAGCTGGAGGGTGTGCGTCGTGGGGCCTGGGGGGCATCGGCCCCTTTTATGGTTGTAGAGCGCCCCCATGACCCACTCAGCCCCCAGCAGGTGCCGATCCATACGATATGCCGGGTTGTCCCCTGGCACATGCAACCACTGGTTTATCACCGTAAGCTGCGATGCCCAATAGTACAGTCGTATGTCTGGGAGGGCTATCCCGCCTTCGTACCACTCCCTGGTGAGCTTGTGGAGTGCGATCCGCGGCGTCCTGTCCTCCCATAGTAGGCTGGTGACTTCTGCATTGACGGCGGCGAAGTATGTTGGGGGCACCGGGAAGGGGGTATTCTGAAGTATATACAGAAATCTAGGGAGAGCCATCATTTTGAAGAGGGCAGCCCTTCCCAGCAACGTCAAGGGCAAGGAGCCCCAATGTTTGACATCGCTTCGAAACCGAAGCAGTGGCTTCGTTAGATTTTCAGCTATAAAGCGGTCCCTATCAGCTGTCAAATAGATTCCCAGGTATTTGAACCCGTCCGTCACCACCCGAATCGCACAATCCCGCGGGAGCCTAGGCGGGGAGCGGTGGAGCATGTAGACAATGGACTTTTCCCAGTTAATCTCGTAGCCCGATACCCTCCCGTACGACGCACAGATATCCAGGAGACAAACGATCGAGCGGGCTGGGGAGGCTAAGTACAACAGGATGTCGTCAGCGTAGAGGGAAATGCGATCCTCCCACCCCATTGTCCACCTTAGTCCCCGGATCACCGGGTCCTGCCGCAGCCATGCCGCAAGTGGCTCCAGAGCCAAAGCAAAAAGGAGCGGGGAAAGAGGGCATCCCTGTCGCGTCCCCCGCCCCAACGGAAAGGGGTCTGAGATATGGCCATTGACCACCACCTGTGCCAGCGGCTCGGTATACAGAAGCTGTATCCATGCGCACATCTTGGGGCCGAATCCTACGTGGCGAAGGACAGCGAAGAGGAACGGCCATTCCACCCGGTCAAACGCCATTCGTGCATCCAGCGAGAGGATGGCTGCGTCGTCCTCTATCGAGGCGCGGCGTGCAAGAATTCCGTGGAGCCGCCGTAGATTTAAGGCGGTATTCCGGCGTGGCATAAATCCCGATTGGTCTGGGTGTATTAGGGTTGTGAGGTAGGGCTGCAGTCTTGTCGCCAGCACCTTTGCCAGAATTTTTGCCTCCGCATTCAGCAATGAGATTGGGCATTAGGAGGCGCACTCATGCGCTGGCTTAGTAGGCTTCGGAATTGCCACTATGGTAGCCACTCTCTGGTCCGGGGGGAGTATCCCTGTCGACAGGCTGTCATTGTACATGGCCAATAGATGCGGGACTACATGGGCAGCGTTCAATTTATAGAATTCTACCGGAATACCATTTGGGCCCATAGCCTTCCCGGCACGGAGAGCGAGTATTGCCAACGTGAGCTCTTCTGCCTTCAGGTCTGCCTCTAGGGCCTCTACTTCCGACGGGGCCAGTCGCGGCATCGCGATGTCCCGGAGGAAGGCCTCATTTTCTGCCACTGTGGACGAGGCCTCCGGCGTATATACCGTCTTGTAGTGAGCCGCCAAGGCCTCTACGATTTGCCGCGGCTCAGACGTGTAGTCTCCCGAATCCAGCCTGATCCGCGCCACCCAGCGCGCGGCCCGTTCCAGCCTCTCAAGCCAGGCCAACAGTTTGCCCGCCTTGTCTCCCAGCTCGTAAACAGTATGTCGTGCAGCCGTCTGTTTGGCTCGTGCGGCTTCCACAAGATAGGAGCGATATTCCTGCTGCGCCATATGGGCACTATGTGCAGTGTCATCGTCGGTGTGCGTGACCTGGTTTGCCTCTGCCTCTGCCACCCCCTGCTCAAGCCTATGTACCTCAAGCTGCTGGGTCCTCTTATAGTCTGTAATCATGGAAATTGCTTGTCCACGAAGGACTGTTTTGTACGTCTCCCACAGTGTCGCAGGGCCTATCACAGGGTCCTTGTTTTCAGCGAAATAATGTTTGGTCGTCGCCTGAAGGGCTTTGCGAATCTTGGGGATTTTGAGGTATCCCGGATAAATTGGGAATATTCTGCGGTTACGTGGGGTAGAAAGTGTGAATGTGATCACTACCGGAGAATGGTCCGAGATGCCCCTGGGTAGATGGGAAACTTCAGTCATGCCTCTAAACCCCATGGGTGACGCGAAGATATAATCTATGCGGGAAAGGGTGTTGTGAGCCCCCGAGTGAAAGGTGTATTGTCGGTCTTCAGGACATTGGGCTCTCCAGGTGTCTATGAGGCCGAGTGCCTCCGTGAATTCTCGCAATTTGGGGGTTGCGCCACCGCGGTCTCTAAAAGATGACCTGTCCAGTAGCGGGTTCATCGTTGCGTTGAAATCCCCGCCCATAATGAGTTCCCCCGGTGGTAATGTCAGCAGGAATTCCCCCAATGCCCGGAGCGTATCCTGGTGGAGTGTTGGCGGGATGTAGACGGTTACCAAATTATATACTTTACCCTCCCATTGGCAGGTGAGCGCCGCGAATCGTCCCTGTTCCTCCCTACGGGAGTCAACTAAAATCAGTGGAAAGCGCTTGTTTACCAATATGCCAACCCCGCGGGACCCAGACGTGAATTCTGAATGTATCGCCATCTTAAACCCCCATCTGTCCAGTGCTCTCGTGGTCGAGCCTACCAGATGCGTTTCTTGTAGGAGTGCCACTGCCGGCCCCTTGCGCTTGAGATACTGTAAGACAAGCCCACGTTTAATCTTATCTCCCAGCCCGTTCACGTTCCATGATAGAATTGTAAGTGTGGGACTGTGTTGCCGGGCTTGTTCCCCTGTGGAGCTGACGGTGGCCTCTAGGGCGGTATTATGTGAGTCCCTCGCCATGTACGGTGGTGACAAGTAGTAGTCTCCGCGCATCTCCCCCTGGATCTATAACAAGTCTGAGGTGCAAAGTATGCCAATGTGTGGTAGCTAAACCTAGAACAAAACAAAAACCAACATTCCCAAGATGTCCCTGCCTCCCCTCCCTCCTCCCTGCCTCCCTGCCCAGCGGATTTAAAACTACCCGCCACCCCAACTTAGCAGAGTGCTTGGTTCCCATAACTGTCTACTTGCGTGCTGGGGAATGGCTGCCCAGTGCCCCTCGTCCGATCCCCGCACCATGTGTGTGTCCCTTTAGGAAACCGGTTAGCAGCATGTTGCAAAGTACGTAGACAATGACTGCGACACCCCTTTATTGACCGAGTCTGCAATGAGTGTCTTATGGGGAATCCGACGGCTTTCAGCTGCCGAAGGTCGTTTAGGCCGTGGCGGCCACAGCTACGTTGTGTGGTGACTGTCTCCTGCGGTCTAGGGTCCTCCAGAGCTTTGCCGGGTATAGCATCGCGTATTTAAGTTCTCGAGCGCGCAGCTCCGCTTTGACCGCGATGAAGTCTCGGCGTTGCCGCGACACTGTCGCAGTGTAGTCCGGGTAGAGGGTTACCGTGCAGTTGTCAACCCGCAGCGGGGGGGCGGTACGCGCCGCCTGGAGGATGGCGTCTCTATCTCGGAAGTTGAAGATACGGGCCAGGATCGGGCGCGGGGGGGCCCCAGGTCTCGGCCTCCCCCCAGGCACCCGGTGCGCTCTTTCGACCGAGAAAAATTTTGAAAGTCCGCGCGGCTGCAATTGTTACGTGATAAGCTTTTCCACGAAGAGGTCGAGCGCCGGCCTCCGCTCACTCTCAGGCACACCCACGACGCGGACGTTGTTCCGTCTCGACCTGCCCTCCTGGTCATCCAGCTTGTCCATAAGTTGTTTCTGGACCCGCTCCAGCGATTGTATGCGTTTTCTGCTCTCGGCCGCGTCTTTAGTGAGGGTTGCGGTAGTCGTTTCGACCTCGGACAGCCTCGTGTTGATTTTGGCGACAATCCGCCCTCAGCAGCGTCACGTCTGTGGAGATCGTGCCAATGGAGGTTTGCATCTGTGTCAGTGTGGCCATAACATCTGCCAGGGTGATCTCTTTGGCCTTGTCAGGCGGGGGCGGGAGGCTGGCCGGTCTTTCTGAAAGGCACATTTGTCGAGCCTGGCCTGCGCTCCCCCACGCTGGCCCTTCTCCCCCATGGTGGCCTGCGATGTGCGGCCTGCGGGGGTGTCGGCCTTCTTTCTGTCTCTGTATCGTACAGGCCTCAGATCCCCAGTTGCCTCCTTACCAGGTGAGTGGGCGCACACCTCGCTCCGCCCGTGTCCGCCGCGTCAGGTCTCAAGTCTCAGGCAAGGCCGGCGCCTTATGCTGCAAGGCCACTGTAGGAGAGTAGGGTCTGCTATCCTATGGTCACCCCAAATTTTTGCTTTTTGCTTCACTGGTTTTTGACATATTGAGGCTGTGGGCCTGCCAATCAGACCCCCAGCCTGCTGTTCTCTCTACTAAATTTACACTATGCACCCTAGGTGCATAACCAATTGGAAGTGGATCACCCTGTGAGCCCCTGTACCAGTGTACACTAGGTACCCAGGGCATTGGTGTATCTAAGGCCTACCAGGGGCTGAAGCATGTATTGTGCCACCCCTGGCCTGGCCTAACAAATTTGACACAACTGGCTGATCACTCAGCTGGGGTAAGTTGGTGTAACCACCTCTTACTTAGGTGTAGTATACCTATACCTAACCTTAAATGGGACACATGCTAACCTATAAGTCACTCCTATGGCAGGCCTTAACAATCCTGAAGGCAGAGTGCTTGGTTCCATGTGAGATGGTACTCTGGCATGAGCTGAGCCTGTCTGCAGTGGTCGGAACAACTTCCTTCTACTGTTTCCAGATATCGTCATACCATATACTCTTAAGTGCATTATGAACCTCGCGGTTAAATGCTATCTTTGGTTTGGCTTTATCAAAACATGTCGAGTAAGGTGTCATACGAATTGGAATACTAACCCCTCGCCAATTCTGGCGACGGGGTTAGCATTCCACCCTTCTAGAGGGACACGACATGTACAGTACCTGAAACCCGGGTAAATTCAGACATAGCCTCAGCTCCACAAAATGGATGCTGCCACCACAGACACAGGTCTGCCCTCCTGCTGCTGGGAGTCCTTCCAGCTTGGGAGGTGTGGACAAAGGGTTTCCTGCCAGGGGAGGTGCGTGCACCCCCCCAGACAGGATTTTGTGTATTGGTCCGGTAGGGCTTGAAAGGAACCAGACATGCCTGAGGCTCACAAGGAGCCTCGGTGCATATGCCAGTTCAAACCGGTCCTGGGGCACACCAGCCCTGGACCTGGGGCGAGCTGGACAAAGGATTGGGGGTGTAACCACCCCCCTTCCTGGTCCCACCCCTAGGGAGGGACCTAGCAGGTAGTCCGGCCCCTAGAATCCGCTTAAAGGTAGGAGCTGTGTCCTAAGACTTCAGACATCCTGGAATCAACTTGAAACTAAGAAGAAGACGGGAACTTCGACATTCTGCTGCACAGAAGACTGAAGGAAATCTCCCCTGTGGTCAGGGAGTGACCACCTTGCTAACGCAAGCACCATCCAGCGAATCAACGTCTGCTTTGCCGCCGCCTCCCGCCCGAGCCCAGAGACTGACCAGACCTGGACCTCCAGACCTCTCACCGCCCAATCCACAGTCCCTGAAAAAGAGACCCGTGGAGGCACCGAGACAAGTGGAGCCAGCCATCTTGGAACGACTACGACAAGCTGCAAGCGCAACAACCGAGGCTCCCTCCAAGTTGTGCTTTGGGATCTGAGCAGCCCAACACCCGAGCAGCATCTGCACCAAAGATGAGCCCTCCAGCATCTCCACGATCTGCGTGGGGCCCTTCTGCATTTTGCCACTCGACGCGCCTAACCGGTTGCTGGCCCGCTGGCTAGTGGCCATCTTGGCGACGAACTTTAAGAACTACACCGCTGGTCTGGTTGCTCCAGACTGGCCCTTGCTCCCCTCCAAAGGAGCAATCCCTCTGACCTTGCTGGTCAGAACCATCAGCTTATTTCGTTTTCCACAACAATTGCTTTTGCCAAGGCTTGTTTGCTTCGATCAAGTCGCCGACACCGCCGACAGCGAGAGCCTGCGTGGGACAGCTCGTGAACCGACTCCTGGACGTCGTCGACCTTCAGGGACCACGTGGCTGCAGAGACAAGCTACACCTTTCTTCCTGTTTGCACCCGACATCGCCTGGTACCCACCTGGTGCCACGCTGGTCACTGGCTAGTGACTGTGAACACTGTCCCCTCTGCTTACAGGTCTTCTACAACTCCGATCCACTCTGGGATCCACCGCATCTCTTCCGGACCGACCGCCTGCAGCATCTTTGTCTACAGGCTCCATTGAACAGAGAGAAGAAACCCGACGCACTTCGAGACCTATGCACCCGCTTCCTGTGGGTGAGGTAAAGCTGGCACTCCGGTGCCCAAGTGTAGAGAATCATCTTTAGTGTCTGTGTTTCCAATCCTGAGTTCATAGTCCATCCGGAAGATCCTTTTTGCAGAAACTTTGTAACTTTTACGCACCCATTGAAAACCTATGGGAGCACGCGTGTGACTATTTGCTCTGCACACGCAAGCCGTGGACCTCCTGGTCACTAACTAAAGTTAGCTCCTTGTAGGCCCAGCGATTCTAGAGGCCCTAGGCCTTTTCCCTTTTCTGTTCGTGGTACTTATACCACTATTTTAGTATATGGTTTGAGCGGCCACCAGGGCCTATCCATATAAAGTGCAACTTCTGTGTATTCTAACGTATTCTTGTTTAACGATTTGTGCTCCTGTGCTCATAAAGAGTCTAGGGGATACTTTGAGAAATAAATACATATATATTTTCAATATATATCTGTGTGGTGTCCTTTCATTGGTATAAAGGGGGGGTTACATTTGGTAAAACAGCCTGCTTAACACGTTTCACGAGTTTAGCCTCAAAGACTGCTTAGCCTACGCTACCACTAGGGCAGCTAGTCCGAAAAGGTTGACTTACAACCACACCATAAGGGTTGCTTGGCATGGTACAAGGTGGTCACTTTAACTAGTGAACATCATATACCAGGCCAACTCCTCACAGCCACCCTCCACTCCGGGACATGCAGGGAAAGACACAGATTTGGCGAAGTCTATGGGAGCCTTACCGTCGCACCATCCCAGGCGCTCCTTTCGCCGCTCTTTCTATCGAAGCACCTCCAGAGGCGGCTACTCTGACACCGCTTCTACTTCCTATAAAGCCCCTACCCAATCCACCTTCACAAGGAGTTACCAAAGAGGTGGCTACAGGGGCAACAATAATAAAGGCAGAGGCAAGACAAACACTTCCCACTCTGCCTCCACCCCTACCCAATGACTTCCCTCCACTCCCCCCCCAGACCATCCCACTCCGGTCGGGGGCAGACTCCACAATTTCCTTCCTGTCTGGACTACCATCACCTCAGACAAATGGGTAACACAAATAATTCGGTCAGGCTACTGCCTCGAACTAACATCTACCCACCCAAACAACGCCCAATGTCACAGGAACATTTAGCACTACTAAAGCAGGAGGTAATCTCCCTCCTACAAAAGAGTGCGATAGAACTAGTTCCTACCCACCAACAAAATATGGGAGTTTACTCCCTATATTTTCTCATACCAAAAAGGGACATTAAGGCCCATCCTAGACCTCAGACCCCTAAATCACTATATACACTCAGGCCATTTTCACATGGTCACACTCCAGCAGGTACTTCCCCCTGCTCTCCCAAAACGACTTCCTTGCCACCTTAGACCTCAAGGACGCCTATTTCCACATTCCTGTTCTCAACGCTCACAGAAAGTTTCTCAGATTTGTAGTGGACGGTCAACACTATCAATTCAAGGTGCTCCCCTTCGGAGTCACCACAGCACCACGGGTGTTTACCAAGTGCCTAGCGGTAGTGGCAGCACACCTGCGAAGACAACACATCTATGTCTTCCCATACCTAGACGATTGGCTCATAAAAGCCAACTCATACAACCAGTGTGTACAACACACTCACGCCACTATCCAACTACTTCACGAACTGGGCTTCACAGTAAATCACATGAAGTCCCATCTACAACCATCCCACGTAAAACAATACCTCTGTGCCACCATAGACACAGCAAAAGCGCTAGCCTATCCCAGTCCTGCCAGGATAGCAAGCATTCAGGCTCTCCGTGCCAAATTTCAGCCAGAACACTCTCTTCCAACTCGAGTGTTCATGCAACTTATAGGAATGATGGCCTCTTGCATATTCATAGTACCTCACGCAAGTCTCCAGATGCGTCCTCTCCAAAGGTGCTTAGCGCGCCAATGGAACCAGGCCCAGGGTCAATTGACAGATCCGGTGTTGGTAGATGGTCGTGCCCACCGCTCTCTGCAGTGGTGGACCACCACAAACCTTTCCAAAGGACGACAGTTCCTGGAACCGGTTCCTCAGATAGTACTGACAACGGACGCATCACTCTCCGGCGGGGGAGCTCACATACATCACAGCATGCAGGGCAACACAAGTTACTTCACATCGACCATCTGGAGTTACTAGCCATATTCTTAGCCCTAAAGGCTTTTAAAACGCATGTCTCAGGCAAGGCCGTCTTAGTCCGCACCGACAACATGACAGCCATGTACTATATACAAAAACAAGGCGGCACACACTCTCCGCAGCTCACCTAGCACAGAGCATATGGAGATGGGCCATACCCCCAAAAATCTTTCTCCTAGCCCAACATGTCCCAGGAGTCCAAAACACTATGGCAGATCTGCTGAGCAGACAAACACCACAGATCCACGAGTGGGAACTCCATCCACAAGTTCTTCATCTGTACTTTCAAATGTGGGGGCATCCACAGATAGACCTCTTCGCCACCCACAAACGCCAAATGCCCAAGCTTCGCCGCCAGATATCCACACCCATTGTCCAAAGGCAATACGATATGGATGAACTGGTCAGGCAGATTTGCGTACGCTTTTCCGCCTCTCCTACTCATTCCATTAGTGGTGCGCAAACTACAACAACACTCCCTCACTCTCATCCTAGTAGCTCCAACTTGGGCCAGACAACCGTGGTACACCACACTGCTGTACCTATCTGTAGTACCGCACCAAAAGTTACACCTCTCTCCACGCCTCTTAACCCAGAACCATGGAGAGATCAGGCACCCGGACCCAGCTCAGCTCAACCTTGCGATCTGGCTCCTGAAATCCTAGAGTTCAGTTATCTAAATCTTCCCCCTGACTGTATGATCGTCATTAAAGAAGCTAGGCGACCTACCACTAGAGCATGCTACGCAGCCAAGTGGAGACGTTTTGTGGTCTATTGTCACAACAATATAACCTAAATCCCCTAGATGTGTCCCTTCAACACATCATAGGCTATTTACTACACCTACAAAGATGCAATCTAGCCTACACGTCTATTAGACTGCACCTCACAGCCATATCAGCTTATCTGCAAAACAGGCAACATCTATCACTTTTTAGAGTACCTGCCATAAAAGCCTTCATGGAAGGCCTCAAAATAATAATTCCCCCCAGAGTGCCACCCTCACCTGTGTGGAACCTAAACATCGTTCTCACCAGACTAATGGGGCCTCCCTTTGAACCTCTACACAAATGTGAACTTCCATTCCTAACCTGGAAAACTGCTTTTCTTGTAGACATCACTTCCCTCAAAAGGGTCAGCGAGATACAAGCACTCACCATTTAAGAACCTTTTCTGCAAATGCACCATAACAAGGTTGTTCTCCGTACTAATCCAAAATTCCTCCCTAAAGTCATTTCTCCCTTTCACCTAAACCAATCTGTGGAACTACCCGTATTCTTCCCGCAACCACAGACCGTTGCAGAAAGAGCTCTCCACACATTAGATGTCAAAAGAGCCTTACTCTAGCATATCGAGAGAACACAACCCTTTCGTAAGACAAAACAACTGTTTGTTTCCTTTTCACCACTACATAAAGGCAACCCCATCACCAAATCTGGGATAGCTAGGTGGATTGTCAAATGCTTTCAGATTTGCTACCACAAGGCAAAACTAACGCTATCTGTTCCCCCCCCTAAAGCCCACTCTACACGTAAGATAGGGGCTTCCATGGCATTCTTAGGGAACATCCCCTTAGATGATATCTGGAAAGCAGCTACTTGGTCAACACCGCACACTTTCACTAAACACTATTGTGTAGATGTGCAAACTAAGCAACAAGCTAGTGTGGGCCAGGCTGTACTCAAAACTTTGTTTCAAACCACTGCAACAGATACTGGTGGTCGCCACTAAGGATGGGTACTGCTATATAATCTATGCACAGTGTGTAATCTGCAGCTCATATGGCTCGAACGGCAAATGCTAATTACCAGTATGCATCTGTTCTTGGCATGTAGAGCTGCAGATCTACACACGCCCACCCGCCTCCCCGGCTACCTTTATCTGTTCCAGTTTATCTTATTTAGTTCCAACACACATGGGCAACTTCACTGTTTATTTCTACGCTCCATCATTTCCCTGCTGGCGAAAAACAATCTGAGGATGGAGCCGAAGCCCATGCGCAATACGATCCAAAGGAGGAGTCGCATACCTTGTGACTTCCAAAGACTTTCCAAGAGGAAAAACAACTGCAAACATCCGGGCCCAACACCAGATGGCGATCTATGCACAGTGTGTAGATCTGCAGCTCTACATGCCAAGAACAGATGCATACTGGTAAGTAGCATTTGCCTTTCTTACATAGGGTAACATTGACTGGTTTCTTCTGAAATTTCGTCTAAGTGTGGAGTTTGTAAAACTTAAAATATAATCTCCCAAAATCACCCGAGTAACGAAAACGGAAATACTCACCTGCTATTAGGAGAGATCCCAGTGCTGGATCTTGGTGCCCAGCACTGACCCTGAAAAGTACTCACAACCGTACTTGCCAATAACCCAATTTTCGTCCGTAGGAAATCATGGACTGTTTTACAGTGAAATTTCTTCTAAGTGTCGATTTTTGCAAACCACAAATATTCTTTAAAAATCATACAAATTGTGAAAACTTAATTACTTACCTGTTTTAGATAGAGGTCCCAGTACTGAGCCTAGGAGCCCAGCCCTGGATTGCAAAAGAACATACTTTACCTGTAACTTGCATTTTCTCCAATAGGGAATCATTGACTGTTTTTCTATGAAATTTCTTCAAAGTGTAAACTTTTAAAATAGCAAAATATTGCCTAAAAATCACAACAGTAACTAAAATGAATTTACTCACTTGTTTTCAAGACCTGTCCCAGGACTGAATCTAGGATCCAGTCCTGGAATTAGAAAAGTAATCCTGAAAGTAATCTATTGCAAATAACTTAAAATTCACATTGAGCTCAATGTATTATTTTGTTTGAAATTGTGTTGCCTATTGGAACAACCTGTAACTATTACATATAACAATCAATTGCATATTACAAAAGTATTTAACTAAAGCCTCTCATTCTGAGAAAGTATATTTTGATGCCTATTGTTGGTTCTAAAATAAAACAACCATATATTTGTTTTACAAACCATTGGCCTAGAGTTAAGTTCTTGTGTGTGATACCATTTGCTGACTGAGTGTGTACAACAAATGCTTTACACTGTCCTCTGATACTGCCTTACTGCTCGACCAAGCTACCACTTTAGCGAGTAAGGTTATATCTAACTTTAACCTCTGCCAAACCTCTGGGTACTGAGGACTCTGTACACACTGTACCTATTTGAGAACAGTATATACAGAGCCACTTTCTCACACGATCCCCCAAAACAAACCTTTATAAACTCTTCCCTCTGACTCTTCCCCTCCACAACCCCTTTTTTAGTCATCCAAAAGCCTCCTGCTACTGCTATGACCTCCCAAAAAAAAATCTAAATCCTTCACTCTTCTATCCCTCCACTATCCTTTACAATCAACATATCAGACTGACATGTCCACTTCTCAAATTTTCATATTCCACTATACTAATTCACCACTAATCCTTTATGGGTTCCAGAGTAGCATGGTACTCGCCAATAAAGCGCTTCCACACCCCATCAGGGTTACAAGCGCTATATAAATGCAAACCTTTTTAGGTCTCGCCTTGCTATCGCGTAAGCTATCGCGTAAGCGATCGCAAAGCGAGACTATTGTAAGGGGCTTTTAAAAGTGCTCCCAAAAAGCGGATTGCATGGCTAGCACGCGCACAATCACGTGCATCGTGCCGCCATGCAATCTGCTTTTTGGGAGCACTTCAAAGGGTCCGCTCCCCCGCCTGGAATGTGCTCCCAAGCGCGCTCGCGCCACGCTCCGCCAAGCTTGTTTTAATTCCAGATGCAAACGTGCTTCTTATGACAAACTGCACTTTGCAACCCCATCTCCACCCCGATACGAGGCTATTGTGGTCATACAATATGTGTAGATAAGGTGAATACGCAGTACCACTTACCAACACATAGCATATGTGTAATAATATCTCCTTAACTGTTATGTATGACACGTTTTGCTAGAAGAACCGTTTGGCATATATACGCGAACTGTTACACTTCGCCATTATTCCCCTAAGGGTTTCTTTTACCATCCAAGAGGCACGACCGATTGCCCAGTGATCATTCAAGGTATTTCTTCCATACACATAATACCAGGCAGCGGTATTTTGTCCGTGACTCACGCTGCCTGATTTGCACGGATTTCGCTGCTGCACTTAACGTGCACGTTTTCAACGACGTTATAAAACAAAGCGCCCAATCGCGAGCTCGCTCCTGATGTAGTAATGGAGCCAGGCGGCTGGCCAGAAGGTGAGATCATGTCTGTGTGTGCTTTTTGCCCCAACCCACGTTTCCATTTATTTGAATCCCAGTCCGATGGATTTTATTCCGTCCTTAACTGTTTTTTATTTAATTATTGTGTCCCCGCAGATGCTTTTGCCACATACTTGTGTAGGCTTTGGCTACACTGTTGGTCTGATGAAATATAGGAGAAGGCACCGAACTGTGTGTATCCGACTCCTCGACTTTTTGACTGTCACTATTCTCTCTCTCAAGCGCGACCATCCACATCAGGACTCGGCGGCTGCCGAAGGTTTCCCTTGAGTTTATTTTCCGCGGGTTGACTATTAAGTTCAGAATCACCCGTTGTTTGTTTTTACATCGAGGTTCTGTGTCTATTTTGACACGGCAGCTGCCGAAGTTTTACACCCTCTACAACTGCCCCCACACCCTCCCCCACCCCCTGCCGACATCCCACGCACAGGACAAGGTACTTCCTCGCTCCTTCTCCAAGGGGGTCTCTCTTCCGTAAGTTAGACTTGCCCAGCCCCCCACCTTGAGTGCCCCCTCATGTTTAATGCGTTCACGAGCTGAGGCGCTTTGAGGCCCATTAAAGCGCTGCTGGTGGCTTTGTACCACAGGCCTCTGTGCACGTGCGAATCCAATATATATATTTATTTAGGGACTTTTATAAAGCGGGCACGTCTCCAACAAGCATTTGCAATGCAATAGGTGTCGCATTTACGCAAGTATAAGCTATTGGCATTGTAAATGACAATGCCTTTTATTTATGTTTTAAAAACGAAAACACAAATAAAAGGCATTGTTATTTGCAATGTCAATAGCTCAAACTCACGTAAATGCGAGACCTATTGCATTGCAAATGCTTGTTCCCTTTTATACCTCTACCCATCCCTTCTCAATCCAAATAACTAACATATCCACCACTCAATTTACTTTTATATTTCACTATTCTAATCCAACAATAATCCTTATGGGTTCCAGAGTAGTGTGCTACTCGCCAAAAAAGTGCTTCAAACCCCCATCAGGGGGAGCAAGCGCTATATAAATACAAACCTCTTTCCCTCTTCTACACTTCTCTCTCTCTAACTAATTGAATAACATATCCACCACTCAAATTACTTCATATTTCACTTTACTAATTTTCAACACTAATCCTTTATGGGTTCTGCCAGAAAATCGCTTTAACACCCATCAGGGGTAACAGGTGCTATATGAATGCAAACCTTTCTTCCCCTTCTATCCCTTTGCTATCCTTCTCGCTCCAAATAACCAACGAATGTCCACCACTCAAATTACTTTCATATTTCACCATACTAATTCACCGCTAATCCTGTGAGTATCCGGAGTAGCGTGCTACTGGCCAAAAAAGCGCTTCAACACCCCATCAGGGGTAACAAGCGCCATATAAATACGAACCTTTTTCCTCTACTATCGTTCTGCTATGCTTCTGAATCCAAATAACTGACTAACCTATCCACCACTGAAATTACTTTCATATTTCTCTATACTAATTCAACACTAATCCTTTTTTTGGGTCCCGGATTAGCATGCTACTCGCCAGAAAACTCTTCAACGCCTCGTCTGGGGTCGGAAGCGCTATATAAATGAAATTACAATACAATACAATACCTACACGTTCTAATCTGCAGTGTTAATGTCTGGGCACCAAGATCGAAAGAGGTGTGGTGTTTCAATACCTAAACTGTCTTATGCCGATAATGTCATGCTCCAGGAAAAGCATCTTCTGGGGAACAGCTGAAGGTCTTGGATCAGGAAGGATCCATAGTCCTGGTCAACTCCGGGTTTACAACAGAATCTAGAGGAGCAGGGATCTTTTATCAGTAAGGCAACACCTTTCAGAGTGCTGCAGACTTGGACAGGCGTCTTGTGTAGATACATGGCGTTAAAAGGGTGTCATGGAGTGGAGTTGCACTGAACCTTTGTTTTTCCCTCATGCTGAGCATGCTGGACGGTGTAGTCGTGCAGAGGGGAAACCTCAGTCTTGTAGCGCTGGATGCTCTGGATAAGAGCCATACAGAGAAATAAAGAAGAATGAGACTCCTACTAGATTCCAAAACGCAGTGGGACTAATCAATATTTGGTGGGTCCACCACCTGAGTGACAGATCGTATTCCTTTTGCTTTGGAGCACTCAATAACTTCTCATGCATTGATTACTTCCGGACACATGGCAGCCATATTGGTTGGTTCCACTGTGCACAGTTTCTAACATGAGGGATCTCGGATTACTAACCTCTCTGGATGGAGTTCAGAGGGAGAGAAACCAGGACATTGGAGGGTGTGGCAATGAATAGAAGGTACTTTAGGTACAGATAGATAGCAGTTAAGCTGGATGCTGCCACACCCCTTTATTTTAAGGACAGTCTTGCAATGGTCCCTATGGGCATAACTATATGGGAGGCCCACAAGCAGTCATTAGGGGGCAGGTGATCTTTCGTGTAAAAAAAAAAAAAGGGAGTAAGCGGAGGCATTTGGGGGCAGAAATCTTAAGACTCGAACCTGAATACTTTGCATCATGGGCAAAGCCGTGGGTCACATTTTGAGAGTGTATCAGCAAGGATATAGGAGCCTGGCATCTAATGCAATCCTGCTTCCTGGCCTCTCATAGAAGGCTGAATGAAGTTTGAAATAAGGCAGGGATACTGTTGGCATTGCTGGGATGAAGGGTATGCAGCAGTAACTGGGTCCAGGAGACCATAATACCAAGGAGCCAGACAGTACAGAAGGCTACCCAGATAGCACAGACTTTCACTACGTACTAACTGAATCTCTACAGGGCACGGAGTACAGTGACTTCTAGTGACATTTGAGAATTCTTGGTCGAATCACACTGCTGAGACTCTCTAGGGGGGACAGGGTTACTTTTGAGGCGGATATAACGCTGATGAGGTAGCTCAGGTGTAGGAAGCTGGCTCTCTATATAGTTTACCAAAATGAGGTGCACTGTGAAGAGAGTTCAGGTATCCCTTATTAGTGTACAGGGGATTGCTTTAACAATTCCAAGGCTTGCTATCTGTGGTAGTGTGGTGGAGCAGCCATAGGCTTATCAGAGGGGGAGTGTTGGGCATTTGTTGCACACACAGTCCATAAATGACACACCCTCAATAAGGAAATCTGACACCAATTTAGGAAAATAACATAGATTTTTATAATAATTTAGACACAATGATCTACGAGATTATTTAAGTACTTTCCGAGTTAACTATTTTCATAAACACACAAAAATACAGCTGTCCGATTTGAGGCATGAGCCTCGGACACGATAATGTTATCCTATGGAAGAAGCATACACAGCATAGTTTGTTTCTGTTGCAGTATCCCCTGTGCCAGTCATCTTTCCCTAAAAACTGTACGATTGTTCCCCCAATTGACAACACCTTTAGCACCCTCTGTAAGTTACCAGTAAATTGTACCTTTTTTACCTAGGGCCTGAGCTACTAAAGAGGGTCCCTAAGGGCAGCAGCATGAATTGTGCCACCCTAAGGAGCCCCTTACCAAGCACATGCAAGACTGCCATTGCAGGCTGCGTGTCTTGGTGCAGACAAAAGTGAAAACGCAACATGTCACACAACCCTGTGTGCCATGTCCTCCTACCACTGCATGTAATATTTGTAAGTCCCCCCCTAATGCAGGCATAACGGTCCAAAGGCAGGGTGCTGAACATTATGTATGAGGGCATACCTGCATGAGCAGATATGCCCCTGTGCTGGTCAGTCTTATCTGATAGAGGACATCTAGTCAAAGATTCCTTACCTTAGAATCCTCCCCAGACCTCAGACTGAATCTGGAAAATAATTTCAGCAGTACCTCTGCATTTCCGTAGAGGGCATCAAGCGACTCTGCAGCGACATAGTCTCCAGAATGTAACGTGTACTGATTCCATATAATGAAATCCTGGAGATGGGTGGGGAAGGGTGACTATGGAGCACAGCGGTGATTGCAGGGGAGGAGTTCGGGGGCTGACAGAGAGTCAAGACACGAGGAGCACACTCAGCCACAGAGGTAACCCGGACCACACTACCCCTGGAGATCCAGTGGGGACGGACCGTGGGTGAGCCTGGGGGTCGGCCTGAGGTTGTGCTACATCTGCCCCCCCCCCCCCCCCCCCCCCCCTTTCTCCTTAACTCATCCTGCAGCCCTAGCACTGCCGGAGACACGCGAGGCATAGACAGGGTGCAGCCTGCGACACCTGGCTTGCCCGGAAAGGTGGGGGCGGGCCACTGCTCTGGTCAAGCTTGGAACCCCAGACCCTGTGGCCACCGGGACCCATCTGAAGCAGTTGACCCAATCCTGAGAGCCCTGCCGGGAGCAGCTGGAGAGAGCAGCCCTCTGCCTTTCGGGAGGCCACAGGGAGGAGTCCGGGCCTCCAAGCTGGTTCCCCGGCTCCCCTTCCACTACAAGCGGGGGACTACTGCAGTGGAGTGAACAACCACTTGCAGCACATCGGGGCCTGGAGTCCGGGGCTGCCTGGTGGGGATCTGGGGCTCTCCGGAGGTAGCTGGGGACTGCATCAGAGGCGTGGGGAGCACCATCCGGCCTGCACACGAGACAGGGATCACAACATTACACAGGCCCCACAATGGTGCCAGCACGTGGCCATGGCACTGTAGGTTATGGTCCGGAATGACGCAAAACAATGTCTGCTGCAATTTAACAAAAACTAAGGCCCTGGGGAGAACCCCAACATGCTGATGGCCGGGAGCTGCAGTGCACCGTGCTCTGTGGTGGCAACGCGAACCAATGCCCTCATGTCGGAACTCACGGCGGTCTTCAAGGCCCTAGATGGCCGCTTTGAATCACTAGATAAACAGCTGGATGCGCTTATACCTTCACAACAAAAGGCTCAACACTGTAGAGAGCAGGGTTTCAGAACTTGAGGATGGAGCCGCAATCGGTCAAGGAATTGGATTGCATGGAAAAACTTCTCCAATACGTCGCAATGAAGAGCGAAGACTTGGAAGCGAAGTCGGTGCAACAGCATTCGCATCCTGGTAATCCCGGAATCCACGAACACTGGCTGTCTGGATCTTTTTGTAGAGCAACTACTGGCTGATTTATTTATCAAAGACTCCTTCACAGCCACGTTCATTGTAGAAAGGGCTCACCAAAACCTTGGGGCCAGGTCCTTACCCTGGATGTCCACCAAGATCGCTTATCGCCCGGCTGCTGAATTTCCAGGACAGGGACACTGCCTTGCGACTGGCCAGGGAAAAGGGCCCACTTACCTGGCATGGTTTCTTAGTTTCCCTCTATCCAGATTTCACTGCTATGGTACAGGACGCACGCCGCAAATACACTGGAGTCAAGGCCATGCTACGCAATCCTGGCCTCATCTACTAGATCGAGTACCGTCCCGTTTGCGATTCGAGGTGTAGGGCAAGCCACTACTCTTTGACACCCCAACAGCAGTACAGGAGTGCTGCCACAAATATTCAGAGGCATGAGGGGCGCACCGGCTGGACTCGACTCCGAAATCACCATCTGACCACAACTCAGGAGCCAGTTCTGAACTTTTCTCTGCAGAATAATATCCTTTGCATAAACCGGTCTGTGTCTGGCCAACAAAACATACTAAGTAATAAGGTCTACTGCTCCAATTAAAGATCCATCTTATTCAAATATGGCAAACTAAGAAACTAACCTTTTAAGAATCTGATTCTCTTACGGAGTTGGGAAACTGACGAAGCGTTGCCACTCCTTCAGTGTGTACCACACTTCACTGAGTGAGGGTAAAGTCATCGCAAGCGGCAATTGTTTACAGCAGTATTTTTGGGTTTGGGATTTCCCTGCCAAAATGGAAGCATGGGGAAACCTCAGCTATAGGTGGGGTTGTTATGCAATGATTTACTGTTAGACCCGGGATCCCTGGTTGGCTGAGGTGGGTACCTTAGGCCAAGTAGGGACCCCCGTTCCAACGTCCGGGAAAGGAAGGTCACCTTTTTAGATAGCCCTGCTCACCCCCTCGGTAGCTTGGCATGAGCAGCCAGGCTTATCTTCAAGGCAAATGTGTAAAGTATTCGCAACCACGCTCACAATAATCCAATGATGACACCACAAATAGACTCCACACTCGTTTTGTAAAAACGAGTATACATTTTATGTAAAAAGATATACGATAAGACCACATGATGTAAAACCAACATATGAGGTTGTGTAATGTGTCTCCTGGCCGGTTGTTAGGCCAGCCAGCCCTTGTAAGTTCTGGCGATGTCAATGAGCACTTCTAAACATTCTCCTGTACTACTAATCATGTCATACAGTTCGTAATGCTAGAATCTGGTACTTTTGCAATGTAAAAATACTGTTAGGCGTAACGTAGCAATCAGACACTCTGCAATGAAAAGAATGCAATGCGTAACGCAACAATCAGGCACTTTGCAAGATAATGCAATGCGTAATCCAACCACTAGATAGTCGTTCTGCAATAATGAGGCAATGCGTATACACTTAATCAGGTAATTAGTTATGCAGGAATAATGCAATGCGCAATACGCTAATCAGGTAGTTCGTTATGTAGGAACAAGGCAATGCGTCATACGACAATCAAGTAGTACGTTATACAGAAATGTTGCAGTGTGTAATACGTCAGTCAAGTACTCCGCTCTCAATAATGGAATGCTACGTAGTTCACTCGGGCCCCGATCACCAGGCCTTAGGCGGTCTCTCTGCCTCCCCTCCTGACCTTCAGTCAGCCTCTCACAATTGCCCCAGCACAGTACGATGTTATTCCAAAGTGCAGCTTCGCGCTCCGGCCCCAGTACCACCACTCCTTAGGCGATACGGGCCACGACACAAGCCAAAGCAGAGGCTTGCGCTGCCAACACGAGAGAGAGGCAGAGAGCGTATCCCTCCGAGCCCGGCACCGCCCCAGGAGTAGACACACGTTACCTGGGGGGGCGCAAACCCACTCCTCTCCTCGTCCAGTGGCTCGGCCTCCAAGCAGCTTTGTGGAATGGCAACGGCAGCTCGGGCCAGCAATTCGGCTCCTCTGAGACTGCCGGTCCGGGCCGCTTCACTTACGAAGATCTCAGGCTACCACACAGCACACGTACACAGCGTTGCTGAATCTTCCTTCACTCCGAGTGCACGATCACTGTGCACTCCTCACACGCGTCTCTGGCTGCACGAAGATCACACGCACAGCGTCGCTGAGACTCACTTTACTCCGGTGCACACGATGACAAGGCCAATCCTCACGAAGGTCTCAGGTTGTACAACGCACCCGCACACAACTTCATTGAGACTCACTTGGATTCCGGTGCACACAATAACAAGGCGACTCCTTCGAGGGTCTCAGGCTAGACAGAGTGCACGCAGCGTCTCTGAGACACACTAGTACTCCAGATGACCTGATCACAGGGCACGCCTTACGAAGATGTCAGGCTAGACAGAGCACACAGCGTCTCAGTCGTCCTTGGAAACTTTTGTGTTCCTGTGTTTCCGAACAGTGCCAGCTCACCTCAGGCCCTTGGGGATAGTTACTTCAGGATAAAGCACACCGCTAAGTGCTTCAAGCAGTGGGACACAGCACACAGCAAAATCCCTTTAGCCTTTCCTTTGTTGAAACAGCAAATTGCAGGCCAGCCCCACATCACACAGCAAGAGCAGTCCTATTCATCAGTCTCTTCAGTTTGTTCTTCCTTGACGATGATCCTCTTGACCACGAAGTAGCTCCAGTCTTGTTCACACTTGATCAAGCCATTCTCCAAAGTTCAGGGGTTTCCATCCTCTTAGTTATACCCCTCAATGGCTTTGAAGTCTTTGTGCTTCAGGGGACACTGACCCCTGCTCCAACCAGTTCTGGGTGGCCCCCTGCCAGTGACACCACCTTCCTTTGATTAGTGGAGGTCTGGATTCTCAATCACTCAGCAGGAGATGGGACAATTGTTTTATAGCAGCAGCTCAGGTCTCTTCATCTCTAGGGGCCTCTCCTCCCCCCCCTACTCTCCAGATGCAGGTCAGCCTATTGCTATCTCACCTCCTCCCCTGGGTCAAACCATTCCCCAGATCCTATCGCTTTCAAATCAAGACAGTCAATCCACAGCCAGGCAGAGACCCACAGAAATGTCGGAGCACGAAAACGCAGCCACTTTCAAAAGAGTGGCTTCTGAACACACAATGCAAAAACCACCTACATAAAAAGATGTGTTATTGCGTAGTGAGTTCAGGCATACTAAACTTCACCTTTCCATCTTAAGCCTTTGGGAGGACAGGCTGGAAAACCTATTACACAGCCCTCCCATTCAGTCCCATGGGCAAGATGGCCTTTCAACAGTGAAAAACGAAATGGAAATTTTTCACTGCCAGGACATGACACACTTTAGTACATGTCCTACCTTTCACATGCACTACACCCTGTCCAGGGCGGACCCTAGACCTACCATAGGGTTCTCTTAGGTGCACAGAAAGGGAAGGGTAAGGTCTGGCAAGTGAGTGTACTTGACAGAACAACATGGCAGTTTCACAAACCGCGTGCAGGCCCTGCAATGACAGGCCTGAGTTCCCTTTTTAAGGCTACTTGTGTGGGTGGCACAAATAGTGCTGCAGGCCCACTAGTAACATTTTTATTACCAGCCCTGGCACACACAGTGCACTTTTACTAGGGACTTCACTTAGTAAGGCAATCATACCAATCATGGACAACCAATTACCATTACTTTATACAGGGAACACTCACCAAGGCATTTAAGTTGGCCACACTATGTCAGAAAAAGGTCTAGGGGGAATGCAAAATGTTTAGGGACTTTAGCCAAAAAGGGCCAAGTCCTACAACTACAATTACTGTTCACTATGCACCACAATACGCAACGCTGGCATCCTATCCTACATATCCCCCCCCATGACCACGCACGTTAAGCTACACCCCTTCGCGGACATACTGCTAGCGACCTGGAATACACGGGGCTTAAGCAACACACGAAAGGTTAAGTAGGTTATGCACTACTTACAGAGACACCAGGTTGACATAGCATACTTACAAGAAACACACTTGCCCCCTACACTATCCCCCAACTTTGCGACCGCATGGAGAGCTCACAATTACTTTGCAGGCTACAGCATATATGCTAGGAGAGTTGCTATACTAATACATAAACTAGTCCCTGTAGCCTATCGCGGTTCACACAAACCCCCAGGGATGCTACCTATTAATGGCAGGCCGCCTACTGAGGTACAGCATACTCCTCATTAACATATATGTGCCCAATACGGACAGCCCGGAATTTTTCCACAATCTGTGCATAGATAAAATTCAGTGCTGCCAACAGCTGGTGGAGAGGCAGCCGGTGCTGTATTCGATACCTCGGTGCCAATGGTGGAGCTAAAATTCAACTCCGTTTAAAAGGGCACCTGCGGATCCTCGAGGAATGCATTTGTCAAGTTGGGAGTACGCTGAGGACAGAGTCGAGCATGGGACCACAGTGGTTCCAGCCTGGAGTCTAAGTCCGCTGGCGTCTCCATGAGAGGTGTCAGACAGATATCCAACTCGCGCACTCCTCTGCAAAACAGGCATCGGAAAACAGGTACGATGCAGTCTTCAAAGACTGGTCTGAACGATGGGAACCAACAAATTCCTTCAGGTTCTGGTGAGCTATTGTTACTTCTGCCGCACTGTCTAGCATCGTCTGAGCCCATTCCCCGTTCAGAAGTTGTGTCCTCAGAATTCTGGGCATGTCTGATTTTCAAACCAGCAACTTTCTTTTTCTTAAATTGAGGTTTTGAGGTTTGCTTATCTTCTTTTTCTAGAAGTAAAGTCTTGAGCGCGCTGCTTGTCTCTGGACTGTGTGCGCTCCTCTCTGTGTTATGACCGTCCTTCTCTTTCAGAGCTTTTCTTGGAGCCCTGAAAGGAACGAGACGAACGTGTATCAGTATCCTGATACCTGTCAGGTTTCCTAATGTTATCCCTATTCCTAGGGTTGTACCTCTTTTCAGAGGGCTCCTGTGGAGGAGACCTACCTTGGAACTGAGATCTGTTGTCTTTAAAATTTTTATTTTTATTATCCAACTTCTTTTTATAAGAAGTTGGTGTCTGCTTAGAAGTGTCCTTTCCGGGATTGCACCTTAGTTGAGGTTTTAAAGCTTTTCCCCCCAAACTATCCCTGCCTAATTCTGCATACGCAGTTTCAATTATTTTGGGTAGTTTGTGTTGTTGATTTAATGGATCAAACTCCCTTAGGCATTGGCGGATTGCCACTGATGCTGCTTCCCCTTTAATGTTAGCTAGTATTATGGCTGATACCTGGTCGTAGGTATTTAATAACTTCATCCCTAAGTTTAGGGCAGGCTCTTCGCCGTACTCTGTAGACTGTACCCCAAGATGTACAATCCTCTAAATGTGGTGTAATCCCCATGGGCAAGCAGATTAACATTCTGTGTTTTTCACATGTAGTTGTATTTGGGAATACTGCTTCTGAGTTATTTTCCGAGCTACCCAGAAAAGAATTTGTTCACGTTTTGTGTGCAATTTACCCATTACCGTGTGTAATGTTAGTGGAGTAATTTTAGTAGCTGTGCTCTGTGTAGGAGCTGCATTTGGTGTAATTACTGTAGGTTGGACCGCTGGTGTCCTCATGACGAATTGTGTCCTGTTTCTGTAAAGTTTTATCAACTCTGTGTTGAACAAGCAGGTCATCACATCGCATTGTGTCAATGTCAGGATGTTGTGCATAGGTCGCTAATATCGGCCATGTTGCTCCTGGTCTTCCTAAAGGACCTAGTCTTGTTCTTTTTCTTGAGCGGAATTTCAATCTCCTCAAACGGAGTGTAGCCCGCTGGGACTTCTTCATGTGTGTAATAATGAAAAGTTTTTGTTACAGCATTTGCTTCTGGGAATGTAACCCATGAATAGAACACCTCCGTTTGGAAATCTTCGTGTGCCTCTATCACAAATATTACTACACCTCCTCTGGGTGGTAACCCATGTTTTGAGTAGTTTAACTGTCAGAGTGTGTCCTGCATTGTGTGCAATATGTATTGCATCAGCATCTTCCTCTGACTTGGGAAGTGCTTGTTCTAGTGGGTTTAAGGCTGGTGTAGTCATTGTGTATAGAACACAGACTACCTTTCCAAAGAAATTATGATAAGGTTTTTATGCACAATTTTGGGAAAATTCCTTTCAAGCTTGATTATCCAACAGCCAATAAATAGGATTTTTCGCCTACTCAGCTGTGGCGGAGTTTTGAGCCCACCCACTCCAGACGTCTCTGGTTTTTAGGTCTCACCTGAGCCAGCGCATGCGTTACTCTGCGAGACATTTAGTAAGTAGCTTTTCAAAGTGCTACCAAAGGCTTTTGCTGGCCTCAAACGTGCGGTTACGCGTGCGTGAACGTGCACAGCTGCCATCTGGCTTTTGTAATGGCTCATTAAGTCTTAACAGCGCGTGAATCATGCTCCTCCACCCCCTTTCTCTCTGCTCTCACTACCCCCTCTCTTCTCCCCCTCGTCGGCTTCATTTTCATTCTCCTCCACCCACTAGCTCTCTGCTCACTACCCCCTCCCTTCTCCCTCTCCCTCCTTGTCTGCTTCATTTGCCTTTTCTATCGCTGGGACTAATATTTTGGAGTACCAAAACACAAACATTTCGGGACCTTTATCATTGTAGTGCCATGACGTCCTCGTCTCATAATTATTAATTCTTTTGTGCTTAAACATTTCCGTGTTCTTATTATTAAAGAAATAGAGCGCACGCATTTTGAATTTTAAAATCATGTGCTCATTGCAGTGCCATGTCCTCGTCTTATAATTATTAATGCTTTTGTGCTTAAAGAGTGGTCTCGTGAGGGGCGTGGCTTGCAGCCGAGCAAGATGGCCGCAGCCTAGTTGGGCTCCGAGGGTGAGATCGACTCCCCTGACATCCGTGCAGCATCCGTGAAGCGATCCGGCTCCAGGGTCCCTGTACTGACGGCGGAGGCGAAGCGACGCGTTTGATCCGATCCCGGAGTTTCCCGGGCACCCAGGGCGTGAGCAGCAAGGTTCGGGGATTTGCGGCCTGCATCGGCGCTGGAAGCCGGGGCCTCGAGTGACTGCGGTGCCCCGAGCGGAGCGCGACCGGACCGGGCCGTCTCTGAGGCGGAGGCGGTGTGTTTGCGGCCCCTGGCGGACCAACGCCTGAGAGGAGGGGAGAGGCCTGAGCGATACTGAGGCGAGCAGCCCGGCGGGGGCGGAGCACCCGGGCACGGAGATTCTGATCGGCCCCTGCTGCGAGGACCGACTGGCAGAACGGAGCTGGGGTGCTGCTCGTCCTGGCTGCCTGTATAACGACTCCTGGAGCTGCTGCCTGACGCCGGTGAGGCCCCCCCGGGGTGCCTATTAATAATTGTGACCGGAGGGGAGGACTGAGGGCTGTGCACCCGCCCTTTGCTGAATTTCGCTGTGACTGGACGCTTTGCCGGGCTGACCCCAGGCGAGCGACTGGACGCGGTGTGCATCTCCTGGACTGCCTGAGTGAGACGTCGCCCGGTCAGGGAGGCCCCTTTCACCGGCTCACTAGCGGCGAGCGAGAGGGAAAGTCTGGTGGCACCACCTGCTGTGACTATGAGCGGGAAGGGGCCCAAAGGGAACCCGCAGGGCAAACTCGACAAATTCGCCTACACCAAGGACTCCTCCGCATTGACGGACCGTGGCGGGCGCACCGAGAAGCTGACGACGGATAAGGAGACGCCTAAGGTAACGCTGGAGGACATTATGGCTGCCTTGACGCAAGTGCAGACGACTGTGGGGTCAATTTCCACGGACGTGTCTCTTCTCCGCGCGGACTTCCAAAAAATGTCCACCAGGGTTGCGGATGTGGAACAGGTGACGGAGACCCTAGCAAAAGACTCGAGCTATCTCCTGCAAAAGGTGTCTCAGTTGGAGGCGGACAACAAGCGCATGGCGGCCAGGCTGGACGACCAAGAGGGGCTGCCTTGCCGCAACAACGTGCGCATCACCGGGATTCCCGAAAGCGAGGGGCACCCGGCCATGGACCTCTACATTGAAGACTTGATCAAGTCCAAATTACAGCCCAGGGGCCTGTCGACCTTTTTCTCGCTGGAACGCGCCCATAGAGTCCCCGGTGGCCGACCTAGAGTGGGTGCGCCCCCGCGGCCTGTCCTAGCCCGCCTGTTTAATTTCCGCGACAGAGACTCCATTCTTCAGGCGGCGCGGGTGGCGCCGCCCATCCGTCTCCAGAATTCCACGGTCTCCTTCTTCCCGGATTACACGGCGGCGGTGGCGGCGCAGCGCCGCAGCTTCTTGGAGGTCAAAAAGAAACTACGGGCTCGAGAACTTCCCTACGCTATGATCTTCCCGGCGCGACTCCGCGTTGTGGCGGATGGCAAAACGGTATTTTTCAACACACCGGAGGAGGCTCACGACTGGCTGGAGGGATGGCGCCAAGCTACGGGTGGTGGGCGCTCGACCCGCAGGACGAGGCGCTTAGGGAGTGAGGAGGACTCTGATGGCCGTGACCGGCGCGCGGAGGAGGCTGAGGGGGAGCCCACCGGATGACATCGTGGCAGCGGCTGCCCCCGGCGTGAAGTCGGAGACTAATATCTGGTGCCTTTCGATGCTGGACTGGCCTACGTCCTATTGCCAGAGGGTGTGAACGATGGGACCTGGGGACAGGGGATGTTCTGGTCTTCCTCGGACCCCACGCTCCTTACAGCGCAAGTACTGGTTGGGGTTCTGGGAATGGAGCACTCTGCTGAGTTGGGGTGGCGGGCAGTTCTAAGTCCGTGTGGCAGGGAAGCAGGGAGGGGGGTTTGGGGATGGGGAATGTTTTACGGTTTTGTTGTTATGTTGGGGTTCTGTAGGACACGGGCCTTTGACCTAAACCCAGTGCGATCTCGCTGCAAGACACATGCATCACGCCACACTATCCGCACCATGATCCGTCACTTTGCCCAGCCACCGTAATGTCTGGCGTGTTGCACGACCCACCCCCTGACAACACTCTGACTCCGGTGCAACCCCTCTCTTTACTCACGTGGAATGTACGGGGACTGGGGGATAAAGTCAAGCGGGGCCTGGTCCTGCACAGCCTCAAAAGATGTTCCCCGACAGTGGTCCTGCTCCAGGTGACCCACCTCACTGGCACCACAACTAAAGCGCTTGATAGATGGGGGTATAAGATGGTGGCGCACTCTGAATTCTCCTCCGGGTCCCTGGGGGTTGGTATCTTGCTGCGGCGTCGGTCCCACTTGATCGTGCTCAGTGTACACACGGACGGGGCTGGGCGTTTCGCCGCAGCACACACTCAGTGGGAGGGGCGGCCCCTCAACATAGTGTGTCTATATCCCACCTGGACTGCACGCTTCGGCGCTCCCGGCACTCAGTGAGTTTCTGCTCGCACTCCCAGAGGGGGAGGTGTTATTGGGTGGCGACTTTAATGCTGTAATGAACGATCTTACTGACCGGTCTCCACCTCGGGGGAAGACTGGGGGAGTGTCCCGCCTTGCGGGGTTTGCGACGGCGATCGGGTTAACGGACTTATGGCGGCTCCATCATCCGACGGCACAGCAGTACACGTATCACTCAGGGGTGCATGACAGTCTCACCCGCATTGATTACTTTCTGGGTTCCCCCGGTTGCCTTCCCAATATTGACAGTATAGACATCCGACCCAGAGGCATCTCTGATCACTCCCCGATCCTCTTGCACTACACCAGTTACCACCTGGTGCGCCGTCGCGTTTATCCGCTGCGCCCTAGCTACATGCGCCTACCAAAGATTAATAAATCCATAGTGCAGGCAACGAAACTTTACTTCAAGGAAAATGCCGCCTCGGTAGACTCCCCAGCGGTTCTCTGGGAAGCGTACAGAACGGTGGTGCGGGGCCGAGCGATGGCCGCCATTTCGGAGCACAGGCGGGAACAGGTAGCTGAGCTGCAGTCGCTTGAGCTCGAGCTCCGGGCGGCGGAGGCTCGCCAGGCCGCGGCTCCCTCCCGTGCAGCCTCACATGACCTGCATGTGATTCAGACGAAATATAAAGAGCACCTCGCAGAGCGCGTCGGGCAGCGCCTAGAGGCCTCGAGGCACACTGTTTATGATGTGGGAGATAAAACCGGTAGGCTGCTGGCGTGGCTTGACAGGCGCGATACGGGCACCAGGTGGATTGCGCAGCTGAGCACGGATGAGGGGGAAGTAGCGACAGACCCACGAGTAATAGTGCGCACTCTGGCAGAGCACTTTCGTGGAGTATACTCCTCCAACTCGTCCATGACGGTGGAGATTGCGCTGACATACATCCGAGACCTGCAGATGCCCAAGCTTTCCCCTGAGGCTCGAGAGGCACTTGAGGCTGAGCTCACGGTAGAGGAGCTCCAGGCGGCTATCAGCGCGCTGCAGCCTGGTAAGGCGCTCGGACCGAACGGCATCCCCATCGAGCTTTACCAACGGCTCTCCGAGACGTTAGCACCGCACCTACTGAATATGTTTACGCACAGCCTCGAGGTGGGAGAACTCCCTGAGGACCAGCAAACGGCCACCATTGTGGTAATTCCGAAGCCGGGTAAGCCGGCGGACCGATGTACCTCCTACCGCCCCATCTCGCTGATCAACGCAGAGGCCAAGATCCTCGCGAAAGTGTTGGCCGCCCGGCTCACACCTCAGTTATCTGACATAGTACACCCGGATCAATCCGGTTTTATGCCTGGCAGAAGCACGTCTCACAATTTGATGCGACTGCATGATGTGCTGGCCCGAGTGGAGTGGTTGCAGGAACCGACTGTTCTTCTCTCCCTTGACGCACGAATGGCGTTCGACATGGTGGAATGGCCCTTTCTCTTTGCGGTGCTCCAGCATCTGGGGTTCGGACCGAAATTTTGTGCCTGGATCCAACTCCTTTATGCTAAACCGCTGGCCCATGTTGCGGCCAACGGACACATGTCGGAGGACTTCACCTTGACGCGTGGCACGAGGCAGGGCTGCCCTCTGTCGCCTCTGCTTTTCGCCCTAGTGCTCGAGCCGCTCGCGGCTTGGATCCGCTGGGAGCCCATGATGCGGGGCCTCCGGTGGTCTGCCGACTGGGAGGACCGCGTCTCTCTCTACGCGGATGACATACTGCTCTATTTGTCCTCCCCGAGGCGTTCCATCTTGACGCTACTTAACATCTGTGAGATTTTTGGCCGGGCGTCTGGCTATACGATCAACTGGTCGAAGTCGGTCCTCCAGGTGCTGCGGGGCCCGCCTCCACGGCTACCGGCGAGCTGCCCACTCCGAGTGGCGGAGGGGTCGTTCAAGTACCTAGGGATACACATCTTGTTGGATCAGACGGAGTTCTTCAAGCGCAACCTCAGCCCTCAGATGGATCGCCTTAAGCGGGATGTGCAGTACTGGGGAGCGTTGCCCCTGACCCTGGTTGGGAGAGCGTCGCTCTTCAAGATGATGGCTCTGCCGCGGTTTCTATACGTGCTGGAGAATACCCCGTACCAGGTGCCTCCGGCCTACTTCCGCGCGATAGCGGCGCAGGTGTCCAGCCTGCTCTGGGGCAACAAGCCGGCGCGCATAGCACAGTCCAAACTGGTTTGCGGGTGGTATGATGGAGGAATTGCGCTCCCGGATATCCAGCTTTATTACTGGGCGGCGCAGCTGAAGGTGATTAACCAGTGGCTCCACGCGCCTCAATCTGACCCGGCATTTAAGGCGGACAGGGACGTACTGGGTGAGAGGGGTATGCTGTCCCCACTGTATGATACCCGAATGGCCTCGAGGATGATCGGCCCTTTGAGGCAGACTTTATCCATCTGGCATGCCGCGCAGGCCAGGTTGGGATGGCGAGGGGTCTTGACTCAGCTTACACCTCTATGGGATGCCAAGAAGCTGGGACGTTTGAGGGACAGTAAGGGCTTCGACAGTTGGGACAACATTGGAATATCGGTGATAGGCGATGTGTGGCAAAAGGGGGAGACCGTCCAGTTTGCGCGCCTGCAACAGCAGTACGAGCTGGCCCCCTCTGAGTGGTTCAGATACCTCCAGATGAGGCATGCCCTGATGTCACAGCTGACTCCTGGCGAGAAGGTTCCGGAGGCGTCCCCGCTGGAGGACAGGTTGCTAACGGAATACATGCCGAAGAAGGCTACTTCCTTTACGTACCGCAAACTGATCAACAATCTGCCGGACCCCATGGGGCGCTTGCGGGAGAAGTGGGCTGACGAACTCGGCGACTTTGATGACCCAGAGTGGCGTGAGGCACTGGCCTCGCCGCGCGAGGCGGGTATACCATCGAGACTGCGACTGGTGCAGCTTCGTATTTTACATCGCTCCTATTACACCAGGTGCTTACTACACAGGATGGGCAGAGCGCCGCACCCCTTCTGCTTGCGGGGTTGTGGGGAGGAGGGAACTTTTTACCACACTATCTGGGACTGCCCAATCGTTCAAGACTTTTGGAAGCGAGTGCTACGTACAATGTCACAGGCATGTGGGATATCGTTGATGCCGGAGCCCAGACGCTGTTTGGTAAATGTATGGGAACCCAATGATCTCGATCGTCAGACGCAGGGCTGGGTGATGCTGGGGATCATGACGGCCAAACGGAATATAGCCCAAAAATGGGGTGCGGTGGAGGCGCCATTGCTCTCCATATGGCGTAGGGAGATGAATGCAGCCATGTTTGCAGAGCGTTCTGTATTTATTAAACGGGGATGTCCTCGCAAGTGGGCCAAGGTCTGGGGGGCGTGGAACAAGTACAGGGGAGGTATATGCGATCCACCGCCTCTTTCAGATGAAGACTCCTCAGATTCGGATGATTAAGCGGGCCTGCAGGTTGGTGGGGAGGTGGGGAGCCAGAGTCTTTCGCACAGCAGTAGAGCTAGGGTTGGTTGAGGAATTGTGCACTTGGGTGGTGATCTATCAAGGGTTATGTACGCACGGTTCGGTTCAGTGTCCTACTGTTTTAACTGTTTTACAAAACAATAAAAATTATTTTACAAAAAAAAGAGTGGTCTCGTCACTCGTGCGTGCGCACACAACTCACGTCTTCCATGCCATCACTTGTTTCTTATTCTCGCAGATGAAATAACCACTGAACTAGGCTGCCTAACCACACATTTTAGCTTAGCTCTGGCTCTCACAATGTTGTGACTTCGGGGCACCTCAAACTTAAGCACCAATTGTCCACTTACTGTTGCTGTTCGTTGTAGTTTGCGCAATATTGCTTTGCGGACGTGATCTCGATCGAAATCGGAAAAGGTCGGTGTCGCCTTCCGAAATTGGAGAACAAGAGCTCCAGAACACCGCGTTTATCCGATACTCGCCCCGCCCTCTCAACTGAGTAGTAGAATTTCTTTTTTCTCACTGTACGAATGCTACTTTGCGTAAAAAAAAAAAAAAAAAAAAGTTGTGCTACCACTTGATCCCCAGAACCTATTTTAAGCTTGTCCATAGCAATGTCCACTAGGGACTCTAATAACTTCTACTATTAGCCAACTCAATGGTAGTGTTTCTTATGTCAGGAAGTATAAAATATCTTTACCATATTCCATGCTCCCTTCTTCTCGACTGCTGTCTTTTTGTTGCAGTGCAAATGAAACTAATATTAAATATCCGGAATCTGCATTTCCCCACAGGCCACTCTTTAATGTAATTTGCATAACACCCGCACATGTCTGTGACTTGCAGAAATGAGCTACGAGTATCTTGTGACGAAATGCGTATTTTTTTTTTTTTAGGTAGGGGACGTTTATTATTTTTCTATTTACAATAAATTGTTTGATTTCTAACGCGATATGACGTTTTAACGTTTTAGAGCATATTAAATGGCTCAACGAACGTCAAAGGACATCACAAGCGGCAGCAATGACTCACTTCTTTCTGAATTCAGAAACTGCAGACTGTTCTTTGCTGCTCCTATGCGAAAGAAAGACCCCATGCTATGCCTTTTGACACCCCATCCTCCTTGGTAAATTTTGCAGAGGAAGGCATTAACGAAGAACCAACCTTTTTAGCATTCTTTCAAATTAATTTGATTTCCTTGCTTGCAGTGTCTTTATTATTCTTCAGCGCGTCAGTGTGAGAAAGTGGCTCTGTATATACTGTTCCCAAATAGGTACAGGGTGTACAGAGTCCACAGTCCCCAGAGGTTTGGCCGAGGCTAAAGTTAGATATAACCTTACTCTCTAAAGTGGTAGCTTGGTCGAGCAGTAAGGCAGTATCAGAGGACAGTGTAAAGCATTTGTTGCACACACTCAGTCAGCAAATGGTCTCACACACTCAATAACTGAACTCTAGGCCAATGGTTTATATATAAAAAATATATGCTTGGTTTTTTAGAACCAACAATAGGTATCAAAATATACTTTCTCGGAATGAGATGCTTTAGATAAATACTTTTGCAATATGCAATTGGCTTTTGTAGAAAGTTACAGGTTGATGCAATCGGCAACACAATTTCAAACACAATAATGCATTAAGTTCAATGGAAGTTTTAAGTTATTTACAATAGATTACTTTCAGGATTACTTTTTGTAATTCCAGGACTGGGTCCTAGATTCAGTCCTGGGTCAGTTCTTAGAAACAAGTGATAAGCCAACTTAGTTACTGTTATGATTTTTTAGACACTATTTTGCTATTTTAAAAAGTTGACACTTAGAAAATATTTCATAGAAAACAGTCAATGATTCCCTATGGAAGAAAATTCAAGTTGCACGTATAGTATGTTGTTATTTTTGTAATCAAGTACTGGGTACCTAGACTCAGTACTGGGACCTCTATCTAAAACAGGTAAGTAATTACGTTTTCACAGTTTGTACGATTTTTAAAGAATATTTGAAGTTTGCAAAAATCGAAATTTCACAGAAAAACAGTCAGATTTCCTATGGAAGAAAATTGGGTTACTGGTAAGTACGGTTGTGAATATTTTTACAGGGTCAGTGCTGGGTACCAAGATCCAGCACTGGGAGCTCACCTAATAGCAGGTGAGTGTTTTCGTTACTTGGCTGATTTTTGGTGAATATTTTAAGTTTTGAAAACTCCACAGAAGAAATTTCAGAAGAAACCAGTCAATGTTACCCTATGGGGAAAATTGAGTTATCGGCTTTTGGGTAAGTACTCGACTGGCAGAGTTAAGGTTCTGGGCACAGACTCCGGTGTCTCCCAGGGTCCGGTAGGTACAGTTGTTACACCATCAGCGGCGCAGGGGCATCCGGGTGCAGAGTGAGTTAGGCCCAATGTTATCTTATGGGAGGCAGAGGAGCCTTGGTTGGTGGCTGCTGACTAGCAGGCCACGCGGCTGTGGGAGCTGGGCTCCTGGTCACTTGCTCAGGGCAAATGGGGAAGTAGATAGGTGCAGAAGTTACACTGCCAGGGCGGCTGGGTGCAGGGTGCTTTTGAGCCTTCGGGCGCTCAATTGATTTCAATGGGAAAGCTCCGGTTTAAAAAACAGACTGCAAGCTCGGGGATGAAGATTCTTCAGGTGCCACTACCACTTCGAGAGGTAAGTTGGGTAGATGGAGGATAGGTAGGTACCCAGGAGTTGGGCACAGGGGGGCGCCGGGTGCACGGGTGCCTTTTGGAGTTGGGAAATCTTACCCTCTGTTGATCGCGGTTGGGGGGGTACTTGGTTGTGAGGCTGCAGGTGTCGTCGGGAGCGTCGAGGGAAGTCCTTGGGTGCCGGACTCGGGGTCACAGTCGCCGGGGGGTCGTCCTCGTGGTCTTTGTTCACTCCGGCACAGGCCAGGCTTGGTGGGTGCAGAGTGTCCAGGGTTCGCGGTTCTGGGCTGATGTCAGGGATTAGATGCTGAGTTTGAGCAGAGCCTCTGCTCATCGGAGTCCCAGGTGCTTAGAGCCAAAAAGTAGCCAGGTCCTCCGGGGTTTGTGAGGTTGCTGGCCACAAGAGGTGCCGGGTTGCAGCAGGAGCAGGTTCGAGGGTCGACAGGCCGGTAGGGCTGGGGCCAAAGCAGTTGATGTCTTCCTCCACTTCGCAGCTGCAGGGCAGATCTTTTTTTCTTCTTGCTCTTCTTTGTATTTCTGAATCTGGGGAAGGAAGGTTCAGGGTGCCCCTAAATACTAGATTTAGGGGTGTTACAGGTAGGTGAAGGGCAGGGACCAATGGGTCCCTGTCCTGGGGTGGGTACACCCCCTATCCTGCCTCTCTCCTGTGGGAGGGGGGCAGTAGCCTAGCCCTGATTAGGTAGGGCCTCCCATCTTCAAGATGGCGAGCGCCCGGAGATGTGATTCACCTCGCCTCCCCCACCTGAGGGGTGGGGTTGGCAAGCTGGCACATCCCCTGTCCTTATTTGGGGTTTCCGGCCAGGCTTCCCGCCAGAGTGGGGGCTGCCAGTGGCCTGGGGAAGCTCACAGAGGCGGCATGCCTTTGAAGCTTCCCCTGCCCATCCTGGGGGAGGAGATCTAGCACCTCGCCCAGGATGTGCATTGTTGCAGGCCTAGGAGAGCAGGGGCTCTCCTACCCAGGGGTCCAGCAACATGTCTGCTGTGTGGCAGCCTCCCAGACCAGACGTGGATTGTAGGTTAGGTTTCAGGGGGCATCTCTAAGATGCCCTCTGGGGTGCTTGATACATTAAATTCCACACTGGCATCAGTGCGGTTTTAATGTGCTGAGAAGTTTGATACCAAGTAGCATTTTCCTTCTTGTCCTACTTTTGTAAATTCTTGGGAATTCATGAAAGCCATATAGCCGCACTTAATGCGAGGACATATACCATGGTTGCCATTTTGAGACTTTTGTGTTTATTAAAACGGTCCCTCTCCTTCTCTCTCCCCCTCTCTCTGTGTGAGTGACAGCATTCTGCTCTTTCACAAGGAGCATATCGGCACACAAAGTAGTTTTGTTCAGTGGCAGTGTGTGCTTTTTGAGACCAAAAACAATTTTGAAATTTGCCAATGTTTGTTATAATGGTGAGGGCCCGGCAGCTCTCACACCAATACAATTTTACAAGAACCATGCCAAAACAAGTCACATAGTGATTAAACTAAAAAGCCGACCACCAATTTCAGACCTACTGGCTTTGCCAATGCTTGTTGATATGGGTTTCTCATAATCTTATTGAAACTGGGTACACTGATTTCACATTATGAATATTTTTGGGAAATACTAGCATGCATCAAAGCGTGTTACTAAATGATGCTGCAAAGAAATGGCATCTGAAATTTTACAGTTTACCAAAATGTTTTTTTCCTGCTTTCATTTTTTTATGAACATTTGAAAGTAAAGAATCATCAATTCTTGATTTCAAGTATATGCAACTATTTGCATCAAATCAGAGAGCATTCTGGGAGCACTATACATAGTCTCATATTGCTAAACTTTGAAAATGTGTGTACACCTTTTTATACTTGAACCACTGTCGGTAGTGCAGTCAGAGCTTACATTTATTTGGAGCGCTCACACTAATAATAAAGGCTTTCAATTAATGAACCATAAATACTAGTTTGAACAGCGTTAACATATTGAAAAAAAATTACCTTAATTGCACACAGTGCCCTTCCCTGATTCATAATGTGGTACTGCAAACTGGCAGCCAAAGGGTTTGTGCTGCAGGGGGTTGGGTCTACTTAGCCCAAGGACAAAATGAAAACTTGCTTCCCTTGACCCCAAACAATGTGTCCTGGGCGTCGGGCTATAGGAATTCCACATCCCTGTTAGCCCTTACTTCGGCTACAAGAATTCGTGAAATACATGCGTTTACAATACAGAGAACATACCTGCAGTTTAAAAAGGACAGGGTTGTTCTACGTACGAACCTTAATTTCATACTGAAGGTTCCAAAAGATTTTCACCTTAATGAACTTATTGTCTTAGACATACTTTAGAAATCCTTCAAATGACGCAGAAAGAGCACTTCATTCCTTGGATGCTAAATAGTGCCTTAAATTTTATATTGAAAGAACGAAGACTTTCAGAAAATCCAATCCGCTTCTGGTCTCCTACTCCCCACTAAGAAAGGGCCAAGCTATGTCACAAGGTTGTATAGCAAGATGGGTATCAGCAGCTATAACTTTCCATCACAAAACGGAAGGAAGACTGCTTACAGCTAAAGTATGTCCTCATTCAACAAGAAGTGTAGCGACCACTACAGCTCTTTTTGCTGGAGTACTATTACCTGACATATGCAGGGTAGCGACATGGAGTTACAGGCATAAATTTACCAGACACTGTTGCCTAGATGCAATACCAACCAAGATACAGCAGTGGGCCAAGCAGTAGCTCTTCACAACTTATTTCTAGAAGGTGAGCTATTGTTTTAAGTTGTAGTATTTTTCTTGCTTATTGGCTACAACCTTTATATTATATTACCCGCCTCTGCAATTGTTTTTTTATGCATATTAGATCTAGTTGCTATTCGGATTAAAGCATGTGAATCTATGAAAGATTCAGTACTGGAAAAAAAGCAAGATACTTACCTATGCACTGTAGTTCTCCAATATTGATATCTTTCATAGTCACATGCGATTCTCCCACCTCCCCTTCATACGCTCACCATATTGATTGACTGAGATACTAGTATTCTGTAATGACTACACTTTGGTTCTGAAATCTGAGGTGTGGTGGCTCTGGAGGAGACGACTAAGGCGGGGGCTGCTCTCTGATTGGCTGAAGTTTGGTACTACCTAAAACAATGTGGATTGGTATATAATCTCATGGGGTTTGGCTTTGCTGTTCAATGCTTTTAATTTACGCTGCCAATTTTAATTACTATGGAACTCCCACCTCCACGACTGGGACGATTAAAGTACGTTAATCTATGAAAGATATCAATACAGTAGAACCACAGCGTACAGGTAAGTAACTTGTTTTTTTCCTATGCAGTTACAGGCCTTCTGAGTAGGTCTCCTTGGACTCCAGATTAAGAATCTCTGTTCTAGACTTTATGTATTTCCTCAGTGTTGGTCCTTTGTAGTTCCTTAATGATGGTCCCATCTAAATGGGAAAAAGCCCTGGTTGTTCCTTTGCTGATAAAACCCTACAGTAGATTTGAAATTTCTTTACAACTTTAGACCAATTTTTGTTGCTTTTTTTTCTCTAAAATTATTGAAAAGAAGACAACCGTCAAATCTATTTTCTTAACAATAACCCAGTACTTGACCAGGCTAAGCTGACTTCGAATCTCTTCATGGGACGGAATCGGCTCTTCTTGCTGTAGCTGTATTTGATTATCTGCACCCGATTCCTGACCATGAATGCAGTGCAGCTTGATATTAATGAGCTAAATTTGATACTGTTTTTCAACCAGTGCTCTTCGGCTGACTCTAGGACTCTGTCCTGGTATAGGTTACTTCATTTCTAGCTGAGATGCCCTACATTTTCCACCTTCCGCCATTCCAATCATTCTCTAATAGCGTAATTTACACGGTTATTTAGATTCTCATTGATGCCTGTAGAGATGACGCACAAATTAGTCTTTATCAGTGATTAACTGGGTTCTGCTCTAGAGAAACATCAGAACTTGCCACCTTGATGAAGGCAAACTCCGTAGCGCCCAGAAAGAGGTTATTTTGTTTAGTGGGGCAAGTACTTTAAGCTCTTCTCTTTGGTGGCTCGGAAATTACCATGTGTCAGTATGTTCGGTCTGTTTACATAAATAAAGGAAAATATCACCTTCAATAAATCACTGTAATGCAGGTGAAACATGAAGCAAGTTCGCTTGATAATCTTTAGATTACTTAGCTCGGATTTGATCTGTTGTACGTTTCTGTCATAGTTATCTAGCTCATAGAACACTACCATACTCCACTGTTGTATTTCACATGACTATGAATGCATTTTACAGCATTATGCACACCAGTAAAAGTCGTGGATTTTTTTTCAAGAAAGATGTTTAGCCACCTGACTCACAATTGACTTGCATTTTGCCATGTGGATGCATCTTACATTTCATGCAGCATCTCTGCATTCATTCACAGCTAGGAACAGAGCTATTTGCTAGGAGAAACATTTTCAATGATTTATACAGTGAATTATATAAAATATTTTGAAGTGGTTGAAGGAAAATTAGACCAAATGAAAAAGTGATTTTTAGTGTTACTAAAGCCCATAGAGTGTCACAAGCATTGCACAAATTGGTGTACTGGTAAATATTTACTCACAAATGCAACATACTGAGTCTATATAGTATATACATTGGTAGATATGGAACGTAATGTACCCCAGAGGGTGTTCAAACACTTTACAAAAAAATAATTACTAGTAAAGAATTAAAAATGCAGATGACGTTTCGTTATTTTCATATACCAGTGACTGTATTATTGCAGTACATTTTAAAATCTGTTTTTTGTTTCTTGTTGCCTTTGTTTTTCTTGTTGGAACTAGAAATCCGGACCAAATGTGACAAAAGTAGTCGCTGTTGTTACAACCAAAAAGGCACTTGCAGATGCAGAGAAGAAAAAAGGAGAACTCATGGAGAATGACCAGGATGCAATGGAGGTAACTCAAGAATGTTCATCTGCTGATTTACAAACATACATTTTTTCATGTTGCAGATCACATAATTTTCACTGAGTATGGTCACCGTTGGGTAAGGTTCGCAGCGGTGCAGAGCAGACCTCGTCCTCCAAGTTCAATAAAATGTTTGATTAAAGGAGGTTGGAAGTAAATCCAATACCTGACTGATTGGAAAGCAGATAGCACCAATTAATGTCACAAAAGTATCCAGTGCATCTTGGTCTTTGGAACGCAGACTAAGCCATTATATTTGTTTTTGAACCAAAGAAACCCTTGCGTTTTGCTTAAAATAGGAAAGGACGCTGGCATAGCAATTAGCAATTATCTTTTTGATAAGCTGGCTAAATTGCTCATCACAAAATAGCAGTTATATTTCTGTTCTTTGTTTGAATCTGTTTATTAGTTTTTCATTGTACAATAAAATTTGATTACAGGTAGTAAGCAGGACAATATACTATATCTGACAGAACATCACATTATCGACAACAAGTCCCAAAAGGAACGAAAGTCATAGGTTACAGAAAAAGGGGAGTAGGTCTAAATATCAGTCCCCAATTGTCACGTACAACTCAACAATGCCCTGCTGGAAAAGTTAGGAGGTCTCTACAGTAATCCGCATTATGGGTTAGCAAGTCCGTCATTAGGAATATAGGAACAGGTTCATTTTTAGGAAATAAATGCGCAACAGCTAAATAAACAAAAACAACAAACCAATAGACCACACGCTTGTGTACCCAGCACATATCCCATCTCTTATAGAAAAATATCCAATCACACATGACTCCACCCTTATTTGTACACAAGTAAAAACCTGAAGGAACGTGCCTGCGAGGGGGATCTGACAACCTTCAGTAGCCAATGGTGAGCTGTCAATATTATTAAGTATTGCATTCATATTTCTGATGCCGCATTTTCTAAGCACATTGCAGTCCAATTCAAATTTTAAAGATTTGAGTTCAGTATATAAGAGAGACTCAAGTCTGTGCACATTGTGTTCTTATGTATAGTTTCTTAGCTTCACAGATTTATAGGAACTTCAGCCATGGTTCAATGTCATTTAAGGCCTTTGGAGCCATGCATTATCATTTGTTCTGTGTTACCTTGAACTGCTCATGTCAAATACACTTTCATTGTCTGTCTCAAATTCGAACTTTTCCCCTAGGCCCAAGAAGATGCGAACCTATATTGTAATCACTGATTCAGTTTTCGTTGGCATTTTTGCCTATTATGTAACAGCAATGCAGCCATACAATAGTGCACAGTAATAGTTAAAACAATTGCCTTTTTACCACTTTGAAATAATGGGCATTTTCAGACATAAGCTTCAACTGTACTTGTGACTGTGTCAGAATAGGGCATGAAACTTGGGGTACAGCACTCGAATGATTATTCCAAGGGACACTGACCAGGCACTATTCAGAGGCTGGATGTAGATAAAAACAGTTACTTTTGAAGTCAAATGAGAAAATTCACACAGAGCCAGTCAGGAAATTGAGGACCTGGACAGTTATGTTTTGTATTGCTGAACAATTTTTTTTTAAGCAAAAAGAACAATTGATGGACAGAATTCTGAACAATGTCAAACATTTACCCCAGTACAGAGATCTGTGCCTAAATCTGTCGTTTTATTGGTCACCGTGCAATTCCAATTTTGACCCAGCCATATGCAAATCAGTGTTCACCCTGCTCCCCATGGGAACAATCCAGCCCGAACACCCAGGCCAGGGACCGTTTTCGGGGTTTTACCCCTCATCAGCTAGGCTAGCTTGACTCCAGTGGCATGGAGAGCATAGGACCCATGTCTGGTCATACCCGTCCCACTCAGGGTGACTAATGCCCAAAACCTGTCCCAGGATGCTTGTGGTCCAGGAACAACCTGGCTTGGCAGTTCGAGCTAGACTGTTCCCATGATGAGCCGGGTCAAGACTGATTTGCATATGGCTGGGTCCAAATTGGGGTGGCATGGTGATCAAAAGGACAACGGATTAAACCCAGATCTTTGTGACTGGAGGTGATTGTTTCCATTGTTCAGTATTCCATCCATTTGTTCCTTTTGCTTCTGTTGCCCTAATTGGGAAGGGTATTCCCAGACGTGCGTCCTGTACTCACTGCACCACTGGATTCAAGCTAGCCTGGCTGATAAGGGGAGATGCCCCGAAACTGATCCCAAGATGCTTGTTTCTGGTCCATGGAAATCCTGCCTTGGCAGTTCGGGCTGGTCTGTTCCCATGACGAGCAGGGTCAAGACTGATTTGCCTATGGCTGGGTCCAAACTGGGGTGGCATTGTGAGCAAATGAATGATGGATTAAACCCAGATCTTTGTGACTGGGGGTGAATGTTTGCATTTTTCAGCATTACGTCCATCATTTGTTCCTTTTGAACAGTGTTTTTAAACTGAACTCAGGTTATAAGGCCATTTAGGTTCTTCTGTAAAGTCTTAATTCTTAACTTTCCCCAAACTGATATTGCTCATATTTCACTTTTAAAGTTTACTTCAACGAGTTTCAGAGGGAGACAACCTGTTTTGAAAAGGCATTTTGATCAATCATTGTCGTCCTTAAGAGAGGATTTTAATGGAGCAACGCCCGGGAGTACTTATAGCAATGTCATTCTTTGTTTGTGTGCAATATAAATACCACTTGCCTGTTGCTTTCTACATAGTGAAAATAGTCTAGGTCGCTTCCTCTTCCTAATAGACCGCCATTGCATTATATGCATAGCATGCAGAATGGGATTGCATCCCTTCAGGTTGTGAAGTTACCGTGCTGCATTCGTTTGAAGGTGGTAAATGAGGTGTAGAAGCATTGTAAGCTACTGTTTTCAGTCCAGACACAAGGCTCAAGATGATTGCTGCCTTTGCCTGAAATTGACAATTGAGATACTCTCAAAATCGTTTTGAAATGATATTGTCAAGATTGGATTTGTGATGATAATTGTGGAATTTGTGGAAAAGGTAGTGTCATTTATGAATCCCCAGTTCCATTGGCTTTGGGCAAGCTGATAAATCTATTGCCGGAGTTTCCAGTTGGAATGAACAATTAGATGAACCAATATGAAAATGTCTATATTGCGGAGATTTGATTTATTTCTCGCCATTCAAGTGCACAAATACAGCATATAAAAGCTTGAGTGATTTTATTTAATTTTTTTATCCAGCTTGAAGAGTATGGTGAAAATTATCTTCATCAAGTCAATTACATAGCTATTGAAAGTTGATACAAGTGCAAATTCTGTGTAACTTCAAGTTGAAATGCTGAGACATACTGTCCTGCTGCCATAAGAGTAGATCCACATGTGGGGAGATACTGCTTTCCTTTTGACGTACTCCAGTTCATAACAGGGGTGTGATTAACGGTGTCCAGTGATGTAGATGGGTACAAGGCAAGGACTGTGTCATAGTGTTAGTTATTATCTCTCCTGACATGCAAAAGTCAGATGATTGCCAGTTCAGCTGGTCAAAATCTTTAATTAGCAGCTGTTGGTTTCAGTTATCTCTGGCGGTTTTCAGTCCCCCCTACATTCCATCAATAAAGCCGCAGCAGAGAGGTTAATTATTTGATTGAGATGCTGGAACACTTACCATCTGTAGGTGTATTCTTCAGAACTGCAGTGATGAAAGCTGGTCTGAGAATCACTACACTTATCCAGTGACAAAATAAATGCTTAGGATTCATTTTATAAACTAGGCAAATCTTGCTGCTAGAGTTATTCTTTAAATATACTGAGGGAAAGGGGGATGTCCCAAAAGGAGCCAGAACATCAACAACCCACTACTATTGACTTGCTAGAAACTTAAATACATGATCAAGTCTGCTTTTGATTTGTAACTAATTTTGTTTGGTCTTCTAATAACCAAGTGTAGGCTAATGCATCACATAACAATTTCCTGGTGATTTAAGGTTAACTCTGTGTGATATTTATAGCTAGCTTGTCAAAAAGTGCATATGGGGCATCCTCACGTAGGCACAAGTTCTTTACAAATGAATCTAACTTAATGTAAAGATCTTTTTCTAGTATCTGTATCATTAAGAATTTGTTATGCAGAATGAAGTTCTTCTACCCTTACCCAACAAAAATATTTGCAATGTGGTCTTTACATGGCACTTGGCTCTCCATTTTCATTTTAAGCTGCAAGTTAAAGCTGTAGGGATCCTTTTTTTTTTTTTTTTTTTTCTTTTTAGTAGACCTGAAGTCGAGCATTCTGGCAATTCTCCTTCCCACCATTTCTCAAAAAATAGAAGTATTGTTGTGCCATCAACCACTGAATGACATTTTATGCATACACCTCAAAGGAAATATTTTTATCAAGACATTGTGTGCTCCTGTCGTACATTGAAGAATTACTGTAAACATATTAATTGAACAGAACAATGTTTTATGCAGTGTCTGTCCCTTTGTATTCAAGTGCCAAAATATTTTTTTCCTTTTTTGTTTGCAGAGGGTCATGAACTCTCGTTTTTTCACATTCGTGGCCAGGTTGAGTTGAGGGTTTCTGAGGTTTAACTTTACTTAGTGTAATCTATCTGGTATTGAAGTTTGAAACGCTATTGCGCTTGGTATATGCTTGTGTGTCACAGTAATAATTTTTTATGGGTAACTTTTGTTATTTTTATTTTGTATAGTATTCATCAGAAGAGGAAGAAGTTGATCTTCAGACAGCTTTAACAGGTTATCAAACAAAGCAGCGAAAGTTGTTGGACCCAGTTGATCATGGGAAGATAGAGTACGAGCCATATCGGAAAAACTTTTATGTTGAAGTTCCAGAACTAGCTAAAATGACTCAAGAAGGTAAGAAGAGAATTAGTGTGTCCAAAAATACTAGTTTTATTGAAATTTAACAGATAACACAAACATTCCTCCCCATTCCACATAGAGGACCATAGCATAGTAAACCAAAAATACTATTTTTGTACATTGATAGATGTTTCAGTGGCCTTGACAACATCTACTACATACTACTTCGGCTTACACATTATTGTTATTAGGCAAGCATGCAATATACAGTCTGTGCCAAAACCAGACAATTTTGCATGTCACCCACGTGGTAGTTACATTCCATGCAATCTGAATGTCGTCCTGCCAGTCACCAGGCGGGGTGCCTGACGATATGATCTGAAAGGTCTCTAAATGTCCTTTGTCCGTGCGTGTACTGGTATCCGTTACCTCTAGGTATCCAGGTGCTCTTTGCAGTATGCTATATCTTGCTGCCAGTCTCTGATGCTAGGGGGAGGGCCACGGCCTCAGTATATCACACCACTACCTTTTTGCCAACAATAGGGTCATGGCAGCATACTTCCTGGCAGAACATGAGATGTCCTTGACATATCCCAGAAAGTCCCGGAGAGGGTTAAGGGGAATGGTACACCCAATCATTTCAAACCGTATCCCTCACCTTGCCTCAGAGGTCTGCAACACGTGGGCATAACCAGGCCAGATGACGATAATCTGCATTTGGGGTTTTGCAGCGTGAATCTTTCTGGATTTACAATGCTGTGCATTATTCCGCGATCTGGTGGTTGGGTCCGGATTCGTAGTCTTTTTTTTTTTTTTTTTTTTTTTTTTTTTTTTAGCCCAAGTGGGTGTCGACGTCCCACCATTTGGTTCACCTCTCGTGACGTCGTCGTGCTTCCTGCTGAAGTCCTACCTTTGGGGCGCCATCTTCAGATTCTTTTTTCCGCCGTTGGGTCTGGATCGTCATCGAGAAGCTCCAGAGTTTTTAGATGAAGGAAGAAGGAAAATACGCGAGTTTCATCGAAATAACTTTTAGAAGACTACAGAGAGGAAGGAATTACAGCCGGGACGACGAAGAAGGAGGGGATCCTCGAAATTCTTCGACGCCCATAGGAAAATGCGCACTCAGAGGATCTGAGCGCAATGGACAAGACACCATTTAAGTTCTGCCCTAACTGCCACCACAAGTATGCGCAGAAGGACCAACACCCGGTCTGCAACCTTTGCCTGCCGATCGACCACGAGAGCAAGGACTGCAACGCCTGTTCCGCTTTCACGCCGAAGACTCTACGGGTGAGAGAACGACAGAGGAGAGCCAACTTCAACATGGAAGGCAAGGGTAAGGCCCCGTCACTGTACGATCTGGGCCTCTCCACCGACGATGAAGACAACATCGCAGAGGGACCTGATGTCTGCACAGTCGCAGAGACCGATAAGAAAACGCCTGACAAGGTAAGAGACACGTCGAGTACAAAACCACCGAAAGGTCCCCGATAAACTGAAAGTGACTCTCGAAAAATTGAGTCAAAGTCCTTGAAGGGAACACCGGTGCCGAAAATTTCGATGACCGCGAGTGGTTCCAAGGACAGAAGGCCGAGCGGATCCTTCGAGAAGGACTCCCAGATGCCGAAGACCGCCGAGGGACAGAGTTCGTTGAAACAGACCCACGAGGTGGGACGTTCGGCGACGAAAGACAAGGCCGCGTCGACGCAAGCTCCGTCGAAGAGACCTGCGGTCGACGCCGAGCACATCTCCGAAATGGAAAAGAAAAAGAGAAGGGCGGAGATGGAGAGCATCCTTCAGAGGAAGAAGGAGTTCGACGAAAGAATGAAACAATTCAAAATCCCAACGGCCCCGTCGACGGATGTCGTCGAGGAACAGGAAGATTTCGACGCCGAAGAGCAGTCGAGAGGTCCTGAAGAGGAGGAAGAAGGCCCTTACTATGAGGGAGAAGATGAGGAAGAGGATCAGCAGTCGTTCTACGGCTCGGCGCCTTCGACTCATCAGCTGGATTGGCAGGACATTGATGCCGAAAATCCTGAAGAGCCCGTAGACTCTTATCCTTCGAGGCCTTCGCCGCCAGACGACATCGGGGCTTACAACATGGTCGTCAAGAGTGCTGCAGCAGCCTTTGGTGTAAAATTGAACGAGGAGAAGCCGAAAGCAGACTTCTTACTCGAAACTCTGCTGCCCATCCAGACGAGGAGCCAGTTCCTCGCCATGCTCCAAAGCGTGATGAACCAAGGGAAGGAGGCGTTTAAGGACCCAGCAACATGCCGGTCCATCACACCCAGAACGGAAAAGAAGTACAAGAACTCCTCGCAGGATCCTCGGTACATCAAGGGATCGGTCACTGCCGACTCCATCATTGCTTCCACGGCCAGGAAAAGAGCCAATGTGCCGGCGACCTCTGGCCCACCTCCTGATAAGGAGAGCAGAAGGATGGACCTCACTGGAAGGAAGGTAGAAAGAAACGCCGCAATGCACTGGCGCATGGCAAACTCAAACTCGCTACTGAACAGACACCAGTACCAGCATTGGGATGAGATGGGGGAACTAGTCAAGCATCTCCCAGAAGAGTACCGTCAAAGGGCTTCCCATCTAGTGGAGGAGGGGAAGAATATCGCCAACTCGTGCATTAAGACTGCATTGGACGTAGCGGAGACCTCTAGCAGTCTGATGGCCATAGGGATCACTGAAAGGAGACAGGCTTGGCTCAGAATTTCGGGATTCAAGCAGGAAGTCCAGAATAACATACTGAACACCCCTTTCAACGGTGAAACGCTGTACGTGGAAACTGTGGACGAGAAGCTCACCCAACTGAAAAAGGAAAATGAGACTGCAAGGTCCATGGGAGCCCTGCAATTCAGAGGGATGCGAAGAGGCACCCCAAATCGGAGACCCTACGGAAGGGGAGGAAACCAGCAGGGTACGTCGCACCAGACCTTCCAGCAAGGACAGCAGGGTGACAGTCACAGCCAGCAGGGACAGCAGAAGCAGAACTGGCAGTACCAGCCTCGAGGCCAGTCCTTTAGCGGGAGGGGAAACTGACGTGGCCAAAGGAGGAGAGGGGGAGACCAACCCTCATCTAAGTGACTTCACACGCAAGAAGACGCTCACCTCCAGCATACCCCGAAGGGTGAAGCGCAATGTAAGAACACCGAGGGGGTTACACAAAACAAGCGCCTACGAGCATGCAACACCGGTAGGCGGAAGACTTGGCCTTTACCTTCAACAATGACAACAAATAACCTCAGACAAATGGGTTCTCAACGTCATACAGCACGGATACTGCATAGAGTTAGAGAAAAGGCCTCCAAACAAGAAACCAAAGAGAAGACCACGCTCGGGTCAAGAGCTTGCTCATCTCAGGGAGGAGACACTACAACTACTAAAAAAAGGGGCCATCGAACCAGTGCCATGCAGAGAAAGGAACAAGGGAGTGTACTCAAACTACTTCCTGGTACCAAAGGTGGACGAATCACTAAGACCCATTCTGGACCTGCGTTTCATAAACAAATTCATAAAAACGCAAAAATTCAAAATGACATCACTACAAGAAGTGCTACCCCAAATACGAGGCGGAGATTTCATGTCCACCGTGGATCTCAAAGATGCCTACCTGCACATCCCAATGAACAGATGGCACAAAAACCTGTTACGGTTCAACATCAACCAGGATCATTATCAATTTACAACCCTGGCATTCGGTCTAAAGTCCGCCCCAAGGGTTTTCATAAAATGCCTTGCAGCAGTAGCAGCGTACCTACGAAGGGAAGGGATTCATGTGTATCCTTACCTAGACGACTGGCTAATCAAAGCAAGCACTCGCGGCAAGTGCGAGGAGCACGCAGAACGGGTGACAAGAACACTAACAAACCTGGGGTTCTCGATACACTGGGGGAAGTCATCAATGGAACCAGAACAGGTGAAGATCTAACTGGGGGCGAAGATCAACACCATAGACGGAACGGTCATGCCCAGCGACAGAAGAACAATCGCCCTGCTGAACGAGACGCGTCTCTACCAGAAGGGGCGAGCTCTGACAGTGAGAACAGTGAGCAAGATCATGGGAATGATGGCGTCATGCATCCACCTAGTCCCCAATGTACGACTTCACATGAGACCATTCCAAGAATGGTTGCAACAGCAATGGTCACAAGCAAGCGGGAGTTGGGAGGATCTAGTGGTTGTTACGCACGCAGTGCAGGAGGAGATATCATGGTGGAACAGGGAGAACATAACTACACGAAAGACTTTGATACCACCAAACCCAACTGTGACCATCACCACGGACGCATCACAAATAGGATGGGGAGCACGCATGGACAAGCTCAGGACGAGGGGTCTGTGGACTCCGGCAGACGCGGTCAGACACATCAATTTCCTGGAATTGAAGACTGTCCTGCTAGCCCTGAAGGCCTTCCAGAAGCAGCTATACAACCAGAGAGTGTTGATACAGACGGACAATACTACAACCATGTTCTATATCAACAAGCAGGGAGGGACACAATCGTTCCCCCTTTCCACTCTGGCACAGATTTGGAGATGGGCCATCCCACTCAAGATAGACCTGCTGGCCATACACCTACTAGGGAAGGACAATGTGGAGGCAGACTGGCTCAGCAGGCAGACATCGGCATCCCACGAGTGGGAGCTCAATGGACAGGAAACGCAGAGGCTTTTCCAAAGGTGGGGAACACTGACAATAGACCTGTTTGCAACACGCCTGAATGCAAAATGCCGAAACTTCGCATCCAGACAACCAGAACAGCAATCCCAAGGGAATGCCTTATGGATAAGTTGGTCAAAGACATTTGCCTATGCTTTTCCGCCGATACCGCTGTTACACAGGGTGCTCGACAAGTGCAGGACCAGCAACATGACACTGATCCTAGTGGCACCACAGTGGGCAAGACAGACATGGTTCTCTCAAATAGTGGAAATGGCACAAGGCACTCCTCACAAATTCACAAGAAGAAAGGACCTGCTCTCCATGCAGAACGGAGAGGTCCTGCATCCAGAGCCAGAGAGCCTCAGCCTGGCGGCATGGCCCTGAAGACTTAGTGTTGGAGGCATGTGGGCTGCTGAATTCATATCTGTGCATAGATCGCCGCCTAGTGTTGGGTCCGGATGATTGCACATTGTTGTCCTGGAAGAGTCTTCGAAGTATCACGAGATAGGTGGCTCCTCCCCTGGACTACAGTGCTCATGGGCATCCTCTCCATCCTTAGATTGTTTTTTTCCGCCATTGGGTTTGGATGTGCTTATCTTAGCTCAAGTTCGGAAACTTTAGTTTAAGGCCAAAAGGCCTTTAGATCTCGTCGGTATTGTTCCCGTTCGGTATCGACCAGTTTATTTTGTGTTTTAGCACCTTCTTCACGCTTTTCGGATCCGCTTTGGTCCGAACATCGAACTTCGATCGACGATGGAATCGAGGACTCCCTTCAAGAGGTGTCCTTTATGCCATGCGAAATATCCACACGTCGATGTCCATCCGGTGTGCAACAAATGTCTCTCACCGGATCATGATGAGACGAAATGTATGGCCTGCGCCCGGTTCCGCTCGAAGAAGACTCTCCGGAATCGACGGGCAGCGAGATTGGAGGCACAGCAATCGGTGCCTGCCCCGGCCAACATCTTCAGCACCGAGGACGAAGACGCCGAGAGCGTAAAAGACATAGACTCCAGCCACGCTTCCGACCATGACTCCCGATCGGAAGACGATGATGAGGTGATCTTTGAGGACGAAGATGTCGTCGAAGAGGTAGGAGACTACAATGAGGCCCTTGGGGCCGAGGAAGATGGCTCCAGCGAAGAGCTAGGCCAACCCGTCGATACGGAGGCCGAGAGACCAAGTCGTCATAAGGCTCAGGTCGAGGGATCGCCTGCGGGCCTTACCCAAGATCAGTCACACGGTTCTTCGGCCCCGCCTCATGGCCCGGCCTCGAACATTTCACAGGAGCCATTAATATCGAAGACGACTGGATTTCCTTCAGTGAAACCGAAACCGTCCGTCGCACCGGTTACATCGAAACCGAAAGTGAAACAGGTTGCGATCGGATCGAAGGCCTCGAAGCCCTCCACTCCTTCGACGCCGGCACAGGTCATCGGCACCGAACGCACCAAACGAGATTTCGGTGCCGAGCTCACCGCGACAGGTCCTGGCGCCGAGCCAAAGAAGGCGGCCCTCGGTCCCCACAAGGCGCCTCGGCCTATGGCACCGAAGATTACGGCCCAACCCACCAAGGTCAAGGTGGTCGACCCGTCTACGTCGACATCAAAGAGTGCGGCGCCTGCCAAATCATCAACTCCGAGCGTCGATACCTCCCTTCGGATCGACGACCCAACGGCTGGAAATAAGTCGGATGCCGCTTCGACGCCTGCCTCCAAGGTGCCTATCGGTTCCAAAGCGCCATCTGCGTTCACCTTGCAACAGGTCTCAGCGTCGTTGCAACGCATCAGAGACCGGGCAACCCTCACACCTACGTTGGGTCCCGAAACGCACAAGGCCGCAAAATCACACTCTGCGCCGGCGCACATCACATTTGGATTGCCGCCGCCCAAGGCACCGAAAATGTTCGAAATTCTGACACGTGTCCGCCAAACAGTCACTATCCACTGGACAAATCGATATCGAGCCTTCACAGGCACACTTTATCGACGCCGACACTGGTAGGTTGATGCTCCGCAAGCGGAAAATCACACCAGAGAAGGGCTTGGACTCATACAAAATTCCTTTGAAACACAAACTGCCGGCAGGTTCCGCACCAGTGCTTCATGAAACCTTTCAACCCTTCCTTCAGGATCCACCGTCCTTTTCTCCTACGCATTCAGAGGCAGACGCAGGAGAGGACTATATAGGGGATGATACCACCTACCCTGGGGATATCGATCCTGATGATCACATGCAAGACCCAGATCAGGCATGGGATGACCCCACCGACCAGGGTAACGCACCAGATACTCCTGACACGCAGCTTTACAATATAAAGACATTTCCCACAGAGGACACTGCTGCCTTTAATGCCCTCATAGAACGGGCTGCTGCCAATCATGGAGTGGAACTCCATTCTGACGCTGTAGAAGCAGATTTCTTAGTGGACACTTTCGCCTCCTCTGAGAAAACCGTCAAAACTCTGCCAATGTTGAAGGGAGTTCTAAAAACTGCAAAAGACATTTTTAAAGAAACAACCAGGGCACGGGTGTTGAACCCCAGAATCGAAAAGAAATACAAGCCTGCACCCGGAGGCCCTATGTACATTAGGGGTCAGTTACCTTTAGACTCCATGGTTGTTGCTAATGCTCGCATTCGAGCCCATTCACAGACAACGGGTGATGCTCCTCCCCCCGACAAGGAGTCCAAAGTGCTGGAGACATCAGGCAAAAGGATAGCAGCGCAGGCGGCAAACATCTGGCGCATTGCCAACACCCAGGCACTCCTGGCCCGTTATGATAGGTCCCACTACAACACACTAGAATCACTGCTACAACATTTGCCAGATGAATACAAAGAGGCAGCGGAGCTCCTTATCAGAGAAGGACAACTCCTTACAAATGCGTCCATCAAATGCGCACTGGATGCAGCCGACACTGCAGCAAGGGCCATCAACACAAGCGTCATGTTGAGAAGGCACGCATGGTTAAGAATCTCAGGCTTCAAGCCTAAGATTCAGAACAATATCCTAAATCAACCGGTCAACCCAGACTATTTATTTGGCCCTGAGGTTGACACTACCCTCGAAAAAATTAAGAAAGACACAAACTGCAAAATCAATGGGGGCTCTGCAGTCGCAGCAGTTTCGTAGTGGCTCCTTTCGTCGCCCCGGGAATAGAGGAGCAGCTAGAGGTCAGGGGTCCCAGCAGCAGTACAATAAAGGGGGTACGCAAAGTACCTATTATAAAACCAATAGAGGTGGATATCGTGGATCCAGCACCAAAGGCAGAGGACGTGGGTACGGCAACACCAGGTCCTCCCCCAAAAACAAACAGTGACGCCTTCTCCCTGCCCCCCGACCACATAACACCTGTCGGGGGGAGACTCCAACAGTTCCTGTCAGTGTGGAAAACCATCACCACGGACAGGTGGGTCAGGGACATTATCCAGTACGGTTACTGTCTAGAATTAACGTCCACTCCACCCAACATACCGCCAAAGCACCGTCCTATGTCCGTAGAGCACTTGGCATTATTGCAGCAGGAGGTACTAAGTATGCTGCAAAAAGGTGCAATAGAAATCGTGCCCGTAAAGCAACAAGGGACAGGGGTGTACTCGCTGTACTTCTTAATCCCAAAAAAGGACGGTTCTCTCAGACCTATACTAGACCTGAGACCCCTCAACCACTACATTCTATCAGAGCATTTCCATATGCTCACCCTACAGCAGGTTCTACCGTTACTCAGTCAGGGAGACTTCCTAGCCACACTGGATTTGAAAGATGCGCATTTCCACATACCCATACACCCATCGCCCAGGAAATATCTCAGGTTCACTATTCAGGATCACCACTATCAGTTCAAAGTTCTCCCCTTCGGCGTAACAACAGCACCCAGGGTCTTTACCAAGTGCCTAGCGACAGTGGCTGCACATCTACGGAGACAGCACTTTCACGTCTTCCCTTACCTGGACGACTGGCTTGTTCAGGCAAAGTCAGCCCAGCAATGTGCCAGCCACATGTCCCTCACCATTCACCTTCTTCACAGTCTAGGATTCTCACTAAATTACCCAAAATCACATCTTCAACCCGCACATGTACGACAGTACCTGGGCGCGACCATAAACACTCTGGCAGCCGCAGCTCAGCCAAATTTAGTGAGGATCAACAGCATGCAACTGCTGATCACAAAGTTCAAACCTCAACACTCCCTTCCAGCGCGAGTGTTCATGCAGTTGATCGGCATGACGGCCTCCTGCATTTTCATAGTCCCGCACACGAGACTACATATGTGCCCGCGTCAGGAGTGCTTAGCACGTCAATGGAATCAGGCTCATGGACAATTAACAGACCTAGTGTTGGTGAGCGTTCGGGCATACAACTCTCTGCATTGGTGGAATCCACAAAACCTTTGCAAGGGCCGACCGTTCCAAGAGTCTGTTCCGCAAATAATACTGACGGCGAACGCCTCTCTCCAGGGATGGGGAGCTCATGTACTCAATTACACAGTGCAGGGACTATGGACGACACAGCAAAAGAAGATGCACATCAACATTCTGGAACTGATGGCAATCTTCCTAGCCATGAAGGCATTCAAAGTACACTTATGCAACAAAGTCGTGTTGATCCGGACGGACAACATGACTGCCATGTACTACATACAGAAGCAGGGAGGAACACACTCTCCACAGTTGTCTCATCTGGCTCAGAGCATGTGGGAGTGGGCCATTCAGAGGAACATATTCCTCATGGCGGAACACCTCCCGGGCAAGGACAACCAGATGGCGGATCTGCTCAGCAGACACAGCCACCAGATGCACGAGTGGGAGCTACATCCGTCAGTACTCCAGCCGTACTCAACAGTGGGGTCATCCAGAGATAGACCTATTCGCCACAAACGAAAACGCAAAATGCCAAAGCTTTGCCGCCAGGTTCCCACATCCGCAGTCACAGGGCAATGCGATATGGATGAACTGGTCCGGCAGATTTGCGTACGCTTTTCCCCCATTAATACCGCTAGTGGCACGCAAACTGCGACAACACTCACTGACACTCATCCTAGTTGCTCCCACATGGGCACGCCAACAATGGTACACCACCTTTCTAGAACTTTCCGTGGTGCCGCATCAAAGGCTGCGGATCACACCCGCACTTTTAACGCAGAACCATGGCGAAATTTAGCACCCAGATCCGCAACAGCTGAACCTGGCAATCTGGCTCCTGAAGTCTTAGAGTTTGGCTATCTAACCTGGATGTATGGATATCATCAAGGAGGCCAGGAGACCCACAACCAGAGCTTGCTATGCGGCCTAATGGAAAAGGTTTGTCATTTACTGCAACAACAATGACATTAACCCGCTGGACGCATCCATTCAAAACATCATCTGTTACCTCTTACACTTATACCCATGGAATCTGGCATACAGCTCCATACGTATACATTCAACCGCGATAGCAGCCTATCTTCAAAACAGGCAGCACCTCTCTCTTTTCAGTGCCTGCCATCAAAGCCTTCTTGGAGGGACTCAAACGAGTGATTCCCCCGAGACACCCACCGGCACCAGTGTGGAACCTCAATGTGGTCCTCACCTGATTAATGGGTCCACCTTTTGAACCTCTCCATTCATGTGAGATTCAATTCCTCACCTGGAAAGTAGCTTTCTTAGTGGCAATCACTTCGTTAAGAAGAGTTAGTGAACTCCAGGCACTAACCGTTCAAGAGCCATTCATACAGGTTCACGCAAACAGAGTTGTACTACGTACCAACCCCAAATTCATGCCTAAAGTGATATCGCAGTTCCACATGAATCAGACTATTGAACTGCCTGTTTTCTTTCCAAATCCACAAAATGTCGCAGAGAGAATGCTCCATACACTAGATGTAAAGAGGGCCCTCATGTACTATATAGACAGAACAAAGGATTTGAGGAAAACAAAACAACTTTTCGTTGCCTTTTCTCCACAACACAAGGGCAACGCCATTTCCAAAGCAGGGATAGCCAGATGGAACGTTAAATGTATTCAAATTTGCTATCAAAAAGCTAAACGCACATTAACGATTCCCCCACGAGCCCACTCAACACGAAAGTTAGGGGCGTACATGGCTTTCCTAGGAAACATTCCTTTGCAGGAAATATGTAGAGCAGCCACATGGTCCACTATACATACATTTACCAAACACTACTGTGTAGATGTACACTCAAAACAGCAGGCAGCTGTAGGACAGGCTGTTCTCAAAACTCTTTTTCAGACTGCTGCAGCTGGCACGGGCAGCCGCCGCTAATGGAGGGACTGCTATATAATCTATGCACAGATATGAATTCAGCAGCCCACATGCCTCGAACTGAATATGCTACTTACCAGTATGCATCTGTTCTTGGCATGTAGGGCTGCTGACATTCATATCGCCCACCCTCCTCCCCGGCGCCTGTAGCGGCTGCAGCACTCAGAATTACTGTATTGCATGGTCATCACTTACTGTATCTACTCCATCACTGCCACAATGGCGAATAACAATCTAAGGATGGAGAGGATGCCCATGCGCACTGTAGTGCAGGGGAGGAGCCACCTATCTCGTGATACTTCGAAGACTCTTCCAGGACAACAATGTGCAATCATCCGGACCCAACACTAGACGGCGATCTATGCACAGATATGAATGTCAGCAGCCCTACATGCCAAGAACAGATGCATACTGGTAAGTAGCATATTCATTGCGCACCTTCACCTACCTCCAAGCACTATGCGATTGCTGCGGGAGGCAAGGAGACCAACAACACGCGAATGCTATAGGGACAAATGGAAAAGGTTCACAATATGGTGCAGCAGAAATAAACTACAGAATAAAATGACAAGAGAGTCAACGGTGCTTAGATACCTCACACACCTACTAAAAGGTAACCTATGCTCATCCTCCCTAAGGGTACACCTAGCAGCGATCGTAGCTTGCACACGAGGGGAGAGAGGAGGAAGTTTCTTTACGTCACAGGTAGTAAAGAGGTTCTTGGAAGGGGCAAAAAGAATTGCGCCACCAAAGAGGATGCCGCCGCCGGCTTGGAACCTCAACGTGGTCCTAACTGAACTTATGAAGGCGCCGTTTGGGCCCATCCACAAGGCCACGCTGCAAATGCGGACAATGAAAACAGCCTTCCTGGTAGCGATAACCTCGCTGCGCAGAGTGAGCGAGCTACTGACACTGCAAGAGCCCTACATCCAGATACACAAAGATAGGGTTGTACTGAGAACGGACCCACAGTTCATGCCTAAGGTGGTGTCGGCATTCCATAAGAACCAGACAATTCAGATACCGAGTTTCTTTCAGAACCCCACAACAAGCGCAGAAAGGGCACTGCACACTCTAGACGCTAGAAGGGCAGTGATTTACTACATTGAGAGGACCAAGGAGCACAGGAAGACCAAGCAGTTCTTTGTCTCCTTTGCAACTAGTTTCATGGGTAGACCTGTGTCAAAAGCCACCATTGCACGATGGATCGCACTGACAATACAATTCTACCACAAACAGGCAGGGCAGGAGCTATCGGAAGGGCCACAAGCCCATTCCACAAGGAAGAAGGGACCAACTATTGCCTTTCTGGCAAATACGCCCATTCAGGACATATGCCTGGCGGCAACATGGGCTTCAGTGCACACGTTCACTAAGCACTATTGCGTGGACATACAGATGAACAAGGAAGCACAAGTAGGACTGAAGGTGCTTCAACATATATTCAACGGCCAACACTCATCTACCACCCAGCCGCCACAAAGATAACAAACCGCTACAAAGTCTATGCACAGCATAGTTAATCCAGAAAGATTCACGCTGCAAAACGAATAGTTTCTTACCTGTCGGTGTAGTTTTGCAGCTTGAAGATCTTTCTGGATTCACTAGCGAACCCACCCACTCACCTCCGCCAGGAAGATGAGGCTGGAGAAAGAGGTGGAAGGACAAGGAAGATAAGTAGAATAAAATTACTAAAGGAAATTTGAAAAGGAAAATTAATAAAACGTCTAGGGTTAAGGAAGAAAAAAAATAGAATCAAAAACGAGAGGAAAAAAGAACCCGAAGATGGCGCCCCAAAGGTGGGACTTCCGCAGGAAGCACGACGACGTCACGAGAGGTGCACCAAATGGTGGGACGTCGACGCCCACCTGGGCTACAAAAAAAAACTACGAATCCGGATCCAACCACCAGATCGCGGAATAATGCACAGCATAGTGAATCCAGAAAGATCTTCAAGCTGCAAAATTGCAAAACTGCACCGACAGGTAAACTATTCGTTCTGCATCGGGCACAATTTCGATATTGTTTAAGACCCAGTAGGTATAGGGTGGCTGGAGTATAATATACTCCATGGAAAAATGTTACGTTCATCAGTCACAGTCTGTAGTTAGGGGAAAGTGCTCCAGTCTGAGACCAGCAGAATTTGCTTTGTTTGTCTATTAACGGCAAGTTGAGATCCGCATGCCACTTATCCTCAGCAGAGAGCATACTGTTAGGGGTCTCCTATTGCATTGTGGTGTATAAGCAGTGTAGGGAAGTGACCCTTTATGACATGTAATCACAATAGGGCAACCCACTATTCCCCAAGGAATTGGGTAGATCAGTTAAATACAATAGGTACCTTGAGGATTTATTTAGTAACAAATTAATTATTTATTCAGGAAGTCACAAAGTGATCTTAATTTCCTAGGACTCAAGCAAAGACGGGGAGAACTCATATAGTGCATTAATAAAAAAAAAAAACTGACCTAGGGAGTAAGAGGCAGAACTCGGAGCTGTCTGAATCAGAAGGTGAATTAAATTTACGGAGGAGACGAGTATTGCCGTCTCGTCGGCTTGTAACTGCCGGATTGTTTCTCAAGGAACACTGTACATACGCTGCTCTAAAGTTCTAGAACAGGCTGATTTTCATATTGCAATTCATGGTGCAACTTCGGTCCTGAGGATGGTCTCTGTGATTGTTCTTCAAGAGTGAGACCGAAACGTCGACGCTGCGACATTTTCTTACATAACTAAGAGGCATTGGTAGCCTAGAAAATTCTTTAAGTTTGTATGAATTCAATTCATCGCCTGGCCAAACAATTGGTTGGCTCTGTTGTATATGTAAGAAATGTCAGTAACTACTGCTAATTAGATTGCAAATAAGACAGTAGTTTTATGTTGCCATACATGAAATGTAGAGTGTATTGTTTCACGACTTCAGAAACTGAAAATATAAATTTATTTTTGGTAAAAAAACTTTGAATGAACTGGGGTCATTTTTTTTTATTAATGCCCTTTATGACATGGTCACCCCCACTTTTTGCTTGGTGTTTTATGTGATTTCGACTGGAAGTGCACTGGGTTTCTGCTAACCAGATCGCCAGTGGCAAATCATTCCCAAAACTGTGCAGTTGTGTGTGAGAAAGTGCCCTCTTTCTTGCATGGTATGCCCCCACTTTCTGCTAAATTGCTGAATGTATTTTGACGGAGTGTACCCTGGACTCCTGCCAATCAGGTGCCCAGGGCCTATGTTCCTTCCTTAATACACACAAACTCCAAATTGGCAAACCCTGGCCACATGTCAGCCCCTAGTAAATGGTACCCTAGGTACCCAGGGCCTTGTGACCAGGGAAGACCCCTAAGGGCTACAGCACTTATTGTGCCACCCTTAGGGGCCCTGTACCCTTACACACACACACTGCCTTTGCAGGCTGAGTGTCTGGGTGCAGGACAAAATGAAGAGTCGACATGGCACACATCTGTGTGCCATGCCCAACACCCACACTGCCAAGTCATATGTCAGTCACCCCTCTGGCTGGGTGCCTTATGCCCATGGTGTGGGCGCAGGAGCCCTGTGCCCCTACAGTACCCAGGTCCATTCCCGGGCACTGTAAGTGCAGTGCTGCCATTTAAGAGTACATGGTGCTGAGAGCTCGTCAAACACGAGCTCCACAGCACCATAATGGCAACACTAAAGACTGGGAAGTTTGGTATCAAACTTCTCAGCACATTAAACTCACACTGATGCCAGTGTGAGATTTAATATACCAAGCACCCCAGAGGGCATCTTAGAGATGCCCCCTTACAACTAACCTACAATCCACGTCTGCATGAGGCTGCCCAGGCTGCCACACAGAAGACACGTTGCTGGACCCCTGGGTGGGAGAGCCCCTGCTCTCCCGGGCTTGCAACAATGCACATCCTGGGTGAGGTGATAGATCTCCTGCCCCAGGATGAGCAAAGGGAAGCTTCAAAGGCCTGCCGCCTCTAGGAGTTTCCCCAGGCCACTGCAACCCCCCACTCTGGCGGGAAGCTTGGCCGGAAACCCCATACAAGGACAGGGGATGTGCCAGCCTGCCCACCCCACCCCTCAGGTGGGGGAGGCGAGGTGAAGCACATCTCCGGGCTCTCGCCATCTTGAAGATGGGAGGCCCTACCCTATCAGGATTAGGCTACTGCCCCCCTCCCACAGGAGAGGGGCAGGATAGGGGGTGTACCCACCCCAGGACAAGGACCCATTGGTCCCTGGCCTTCACCTACCTGTAACGCCCCTAAATCTAGTATTTAGGGGCACCCTGAACCTTCCTTCCCTAGATTCCAGATTCCGAAACTACAAGAAGAGCGAGAAGAAAAGAAGACCTGCCCTGCAGCTGCAAAGGAGAGGGAGACACCAACTGCTTTGGCCCCAGCCCTACCGGCCTGTCGACCTCGAACCTGCTCCTGCTCCAAACCCGGCATCTCTTGTGGCCAGCAACCTCAGAAACCCCGGAGAACCTGGCTACCTTTGAACTCTGATCCCCTGGGACCCCCATGAGTAGAGGCTCTACTCAGAACCTACCCTTTCACCCCTGGCAGCAGCCCGGAACCGCGATCCCAGCCCACTCTGCACCCGCCACGCCTGGCCGGTGCCGGAGAGAACTAAACCCACGAAGACGACCCCACGGCGACTGTGACCCCGAGTCTGGCACCCAAGGACCCCCCTCGACTATCCTGAAGAAGCTTGCAGCCCCAGAACAGAGTGCCACCCCAACCGCGATCAACAAGAGGGTAAGATTTCCCGACACCAAAAGGCACCCCTGCACCCGGCGCCCCACGGCCCTCTGTGTCCAATCCCTGGGTACCTACCTATCCTCCAACTACACAACTTACCTCTCGAAGTGGTGGTGGCACCTGAAGAGTCCTCGTCCCCGAGCCTGCAGTCTTTTTCCAAACCGGAGATTTCCCATAGAAATCAATTGAGCGCCCGACGGCTCAAAAGCACCCTGCAGCCAGCCGCCCGAGTGGCCCTGGCAGTGAAAACTCTACTCTAACCTACTTCCCCACTTGCCCTGAGTAAGTGACCAGGAGCCCAGCCCCCACAGCCGCGTGGCTTGCCCGACAGCAGCCACCAACCCAGGCCCCCCTATCCCTCATAGGATAACCTTGGGCCTAACTCTCTCTGCACCCGGCCGTCCTGAAACCACTGAGGGTGAACTGACTGTACCTACCTGACACTGGGGGACCCCTGAGTCTATGCCCAGAACTTCAACTCTGCCAGTCGAGTACTTACCCTTAAACCGCTAACTTCATTTTCCTCATAGGGTAACATTGACTGGCTTTTTCTTGGAAATTCTTCTAAGTGTGGACTTTTCAAATCTTCAAATAATCACCAAAAATCAGCTGAGTGACAAAAACGAATTTACTCACCTGCTCTTAGGTGAGCTCCCAGTGCTGGATCTTGGTGCCCAACACTGACTCTGAAAAGTACCCACAACTATACTTACCTTTAACTCATTTTTCTTCCATAGGAAACCATTGACTGTTTTTCTGTGAAATTTCTTCTAAGTGTTGATTTCTGCAATTTCTAAATATTCTTCAAAAATCGTATAACATCTGAAAACGTAATTACTTACCTGTTTTGGATAAAGGTCCCAGTACTGAGTCTAGGCACCCAGTACTGGACTACAAAAGTAACGATAACCTACTGTACCTGTAACCTACATTTTCTTCCATAGGGAATCATTGATTGTTTGCTCTGAAATATTTTCTAAGTGCTCACTTTTGAAATAGCTAAATATTAGTTAAAAATCATTACAGTACCAAAGTCTACTTTCAACAGCTGATTCTGAGAACTGACCCAGGACTGGATCTAGGATCCAGGCCTGGAATTACAAAAGTAATCTAAAAAGTAATCTGTTGCATATAACTTTAATTTATCATTGAGCTCAATGTATTGTGTTTAGAAATAGAGTTGCCTACTGCAACTACTTGTAACTGTTTACTAAAAAGTCTATTGCATATACAAAAGTATTCTTATGAAACATCTCCTGTCGAGAAAGTATATTTTAATTCCAAGTGTTGGTTCTAAAATAAAACAAGCGTATATTTTTTTATATACAAACCATTGGCCTAGAGTTCAGTTATTGAGTGTGTGGAACTATTTGCTGACTGAGTGTGTACAACAAATGCTTTACACTGTCCTCTGATACTGCCTTACTGCTCGACCAGGCTACCACTTTGGAGACTAAGGTTATATCTAACTTTAACCTCTGTTAAACCCTTGGGGTCTGTGGACACTGTACACCCTGTACCTAGTAAGGAACAGTATATACAGAGCCACTTTCTCACATTGTGTCCCCCAATTGGCAATTTATTTTGTACCCCCATGCAAATCCCTAGTAAATGTGACCCCTGGTACCTAGGGCAGGGAGGCTAAAGCGGGTCTTTAAGAGTTGCCGCTCTTATTGTGCCACCCTAAAGAACCAAACACATACAGACTGCGTGTCTTGGTTCAGACAAAAGTGAAAACACGATATGGCACATATCCCTTTGTGCCATGCACACATACACTGCATTTAGTATAGGTAAGTCACCCCTACAGCAGACCTTACAGCCCTAAGGCAGGGTGCACTATACTACATGTGAGGACCTATCTGTATGAGCAGATATGCCCTTATACTGGTCAGCTCTATTGCTGCCTGTACAAGTGAACAGGGAGGCCATTTTAAGTACATGTGCACTTGTGAAAACGATTTCCCCATCTACATGATTGCTTTGCTGAAAATAGTGATGTTTGGTATAAAACATCTCGTGTTAATAAACCCACACTAATGCCAGTGTTTGATTTATTAATACAGACACACAGAGGGCACCTTAGAGGTGCCCCTTGAAAACCTACCTGCTACGCCTACTGGTGCTACTGGTGTGTTTGCCACCATAGACAAGTTTCTGACCCCCAAGGATGAGGTCCTCTGCTCTCCGGAGGTCAGAAACAAAGCCTGCTTGGACAGATTGTGTTTACACCCCCTCCCACAGGAGGAACTGCAGATTAGCATTCCAAGGCAGGGGAGTTTTAAAGGGCCCGCCGCCTTTGGTATGCAAATCTAGCTTCCCTCACGGTAGAGGAAGCTGACCCCTTTGTCCAGACCCCTTTGGTACCTGGACAGGTGGAAAAATTAGCTAGTCAGTCCACCCTTAGGCTAGTACAACCCCTAAGGTGGGCTACCTGAAGTGGAGGCGACTTTTCAAAGTTAGCCATCTTGACGATGACAAACTTAGGAACTCTGGGACAAGGTTATACCCACTTCCCACAGTAGGTGGTTATATAGGGGGCATAGTGACCCCAGTGGTAGGTAGCCCATAGACTACTACCCTACACTCCCCTAACACCTCTAAATTCAGTATTTAGGGGAGCCCCTGGCACCTGGAGATCACATCCTGCTGACCTGAAAGAAGAAGACTGACATGAAGAGTCGCAAAGAGCAAGAACAGAAGACCCGGAAACCATGCTGGCCTCTCAACTGACTTCGACAATTGCTCCAAAAGGTGATTTGTTCTGCAGCTGCTGTCTCTCTAAAGCCTGGGTGACCTGCCAGCACTTTATCCAGGAACCAAGAACTCCAGTGTTCTGGCTCAGTCAGTCTACTTAGTTTTCCTCTGTTCCCAGTAGTCGAAGTCTTGACTTGATCCATTTTTGGTGTCTGGGCCACCTAAATACTCTATTCAGGGGCACGAAGGGGAGTGTAGGGTAGTAGCTAATGGACTACTTACCTTAGGGGTCATTATACACCCTATATGACCACTTTCTGTGAAGAGTGGGCATAACCCTGTCCCAGAGTTACTATTTTCACCAAAAGCCAGATGGTGAAACCCTTCTTTGACTGTCCACTTCAGGCTGCCAGCCTTAGGGGTGTGCCCAGCCTGTAAGTGTGACACTCCTCCTGCCTAGCTAATTTACCCATCTGCTCTCATGCCAAATGGCAGGGGGTGCATTTAGGAAAATGGGTGTTCGAGGCATATGAGCTGCAGATTACTCACTGTGCATAGATCGCCATCTGGTGTTGGGCCCGGATGTTTGCAGTTGTTTTTCCTCTTGGAAAGTCTTTGGAAGTCACGAGGTATGTGACTCCTCCTCTGGATCGTATTGCGCATGGGCTTTGGCTCCATCCTCAGATTGTTTTTTTCCGCCATCGGGCTCCGATCTGATCATCGCGCTCCGGTTCCGAACAGTTTCCAGTTCTCCAATCGACGCGCAATCCTCACTCCAATTCGCGGTATTGTTTTCGATCGCGATCTCCACACTCGGCGCGGCTCTCATCGATCAAGACCTTCGATTCCATTCGTCGACTACTGCCTTCGGGCCTACCCAAGCTCCGCTCCTACCTAATGGAAAGGACTCCCTTCAAGAAGTGCCCTCGATGTGGGTCCAAATTTCCCCACACCGACCTTCACGAAGTATGCAACCTCTGCCTCTCCCCTGATCACGAGGCTCGAGACTGTCCAGCGTGCAAGTCCTTGCGGTCCAAGAAAACCATTCGAGACCGTAGGGCGCGAAGAACTATGGCACACTCGTCGACGGCGATTCCAGGCGACATCTTCGGGGAAGGCGTCGACGCTCCAGAAGAACACACTGACAAGGGCCTTGTCAGCACCTCCGAAGCAGACGATTAAGATGTGGAGGACATCACTTCGGCACAGAGGGTCGTGAGTACCGAAACAATTCCCCACCTGCCGCACCCCCCCCAACACACTCGACGGCACCAAAAAAGGCTTCGGTCACGCCTTCGCCTCCAGGTCTAGGCACGACCAAAAACACTGCTTCCCACACCGCACATTCGGGACCGGTAAAGAAGCCTACCAAACCTTCCGGCGGCTCTGGCCAGCCCACCCTTGGTGCCGAGAAACACTCCTCCGCACCGAAAAAGAAAATGGCCGCCTCCTCGGCACCGAGCTCCATACCGAAACACTCTGCGCCGAAAACCAGCCCCAGCTCCTCGGTACCGACACCATCCCCTGAACCGAGCAAAAAACACAAGGCCACCGACACTCATACCTTGAAGCCGAAAACCATCTCAGAACAGAGTAACCAGCCAGCCCTTTCCAAGACGCATAGTTCCAAACAGCGGACTACTGCAGACTCTAAAACAAAAAAAACAACGGCCCGATACCTTCCGCGCTGACGGACAAGCCACCCTCTGAAGAACTTTTTACACCTGATCCATTGCAAAAGACACTGGTCAAGGACCCTAAAACCGGACATTTGATGCTCAGCATCAAAAAGAGACAGCTCGACAAGCCTGCCCCAGCTCCACCTCCAAAGAGGAAAGACAGTGGTACCTCTCCTTTCAGAATACCTTCACCCCCTTCACCTCATCATTCCCCCACACCCTCTCCGGATGATGATAATGATGTCTATGATGACATAGGGGATTAACCCCATGACCAACATACAGGGGACCCCACTCCTACAGGCTCCCCAGACCCATGGGACGACTATAACATTCCTGACATTCCTAACGTCCCGCAAGATGATCTCGAGACCATCCCCACCAGAAGACACATTGGGGTTCAGCCACTTACTCCAAAGGGCTGCACACTATCAGTGTGGATCTCCATACCGACGCCACGGAGGAGGACTTCTTCCTTCTCGATACTTTCGACACCACGCATAGAGCCACCTCCATACTGCCCATGCTCAAAGGAGTTATCAAACACGCGCCGGAGGTCTTTAAAGACCCAGTCAGAGCCAGGGTCATTAACCCTTGCATAGACAAAAAATATAAAGCCGCCCCTACAGATCCTGCCTACATCAGAGGGCCAGCACCACTAGATTCCCTAGTAGTGTCTACAGCACGAAAGTGAGCAAACTCCCAAGCAGCAGGCGAGGCACCGCCACCTGACAGAGTCAGAACTCTTGGATGCATCGAGCAAGCGCACTGCATCCCAAGCTGCCAACATATGGCGCATTGCAAATACACAAGCGCTTCTGGCCAGATACGACAGGGTCCATTATGACGAACTAGAAGCCATAATGAAACACCTCCCTGATAAATATAAAAATAGGGCAAATGATTTAATTCAGGAGGGCAAAACCATTACCAATACCTCCATCCGCTGTGCCCTGGATGCAGCTGACACCGCCTCCAGGGCCATTAACACCAGCATCCTCCTCCATCGCCATGCCTGGCTAAGGATCTCAGGCTTTAAACCAGAGGTGCAAGCTTCCATCCTGAACCACCTCTTTGACCAGGAATATCTGTTCGGCCCAAAAGTGGATGAGGCCCTAGAAAAAATGAAAAAAGACTCGGATACGGCGAAGTCTATGGGAGCCTTACAATCACACCCTCCCAGACGCTCCTTTCGCTGCTCTTCCTTTCGAAGCACATCCAGAGGTTACTCCTCCGACACCACTTCCACTTCGTATAAAGCCCCTACCCAATCCACCTTTACAAAGGGTTACCAAAGAGGCGGCTATAGAGGCAACAATAATAAAGGCAGAGGCAAGACAAACATCGCCCGCTCTGCCTCCGCACCTGCCCAATGACTTCCCTCCACTCCTCCCAGACCATACCACTCCGGTCGGGGGCAAACTCCAAAATTTCCTTCCTGTCTGGACTACCATCACCGCAGACAAATGGGTAACACAAATAATTCGGTCAGGCTACTGCCTCAAACTAACTTCTACCCCCTCAAACACCCCACCCAGACAACGCACAATGTCACAGGAACATTTAACACTCCTAAAGCAGGAGGTAATCTCCCTCCTACAAAAGGGGGCGATAGAACTAGTTACTACCAACCAACAAAATATAGAGGTTTACTCCCTATATTTTCTCATACCAAAAAGGAACGACACTCTAAGGCCCATCTTAGACCTCAGTCCCCTAAACCGATACATTCACTCAGACCATTTTCACATTGTCACACTTCAGCAGGTACTTCCACTGCTCTCCCACAACGATTTCCTGACCACTTTAGACCTCAAAGACGCCTATTTACACATTCCTGTTCACAACGCTCACAGGAAGTTCCTCAGGTTTGTAGTGGACGGCCAACACTATCAATTCAAAGTGCTACCCATTCTGAGTCACCACAGCACCACGAGTGTTTACCAAGTGCCTAGCGGTAGTGGCAGCACACCTGCAAAGACAACACATCCACGTCTTCCCATACCTAGACGACTGGCTAATAAAAGCCAGCTAATACAACCAGTGTGTACAACACACTCAAGCCACTATCCACCTACTTCACAAACTGGGCTTCACAGTAAACCACACAAAGTCCCAGCTGCAACCGTCCCACTTAAAACAATAACTCGGTGCCACCATAGACACCTCAAAAGCGCTAGCCTACCCCAGTCCGGCCAGGATAGCAAGCATTCAGGCTCTACGTGCCAAATTTCAGCCAGAACACTCTCTTCCAGCTCGAGTGTTCATGCAACTAATAGGAATGATGACCTCTTGTATATTCATAGTACCTCAAGTAAGACTCCAGATGCGTCCTCTCTAAGAGTGCTTAGCACGCCAATGGAACCAGGCCCAGGGTCAACTGACAGACGTGGTGTTGGTAGACTGTCGTACCCATCGCTCTCTGCAGTGGTGGACCACCAAAAACCTTTCCAAAGGGCGACCGTTCCTGGACCCGGTTCCTCAGATAGTACTGACAACGGACTCATCGCTCTCCGGCTGGGAAGCTCACCTATTACATCACACCATGCAGGGCAGGTGGACTCCTCAACAAAAGTTACTCCACATCAACCATCTGGAGTTACTAGCCATATTTTTAGCCCTAAAATCCTTTCAAACACAAATCTCAGGCAAGGCAGTCCTAGTCCGTACAGACAACATGACAGCCATGTACTATATACAAAAACAAGGCGGCACACGCTCTCCGCAGCTCTCTCAGCTAACACAGAGCATATGGAGATGGGCCATACCCCAAAAAATCTTTCTCCTAGCCCAACATGTCCCAGGAGTCCCAAACACTGTGGCAGATCTGCTGAGCAGACATACACAACACATCCACGAGTGGGAACTCCACCCATAAGTTCTTCACCCGTACTTTCAAATGTGGGGGCATCTACAGATAGACCTCTTCGCCACCCACAAACGCCAAATGCCCAAGCTTCTCCGCCAGATATCCACACCCATTGTCCAAAGGCAATACGATATGGATGAACTGGTCAGGCAGATTTGCGTACGCTTTTCCGGCTCTCCCACTCATTCCATTAGTGGTGCACAAACTACAACACCACTCCCTCACTCTCATACTAGTAGCTCCAACTTGGGCCAGACAACTGTGGTACACCACACTGCTGGAACTATCTGTAGTACCGCACCAAAAGTTGCACCTCTCTCCACGCCTCTTAACTCAGAACCATGGAGAGATCAGGCACCCGGACCCAGCTCAGCTCAACCTTGCGATCTGGCTCCTGAAATCCTAGAATTCGGTTATCTAAATCTTCCCCCTGACTGTATGAACGTCATTAGAGAAGCTAGGTAACCTACCACTAGAGCTTGCTACGCAGCCAAATGGAAACGTTTTGTGGTCTATTGTCACAACAATAACCTAAATCCCCTAGATGTGTCCATTCAACACATCATAGGCGATTTACTACACCTACAAAGATGCAATCTAGCCTACAGGTCTATTAGACTGCACCTTGCAGCCATAGCAGCTTATCTACAAAACAGGCAACATCTATCACTCTTTAGAGTACCTGTCATAAAAGCCTTCATGGAAGGCCTCAAAAGAATAATTCCCCCCAGAGTGCCACCCTCACCTGTGTGGTACCTAAACATTGTTCTCACCAGACTAATGGGGCCTCCCTTTGAACCTCTACACAAATGTGAACTTCAATTCCTAACATGGAAAACTGCTTTTCTTGTAGCCATCACTTCCCTCAGAAGGGTCAGTGAGATACAAGCACTCACCATTCAAGAACCTTTTTCTGCAAATGCACCATAACAAGGTTGTTCTCCGTACTAATCCAAAATTCCTCCCTAAAGTCATTTCTCCTTTTCACCTAAACCTGTGAAACTCTTCTCGCAACCACAGACAGTTGCAGAAAGAGCTCTCCACACATTAGATGTCAAAAGAGCCTTACTCTACTACATCGAGAGAACACAACCCTTTCGTAAGACCAAAGAACTGTTCGTTTCCTTCTCACCACCACATAAAGGCAACTCCATCTCCAAATCTGGGATTTGCTACTACAAAGCAAAACGAACGCTATCTGTTCCCCCTAAAGCCCACTCTACACGTAAAATAGGGGCTTCCATGGCATTCTTAGGGAACATCCCCTTAGATGATATCTGCAAAGCAGCTACATGGTCAACACCGCACACTTTCACTAAACACTATTGTGTAGATGTGCAAACTAAGCAGCAAGCTAGTGTGGGCCAGTCTGTACGCAAAACATTGTTTCAAACCACTGCAACAGATACTGGTGGTCGCCGCTAAGGATGGGTACTGCTATATAATCTATGCACAGTGTGTAATCTGCAGCTCATATGCCTCGAACGGCAAATGCTACTTACCAGTATGCATCTGTTCTTGGCATGTAGAGCTGCAGATCTACACATGCCCACCCGCCTCCCCAGCTACCTTTATCTGTTCCAGTTTATCTTATTTAGATACAACACACATGGGCATCTTCATTGTTTATTACTACGCTCCATCATTTCCCTGCTGGCGAAAAACAATCTGAGGATGGAGCCGAAGCCCATGCGCAATACGATCCAAAGGAGGAGTCACATACCTCGTGTCTTCCAAAGACTCTCCAAGAGGAAAAACAACTGCAAACATCCGGGCCCAACACCAGATGGCGATCTATGCACAGTGTGTAGATATGCAGCTCTACATGCCAAGAACAGATGCATACTGGTAAGTAGCCTTTGCCTTCTGTTGCAGTAACCTCTCCACTTTTGGCAGATTTCTGATGCACTTTGGCTTGATGTGTCTTCGGTCCCTGCCAGTCGGGTTCCCAGGGCCTGTGTTCTTTCCTAAAACTGTACCTTTGTATCCCCAGTCGGCACTCTGGCCACATGTAAGTCCCTTGTGGAATGTACCAAGGGCACTGTGACCAGGGAAGACCTCTAAGGGCTGCAGCATATATTGTGCCACCCTTAGAGGTCCTGTACCTTCACACACAGACACACAGACACACACTCCCTCTCCCTCTCCCTCTCCCTCTCCCTCTCCCTCTCCCTCTCCCTCTCCCTCTCCCTCTCCCTCTCCCTCTCCCTCTCCCTCTCCCCCTCCCCCTCCCCCTCCCCTCTCCCCCTCCCCTCTCCCCCTCCCTCTCCCTCTCCCTCTCCCCCTCCCCCTCCCCCTCTCCCGCTCCCCCTCTCCCCCTCCCCCTCTCCCGCTCCCCCTCCCCCTCCCTCCCTCTCTCCCTCCATGTTTTGGTGTAGTAAAAAGTGATGAGTCGACATGGCACACATACCTTTGTGCCATGCCTGCAACCCAATGCCTATGGTATAGGTAAGACACTCCTCTAGCTGGGTGCACTATACTATTGGTGTAGGTACAGTTGCATGAGCACTGTACCCCTAACCTTGTAAATGCAGTAAGGCCATAAAGAGTATATGGTCTGGGAGTTTGTCATTACGAACACCATTGCACCATAATGGCTTTACTGAATTCCGTGAAGTTTTGTAGCACAATTCTCAGCACATTGATGCCAGTGTGGGATTTATTATACCATGCACTCAGAGCGCATTTTAGAGATGCCACTTGAAAAACGACCAGTCTCTGGTGGGTTCCTTGATTGGTAAACACCAGCCTGCCACCACGAGACATGTTTGTGGACTCCTGGGGTGGGAGCCATCGCTCCATGGGCCCAGAAAGAAAGCCTTTCCTGGGCAGAGGTGGTCACACCTCCCCCAGGTCAGTAAAAGCCACCTGTGGCAAGGGAGCTTCAAAGGCCTTGCTGCCTTTGTAACATGACCACCAGCCTCTCCTGCTTTCAGGAGCAGGCCCCCTTCCTGTCTAACCCCCTTTTCGACAGGACAGGCGGGAAAAAATTAGCACAGTCCAGAAGGTGTGCCCACCTCTGCGAACCCACCCTTCAGGTGGGGGAAGCAAGGTGAATCCCACTCTTCAGTGCCCTCCATCTTGCAGATGGCAGGCACTCTCCAATCCATGTTAGAGATTGTGCTTACTCCCCCATATGGGGTGAGCACACCAAGGGTGTGGTCATCCGAAGGTCAGTAGCCAATGGGCTACTGACCTTGAAACTCCTAAAACGCCCCCCTAAATAGTCTTTAGGGAACAACCCTGAACCAAGAAGGGAGATTCCCACAACCTACAAAGAAGGTCAAAAGAAGACGCCCAGCAGAGGAGATTGGAGAGAAGAACTGACTTGGCCCCCAGCCCTACCAACCCTTCTGCAGTTTCCAGAGATGCTGCGCAAAAAGTCACCTTGTCCTGCAGCCAGCGACCTCCAGAACTCCTGGGAGGACTTATTGCCTTCAAGAAAGACCAGATCTCCTGTGATCAGCAGCTCTGTTTAAAAGAATCACCAAAGAAAGGCTCCAAGCCTGCTGAGGACAAAGAAACCCGACGCCTGGAACCACCAATGCACCCGACGCCTACAGCCCGAGTCTGAGTGGCCCACCAGTCCCTGCGAGGTCCCCCAGCGCTTCAGAGTCCACCGTGGGTTGACCCCTCCAGGACTTCCGACGTCGTCTGCAGCCTCTGCACGGAGACACCCCCCAACCGCCATTGGCGCGGTAAGGTGAAATCCGACCTCAAAAGACACCCCTGCTTCCAGTCGCCCTGAGCCCTGGATAAGAGGACCTGAGGTGCACCTACGTCCCCGAGCCCTCCAACTTACCTGCCCAGCTGTTTGTTCCTCCCGGAAGACTTCCTGGACCGAGCCTGCAGCCAAAATTCAAAACCGGCAGCTCCCTTTGAAAACAGGGCACCCGACCCCAAATGGGCACTCTGCACCCGACTGCCCCTGTGCCGCTGTGGGTACACCTTGTGTTCTAACTCTGATCCCTATTTGCCCTGAGCTAAACCCTAGGAGCTTTGCGCCCACATCCAAATGGTGTGCCCGTGAGCAGTCACCAATAGGGGTGGGCGCAATTTGCGAAATCCACTTTCGCAAATTATCGCGAAAATGTTAAAATTATTGCAAACACGCGGAAATATCGCGAAGATGCGGAAGTTTTTTTCCCGCATGTTCGCGAGATTTTCTGCATGGTTGCGGCTCGCCAACTTACCCATGTGGTTGCTCGCGGGCGCGGCCATCTTGTTTTCAGTTGTCTCGCGGTGCATGATCGCGAGAAGAAAGACGTGATCGCGCGACGCATGACGTCACTGCGGGCGCAAACTGTCGCGAGACAGCGCAAATGGCTAAAAACAATACAACATCTCATGGAGAAAGCGACCGGATCAAGAAAACTTGTCGGCGAACGCAGGGATTCAGGTAAGGCGATCGCGCGCGAGAATGTATTATTTTACAGCGCGAGCAAGAAACAAATTATCGCCAAGCTGCGGAATGCGGAAATTTTGACATTTTCGCGCTTTCAGCGGAACGCGAAAATGTCAAATTATCGCAATTTCCGCGTACGTAACGAAATTTTAGCCCAGGCCTAGTCACCAACCGGAGGTCCCCTATCCCCCATTGGATAACATTGGGCCTCAGCACTCTGCACCCGGCTGCCCTAGTGCCGCTGAGGGTATTTTGTGAGTGCATCCTTGACCCTGGCAGAACCCTAATTTTAACTGTTTTTAAACATTTGACCTACCTGTATCTACATTCAACTGCATTCAACTTTATTATCAGAAAAGTATTATTCTGTAGTAGGGGATCTCTGTGTATAGTCATAATCTAGTGAATAGTCCCGCCCATGTGCGTGGACCCCGGAGCAATAAAAAATAATCTCTAAAAGGTGACAAATCATGCAGACCTGCATACACCTTTAAGAGAGAATTTAATTTAAAGACCGATAATGCAGCCTATACCCACAGGCTACACTGTCCAGTACTTCAACTAGAATTCCACCAACATCCACAAACAGCACTGCCTGTCTAGTTTTTCTCCACATAGGAAAAAACCCTGCCTCTACCAGCAAAAGCCTCTGGAATGATAGCGAGGAAGGAGTGGACAGACAAGCCCCATAGGCTGCCATTATGTGGCTTGGAACAGGATACTGTGCCTTTAAGAAAACTTTCCAGTTTTCCAGAACTTTCCCCAGTATCCCAGAATGCCCAGCAGGTCCCATTTACTTTCAGTTCTTTTTTCCGGCTCCTGCTAGCAGGACCCTGGAGCATTGAGCTCTCCCCTTTCAAGGGTTTAATTGAGATTTTGGCAATTTTAGTCATTTTTTCTTGTGTTTAGTAGCTGGTACTGTCAACATGCCTGGCTTGTTCGACAAGTGCCCGGAATGTGGTCGAAAGATGGCTAAAACTGATCCACACGAGGTGTGCATAGGTTGCCTTCCCCAGTCCCACGTGCCTGAAAGCTGTACCATCTGCCACTCGTTCTCTGCAAGGACCCTGAGGGACAGAATGAAGATCAGGCTTCAAGTTCTGGAGGAACGAAGACTGAAGGCACCAGGTGGGTCTGGAGGGGCTGATTTGGCCCATACTGAGGCCTCTGGGGGGCTCCCCAGGGGCAGGAAGACCAGTCAACGCTCCCACTCCCCGTCGACGTCGAGGGCGTCGACGGCGAAGTCGAGGAGGATGACCACCGTCTGTTCGCCGTCCCCCCAGGGCTCTGGGGAGAAGCGGCGTCGACGATCGCCGTCGAGGGACGTGCATAGGCCGCCGGCGACTACATCGGCGTCGTCGGCGACGACGCAGTCGTCGGCCCCGTCCAGCGGTCGTCGTCGAGATGGGGCCCGGCGTCGGCATTCGCCGTCGAGGGATCGCAGCTCGCCGTCGATGAAGAGGAGAAGGAGATCGACGTCGAGACGCTTGAGGTCGCCGTTGAGATGCTTGAGGTCGCCGTCGAGGCACAGGTCGCCGTCGAGGCACAGGTCGCCGTCGAGGCGCAGGTCGCCGTCGAGGCGCAGGTCGCCGTCGAGGCGCAGATCGCCGTCGAGGCGCAGGTCGACGTCGAGGAGAAGATCGACGTCGAGGAACAGAGTCACCGGGATCGGTGTACTCGGTGGTGTATACGCCGCCGCGGATGCCTCCGTCGCCTCCTCCTCTCCCGCCGACGCGGCCTCCACTGCCACCGCCGCCACCTCCGCCACCTCGGCCGCGGGCGCTGCCTCCGCCGCCCCAGCCTCTGTCGCTCCACGCACCCCTGTGGGGCCGCCGCCGGTTCCTCCGCGGTCGGTTTCCCTTCCACGGTACCCGACTCCGCCGCAGGGGACCCCGAAACCACGACGCCCACGGTCGCCTGGACCAGCGAGGCCGGTGGACAGGCCGAAGCCGAAGAGGTCGCGCTCCCGCTCTCATAGGAGGAGAAGATCACGGAGCCGTGGACGGTCTTCGTCGGACTCAAGACGACGCCGTTGGAGGTATAGGTCCAGGTCGCGCACGCGCTCCTCGGACAGAGGTCTTTCCCCGACGCTGTCGGACTCCCCGGGGACGAGGGTGTCTCCGGTGGACGACCTGGTGTCTTTCCAAGAGGTGCTGTTGCGAGGGGCTGCAAAGTTGGGTATCACGGTGACGGTTCCAACACCCACGACATCCGTGATATTCGAGACGCTTCATAAAAAACACCTGTCTCGCCCCCTACTGCCTTTGGTACCAGGACTGGTGGAACCCGCCTTGGAACTGTTCCTTACTCCCGCGACGACGAAGGCCGCTCCTTCCAGGCTCATGAAAAAGTACAGGGCCCCGGAGTCGGATCCGTCATTTCTGAGAGTGGACCCGAAACCGGATTCGGTGATCGTGACGGCGGCAAGAAAACAACATGCGACCGCCCCGGCCTCCACGGTTCCGCCCGACAAAGAAAGCCGCTGGCTGGATTCTGCGGGCAGGAAGGTGTGTGGCACCGCCGCCACCACCATGAAGGCGGCGAGTGCAGGGGCTTTGTTGGGCCGTTACGACTGGGCCCTGTGGGAGTCCCTGCAGCAATATGCAGACCTCCTGCCACGGGACAAGAAGGAGGACTTCTTGGAGACGGTGCGCGAAGGCATGCTGGTGTCGAATCAAACGATCAGCGCAGCGGCGGACGTAGCTTTATTGGCCGCCCACGCCTACTGTCACGGCGTCCACCAGCGGCGTCATTCGTGGTTGCGCCTGACGTCACTCAAGCCAGAGGCGCAGCAAAGAGTGGCCAACCTGCCCTTCTCGGGGGAAACCCTGTTCGGGAAACATGCGGACGATGAGATGGCCCGCATGAAGGCTGAAGCGGAAACCCTGACGGCCGTCGGGTTGGAGAAGGCCGAGAAAAAGAAGCGCCCGTTCGGATCGTCGGGCAGAGGGCGAGGGTAGGGCTCGGGACAGCAGCAGCCACAACAGCAGCAGTTCCGCAAGCCCTTCCAGAAACGCCAGAGGGGTAGAGGAGGCCAGCAGGCTGCTACAACAACCAAGGGCCCGGCCGGGTCTCGGCCCTGAGCGGTTACTTCCCCCTCAACCGTTACCCACTCCAGTGGGGGGAAGCATTCAATTTTTTCCGGCAGAGTGGAGAAAAATTACTCAGGACAAGTGGGTGCTGAATATTGTTTGCAATGGATAGTCTTCGGTTTATCAGCCCGCCTCCAGCGATTCCGCCGGTCAGCTCTCGATTCCAGCTGAGAGAGCTCCAGGCGGAGGCAGACATCTTGTTGAGAAAAAAGGCGGTAGAAGAGGTACCTCTGTCTCAAAGGGGAAGAGGTCTGTACTCTCGGTTCTTCCTCGTTCGCAAGAAGGACAAGAACGAGTTCAGGCCCATTCTGGATTTGAGGCAGGCAAACACATGGATTCGCAGAGAGAAGTTCCGTATGCTTTCGTTGCACCAGATTTACCCTCAGCTGCAACGGGGAGACTGGCTCTGTGCCATAGATCTACAGGATGCGTACTTCCATGTGCCCATAGCGAGGAAGCACAGGAAGTTCCTGCGATTCCAAGTCGGCGCCAATCACTATCAATACACAGTACTGCCATTCGGGCTAAAATCTGCGCCCAGGACTTTTTCAAAGTGCATGGCGGTGGTGGCGGCACACCTGCGGAAGAAGAAGGTGTTTGTCTACCCGTATCTGGACGATTGGCTGATCAAGGCATCATCCTTCGCGGAAGCGCAAGAACACTTCGGATGGACGTGCGAGCTCTTGCACAAGCTGGGGTTACACGTCAACATGTCCAAGTCGGTCACGACTCCGGTCCAGTGCATACAGTACCTGGGGGCCTCCATCGATACGCGGTCAGCAAGCGTGTCTCCTTCGGAGGGGAGACGGTTATCACTCCTTCGGAAGGCTCAGGACCTCAGTACTGCTCCATCGACAACAGTGCGGAAGGTGTCGTCTCTACTGGGGTCGATGGCCTCCTGTATCTTCCTCACGCTCGGCTGCACATGAGACCACTGCAGGAGTGTTTGGAGGATCAGTGGGATCAGAGGACAGGCTCTTGGGACGACAAGATACGCCTGTCGCTGCATGCTCTTCAGTCTCTGAAGTGGTGGTGTTCGGCGGAAAACCTCCTCAAGGGGGTTCCCTTCCACAAGGACATTCCCACGACGAGTGTCGTGACGGATGCGTCTCTCCAGGGCTGGGGAGCGCATTCCGGGGACTTGCAGATTCAGGGGAAGTGGTCTGCTTTGGAAGCGACGTACCACATCAATTTCCTGGAACTCAGATCTGTCTTCCTGGCACTGAAGGCCTTCCTTCCGTCCTTCCAGACCAACTCGCTGCTGATACAGACGGACAATACAACCACGATGTATTATCTCAACAAGCAGGGGGGGTCGAGATCGCGCACTCTGTCGCAGGAGGCGCAGGCGATCTGGCGCTGGCTGCTGGCCAGAGGACTGACTATTACGGCCACGCATCTGCCAGGAGTGCAGAATGCTCAGGCGGACGCCTTGAGCAGGCTGATTCAGGAAAACCACGAATGGGTCATAAACGACGAAGTACTAGGAGAAGTCTTCGCAAGGTGGGGGACTCCAGACGTAGATCTGTTCGCCACCGCCGAAAACAGCAAATGCCGAGACTTCGCATCCAGGTACTACCAGCGGGGGACGCTGGGGAATGCGCTATGGATCGATTGGTCGAACAGCTTTCTGTACGCTTTTCCACCCATTCCCCTGATTCCGGCGGTGCTCATCAAGTTGTCCCAGTCCAGGGCGCGGATGATCCTGATCGCCCCGGAGTGGCCCAGGCAGTGGTGGTTCACGGACCTTCTTCACCGGTCTCTCCTTCCTCACATGCGGTTGCCGTGCAGGCCGGACCTTCTCACGAAGTTTGGGGGGCGGATGGTGCATCCCAACCTCTCGTCTTTGAGTTTGGCGGCATGGCTCCTGAAATAGTGCAATATGGCCATCTGAATCTACCAGACAATTGTATGGACATTCTGAAGGAGTCTAAGCGACCTTCCACTAGAACATCCTATGCTTACAAGTGGAAGAGGTTCTGTATCTGGTGTAAGTCCAAGAACTTTGATCCGACAACATGTAAGGAAGATGTCATCCTTCCATACCTTTTACATCTGGCGCAGTCTGGCCTTAATTTCCATTCCATTAAGGTTCATCTGGCTGCTTTGACTGCTTACAGGAAATGCCCTTCACAGACTTCCTTCTTTCAGATCCCTGTGGTCAAGGATTTTTTGGAAGGCTTGAAGAAAGTGTTTCCTCCCGTCAGACTTCCCTCGCCTTCCTGGGACTTGAATGTGGTGCTGTCCAGACTGATGAAGGAGCCTTTTGAACCCATTCACAAGGCTTCATTGCAGCACCTATCCTGGAAGGCGGCGTTCCTAGTGGCCATTACATCGGCCCGCAGGGTGAGTGAACTTCAGGCATTATGTTGTCAAGAACCTTATACTGTATTTCATGCTGCTAAGGTTGTGATGCGTACTCACCCTAAATTTCTTCCTAAGGTTATCTCTGATTTTCATGTCAACCAGACCATAACTTTACCTACGTTCTTTCCGAATCCCTCTTCGCCAGCGGAAAGGTCTCTCCATTCCCTGGATGTTCGGAGGGTGTTGAAATTTTATCTGGATAAGACCAAGGATATTCGTAGGTCTGACCAATTGTTTGTTAATTATGGCTCAGTCAGGACTGGTCTTGCGACCTCTAAGCAGTCCATTTCTCGGTGGATTGTGTCCTGCATACAATTGTGTTATCAAAAGGCTAATAAGACCTTAGGGGGTAAACCTAAGGCTCATTCCACCAGGGGCAAAGCTGCCACGACGGCTTTGCTGCGTAATGTTCCGATTGCGGAAATCTGTAAGGCGGCCACTTGGAAGTCGGTCCATACCTTTGCTGCGCATTACTGTCTGGACACGGATGCCAGGGCAGATGCTCAGGTTGGGCAGGCTTCGCTGCGAAATTTGTTCGCACAGTAGTGGTAGTGTCTTGTGTGTTCTCCACCGCTTTTGTTGTGTGGGGATGGGCTTGCCATTCTATTCACTAGATTAGGACTATACACAGAGATCCCCTACTACAGAAGGAGTAGTTTCTTTTCTGTAACTCCAGTTCTGTAGTAGGGGTATCTCTGTTATAGTCATAAGCGCCCGCCCTCCTCCCCGGTGGAGAGATACTTATTCATATGTAGAATGCTACAGGTCTGGCGTGCTACGCCTTCAAAAAGAACTGAAAGTAAATGGGACCTGCTGGGCATTCTGGGATACTGGGGAAAGTTCTGGAAAACTGGAAAGTTTTCTTAAAGGCACAGTATCCTGTTCCAAGCCACATAATGGCAGCCTATGGGGCTTGTCTGTCCACTCCTTCCTCTCTATCATTCCAGAGGCTTTTGCTGGTAGAGGCAGGGTTTTTTCCTATGTGGAGAAAAACTAGACAGGCAGTGCTGTTTGTGGATGTTGGTGGAATTCTAGTTGAAGTACTGGACAGTGTAGCCTGTGGGTATAGGCTGCATTATCTGTCTTTAAATTAAATTCTCTCTTAAAGGTGTATGCAGGTCTGCATGATTTGTCACCTTTTAGAGATTATTTTTTATTGCTCCGGGGTCCACGCACATGGGCGGGACTATTCACTAGATTATGACTATAACAGAGATACCCCTACTACAGAACTGGAGTTACAGAAAAGAAACTACTCCTTTTTACTTACCTGCACCAAGTCCTGCTTGGTTCTAAAAATAAAATAAAACTAAGATATTTTAAAAAAATATTGGTCAGAGTTCAGTCTTTGAGTGTGTGAAATCATTTCTTGTCTGAGTGTGTACAATAAATGCTTAACACTACCCTCTAATAAAGCCTTACTGCTCGCACACACTACCACAAATAGAGAGTAAGGTATTATCTACTTTTACCTCTGTAAGTCTTTGGTAATCCACAGGACTCTGTGTACACTATACTGTACTTTTGGTGTGGTAAATACAGAGCCAGCCTCCTACAGTGCATCTCCCAGACTGGTGGAAGCCAGGGTCTCCTATCAAAGGTGACCGGGGCTTTGAAGCCCCTGTCCTTGATATGCTATTTCACTAGCCATCCTGCTGGAGGAGGTGTGACACCTTTCTCCGGACCAGGCACTGTTCCTATTCTCAGAGCGCGGGCTCTCACCTCCAGGGGGTCAGAAACTCAAACACCATTGGTTTTAGTGAAGCCATTATGTAGCTGGGTAACTCGTAATGGCCAGTGCTCAGTACATACCTTAAGATGGCTTCCGTGTTCACTTGCAATACCTAGTAATAGAACTAGCTATTACAGGGGCATACCTGTTCATGCAGATATGTCCTCACATGTGCTATAAAAGCACCCTGCCATAGGGCTCTTAAGGCCTGCTGTAGGGTGACTTACATTTAGTACATGCAGTGTACTTTGGCCTTGCCTGTTGGGAGTGAGCAAGGTTGTGTTTTCAGAAGGACTTGCACCCTTTCAGGCATCCTACAATGGCAGTTTGCATGTAATTTTTCTGGGGTCCCTTTGGGTGGCATAAGACATGCTACAGCCCATAGGGACTCTACTTAGTACCCATGCCCTGGGTACCACGGGTACCATTTACCAGTGATTTAAAAGGTTGCTAAAGTCCTTGCAATTGGGTTACAATTAGAAATTTCATTTTTAAGGGAAAGAACACTGGCGCATGGAGCCTTGTTATCTTGCTTCAGTGCACTTTCCGAGTCGAAAATCAGCATTTAGCAGTTCAAATGGGGGGCAAAAAGTGTGGTGGGGGGACATATGCAAAGAAGTCCTGCTTCCTACAGATCTCACCACACCACTGGTACCTCATCCATTGCAAGTGTGGTATTGCATCAATAAATGACCTAACATATGAATTTTCAGGCCCACAATTCATGTCTGTGTGATGTAGAATTCTCACAACCTCATGATATCAAAAACATTAGGCATCCGTGCAGACGGCGTAAGATGCAAGGTACAGAAAGAGCTCGGTGCAAAATTACAAATAAATATGTACATCTATATACAGCAAAGTATCCACAATATCAATTCCTTAAATTAAACAATTTTTTTTATTGCCATTTTTACACACACACACACAAAATACAGGTCAGGGCAAGCACGCCTCATCAAGAGTATTCATTTGTCAGCAGTTGCAAGGTAGTCCAGTGCAAATTGCTTAGTAGTGGGGGCAGTTGCATTTTACATCAGAAGCAGTCCTAGTTACTCCTACTCCACCTCAGTTGGGCCTCAACATGAGAGCTTGACCCCACTTAAGTGGAAACACATATGCGAACAAAGAAGAAAAGGAAAGAAAAAAAAACACAAAACCTTGACTCAACGCTTGGCAGGTATAAGTATCTACCCTTACTCGGACATGCACTAGATTCGTTGGGGAGGGTGGACAAAAGAGTAAAGAGAGGATGGCTTAAGGAAGCTGGGGGGGGGTCGGGGGTCCGGTCAATGCCATCCAACGATTACACATATGGTGCGGTTGTCCTAACTGCGTTGGTTAAGCCTGTGTAACTCTACTCTAATAAATATCCATCCGCAATCAAGTCCAGCATTAACAAGAACATTTTCATATCAAGTCTTTTGTTCAGTGGATAACCACGTATTAAGTTGCTGTTTTGATCCAGCTGGATTAATCCATGGCTCTCATCAGGATAGCTCCGACTAACTGAACACCTTATACCGGAATAGAGCTGCACTATTGTGTAAAATATCACCCAGGCAAGCATAAGCCTGGCGATAATTGGGCAGGCAACTCTGCCAGTAGGGGGTGGGCCCAATGGTCTCTATGATGCATCCACTGAAAACATGGTAGTACAGTCAGCCTCTGGGTACATGTTTTATTTTTAGCATACCTTCCCTATAGCTCGCCACACAGTCATTGCCCTGGAGTCTGGGGACTCTCAGAATGCGTAAATTATTCCTTTGTGATTGGCCCTCCAGACTTTCCCTGAATTGCTGCCACTGTCTGCTCCACCGAGGAAAGTTTCTCATCTCTTCTGGTAGCTTTGTATTTGACCCTGGCATTTCTGTCCTCCAGGTGGGCTATGTGGTCATATTTGTTTGCGTGCTTCTTCATTCTGTCTAGCCTGTCAGTCGGCGTGACAATTTTGGAGTTTATTGCTGGGAGACTATTTCATATCGATGAGTAGTGTGCGACGTCCTGATTATCCTCCATGCTCTGGCAACATGGCAAGACCTCTTTAGATATACCCTCCAGACCATAAAGCCTAGTGGTCATATTGTTGTCAAAGCCAGTGTAGGTTGCTTTGTGTCTTATTTACCCATGTTAATGCAGTCTGTTGTGTTGAGGGTGAGGTCTCAGGATGCGTGAGCAAACAGTGTGTCCACAATGTACGTGTATACTTCGCTCAGGCCTGTACCTGCTGCAGTGAAGCGTTTTGGAAACGAATCTTGCAGCTCAGCATTGGTCGCTTCAAGTGATGTTATGCTTCAGTCATTCCCCTTTTTCTCTTGTTAGTGTGGGGTGATCTGCTGATGGAGAATGCAGAGAGGGGTATGAGGATGACAGGTATCACAAAGCCAGAACAAGTCTCGCCACTCCCTGCTAACAGGCCACCCTCACAGCTGGGTGTGTGGGTGGCTGTGGCGATACGAGTAGACCCGCCCCAACACAATAGAGCTCATGTTCCTCCTGTTTTTGGGCAGCTGTCACTACAATTTCCCACCAGCACAAGAAGTGACATCGCTGGCTCTGCCATCACCCACCGGCACAGTAAGTGACATCACTGAATTTCCCATCATCCATCTGGACAGAAAGTGACATTACTGGTTTTACCACCAAAAACGTCTTTAAAAGAAGAAACCAAGCAAGAGGATTTAATTTCCCATCACCCATCAGCACAGTAAATGACATCCTGGCACACTGGACTCCCCCATTCCCGGGACCTACTTTTAATGACCGCTGCAACACGGATGTGCTACTGACGTTCCTAAGCTAAGGCAAGCCCATCTGCTCCCGTCAGTGCATGGACCTAGCACCCCTCACCAGGAAGCCTAGTCCAATCCCCACCTAGCGATACTCAGCAGCATTCCTTAGGTCGACCCTGGTCACTGTTCCCCCAACTGCTGCCACGCCCCACCTTGCAGCACAGTAAGAGCTTTCGCTCGCACCCACTGCCGGTTCTCCAGCAGCCATGCACTCACACCTACCACACAAATACCAACAACGCTCTCAACACACCCTCCCAAAACACAAACCACACAAGCACCAACAATGCCTACACTCCCACCGCCGTACACCATACTCACTCGCATGCATGCTTCTCAAAACACAATCACTCCGCAATCTCACTACCCAAATAGGGGACCTTCTGAGCAACTACACATTTGACAGTCTTCATCACAGGGACCTGGCACGACCCCTCATCGGCTCACGACATCGCTATGGCAATCCCAGTGGACTACAAGATCGCTTGACAGGACTGCCTTCACAAGCCAGGAGGAGGAGTTGCTACAAGAATCCATCAAATGCACAACATCCATAGAGAACGCCACCCCATTCATGGAACACCTTCATTTAAAGCTGTAAATCTGCGACAGACTCAGACCACCACCACACCTACAACCTGGGAACATCACCAATCCGCACCACCCTGACCCACCTCATTAACAACTCCATCACGTCTTCCACTTTCCTGGATGAATGGAAACCTGCAGATATTAACGCCCTCCTCAAGAAGCTCGCATCCGGCTCGAATCAACTGAGCAACTTCCGACCCATCTCCCTGCTTCGCTATCCAGTGATTAAAAAGGCCATCAACATGCAACTCTAAACTCACCTTGAGCTTCACCATCTTCTAGACAACACAGTCAGGATTCAGAAAGAACTACAGCACCAAAACACCGAAACAGAACTCATTGCGACCACGATGACATTCAAAACACCCTGCTACGACTTGTGTGTGGTCTTCGACACGGTCTAAGATTTCAGAGATTGGCCTAAAAGGTCCACTCTCAAATGGATCTGTTCCTTCCTTGCGGGAAGAACCCAAAGGGTCAGGCTGCTGCCCTTTTCATCACAGACAAAGAAACTGATATGCGGTGTCCCACGGGGATCGTCCCTCAGCCCCACTGTGAGAAAGTGGCTCTGTATATACTGTTCCTTAATAGGTACAGGGTGTACAGAGTCCACAGACCCCAAGGGTTTAACAGAGGTTAAAGTTAGATATAACCTTACTCTTCAAAGTGGTATCCTGGTCAAGCAGTAAGGCAGTATCAGAGGACGTGTAAAGCATTTGTTGTACACACTCAGTCAGCAAATAGTTCCACACACTCAATGACTGAACTCTAGGCCAATGGTTTGTATAAAAAAAATATATGCTTGTTTTATTTTAGAACCAACACTTGGAATTAAAATATACTTTCTCGACAGGAGAGGTTTCATAAAAATACTTTTGTATATGCAATTGACTTTTTAGTAAACAGTTACAAATAGTTGCAGTAGGCAACTCTATTTCTAAACACAATACATTGAGCTCAATGATAAATTCAGATTATATGCAACAGATTACTTTGTAGATTACTTTTGTAATTCCAGGCTTGGATCCTAGATCCAGTCCTGGGTCAGTTCTCAGAATCAGCTGTTAAAAGTCGACTTTGGTACTGTAATGATTTTTAACTAATATTTAGCTATTTCAAAAGTGAGCAAAATATTTCAGAGCAAACAATCAATGATTCCCTATGGAAGGAAATGTAGGTTACAGGTACAGTAGGTTATCGTTACTTTTGTAATCCAGTACTGGGTGTCTAGACTCAGTACTGGGACATTTATCCAAAACAGGTAAGTAATTACGTTTTCAGATGTTATACGATTTTTGAGGAATATTTAGAAATTGCAGAAATCAACACTTAGAAGAAATTTCACAGAAAAGCAGTCAATGGTTTCCTATGGAAGAAAAAGGAGTTAAAGGTAAGTATAGTTGTGGGTACTTTTCAGAGTCAGTGCTGGGCACCAAGATCCAGCACTGGGAGCTCACCTAAGAGCAGGTGAGTAAATTCGTTTTTGGTACTCGGCTGATTTTTGGTGAATATTTTGAGTTTTGAAAAGTTCACACTTAGATTTTCCAAGAAAAAGCCAGTCAATGTTACCCTATGAGGAAAATGAAGTTAGCGGTTTAAGGGTAAGTATTCGACTGGCAGAGTTGAAGTTCTGGGCATAGACTCAGGGGTCCCCCAGTGTCAGGTAAGTACAGTCAGTTCACCCTCAGCGGTTTCAGGACAGCCGGGTGCAGAGAGAGTTAGGCCCAATGTTATCCTACGAGGGATAGGGGGGCCTGGGTTGGTGGCTGCTGTCGGGCAAGCCACGTGGCTGTGGGAGCTGGGCTCCTGGTCACTTACTCAGGGCAAGTGGGGAAGTAGGTTAGAGTAGAGTTTTCACTGCCAGGGCCACTCGGGCGGCTGGCTGCAGGGTGCTTTTGAGCCGTCTGGCGCTCTATTGATTTCTATGGGAAATCTCCGGTTTGGAAAAATACTGCAGGCTCTGGGACGAGGACTCTTCGGGTGCCACCACCACTTCGAGGGGTAAGTTGGGTAGTTGGAGGATAGGTAGGTACCCTGGGATTGGGCACAGAGGGCCTTGGGGCGCCGGATGCAGGGATGCCTTTTGATGTCGGAAATCTTACCCTCTTACCCTCTTGTTGATCGCGGTTGGGGTGGCACTCTGTTCGGAGGCTGCAAGCTTCTTCAGGATAGTCGAGGGGGGTCCTTGGGTGCCGGACTCGGGGTCACAGTCGCCGTGGGGTCGTCTTCGTGGGTTTAGTTCACTCCGGCACCGGCCAGGCTTGGCGGGTGCAGAGTGGGCTGGGATCGCGGTTCCGGGCTGCTGCCAGGGGTGAAAGGTAGGTTCTGAGTAGAGCCTCTACTCATGGGAGTCCCAGGGGATTAGAGTTCAAAGGTAGCCAGGTCCTCCGGGGTTTCTGAGGTTGCTGGCCACAAGAGATGCCGGGTTTGGAGCAGGAGCAAGTCCGAGGTCGACAGGCCGGTAGGGCTGGGGCCAAAGCAGTTGGTGTCTCCCTCTCCTTTGCAGCTGCAGGGCAGGTCTTCTTTTCTTCTCGCTCTTCTTGTAGTTTCGGAATCTGGAATCTGGGGAAGGAAGGTTCAGGGTGCCGCTAAACACTAGATTTAGGGGCGTTACAGCTAGGTGAAGGCCAGGGACCAATGGGTCCTTGTCCGGGGGTGGGTACACCCCCTATCCTGCCCTTCTCCTGTGGGAGGGGGGCAGTAGCCTAATCCTGATAGGGTAGGGCCTCCCATCTTCAAAATGGCGAGAGCCCGGAGATGTGCTTCACCTCGCCTCCCCCACCTGAGGGGTGGGGTTGGCAGGCTGGCACATCCCCTGTCCTTGTATGGGGTTTCCGGCCAAGCTTCCCGCCAGAGTGGGGGGTTGCAGTGGCCTGGGGAAACTCCTAGAGGCGGCAGGCCTTTGAAGCTTCCCTTTGCTCATCCTAGGGGAGGAGATCTATCACCTCACCCAGGATGTGCATTGTTGCAGGCCCGGGAGAGATGGGGCTCTCCCACCCAGGGGTCCAGCAACGTGTCTGCTGTGTGGCAGCCTGGGCAGCCTCAGAGCAGACGTGGATTGTAGGTTCGTTGTAAGAGGGCATCTCTAAGATGCCCTCTGGGGTGCTTGGTACATTAAATCTCACACTGGCATCAGTGTGGGTTTAATGTGCTGAGAAGTTTGATACCAAACTTCCCAGTCTTTAGTGTTGCCATTATGGTGCTGTGGAGCTCGTGTTTGACGAGCTCTCAGCACCATGTACTCTTAAATGGCAGCACTGCACTTACAGTGCCCGGGAATGGACCCGGGTACTGTAGGGGCACAGGGCTCCTGCTCCTGTGCCCACACCATGGGAATAAGGCACCCAGCCAGAGGGGTGACTGACATATGCCTTGGCAGTGTGGGTGTTGGGCATGGCACACAGGGATGTGTGCCATGTCGACTCTTCATTTTGTCCTGCACCCAGACACTCAGCCTGCAAAGGCAGTGTGTGTGTGTAAGGGTACAGGGCCCCTAAGGGTGGCACAATGAGTGCTGCAGCCCTTAGGGGCCTTCCCTGGTCACAAGGCCCTGGGTACCTAGGGTACCATTTACTAGGGGCTGACATGTGGCCAGGGTTTGCCAATTTGCAGTTTGTGTGTTTAAGGAAGGAACATAGGCCCTGGGCACCTGATTGGCAGGAGTCCAGGGTACACTCAGTCAAAGTACATTCAGCAATTTAGCAAAAAGTGGGGGTATACCATGCAAGAAAGAGGGCATTTTCTCACACTCACCCTTTGCAACATATACATGACACCGCTTGCCAACATCATTCGATCACAAGACTTCACTGTCCTCTCCTACGCCGATGCCGCCCAACTCATCCTCTCTCTGATGGACAAGACAAACAGCAACTTCACCAACTGCATGACCATGGTAGCAAACTGAATGTTAACCAACTGCCTGAAGCTCAACTCTGACAGGGCGGAGTTACTGGTCTTTGGTAACAAAACCTCCCCATTGGGTTCCACCTGGTGGCTGTCGGAGATAAACCAACACCCACAGACCATGCAAGAAATCTAGAGATCCTCCTAGATGACATGCTCAACATGATGATTGAAGTCAACACAGTGTGCACCTCCTGCTTTCACATCCTATGCATGCTGCAAAAGATCTTCAAATGATTGTCTTGGAACACCAGGCATACCACCACACAAGCACTCCTCACCAGCAGGCTGGACTATGGCAACACTCTACATGCCGAAATCTGCAAACAACCTCAGACCAACTGGAACACAACCGCAAGACTCCTACTCGACCTCCTTCGCCGCACCCACATCCCATCACATCTCAGGAAGCTTCACTGGCTCCCCATTCATAAGCGCAGCCAATTCAAGCTTCTCACTAACACATATAAAGCCCTACACAACACAGGACCAGACTACCCAAACAGCCGCATGTCTTTTCGCCAACCCATCAGACACCTACACTCTGCCTCACTCTCACGCACTCCATGCATCTGCAAAAGCAAAATTGGAGGTCGCTTTTTCTCCTGCATTGCATCCAAACTATGGAACGAACTCTCTCAACCCATTAGTCTCTTCCTCACTTTGTGGGTTCCGTCAGAAACTGAAGGACCTGGCTCTTCATTTAAGCAGGTTGGGACTACATACCTTGCCGAAGCGCCTGGATTCCCCTCGGTGATTAGTGCACTATACAAATCAACATAAAATAACACCTGGTCGCAGTCATGTTTCACATCCTTTAACAAGCCTAACTCGATTCCTCACAGACAGTCACCTTCTCTCTTTAAAGAATGATGGAAGCAAGACAATTGCACTGCATAATAGGTTTGATTGCACCCGAATTATGGCATTGGTGAGTAGGGCACATTCACACTCCCCTAGTGCAGGCCTGCTCTCATTCAGCACAGTAGTAGCACATCAGCAATCAGACAGAAATTCTATCCAGACCAACTATTTGGGGTCCAGTTTTGGCCCTCTGGGCGTTTCATCCGAGAACCGCCCCTCAGCTGGCACAAACTAAATCCCTCAGGTCTTGCACTTCGCAGCAGTGTGGTCTTACGCCCAAGCCTGCTTTCCACGGATATCAGCTGTTCAGTAATGATTTCCGTCACCACAAAAGAGGGTATGGGCTTCGGCCCACAATTTTGCCAATGGGTCAATTGCTGCTACACCGCTCCCGAAGCCAGAGTGCGGGTGAATGGAGTATTGTCTGCACCATTTGCCATTACCTGGGGGACCAGACAGGATTATCCCCTATCACCTCCTCTCTTTTTGCTCTACATGGGGCCCTTCGTGGAGCGGATCTGGGGCAATCCCCAAATTGTGGGCATCCAAATGGGTAGAAGGGAACACAAAAAAGGATGATGTCCTTTTGACACTCACCGACCCAGATAATACCTTCGAGGCCGTGATGGTGGAATTGGCCTCATTTAGTGGAGCATCTAAGTTCGACTAATTTGCAAAAATCTTCCATTCTTAATTTGACTTTTCCAGTCCTGGTGAGGGCCTGTCTTACCTCACAGTTTCGCTTTCGGTGGTTGGACCATGGACTACCATACTTGAGTCTGCAGATCAATTCCATGCTTGCGGCCATAGCCACCCATTATGGAGGCCTCCTAGCGACCACACGGTCCGACCTTACAAAATGGAAGAGCCCTTGTCTTTCCTGGTTCGAACGAATAGCAGCAGTCAAGATGACGCTTTTGCCCACAAACGCCCAGGATGGGTAACCCCGACTTCCCGCCAGCTGCCAAAAGGTCAGCGTTCGCGGCTTGGCAAGAGGCCAACTGCAAGTGAATAGGAGACTTGTTTGAGGTAGATGGCCTTATGGAATTTCCAACGCTTCAGCTGGCTTATAATATCCCGACACGGCGCAATGGTAATACCTAATGTTCGCCCATTGGATGACGCAGCCCTGGCTTCGTCCACATGCCAGCCGGTTGCTCACGCCTTTTGAGATGTGGTCCTTACATGCTCATCCAATAAGAAACTTCTGTCTGACATATATGCCTATCTTCTTATCCCTCAGACACCCTTGAAATCCACCATACGGGCCAGATGGAAGGGGGAATACGGACAGTGAGTGGAATGACATCTTATACCACTTTCGGACCTCAGCCCTCAACACCACTAGTAAGATAATGTTCCTGAAGATTGCCACTTCTTGTATCTTACCCCAGCCAGGGTTGCCACATGGGACCCGACCAAGAGCGAAAACTGTTGGCCTCAATGTGGCCAACAGGGCACCCTTACGCACTTGCTATGGCAATGCCCTGAACTGGAATCTTTCTGGGAGGGGGTCCTGGAAGCGGTGAACACTATTTTTACAACTGATATCCCTTGATTTCCCAGCTATGTCCTCCTAGGTCTCCCTAATCCGCTCACGTACCCATTGAGTTTGTGTAGAGGGAAATCAATTACTTTGGCACTAGGGGGCAGCTAAACAGATTCTCCCTGCTAGATGGGGTACTGAGGTTATGCCCACACACCTAGACTGGCTGCATAAACTATGGAAACTATTGGGGATGGAAAAGTTAACAGCAATCCCCACACGCCGCCTCCCTCTATTTGATAAAATGTGGCAACCTGGTCTTAAATGCCTCTCTACAGAATACTGCGAACTGTCATTCCCATGCTACTTGCGGATACTCCACTTCACCTAGTCAGGTGACCCAATTCCACATTGAGCTCCTTGGGACGGCTTTTCCGCACACTTTTGTCAGGGCAGGCCCAGACTGGTATCGTCCCCCATTCTACACTCTGCCCTTTTTTACTCCTTTCTATCTTTGTCTTCTTTACACCCTCCCCACCATGCTACTTTTATTGAACTGCAAAGTATGTATCATCACCGGCCAGTGGATGTAGGGGGGTAGTTATTGTATTTTCTTCTTTTCAATTGAAAATAATAAAAAAAGATTTAAGGGGGGCGTGGCTAGCAGCCGTGGAAAATGGCCGCAGCCTAGGGAAGCTCCGGAGTCCGCGAACCCTTCCCTGCACATCCCTACATTTATCTGGCGATTTTCTCACCTTAAACCGGCCGTCTGCGCTGTCGGAAGACCCAGGGTGCCAGCGGGTCAAGATCTGAAGCTCCTTGAATGATCCGGGCTGCAAGGACACGGTGGCGACGAAGCGGGGCCTGCCCTGGCGAGGTGAGCCGGGTACTATAGTAGAAGCAGAACCGACCGCGGCGGCTCGGCGAGACAGGCGGCTGGAGGTGCGAGGTGTGACTGGCCAGCGGCGGGTGAGAGAGAGGCTGCTCTGACTCCCGACGACGTGCTGCGATTCAATTGGGGTGAATGTATGACATTGTTAAACATTCTGTCCATCAACTGTTGTTTTTGCATTTGTCACCCTGAGTGGGAAGGGTATGCCCAGACGTAGGTCCCGTGCTCTCCATGCCACTGGAATCAAGCTATCCTGGCTGAAGAGGGGTGAAACTCCGAAACCGGTCCTAGGATGCTTGTTTTCAGTCCAGGGAGGACCTGGCTTGTCGGGCTGGACTGTTCCCATGAGGCACAGGGTCAAGACTGATTTGCATATGGCTGGGATCAAACTGGAATGGCATGGTGAGCAAAAACATGATGGATTTAGGCCCAGATCTCTGTACTGGGTTGAATGTATGACATTGTTCTACATTCTGTCCAACTGTTGTTTTTGCATTCAACCGGCAGCGTACCTGGGTGCGGAGCACCGGCAGGACGACTGCGGAAGAGTAACTGCTGATCCATAGACCAGACACGGCTCCCGCGGGGTTGTGGAGCGGCCGAGCAGGAGTGCGCCTCACGGCCCCCCACACCACTGTAAAGGAGAATACTGCATAGCCACGGCAGAATAGCACCCAAAAGCTGTGAGAAAGTGCCATCTTTCTTGCATGGTATGCCCCCACTTTTTGCTAAATTGCTGAATTTACTTTGATTAAGTGTGCCCTGGACTCCTGCCAATCAGGTGCCCAGGGCCTATGTTCCTTCCTTAAAACACACCAACTCCAAATTGGCAAACCCTAGCCACATGTCAGCCCCTGGTAAATGGTACCCTAGGTACCCAGGGCCTTGTGGCCAGGGAAGGCCTCTAGGGGCTGCAGCACTCGTTGTGCCACCCTTAGAGGCCCTGTACCCTTACACACACACACTGCCTTTGCAGGCTGAGTGTCTGGGTGCAAGACAAAACAAAGAGTCGACATGGCACACATCTCTGTGTGCCATTCCCATCACCTACACTGCCAAGGCATATAATCAGTCACCCCTCTAGCTGGGTGCCTTACGCCTATGGTGTGGGCACAGGAGCAGGAGCCGGAGCCCTGTGCCCCTACAGTACCCGGGTCCATTCCTGGGCACTGTAAGTGCAGTGCTGCCATTTAAGAGTACATGGTGCTGAGAGCTCGTCAAACACGAGCTCCACAGCACCATAATGGCAACACTGAAGACTGGGAAGTTTGGTATCAAACTTCTCAGCACATTAAACCCACACTGATGCCAGTGTGGGATTTAATGTACTAAGCACCCCAGAGGGCATCTTAGATATGCCCCCTCACAACTAACCTACAATCCACGTCTGCTCTGAGGCTGCCCAGGCTGCCACACAGCAGACACTTTGCTGGACCCCTGGGTGGGAGAGCCCCTGCTCTCCCGGGCCTGCAACAATGCACATCCTGGGTGAGGTGATAAATCTCCTCCCCCAGGATGAGCAAAGGGAAGCTTCACAGGCATGCCGCCTCTTGGAGTTTCCCCAGGCCACTGCAACCCCCCACTCTGGCGGGAAGCTTGGCCGTAAACCCCATACAAGGACGGGGGATGTGCCAGCCTGCCAACCCCACCCCTCAGGTGGGGGAGGCGAGGTGAAGCACATCTCCGGGCTCCCGCCATCTTGAAGATGGGGGGCCCTACCCTATCAGGATTAGGCTACTGCCCCCCCTCCCACAGGAGAGAGGCAGGATAGGGGGTGTACCCACCCCAGGACAAGGACCCATTGGTCCCTGGCCTTCACCTACCTGTAACGCCCCTAAATCCAGTATTTAGGGGCACCCTGAACCTTCCTTCCCCAGATTCCAGATTCGAAAAACTACAAGAAGAGCAAGAAGAACAAAGACCTGCCCTGCAGCTGCTAAAAAGGGAAGAGGACACCAACTGCTTTGGCCCCAGCCCTACCGGGCTGTCGACTCCCGGACCTGCACCAGCGCGTCATCTCTCGTGGCCAGCAACCTCACCAAACCCCGGAGGACCTGGCTACCTTTTGGCTCTAAGCCCCTGGGACTCCCATCAGTAGAGGCTCTACTCAGAAACCTATTTTTAACCCCTGGCAGCAGCCCGGAACCGCGGACCCAACACACTCTGCACCAGCCAAGCCTGGCCAGTGCCGGAGTGGACAAAGACCCTGAGGACGACCCCACGGCGACTGTGACCCTGAGTCCGGCACCCAAGGACCCCCCTCGACATTCCGGAAGAAGCCTGCAGCCTCAGAACAGAGTGCCACCCCAACCGCGATCAACAAGAGGGTAAGATTTCCGACATCAAAAGGCACCCCTGCACCCGGTGCTCTGCGGCCCCCTGTGCCCAATCCGGGGGTACCCACCTAACCTACAACTACCCAACTTACCTCTCGAAGTGGTGGTGGCACCTGAAGCATCCTCGTCCCCGAGCTTGCAGCCTTTTTCCAAACCGGAACATTCCCATTGATTTCCATTGAGCGCCCGACGGCTCAAAAGCACCCTGCACCCAGCCGCCCGAGTGGCCCTGGCAGTGCAATCTCTACACTAGCCTACTTCCCCACTTGCCCTGAGTGAGTGACCAGGAGCCCAGCTCCCACAACCGCGTTGCCTGCTAGTCGGCAGCCACCAAACCAGGCCCCCCTATTCCTCATAGGCTTACATTGGGCCTAACTCTCTCTCTGCACCCGGCCGTCCTGAAACCGCTGAGGGTGAACTGACTGTACCTACTTGACACTGGGAGACCCCTGAGTCTATGCCCGGAACTTCAACTCTGCCTGTCGAGAACTTACCCTTAAACCGCGATCTTCATTTTCTTCGTAGCGTTACATTGACTGGCTTTTTCTTGGAAATTCTTCTAAGTGTGAACTTTTCAAAACTCAAAATATTCACCAAAAATTAGACGAGTATCATAAACGAATTTACTCACCTTCTCTTAGGTGAGCTCCCCGTGCTGGATCTTGGTGCCCAGCACTGACTGAAAACTTCCCACAACTACACTTACCTTTAACTCCTTTTTCTTCCATAGGAAACCATTGACTGCTTTTCTGTGAAATTTCTTCTAAGTGTTGATTTCTGCAATCTTGAAATATTCTTTTAAAATCGTACAATTTCTGCAAACGTAATTACTTACCTGTTTCTGATAAAGACCCCAGTGCTGAGTCTAGGTACTCAGACCTGGATTACAAAAGTAACGATAAAGTACTCTACCTGCAACTTGAATTTCTTGCCATAGAGATCCATTGAATGTTTTCTTTGAAATATTTTCTAAGTGTCAACTTTTGAAATAGCTAAATATTATTTAAAAATCAGTACAGTAATTAAGTCGACTTTCACTACTTGATTCTGAATATCGTCCCAGGGCTGGATCTAGGAGCAAGACCTGGAATTCCAAAAGTAATCTGAAAAGTAATTCATTACAAATAACCTGAATTTACCATTGAGCTCAATGCATTGTTATGTTCAGGAAATAGGATTGTTTATTGCAACCAACTGTGACTGTTTACAAAAATCCATTGCTTATTGCAAAAGTATTTATATTCAACCTCTCATTCGGAGAAAGTATATTTTTATTCCCTTTGTGGTTCTTAAAATAAAACAAGCATATATTATATATATATATATAAACCATTGGCCTAGAGTTCAGTTATTGAGTGTGTGAGACCATTTGCTGACTGAGTGTGCACAACAAATGCTTTACACTGTCCTCTGGTACTGCCTTACTGCTCGACCAAGCTACCACTTTAGAGAGTAAGGTCATACCTAACTTTAACCTCTATCAGCCCCTGGGGGACTGTGGACTCTGTACACCCTGTACCTATTGGGGAACAGTATATACAGAGCCACTTTCTCACAAAAGCTGGAAGTCCGCATATAGCCTAATTCACCCCCACGCATTGGCAGGAGGCAGCATAATGTGTTGAATGGCGCCATATTGTCGGAAAGGAGAGGGATCCCTAACAACAACGAATTTGTCCGGACTGACCGTGCAAAAGCCATTCATTGAATGTACATATATGTGAGCCCACGCAGACAGTGACAGTCAAGGAATATTGCGAGCAGCACAGTAAAGGAGGGACGGGGGTGCGAAACCAGACAGGCCGCGTGGGTAGTATTAGCCCTCTGCAAGGCGGCGGTGATTACAATCCCCCGAACCTGACCTCCAAGCGCACCTCTCCCACGCCAAAGATGAGCAGCAGAAATACAAAAGGTCTGAACCAGGCGAAGCTAGAAAAATATGCCTATACGAAAGCGCAGTCTGACCCCGCGGAACAAGATGCTGCTCCTGCGCCAAGTTTGAAAACCGCCGAAACCCAATAAGTGACACTACAAGACATCATGGCCAAGTTGAATAACGTGCACACATCTCTGGACTCGCGCATAGGGACTCTTTCAGCTCCTTAAATCGGGCTGATTTTAACAAAATGTCTCCCAGAGTATCAGAGGTGGAAGCCACGGCGGTGACCCTAACAAATGATTTGGACACACTCAAACAAGTGCATCAACTCACGGCGCATAACAAGCTACTAGCTGCTAAGCTGGAGGACCAGGAAGGGCCGTCAAGAAGAAATAACATCCGCCTTATAGGAGTGCCGGAACTGACAGGTGGTCCGACCCTTGACCTGTTTTCGAAGATCTCATTACAAACCATCTCCAACCGCGGGTCCTCTCCAATTACTTCTCCGTTGAAAGGGCGCATCGGGTCCCAGGAGGCAGACCAAAACCGGTGGCCCCCCGCGCCCATTTCTGGCTCGTATTTTTAATTACCGGGATAGAGATGCGATACTACAGGCCACACGTAATGCTCCTCCTTTACGTCACGACAACACCACCAGCTTTCCAGCTTTCCAGATTACACTGCAGCAGTCCGGAAGCTGCGTCGTGGCTTTCTTGATTTCAAAAAGACACTTCGCGATCGTGAGATCAAATATTCAATGCTTTTTCCTGCAAAATTAAGGCTGGAAGCCAAAGGGAGAGCATGGTTCTTTACGTCTCCGGAAGACGCACAGGATTTGCTGAAGGGTTGGCGCAAGGCCTCACGATCTGAACGCTCAGGAGGAGGCAACGGTCCATGCGGTGGGAACGGAGTAAGAAAAGGGCCGGAGTAGACTGCTATAACTAAGTAGAGCTTCCCGCACCGAGGAAAGGGAGACGGAAAGAGGCATTGACATGAAAACGGATGCAACTAGAACGGTACTACCAGTCTAACCACGCAATGAAGAGGAGTGTCAATACGTGATTAGTGAGACAAGAACAATCCACTGATGGGAATCCTTACCCTCCTGACAAGTAACGTATGCGATCTATCAGAGAGGGAGAAGATGTCGCTACCAATGACGACGAAAGGGGGGGGGGGTCTCACCCCCAAGTTATGGTATCTGGGAAGGGTACTAAGCACTCTGCACTGTTGGGATGGCGGGTAGTTTTAAGTCTGTCAGGCAGGGAGGAGGGAGGGGGGCAAGGAATTGTTATTGCAGTATTCTGAGTTGTTGGTTAGCAGTTTAAGAAGCGCATTGGCTGATGACTGAGTAGCATATGTTGGTCACCGGAAGTACTTCTGATATGATTTCATGATTGCACACACGACTTATGACAGAAATGATGGTAAAGGAACCAAAACAGGCTATATCACCACCGCCCCCGTGTCTCTGGTTGCTCCACTATCTCTGGTTACATGGAATGTCCGTGGGCTAGGGGATAAGATTAAGAGGGTCCTAGTTTTGCAATATCTGAAACTCTGTGCGCCAGCTGTGGCCCTACTACAAGAAACACACTTGACAGGATCAACCTGTAAAGCGCTGGACCGGTGGGGGTTTTAAATGATTGTCCACTCAGTTTTCCTCTGGATCGAGAGGAGTGGGTATTTTAGTAAAAAAGCAATTTCCACTGATAATTAACCAGACATGGTCGGATGACCAAGGTCGATTTGCAGCTATCAATGGGAGGGGAGGCCTTTTAATGTGGTGTCAGTGTATATCCCTCCAGCACTCCATGCAGTGGTCCTTCCGGCGCTCAGTGAATTTTTGCTCGCCCTGCCAGAGGGGGAAATGATAATTGGGGGGGGATTTCAATGCCACAGTTAACGGGAATCTAGATCGACATCCCCCTAAACCTCAGACTATTGGAGTATCTGGTATAGAGCACTTCATAGAAGCACTTGGCCTGACTGAGGCCTGGAGATGCTGTCACCCCACTACAAGACAGTTCATTTATCAGTCAGGAGTGCATAACTGTCTCTCGAGGATAGATTGCTTTTTAACGTCAGCGGACAGTCTACAGAATATAGTGGACATTGAGATACGGCCCAGGGGAATTTCAGATCACTCCCCGGTGGTACTATCATACACGTGCCGCCACAGGGTTAGGCAACGCATTTATCCCATATACCCTGGCTACTTACGCAATCCCAAAATCCTCAGACATCACCACTGCAACATAACACTACTTCCAATTAAATATGACATCGGTCCCGTCATCAATCACCCGTTGGGAGGCCTAAAAAACTGTGGTCCGTGGCCAAGCCAATGCATCCATTGCAGGTCATAAACACGAGAGGCTGCTGGAATTGAGTACCCTTGAATCAGAACTACACAATGCGGAGGACCAACATACACAAAACCCAACATCGGGATCGGCCCAATCTTTGCGTATTAAGCAACAGGAATACAGAGAATTTTTGAGAGAGGCGACTAAGTCTAGGTTGCAAGCTACGCAACATAAGATATTTGAAGTCTGAGATAAGGCGGGTAAACTTCTGGCCTCGCTCGACAAACAAGAGCGGGCAAAGAGATGGATAGCACAATTGAAATCGCGGGATGAAGTGCTAGTATCCAACCCACAAGAAATAGTGAATAGGCTGGCCAAATATTTCAAACAGGTCTACGCGACATCATCGACCACAACGGTTGAGGAGGCACAGGCCACTATTAAAGATATCAAAATGCCCAAGTTATCGCTAGAGACAACCCTCACGCTTGAAGCTGACCTCACGACGGAAGAATTGCAATTAGCAATTGGGTCTCTACAACCAGGGAAAGCGGTGGGGCCTAAGTGCATACCCATCGAACTCTACAAAAGGATGGCTGGCATTCTTTCCCCGCATTTACTAAATATGTATCTAGAGAGTATAGAAGCGGGAGAGCTCCCGCCAGACCAAAGGACGGCCACCAAAGTAGCGATTCCCAAACCAGGAAAACCTCCTGAGGAATGTACTTCTTACCGCCCAATATCATTACTTGCAGAATCAAAAATTCTCGCTAAACTTCTGGTGACGAGACTAACCCCGCACTTGACAACCCTAATTCACCCGGACCAGTCGGGATTTATGCCTGGTAGAAGTACGGCCCTGAACCTAAGGCGCCTGCTTGGAGTGATGGCCCGTATACCGTATATCCAAGAACCAACTGTTGTTCTCTCGTTAGACGCCCACATGGCGTTTGATATGGTGGAGTGGCCCTTCCTTTTTGTGGTCCTTGGACATTTTAGGCTTTGGCCCTAAGTTTTGCGCGTGGATACACCTGTTGTATTTGGATCACATGGGAACCGCCCATCCGGGGGCTCAAGTGGGAGGAAGGCTGGGAGGACAGCATCTCATTATATGCGGATGACTTATTACTGTACATGACATCATCCAGGCGTTCCATTATAGTGCTTCTAAATATCTGAAATCTATGGTTGGGTGTCCGGTTACACTATTAATTGGTCTAAGTCGGTCTTATTCATATTGTATGGCCCACCACCGCAACTCCTTAAAGATTGCAATCTTCAAATCGCAACGGATAACTTGAAGTATTTAGGTATTTGTGTGACACCTAGGCCTGATGAATTCATTAAAAAAAAACCTTATACCCCCCCTGGAACGTCTGAAACGTGACCCGATGCACTGGCACACTTTGCCATTGACACTGCTTGGAAAAGCAGCACTTTTCAAAATGATGGCACTCCCGCAGTTTTTATATGCCATAGAAAATACTGTGTTCGAGGCATATGAGCTGCAGATTGTACACTTAGCATAGATCGCCATCTGGTGTTGGGCCCGGATGTTTGCAGTTTGTTTTTCTTCTTGGACAGTCTTTGGAAGTCACGAGTTTGGTGACTCCTCCTTCGGTCCGTACTGCGCATGGGCTTCGGCTCCATCCTCAGATTGTTTTTTTCCGCCATCGGGCTCGGATGTGATACTTCGTGCTCCGGCTTCGAACTTCTACGGTTCCAGCCTCGACGGAAAATCCTCGATTCTTCGAGTTCCTTCATCATCTTCATCTCTCGAAGCGGCACTTTCTCCATCCCGTACATCGACACCGGCCTTCGGGCCCTCCGCGACTCCGGTCCCGGCCGATGGAAAGGACTCCGTTCAAAAAGTACCCAAAATGTGGGTCTAAATTTCCCCACACCGACCTCCATCAGGTGTGTAACCTTTGCCTCTCTCCGGAACACGAGGCCAGAGACTGCCCCGCCTGCAAGTCTTTTCGATCGAAGAAGACCATCCGAGATCGAAGAGCTCGACGCACCATGGCGCACTCATCCTCTGCAGCTCCACCGGACATCTTCGGAGACGACGCCGAAGCTTCGGGGCAAACACACACCGAGCAGGAGGAAGACGTCGTCAGCGCTTCCGAGGCCGACGACTCCGACGTGGAGGACATTACACCAGCGCAGCGGGCCGTGAGTACTATGCCCCTCCCTACCCCCACGCCGAAAACCAAAGAGACTCAGGTTACTCCCTCGCCTGCCGGCCTGGGCAAAACCAAAACCAAAACTTCGATCACCCCACCTTCGGGCCCGGTGTCGAAGCTCCCAAAGTCTCATGGCAGCTCGGGATCGAGCCAGCCGACACCCGGTGCCGAAAAACAGCATCCGGCACCGAAGACTGCAAAATCCAGCTCGACTCCGAAACCACCGGTGCCGAAGCCTGGACACTCGGTGCCGACCAAACACAAACACAAATCTGTCGGCACCGATGCTCCGGCGCCGAAACATCATTCGACGCCGAAACACCCGGAGACCTCAAAAAAGCATGGCGCACACAGACCATCGAAACCCCCGGTTCCGAAATCACCGGTGCCGACAGACGACTCGACACCATTGGCTCTGTTTACACCAGACCCTTTACAAAAGACTTTGTCCAAAGATCCAAAGACTGGGCTTTTGACTTTAACTACCAAGAAAAGACGCCTTGATGCTCCGGCTCCTCCTCCTCCACCCAAAAGGAAGGACTCTGCTACTTCTCCCCTCAGAGTGCCCTCCCCACCACCGCCTCCCCTACCCCCTCTACCTCCTCCACCGCCTCCACCTCACAGGTCTCCGCCACCTGTACCTCACTACGATCCGACCCCATCCCCAGATCCGGATGATGGGGATCCGGACAATTACCCGGCGGACGCCCCAATGGATCCCACTCCACCAGGGACCCCAGATCCATGGGAGGATTACAATAACCCTGATATACCCAATGTACCTCAGGACGACTTATACCCATCAAGACCGTCTCCTCCAGAGGACTCCTTAGGGTTTCACCATTTAGTGCAGAGAGCAGCACACTACCATGGGGTGGACATGCACAGTGAACCAGTAGAAGAAGACTTCCTACTGGATACATTTGATATACAAGACAAATCCACTTCCATTTTACCCATGCTTAAGGGTGTCACCAAGCACGCTACAGAGGTGTTCAAAGACCCTGTCAGAGCCAGAGTACTGAACCCTAGAATAGAGAAGAAGTATAAGGCGGCACCCACAGACCCTGCTTACATCAAGGGCCCTGCTCCCCTAGATTCCCTAGTTGTCTCCACAGCTAGAAAGCGGGCTAACTCCCAATCCTCAGGAGATGCCCCACCGCCAGACAAAGAATCTAAACTTCTGGACGCGTCTGGTAAACGCACCGCCTCCCAAGCTGCAAACATGTGGCGCATTGCAAACACACAAGCACTGCTTGCGCGATATGATAGAGCACACTATGACGAACTAGAGGCTCTTATGCAGCACCTTCCAGAAAAATACAAGCACAAGGCTCATGACCTGATACAGGAGGGTAAACTAATTACAAACACCTCCATTAAGTGTGCCCTCGATGCAGCCGACACGGCTTCTAGGGCCATAAATACCAGTGTCCTGCTTCGTCGCCACGCCTGGCTCAGGATCTCAGGTTTCAAGCCTGAAGTCCAGGCATCCATACTCAATCACCCCTTTGACCAGGAAACACTCTTTGGGCCAAAGGTAGACGAAGCGCTCGAAAAGATGAAGAAAGACACAGACACAGCAAAGTCTATGGGGGCACTCCAAACACAAGCCTCCAAACGTTCCTTTCGACGCTCGTCCTTTCGTGGCACAGGCAGAGGCTCCTCCACCGATAACGCCTCTACCTCCTACAAGTCCCCTCCTCAAAATACCTTTTCAAAGGGCAATCAGAGAGGTGGTTACAGGGGTAACAACAATAAGGGCAGGGGCAAAACCAACAACACCCGTTCTGCCACCCCCCCCCCCCCCGCACAATGACTCCCCTCCGCTCCCCCCAGACCATTCCACTCCGGTCGGGGGCAGACTACAAAACTTTATCCACGTATGGGAGTCCATAACATCGGACAAATGGGTAACCCAAATCATTCGGTCAGGGTACTGTCTCGAACTAACATCTACCCCACCCAATATCCCACCAAGGCACCGTCCAATGTCTCAAGAACATTCCACACTGCTCAAACAAGAGGTACTCTCACTCCTCCAAAAACACGCTATAGAGCAGGTCCCCGTCAATCAACAAAATCTAGGGGTCTACTCCCTATATTTCTTAATACCAAAGAAAGACGGGACCCTCAGACCCATTCTCGACCTCCGGCCTCTAAATGCCTACATACACTCAGACCATTTTCACATGGTCACCCTACAGCAAGTCCTCCCACTCCTCTGCCAGGGAGACTTTCTCACAACCTTGGATCTGAAAGACGCATACTTTCACATTCCAATACACCCCTCTCACAGGAAATACCTCAGGTTCGTGGTGGACGGGCAACATTACCAATTCACGGTTCTCCCCTTCAGGGTCACCACCGCACCACGGGTGTTTACCAAATGCCTAGCAGTAGTAGCAGCACACCTCAGACGTCAACACATTCACGTCTTCCCTTACCTGGACGACTGGCTGATAAAAGCCGCGTCCTACGACCAATGTGTGCAGCATACAAACAGCACCATCCAACTGCTCCACCAGCTAGGCTTCACGGTGAACTACCAAAAGTCCCACCTCATACCATCTCACACAAAGCAATATCTCGGGGCCACTATAGACACCTCCAAGGGTATTGCCTATCCAAACTCAGCCAGAATCACAAGCATTCAAGCCTTACGCAAAACATTCCTTCCTCAACACTCTCTTCCAGCAAGAGTGTTTATGAAGCTCATAGGAATGATGGCGTCTTGCATCTTCATAGTGCCCCATGCAAGACTCCACATGCGTCCACTTCAAGAGTGCCTAGCACAACAGTGGAACCAGGCCCAGGGTCAGCTGACGGATCTGGTGTTGGTGGACGGCCGCACACATCACTCTCTGCAGTGGTGGAACACCACAAACCTTTCCAAAGGGCGGCCGTTCCTGGACCCGGTTCCTCAGGTGATTCTAACAGCGGACGCATCGCTCTCCGGCTGGGGAGCGCACCTCCTACACCTCACCATGCAAGGTCTATGGACGCCACAGCAAAAATCGCTCCACATCAACCACCTGGAGCTCTTGGCGATCTTTCTAGCCCTAAAATCTTTCCAAAAACAGATTTCGGGCAAAGCAGTCCTCATTCGCACAGACAATATGACTGCGATGTATTATATACAAAAACAGGGGGGGACACACTCTCCCCAGCTCTCCCGCTTAGCCCAGAGCATATGGAGATGGGCAATTCCCCAAAACATCTTTCTCCTGGCACAGCACGTTCCAGGCGTACAAAACACCATGGCAGATCTGCTCAGCAGACAAACACAACAACTACACGAATGGGAACTGCATCCACAAGTACTTCACCCATTCTTCCAACAGTGGGGGCATCCTCAAATAGACCTCTTCGCCACCCACGAAAACAAAAAATGCCCAAGCTTCGCCGCCAGATACCCACACCCATTGTCCAAGGGCAATGCGATATGGATGAACTGGTCAGGCAGATTTGCATACGCCTTTCCACCTCTCCCACTAATTCCATTAGTGGTCAGGAAGCTACAACAGCACTCCCTCACACTCATTCTGGTAGCTCCGACGTGGGCCAGGCAGCCGTGGTACACCACGCTACTACAACTGTCAGTGGTACCACATCAAAAATTGCATCTATCCCCATGCCTCCTAACCCAGAACCATGGAGAAATCAGGCACCCGGACCCAGCACAGCTCAACCTGGCGATCTGGCTCCTGAAATCCTAGAATTCGGATACCTTAACCTTCCCCCTGATTGCATGAACATCATCATGGAAGCCAGACGTCCTACCACTAGAGCATGCTATGCCGCAAAGTGGAAAAGATTTGTAATTTACTGCCGTAACAATACAATCAACCCTCTAGATGCATCCATACAGCACATAATATGCTATCTGCTCCATCTTCACAGGTGTAACCTGGCATATTCATCCATACGCCTACACCTAGCAGCGATCGCTGCCTATCTACAAAACAGGCAGCATTTATCACTCTTCAGAGTGCCCGCTATTAAAGCCTTCATGGAAGGCCTTAAACGAGTAATTCCTCCCAGGGCACCACCTTCCCCTGTATGGAATCTAAATTTGGTTCTTACACGTCTAATGGGTCCGCCCTTCGAACCAATGCACAAATGTGAGCTACAGTTTCTCACCTGGAAAACAGCTTTCCTTGTAGCTATCACTTCCCTTAGAAGGGTTGGTGAAATACAAGCGTTCACCATACAGGAACCCTACATACAAATGCATCACAGCAAGGTCATACTTCGCACAAATCCGAAGTTTCTGCCCAAAGTCATTTCCCCCTTCCACCTCAATCAATCAGTGGAATTACCTGTCTTCTTTTCGCAACCCCAATCTGTTGCAGAAAGGGCCTTACACACGCTTGATGTAAAAAGGGCGTTACTATACTACATACAAAGAACGCAACCCTTCAGGAAGACTAAACAATTGTTCGTTTCCTTCTCTCCACCACATAAAGGCAACCCCATTTCAAAATCAGGGATAGCTAGGTGGATTGTAAAATGCATACAAATTTGCTATCAAAAGGCAAAGAGAACATTATCTGTTCCCCCTAAAGCCCACTCTACAAGAAAGTTAGGGGCTTCTATGGCCTTTCTAGGGAATATACCCTTAGATGACATCTGCAAGGCAGCCACATGGTCTACACCGCACACCTTCACAAAACACTACTGTGTAGATGTGCATTCCAAGCAGCAAGCTAGGGTGGGCCAGGCTGTACTAAAGACACTTTTTCAAACAGCTGCAACGGATACCGGTGGTCGCCGCTAAGGTTGGGTACTGCTATATAATCTATGCTAAGTGTACAATCTGCAGCTCATATGCCTCGAACGGAATATGCTACTTACCAGTATGCATCTGTTCTTGGCATGTAGAGCTGCAGAGTTGTACACGCCCACCCGCCTCCCCGGCTACCTGTATCCGTTCCAGTACATCTTATTTAGATACAACACATGGGTTTCTCACTGTTATTACTACGCTCCATCATTTCCCTGTTGGCGAAAAACAATCTGAGGATGGAGCCGAAGCCCATGCGCAGTACGGACCGAAGGAGGAGTCACCAAACTCGTGACTTCCAAAGACTGTCCAAGAAGAAAAACAAACTGCAAACATCCGGGCCCAACACCAGATGGCGATCTATGCTAAGTGTACAACTCTGCAGCTCTACATGCCAAGAACAGATGCATACTGGTAAGTAGCATATTCCTTCCACCAAGCTATTTCAAAGCCATAACGGCTGAGGTCTCCAGCTTATTGTGGGGTAACAAACTGGCACGTATAGCCATGGATAAATTGGTTAGAGGCGGGTATGACGGAGGCATAGCTCTCCCAAACGTAAAATTGTATTACTGGACAGCACAATTAAAAATAATCAATTAATGGATACACGCCCCACAGGCAGACCCCGCGTTTCGGGCGGACAGATACGGGATGGGGGATGAAGGTGTTATGGCGGCATTATATACCAAAGAAAGGTCTACCCCATTAACATATACAGTCAGCATATGGTACTCGGCAAACAAAAAATTGGGATGGCAGGGGGGTCATCACACAACTTACTCCCCTCTGGGACACTCAGCGGCTTAGACGCCTCAAATAGTAAGGGATTTATAAATGGGATGCAATAGGTATCTCCACGGTGGGAGAATTATGGGTCAAGGGTGAGATGATCACGTTTGAGCATCTGCAGGAACAATACGAACGTGCACCCTCTGAGATATTCAGATATTTGCAGATCAGACACACATTACAGGCAGTTATACCACCTAACACCACATTGCCAGAGGCTTCTCCCCTAGAGGATAGACTCCTAACTGACTATATGCCCAAAAGAGCCACCTCTCTCACCTACCGTAAACTAGTAAATAACTTACCTGATCCAACGCAGGCACTGAGGGAAAAATGGTCTGTGAACCTGGGGGATCTCGACGAAACGGACTGGCAGACGGCCCTTTCGTCCCCACGCGAAGTAGCAATACAACTCAATATTGCATCGCACGTATTCTACTAGAGTAATTTTTAACAAAATAGGGAGTGCATCTGAAAGAAACACGTTAGTTAGATTCCTCACCTTAGAATATCCCCAGGCATCAGACTGGATCCGGAAGATTTTTCGTCAGCAATACCCCTTGCGCGTCGCTAGGCGTCGTCTGCGGCTCCGCGTCCGTCGTCGGCGTCGTGCGCCGGGATGACTTCGTCGGAGTACTTAGACGCCGCCCTCGCGCGCTGACGTCAGTTCTTCTTTTTTCCGCGCCAGTAAGCGCAGATCCGGGAGAGCTACCCCTTTAGTCAATTTTTGACTAACTTTTTTGATCCTTTTTGATCGAGTCTCGACACCGGTGCCGGTAGGATGCCTGGGTTAAAGCCTGTACGGACTGTAGCCGACTGATGTCGGTTACGGACCATCACCGCCGGTGTCTTTACTGCTTGGGCCTCGATCACGACGCGGAGTCGTGTTCGGACTGTAAGGCCCTGACCTCGAAGGCTAGACGGGAGCAGTCCCGTAAGCTTCTCGAGATTCGCCACTCGGCTCCGCGCGCCTCTCGATCCCTGTCCAGGAGGAGGTCCAAGGATCGGTCGCGGAGCCGCAGCCGACGTCACCATCGGTCGTCGGGATCCAAGTCTTCGGGTAAGTCGAAGCATTCCAAGAAGTCCAAGAGGCGACATCGCTCTTCGGACTCCCCTCGCCGGTCGCGCGACTCGGTCGAGGGTCAGGGTGGTTCCACCCCCGCGGCTCCGGCGGAGCCGCATGCGCCGCGTCTGTCCCCATACCCTCCGGTCCCTGGGACTAACGCGACGCCGGCGGAAGTCAGTGCCTTCCTCTCGGCCATGAGGAACCTGGCTCCGCCGTCGGCGCCCGCTGGTGCGCCTTCGGGCCCCGCGGACCCGACTGGGCTGCCTTGCCAGCCGGCGGCTCCGGCCCCGGCGCCGCAAGCGCCCGAGGGACCCGTTCTCGAGTCCCCGTCGACGCCGGTCAACCTTGTCACTCCTCCACCGGCGTCGACTCCGGTTCCACCGCCGACGTCGACTCCGCTCGACGCCGTGCCCCAGTTTAGTCCCGGTCCGGGCCCGGCGCCGGTCCGGCGTCTATGGACGCCGAGATGGACGCCGAGATCGACGCCGCTAGAGACACATTTTGTCTACCGCCCGGCTCCGTTACTTTCTCCTCTACACCAGGAGTCGGATGATGGGGACTACTGGGAGGGATCCGAGGATCCTATGGCCGCTCAGGCCCAACTGTCCCAGGACTGGGCAGATGAACTGGGGGAGGCCAGTGGTCTGGATACCTCGCCAGACACTGGATTCATCTTTCCTCCGACTGTGGCTTCGGAGGAGGGTGCTGCTTTCTCCGTGGTGCTGCGCAAGGCGGCCGCAGCCCTTGGGCTCGAGCTACCTGCCGTGGCTGTGAGGACGAACGTCCTCACTGAGGTGCTTCAGTCTGCGGCAAGCTCCACTGAGCCTCTGCTGCCATTCAATGAGGCCCTCACTGACGTTCTACAGGGCACCTGGTCCAAGCCCTCCACAGTTCCTCCTGTGGACAGGAACGTTGCCAGGCGCCACCGCCCTGCTCTGGGCGACCCCCAGTTTTCTGTCCCAACACCCTACCCCTGAGAGCCTGGTTATCCAGGCCTCCACCTCCCAATCCTCTTTCCCGACCGCCCCGCCGGACCGGGATTCCAAGAGACTGGAGCAGTTTGGCAAGAAACTGTTCTCGTCCCTTAATTTGGGCCTGCGGTCTTTGAACACCGCTTGTCTCTTGGACCGTTATTCCCACTCTCTGTGGGATGCGGTGGAGGACGCGCTGCCCCTGTGTCCGGAGGAGGTCCAGACACGACTTACCCAGGCTCTGGCCGATGGGAGGGATGGCGCGCGACATGCTATATGTTGTGGGCTTGACACCACGGACTCGCTGGGTAGGGCCATTTCCACCTCAGTGGCGCTTCGACGTCACGCCTGGCTGCGGTCCACGTCGTTTTCCGGCGATGTCCAGAGCACTCTCATGGACATGCCGTTTGATGGCACTCGCCTGTTTGGCGAGAAGGCGGACAGTGCGCTGAACCGCTTTAAGGACTCCCGGGCTACGGCCAAGTCCTTGGGCCTCTCGGCTCCGCGGTCGCAATCTTCCGCTTTTCGCCCCTTTCGTGGCCAAGGAAGGGGTGCCTCCTCACGTGCGCCTAGCCACCAGCCGCAGAACCAACCTGCGTGCGGTCGCGGGCGTGGTTTCCGCCGAGGCGGATCTGGAGGACGACGAGGTCAGCCCACATCCACCCCGGCATCATCCGCCTCAAAGCCTTCCTAGTCTGAGCTTTCAGGCCCATTCCACGCCAGTGGGCGGCGGAGTTCGCCATCACCTGCTCCACTGGCGGTCCATCACATCGGACCGGTGGGTGCTGCAAATCGTCCGAAGGGGCTACTCCCTCCCCTTCGAGACGACCCCTCCAGCCATGCCACCGCAGCACCACCGTATCTCGGGGGATCATTTGCATCTTCTCCACGAGGAAGTTTCCGCCCTCTTGGCTAAGGGGGCCGTCGAGCGCGTTCCGAGTCCAGAAGTAGGTCGTGGTTGTTATTCCCACTACTTTCTGGTTCCCAAGAAGGGCAAAGGGGGCCTACGCCCTATCTTGGACCTTCGGAACGTCAATGCCTTCCTCCGGAAGGAACGGTTCAAGATGTTGACTTTGGCTCAGGTTCTAGCTGCCCTAGACCCCGGAGACTGGATGGTAGCGTTGGACTTGCAGGACGCATATTTCCACATCCCCGTCCTGCCGGCCCACCGGCGTTACCTGCGGTTCACGGTGGGCCAAAAGCACTTTCAGTTTACCGTGCTCCCCTTCGGCCTCACCAGTGCCCCTCGGGTGTTCACGAAAGTGATGGCGGTGGTCGCAGCTCATCTGCGCAGATCAGGGGTTCCAGTCTTCCCCTATCTCGACGACTGGTTGTTGAAGGCGGGCTCGCCCCAGACAGTCGTCTCCCACCTCCAGACTACGGCGGATCTCCTGCATTTGCTGGGGTTTTCCATCAACGTGCCGAAGTCACACCTGAGTCCCTCTCAGAAGCTCCTCTTCATCGGAGCGGTTCTCTATTCGGCGCAGTTCCGGGTCTATCCACTGGAACAGCGGGTCCAGGATATTCAGGCCCTGATTCCTATCTTTCGGCCTCTATCCTGGGTTTCGGTCAGGCTAGTGTTGCGGCTTCTGGGGCTGATGGCCTCCTGCATCCTACTAGTGCATCACGCCAGGCGGCGCATGCGGGCTCTGCAGTTGGACCTGAAGTTTCAGTGGGCCCAGCATCACGGCAACCTGTCCGACCATGTCTTGATCTCGGAGGGCACTGCACAGCAGTTGCGGTGGTGGCTCACGGACCGCGATTGGGTCATGGGCAGGAGCCTCTCCCTTCCCCAACCGGAGCATGTCGTAGTGACGGATGCGTCCCTCCTGGGATGGGGTGGCCATATGGGAGAGGCGGAGATCAGAGGCCTCTGGTCTCCGGCGGAGTCTCGTCTCCACATCAACCTGTTGGAGTTGAGAGCGATCCGGCTTGCACTGAAAGCCTTCCTTCCCTCTGTCAGGGGCAGTGTCGTGCAGGTGTTCACGGACAACACCACCGCCATGTGGTATTGCAACAAACAGGGCGGGGTGGGGTCGTGGACCCTTTGTCTGGCTGCGCCTCTGGACGTGGCTGGAACACCAGGGCGTCACCCTAGTGGTTCAACATCTGGCGGGCTCTCTGAACGCCAGAGCGGACGAACTCAGCCGCCGGTGCATGATGGATCACGAATGGCGTCTGAACTCCGAAGTGGCGCAAGGTCTCTTTCAGCAGTGGGGAGAGCCTTGGTTAGATCTATTCGCCACCGAAGAGAACGCGCAATGTCAGCAGTTCTGCACGTTGGAATTTCCAAGGCGGCACTCGCTCGGCGACGCTTTTCGTCACGAGTGGAGTTGCGGTCTGTTGTACGTCTTTCCGCCTATACCACTTCTGCCCAGAGTGCTGAAGAAGATCAGGCACGACCGGGCCCAAGTCATCTTGGTGGCTCCGGATTGGGCACGAAGATACTGGTATCCCGAGCTACTCAGTATGTTGACCGATCCCCCGATACGTCTGCCCCTTCGGGAGGATCTTCTGTCGCAGCAGCAAGGGACGGTCCTCCACCCGAACCTGTCCAGCCTCCACCTCCATGCGTGGAGATTGAGCGGCGGCAGTTGATGCCATTTGACTTGCCTCCTGAAGTCTGTGATATCATTCTGGCAGCCAGGCGTCCCTCCACAAAGACGGTATACGCCTGCCGGTGGAACAAATTTGTGGCATGGTGCACAGCAAAGGCTGTGGATCCCCTTTCCGTCCCTCTTTCTGAGGTTCTCCTCTTTCTTCTTTCTTTGGCCCGGCAGGGCTCTGCCCTGGGCAACCTGAAAGGTTATCTTGCTGCCATCTCTGCCTTCTTGCGGCTTCCTGATCAGCCTTCTCTTTTCAAGTCCCCTGTGGTTACACGCTTTCTAAAAGGCATTACTCACACGTTCCCTCCTGTCCCTTTTGTAATGCCTCAGTGGGACTTGAATCTGGTCTTGACATTCCTGATGTGCGCTCCCTTCGAGCCTCTTCACAATTGTCCTCTTCGTCTTCTGACTCTTAAGACTGCTTTTCTGGTAGCCATCACCTCGGCTAGACGGGTGAGTGAGCTCCAGGCTTTATCTTCAAAGCCTCCTTTTCTGTATGTTCATCCGGACAAGGTTGTCCTTCGGCCTCGTCCCTCCTTTCTTCCGAAAGTGGTGACTCCATTTCATCTTGGGCAGTCTGTCACCTTGCCCACCTTCTTTCCGCCTCCACATCCTTCCAAAGAGGAAGAGAGGCTCCACCGTCTGGACCCAAAACGTGCGCGCTCCTTTTATTTGGACCGCACAAAGCAGTTCCGGGTGGACGACCAACTTTTCGTTGGATACGTGGGTGCTAAGAAGGGGAAAGCTGTGCACAAACGGACCATCTCTCGGTGGGTCGTTTTGTGCATCAAAATTTGTTACTCTTTGGCAAAAAAGGACCCTCCTGTTGAGCTGCGCGCCCATTCTACTCGGGCCACAGCGGCTACTACTGCTTTGGGACGGGGAGTCCCTTTGCAGGACATCTGTCAGGCGGCGACGTGGGCTTCGCTACACACGTTTGCCAGGCATTATTGCCTTGACAGCCAAGTCCGGAGGGATGGCTTCTTTGGCCGTTCTGTCCTCCAGGACTTTCTGGTGTGATCTTGGTTCGCAGACCCACCACCGGGGTTGGTATTGCTTGGGTATCTATTCTAAGGTGAGGAATCTAACTAACGTGTTTCTTTCAGATGAACAAGTTACTTACCTTCGGTAACGATGTATCTGTAAGAAACATTAGTTAGTTAGATTCCTCACCGACCCACCCATCTTCCCCGTTCTGCGAACTGACATCTAGGGTTAAGGTTATCCTTTTCAGGCCCCTAGATTTTATTTTTGGCACCAGTGTCGGTCTTTGCATGGCTCTGCGTTCCTGGCGCGGAAGGCTATGTACAAGAACTGACGTCAGCGCGCGAGGGCGGCGTCTAAGTACTCCGACGACGTCGTCTAAGTACTCCGACGTCATCCCGGCGCACGACGACGCCGACGACGGACGCGGAGCCGCAGACGGCGCCTAGCGACGCGCAAGGGGTATTGCTGACGAAAAATCTTCCGGATCCAGTCTGACGCCTGGGGATATTCTAAGGTGAGGAATCTAACTAACTAATGTTTCTTACAGATACATCGTTACCGAAGGTAAGTAACTTGTTCTTCACATCCGTTATGCCTGCGGGAATGTGGGGAGGAGGTTACATTTTACCATACTATATGGCAATGTCCAAGGATTGTACCATATTGGGTAGCAGTGATGAGGACTATGTCGCAAGTAGAGGAAGTATCAGTGGTACCAGAACCCAAGAGATGCCTATTAAATATATGGGAACCCAGTGATTTAACCCACCCAGCACAGGACTGGGTAGCTCTGGGGATGATGTTCGCCAAGCGAAATATAGCAAAATTGTGGGGCTCCAGATGCTCACCCAAGCTTAATGAATGGTGCAATGACATGGACGGAGCAATGTTTGCAGAAAAAGCGGCAAATGTCAACTGAGGCTGTCCCCAGAAATGGGGGAAAGTGTGGGGAGCGTGGAACAAGTACAGGGGCTGTTCGAGGCATGTGGGCTGCTGAATTCATATCTGTGCATAGATCGCCCCCTAGTGTTGGGTCCGGATGATTGCACATTGTTGTCCTGGAAGAGTCTTCGAAGTATCACGAGATAGGTGGCTCCTCCCCTGGACTACAGTGCGCATGGGCATCCTCTCCATCCGTAGATAGTTTTTTTCCGCCATTGGGTTCGGATGTGCTTATCTTAGCTCAAGTTAGGAAAACTTTATTTAAGGCCAAAAGCCTTTAGGTATCGTCGGTACTGTTCCCGTTCGGTATCAACCAATTTCTTTAGTGCTTTAGCACCTTCTTCCAGCTTTTCGGATCCGCTTGGTCCGAACATCGAACTTCGATCGACGATGGAATCGAGGACTCCCTTCAAAAGATGTCCTTTATGCCACGCGAAATACCCACACATCGACGTCCACCCGGTATGCAACAAATGTCTCTCACCGGATCACGATGAGTCGAAATGTATGGCCTGTGCCCGGTTCCGCTTGAAGAAGACTCTCCGGAATCGACGGGCAGCGAGATTGGAGGCGCAGCAATCGTCGCCTGCCCCGGCCAACATCTTTAGCACCGAAGACGAGGACGCAGAGAGCGTAGAAGACGTAGACTCCAGCCCCGCTTCCGAACACGACTCACGATCGGAAGACGACGATGATTTGATCTTTCAGGGAGAAGTCGTCGTCTAAGAGGTAGGAGACTACGATGAGGCCCTTGGGGCCAAGGAAGATGGCTCCAGCGAAGAGCTAGGCCAACCCGTCGATACGAAGGCCGAAAAAATAAGCCGTCATAAGGCTCAGGTCGAGGGATCGCCTACGGGCCTTACCCAAGATCAATCTCACGGTTATTCGGCCCCGCCTCCAGGCCCGGCCTCGAGCATTTCACAAGAGCCATTATTATTGAAGATTCCCTTCAGCGAAACCGAAACCGTCCATCGCACCAGTTCCTTCGAAACCGAAAGTGAAACTGGTTGCGATCGGCTCGAAGGCCTCGAAGCCCTCCACTCCTTCGACGCCGGCAAAGGTCATCGGCTCCGAACGCGCAAAAAGGGATTTCGGTGCAGAGCTCACCGCAGCGGATACGGGTGCCGAGCCGAAGAAGAAGGCCCTCGGTCCCCACAAGGCGCCTCGGCCTCTGGCACCGAACATTACGGCCCAAACCACCAAAGTCAAGGTGGCCAACCCGTCTGCGTCGACGTCGAAGACGGCGGCGCCTGCCAAGTCATCGACTCCAACGAGCGTCGATACCTCCCTTCGGATCGACGACCCAATGACTGCAAAGAAGTTGGATGCCGCTTCGACGCCTACCTCCAAGGTGCCGATGGGTTCCAAGGCGCCATCTGCATTCACCGTGCAACAGGTCTCAGCATCGTTGCAACGCATCAGAGAACGGGCAACCCTCCACTCTACGTCGGGTCCCGACACGCACACGGCTGCGAAATCACACTCGGCGCCGGTGAACATCACGTTTGGGTTGCCGCCACCCAACGGCGCCGAAACTGTTCGAGATTCGGACACGTGTCCGCCAAACACAGTCCCCATCCACTGGACAAACGGATATCGAGCCTTCACAGGCACAATTTATCGACGCCGACACTGGTAGGTTGATGCTCCGCAAGCGGAAAATCACGCCAGAGAGGGAATTGGACTCCTACAAAATTCCTCTCAAACACAAATTACCGGCAGGATCAGGGCCAGTGCTTCATGAACACTTTCAACCCTTCCATCAGGATCCACCGTCCTTTTCTCCTACGTATTCAGAGGCAGACGCAGGAGAGGACTATGTAGGGGATGATACCACCTACCCTGGGGATATCGATCCTGATGATCACCTGCAAGACCCAGATCAGGCATGGGATGACCCCACCGACTAGGGTACCGCACCAGATACCCATGACACGCAGCTTTATAACATAAAGACATCTCCCACAGAGGACACTGCTGCCTTTAATGCCCTCATAGAACAGGCTGCTGCCAATCATGGAGTAGAACTCCATTCTGACACTGTCGAAGAAGACTTCTTGGTGGACACTTTCGCCTCTTATGAAAAAACTGTCAAAACTCTGCCCATGTTAAAAGGAGTTCTAAAACCTGCAAAAGACATTTTTAAAGAAACAACCAGGGCACGGGTGCTAAACCCCAGAATCGAAAAGAAATACAAGCCTGCACCCGGAGACCCTATGTACATTAGGGGTCAGTTACCTTTAGACTCCATGGTTGTTGCTAATGCTCGCAAATGAGCCCACTCACAAACAACGGGTGATGCTCCTCCCCCAGACAAGGAGTCCAAAGTGCTGGAGACATCAGGCAAACGGATTGCAGCGCAAGCAGCAAACATCTGGCGCATTGCCAACACACAGGCACTCCTGGCCCGTTATGATAGGTCCCACTACGACACACTAGAATCACTGCTACAACATTTGCCAGATGTATATAAAGAGGCAGCGGAGCTCCTTATCAGAGAGGGACAACTCCTTACCAATGCATCCATCAAGTGCGCACTGGATGCAGCCGACACTGCGGCGAGGGCAATCAACACAAGCGTCATGTTGAGGAGGCACGCATGGTTGAGAATCTCAGGCTTCAGGCCTGAGATTCAGAACAATATCTTAAATCAACCGGTCAACCCAGACTATTTATTTGGCCCTGAAGTTGACACTACCCTCGAAAAAATTAAGAAAGACACTGACACTGCGAAATCAATGGGGGCTCTGCAGACGCAGCAGTTTCGTAGTGGCTCCTTTCGTCGCCCCGGGAATAGAGGAGCAGCTAGAGGTCAGGGGTCACAGCAGCAGTACACTAAAGGGGGCACACAAAGTAACTATGATAAAACCACCAGAGGTGGATATCGTGGATCCAGCACCAAAGGCAGAGGACGTGGGTACGGCAACACCAGGTCCTCCCCCAAAAACAAACAGTGACGCCCTCTCCCTGCCCCCCCGACCACATAACACCTGTCGGGGGGAGACTCCAACAGTTCCTGTCAGTCTGGAAAACCATCACCACAGACAGGTGGGTCAGGGACATTATCCAGCACGGTTACTGTCTCGAATTAACGTCCACTCACCCCAACATACCGCCAAAGCACCCTCCGATGTCCGTAGAGCACTTGGCATTATTGCAGCAGGAAATGCTAAGTATGCTGCAAAAAGGTAAAATAGAGGTCGTGCCCGTCAACCAACAGGGGACAGGGGTGTATTCTCTGTACTTCTTAATCCCAAAAAAGGACGGTTCGCTCAGACCTATACTAGACCTGAGACCCCTCAACCACTACATTCTCTCAGAGCATTTCCATATGCTGACCCTACAGCAAGTTCTACCGCTCCTCAGTCAGGGAGACTTCCTAGCCACACTGGACTTGAAAGATGCGTATTTCCACATACCCATACACCCATCACACAGGAAATATCTCAGGTTCACTATCCAGGGGCATTACTATCAGTTCAAAGTTCTCCCCTTCGGAGTAACAGCACCCAGGGTCTTTACCAAGTGCCTAGCAACAGTGGCTGCACAACTACGGAGACAACACATTCACGTCTTCCCTTACCTGGACGACTGGCTTGTTCAGGCAAAGTCAGCCCAGCAATGTGCCAGCCACATGTCCCTCACCATTCACCTTCTTCACAGTCTGGGATTCTCACTAAATTACCCAAAATCACATCTCCAACCTGCACACGTACGACAGTACATGGGCGTGACCATAAACACTCTGGCAGCCACAGCTCAGCCAAATTTAGTGAGGATCAACAGCATGCAACTGCTGATCTCAAAGTTCAAACCTCAACACTCCCTTCCTGCGCGAGTGTTCATGCAGTTGATAGGCATGATGGCCTCCTGCATTTTCATAGTCCCGCACGCGACACTACATATGCGCCCGCTTCAGGAGTGCTTAGCACGTCAATGGAATCAGGCTCACGGACAATTAAAAGACCTAGTGTTGGTGAGCGGTCGGGCATACAACTCTCTGCATTGGTGGAATCCACAAAACCTTTGCAAGGGCCGACCGTTCCAAGAGCCTGTTCCACAAATAATACTGACGGCGGACGCCTCTCTCCAGGGTTGTGGAGCTCATGTACTCACTTACACAGTGCAGGGACTATGGACAACGCATCAAAAGAAGATGCACATCAACGTTCTGGAACTGATGGCAATCTTCCTAGCCATGAAAGCATTCAAAGTACACTTGTACAACAAAGTCGTGTTGATCCGGACGGACAACATGACTGCCATGTACTACATACAGAAGCAGGGAGGAACACACTCTCCACAGTTGTCTCATCTGGCTCAGAGCATGTGGAAGTGGGCCATTCAGAGGAACATATTCCTCAGGGCGGAACACCTCCCCGGCAAGGACAACCAGATGGCGGATCTGCTCAGCAGACACAGCCACCAGATGCACGAGTGGGAGCTACACCCATCAGTACTCCAACCGTACTTCCAACAGTGGGGTCATCCAGAGATAGACCTATTCGCCGAAAACGCAAAATGCCAAAGCTTTGCCGCCAGGTTCCCACATCCGCAGTCCAAGGGCAATGCGATATGGATGACCTGGTCCGGCAGATTTGCGTACGCTTTTCCCCCAGCGCCATTGATACCGCTAGTGGCACGCAAACTGCGACAACACTCGCTGACACTCATCCTAGTTGCTCCCACATGGGCGCGCCAACCATGGTACACCACCTTTCTAGAACTTTCCGTGGTGCCGCATCAAAGGCTGCGGATCAAACCCGCACTTTTAACGAAGAACCATGGCGAAATTCAGCACCCAGATCCGCAACAGCTGAACCTGGCGATCTGGCTCCTGAAGTCTTAGAGTTTGGCTACCTAAACCTGCCACCTGACTGTATGGATATCATCAAAGAGGCCAGGAGACCCACGACCAGAGCTTGCTATGCGGCTAAATGGAAGAGGTTTGTCATTTACTGCAACAACAAAGACATTAACCCGCTGGACGCATCCATTCAAAACATCATCTGTTACCTCTTACACTTATACCCATGGAATCTGGCATACAGCTCCATACGTATACATTCAACCGCGATAGCAGCCTATCTTCAAAACAGGCAGCACCTCTCTCTTTTCAGTGCCTGCCATCAAAGCCTTCTTGGAGGGACTCAAACGAGTGATTCCCCCGAGACACCCACCGGCACCAGTGTGGAACCTCAATGTGGTCCTCACCTGATTAATGGGTCCACCTTTTGAACCTCTCCATTCATGTGAGATTCAATTCCTCACCTGGAAAGTAGCTTTCTTAGTGGCAATCACTTCGTTAAGAAGAGTTAGTGAACTCCAGGCACTAACCGTTCAAGAGCCATTCATACAGGTTCACGCAAACAGAGTTGTACTACGTACCAACCCCAAATTCATGCCTAAAGTGATATCGCAGTTCCACATGAATCAGACTATTGAACTGCCTGTTTTCTTTCCAAATCCACAAAATGTCGCAGAGAGAATGCTCCATACACTAGATGTAAAGAGGGCCCTCATGTACTATATAGACGGAACTAAGGACTTTAGGAAAACAAAACAGCTTTTCGTTGCCTTTTCTCCACAACACAAGGGCAACGCCACTTGCAAAGCAGGGATAGCCAGATGGATCGTTAAATGTATTCAAATTTGCTATCAAAAAGCTAAACGCACATTAACGATTCCCCCACGAGCCCACTCAACACGAAAGTTAGGGGCGTCCATGGCTTTTCTAGGAAACATTCCTTTGCAGGAAATATGTAGTTCTGTAGTAGGGGATCTCTGTGTATAGTCATAATCTAGTGAATAGTCCCGCCCATGTGCGTGGACCCCGGAACAATAAAAAATAATCTCTAAAAGGTGACAAATCATGCAGACCTGCATACACCTTTAAGAGAGAATTTAATTTAAAGACAGATAATGCAGCCTATACCCACAGGCTACACTGTCCAGTACTTCAACTAGAATTCCACCAACATCCACAAACAGCACTGCCTGTCTAGTTTTTCTCCACATAGGAAAAAAAAAAAAACCCCTGCCTCTACCAGCAAAAGCCTCTGGAATGATAGAGAGGAAGGAGTGGACAGACAAGCCCCATAGGCTGCCATTATGTGGCTTAGAACAGGATACTGTGCCTTTAAGAAAACTTTCCAGATTTCCAGAACTTTTCCCAGTATCCCAGAATGCCCAGCAGGTCCCATTTACTTTCAGTTCTTTTTTCCGGCTCCTGCTAGCAGGACCCTGGAGCATTGAGCTCTCCCCTTTTCAAGGGTTTATTGGAGTTTTTTGTCAATTTGTCACTTTTTCAAGTGCTTAGTAGCTGGTACTGTCAACATGCCTGGCTTGTTCGACAAGTGCCCGAAATGTGGGAGAAAGAAGGCTAAAACTGATCCTCACGAGGTGTGTATAGGTTGCCTTCCCCAGTCCCACGTGCCTGAAGACTGTGATATCTGCCACTCGTTCTCAGCCAGGACCCTGAGGGACAGAATGAAAATCAGGCTTCAAGTTCTGGAGGAGAGAAGGCTGAAGGCACCAGGTGGGTCTGGAGGGGCTGATTTGGCCCATACTGAGGCCTCTGGGGGGCTCCCCAGGGGCAGGAAGACCAGTAAGCGCTCCCACTCCCCGTCGACGTCGAGGGCGTCGACGGCGACGTCGAGGAGGATGACCACCATCTGTTCGCCGTCTCCCCAGGGCTCTGGGGAGAAGCGGCGTCGACGGTCGACGTCGAGGGACCTGAATAGGCCGCCGTCGACTACATCGGCGACGGCGCCGTCCAGCAGTCGGCGTCGAGATCGGACCCGGCGTTGGCGCTCGCCGTCGAGGGGAGATCGCCGTTCGCCGTCGCTGTAGAGGAGACGGTCGACGTCGCCGTCGAAGAGGAGATCGACGTCGAGACGCTCGAGGTCAAGAAGATCGCCGCCGAGGCGCAGATCGCCGCCGAGGCGCAGATCGCCGCCGAGGCGCAGATCGCCGCCGAGGCGCAGGTCGCCGCCGAGGCGCAGGTCGCCGACGAGGCGCAGGTCGCCGTCGAGACGAAGATCGACGTCGAGGCGAAGGTGGACGTCTAGGCGAAGGTCGACGTCGAGGAAGAGAGCGTCACCGGGATCGGTGTACTCTGTGGTGTATACGCCTCCTCGGATGCCTACGTCACCGCCTCCTCTCCCACCACCTCCGACTCTGCCTCCACCACCACCGCCAACACCACCGCCACCACCGCCTCCACAGCCGCGGACACTGCCTCCGCCGCCCCCACCTCGGTCGTTGCCACGCACTCCAGTGGGGCTGCCGGCGGTTCCCCCGCGGTCGGTTTCCCTTCCGAGGTACCCGACTCCGCCGCAGGGGACTCCGAAGCCACGACGCCCGCGGTCGCCGGGACCGGCTAGACCGGCGGGCAGACCGAAGCTGAAGAGGTCGTGCTCCCGCTCTCTCAGGAGGAGAAGATCACTGAGCCATGGACGGTCATCGTCGGACTCAGGACGACGCCGTAGGAGGCACAGGTCCAGGTCGCACACGCGATCCTCGACCAGAGACTTTTCCCCGACGCTGTCGGACTCGCCGAGGACTAGGGTGTCTCCGGTGGACGATTTGGTCTCTTTCCAAGAGGTGCTGTTGAGAGGGGCAGCAAAGTTGGGTATCACGGTGACGGTTCCAACACCCACGACGTCCGTGATATTCGAGACACTTCATAAGAAACATCTGTCTTGCCCTCTACTGCCTCTTGTACCAGGACTGGTGGAACCCGCGTTGGAGCTGTTCCTCACTCCCGCGGTGACTAAGGCCGCCCCCTCCAGGCTCATGAAAAAGTATAGGGCCCCGGAGTCGGACCCTACCTTTTTGAGGGTGGACCCGAAGCCGGATTCGGTCATAGTGACGGCGGCGAGGAAACAACATGCGACCGCCCCTTCATCGACGGTCCCGCCTGACAAAGAAAGCCGCTGGCTGGATTCTGCGGGCAGGAAGGTGTGTGGGACCGCCGCCACCACCATGAAGGCGGCGAGTGCAGGGGCTTTGTTGGTCCGTTACGACCGGGCCCTGTGGGAGTCCCTGCAGCAGTATGCGGACCTGCTGCCCCGGGACAAGAAGGAGGACTTCTTGGAAACAGTGCGCGAAGGCATGCTGGTTTCTAACCAGGTGATCGGCGCAGCGGCGGCTGTATCCTTGTTGGCCGCCCACGCCTACTGTCATGGCGTCCACCAGAGGCGGCATTCGTGGCTGCGCCTGACGTCCCTCAAGCCAGAGGCGCAGCAAAGAGTGGCCAACCTGCGTTCTCGGGGGAAACCCTGTTCGGGAAACATGCGGATGATGAGATGGCCCGCATGAAGGCGGAGGCGGAAACCCTGACGGCCGTCGGGTTGGAGAAGGCCGAGAAGAAGAAGCGCCCGTTCCAGAGGTGGTTCGGGTCTTCGGGCAGACGGCGTGGGCAGGGTTCGGGACAGCAGCAGCAACAACAGCAGCAGTTCCGCAAGCCCTTCCAGAAGCGCCAGAGGGGTAGAGGAGGCCAGCAGGCTACTACCACTACCAAGGGCCCGGCCGGGTCTCGGCCCTGAGCGGCTACTTCCCCCTCAACCGTTACCCACTCCAGTGGGGGGAAGCATTCAATTTTTTCCAGCAGAGTGGAGAAAAATTACTCAGGACAAGTGGGTGCTGAATATTGTTTGCAATGGATACAGTCTTCGGTTTATCAGCCCGCCTCCAGCGATTCCGCCGGTCAGCTCTCAATTCCAGCTGAGAGATCTCCAGGCGGAGGCAGACATCTTGTTGAAAAAAAAGGTGGTAGAAGAGGTACCTCTGTCTCAAAGGGGAAGAGGTCTGTACTCTCGGTTCTTCCTCGTTCGCAAGAAGGACAAGAAAGAGTTCAGGCCCATTCTGGATTTGCGACAGGCAAACAAATGGATTCGCAGAGAGAAGTTTCGCATGCTATCGTTGCACCAGATTTACCCTCAGCTGCAACGGGGAGACTGGCTCTGTGCCATAGATCTACAGGATGCGTACTTCCATGTGCCCATAGCACGGAAGCACAGGAAGTTCCTGCGATTCCAAGTCGGCGCCAATCACTATCAATACACAGTACTGCCATTCGGGCTAAAATCTGCGCCCAGGACTTTTTCAAAGTGCATGGCGGTGGTGGCGGCACACCTGCGGAGGAACAAGGTGTTTGTCTACCCGTATCTGGACGATTGGCTGATCAAGGCTTCATCCTTCTCGGAAGCGCAAGATCACTTCCGATGGACGTGCGCTCTCTTGCACAAGCTGGGGTTACACGTCAACATGTCCAAATCGGTCACGACTCCGGTCCAGTGCATAAAGTACCTGGGGGCCTCCATCGATACGCGGTCAGCAAGCGTGTCTCCTTCGGAGGAGAGATTGTTATCACTCCTTCGGAAGGCTCAGGACCTCAGGACGGCTCCATCGACGACAGTGAGGAAGGTGTCTTCTCTACTGGGATCGATGGCCTCCTGTATCTTCCTCACGCCTCACGCACGGCTACACATGAGACCACTGCAGGAGTGCTTGGAGGATCAGTGGGATCAGAGGACAGGCTCTTGGGACGACAAGATACGACTGTCGCTGCATGCTCTTCAGTCTCTGAAGTGGTGGTGTTCGGCGGAAAACCTCCTCAAGGGGGTTTCCTTCCACAAGGACATTCCCACGACGAGTGTAGTGACGGATGCTTCTCTCCAGGGCTGGAGAGCGCATTCCGGGGACTTGCAGATTCAACGAAAGTGGTCTCCTTTGGAATCGACGTACCACATCAATTTCCTGGAACTCAGATCTGTCTTCCTGGCACTGAAGGCCTTCCTTCCGTCCTTCCAGACCAACTCGCTGCTGATACAGACGGACAATACAACCACGATGTATTACCTCAACAAGCAGGGGGGGTCGAGATCGCGCACTCTGTCGCAGGAGGCGCAGGCGATCTGGCGCTGGCTGCTGGCCCGAGGACTGACTATTACGGCCACGCATCTGCCAGGGGTGCAGAATGCTCAGGCGGACGCCTTGAGCAGGCTGATTCAGGAAAACCACGAATGGGTCATAAACGACGAAGTACTAGGAGAAGTCTTCGCAAGGTGGGGGACTCCAGACGTAGATCTGTTCGCCACCGCCGAAAACAGCAAATGCCGAGACTTCGCATCCAGGTACTACCAGCGGGGGACGCTGGGGAATGCGCTATGGATCGATTGGTCGAACAGCTTTCTGTACGCTTTTCCACCCATTCCCCTGATTCCGGCGGTGCTCATCAAGCTGTCCCAGTCCAGGGCGCGGATGATCCTGATCGCCCCGGAGTGGCCCAGGCAGTGGTGGTTCACGGACCTTCTTCACCGGTCTCTCCTTCCTCACATGCGGTTGCCGTGCAGGCCGGACCTTCTCACGAAGTTCGGGGGGCGGATGGTGCACCCCAACCTCTCGTCTTTGAGTTTGGCGGCATGGCTCCTGAAATAGTGCAATATGGCCATCTGAATCTACCAGACGATTGTATGGACATACTGAAGGAGTCTAAGCGACCTTCCACTAGGACGTCCTATGCCTATAAGTGGAAGAGGTTCTGTATCTGGTGTAAGTCCAAGAACTTTGATCCGACAACATGTAAGGAAGATGTCATCCTTCCATACCTTTTACATCTGGCGCAGTCTGGCCTTAATTTCCATTCCATTAAGGTTCATCTGGCTGCTTTGACTGCTTACAGGAAATGCCCTTCACAGACTTCCTTCTTTCAGATCCCTGTGGTCAAGGATTTTTTGGAAGGCTTGAAGAAAGTGTTTCCTCCCGTCAGACTTCCCTCGCCTTCCTGGGACTTGAATGTGGTGCTGTCCAGACTGATGAAGGAGCCTTTTGAACCCATTCACAAGGCTTCATTGCAGCACCTATCCTGGAAGGCGGCGTTCCTAGTGGCCATTACATCGGCCCGCAGGGTGAGTGAACTTCAGGCATTATGTTGTCAAGAACCTTATACTGTATTTCAAGCTACTAAGGTTGTGATGCGTACTCACCCTAAATTTCTTCCTAAGGTTATCTCTGATTTTCATGTCAACCAGACCATAACTTTACCTACGTTCTTTCAGAATCCCTCTTCGCCAGCGGAAAGGTCTCTCCATTCCCTGGATGTTCGGAGGGTGTTGAAATTTTATCTGGATAAGACCAAGGATATTCGTAGGTCGGACCAATTGTTTGTGAATTATGGATCAGTCAGGACTGGTCTTGCGACCTCTAAGCAGTCCATTTCTAGGTGGATTGTGTCCTGCATACAATTGTGTTATCAAAAGGCTGATAAGACCTTAGGGGGTAAACCTAAGGCTCATTCCACCAGGGGCAAGGCTGCCACGACGGCTTTGCTGCGTAATGTTCCTATTGCGGAAATCTGCAAGGCGGCCACTTGGAAGTTTGTCCATACCTTTGCTGCGCATTACTGTCTGGACTCGGATGCCAGGGCAGATGCTCAGGTTGGGCAGGCTTCGCTGCGAAATTTGTTCGCACAGTAGTGGGTTTGTCTTGTTTGTTCTCCACCGCTGCTGTTGTGTGGGGATGGGCTTGCCATTCTATTCACTAGATTATGACTATACACAGAGATCCCCTACTACAGAAGGAGTAGTTTCTTTTCTGTAACTCCAGTTCTGTAGTAGGGGTATCTCTGTTATAGTCATAAGCGCCCGCCCTCCTCCCCGGTGGAGAGATATTTATTCATATGTAGAATGCTACAGGTCTGGCGTGCTACGCCTTCAAAAAGAACTAAAAGTAAATGGGACCTGCTGGGCATTCTGGGATACTGGGGAAAGTTCTGGAAATCTGGAAAGTTTTCTTTAAGGCACAGTATCCTGTTCTAAGCCACATAATGGCAGCCTACGGGGCTTGTCTGTCCACTCCTTCCTCTCTATCATTCCAGAGGCTTTTGCTGGTAGAGGCAGGGTTTTTTTTTTTTCCTATGTGGAGAAAAACTAGACAGGCAGTGCTGTTTGTGGATGTTGGTGGAATTCTTGTTGAAGTACTGGACAGTGTAGCCTGTGGGTATAGGCTGCATTATCTGTCTTTAAATTAAATTCTCTCTTAAAGGTGTATGCAGGTCTGCATGATTTGTCACCTTTTAGAGATTATTTTTTATTGCTCCGGGGTCCACGCACATGGGCGGGACTATTCACTAGATTATGACTATAACAGAGATACCCCTACTACAGAACTGGAGTTACAGAAAAGAAACTACTCCAGCAGCCACATGGTCCACTATACATACATTTACCAAACACTACTGTGTAGATGTACACTCAAAACAGCAGGCAGCTGTAGGACAGGCTTTTCTCAAAACTCGTTTTCAGACTGCTGCAGCTGGCACGGGCAGCCACCGCTAATGGAGGGACTGCTATATAATCTATGCACAGATATGAATTCAGCAGCCCACATGCCTTGAACTGAATATGCTACTTACCAGTATGCATCTGTTCTTGGCATGTAGGGCTGCTGACATTCACATCTCCCACCCTCCTCCCCGGCGCCTGTGGCGGCTGCAGCACTCAGAATTACTGTATAGCATGGTCATCAGTTACTGTATCTGCTCCATCACTGCCACAATGGCGAAAAACAATCTAAGGATGGAGAGGATGCCCATGCGCACTGTAGTCCAGGGGAGGAGCCACCTATCTCGTGATACTTCGAAGACTCTTCCAGGACAACAATGTGCAATCATCCGGACCCAACACTAGGCGGCGATCTATGCACAGATATGAATGTCAGCAGCCCTACATGCCAAGAGCAGATGCATACTGGTAAGTAGCATATTCAATATCTGTGATCCACCTGGGCTGCCGACTGAAGAGATTTCTGATTAAGGGGGGGGGGGGGGATGAAACTGAATGTATAGATTATTAAAAGAGATCTCTCTTGTATTGTATCTAACAAGTAAGTGCAACATGTTGAAGGAATCAGTTCCAGCTGACAGCAATGAGTGCCTAGATTTTATTTGGATTTTATTATGCCCTGAACTTAATAAACAAGATTTTGAAAAAAAGAAGCATTTAAAACCGAAATTTTACTATTTAATCATTTCTGTGTTTCTGTTGCAACAAGATTTTAAAAAAGTGTTTTCACTTTTGTGCATAGTTTAATATTACACAGATTTGACATTCAAAGGTTGCCCCAATTTCCCCCAAATCAAATAATGTTTGTCTTCCGAAAAATGTGATGAAGTGGTTGACATCTGTATTCTTTTCTTCACCGCATCATATCATTATACCAGTTTTGAGAACCTCCACTCTAAATTGACTTCTAAAATAGACCTGCATTTCTTAATTTTAGTGTTTATCTTCTTTTAGTTAAATGTTTTAATGCATGCAGTGTTAATGTTGAGAACAGTAATGGCTAAATGCACTTGCTTGTAAGAATATTGGTTAATTAAACAAGTCCCAAATCCATTACTTGCCGTGAGTGTAAATGTCTAGATCTATTTTTGGTTGTCAGTTTAATGAGGCTTTGGTCATTGAATGATTTTCTAGGTTTGCATACTTATTGTAAATACATATGTTGTGTTTAATTCATAACCTTTAAAATTATTGATGAATATTTAAATGTATTTTTACTTTGCTAACATGCTGTTGTGAATGTTTTTGATTTCTTTTTTTGTTTTTCTTTGTATCAAATACATTCTAACAAAAATAACTTTGTGGCAGACATAATGCTACATATCTAGCACTTGCTTTGTAATTCGCTCAACCATGTTCCCTCAAAATGTCATATTTTGTAAGTTGCCAACTTCACTTATCACAATCTGAGGATCGAGTTTTAAATCAGGTGGCATTGCTGTATGCAAGCTTTACGAAAAGAAACCGTTCATATAATGGAGGGGTTCCATGAATATATTTCCAGGGGTTACCTACTTAAGTATGTGTTTGAGACTAACAAACTCAATCGAATCATTTTATGAAATTATTTAGTATAATTCAAAAGTTCCATTATGTTTATAGAATTTTTTCTTCTTCCCAGAGGTGAATACCTACCGGCTTGAGCTGGAGGGAATCACGGTCAAAGGAAAGGGCTGCCCCAAACCCATCAAACACTGGGTTCAGTGTGGCATTTCAATGAAAATTTTGGCTTCTCTGAAAAAGTGAGTATATTTTTTTTCCAAGTTTCGCAATGTTTCCTCATTTTGAGGGATGATGCTGCAATTTCCTGTACGGCAGAGCACCTGGTTTTGCAGACCCGCTCAGGTCAGTGGGGTCGGAAATATACCATATCTGAGAGACTTTGTGGTTACAGATGCTGAAACTGTAATTAGACTTTCTTTATTAGTGTAGCACTCCATGTCCCAGGAATGTATGTGGGTCAATAGTTGCAGACCCGCAGTTCTGGTCTGCAAAAGGAAGTGGCCAGTGGACTTGTGCTGCTAGGCAGAAACACAGCTCCTTGCGTATGAACTCCTTACAACACAGACAGTTGAGCAGCCAAAAGAAAAGGACCAAGAGTAGTGCAGAGCTAACAAGGGGAAGACGCCCACTGACTTGGCCCCAGCCCTACAGGCCTGTCTCTCCTCGAACTTGCTCCTGCGAAATACCGGCATGTCCAGTAGCCAGCAACCTCAAAAACCCCGGAGGACCTGCCTGCCTTCACTTCCCAGACTGTTTCTCCCGTGAACACCGGACATGTTTAAACTGCAGCTTCTGGTGCCGGCCTGAGACTGCGAATCCAGCCCACTCTGCACCTTCCGAACCCGGCCCAAGCTAGAGTTGAAAAACACCACGAGGAGGTCCCCCGGCGATCCTGACCCAAGGTCCCGGAGGTTCTCCATTGAAAACAGGCCCCCGACCTCAGAACAGCACCCTGCAACCGGCCGCCCTAGTGCCGCTGAGGGTGCACCTTTGGTGCTACTCTGGTCCCCAACTTGCCCTGAGCTTAACCCTAGGAGCTTTGCTCCCACAACCCAGTGACCTGCTTGCCAGCAGCCACCAACCGGAGACCCCCTATCCCCCATTGGATAACATTGGGCCTCAACACTCTGCACCCGGCTGCCCTACTGCTGCTGAGGGTGCAACAACAGTGCATCACTGACTCTGGGATTCCCCTGAGTCTAACCCCAGAACCTTAACTCCCACAGTCGATTACTTACCTGTGAACCGTTAACCTGTTTTCCTTCCATAGGATAACATTGACACTTTTTCTCCAAAAAGTTTCTAAGTGTGGAGCTTGGAAACCTAAAAATATTCTTCAAAAATCGCACAAATAACCAAAACGTGTTTACTCACCTGTTTGCAGGAAATGTCCCAGTGCTGAATCTAAGTATCCAGCACTGAGTTAGAAAAGTAACGTGAAAAGTAACTTACATGCAATTTACTGTTGAAGCCCATTCATTTCAATGTACTGCTCCAAAATGTTTCGAAGTGTGGAGTTTTGAAAACTGAAAATATTCTTGAAAAATCAGGCGAATAACCAAAACATAATTACTTACCTGTTTCTAGGAAATGTCCCAGTGCTGAATCTAGGTATCCAGCACAGAGTTAGAAAAGTAACATAAAAAGTAACTTACCTGCAATTTACTGAAAAAGCCTATTCATTCCAATGTACTGTATTTGCTAAGTGTTGCATACAACTGCTCCCCTGTAAATCAAACAAAGTACAATTTCTATTGCATTTTTAAACTGTCCTATATCCAGTAACTTATTACTCAAAACTATTGTGAGAAAGTGCCATCTTTCTTGCATGGTATGCCCCCACTTTTTGCTGAATTGCTAAATGTACTTTGACTGAGTGTGCCCTGGATTCCTGCCAATCAGGTGCCCAGGGCCTATGTTCCTTCCCTAAAAACCTCAAACCCAAATTGGCAAACCCTGGCCACATGTCAGCCCCTGGTAAATGGTACCCTAGGTACCCAGGGCCTTGTGACCAGGGAAGGCCTCTAAGGGCTGCAGCACTCATTGTGCCACCCTTAGAGGCCCTGTACCCTTACACACACACACTGCCCTTGCAGGCTGGGTGTCTGGGTACAAGACAAAACAGAGTCGACATGGCACACATCCCTGTGTGTCATGCCTTCCACCTACACTGCCATGGCATACATCAGCCACCCCTCTAGCTGGGTGCCCTATGCCAATGGTGTACAGTACTCAGGTCCATTCCTGGGCACTGTAAGTGCAGTGCTGCCATTTAAGAGTACATGGTGCTGAGAGTTCGTCAAACACGAACACCACAGTACCAATATGTCAACACTGAAGACTAAGAAGTTTGGTATCAAACTTCTCAGCACATTAAACCCACACTGATGCCAGTGTGGGATTTAATGTACCAAGCACCCCAGAGGACATCTTAGAGATGCCCCCTAAAACCTAACGTACAATCTACGTCTGTTCTGAGGCTGTCTAGGCTGCCACACAGCAGACATTTTGCTGGACCCCTGGGTAGGAGAGCCCCTGCTCTTCTGGGCCTGCAACAATGCACATCCTGTGCGAGGTGCTAAATCTCCTCCCCCAGGATGGGCAGGGGAAAGCTTCAAAGGCATGCCGCCGCCTCTGTGAGCTTCCCCAGGCCACTGCAACCCCCTGCTCTGGTGGGAAGCATGGCCGGAAACCCCAAATAAGGACAGGGGATGTGCCAGCCTGCCAACCCCACCCCTCGGGTGGGGGAGGCGAGGTGAAGCACATCTCCGGGCTCTCGCCATCTTGAAGATGGGAAGCCCTACCCAATCAGGACTAGGCTACTGCCCCCCTCCCACAGGAGAGAGGCAGGATATGGGGTGTACCCACCCCAGGACAGGGACCCATTGGTCCCTGCCCTCACCTACCTGTAACGCCCCTAAATCTAGTATTTAGGGGCACCCTGAACCTTCCTCCCCCAGATTCCGAAATCCGAAGAAGAGCTTGAAGAAAGAAGACTTGCCCTGCAGCTGCTAAGAAGAGGAAGACACCAACTGCTTTGGCCCCAGCCCTACCGGCCTGTCGACCCTTGAACCTGCTCCTGCTCCAACCCGGCATCTCTTGTGGCCAGCAACCTCACAAACCCCGGAGGACCTGGCTACCTTTTGACTCTAAACCCCTAGGACTCCCATGAGTAGAGGCTCTACTTAAAATCTACTTCTAATCCCTGGCAGCAGCCTAGAATCGCGAACCCTTTCCACTCTGCACCCGCCAAGCCTGGCCTGTGCCAGAGTGAACAAAGACCACGAGGCCGACCCCACGGCGACTGTGACCCCGAGTCCGGCACCCAAGGACCTCTCTCAACACTCCTGAAGAAGCCAGCAGCCTCAGAACCAGGTGCTCCCTCCCCCCACCGAGATCAACAGAGGGTAAGATTTCCCGACACCAAAAGACACCCCTGCACCCGGTGCCCAATCCCGGGGTACCTACCTATCCTCCAACTACCCAACTTACCTTTCGAAGTGGTGGTGGCACCTGAAGAATCTTCGTCCACGAGCTTGCAGTCTTTTTCTAAACCGGAGATTTTCCATTGAAATCAATTGAGCGCCCGAAGGCTCAAAAGCACCCTGCCCGAGTGGGTCTGGCAGTGCAACCTCTACACCTATCTACTTCCCCACTTGCCCTGAGTAAGTGACCAGGAGCCCAGCTCCCACAGCCGCGTGGCCTGCTAGTCAGCAGCCACCAACCAAGGCCCCCCTACCTCTCATAGGATAACATTGGGCCTAACTCTCTCTGCACCCGGCTGCCCTTGTGCCGCTGAGGGTGAACCAACTGTACCTACCTGACCCTGGGAGACCCCTGAGTTTATGCCCAGAACCTTAACTCTGCCAGTCGAGTACTTACCTTTAAACCGATAACTCCATTTTCTGTATAGGATTACATTGACTGGTTTTTCCTGAAATTTCGTCGAAGTGTGGACTTTTCATAACATAAAATATTCACCAAAAATCAGCCGAGTAACAAAAACGAAAATACTCACCTGGTATTAGGTGAGCTCCCAGTGCTGGATCTTGGTGCCTAGCACTGACTCTGAAAAATACTTACAACTGTACTTACCAGTAACCCAATTTTCTCCCATAGGAAATCATGGACTGTGTTTCTGTGAAATTTCTTCTAAGTGTCAATTTCTGCAAACTTTAAATATTCTTTAAAAATCGTATAATTTCTGAAAACTTAATTACTTACCTGTTTTGGATTAAGGTCCCAGTACAGAGTCTAGGCACCCAGTACTGGATTACAAAAGTAACGAGAACATACTATACCTGCAACTTGTATTTTCTGCCATAGGGAATCATAGAAAATATTTCATAGAAAACAGTCAGTGTCCACTTTTAAAATGGCAAAATATTGTCTAAAAATCATCACAGTAATTAAGTTGACTTTTATCCCTTGATTCCAAGTACTGACCCAGGACTGAATCTAGGATCCAGTCAAGGAAATCCAAAAGTAATCCTAAAAGTAATCTGTTGCAAATAACTTGAAACTTCCATTGAGCTCGATGCATTATTGTGTTTAAAATTGTGTTGCCTATTGCAACCACTTGTAACTTTCTACAAAAGTCAATATCTGTCACTTCAAGCTCGTAAACAGATTGCAGTCGCCCTTGTTGGCTCCAGGTTGGATTATTGCAACTCTCTTTACATGGAAGCCAACAAGGGCCTTATACATCGACTGCAAATCGTGCAGAATGCCGCTGCACGTTTTGTCCTGGATCTCTCCAGGTCCTCCTCTGCTACTGCTGCGAGGAGAGACCTTCACTGGCTGCCTATTCAGCACAGAATTAATTTTAAAATTCTGTGTCTGACATACAGAGCAATGGAGGATGAATCCAAAGGCGCCATCAGCTGTTTGCTTACTCGTTACTGCCCTTCGAGAAGTTTGCGTTCTTCAGGGCTGCTTCAACTTGTTGTCCCTCGTGTTAAGCTCGTTAGATGGGGAGCCAGGGCTTTCTCAGTTGTTGCCCCACAACTTTGGAACAGCCTGCCGATAGAGCTGAAGACTTTGCCCTCCTTAGCTCTGTTTAAAAAGGCCCTTAAAACCTGGTGCTTCTCTAGAGCGTACACAGGTTGAGCTGCTGGAGCTTTTGTAATTAGCTGGATTTGGATTTAGGCGCCTTGACGCCCATTGGGCTATGTTTGCGCATGACAAGATCCCTTTTATTATTATTATTATTAGCATATTGCAAAAGTATTTATATAAAGCATCTCATTCTGAGAAAGTATATTTTAATTACCCCAGTATTGGAACTTTCATAGATTCTCATGCTTTGTATCATTCCCCGTCGTCGGAATGGGAGCCTCGGTAAACAAAAATATATATATATATATATATATATATATATGTATATATATGTGTATATATATATATATATGTATATATATATATATATATATATATGTATATATGTATATATGTATAACCATAGAAACAAAAGAGAAAAATAGGCCTAGGCCTCATCTCATTTTGTAGTATATCACCCTCTTTGTGTAAAAGAGCCCAAACTTTTGCCAGGACCAATCAGCACAGCCTCACCCCTTGGAACCTTCCTGAGAGAGCTCAGAGCCTCAGATTTTTCTACCGCACGTTGTGCTAGGGAGTCTCCACTGAGCTCTGCTCAGTTTCTCAGAATTTTACTATTAGTCCTCTTTATTTGCCATTTTTTGTGACATTATGTCAGAAAAGGAGAAGAAAGCTTTATTCAGATCCTGTGCTTCTTGTGGGAAGAAGAGACTGTTTGTGGAAGATAAGCATGAAAACTGCATATACTGCCTGTACCCGGAACACAAGGCCACAGACTGTAAAATTTGTCGGACCTTCTCTACCAAAACCTTGAGAGACAGAGAGGGTCGGTTGCTGACGTGGCTGCAGAAGCTAAAGACCAGGACGGAGGGTCTTTCTTCGGATGAGGAGGAATCAATCTCTACCTCCTCCAGGAGATCTAAGAAGAGGGGTAGGTCATCTCCCTCCACCTCTGCGGAACCCCCTCTCAAAGCCCCTCACGGGATCTCTGAAAGGTCTGAGGAGGCTGGTCCCATGAAATCTCCTCACGGCAGTGTAAAGGAGAGGCAGGGACGGGCTGCTGCTGTGGACGTAGCCCTTAGGGACAAGAAGGAGGTTGCAACATCTTCCCCTCCGTCCCAGAAGGAGAAATCTGTGAAGAAACATGCTGCAGAAACTCCTCAGTCAGTTCCAGTGAAGAAACAGGGTCCGTCGACGCAGGCTATAGCAGGTACGTCAACGACGATCTCCATAGTTTTTTTTTTTTTTTTTTTTTTTTTTTGAAACCGTTTATTACAATCTCAGATAGTTACAAGTATGGGCCTACAACCGTCTGGCCGGCCGCTAGAGTAGCAATAGCATATGACATACATACAGAAAAACCTCATGGCAGTGCAACAAGGGTAAATCAGGAGATATCAGTAGTGCAGGCCACATAACTCCAAACCAACAATTCGGTTTCCTTTTGTCAAGACACAACAACACAAAAACAACCACACCCGCAAGGCAACCCGCAATCCCAAGTGACAGCACACGCTCCTTAAGTGGGGGACCCCAACCAATCGCCAAACTCTGAAGAGGGGAATGAGAACAGATCAGGGACTGGGGAACCACATGCCCATGGCTGGGGGAGGGGGTCGGCTAGGGGGACGGAGCTGGCGAAGCAGCCGGCAGCAGCGGCGGCTCGCAAATACCCCCGCGATAGGCGTTCCAGGGGCCCCAGATTTTCACCCACGCCCCAGGCTTACCCCTCGCAACATACACCACCTTTTCGCGAAACATACACCAATCCATGTGTTCTTTCCAGGCCGACACCGCCGGATGCCTCTGGGATCCCCACAATTGAGCAATGTCACGCTTAGCGATCATGTATCCCAGAGTCACCCACCGCGTCTGCGGAACCGAGTAGTCAGTTGGCTCCCACACATTCAGCAAGCATCTCCTCGCTTCAGGCAACAGCACGACACGCGTAACCACTCGCAGGACGTCATGCACACCACGCCAGAATCGCTCCACCTTTGGGCATTCCCACAGAATATGCAAGAAAGTTGCCAAAGCACCACAGCCACGCTTACACAGTCCATCCTCAGCTAAGCCCATACGTAGAAGCCTTGGCCCCGTCACGTAAACCCGGTGGAGGATCTTAAGCTGGACGAAGCGAAGGCGAGCCGGGATGGCCACCTCCTTCGGAGAGGCCACCGCGGACATCCAGTCCTCGTCGTCCAACTCCAGCCCATCAGCAACCCAGGCCTCGCGGAGGCCAGTCAGCAGGCCCGATCGGTCGTTAATCAGTTTTTTATATATAAGGGAGATCGTGCTGTCTGGGACATGGCCATCCAGCACTCTGTCCTCCAGGGGGGAAGACTCCGGAATGGACGCGACATCCGGGAAGACGGAGCCCAGCGCGTGGCGGACTTGTAAGTACCGGAAGTACTCACTGCCTTGCAACTGAAACTCCGTCTGCAGCATCTCGAAAGTTTTGAATCCCCCCCTCGTCCAGAGATCTCCCACTGTGCTGATGCCGATCGTGTCCCATTTCTCGAAGCCCTTCGAGGTCCACAAGGAGCCCAACCTCGCCGATGCATATAGCGGTGACGCTCGGGTCAAACGGTCCTTCCACCCCATAGCTGCGTTAGCCGCGTGCCATACACGTACCATGACACGCGTCGGTCCCGTCAGGCGAGGGTCCGGCGCGCCAGAGTAGAGCGCCCGATTGTAGTCGCCACCGGGCAGGAGCATCTTGTCCATTTCAAATGCCGGGTTCAGGGCAGGCCCGTAAAGGCCATGGTTAATCGCAGCTAGCTGGGAGGCCCAGTAATACCGTTTAATATCCGGGAGGGCAACCCCCCCCCATCGTACCACGGGAGCGTCAATTTAGCCAAGGCGATACGTGGTCTCCCGTCCCAGAACAGGCGACGCTGCAAACTCTCCACCTCTCGGAAGTAGCGCGCCGGGACCAAATCCATGGTGTTCTGGAGAGCGTACAGAAAGCGCGGCAACGACATCTTAAACAAGGCCGCTCGGCCAAGCGGTGAAAGCGGCAGACGCCGCCAACGCACCACGTCCTCCTTCAAGCGCTGGAGGGGGGGCAGCAAATTCCGCTCATAGCGGGCCTCCGGGTCCAGAGTAATATATATACCCAGGTACCGAAACCCCTGGGAGGCGATCTGGATCGGACAGTCCCGTGGTAGGACCGGAGCCTCCCCGGCAAGCACATATACACAGGATTTCGCCCAGTTGATGACGAGGCCTGAATTGCGACCGAATGAGCGCAAGACATCAACTAGGACGATCAGTGATTTACGCGGGGAGGCGAGATATAGAAGGATATCATCAGCGTAGAGGGACACACGGTCCTCATGCTCGGGGGTCCAACGGAGACCACGGATGGAAGGGTGCCACCGCAGCCACTCCGCCAGGGGCTCCAGGGCCAGTGCAAACAGGAGAGGCGACAGGGGGCAGCCCTGTCGCGTACCCCGTCCCAGTGCGAATGGGGCCGAAACTCGTCCATTCACCACCACCTGCGCCAATGGGCCGGAATACAACAACTTGACCCAGCTGATGAAGCCCGGCCCGAAGCCAAACTTCGCCAGCATCGCCCAAATGTATGGCCACTCAAGCGTATCAAACGCCATGGTGGCGTCCAAGGACGCCAAGATGGCCGGTTCCCGCACGAACGGGACACGCGCGAGCACCCCGTGCAAGCGTCGCAGATTAAGGGCCGTGTCACGATGGGGTATGAAGCCGGACTGGTCTTGGTGGACCAAGTCGCCCACCACCCCGACCAGCCGGTTGGCCAGCACCTTGGCGAGGATTTTGGGCTCCGCGTTCAAGAGCGAGATAGGCCTATAGGATGTGACCCGCTCACGGGGTCTCCCCTCCTTGTGGATCACCACGATCGTGGCCAGACGCTGGTCCGGCGGAAGGGAACCCCGCGAGCAGGCCGCCAGGAACATCGCGCGCAGGTGGGGCGCCAGCACATCCGGTCGCAGCTTGTACAGCTCGATAGGAATGCCATTGGGGCCCATGGCCTTGCCAGATGCGACCGAGCGGATAGCAAGGGCAATTTCGTCCGAGGTGGGAGGAACGTCCAGCGAATCCCTGTCCTCCACCGAAAGGGAGGGCAGCGCGATGTCCCGAAGCAGGGCATGGGAATCCTCCTCCGAGCAGGGAGAAACCGGGGAATATACCTCGCGGAAATAATCCGCGAAGCAGGAGACAATGGCGTCCGGCTCGGTGACACATACACCATCCATCCTCTCGATCAACGGAACCACACGACTCGCTCTCTCCTTTTTATCCAACCACGCTATCAGTTTACCAGCCTTATCACCCACATCATACAGTCGCCCCTGTTGCTCTCTACTGAGGCCCCTGGCCGCCTCCGTGACGAGGGCCCTATAGGCCGCCTGCTTGAGGTGTAGAACATGCAATGCGGCATCCGTCACCCCGCTCCCCAGGTCACCCTCTAGTTCAGTAATTTCGGCCTCCACCCGGGTTACCTCCTCCCGCTCGCGCCTCCGGGCATGGGAGATAAGGGAGAGGGCCTCCCCCCTAAGAACTACCTTAAAAGCCTCCCAAAGGGAGATGGCAGAAGGGACAGACCCCACATTCTCCCCAAAGTACCGCTGCAAGGATTTGATCAATTCGGCTCGAATAGTGGGGTCGCGCAGGTACCAGGCGTTGATTGGGGCTACCCTGCCCTCCCCCCTCGGGAAGACACCAAGATGCAGCAGTAGTGGGGAGTGATCTGAAATACCCCGCGCCAAATGGCGCACCTCTCCCACCCTCCCAGCACAGGCCGCAGGAACAAGGATATAATCAAGCCGCGAGAGGCTACCATGGGCACCCGAGTGGAAGGTGTATTGCAGCTGCGCGGGATGCTTTAGTCGCCAGCAATCCACCAATCCTAGTGTATCTAAGAGGCCGGACAGCCACGCCTGTGCCCGGGGGAGGTCCCTGGGGGGATGACGATCCATAGACCCTGAAGCCACCGCATTGAAGTCCCCCCCAACTACCAGAAGCCCATCCGGGAGGTCAAGGAGGAGGCGCCCCAGGTCCGCAAACGTGGTAGATTGCAACCCCGGCGGAACGTACACTGATACAAAAACGACCACTCTGCCCTCCATTCTACCCACCAAGACAGTGTAACGTCCCCTCTCATCATGGCGCACCTCATCAATCTCCAATGGGAGCGAGTTCTTAATCATGATGCCCACCCCCCGTGAGCCCGAGGTGAAGCCCGAATGGGCCACCAAGCGATAGCCTCTCCGATTCATGGCATGAAAGGAGTTACCTATAAGGTGTGTCTCCTGCAGGAAGATCACATCTGGTGAAATTCGTTTCAGATACTGCAGGACCACACCGCGCTTAATCCTATCCCCCAGTCCGTTAACGTTCCATGATAACAGTCAGGTTCCTACCCCCCATCATACATGGAAGCCATCAATCGTCCCCCAAAGAGCATCTCAAAAACAACAATACAGTAAAGGGTTCGCCTTGCGGTGCAAACAAACAACACTCCACCCCCACCCACCCATCCCAACAGAACTCCCCCCTCCCTGCACCCCTGCATGAGCCCAGACAGCCCCCCCAAAGTGCAGTGTGCCTGTCGCCCCATAGATGAAAAACTAACTAGTCCCCCAGAGGAGGAGGGAAAGCCCCCAACGGACCCCGTACGACCTCCATGGGAGGGGGAACATACACGATCAGTGAATGGTAACCAAAATGTTGTCCAGAGCAAGGCCTACTATTACCCCCTCAGTTCTGATCCGGCGCGCCCTCCCCGCCAACCGCACCCCCCCCACCCCCCCGGCCCCGATCCCCAGGCAGAGTATCCAACCAGTCCCCAGCCGCCTCGGGACGGTCAAAAAAGTGCGTGCGACCATCCACCTCCACCCTCAGCTTAGCTGGAAAAAGCATTGAGTACTTAAGGTTCATGTCCCGTAGGCGACGTTTAACTCCGAGAAAACTCAGTCTCTGCTTTTGGACCGTCGGAGTAAAGTCAGGGTAGAAATTCACGTCCATATTATCAAGCTTGACCGGTCCCTGTCGCCTGGAAGTCTGCAAGATAGCGTCTCTGTCCCGAAAGTTAAAAATCCGGGCAATGAGAGGCCGCGGCGGGGCTCCGACCTTAGGTCTTCCTCCGGGGACCCTGTGAGCACGTTCCACCGCAAAAAGTTTACTCAGCCCCCGGGGCTGGAGATGGGTGAGGATCAGGTCTTCCACAAACAAATCTGCCGCCTCCTCCTCCCGTCCCTCCGGCACCCCGACAATACGAACGTTGTTCCTCCGGGCCCGACCCTCGGCGTCCTCCAATCGACGGTCCATCATGGCGCTCGCCTGGCCAAGCCGGTGCACCTCTTTTTGAAGGGCCGCCACGTCCGTAGTGAGACTTGAGGTGGTGTGGGCCAGGGAATCGACCCGGTCATTTGTTTTAGACAAGTCAGCTCTCACCAGGCCCACCTCCACCAGGGCCGAGTCTATCTTCTGCGCCAGAGTATCAAAGCGCTGGTCCACCGAGGCCTTCATTTCGGCAATGGCGCCCATGACGTCCCGGAGGGTCAGATCCGCGGGTTGAGCAGACGCCTCAGCCGGGCCCGCGGGGGATGTACGCTGTGCCTCTGGGGATCCCTTCTGGAGGGTGTAGCGGTCCATACTGTTTGACTGAAGTGCCGGGCCGCGGCGGGTCGATTTCACCTTGGCCCGGTCGCCATCTTGCTTTGTGGACATGTCGCACTCCCAAAGTCGTGCCAATCTCCTCGAAAGGGCCGATAAACCAGTTCACGGGTTCCGGGGGGGGGGGGGGGTGACCACTGCACTGCAGGACAATTCACAGCCGGCGGGTCAGCCGGGCACAGGGGCAAGGCAACACCACCGCACCCCGCTCCGCAACCCTACCTCGCTTGAGGGCAAGGAGGGCGCAAAAGCGAAAGTGAAAGCGCGGGGTACGCGAGTCGCCCAGCCCTGCCCGCCGCTGTTCGCTTTGTCCCCGGATCGCCCCACAACTCCAATCCGGGGGGCCGGCGCGGAGAAGGCCGCAATCTTCGATCGGTGCTCCCACCAGTGTCCGGGGTCCGATTCGAAAACGGAAAACGGGCGCCGCCTCAGCTCGGGTACACAGACACAGTCCCCTCGTCAAAGACAGGATATAATCAGGATTAATTCAGGAGGTCGCGGAGGTCCTCGGGAGCTTCGCACCTACGCGGCCATCTTGGTTGCGCGCTAGGCTCCTCCCCCGACGATCTCCATAGTTAAGACTGTTTCCATGGGGTCGTCGACGAGACCGTCGACGATATCTACTTCATCGTCTACGACAGCTACTTTCTCGTCTTCGACGGCGGTGTCGACGACGAAGACCACGATGACGACGACGACTAGTTCGTCGATGTTGCTGACGACGAGTTCGTCGACGAGACCGTCGACGGTTGCTCCGTCGACGATGAAACATGCTCCGTCGACGACGATTCTGGAACGGTCAACGTCATCGTCGACGACGATTCTAGCCCCGTCGACGACAGTTACCCTTCAGTCGACGATGTCGTCGTCGAGTTCGTCGACGCAGGGAATCCTTTTGCCATCGACTCCGTCGACGGGACCGTCGACGACGAAGAATTCGGGATTTGCCATCCAGAGGTTAAAGATTACGCCGGACATGACTTCTCCTAGGCGGGTCACGCCTTTGCCACCATCCATGCTTCTCGAGGACTCGGAGGATGAGGAAGAGGATGGGCAGTATGGGGACGCCTACAGCCCTTCAGACCTGAATGTGAAACAGCAGGACACGGATACTGAGGACTTTTATGGTCCAGAGGTGCAGGAGGGGCGGCAAAGCTTGATACAGGAAGTACACCCCCGCTCTCTGAGGCAGGATATGATAGCCTTGCCAGTGGCTTTAGTGACGGATTTGCAAATGATGCTGCAAGACTATAAAGCTCGTTTTCCGTCATTACCAGATCTCACTCCGGTGCGGCCTTCTACGTCTGTGGTGCCACGTGACATGACAATGGACTTGCCACCTCTGCCAAGGGATATACCTCGTACCACTTCATCGGTGGTACCGTTAGTGGTTCCTCAACCTTCAGGTACGGAACCTGCCGATCAAGACACACAAGATTTGGATACAGATGAGGACGATGAGAGGCAGGTGATCCCTCTTACTGATCCAGGGGATCCGGATGGGGACCCTGATGACACTGGGATGCAGGACCCGGATGCTGTGGGCCGGGAGACAAATATATCGCCTCCAGCAGATATTGGTGGTTTCCATAATTTGATGGAACGGGCATCTAAGAGATTTGGTCTGCCCCTTACAGTGGAGCAGTCCGACTGCTTCCTATATGACTTTAAAGCACAGTATAGGAAGTCGGTCAGATCAATTCCCATCATAGAACATGTCTGGGATGAGGGAATTAAAACGATGCAGAATCCGGCGACGGTCATTCCGGTTCTTCCCCGGCTGGAGAAGAAATACAAGGCCCCTGAGGGCAGTCCTACATGTCTCCTAGGACAACCTAAGCCGGATTCCGTAATATCACAAGCCGCACAGAGCAAGTCAAAGAATCCGTCCACTCCGTTAACCACGCCTCCGGATAAAGAAGGCAGGAGGCTGGACAATGTGGGAAAAAGATTCTCCACCATGGCCAGCTTGTTGGTGCGTGCAGCTAATTCTCTGGCTATTCTAGGCAGGTACGACCGCCAGATGTGGTGCGACGTGGAGCCGTTCATGGACCAGCTACCAGAGTCGAGTCAAGAGGAAGCCAAGCAGGTTCTGATGGAAGGGGAAAGATGCTCTTCGGAAGTCATTGACTGTGCGATGGACATAGCCTCTACTGCTTTCAGGGCTTTGGCAGGGTCAGCGGTATTGCGCCGTCAAGGCTGGTTGAAGGCGACCTGGTTTCGCCAGGAGGTCCAGAATAAGATCTTGGACCTTCCCTTTGACGGGGAGATGCTTTTTGGTAAGCATGTGGATGACGCCCTCCAAAGCATAAAGAAGGACACAGACACAGCTAAGTCCTTGGGGTCTTTGAACTATCGCAAAGTGCCATTCAGAGGGGCACGTGGTCGGGGGTTTTCAAATTACAGAGGAAACCAACGTCAATATTCCAAACAATCAGGACAGTCCTATAAAGGTCAATACTCCAGCCAACGCCAAGGACAGTCGGCGTCTTCCTCTCGGCAGTCCCAGAGAGGACGTCAGAATCGTCAGGGACGAGACAACGCCAAGAGGCAATAGCGGCCTCCTGGCTCTGGCTACTGTTCCTCCCCTACCAAGAACACCGGTCGGGGGCAGGATATCTTTTTGTCTGGACAGCTGGGTTCTTTTAACATCGGACCGGTGGGTCTTAAATATTGTTCAGAGTGGCCATACGTTGGAGTTCCAAGATCTTCCTCCAACAAGAGCTCCGGACGCCCGTCCATCAAAACATCTCCGACTATTACATCTCGAAGCCCACCAACTTTTCATCAAGGGGGCGATAGAGCCCGTACCTCTTTCACAAAGGGGCAACGGGTTTTATTCCAGGTTCTTCCTGGTTCGAAAGACGGAAGATGCATGGCGTCCTATACTAGACCTCAGGGAGCTCAACACCTATCTCATCAAACTCTCTTTCAGGATGGTCACTCTCCAGGATATTCTACGACTACTCAATCCGGGAGATTTTTTGGCGTCCCTGGATTTAGAGGATGCATACTTCCATGTTCCGATCCACTCAGCTCACAGGTAATATCTACGCTTCACAGTAGGCAAGAGCCATTTCCAGTTCAAGGTGCTTCCATTTGGCCTTCGGTCGGCACCTCGGATATTCACAAATATGCTGGCACCAGTCGCTGCTTTTCTAAGGAAGCAGTCCTTGGAAGTGTTCCCGCACTTGGACGACTGGCTCGTCAAGGCTCCGTCGTTCAAGGCAACGTCTCAGGCCGTGTCAACTTGCATGCGGTTGTTCGCCCATTTGGGTCTTCAGCTCAACATGTCCAAGTCGGTGCTGATACCCTCCAGGTCACGGAAGTTCCTTGGGGCTATTCTGGACACGAAACGATGCACGGCTTGTCCGTCGGAGGAGCGTCAGGGCAAACTGACCACTTCCGCTTGCCAAATGCTGCACAGGAGATATGTATCAGTTCGACGGTACAAGTCCTTACCCGGATCAATTTCATCCTGCATACCTTTAATACCGCATTGCAGGCTTCATATGCGCCCTCTGCAGGAGGAGTTGGACAAACAATGGCGCCAGGCAGAAGGGTCGTTCAACGACAGGGTGTGGATAACACCTGCTATGCGCAAAGCCTGCGAGTGGTGGCTGGTAAAGGAGAACATCGCAGGAGGATTAACGTTCCGGATCCCTCCTTCTCCTATGGTGGTGACCACAGATGCTTCCCTAGAAGGATGGGGAGCTGTCCTCCAGGAGCTGCAGGTCAGCGGTCACTGGAGTCCAGCAGACAGACTACGCCACATCAATCTTTTGGAGCTGAGAGCCATTCACTTAGCCTTGCTGGCGTTCCTTCCCAGACTTCAGAATCGTGCAGTGCTGGTCCGGACAGACAACACGACGGCCATGCACTATATCAACAAGCAAGGGGGAACAAGGTCGCGGACTCTGTCCAAAGAAGCTCAGATGATCTGGGATTTTGCGATCTCTCACAAGATCAGTCTGCAAGCCGAGCACATAGTAGGGTGTCTCAACATCACAGCGGTTGCTCTAAGTCGACAAACGGAAGTGACTCACAAATGGGAGTTAGATCAGGCCACGCTGGAGGCAGTGTTCAAGAGATGGGGTACTCCGACCATAGACCTCTTTGCGTCCCCGGAGAACGCCAAGTGCCGGTTTTACGCAAGCAAGGTTCCCCATCAAGGGTCTCTGGGGAATGCCCTTTCGATTGCTTGGTTCGGCGCATTTTGCTACGCCTTTCCTCCCATTCCCCTCATTCCTCGAGTTCTCAGGAAGGTCAGGGCGGAACCATGCAAGATGATACGCATTGCTCCAGCATGGGCGCGGCAGTTCAGGTTCATGGAACTTCTGCTTCTCTCCCAAGATCGCCCAATTCGCTTGCCACTGATTCCATCTCTATTGTCGCGAGATCAGGGGCAGGTGCTCCATCCGGATCCGAAGTCACTTCATTTGACAGCGTGGCTCTTGAACACAGAGAATTCCGCCATCTGAATCTCTCCAGGGAGTGCAGGGATGTTTTATCTCAGGCGCGGGCGCCAAGCACTAATAAGACATATAGGGCAAAATGGAAGAGATTTTGTCTATGGTGCAACAGGAATAAACTCCATCCTTATAAGTCCCGGCCACATCAGGTTTTGCCTTACATCCTGTCTCTGGCTAAATCAAGTCTGGCGCACTCTTCGGTCAAGGTACATCTGGCTGCCATATCCCGTTTTCGACGGAAGACATCGGGGCCATCTCTATGGTCCGCAAGGATTGTTAAGCAGTTCCTTAAGGGGTTATTTCGGATGTTTCCTCCGGTCCGACCACCCCCTCCTATCTGGCAGCTTAACCTAGTACTGGCTCAACTGATGAAAGCGCCCTTTGAGCCAATTCACAAGGCGGACTTGAAGTTCCTGTCGTGGAAACTAGCCCTTCTCTTGGCATTAAGTTCGGCTAGGAGGGTTAGTGAACTCCAGGCTCTCTCTATAGTGGAGCCTTTTCTGCAGTTCAAGAGGGATGTGCTGATTTTGAGAACCAACCCAAAATTCATCCCGAAGGTGCCTTCGGAGTTTCATTTGAATGAACCCTTGATTTTGAACTCCTTTTCTCCGCGTCCTTCCACCCAGGCGGAACGAACATTGCATTCTTTGGATGTCCAGAGATGTCTGAAATTCTATCTCGAGCGCACACGCTCTTTCAGAAAGTCTACTCAGCTATTTATTGCCTACAGTGCACCACGGAAGGGGTTGCCGCTCGCCAAGAGTGGCATTTCCCGCTGGATCTCCAGTGCAATTCAATACTGTCATCAGGCTGCGGGCAAACCTTTGGATAAAAGGGCCCGGGCCCATTCTACGAGAGTGATGGCGTCTTCAGTGGCTCTCTTCGCTGGGGTTGCGATCAAGGACATTTGCAGGGCAGCAACGTGGAGCAGTGTACACACCTTCACGAAGCACTACTGCCTGGAGTCGGTGGGACGAGAGGAAGCTGCTGTTGGTGAAGCAGTCCTCCGGAATCTTTTTCAATGAGGTGAGCTTTCCCTACAATCCCTCCATCCTGGTAAGCACATTTAGTTTCAGTAATGGTTGTTTTATCATGTACACTGAGATGAGTTTGTAAAGCCATGTGTTTTCCGAAATGTGCTTGTCGTGATTTACTGCTTGCTATTCTGATACAAAGCATGAGAATCTATGAAAGTTCCAATACTGGGGTAAGAAAACAAGTTACTTACCTGTAACTTTGGTTCCCCAGTATTGGTAACTTTCATAGATTCTCATGCGCCCACCCACCTCCCCTGGGAAAGCTCTGCCGGTTTACTGAGGTAGTGGCTGTTTGCACAACGGCTATGAAAATCTGAGGCGCTGAGCTCTCTCAGGAAGGTTCCAAGGGGTGAGGCTGTGCTGATTGGTCCTGGCAAAAGTTTGGGCTCTTTTACACAAAGAGGGTGATATACTACAAAATGAGATGAGGCCTAGGCCTATTTTTCTCTTTTGTTTCTATGGTTATACATATATATATTCACTGAAAAAACCATAGGTTTCACACATGTTATAGTTAGCGGAAATTTTACTGATAAAAAACCAATGAAATTCCCCCGTTATAGTTAGTGCAGGAAACTATAACTCACGCGACCGCAATCCTCTGCTGATGCTAATACTGTATTTAGACACTTATTTGCCCATGTCTTCTTCCATAAATTTTTAGCTATACATATATTACAAATATTTTTTTTTCATAAAGACACATATGTCATCAGCAGAAGATTGCGGTCGCGTGAGTTATAGTTTCCTGCACTAACTATAACGGGGGAATTTCATTGGTTTTTTATCAGTAAAATTTCCGCTAACTATAACATGTGTGAAACCTATGGTTTTTTCAGTGAATTTGTACGGTTTTTTAAATGCTAAGTTACTTTACGCCATTCGTGGCGTGCGCGCCCACTTCGCGCACCGCGCGCCCACTTTACGCAGTTAGTGCCGTGCACGCACGGTGGGCACGCGGTGCGCTATGCGCACCGCGTGCCCACGTTACGCTAGATGGGCCATGTACGCACGATGCGCTTCGCGCACCGTGCGCACATGGAGGACATATTATGCGCTTCCTTGTGATAGGTAATCTGTTGAAATTTTTTTGGGAAATGCTGTGCTCTTGTATGCCATGCACAAATGGTGGCCTTCGGCCACCATTTGCACACGGGGTGGAGAAAGTGGTTTTTTTTTTTTTAATAATTTTTTTACCGTACGCGTACGGTAAGCGTAATCGGCGAAATTTTCGAAAAATAAAAAATTACCGTTTTTTGCCTTGGGGGATCTTTGAAGACTCAACTAACATGGTTATGTGCATGGGCGCTGTCTAAACAGCCCCTTTATATGTTTTTGGCATTTGTTTATCAGCTCCCCCCTCAGAGTGCGAGAGAGAAAATGGCGGCCGCCGCTTCCTTGTTTCGACCGATTCGAATGTTTACTAAGATCTAAGGGCCAATCAGAATCTCGCACGCCACCGTACGCGTACGGTAAGTGCACCATAAGCGCACCGTAAGCTGGCTCAGATATATATATTGATTTAAAGGCTATTTTCTCAGAATCTACTGAACAGATTTACACCAAACCTACAAAAGGCACTTCCTTGACCTGAGGACTACCTCTCTGCCAAATTTCAAGTAATTCTGTTCAGCCGTTCGGGCTGTAGCTGTGTCTAAAGGTCCTATGGAAAAATGCATGGGAAAAACGCGTTTTGGGACCCCCCTTTTATCTCAGCCCCCGCTTGACGAATCCCCCCGAGACTTTCAGGGTAGGAGCGGAGCGGAGCGGAGCGCCCCACCTATTTTGAAAAATTCGCGAGGATTCGTCAACCGGCGCCAAAGTTATTCAAAATAGAATGTTGCGGATTTCCTATGGAAACGTGGTCCTAACTATAACTACCTACTGGCGACCGCCAGTAGGTAATATATTTTTTGTTTACCGAGGCTCCCATTCCGACGACGGGGAATGATACAAAGCATGAGAATCTATTAAAGTTACCAATACTGGGGAACCAAAGTTACAGGTAAGTAACTTGCTTTCTTCCTATTGTTGGTTCTAAAATAAAACAAGCATATATTTTTTTATATATAAACCATTGGCCTACAGTTCAGTTTTTGAGTGTGTGAGACCATTTGCTGGCTGAGTGTGTGCAACAAATGCATTACACTGTCCTCTGATACTGCCTTACTGCTCGACCAAGCTACCACTTTAGACAGTAAGGGTATATCTAACTTTAGCCTCTGCCAAACCTCTGGGGACTGTGGACTCTGTACACCCTGTACCCATTTGGGAACAGAATATACAGAGCCTCTTTCTCACAACTATTTAATGCTTACCTGTACCAGGCATGCTTGTTTTATTTAAATAAACAGTATATTTTTATACAACAGTTGGCCTAGAGTTCAGTTCTTGAGTGTGTGAATTAATTTGCTGACTGAGTGGGTACATCATATGCTTAACACTGTCCTCTGATACCGCCTTACTGCTCGACCAAGCTACCACTATTAGAGAGTAAGGTTCTATCTAACTTTATCCTCTGCCTACCTCTGGGGACACTTGGACTCTATACACACTATACCTCATTTTGATGTAGTATATATAGAGCTATTTTCTCACATCTGGCCACATGTAAAGTCCCTTGTAAGAGTTACCATGGGTATCAAGGGCACTGTGACCAGGGAAGGCCTCCAAGGGCTGTAGCACATATCTGATAGAGACTACTAGCTGCAGATTCCTTAACATAGAATTGTCCCAGGCATGAGACTGGACCCGGAAAACTTTCTTGCCCAGCATCTCTGCGCGCCGGGACCACGCGACTGCGCCCGTTGTCTTCCGCGGGCGTGATGTCAGCGAGGTCACATAAGCACCACCCCGGAGCGCTGACGTCAGTTTTCTTCTTTTCCGCATGCAACGCGGACCCGGATCGTGTTCCTGGCCTGTTTCAGGCCTTCTTTTTCCGCTTTAAGCGTTTTTTCTTGAGAACAGTGTGCGAATGCCTTCGGGCTTCAAGACGTGCTCGCCTTTTGCACGCCTGATGTCGGCGACGGATCCTCACCCCATCTGCATGTGGTGTTTGGGGGAGCAGCAAATGAAGCAGAAGTCCCAGCGGGAGCGCCGGATGACACGTATGTCCCCGCGGAAGGCTTCAAGTCCTGCCGCTTCCGTCTCCGACATAGTCTCTCTCCCAGGCCGCAAGGGCGTCGCTCACCTGTTGGTAAGAGTTTCCGAGGCCCGGTCCCTGGCCTGTTGGGGGCGCCGGTTCTCCGCTGGTGGTGCGGCCCCTGCGCGTCTCCACCCTCTCTGCCGTTCCCCGGCGCGGGCGACTAGAGGCCAGATGGAGGCCTATGCAGCGGCCTTTCAGGCCTCTTTGGCTCTTCCCCTTCTCTACCTGAGACAACTGCGGATCCCTTGCTGCGTGCAGGGACTTCTGCTGCGTCGCAGGCGGCTCCGGCGCCGACGGGTTCGGCTCCAAGTTCTGACGATGTTTTGCTGTCGGGGTGCGGCCCTTTGGGGTTCCCTCCTTTGGACCATGGCGCCTCTGCCTTTCTGCGGGGCGTGACCTCGAGTCCCCCTCGGTCCTCTGGGCAGGCGGCGGCCTTGTCCGAGGCCGAGGTGACGCCGCTTAGGTGCCGGCGGCTGCTGGCCCTGGCGGCGCCGCAGCCAGGGCACCGCCCCCCCTCGAGTCAACACCATGTCACGCGTTGTGCCGGAGGTCGTTCCGGCGTCCCCTTTAGCGCCGATCGACGTTGACCTGACGCCGGTGGCAGACTCTTTGGCGCCGTGCCGGCGTCGGGTTGTTGATTCGTCTTCGGACGCCCCCTCTTCTCCAGAGGTTTCGCGGTTGTTGGTTTCATCTTCTTCGGAGACGGGTCGCCACGTTGTTGCTTTTTACCCGGCGTCTTCTAAGGACGGCTCTTCGCCGTTCCCACGCCCGCAGTCTTCGCCGGAGGCGCCTCAGGTTCCCCATTCATCGGTCCACCCTGCCCCTTTTCCAGCTTGGCCTTTCCTTCCTCCGGTTGGGCTGGAGGACGGCCGCCTTAGCTTGCAGCCGTTGCCCACGGAGGAACTGCTTTCCCCGCCGCGGGGCCCTACGGAGGCGAGTGCGGTCTTGGCTCTGGCTGTTTCCACGGCTGCGGGAATCTTGCGCATGGGCGACCCAGCTGCCCATTTCCACACGGATCATCTGCTGGAGGTCCTCCATCAGGGCTCTGGTGGTCGGGATCTGCTTCTTCCCTTCGAGGCTTTGCTCCACACTTCTCTTTTGGGGGCTTGGGGGTGTCCTGCCATGGGGGACCTGGTGCCCTTGCCACTTCTGCACCGCCACCGTCCTGCCCCGCATGATCCTGTCTGTCTTTCCCTCCACCCCTCTACCAGGGGCCCTCTTTTACAGACTGCTTTTCCCTCCCTGCCATCGGTCTTGTCTCCCCGTCATGGGAGGCCCGCTGGTTAGATATCTCTCGGGCGCAATATCTTTGCCTCCTCCAGTGCGGCTTTGCGGGCCCTTAACACTCTTTGTGTATTGGATAGGGCCACTTCTTGCTTGTGGGATTTGGCAGGGATTTGGCAGCGTCCCTTATGTATTTCGCTTCTCATGAGGGTACCTGTGTTGATCTGCGGCACCATGTGTTGGATGTCCGGGAGCTAGCGGCCATGTTTGTCGCTCTGTGTTTTGGGAGGTGTTCTGTTGTTTTCCTGGGGTCTTGTAATGAGTAGCCTCGGTTGCGTGTTCTGTGGGGTTTTTTTCTGGAACCTTGGTGCTGTTGGCTGCTGGTCCGGCCCTTCTTTGACTAGTGATTTTGGCTGTTGGTAAAGCCATGTAGGCCTTGAGATTAGGCCATGTGTGTATTCTTTATTGGCTGATTGGCAAGCCGGCTGCGGTTTTCTCCGCAGGTCTTTGTTTGTCCTCTGCTGTGAAAACTTTTTCCTAAGAGGTGTTCCCATGTTCTTGGGACGTAACATATCCTATGTGGGGTAATGGTAGCTATTACATAGCTCTATCATGTGCTGGGGAGGTGTGGTCGCACTTCGGGCTTCTGCTTTCCGTAGCGTTGCGGTATGTCGCAGGTGCGATCTTCTTGCGGATTGGTTTGAAGCGGCTTGCGTTGCGCCCCGGTCCATCCTTCTGCTGCGTCGCTATGTTGCTAGCCCAGTCTGCTATTGTCTGAGGCATTGTGTTGTAGCGGTTCCGCACTTCTGTCCGGTTTCGGCATGGTCCTCTGCTGGTGTTCCGGGGGGAACTGGCTTTCCTTGGTTTTTGTGTTCTTGTGGACGGGTTGGTCCGTCCTCCGTCTCTCTCTCTCTCTTTTCTGCCTGGTTCCACTTCTTTAGTGGGTCAGTGTGTGTTTCTGGGCCGGCCCCTCCCTTGGGGTGTGTCCTGGCCCTTTCTAGCCTCTGCCTTCAACTGGCCTCTGGCTTGTCTTGGGTGCCCTGTTCCGTTATGTTGCCTGCTGCGTATGCCTGTGCGGGCCTGCTTGTTCTAACCCACCGTTGTGGCCTTTGATGTATTCCCTTGTGCTCTGCCTCTGGTTCCGCTGGGGCTCTGCGCAACTGTGCCTTTTCCTTTCCATCTGGGCTTTGGCCGTGGGGCTGTTCCTGCCTGGTCCGCTGCTTGTGGCTGAAGCGTGTTCAGTTTTTTCTGTAACTGTGTATGTGTTTCTTCCGGTGGGCCCTGCCTCCGGTTCTACCTCCTCTTCCTGGAGGTTGAGGTGGTCCTTGTGTTCCTTAGGGCTTTCGGGCACTGTCTGCCCCCGTGGGGTGTTGGGCAGTTCTCCCTGGTTGGGCTTAGGATATTCTGGCCTTTCCCTTCTTTTACCTGTGACCTGCCCCTGCTGGGGCCCTGTGTGTCCTGGTGGGGAGGCTCTCTCGCAGGCCCTCCTATTCCCTTCTGGGTATGGCTAGGGTATCTATTCTATGTTAAGGAATCTGCGGCTAGTAGTCTCTATCAGATGTACAAGTTACTTACCTTCGGTAACGATGTATCTGGTAGAGACGAATCTAGCCGCAGATTCCTTCACGAACCGCCCTTCCTCCCCGTTCTGAGAGGACCCTCTGCTGGGTTTTTGCAGTCGCCTCCCTCTGGGTGGCTTGTTTTCTGTGGGTGTCCTCTTTGTTTTCTTCTGCTCGGGCTTCTCTCCAGCTGGTTTCTTTCTAGCGTGGGTGCCTACTTCTGCTCTTTCCCTCTGTTGGATTTTCGGACCCCACCGGTCTGCTTCGTTGTTTTTTTGTAACCTGTCCTTTGACCTCCTACTCCTTTCAGGGGTTATGGCCATCCTTGGCAGTGTGGTCTGCGGATCGCTTGCCGGCCTTTTGTCCATCTACTCCTTTCAGGAGGTAGGGCCATCCCTGGCGGTGTAGTCTGGTGATGGGTTGCTGTTGCTACTCTGTTCTGGGCTTATGACCCTTCCCCTTGTGGTTGTGCTTGCAGACTCATTCCCTCTCTCTCTCTTTCTCCTTCTATTTCTCATTCTCTCGCTCGCTCTCTCTCGCTCTCTCTCGCTCTCTCTCGCTCTCTCTCGCTCTCTCTCGCTCTCTCTCGCTCTCTCTCGCTCTCTCTCGCTCTCTCTCGCTCTCTCTCGCTCTCTCTCGCTCTCTCTCGCTCTCTCTCGCTCTCTCTCGCTCTCTCTCGCTCTCTCTCGCTCTCTCTCGCTCTCTCTCGCTCTCTCTCGCTCTCTCTCGCTCTCTCTCGCTCTCTCTCGCTCTCTCTCGCTCTCTCTCGCTCTCTCTCGCTCTCTCTCGCTCTCTCTCGCTCTCTCTCGCTCTCTCTCGCTTTCTCTTTTTCTCTTTTTCTCTTTTTCTCTTTTTCTCTTTTTCTCTTTTTCTCTTTTTCTCTTTTTCTCTTTTTCTCTTTTTCTCTTTTTCTCCTTTTCTCTTTTTCTCTTTTTCTCTCTCTTTTTCTCTTTCTCTTTCTCTCTTTCTCTCTCTCTTTCTCTCTCTCTTTCTCTCTCTCTCTTGTTCTCTTGCTCTCGTTCTCTCTCTCTCTCTCTCTCTCTCTCTCGCTCTCTCTCTCGCTCTCTCTCTCGCTCTCTCTCTCTCTCGCTCTCTCGCGCTCGCTCTCGTTCGCTCTCGTTCGCTCTTTCTCTCGCGCTCTCTCTCTCGCGCTCTCTCTCGCGCTCTCTCTCTCGCGCTCTCTCTCGCGCTCTCTCTCGCGCTCTCTCTCTCGCGCTCTCTCTCGCGCTCTCTCTCGCGCTCTCTCGCGCTCTCTCTCGTTCGCTCTTTCTCTCTCGCTCTTTCTCGCTCTTTCTCTCTCGCTCTTTCTCTCTCTCGCTCTTTCTCGCTCTCGCTCTTTCTCTCTCTCGCTCTTTCTCGCTCTTTCTCTCTCTCGCTCTTTCTCGCTCTTTCTCGCTCTCGCTCTTTCTCGCTCTTTCTCTCTCTCGCTCTTTCTCTCTCTCGCTCTTTCTCTCTCTCGCTCTTTCTCTCTCTCGCTCTTTCTCTCTCTCGCTCTTTCTCTCTCTCGCTCTTTCTCTCTCTCGCTCTTTCTCTCTCTCGCTCTTTCTCTCTCTCGCTCTTTCTCTCTCTCGCTCTCTCTCTCTCTCGCTCTCGCTCTCGCTCTCTCTCTCGCTCTCTCTCTCTCTCGCTCTCTCTCTCTCTCGCTCTCTCTCTCTCTCGCTCTCTCTCTCTCTCGCTCTCTCTCTCTCTCTCGGCGCTTTCACATGCTTGTGCCTCCAGGATGGCTCTCGCCTTGGTTTGCGAGGTGGTTCCAAGGAATGGTGCTTTGCGCTTTTCTTGCGATGGCTTTGCTGGCCTTGTGGTGCTTTACTGCCACCTGCTGCTTTTGCCTTGGCTTGCACGATTGTTTCTCAGAGTGGTGCTCTGTTCTCTTCCTGCTCTGGCCTGCTGTTGCCTTTTGGTGCCTTGGTGCCACCTGGTAATGTTTCTTACCTTTTGTTTCTATCTATTTTTGTTTCTCTGGTTTTTTCGCACACTTTTCCCATGCGCTCCTTAGTTTTGTTCTGATGGCTCCGCGTTGTGGCGAGGAAATGTTCTCCAAAGCAAACTGACGTCAGCGCACCGGGGTGGGGCTTATGTGACCTCGCTGACGTCACGCCAGCGGAAGACGTCGGGGCGGAGTCGCATGGTACCGCCCCTGGCGCGCAGAGATGCTGGGCAAGAATGTTTTCCGGGTCCAGTCTCGCGCCTGGGGATCATTCTACGTTAAGGAATCTGCGTCTAGAATCGTCTCTACCAGATACATCGTTACCGAAGGTAAGTAACTTGTACATTGTGCCACCCTTAGCGGTCCTGTACCTTAACACACACACGCTGCCATTGCTGGCTGCATGTTTTGGCGCAGAGAAAAGTGAAGATTCGACATGGCACATATAGCTGTGTGCCATGCCTGCAACCCACTGCCTATGGTAAAGGTAAGACACCCCTCTAGCTGGTTGCACTATACCACTGGTGAGGGTACAGTGTACCCCTACAGTGTCTAAGTCCATTCTTAGACATTGTAAGTGCAGTAAAGCCATAAAAGAGTATATGGTCAGGGAGTTTGTCATTGCGAACCCCACAGCACCATAATGGCTTTACTGAATTCTGAGAAGTTTGGTATCAAACTTCTCTGCATAATAACCCCGCACTGATGCCAGTGTGGGTTTTATTATACAATGCACTCAGAGGACCCCCTGAAAAACGACCAGCCTCTGGTGGGTTCCCGGACTGGTAAGTATCAGCCTGCCACCACGAGACATGTGTCTGGACCCCTGGGGTGGGAGCCATCGCTCCCTGAGCCCAGAAACAAAGCCTTTCCTCGGCGGAGGTGTTCACACCTCCTCCAGGCCAGGAAGAGCCATGTGTGGCAGTGGAGCTTCAAAGGCCATGCCGTCTTTGTAATACGTTCCACAGCCTCTCCTGCTATCAGGAGCAGGCCCCCTTCCAGTCTCCCCTCCTTTTCGGCAGGAAGACAGGTGGGAAAAATTAGAACAGCCCAGAAGGTGTGCCCACCTCTGCCAACCCCACCCCTTAGGTGGGGGAGGTGAGGTAAAGCCCACTCTTCAGTGCCTGCTATCTTGCAGATGGCAGGCTCTCTCCAATCAGGATTAGGAATTGTGCCCACTCCCCCACGTGGGGTGAGCACACCAAGGAGTGTAGTCACCCTAAGTTCAGTAGCTCATTGGGTACTGACCTTGGACCACTACAACACCCCCTAAATACAGTATTTAGGGGGTAGCCCTGAACCAAGAAGACAGAATCCCGCAACCTTAGAAGGACGACTAAAGAAGACGCCCAACAGAGGAGACTGCAGAGAAGAACTGACCTGGCCCCAGCCCTACCAGCCTGTCTGCAATTTCAGAGATCCTGTGCCAAAAGTCGCCTTGTCCTGCAACCAGCGACCTCCAGAACCCTTGAGAGGACTGACTGCCTTCAACAGAGACCGCAGCTCTGTTCAAAAGAAACACCCAAGACCGACTCTGAGCCTGCTGAGGACAAAGAAAACAGACGCCTGGAACCACCACTACACCAGATGTCTACGGCCCGAATCCGTGTGGCCCTCTGGTCACTGCGAGGTCCCCCAGCACTACAGAGTCCGAGTTCACTGTGGGTTGACCCCTCCAGGACTCACTTGCAGCCTCTGCATGGAGAACCCCCTCCCCAACCGTGAGTGGCCTCGTAAGGTGAAATCTGATCTCAAAAGCCACCCCTCCATCCAGCCACCCTGCGCCCTGGAGATGAGAACCCAAAGTGCACCTGCGTTCCTGAGACCTCCAACTTACCTGCCCAGCTGTTTGTTCTTCCTGGAAGCCAAAATCCAAAACCTGCAACTCCCTTTGAAAACGGGGCACTCGAACCCAAATCGGCACTCTGCACCCGACCGTCCCTGTGCCGCTGTGGGTGCACCTTGTGTGCTAAACTGGATCCCCCTTTCCCCTGAGCTTAAGTCCAGGAGCTTTTCTCCCACAACCTTGTCGCCTGCTCGGAGGCCCCCTATACCCTATTGGATAACATTGGGCCTCAGCACTCTGCACCCGGCTGCCCTTGTGCTGTTGAGGGTGCTTTGATATTGCAGCCTCGATTCTGAGGGAACCCTGGTTCTAACCCCAGAAACCCAACTCCCACAACCAAGTACTTACCTGTAAACCGATAAATCCATTTCCTCCCATAGGATTGCATTGACTGCTTTTCTTAAATTGTTTTTAAGTGTGGAGTCGGTTTGTATGGAACTCCAAGAAACTGCAAATATACAAAACTGCTTTACTTACCTTTTCTCTGGGAAATGTCCCAGTGTGATATCTAGGCATATCACACACAGTAGAAAAAGTACTCTATAAAGTAATCTGCAAAGTAATCAAAATTTCAACTGTATTCAAACTATTTACAAACCTGTAACAGTCATTTTCATTCAGCTTGCTCGCATTGTTCAACCTGCCTTGAAAAGTACCATGTACATTTACCTGTGCCAGGCTTGCTTGGTTCTAGGAAATAAATATAACTAAATTATATTTTTATACAAATTGGTCTAAGTTCTGTCCTTGAGTGTGTGACTTCATTTCTTGCCTGTGTGTACAATAAATGCTTAGCTTTACCCTCTGATAAAGCCTTACAGCTAGCCCACACTACCATAAATAGTGAGTAAGGTATTAACTACTTTTATCTCTGCCTACCTTTGGGGTTCCACTGGACTTGGCACACTATTCCATACTTGGGTATAGTATATACAGAGCCAGCTTCCTACAAACCGGGAAGCCATTATAAGTACACATGCTGGAGACTGGTAAAAGTGAGTTCCCCAGCTATATGATGGTTTCACTAAAACCAGAGATATTTGGTGTAGGAAAGTGCCCCCCCCCCCTTTATTTATTTTGCATGGTTACCCCCTAACTTTTTGCCAGAGACCTGATGCTAACTTGACTGTGTGCTGGCACCCTGCTAACCAGACCCCAGCACCTGTGTTCTTTCCCAGAACTGTGTCTTAGTTTCCACAATTGGCAAACCTGTGGGCCACATGTAAGTCCCTTGTAAAAGGTACCCCTGGTACCTAGGGCCTTACAACCACAGAGGGCCTCTGAGGGCAGCAGCATATATTATGCCATCCTCCGAGACCCCTCACTCTAACACCCACACACTGCCACTGCAGGGTGCATGTTTTAGTGCAGACCAAACTTGACATGGCACACATCCCTGTGTGCAATGCCTACCAACACTGCCTGTGGCATTGGTAAGTCACCCCTCTAGCAGGCCGTACAGCCCTAAGCCAGGGTGGACGATACCACAGGTGAGGACATAGCTGCATGAGCATTATGACCCTTTAGTGTCTGTGCCATTCACAGACATTGTAAGTGTATTGAAACTATTGTGTAGTTTGCACTAATTCTTAGGACCTGCGCGGTTGTTGGACCACATAAACTTTGGGTGAGGTGCCTAGATTATTTCTGGGCACCCTCGCAGGATATGTTGGCCTAGAGACCAGCTAGCTCAGTGTCACCATAAGCCCCCCTAACCTCACCAGGGAGCGAATGGTTTCCAGCAACTACTGAACATGACTACCCTGACCCCTCGGGTATCGAGGAAACAGACCAGAATCTTTAATTCTTACTCATGCTTCCTTGTACTCCGAGAAATATACAGAATACACAGTGGGACGTTTTCAATGTATTTATTAAACCAGTCTTATTCTGGTATAGAATACATGTGCTGTGATAATCCGTAGACAGAAGCAGATGAAAGTGATTACAATCACCAAAAGAGTAAACAGTAGATATAGTTCTACCATGGTGCTAAAACTGTGTATGTATGCAGGCATATAATTAGGGCAATATCCGGTTTACTCCCACTATGTGAACCCTACTCTAAGTGTACCTAGAGTGTGTGTAGGTGTGTAGGAAAGTGGCTCTGTATATACTGTTCCCAAATAGGTACAGGGTGTACAGAGTCCACAGTCCCCAGAGGTTTGGCAGAGGCTAAAGTTAGATATAACCTTACTCTCTAAAGTGGTAGCTTGGTCGAGCAGTAAGGCAGTATCAGAGGACAGTGTAAAGCATTTGTTGTACACACTCAGCCAGCAAATGGTCTCACACACTCAAGAACTGAACTCTAGGCCAATGGTTTGTATATAAAAATATATGGTTATTTTATTTTAGAACCAACAATAGGTGTCAAAATATACTTTCTCTGAATGAGATGCTTTAGTTAAATACTTTGCAATAGGCAATTGACTTTTGAATGCAATAGTTTGTTGCAATAGGCAACACAATTTCAAACACAATAATACATTGAGCTCAATGGGAATTTCAAGTTAAATGCAATTGATTACTTTTAGGATTACTTTTCTAACTCCAGGACTGGATCCTAGATTCAGTCCTGGGACAGTTCCTCGAAACACGTGAGTAAATACGATTTAGATACTGTTGTGATTTTTAAGCACTATTTTGGTATTTTAAAAGTTGACACTTGGAAACTTATTCTAATGAAATCACTGATGTTCTCCTATGGGAGGAAATTCACTTAGCAGGTAAGTGAGGTTATTGTTACTTTTTCTAGCTCAGTGTTGTATCCAGCACTAGTGTACCACCTGTAAGCATTTGAGAGAATGCGTTTTGGTTATACAGGCGATTTTTAACGAATATTTGTAAGTTTGCAAAATCGACACTAAAACTTTTTCAGCAAAAACTAGGCAATGTTAGCCTATGGAAGGAAATTCAAGTTGCAGGTAAAGTATGTTCTCGTTACTTTTGTAATCCAGTGCTGGGCTCCTAGGCTCAGTACTGGGACATCTATCTAAAACAGGTAAGTAATTACGTGTTCACAGTTGGTACGATTTTTAAAGAATATTTGTAGTTTGCAAAAATCGACACTTAGAAGAAATTTCACAGTAAAACAGTCAATGATTTCCTATGGAAGAAAATCGGGTTATTGGTAAGTACGGTTGTGAGTACTTTTCAGGGTCTGTGCTGGGCACCAACATCCAGCACTGGGATCTCTCCTAATAGCAGGTGAGTATTTCCGTTTTCGTTACTCGGGTGATTTTAGGAGATTATATTTTAAGTTTTAGAAACTCCGCACTTAGAAGATATTTCAGAAGAAACCAGTCAATGTTACCCAAAAGCCAATAACTCACTTTTCTTCCATAGGGTAAGTACTAGACTGACAGTGTTAAGGTGCTGGGCATAGACTCAGGGGTCTCTCAGGGTCAGGTAAGTACAGTTGTTACACCCTCAGCGGCAAAGGGGCAGCCGGGTGCAGAGTGAGGTAGGCCCAATGCTATCCGATGGGAGGCAGGGGGCCCGTGGTTGGTGGCTGCTGGCTAGCAGGTCTCGCGGCTGTCAGAGCTGGGCTCCTGGTCACTTGCTCAGGGCAAATGGGGAAGTAGGTTAGAGTAGAAGTTACACTTCCAGGGCCACTCGGGCGGCTGGGTGCAGGGTGCTTTTGAGCTGTCGAGCGCTCAATGGATAGCAATGGAGGTGCCGGATTCGGGGTCAGTCGCCGGGGGGACGTCCTCGTGGGCTTTGTCCTCTCCAGCACCGGCCAGGCTTGGCGGGTGAAGTGTGTGCAGGGTTCGCGGTTCCTGGCTGATGCCAGGGGTCAGTTACTTGCTTTGAGCAGTGCCACTGCTCGTGGGAGTCCCAGATGCTCAGAGTAACAAGGTAGCCAGGTCCTCCGGGGTTTGTGAGGTTGCTGGCCACGGGAGATGCCGGGATATAGCAGGAGCAGGTTCGAGGGACGACAAGCCGGTAGGGCTGGGGCCAAAGCAGTTGGTGTCTTCCTCTTGTTAGCAGCTGCACGGCAGGTCTTCTTTCTTCTTGATCTTCTTTGCTGTTTAGGAATCTGGATCTGAAGAAGGAAGGTTCAGGGTGCCCCTAAAAACTAAATTTAGGGGCATTAAAGGTAGGTAAAGGGCAGGGAACACTGGGTCCCTACCCTGGGGTGGGTACACCCCCTATCCTGCCGCTCTCCTGTGGGAGGGGGGCAGTGGCCTAGTGTAACGTCCTGGCTTTCTCGGGGTTGGGACAAACAGACGACGGACCAGAGAAATGGAGATTTAAGGATGATTTAATAAACAGATAAACAACTACAGACAACAAAGAATACCGGTACTGGAATCACCAGTTAAAGTACGATACCCATTCACAGCTCGTCTAACCGTCCTCCGCATGCACACCGGACCCGGTATGCTCCAACGGAGGGCACAGTGCTAAGCAGTGGCCGACAATGCCACTCGACCGCTGTGAAGGGTAGTTCCAAGGTTGTGGAATCTACGGGGGGGCATGTGGGAGTCACCCGGCCGGGCTCTCTACCACCTGGGAACAGCCGCTCTACCAGTATCCCCCAGAGTACTGCCACAACACAAAGACGCTGGGAACACCTCCTAGTGTGCGTCTCTTGTATCCGGGTTTAAGTGATGATACCCAAGGTTGCGCAGAGAATGGATGGGAGCAGCCGCTCTACCTATCCCAGTTCTCCTACGAGTGTCGATGGCTAAGACGCGGAAACACCTCCTGTATAGCGTCTTAGCTCTAAGCGTGTGTTTACCCAAGGAACGAGGGTTGGGAGCTTCGGCTCGCACCAACCTCGTTTTCTCCAAATTGTCAGGCCGTTGGGAGCTTCGGCTCTACCAACGGGACTTGTGCCCAATGACGTTGAATACGGCTCTCAGAACGGGACAGGACACGGGCAGGAAGCACACGCCAGCACCTCTCCTCCGCTCCGTAGAATGTTCCTTCCGCCGCTCAACTCACCAACGGGTCCGTGTACCTCAACCAGGTACTCCGGCAAAGATCAGAATATCCGACGCCGAGTCCCAGTGATCTTCTCCTTAAGTAGTACTCTCGGTGTTGTATAACCATGACTCTTGAGTTGCATAACAGGAAAACTAGGCGTTACCCTTGGTGTTATGTAACGAGAACTCTTGAGTTGCATAACATGAAAACTAGGCGTTCCCCTTGGTGTTATGCAACCAGAACTCTTGAGTTGCATAACATGAAAACTAGGCGTTTCCCTTGGTGTTATGTAACCAGAACTCTTGAGTGGCAAAAGGCAATTGTTGCCGGAGGGCATTCTGGGAGTTGTAGTCCGCTCTCCTCCAAGCACACCAGGTTCACGGAAGTGGCATCGTGGGAGGGAATCCATGTGTGGGAGGGGATTCCTGACACCTAGTCCTGATTGGGCAGGGATCCCCATCTTCAAGATGGCGAGAGTCTGGAGATGTTTCACCTCGCCTCCCCCACCTGAGGGGTGGGTTGGCAGAGGCTGGCACAACCCTGTCCTACCTTGGGGTTTCAGGCCAGTGTTCCTGCCAGAGTGGGGGTTTAGAACCGGTAGGGGCCAGTTGCTGAGTACAGCAAGTGGCCTGGAGATGCTCACAAAGGCAGCATGCCTTTGAAGCTTCCCCTGCCCATCCTGGGGGAGGAGACTTAGCACCTTGCCCAGGATGTGCATTGTTGCAGGCCCAGGAGAGCAGATGGCTTTCTACCCAGGGGTCCAGCAACATGTCTGCTGTGTGGCAGCCTAGGCAGCCCCTCAGACCAGACGTGGATTGTAGGTTAGGTTCAGGGGGCATCTCGAAGATGCCCTCTGTCGTGCATTGTACATTAAATCCTGCACTGGCATCCTTGTGGGTTTAATATGCTGAGAAGTTTGATACCAAACTTCTCAGTCTTCAGTGGAGCCATCATGGTGCTGTGGAGTTCGTATTGACGATCTCCCAGCACCATATGCTCTTAAATGGCAGCACTGCACTTGCAGTGCCCAGGAATGGACCTGGGTACTGTAGGGGCACAGGGCTCATGCGCCTGTACCCACACCACTGGCATAGGGCACCCAGCTAGAGGGGTGGCTGATATATGCCAGGGCAGTGTATTGTTGTGGGTTCGGCACACAGGAATGTGTGCCATGTTGACTCTGTTTTGTTCTATACCCAGACACTCAGCCTGCAAGGGCAGTGTGTTTGTGTCGGGGTACAGGGCCTCTAAGGGTGGAACAATAAGTGCTGCAACCCTTAGTGGCCTTCCCTGGTCACAAGGCGCTGGGTACCTAGATTACCATTTAACAGGGGCTGACATGTGGCCAGGGTTTGCCAATTTCGGTTTTAGGTTTCAGCACAGTTTTTAGGGAAGGAACGTATGCCCTGGGCACCTGATTGGCAGGAGCTGTGAGAAAGTGGCTCTGTATATACTGTTCCCTGATAGGTACAGGGTGTACAGAGTCCACAGTCCCCCAGGGTTTGACAGAGGTTAAAGTTAGATATAACCTTACTCTCTAAAGTGGTAGCTTGGTCGAGCAGTAAGGCAGCACCAGAGGACAGTGTAAAGCATTTGTTGTACACACTCAGTCAGCAAATGGTCTCACACACTCAATAACTGAACTCTAGGCCAATGATTTATATATAAAAAAATTGTTTGTTTTATTTTAGAACCAACACTTGGATTTAAAATATACTTTCTCAGCATGAGATGTTTCATATAAATACTTTTGCAATATGCAATTGGCTTTTGCAAACAGTTACAAGTGCTTGCAATGGCAACTCTATTTTTAAACACAACAATGCATTGAGCTCAATGATAAATTCACGTTATTTGTAACAGATTACTTTTTAGATTACTTTTGGAATTCCAGGACTGGATCCTAGATTCAGTCCTGGGTCAGTATTGAGAATCAAGTGATGAAAGTCGACTTAAGTACTGTAATGATTTTTAAACAATATTTAGCTATTTTAAAAGTTGACACTTAGAAAATATTTCAGAGAAAACAGTCAATGATTCCCTATGGAAGAAAATGCAGGTTAGAGGTACAGTATGGTCTCATTACTTTTGTAATCCAGTACTGGGTGCCTAGACTCAGTACTGGGGCCTTTATCCAAAACAGGTAAGCAATTACGTTTTCAGATATCATACGATTTTTGAAAAATATTTAAAGATTACAGAAATCGACACTTAGAAGAAATTTCACAGAAAAACAGTCAATGGTTTCCTATGGAAGAAAATTGAGTTAAGGGTAAGTACAGTTGTAGAGATTTTTCAGAGTCCGTGCTGGGCACCAAGATCCAGCACTGGGAGTTCACCTAGGAACAGGTGAGTAAATTCGTTTTTGCCACTTGGCTGATTTTTGGTGAATATTTGAAGATTTGAAAAGTCCACACTTAGAAGAAATTTCAGGAAAAAGCCAGTCAATGTTACCCTATGATGAAAATAGAGTTTGCGGTTTAAGGGTAAGTACTCGACTGGCAGAGTTGAGGTTCTGAGCACAGACTCAGGGGTCTCCCAGGGTCAGGTAGGTACAGTTGGTTCACCCACCAGCGGCTCCAGGGCGGCCGGGTGCAGAGAGAGTTAGGCCCAATGTTATCCTATGAGGGATAGTGGGGCCTTGTTTGGTGGCTGCTGTCTGGCAAGCCACGCGGCTGTGGGAGCTGGGCTCCTGGTCACTTACTCAGGGCAAGTGGGGAAGTTGGTAGGTGTAGAGTTTTCACTGAGTCATCAACAAAAAGAGGGGGGGACCGGGAGCGTAATTAGAAAGTAGGTCCAGTACCCATGCTCCCTCCAAGTCACGTATTTAATTTTGAGAGGGTAGCTGTTCCTAAAAAAAGGGTAGAGAGAGCTGCTATGTGTGCTTGAAGCTTGGTTGGGCCGGAATGAGTGTGGGGAATTTCTCCTTTGAATTTTAGTGCCCTCACACACCCTTTCAGGTGTCCTGCTTCATCATAGGGCGTTGCTCCTCGTGGGGGTGGCGCTGCAGTCCCCCACGGGCCCCGCGAGAGGGCTCTTTGTCGGAGTTCTTTTTTAGGAGACGCCGCAGTTGTGCATGTGGGTGTGTGGGTATGTCTATAAGGGATGTGAGTGGTGCGTTAAAATAGCTAGGTAGGAACCAAGACCTTTATTCGCGGCTCTATCCAGCATGAATTAAAAAATGATCCTGGAGGTCCTCAAGAACAATATATAATGAGGGCAGATATAAAATTTACTGCAACTCTCAGGATGGGTGAGTGAATGGGGAGTGTGAGTATTAGAAAAATAGGGTCAACATGTTTCGCGCATATGAGTAGGTCCTTAAGGGATCCGATTGCGCTTCGTCAGGACCAAATGAGACAGGTGGATCTAAAAAGTATATGAAAAAGACAAAGATAAGGTTCCAGTGAAAGTGAGGTACTGTGAACCAATTGTACCTTTATAGTAAGGGGAATTGCGTCGTTGCGCTGGTAGGTGCTCCTTCTTATTGGAAAACCTATACCCAACCTGTAAAAATAGAAACAAGGACAAACACACACATAAACAGACAAAGAAAATGCAACATCTGTCATATAGAGGTGCCAAGAGATGTCGTGAGTTCATTGTGCAGTGGCACGAAAAGTGTACATAATCTACATGCTTCTAATGTATACATGCAGATTCTAGTGAGAAAGTTCACCGAAAAAGATTTATATTAGTTAAAGAGAATCTCGCCGTTCTCCGCAGTGCACATGTAACTTTGTAATACTTAATCAAATGTGGCCATGCGATATGAAAAAACCAGAATGCAGGTCTCTCCTTATGCGGCGTTCAGATTAAAAGCAAACACCCGGTGTGCATTCGGGTGTCGTTTTTATGTTGAAAAATTACTCAGGACAAATCAAGCCTACCCTCCGAGATGAAAGGGAAGGGCTCCGTCAGCGGTTCGGGTGAGGCGAGCAATGAAACTGAGGGAAATCAATAAAGATATTCAGTCTACCTCGTTTAAGTTGTTCCAACGCCGAACGCGTTACCATGGTGGGGGAATACTCACAAGTGTTCAGTCGCCTGCAGTGTGGAAACCTACCCCTCCTCCTTCAAGCACACATAGCAGCTCTCTCTACCCTTTTTTTAGGAACAGCTACCCTCTCAAAATTAAATAAGTAGAGTTTTCACTGCCAGGGCCACTCGGGCGGCTGGGTGCAGAGTGCTTTTGAGCCTTCGGGCGCTCAATGGATTTCAATGGGAAATCTCTGGTTTGGAAAAAGACTGCAAGCTCGGGGACGAGGACTCTTCAGGTGCCACCACCACTTCGAGAGGTAAGTTGGGTAGTTGCAGGATAGGTAGGTACCCCGGGATTGGACACAGAGGGCCGTGGGGCGCCGGGTGCAGGGGTGCCTTTTGGTGTCGGAAAATCTTACCCTCTGTTGATCGCGGTTGGGGTGGCTCACTGTTCTGAGGCTGCAGGCTTCTTCAGGATTGTCGAGGGGGGTCCTTGGGTGCCGGACTCGGGGTCACAGTCGTCGTGGGGTCGTCCTCGTGGGTTTAGTTCACTCCGGCACCAGCCAGGCTTGGCTGGTGCAGAGTGGGCTGGGATCGCGGTTCCGGGCTGCTCCCAGGGGTGAAAGGTAGGTTCTGAGTAGAGCCTCTACTCATGGGAGTCCCAGGGAATCAGAGTTCAAAGGTAGCCAGGTCCTCCGGGGTTTCTGAGGTTGCTGGCCACAAGAGATGCCGCGCTGGAGCAGGAGCAGGTTCGAGGGTCGACAGGCCGGGAGGGCTGGGGCCAAAGCAGTTGGTGTCTTCCTCTTTTTAGCAGCTGCAGGGCAGGTCTTTGTTCTTCTTGCTCTTCTTGTAGTTTCGAATCTGGGGAAGGAAGGTTCAGGGTGCCCCTAAATACTAGATTTAGGGGCGTTACAGGTAGGTGAAGGACAGGGACCAATGGGTCCCCGTCCTGGGGTGGGTACACCCCCTATCCTGCCTCTCTCCTGTGGGAGGGGGGCAGTAGCCTGGTCCTGATAGGGTAGGGCTCCCCATCTTCAAGATGGCGAGAGCCCGGAGATGTGCTTCACCTCGCCTCCCCCACCTGCGGGGTGGGGTTGGCAGGCTGGCACATCCCCTGTCCCTATTTGGGGTTTCCGGCCAGAGCTTCCTGCCAGAGTGTGGGGTTGCAGGGGCCTGGGGAAACTCACAGAGGCGGCATGCCTTTGAAGCTTCCCCCTGCCCATCCTGGGGGAGGAGATTTAGCACCTCGCCCAGGATGTGCATTGTTGCAGGACCAGGAGAGCAGGGGCTCTCCCACCCAGGGGTCCAGCAACATGTCTGCTGGGTGGCAGCCTAGGCAGCCTCAGAGCAGACGTGGATTCGTAGGTTAGGTTTCAGGGGGCACCTCTAAGATGCCCTCTGGGGTGCTGGGTACATTAAATCCCACACTGGCATCAGTGTGGGTTTAATGTGCTGAGAAGCTTGATACCAAACTTCCCAGTCTTTAGTGTTGCCATTATGGTGCTGTGTAGCTCGTGTTTGACGAGCTCTCAGCACCATGTACTTCTTAAATGGCAGCACTGCACTTACAGGGCTCAGTGAATCAACCTGGACACTGTAGGGGCACAGGGCTCCTGCTCCTGTGCCCACACCATTGGCATAAGGCACCCAGCTAGAGGGGTGACTGATGTATGCCATGGCAGTGTAGGTGATGGGCATGGCACACAGGGATGTGTGCCATGTCGACTTTGTTTTGGTTTTGCACCCAAACACTCAGCCTGCAAAGGCTGTGTGTGTAAGGGTACAGGGCCTCTAAGGGTGGCACAAGGTGTGCTGCAGCTCTTAGAGGTCTCCCTTGGTCACAAAGCCCTGGGTACTTAGGGTACCATTTACCAGGGGCTGACATGTGGCCAGGGTTTGCCAATTTGGGTTTTGGCTGTTAGGCAGTTTTTAGGGAAGGAACACAGGCCCTGGGCACCTGATTGGCAGGAGCCCAGGGCACAACAAGGAAAAGTGCATCAGCTATTGGGCAAAAAAGGGGGGGGTTACTGCAACAGAAACCCACTTTCTTACAGGAGCCCAGGGCACACTCAGTCAAAGTACATTCAGCAATTCAGCAAAAAGTGGTGGCATACCATACAAGAAAGATGGCACTTTCTCACAAGGTGCAAAGCCAAGAATCCCCCCATAGGGACAATCCAACCCCATTGCCTGGTGGGAGAGAATGTAGGAGCCCGTCTTGGTCACAAACTGGACACCCCCGCACAGAATTGTCAGACCGCTGTATGCAGGGTCCCCATTCAGCTGAAGTGCCTTCCCTTCTAATCTTTTGGAATGCTCTTTATAATAAAACTCAGCCTTGCGATGTGCATATAGATTTAGCGATGGTATGGATATGTAGATAACCCTGTCACCCAGTGGATGAAGATGGAAAGACATTTGTACATAGTACATGGAAGGGCTGTGTACGTGATGTTTGATAATGTTGTTCAAAGCTAGTTGTGTAAACAAAGTAGTTTCGGAGAAACTGATCCAACATTGACGTGCACGCAAATAGATGCAAAAAGTCAAGGCAGAAATGTTATGTTCGAGGCATATGAGCTGCAGATCACACACTTGTGCATAGATCGCCATCTGGTGTTGGGCCCGGATGTATGCAGTTTGTTTTTCTTCTTGGAAAGTCTTTGGAAGTCACGAGGTCGGTGACTCCTCCTTTGGATCGTATTGCGCATGGGCATCCTCAGATTGTTTTTTTCCGCCATTGGGCTCGGATGCGATCTTCGCGCTCCGGTTCCGAACAGCTTCCAGTTCGACGGTCGACACGCAATCCTCACCCCAAACCGCGGTATTGTTTCGATCGCGATCTCCCCCACTCGACGCTCCTTCTCATCGGCACGGACTTTCAGTTCGTCGTCGACGGCGGCCTTCAGGCCTTTCCAAGCTTCGGTCCTGGCTAATGGAAAGGACTCCATTTAAAAAGTGCCCTCCATGTGGGCCCAAATTCCCCCACACGGATCTCCATGAGGTATGCAATCTCTGCCTCTCCCCTGAACACGAGGCTCGAGACTGTCCGGCTTCTAAGTCCTTCCGGTCCAAAAAGAATATTCGGGACCGAAGAGCCAGAAGAACTATGGCACACTCCTCGACGACGATTCCGGACGACCTCTTCAGAGAAGGCATCGACGCTCCGAGCGGTACACCGAAGAGGGCCTCGTCAGCGCTTCCGAGGCCGACGACTCAGATGTGGAGGACATCACCCCGACGCAGAGGGTCGTGAGTACTGATCCCCCCCCCCCCCCCCCCCCACCTCTGCCAGCACCGAAAAAGGCTCCGGTCACACCTTCGCCTCCGGGCCTAGGTAAGACCAAGGACACTGCTTCCAACACCCCACCTTCGGGCCCGGTGAAGAAGCCAAGCAAGCCTTCCGGCGGCTCGGGCCAGCCTCTCCCCGGTGCCGATAAACACGCTTCGGCACCGAAAAAGAAGCCGACCCCCCCATATCGACACCGAGCCCTGCACCGAAGCACTCTTGGTCGAAACCCAGCTCTTCGGCACCGACACCACCTTCGGTGCCCACCAAAGCACACAAGGTCACCGACACTTCGAGGCCGAAATCCATCTCGGCGCCGACCAAACGTCCGGAGGTTCCCAAACCAGGTTCCAAACAACGAACCGGCACGGAAAAGCCTAAAAAGACAACGGCCCGACGTCTTCGGCGCCGACGGACAGACCAGCCTGACCGGACTTATTTACACCGGACCCCTTGCAGAAAACACTCACCAAGGATCCAAAAACTGGACATTTGACACTTTCTTCCAAAAAGACATTTGGAGAAGCCTGCTCCACCTCCGCATCCAAAGAGGAAGGACTCTGCTATCTCTCCGTTCAGGATACCTTCCCCATCTCCTCCACCTCCTCCACCTCCTCCACCCCCTCTGCCTTCTCCACCCCAACCTCATCGTTCTCCCACCCCTTCTCCACACGATGATCATGGGGACCCATATGATGACATAGGGGATGTCCCCCAGGACCTACCCACAGGGGACCCCACTCCTACAGGATCCCCAGACCCATGGGACGACTACAATATCCCTGATATCCCCAACGTCCCACAAGATGACTTTTACCCCTCCAGGCCATCTCCACCAGAAGACTCATTGGGGTTCCACCATCTACTTCAAATGGCGGCACACTATCACAGGGTAGACTTGCATACCGACCCCGTGGAGGAAGATTTCCTCCTCGACACATTCGACACCACACATAGATCGACCTGCATATTACCTATGCTTAAAGGAGTGGTAAGGCATGCACCAGAAGTTTTTAAGGACCCAGTTAGAGCCAGGGTCATTAACCCGCGCATAGAAAAGAAATACAAAGCTTCCCCCACAGATCCCTCCTACATCAGAGGGCCAGCGCCACTAGATTCCCTAGTGGTGTCCACGGCATGCAAAAGGGCAAATTCCCAGGTGTCGGGTGAAGCACCACCACCTGACAAAGTGTCAAAGCTACTGGACGCATCAGGAAAGCTAACTGCGTCACAAGCAGCCAATATGTGGCGTATCGCCAATACTCCAGCGCTATTGGCCAGATATGACAGGGAACATTATGACGAGTTTTAAAGCATAATGCACCACCTCCCTGAAAAATATAAAGCTTGGGCCAACGAACTAATTCAAGTGGGTAAGACTATCACTAACACCTCTATACGCTGTGCCTTAGATGCGGCAGACACAGCTTCCAGGGCCATCAATACCAGCGTCCTCCTCCGTCGCCATGCTTGGCTAAGAATATCAGGGTTTAAACCAGAGGTCGGGCCTCCATCCTTAACCATCCCTTTGACCAGGAACATCTATTTGGCCCAAAGGTGGATGAGGCCCTAGAAAAAATAAAGACGGATATGGCGAAGTCCATGGGAGCCTTACAGTCACACCCTCCTAGACGCTCCTTTCGCCGCTCTTCCTTTCGAAATACATCTAGAGGCTACTCCTCAGACACAACGTCCACTTCGTACAAATCCCCCACTCAGTCCACCTTCACGAGGGGTTATCAAGGAGGTGGCTATAGGGGTAACAATAATAAAGGCAGAGGCAAAACAAACAACGCCCGCTCTGCCACAACGCTTACCCAATGACTCCCCCCCCCCCCCCCCCCCCCCCCCCTCCCCTCCCCCCCCCATCCCCTCCGACCATTCCACTCCGGTCGGGGGCAGACTCCAACATTTCCTTCCCGTCTGGGCTACCGTCACCTCAGACAAATGGGTGACACAAATAATTCAATCAGGTTACTGCCTAGAACTAATATCTACCCCCCCCCCCCCCCCCCCCCAACATTCCACCCAGGCAGCGCCCAATCTCACAAGAACATTCAATACTCCTAAAGCAGGAGGTAATCTCCCTCCTACAAAAAGAAGCAATAGAACCCGTTCCTACCAACCAACAAAACATGGGAGTCTACTCCCTATATTTTCTCATACCAAAAAGGGACGAGACTCTGCGGCCCATCCTAGATCTCCGACCCCTAAACACGTACATACATTCCGACCATTTTCATATGGTAACGCTTCAGCAGGTACTTCTGCTCCTTTCCCAAAGCGACTTTTTGACCACCTTAGATCTAAAAGACGCGTATTTTCACATTCCGGTGCACAAAGCTCACCGCAAGTACCTCAGATTTGTAGTGGACGGACAACACTTCCAATTCAAGGTGCTCCTGTTCGGAGTCACAACAGCGCCAAGGGTATTCACCAAGTGCCTAGCAGTGGTAGCAGCACATTTGCGAAGACAACACATCCACGTCTTCCCATACTTGGACGACTGGCTGATAAAAGCCGGATCATACCATCAGTGTGTTCAACACACATCTACCACCATTCAATTACTCCACCAGCTGGGCTTCACAGTAAACCACCAGAAGTCCTATCTCCAACCATCCCACATAAAACAGTACCTCGGTGCCACCATAGACACCTCAAGAGCACTAGCCTACCCCAATCCTGCCAGGATTGCAAGCATTCAATCTCTACGCTCAAAATTCGCATTACAACACTCTCTTTCAGCTCGAGTGTTTATGCAACTAATAGGGATGATGGCCTCTTGCATTTTCATAGTGCCTCACGCACGACTCCAGATGCGTCCTCTCCAAGAGTGCTTAGCGCGCCAATGGAACCAGGCCCAGGGTCAATGAACAGATCTGTTGTTGGTAGACGGTCACACCCATCGCTCTCTGCAGTGGTGGAACACCACAAACCTTTCCAAAGGTCGACCGTTCCTGGACCCGGTTCCTCAAATAGTACTGACAACGGACGCATCGCTCTCCGGCTGGGGAGCTCATCTACTACATCTCACCATACAGGGCAAGTGGACACCTCAACAAAAGTTACTCCATATCAACCATCTGGAGTTACTAGCAATCTTCTTAGCCCTAAAATCTTTTCAAACTCAAATTTCAGGCAAGGCAGTCCTGATCCGAACAGACATGACAGCCATGTATTATATTCAAAAACAAGGTGGCACACACTCTCCACAGCTCTCTCACCTAGCACAGAGCATATGGAATGGGCAATACCCCAGAAAATCTTTCTCCTAGCCCAGCATGTCCCAGGAGTCCAAAACACAGTGGCAGATCTGCTCAGCAGGCAGACACAACAGATCCACGAGTGGGACCTTCACCCGCAAGTTCTTCACCCATACTTTCAAATGTGGGGGCATCCACAGATAGACCTCTTTGCCACCCACAAACGCCAAATGCCCAAGCTTCGCCGCCAGATACCCACACCCATTGTCCAAAGGAAATGCGATATGGATGAACTGGTCAGGCAGATTTGCGTACGCTTTTCCGCCTCTCCCACTCATTCCACTAGTGGTGCGCAAATTACAACACTCCCTCACACTAATCCTAGTAGCTTCAACGTGGGCCAGATAACCGTGGTATACCACACTGCTGGAACTATCTGTAGTGCCGCACCAAAAACTACACCTCTCTCCACACCTCGTAACCCAGAACCATGGAGAGATCCAACACCCGGACCCAGCGCAGCTCAACCTTGCGATCTGGCTCCTGAAATCCTAGAATTCGGGTACCTAAATCTTCCCCCTGACTGTATGAACGTCATCAGAGAAGCTAGAAGACCTACCACTAGAGCGTGCTACGCTGCCAAGTGGAAACGTTTTGTTATTTATTGCCATAACAATACCATCAATCCACTGGACGTGTCCATTCAACACAATAGGCTACTTACTCCACCTACAAAGGTGCAATCTAGCCTATACGTCCATTCGACTACACCTCGCAGCTATTGCAGCTTACCTACAAAACAGGCAACATCTCTCACTCATTAGAGTACCTGCCATTAAAGCCTTCATGGAAGGCCTTAAAAGAATAATTCCCCCAGAGTGCCACCGTCACCTGTGTGGAACTTAAATATCGTTCTCACAAGGCTAATGGGGCCTCCCTTCGAACCTCTGCATAAATGTGAACTACAATTCCTAACATGGAAAAACGCTTTTCTTGTAGCCATCACTTCCCTTAGAAGTGTCAGTGAGATACAAGCACTTACCATTCAAGAACGTTTTCTCCAAATGCACCATAATAAGGTTGTTCTCCGTACCAACCCAAAATTCCTCCCTAAAGTAATTTCTCCCTTTCACCTAAACCAAACAGTAGAACTACCAGTATTTTTCTCGCAACCACAGACCGTTGCGGAAAGGGCTCTTCACACACTGGATGTCAAACGAGCCTTACTCTACTACATTCAGAGAACACAACCTTTCCGTAAGACCAAACCAACTGTTTGTTTCTTTCTCTCCACCACACAAAGGTAACCCCATCTCAAAATCGGGGATAGATAGGTGGATTATTAAATGCATTCAAATCTGCTACCATAAAGCAAAGCGAACGCTATCCATTCCCCCGAAAGCCCATTCTACACGAAAAATAGGGGCTTTTGAATTTGAATTTAAAAGCATTTGTTAAGCGCACGTATACCATGCGGTTTCATGGCGCTTTGAGTGATGCAGTAGCGGTCGGCAGAAGGGCTAGACAATATAAGCTTGCTCAAATAACAGGGTTTTAAGGTCTTTCCGAAACTGTGTATATGAAGGAGAAGATCGGAGAGCAGGAGTGAGAGAATTCCAGAAAAGCGGGGCGAGAACAGCAAATTTCGCTCCGCCAGATTTCTTTTTCTTGAAGCGAGGAATGGTGAGGAAAGCCCTATGGGCAGAGCGGAGTTCACGACCTGGGAGGTACGGTTTTATGGCGGCGCAAATGAACTCGGGGCTGTACCTGATCTAGCCTGAAAGGTAAGGCAACCCAGTTTAAAAAGGGCACGCTCCCTCACCGGGAGCCAATGCAAAGCTTTAAGCAGGGGAGTGGCACGATGGTATTTGGGTAAGCCATAGATCAAACGAGCCGCTTGATTCTGAATGAGCTGCAAGCGATGGAACGCATATGCTGGAGCTCCATTGTAAATGATGTTACCATAGTCAACTCTCGACAGTACTATGGCCAGCACAATGATTTTTAAAGCAGGAAGGGAAAAAAAGCGGGATACTTTCCTAATTAGTCTTAGAGAAAAGAAACAAGCAGAGACCACTGAACTCACATGTGAATGAATAGAGAGTTGTGTGTTAAGAAAAATCCCAAGAGTTTTGACCTTAGAGACAGGAAGAGGGGGAGCACCAAGTGACAAGGGCCAGTGGGCAGGGGTCCATGGACTGCAACCACCTCCGGTCAGGACTAACTCAGTCTTGTCCGGATTGAGTTTGAGGTGGTTGCAGTTCATCCAGTCCTGAATGAATGTCATTACGGTCTGAACATTGGAAGCAGATGAAGGGGAATTGGAGAGATTAAAGATTAGCTGGAGATCATCAGCGTAGTTAAACACCGTGACCTCCATCTGCTGTAACGAAAAAATGAGGGGATAGATGTACAAATTAAATAGAAGTGGGGAAAGTGATAAGCCTTGAGGGACTCCGCACTCCACTTTGCGAAAGTCTGAGGTGAAATTGGACAAATGGACGGCTTGGGCCCTCCCTGTGAGGAAGGACTCAATCCACGAGAAGGCAGAACCTTCTATGCCCGCCGCCCTGACACGGCTGAGAAGAATGGAATGATCCACCGTGTCAAAGGCGGCGGACAGATCTAATAAAATCAAGGCTTGCGGAAGGTTGGTGTCAATGCCTTCACGTAGCGCGTCCATAACCGAGATCACCACTTTCTCGGTGGAGTGCAATGGGCGGAAGCCGGCTTGACGGGGGGAAAGACAGTGATTGATTTCAACATGAGTGCTTAAGGTGGTTGTGACATGAGTTTCCAAAATTTTTGCTAGGTAAGGCAGTAGGGAAATGGGACGGTAGTTGGAGGGGGAGGAAGGATCAGCGTCAGGTTTTTTAATAATAGGTATGACAACCGCTGATTTGTGTATGTCAGGAACGTTTCCCTTCTTTAACGAGTCATTGAGGAGGGTCAAAGGGGGAGTGGGGGAGGATAAATAGATTTCCCTGAGGATATGGGCGGGGGCAAAATCTAAGGGAGAACCGGATTTGACTCGGTGAAGTAATGAGAAGAAGGTGTCCTCAGTTAAAGATGGAATGAGGTTAAGTTTGGGGACAGTGGGGGGGGGGGGGAAGAATTGACGAATGCAAGGGAAGGTGGTGGAGTGTTAAGTTTAATTTTGAGTATTTTATCAATAAAAAAACTCATTGAGCGAGTTACAGAAGGACTGAGAGGGGGGAATGGTAGTCATGGTTCGACTGGATAATGCTAATTCATGGACCGCGGTAAAGATTTCCTTTGAGCGAGACTCAGCTGCCATAATCCTGCTAGTATAGAATGCAGTTTTAGCCGCCAGAATACCCGCTTTATAAGTTTTTAAAACAGACAGATATATAGTCTTTAGCTCTGGGCTATAGTTTTTCCTCCAGGCTCGCTCGGCTCTTCTAGCTGCTAGTTTCTGTTCTTTTAGCTCTAAGGTGAACCATCGATTGGCTGCATGGGCCCGCTTGACAGTGAGTCGCCTCATGGGGGCGAATTCGTCGCCTGCCAAGGTCAGCCAATTATCAATGGCGGCCAGTTGCGACGTAGCAGTAAGATCTGTAAGGTCAGGAGCGGTTTCGGCCAAAGTTGAACAGAAGGAGGGCATGTCCGTTTTACCCCATTTCCTGACCCAAATGTTTTTAGGAAGAGGAGGTTTGACCAGTGTGGTCAGTGCAAGGGAAAAGGAAATAATAGAATGATCGGACCAGGAGCACGGGGAAATTATCCATGCCATGGCTTCCATGGCATTCTTAGGAAACATCCCATTAGATGATATCTGCAAAGCATCTGCATGGTCAACACCGCACACTTTCACCAAACACTATTGTGTAGATGTGCAAACTAAGCAACAAGCTAGTGTGGGCCAGGCTGTACTCAAAACGTTATTTCAAACCACTGCAACAGATACGGGTGGTCGCCGCTAACGGTGGGTACTGCTATATAATCTATGCACAAGTGTGTGATCTGCAGCTCATATGCCTCGAACGGAATATGCCACTTACCAGTATGCATCTGTTCTTGGCATGTAGAGCTGCAGATCTACACACGCCCACCCGCCTCCCCGGCTACCTTAATCTGTTCCAGTTTATCTTATTTAGATAGCACACACATGGGCATCTTCACTGTTACTACTACGCTCCATCTTTCCCTGCTGGCGAAAAACAATCTGAGATTGGAGCCGAAGCCCCTGCGCAATACGATCCAAAGGAGGAGTCACCGACCTCGTGACTTCCAAAGACTTCCCAAGAGGAAAAACAAACTGCAAATATCTGGGCCCAGCACCAGATGGCGATCTATGCACAAGTGTGTAGATCTGCAGCTCTACATGCCAAGAACAGATGCATACTGGTAAGTAGCATATTCCTTGTGATAAACGGGACAATGTAAGAAATAAGCAGCTTCGCTACATGGCCTAACCCGGGCACACAAAAAAGCCATTTTGAGTACATGAGCTGGGAGTTTGTCATTCTGAAATCCACAGCTCCATGATGGCTTTACTAAACAAGCATTTACAATGCAATGGTCTCGGCATTGGTAAAGTTAGAGCTATTGGCATTGCTCATGACATTATTTTTGTTTATGTTTTTTGTTTTTAAAACATTTAAAGAAACGGCATTGTTATTTACAATGTCAATAGCTTAAGCACTCTCAAATGCGAGACCTATTGCATTTGCACCCACACACAGAGCCACCTACACACACACTGATTAAGCTATTGACATTGTAAATAACAATGCCGTTTCTTTACATGTTTTAAAAACAAAAACATAAACAAAAAGAATGTCATGAGCAATGCCAATAGCTCTAACTTTAACAATGCCGAGACCGTTGCATTGTAAGTGCTTGTTAATTACTAGCAGGTCTGAGACCTGGACAGAGTGGCCCACTTATAGCCCGAGCCTTAATTTATAGTGGTGGTCGATGTTTTGGATTCGACTATGTGTAGTTAGAATCTTTTGTCCAGAAAAAAAGAGCAAAATGATTGTTGTGGTACATTGTTGTCGTTGGCAAAATCTTTGTGCAATAAGTAAAACAGGCCATCACAATCCATTGTATGGACGTCACCATGCAGACAAACTTTTCAACACCGTGTTGTCCCAGGGTAAAATAGCCCAAAAGGATGTAATGATTTGTATACGAGCAACAAAATACATGTTTTACTGAGTTTCAGAAATTTTGTAAGCCGTTGAGACCTCGCAGTGCAGAAGTATAAAGTGCGCACGCATCAAAAATGGCGCGGCCAGTGTTTTGGCTGCATTTGTACTTCCGCCTCGGTAATCGCTGTGACGGCGGACCCCTTCCGCCGCCCTCCTGTATGGATGTCTGACATACACAGGGTTCCCACACCTCTGCTGCTGGCGTTTGTAGCCTGGCTGCTCTTCGCCACCCGCCCTCCCTCGATTTAACACACTCGCTAACAAACCCCTGCCCTGCATTAACCTATTTTTTTTGTGGCGCGTTCAAGGAAAACTGATGGCTGTTGCTTGTTGGCACCGCTAACCCCGCTAACAGCCAATCAGATTTTAAACAAGCAGAAAATGTCTGAGGCGGCGGAATAATCGCCCTGACACGCTGAGCTTGGAAGCGGGGCAGCTGGACAGACAGACAGACCGGCCAGAAGTCCTTCCAGAGTGGGGGGTGAGCCAGGTAGGCCCCTACGCCTCCCTATTGTTTTCCGTGCATTTGGCTGCACGGTGTGGCTCAAGGCAGGAAGTCCACGAGGTGAAACGGCTGACAGAAATATTTACTGATTAGCCCTGATTTTGGCATACTATTGAATTTTCCAGTTCTTCGGGGCACTACGTTTAATACATCTTGGATTAATTTCAAGAGCCTATTAGGGTGCTTAAGGCGCCTACTGCCGACAGCCGAGTGCCCAAACTCAACAGGTTTCAATTCTAGGAAGATAGCTCAAGAGGTTCACGTCAGCTGCGAAGTTTATCTTAACATGCCACAGGCCCCAGTCCTGTAGGGAGGTAAGTCACTCGGTTAAGGCGCATGCTGCTTAGCTGTGCGAGTTACCTGCACATAAAACGACCCGGTTGGGATCGGGTCCCCGCTTCAAACCACACCACTCAGCTTCCGCAGGGGGGGGCGATAACAAAGAGGCATTGAGTGCTGAATTCGAAGCAGGCTCGCGGTACCCGGCTGCAGAGAATATGTCATGTTCTAGCGCCTATCCTGGCAGGATACTGTGTCTGAGTTAAATTATTTCAGCACTCACGCTTATTGCGTGGGTCTTCCTGGTGAGTGGATATCACCCGAAAAAGAGCCTGTTAAGGGACAAAACGGTGTTCTCGCAAATGGTATAAAAGACCATCTTTTCAAGAATGTTTGTGGTCATGCTGTTAAAAATAAACAAAGGTGTGCGCGTCCGCCGCCGCTCCACCGGTGGCACACACCCTCCCAGCCACTCGCTCCTCTGTCTCTACGTGCAATCTGTCTGCCTCGGTCCCTTCCCCCTTTTGTCCTGGAGACTGCCACTGGCGAAGACTTTTCAGGATCTGTGCAACCCCCGGCTCTGCCCCCCCCCCCCCCCCCCCCCCGCCCTCCTCCTGTGTATGCTGATTCTTGCTAGTGCAGAGGTTCCCTCCCAGCTCGCAGCAACTTCAAACCCACCCCCCCGCCCCCTGCCTTCCCCACGCCGATCACTTACTGGGCGAAGTTTCCCTCCCTGCGTGCTGCAAATTTGGGCTTGCTGCCTCCCCTCCTCCCCACCCGCCGCCGGTCGCTGCTGCTTATCCCTTCCCCTCACGCCTGCACCCCCGGCCGGGCTCGTCGCCTCCTCCCCGGCCGCAGCTAGCCTCTCTATTCCCTGTGTTACCAGGCGATGCCCGAGGAGGGTCCGTGCGCACTTCGTGGAGGCACCACTGGCTGTGTATCCCAGCCCTGACCTGCCGGAGGACCACTGGAGGAGGAGAGGAGTCCCTTCAAAGGAGCCAGCTCCCCCGAGCAGCGCCTCGACGTCCACTACGCGCAGGCAGGCGATACTCTTCTTGCAAGTGATACTCGTGTGTGGGGCGCTCTTTGTGGTAGGCGTGTGCAGTAGCGCTGGAGGAGGCAGGACGCGCTCCCGGCTCGGATCCTCTCGGGGCGTAGGGCGGCAGCTTTCTCCGGCATGAGACTGTTCGCGGGCGCTACCTGACTACAATGCTCGCGGAGTTCCTGCACTTCTGCCTTCTGTGTGGAATGATATGGACCTCCTCTGGTAAGAACGCAGTCGCGAATGCTCATATTTAAATATTTAACTGCCTAGATTGCTCACATTTTAACCGTTGATTTCCAGTGCTACTTGATGCCCGTTTCTTAGCACTTTCTGTCGCTTAATTCAACGTAGGCCTTATAATTCATAATCTGTTAAAGTGGCGACTGGTCGCGCCTAGCAGTCCGCGACACTTTAGGTAGGTAAAGTAGTGTGCATGCCTGTTTAGGGACCCGATTGGGACCACACAGCAGAGGCACCCCACGGGGTGCTGTTAATTACAGATTACTTTGCAGTGTTCCAGAAATAAAGACGAGATCCCTGGAGGGCCGTCACATGAATATGAAACTGTGCAAGACTTTAAAACACGACGAGGGCACCGGAAGACACCACCGCCTTTCTCCGAGGCACAGCAGAAAATGCCTCGGAGAAAGGGAGTGTCCTTTTCGGATTGGGGGGGCGTGTTTTGCTGTTGTCTCCTCCCTGAGACTTCTCGCAAAAAACACGCCCCCCGATCCGAAAAGGACGGGGCCTAATCGGAGTGACTGGACCTCTTCTCCAGTGGCTGGCCAGCATTTACGAGGCCAGCCAATGGAGAACAGGAGAGAAGAGGGGCGGGTGCAAGCCCCTCTTCTCAAAGTCACTCCAACTCATTAAATCTCGGAGCGAGACTGCGCAAGCGCAGCCTTTCGCAGCCGAGACCTAAAAACTGGGCAGTTTGGTACCAAACTTCTCAGCGTAATAAACCTACACTGATGCCACTGTTGGATTTATTATAAAATGCACTCCGAGGGCATCTTAAAAATGCCCCCTGAAACACAAACAACTTCTAGTGTATTGGCTGACTGGTCCACGCCAGCCAGCCACCACCAGACCGGTTTCTGACTTCATGGGGTAAGCGCCTTTGTGCTCTGTGGTCAGGAACAAAGCTAGCTCTGGGTGAAGGTGCTTCACACCTTCCCCTTGCAGGAACAGCAGCACTTGGTAGTGAGCCTCAAAACTTGGTAGTGAGCCTCAAAGGATCTCACCTTGTGATGCGCTGATTTGGGCAGCTCCAACTAGTGGAGATGCCCACCCCCCTGTGCAGGTCCCACTTTTGGCGGCAGGACAGGCGGAAAAATTAGTAAGCCGAGTAGGAGTGTCCACCTCAGCCTGGCACACTCCTAGGGTCTCCAGGATCTGAGGTAAACCCCTCTCTTAGAAATTCTCCATCTTGAATTGGAGAATTAGGCCCAGTAGGCATAGGGATGTGCTCCTGCCCCCCAACCTCAGTAATGCCCTTAAATGTAGTAACTAAGGACCTCCCTGAACCTTGTTCTTCAGATTCGACGACTTACCAAGAAGGACCGAAGAGCCATGCAGCAGTGGAGAAGACGACCACTGACTTGGCTTCAGCCCTATCTGCCTGTTTCCTCCTCCAGCGACCCCTCTCCAAGCAACTGGTGTGGCCTGCAGCCAGCAATCTCGAGAACCCTGGCGGACCTGTGCTACCTTCAACAATGACTCCTGTCTCTCGTGGACACCAGGTTTGTCCATCAAGAAATCAACACAAGGACTCCGTAACCAGGCTGATCCACGACACTTGCACCACTCGCTTAAGGCCCGAGTCCAGGTGGCTCACCGACCCAGTGAAGTCCCCCCGGCGATCCTGACCTGGGATCCAGCATTGGACGAACTCTCCTGACCGCCTTCTCGCTTGCCTGCAGGCTCAACCTGATGGGTCCCCGCGACCGAATCTGGTGAGACAACCCACTGCGAAAGACACTCCTCCACCTGCAGCCTTCCTGCTTTGGTGTGCCCAACCGATAGTGTTCCAGCACACATCCCCCCACTATCCAACTTAACTCTCCAATCGTGGGATTCCTTCAGCCAACCTCCGGAACAGAACGTGCAGCTTTTTCCCCCAACCGAGGATCTCCACTGGTTTCAACGGGGACCCTGATGCCTCCTTTGCCCTCTGCACCCCGCCGCCCCTGTGCCGCTGGAGCTGCAGTCTGTGCTCTTTGGTGGCCCCTCCAATGCGGATATTAACCCCCAGGGCCTGTGTCCCTGAACTGCAAGTACTTACCTGTAACAGGTACCTCTTCGAGGTGCCCCCGGCCTCCATAGGATAACATTGGGCCCAGTGACCTCTGCACCTGGCCACCCCAGTGCTGCTGGTGGTGCAGTAACTACCTTGGTCTGGCCCTTGGCCAGTGTTGACCAAAACCCCCGAAGACTGAACTTGAAAACCTCTTACTTACCTGTAAGTTACTCACCTGTCTTTTCCTCATATATTGTTTTGGTCTCTCACTGTATTGTACTAAGTGTGAGCCTGCATACAAAGTATCTCTTGCTGTATTGAAAAGCATTTCATGTACATGCAGAGTATTGTTTGATACTATGCAAAAGTTCAATTTAGTTCCTAGAAAGAAAAGTAACTAAAGTGATATTTTTATTTTACAAACATTGGCCTGGAGTCGGCCATTGAGTGTGTGTCTGTCTTGTATGAGTATGCAAACCAATTGTATTCACACTACCCTCTGATAAGCCCAACTGCTCCACCCAGCTACCACTAAAATTGAGAGTAAGCTTTTATCTACTTTGACCTCTGACATACCTTTGGAGACTCGGTGGACTCTGTGCCCACTATACCTCATTTTGGTATAGTATATAAAGAGCCAGCTCCCTACATCTGGTGGTAAACCCACACGGATTCCTGTGATGGATTTATTGATACATGCACCCAAAGCGCATCTTATCGGTGCACTCTGAAAGCCAGCAGACTACTAGTGTGCTGGCTAACTGGTATAGACCAGCCTGCCACCACAGACTGGCTTCTAACCCCCTGCAGGTGAGGGCTGAAACAATGCCTGCTCCGGCCGGAGGTGTTGTCACCTCCTCCAAGCAGAATGGCTATGTAATCAGCATATCCAGGCAGGAGACTTCAAAGGCCTCTTCCGCCTTTGATATGTGACCAAAGGCTTCCCCTGACAGGGCAAAAGCCAACCCCTACCCCAGGCTCATTTGGTACCATGGCAGGCCGGAAAGTTAGCTAGTCAGGAAACTTGTCCCTCTCTCATGCTAGTTCCATGCCTAAGGTTCACTACCTGTTGTGGACACAACTTTTAAAATTACACCATCTTAGTTTTGGCAGAATTAGGCTTTCTGGGTCAGGTGTATGCCCACTTCCCACAGGAAGTGGTTGTATAGTGGGTGTAGACACCCTAAAGGTAATTGGCCCAGTTGCTACCCCCTTGTCACTCCCTTTAAATTGAGAATTTCGGTGGCACCCTTGATACTAGGAACTTGGATTCGATGGATTAAGAAGAGAGGACAAAGAGCCGCAAGACAAGCGAGAACAGAAGACTGACTGTGGACTTTTGGTGCCAAACCCTTCCTGCCTGTACCACGTCTCAACAATCATGACAAGCGACTAGTCCTTCAGCTGACCAGCTTCCAAGAACCCTGGGATACTGCCAGCTCTTCGCAAATTGCCAGCAATCCACTTTGGAGTACAGGAGCCTTGCTCCTGCAGTCTGCAAGCACCAAAAAGCAAAGTCCAGTTCACTGAGTTCCGCTCACTGGCCAACCCGACGCTGCAGCCTCCTATGAAGAGGTACCTGTGCTCCTGATGGTCAGATCTGTTCCCCGGCCAAGCGAGAGGACACTAGGACAAACCAGAGCAGCACAGGAACAAAATCTGCAATAATCTTGCAGCAAGACTCCAGCCAAAGCAGCTGTTGAGGAATGTCAGCATCACAGAGATCCAATTCCTGGGGAGTGGGCCAGCTGTCCTGATTTTGCACCTTCAACCAGAGAGACAGACTACCACAAGGCTTTAGGACGCATAGAGCGCAGACGACCTTTCTACTCTGCACCCGAGCACCCCAGCCTGGGTACCGATGAACCAGCTGTGCCCCCTTGTCCTCAAGACCTTTGTGACCTGAGCCCCCCTTCCCCCCCCTGTTGGGAGTTCCTGGACTTGTCCCCAAGTCCCCCATTGGAGCCTGTTTCCATGTGCCCCCCCCCCATCTTTCTACCAATGTAGCACGCACAGCTACCATCCTGACTAGTACTTTGGACCTTGGAATGTCCTATGGCGCTAAGTCCCAAAGGATAAGCCCAGAAACTGATTGCAAACACCTGTATGTAACATATGCCTTTTCTTCCATAGGGAAGCATTGCTGCGTAAAGACACTTTGAATTGAACTATTTACTTACCTGTAAAAATTCATACTTAAAGTACTTACTTGATAACCTAGTTCTTTGTATCAAAATTTACATAAAAATATGACTTATTTTTTCTAAATCGTTCTCGGATTTATTCTAGTGTGTTTCATTTATTGCCTCCGAGTACAACAAATACTTGACGCTACCCTCTGAAATGCCTAACTGTTCGTCCACACCATCACAAAAGAGAGCATGCGAGTTATCATTTGTGCCTCTGTAAACCAGTTGCCGTTTGGCTGGCCTCTTTATACACAGTGTACCTCTTTTTGGTCCACTATATAAAGAGCCCGCTTTCGACAGTAAGTACTCCCAAAGATCAAAGAGTGCAATTACAAGTTCCACGTGGTGATACTCCTAGCAGATCGCAGAAGGGGGCTCCAACGGGTCCCTTCTTTATGAAAGTTAACATATCTCACTTAGCTGACATATCCATCACTACTATGTCTACTGGTTCGAGGCATGTGGGCTGCTGAATTCATATCTGTGCATAGATCGCTGCCTAGTGTTGGGTCCGGATGATTGCACATTGTTGTCCTGGAAGAGTCTTCGAAGTATCACGAGATAGGTGGCTCCTCCCCTGGACTGCAGTGCGCATGGGCATCCTCTCCATCCTCAGATTGTTTTTTTCCGCCATTGGGTTCGGATGTGCTTATCTTAGCTCAAGTTAGGAAAACTTTATTTAAGGCCAAAAGCCTTTAGGTATCGTCGGTATTGTTTGCGTTCGATATCGATACTTTATTATACTTGTTCTCGACTTATTCACCCTTCTCGGACTGAGTTTCGGTCCGAACATCGATCGACGTTCGAGGATGGAATCGAGGACCCCCTTCAAGAGATGTCCTCTGTGTCATGCGAAATATCCACACATCGATGTCCATCCGGTGTGTAACAAATGTTTATCACCGTATCATGATGAGTCCAGGTGTATGGCCTGCGTCCGGTTCCGGTCAAAGAAGACACCTCGGAATCGACGGGCGGCTAGATTGGAGGCCAAACAATCGGCGCCTAACCCGGTTAACATATTCAGCACCGAGGATGAAGAAGTCGAGAGCGTTGAAGAGATTGACTCGAGCCATGCTTCGGAGCATGAATCCCAATTTGACGACGATGATGAGGTGATCTTCGAGGACGAAGACGTCGTCGACTAGGTAGGAGACGACGATGAGGCCCTTGGGGCCGAGGAAGATAGCTCAGGCGAGGAGCTAGGCCAATCCGTCGATGCGGAGGCCGAGGGAGATAGTCTTGATAAGGCTCAGGTCGAGGGATCGCCTGCGGGCCTTACCCAAGATCGGTCGGATCGTTCTAGACTGGAGTCGATTCATTGAAATCGAAACCAAAACCAGCACCGGTCAAATCGAAACCGAAAGTGCAACTGGTTCAGGTCGGATCGAAGGTCTCGAAGCCCTCCAATCCGTCGACACAGACGAAGGACGTCGGAGCCGACCAAAGAAAGAAGGACTTCGGTGCCGAGAAACCAAAAAAGGACTTCGGCACCGAGAAACAGAAGAAGGCCCTCGGTCCGAGAAGACGCAGCGGCCTATGGCACCGAAGGTTGGGGCACCAACGACCAAGGTCAAGGTGGTCGATCCGACTACGTCAATACCGAAGAGTGCTGAGACTGCCAAAATATCGGATCAACAGGATGTCGATCCCAAACTTCGGATCGACAACCCGAAGGCTGGAAAGAAACCGGAGACTGCGTCGAGGCCTGTCTCCAAAGAGCCTATCGGTTCCAAAGCACCGTCTGCATTCACGTTGCAACAGGTGTCGGAGTCCCTAAAGCGCATCAGGGAACGGGCCACTCTCGAACCGAAAACGGGTCCCGAACCGCACAAGGTCGCCAAGGCTCACTCGGCGCCGGCACCGATCAAGTTTGGATTGCCACCACCAGGGGCACCGAAGATGTTCGAGCTTCGGAAGAGTATCGAACGACCAAGAACAGTGTCCACGGAAAGAACCGATGTCGAAGACTCACAGGACCAGTTTATCAACGCCGACACTGGTAGGCTGTTCCGCAAGCGGAGAATTGTTCCAGAAAAGGCTTTGGACTCATACAAGATTCCACTGAAGAGGAAAATGGCGTCCGGTTCGACACCAGTGCTTGTAGAACCTTACCACACCTATCATCAGGAACCACCATCCTTTTCTCCCACACTCTCGGAGCCGGATGCAGGAGAGGCTATCTTGAGGATGATACCACTTATCCTGTGGATAATGACCCTAATGAACAACAGCAAGACCAAGATCAAGCATGGGGTGACCCTAATGACCCAGGAGACCCACAAAATGCTCCTGACACTCAGCTTTGTAATATCAAACCATCTCCCACTGAGGATACTGCTGCTTTTAACGCCCTCATTGAAAGGGCGGCTGCCAACCACGGAGTGGAACTTCATTCTGACTCTGTGGAGGAGGATTTCTTGGTGGACACGTTCTCCACATCAGAAAGAACGGTCAAGACTCTACCAATGTTAAAAGGGGTTATTAAACATGCTAAGGACATCTTTAAGGAGACAACCAGGGCACGGGTATTAAACCCCAGAATAGAGAAGAAATACAAACCAGCCCCAGGAGACCCAATGTACATTAAGGGTCAATTGCCGTTGGACTCCATGGTAGTTTCTAATGCTTGCAAGAGAGCTAACTCGCAGACTACAGGTGATGCTCCTCCTCCAGACAAGGAGTCCAAAGTGCTAGAAACATCAGGCAAAAGGATAGCAGCACAAGCAGCAAACATCTGGCGCATTGCCAACACTCAGGCACTCCTGGCCCGATACGATAGGTCACACTACGATACCCTAGAAACACTGCTATAACACCTACCAGATGAATACAAAGATGGAGCGGAGCTCCTCATCAGAGAGGGGCAACTCATTACAAATGCGTCCATCAAATGCGCACTAGATGGAGATCCATCACCACAGACAGGTGGGTCATTGTCTGGAATTAACATCCAATCCACCCAACATACCACCACGACACCGTCCTATGTCCGCAGAGCACTTGACATTATTGCAGCAAGGAGTCCTAAGTATGCTCCAGAAAGAAGCTATAGAGCTCGTGCCTGTGGAACAGCGAGGGTCAGGGGTGTACTCTCTGTACTTCTTTATCCCAAAAAAGGACGGATCTCTCCGACCTATACTGGACCTCAGACCTCTCAACCAATACATTCTGTCAGAGCATTTTCATATGCTCACCCTCCAGCAGGTTCTGCCGTTACTCAGTCAGGGAGACTTCCTAGCAACACTAGATTTGAAGGATGCGTATTTCCACATACCCATACACCCATCACACAACAAATATCTCAGGTTCACTCTTCAGGATCAGCATTATCAGTTCAAAGTACTCCCGTTCGGGGTAACAACGGCGCCCAGAGTCTTTACCAAGTGCCTCGCGACAGTGGCTGCACACTTAAGGAGACAGCACATTCACGTCTTCCCTTACCTGGACGACTGGCTTGTTCAGGCAAAGTCAGCCAAGCAGTGTGCCAGCCACATATCCCACACCATTCACCTTCTTCAGAGTCTGGGTTTCTCACTAAATTATCCAAAGTCACATCTTCAACCCGCCCATGTACGGCAGTACCTGGGCGCGACCATAGACACTCTGGCTGCCAAAGCTCAGCCAAATTTAGTGAGAATCAACAGCATGCAACTGCTGATAAAAAAGTTCAGACCTCAACACTCTCTTCCAGCGCGAGTGTTCATGCAGTTGACAGGCATGATGGCCTCCTGCATCTTCATAGTCCCGCACGCGAGACTACATATGCGCCCGCTTCAGGAGTGCTTGGCACGTCAATGGAATCAGACTCAAGGACAGTTGAAAGACCTAGTGTTGGTGAGCGGTCGGGCATACAACTCTCTGCATTGGTGGAATCCACCAAACCTTTGCAAGGGCCGACCGTTCCAAGAGCCTGTTCCACAAATAATACTGACGGCGGACGCGTCTCTCCAGGGATGGGGAGCTCATGTACTCAATTACACAGTGCAGGGACTATGGAAGACACAGCAACATAAGATGCACATCAACCTTCTGGAACTGATGGCAATCTTCCTGGCAATGAAGGCATTCAAAGTACACCTGTGCAACAAAGTCATGTTGATCCGGACGGACAACATGACTGCCATGTACTACATACAGAAGCAGGGAGGAACACACTCTCCACAGTTGTCTCATCTGGCTCAGAGCATGTGGAGGTGGGCCATTCAGAGGAACATGTTCCCATGGCAGAACACCTCCCGGGCAAGGACAACCAAATGGCGGATCTGCTCAGCAGACACAGCCACCAAATGCACGAGTGGGAGCTACATCCATCAGTACTCCAACCGTACTTCCGGCAGTGGGGTCATCCGGAGATGGACCTATTCGCCACAAGGGAAAACGCAAAATGCGAAAGCTTTGCCGCTAGGTTCCCGCATCCACAGTCGCAGGGCAATGCGATATGGATGAACTGGTCAGGCAGATTTGCGTACGCTTTTCCCCCAGCGCCATTAATACCGCTAGTGGCACGCAAACTAAGGCAACACTCAATGACACTCATCCTGGTTGCTCCAATGTGGGCACGCCAGCCATGGTACACCACGTTGCTAGAACTTTCCGTGGTGCCGCATCAAAGACTGCGGCTAACACCCAAACTTTTAACACAGAACCATGGCGAAATTCAGCACCCAGATCCGCAGCAGCTGAACCTGGCAATCTGGCTCCTGAAGTCTTAGTTTGGCTACCTGAACCTACCTCCAGAATGTATGAATATCATCAAGGAGGCCAGGAGACCCACGACCAGAGCTTGCTATGCGGCTAAATGGAAAAGATTTGTCATTTACTGTAAAAACAATGACATTAATCCGCTGGATGCATCCATTCAGAACATCATCTGTTACCTCTTACACTTATACCGATGCAATCTGGCATACAGCTCCATCCGTATACATCTAACCGCAATAGCAGCCTATCTTCAGAACAGGCAGCACCTCTCTTTATTCAGAGTGCCTGCCATCAAAGCCTTCTTGGAGGGACTCAAAAGAGTGATTCCTCCAACACACCCACCGGCACCGGTGTGGAACCTGAATGTGGTCCTCACCAGATTGATGGGTCCACCCTTTGAACCTCTACATTCATGTGAGATTCAATTCCTCACCTGGAAAGTAGCTTTCTTAGTGGCAATCACTTCGTTGAGAAGAGTTAGTGAGCTCCAGGCACTAACCATTCAAGAGCCATTCATACAGGTTCACGCGAACAGGATTGTACTGCGTACCAACCCCACATTCATGCCTAAAGTGATATCGCAGTTCCACATGAATCAGACTATTGAACTGCCTGTTTTCTTTCCACATCCAGAAAATGTCGCAGAGAGAATGCTCCATACACTAGATGTAAAGAGGGCCCTCATGTACTAAATAGACAGGACAAAGGATTTTAGGAAAACAAAACAACTGTACGTTGCCTTTTCTCCACAACATAAAGGCAGCGCCATTTCCAAAGCAGGGATAGCCAGATGGATCGTTAAATGTATTCAAATTTGCTATGAAAAAGCTAAACGCACATGAACGATTCCTCCCAGAGCCCACTCAACACGAAAGTTAGGGGCGTCCATGGCTTTCCTAGGGAACATTCCTTTAGAGGAAATATGTAGAGCAGCCACATGGTCCACTATACTTACATTTACTAAACACTACTGTGTAGATGTGCATTCAAAACAGCAGGCAGCTGTAGGACAGGCTGTTCTCAAGACCCTTTTTCAGACTGCTGCAGCTGGCACGGGCAGCCGCCGCTAATGGAGGGACTGCTATATAATCTATGCACAGATATGAATTCAGCAGCCCACATGCCTTGAACTGAATATGCTACTTACCAGTATGCATCTGTTCTTGGCATGTAGGGCTGCTGACATTCATATCGCCCTCCCTCCTCCCCGGCGCCTGTAGCAGCTGCAGCTCTCAGAATTACTGTATAGCATGGTCATCACTTACTGTATCTACTCCATCACTGCCACAATGGCGAAAAACAATCTAAGGATGGAGAGGATGCCCATGCGCACTGTAGTCCAGGGGAGGAGCCACCTATCTCGTGATACTTCGAAGACTCTTCCAGGACAACAATGTGCAATCATCCGGACCCAACACTAGGCGGCGATCTATGCACAGATATGAATGTCAGCAGCCCTACATGCCAAGAACAGATGCATACTGGTAAGTAGCATATTCATTACATCAGAGTTCACTACTATAACAACTGCTAGTGTACCCTTCTCCTTAAAAGCTCAGTGATAAATGTCAATTCTTTAACAAAGCCATCAGATTACTTTGTTTTCAAACCAAAGACATAATTTAGGCACTCTCTTTGTGTTCGGATATACTGAAACAAACAAAGCAAGTGGTGGAAAAGCTGCCAGATAAATTGGTGAGATTAGTTAAGTAATGCCAACTGTGTTGTATTTCAAACCTCAAGAATGTTGCTTTTAACTTGCTTATTCATTCCATGCTTCCCTTCAAACATGCTCAGATTCTTTACACTGCTACTGCCTTGAACCCTGAAATAATGCTTTTCAGTCTGTGGATAATATTTCTCCAGCATATTGTACTTTTAAGTGTCCCAGTCTCTCCCTCCTTTTCATTCTCAGGCATTTTCGTGTACTGCTCTCCTGAGACTTGTACTACCCTTTGGATGCTATCTAGCTGACTGGCATGCACCTTATTTTTTTACAGAATTCAAATTAAACTCTACTAGGTGGTTGCAAGAAGCAAGTAAATCTGAATGTGCTTAACTAACTAATACTTTAGTCCTACTAAGCCTGAAGAAATATATCACCACTCCTACACGTACAGCAGGACAAAACTTGATAATCTATTTGTGAGTGGCCTGCTGCCTAGTTCGATACCAGTCTCCTACACATGTACAGGTGACTTTGGTGTTGCCTTTTCCTTTCTCTTGCCTTTTTTCGTTCGCATCAGCACAACCGTTTAAAGAGTCAATCTAGATCCAGTGCCTACATTTCCCAAAATCTTTTGAATCAAGCTCTTAAAAGGCATGATCCCCTAGCAAATTTTACAGCGGATACATTAGAGGAATCTGTTACTAATAACTGATTGAAGCAGCACTGAATGACTGAGCTTCCTCCACCCCCTCCAAAAGTAGGGCTTAACCTCAGGTCAAATCCGTCAGCGCTGTGATATATAGAGGACATCAAGATTAGTAAGCACCAAGGGAAGGTGGTGGAAAAAAAAATTGGAGGGTCAGTTATAAAGAGTGCCAGCTCTCCGTTCTACGTTTAAAAAAAGAAAAAAAATACTACGCTGTTGCTCTCAAAACATGAACTTCTTTTTATTCCCTCAATAATCGAAGCCACTAACACCTGATTTGTAATTTGTACTGATCTACTTGGCCCTCTAATGTTATTTATATTTTACCTATGCCTGTAACTTCTACTACTGTCTATGCCTGTGAATGCTTTTGTAATTTACTGCCCTTTACTCACACTTATTGCTAATTTCCCTTTCTTATTAAACTCCTGCCCCTTCCCCCCCCTTACCCTTGCCCCCTCTCTCCTCCCATAACATCGACCTCCCTCTCCTTCCACCGTCCCCCCTCCTTTCATGATACCCACGATGATTGCCAAATTCTTCTCCGCCTCCTAACTAACTCACCAGCCTGTTCCCCCTCTCTCCCCTCTAGCACTGACCCCCCCTTCCTGTGCCCACTGTCACTGCGAACACCTGCCCCATCCACTTCCTGACTCTACCACCTGCCACCCCTCTAGCACCGACCTCGCTCTAGTCTTCCTAGCCCCTCACTGCCTGCATTGCTTTCTGTCAACTCTCTCCATCACATCACTGACACAACATGCCCTCCCGCAACCACGTCCTCATCCCCCATGACTCTACTCTCTCCAAACATGGCCCCAACTCATGGTCCATTCTTTACCCCCCCAATCTCTCAAAAAACGCTAAGAAACTTTTTAAACACAAACTACTCCTCCGAAACCCTGATACTTATTGTTGACAACTATATCAGCCTCACTTCCCCCATTAGAACCAACTACATCTTTGTTCCAAACGCCCCTCTAAATGGAAAAGGATTTTCCTACAATTTCTCCCTGTCACTAAATCAATTAAAATTCCTTATGGCTTTAAATTATCCATCACTCCCTTCCCAGTTGAAATTGACCTCTCCATTTTCAAAACGGGCAACATCCTCATACAAGCCACTGAATCCCACCCAAACATCTTCAAACACCATTTTAACACCTTAGCCCACCAACTATATAACCCCACTCCTAACCTTCCATCTTCCCAACCACTCCACGCCCCTCCGTTCTCTCCCTTACCGACGACCCCATTCTCCCCCTCCCCTGTCATCCCTACAAAAAATACAATCCACCAACCAACGTCCTCATTCTCCCCCATCATCTCTTCAGTAAATGCCGTCCCCCAACTGCTGACATTCAAATATTCGCTCCCCCCAATAACCACTCCTTTTCCTGACATCGCACCGGACATCCCTACTGCACCCCCCCACTACCAATCTCACACGCACTCCAAAGACCTGTCCCCTCCGACCCCCAATACCTCGATCTCTAACCCTTATCCGCCCTTCCTTCCCCCACAACCTGAATCCCCTATTGTGACCCCTCCGTCCCAATCATCTTCCTCTCCGAAACCATTATCTCACTCCCAGAATTACACACCACCCCCTAACCCTGATGTGGTCCCTCACCACGCTCTTCGCGCCCTTCTTAAATCTCTTACCTCATCCCCTGAGGTCTCGAAGGTTCTGTTTCCCATCAGGCTTCCCCTCACGCCCAACAGCCTTAGTACTTCTCCTACCCCTCCCACTGGCCTCACACCCTTCACACAATAGTCCTCCTACCGCAGCAAACACCCAACTCTCCATATCGCCCTCCTCCCTCCCAACAGCTTTCCCCTCACTCTAATAACCCAGACTCTACACAACATAGAACGCGATCCCTCCACACTGACGATAGAACTCACTCGACTATGAGCAGATTTTAATTTCCACAGCTCCAGAACCCTCCACAACCGTTCAATTTGCCCCTGCGCCAGACAAAACAGGCATTAAAAATGCAATAGTTCTCGCCTTTCATTAAGTTAAAGCCATTTGCTTTGCTAATGGTATTGTATTGCAAAGCAAATGGCTTTAACTTAATAAAAGGCTAGACCTATTGCATTTTTAATGCTTGTTTTCTTTTAATTGGTCCCCTAGTCAGTGGTGTGAAGTCAAGAGTTCTCTACCGCCTGGGAAGCAGACGGTAGGCATGGGAGGCATGCGGTGGAGAGCAGGGCAGCTTTGCCAGCATACACCGGACGGCCTCAGGCATGCTGTTCTCCTCCCCTTGAACTGCCGGTGTCTGCTTGTACTCCGTCCCCGCAGCTGATAGCACTCCGAGGGCCGGCCAGCCGCCCTCAGAGTTTGACTAGTTTTAGCTTGGTGTTCCAGTTTGTGGACCGTTTGGACATGATGCCAGGGTATGGTGTGAATTCTACACTCCCTGACATTCCAGACATGTCCTGGGCTGAAGAAAGAATGGCCTAGGCTCGGCTGGAACAATCGCACCAGGAACAAAAAGGCAATGGAATGATATACGTGCGCGTTTACATTGCCAGATAGATTCACACAGCAGCATGAAATGTCTGTGTTCTTAGTGCTCTCGCAAAACCGAGATGAGACTGCAGACTTGTGTAACGAACAGAAATTCACAGTGTCTGTACTAATCACGGGAGGGATGAGCAGGAGGGTGCTGCATGTATGCAGGCCTCATTGTCGGTATGTTCGTTTAGTGTCAATGGAAGTCGATCACGCTGACCTCCAAGAAACATTCCATAATTGTATGCAGGAAATGGTGAGTTGGTTGAGAAACTACTCATTACAGTTTAATGACGACAAAACTGAGATTCTGCACTGTGGGGTGGGCAGAGTTCCACCAGTTTTATCGACTGACTTCTGGCCTGTCCCCACAGATGCCCCCTTAGTACCCTTGAGTACGGTACGCAATCTGGGAGTTAGCTTCAATGATCAGCTGAATCTGGAATCCCATATCAATAAGCTGCTTGGAAGCTGCTACACTCTTATCAGAGATCTTCGGAAGGTGCTGCCATTGCTACATTTCCAGGCCAGAGCTACAGTGGGTAGAAGTGTTATCCTGAGCCGCCTAGATTATTGTAACGCCTTGCTACTGGAGTCCCCGAGTTACTTGATTACGAGGCTCCAGAGAATTCAGGTGGCAGCAGCGAATCTTGCATTGGCAAGACCACGCCGGTCATCAACAACTCGGGCGTTTGCGGAGCTGCATTGGCTTCCGGTGACCCAAAGGATAATGTTCAAGTCTTTGTACATTGTCTTTAAAGCACTAAATGGACTTGGACCTAAACCCCTGCAGAGGATGTTCGGGTGGTACTCACCAGCACGCAGCTTATGATACTCCTCAGCCAACCTGGTCAAGATCCCGAGGATAGAGAGATCTACAATGGGGGGACGAGCATTTGGCGTTGCAGCTGCCTGCCTTTGGAACAGCCTTCCCTTGGAGTTGGGGCAAAGGCAGGACATACTGTCGTTTCGAAAGTAAGTCAAGACTTGGCTCTTTCCTAGAGCATAATCACTGGCTCTGTCACACTGCTTACCCGCTAGCATCTTACTAGTATCTTAGCGCCAGGATGCCCGTGGGGTTATAGCGCGCTTTATAAATGTCGATACATTAAGATTCACTGCTTGTCCCAACAAACTCTGCTTTACTCCCCCACACTGCCTCTGGCTTGCCCTCTCCGCTGCTCCTGCACACTGGGCTCTGCTTCCAGGACATGAGAAGAGGAGAAGAACACAATGTTTTTGCTTGGAAATTAGCATCAGAGCACAGACAGCATTGGGGAGGGGCGAATGGAGCAAAGAGGCCCGGGGGTGAGGGGGGATATTATCTGTGGCAACAGAGGAGAGGGGCACAACTGGCTGCCCTGGGCCATTACATAGAGCAAAAGGCGGCGAACGGGGGAGGGTGGGGTGCATCGCCTGCGGCCGCAGGGGGGGGAAGGGAGGGAAGGGAGGGAACGGGGGCAGTGGTTACGTAGTAGGGGCAGACAGAACTGGGAGCGTGAATCGCAGCCGTCGAGGTGGGAGGTAAAGGGGCGGGACAGAGCGAGCCATCATCGGGTATTACTAGCAGCGCAGAGGAGAGAGAGAAACCAGAGATGGCAAGAAAATAGGAGGAGCGGGGAAAGCAGAGAATAAGGGAGGAGGAGGTGAAACGAGCTGAGAAGGGAATGAATGGCAGAGCTCAGAGTAGGGTGAAAGAAAAGGATGAGTAGAAAATCAGTGAGGGCACAAGATAGTGAAGACGGTATGGAAAATAAGTGAATGAGGGTGTGAAGGACACGAATAGAGCAGTGGCGGATCTTTAGAGGGTAGGCAAAAAAGGTGCGTCGAGGACATGTGAGTCAAATGAGCACGAGAAGAGAGTAACAAGCTGTCGCCACGCAATAGAATTATAAAGTGAAAGCACGACATGCGTGTTGTGCCTGCCTGCAGCCCTGCCTCCTTTTGGGAAGGATCAGGATCCTGGCTTGTTTATATAACATGCCTCGTGAAGATAACAAAAGTGCTTCACGACCGACGTAAACCAAGCAATCCAGTCCGGAGGGGCCGTCCCAAAAGGCGAAAGGGAGGCAACCAAAAAAGCTAATTTCCAATGGCAGGCCACCGTTTAGCATAAACGGTGACGCCAGACAATGGAAATGAGGGGCGGGGTTTCAAGCACCCTTCTCAAACTCATTCACAATTTATCTTGCCAAGCGAGCCGCGCATGCACTGCAACGCAAGGCTAGAGCTAAAAACTCCACTTACTACAATCTTTGGAGAACTACCCCTCTCCGCTGCAGTATGCGCAGACCTCTCCGCACCTCTAGTCATCTCTCCCCTTCTGACCTTACTGACCTATGCAACTCTTGCCATCCTAGTTCATCAATCACCTCCCCTACTCTAACATCCCGTTATTTTGGGGACCAACACAATCCCCTCCTCTCCCAGACCCCCTCCCCAACTCACCTCCATCCACTCCTGCCCACCCCCAAAAACAACCCCAAACCCCTTGCCTGCATGCTTGTGAACTGTCGATCTGCTGTCCGACATGCCACCGGAAAGTATACTAAGCGAATCCATTAACATTGTGTTCCTCGCGGAAACCTGGCTCAATGACCACTCAACAAGCATACTTGACCTACTCTCCCCTCCTGAATACTCTATCCTCAGAAAAGACAAAAAAGACAGACCCGACAGAATAGGAGGTGGTCTACCCATAATTTTCCAAAACTAACTTCAGCTCTCCCTGGTTAACAACGCCGACCCCTCTTTCGAATACCTTGAAGCTGAACTAAAGGTACAAGGCTTCCTCCCAATTCGCCTACATAATATCTACCACCCTCCCGGAGATCCTCATCCCTTCATTGATGAATTATCCGACCTTCTCACCCTATCCTCCTTCCTTGGAGATCTCAACCTCCATTGGAACAATACTGATGATCCCACAATCACCCTCCTCACCAATCTTCTTGAGATTAACGGCCTCAAACAACTTTGCCTCTCCCCAACCCACACCAAAGGAGCCATCCTGGACGCTATTATTACCAATAAGGATTTGGCCTTCCTGACTAATATCGTCCCCATTGACTGGTCCGACCACCACCTCATACTATTCACCATTGCTACCACGCCCCCCCCCCCCCCCCCCCCCATTTACCAGAAACCTAAATCTAATCCCCCCTGGTGAACTTGAGTCTAAACTTCAAGCTCAACTTCTCCTCATCCCCCCCCCCCCTCACATAACGCAAATTAGCTTACTGAACACTTTAATAAAGCAGTCACTGATGCTTTAGACCAAATGGCCCACCTAAACTGAAAAATCAAGGAAATATCCCTTCCAAATCATGGTTTAAATCCGAGCTCAACAACAAAAGACGCTCACTTAGACTGGTTTAAAGAACATGGAGACCGCATCCCTCTCCCTCACATCTTGCACTCCTCAGATTAGCTAGAGCGACATACAAGAAACACATTTTTAACAAAAAGGCATCCTTCTTCCGTACACAACTCGTGCGGGCCAAAAACAGAGAACTGTTCAACATCATTCGTAGCCGAACATCCTCCGCACCTCCTAATCAGTTGGCCTCAACGGCCAGAAGTTAAGAAATTGCCCACTTCTACTCAGAAAAAAATCACCAAAATGGAGCTATCCTTCCTCTCAACTCAGATCCCAACCAACTTCCAACACTCCCTTTACATCACTTCAAAAACTCAGACGGCATTCCCCACACCCCCTGATCCCACCTCACACTTACCTACTATATCACCTGACACATTCTACTCCTCACACACACCCACTACAATACCTCCCCTAAACTACTCCCCACGCTTACCCACAACCACACTTCCTGAAACCATCCACCCTTACTCACAACTAAAAAACAATGCCTCCTGGCTTAAGTTTCACCCTGTAACTGAGCGCGAAGTTTTTAACATCATTGCCAAACTAAAACCGTCCCCCCCCCATACTAAAGACCCCCTCCCTTATGACCTTGTCCAAGACCTTATACACATCATTGCCCCATCTTGGACCACAATCATCAACACCTCCCTTGCCACTGGATGTGTCCCCATCTCCCTTCAAAGTGGAAAAATCACTCCCATTATTAAAAACCCTAAGGCCGACCCCAGTGACCTAAACAATCTCCGCCCCATCTCTAACCTCCCCCTTCTTTCCAAAGCTCTCGAAAAATGTGTCCTGCTTCAATTAGATAAACACATCGAAAATTCTAACTTACTGGACCCCCTACAATCAGGCTTCAGGAAAGGATGCAGCCCCGAAACTGCCATGCTTAGCATTGTTGATGACATCCACCACTCCCTTGACAATGGGGAGACCTTCCTACTTGTCCTCCTTGATCTCTCTGCAGTGTTTGATACAGTTAACCACTCTGCCCTACTTAATGTTCTCAGAGATCGCTTTGGCCTCAATGGTACTGTAGTGAGGGCTGCAATTTATATACGTACATTGCTAAGTTAGCATAACCGCGTTAGATGTTAGAAAGCCATCTTGCCACTTTTGCTGCTTTTGCACACGACACTGCAGTTACATGTTATTATTTGAGAAATGCTTGCTCGCCTTTTCTTCACATGAGAACTGTCTGTTGTTCACATCCCAGACAGTGAGCTGCGACCTTGGTCTGAACATTGTGTAAAGATACAGTCTGGGTCGCTAGACAGTGCATGTATTTGGGTTCAGGTTGATCGGCCCACTATTTTGCCATAACACGCACGCAGCTGCAAATACCCGAGAGTCGAGCGCTTTTAATATTGCAGGCTGCTTGCTTGATTCATTCATTCGGAAGAAGAGCTTTCCCAGGAGCAGAGTATACCTGATCCTGTGATGTGATTCCACTAAGCTGATCTTTACGGTATGGGGTTCCCCATTCAAGCCTAGAGACCTATTAGTCTAATAATAATAATAATCATATTAGTTTACTAGCGAAAGGAAGGTGGCTGTAATCCACTGTCATTTTATTATGATTTCTCCTTTCATTTTCTATGGTATTGTAACTATGCTGATGGTTTTTATTTTAATCATTTGTCTGCTTATGTTAGCCAAAGTACTGCATCTTAGGACACAAGGTTTATAAAATAAACTCTTTAAACTTTACCGTGTCTCTGTTTACTCTTGTTGTGGACTGATATGAGAATAATAACGAACAGGTATTTCTGATTCCCACCATTCCTGAGAATACACTAAGTCGCTTGTTCTGGGTTGTCTATACATTGGGACCGCCGAGATAAAATCGGATAACGAATGGGACACTGATGCTGGTCCGATAGGGGTTCTGAGTTCTGAGGTGAGTTTTTGGTACACCACAATTCACTGAGGTCCTGGTTTCCTGCGCATAGTTCTGCGCATGAGCAGAATCCCTGCAACATGGCGCACCTAACGTTTGGTCTAGTGATTTGAAACACCTTAGTAGTGCTTGTATCTGAAAGAAACACGTTAGTTAGATTCCTCACCTTAGAATATCCCCAGGCGTCAGACTGGATCCGGAAGATTTTTCGTCAGCAATACCCCTTGCGCGTCGCTAGGCGTCGTCTGCGGCTCCGCGTCCGTCGTCGGCGTCGTGCGCCGGAATGACGTCGTCGGAGTACTTAGACGCCCCCCTCGCGCGCTGACGTCAGTTCTTCTTTTTTCCGCGCCAGTAAGCGCAGATCCGGGAGAGCTACCCCTTTTAGTCTTTTTTGACTAAATCTTTTTTGATCACTTTTGATCCTTGTCTGTCGACATCTGGTGCCGGTAGGATGCCTGGGTTCAAGGCTTGCGAGGATTGCCATCGACTGATGTCGGTGACCGACCACCACCGCCGGTGCCTCTACTGTTTAGGCCCCGACCACGACGCGGAGTCGTGCTCCGATTGCCAGGCCCTGACTTCGAAGGCTCGGCGGGAGCGGTCCCGCAAGCTTCTCGAGCTTCGCCACTCGGCTCCGCGTCGTGCGCGATCCCGGTCCAGGAGGAGGTCCAAGGATCGCTCGCGGAGCCCTAGCCGACGCCACCATCGATCGTCGGGCTCCAAGTCGTCGGGTAAGTCCAAACGCTCTAAGAAGTCCAAGCGGCGACATCGCACTTCGGACTCCCCTCGCCGGTCGCGCGACTCGGCCGAGGGTCCGGGTGGTTCCACCGCCGCGGCTCCGGCGGAGCCGCAGGCGCCGTGCCCGTCCCCATACCCTCCGGTCCCTGGGACTAACGCGACGCCGGCGGAGGTCAGTGCCTTCCTCTCGGCCATGAGGAGCCTGGCCCCGCCGTCGACGCCCGCTGGCGCGTCTTCGGGCCCCGCGGACTCGACTGGGCGACCTTGCCTGCCGGCGGCTTCGGCCCCGGCGCCGTCGACGACTCCGGTCTCGACGCCGCAGGTCCCCGCGGGGCCCATGCCTGGGCCCCCGCCGACGCCGGTTGACCTAACCACTCCTCCACCGGCGCCGGCGAATGAACCACCGACGCCGTCACCGGCGCCGCCGGCGCAGACGCCTACACCTCCGGTGCCGCCGACGCCTTTGGTGCCGACTCCGGACGGCGTCCAACCCCAGTTTAGCCCTATTCCGGACCCGGCGCCGCAACGGCGTCGACCGACGCCGCGTCCGGCGCCGCTTGAGGCCTATCATCTCTACAGTCCGGCTCCGATCATTCCTCCTGTTTATCAGGAATCGGACGACGGGGGCGACTGGGAGGGGTTCGAGGACCCTATGGCTGTTCAGTCGCAGCTTTCACAGGACTGGGCAGATGAACTGGGGGAGGCCAGTGGTCTGGATACCTCGCCAGACACTGGATTCACTTCTCCTCCGACTGTGGCTTCGGAGGAGGGTGCAGCATTTTCTGTGGTGCTGCGCAAGGCGGCCGCAGCCCTTGGGCTCGAGCTGCCTGCCGTGGCTGTGAGGACTAACATCCTCACTGAGGTGCTTCAAACCGCAGCAAGCTCCACTGAGCCTCTGCTGCCGTTCAATGAGGCCCTCACTGACGTTCTGCAGGGCACCTGGTCCAAGCCCTCCACAGTTCCTCCTGTGGATAGGAACGTTGCCAGGCGCCACCGCCCTGCCCCGGGCGACCCCAGTTTCCTGTCCCAACACCCCACCCCCGAGAGTCTGGTTATCCAGGCCTCTACCTCCCAATCCTCCTTCCCGACCGCTCCGCCGGACCAGGATTCCAAGAGACTCGAGCAGTTTGGCAAGAAACTGTTTTCGTCCCTTAGTTTGGGCCTGCGGTCTTTGAACACCGCCTGTCTCTTGGACCGTTATTCCCATTCTCTGTGGGATACGGTGGAGGACGTGCTGCCCCTGTGTCCGGAGGAGGTCCGGACACGTCTTACCCAGGCTTTGGCCGATGGGAGGGATGCAGCGCGGCACGCCATACGATGTGGGCTTGACACCACGGACTCGCTGGGTCGGGCGATTTCCACCACGGTGGCGCTCCGCCGCCACGCCTGGATGCGGTCCACGTCATTTTCCGGGGATGTCCAGAACACCCTCATGGACATGCCCTTTGATGGCACTCGCCTGTTTGGTGAGAAGGCGGACAGTGCGCTGAACCGCTTTAAGGACTCCCGGGCTACGGCCAAGTCCTTGGGCCTCTCGGCTCCGCGGGCGCACACCTCCGCTTTTCGCCCCTTTCGTGGCCAAGGAAGGGGCGCCTCCTCACGTCCGCCAAGCCACCAGCCGCAGAACCAACCTGCGCGCGGTCGCGGACGTGGTTTCCGCCGTGGCGGATCTGGAGGACGACGTGGTCAGCCCACATCCACCCCGGCAGCATCCGCCTCAAAGCCTTCCTAGTCCGAGCTTTCAGGCCCATTCCACGCCAGTGGGCGGCAGAGTTCGCCATCACCTGCTCCACTGGCGGTCCATCACATCGGACAGGTGGGTGCTGCAAATCGTCCGAAGGGGCTACTCCCTCCCCTTCGAGACGACCCCTCAAGCCATGCCACTGCAGCACCACCGTATCTCGGGGGAACATTTGAATCTTCTCCGCGAGGAAGTTTCGGCCCTCTTGGCCAAGGGGGCCGTCGAGCGCGTTCCGAGTCCAGAAGTAGGTCGTGGTTGTTATTCCCACTACTTTCTGGTTCCCAAGAAGGGCAAAGGGGGCCTACGCCCCATCTTGGACCTCCGGAACGTCAATGCCTTCCTCCGAAAGGAAAGGTTCAAGATGTTAACCTTGGCTCAGGTTCTAGCTGCCCTAGACCCCGGAGACTGGATGGTAGCGTTAGACTTGCAGGACGCATACTTCCATATCCCCGTCCTGCCGGCCCACCGGCGTTACCTGCGGTTCACGGTGGGCCAAGAGCACTTTCAGTTTACCGTGCTCCCCTTCGGCCTCACCAGTGCCCCTCGGGTGTTCACGAAAGTGATGGCGGTGGTCGCAGCTCATCTGCGCAGATCAGGGCTTCCAGTCTTCCCCTATCTCGACGACTGGTTGTTGAAGGCGGGCTCGCCCCAGGCAGTCGTCTCCCACCTCCAGACTACGGCGGATCTCCTGCATTTGCTGGGATTTTCCATCAACGTGCCGAAGTCACACCTGAGTCCCTCTCAGAAGCTCCTCTTCATCGGAGCGGTTCTCGATTCGGCGCAGTTCCGGGTCTATCCACCGGAACAGCGGGTCCAGGATATTCAGGCCCTGATTCCTATCTTTCGGCCTCTATCCTGGGTTTCGGTCAGGCTAGTGTTGCGGCTTCTGGGGCTGATGGCCTCCTGCATCCTACTAGTGCATCACGCCAGGCGGCGCATGCGGGCTCTGCAGTGGGACCTGAAGTTTCAGTGGGCCCAGCATCACGGCAACCTGTCCGACCATGTCTTGATCTCGGAGGGCACTGCACAACAGTTGCAGTGGTGGCTCACGGACCGCGATTGGGTCATGGGCAGGAGCCTCTCCCTTCCCCAACCGGAGCATGTCGTAGTGACGAATGCGTCCCTCCTGGGCTGGGGTGGCCATATGGGAGAGGCGGAGATCAGAGGCCTCTGGTCTCCGGCGGAGTCTCGTCTCCACATCAACCTGTTGGAGTTGAGAGCGATCCGACTTGCACTGAAAGCCTTCCTTCCCTCTGTCAGGGGCAGTGTCGTGCAGGTGTTCACGGACAACACCACCGCCATGTGGTATTGCAACAAACAGGGCGGGGTGGGGTCGTGGACCCTTTGTCAGGAGGCTCTGCGCCTCTGGACGAGGCTGGAACACCAGGGCGTCACCCTAGTGGTTCAACATCTGGCGGGCTCTCTGAACGCCAGAGCGGACGAACTCAGCCGCCGGTGCATGATGGATCACGAATGGCGTCTGAACTCCGAAGTGGCGCAAGGTCTCTTTCAGCAGTGGGGAGAGCCTTGGTTAGATCTATTCGCCACCGAAGAGAACGCGCAATGTCAGCAGTTCTGCGCGCTGGAATTTCCAAGGCGGCACTCGCTCGGCGACGCTTTTCGTCACGAGTGGAGTTGCGGTCTGTTGTACGCCTTTCCGCCTATACCACTTCTGCCCAGAGTGCTGAAGAAGATCAGGCACGACCGGGCCCAAGTCATCTTGGTGGCTCCGGATTGGGCACGAAGATACTGGTATCCCGAGCTACTCAGTATGTTGACCGATCCTCCGATACGTCTGCCCCTTCGGGAGGATCTTCTGTCGCAGCAGCAGGGGACGGTCCTCCACCCGAACCTGTCCAGCCTCCACCTCCATGCGTGGAGATTGAGCGGCGGCAGTTGATGCCATTTGACTTGCCTCCTGAAGTCTGTGATATCATTCTGGCAGCCAGGCGTCCCTCCACAAAGACGGTATACGCCTGCCGGTGGAACAAATTTGTGGCATGGTGCACAGCAAAGGCTGTGGATCCCCTTTCCGCCCCTCTTTCTGAGGTTCTCCTCTTTCTTCTTTCTCTGGCCCGGCAGGGCTCTGCCCTGGGCACCCTGAAAGGTTATCTTGCTGCCATCTCCGCCTTCTTGCGGCTTCCTGATCAGCCTTCTCTTTTCAAGTCCCCTGTGGTTACACGCTTTCTAAAAGGCATTACTCACACGTTCCCTCCTGTCCCTTTTGTAATGCCTCAGTGGGACTTGAATCTGGTCTTGACATTCCTGATGTGCGCTCCCTTCGAGCCTCTTCACAATTGTCCTCTTCGTCTTCTGACTCTTAAGACTGCTTTTCTGGTAGCCATCACCTCGGCTAGACGGGTGAGTGAGCTCCAGGCTTTATCTTCGAAGCCTCCTTTTCTCTCTGTTCATCCGGACAAGGTTGTCCTTCGGCCTCGTCCTTCCTTTCTTCCGAAAGTGGTGACTCCATTTCATCTTGGGCAGTCTGTCACCTTGCCCACCTTCTTTCCGCCTCCGCATCCTTCCAAAGAGGAAGAGAGGCTCCACCGTCTGGACCCAAAACGTGCGCTCTCCTTTTATCTGGACCGCACGAAACAGTTCCGGGTGGACGACCAGCTTTTTGTTGGGTACGTGGGCGCTAAGAAGGGGAAAGCTGTGCACAAACGGACCATCTCTCGGTGGGTCGTTTTGTGTATCAAAATTTGCTATTCTTCGGCGAAAAAGGACCCTCCTGTTGGGCTGCGCGCCCATTCTACTCGGGCCACAGCGGCTACTACTGCTTTGGGACGGGGAGTCCCTTTGCAGGACATCTGTCAGGCGGCGACGTGGGCTTCGTTACACACGTTTGCCAGGCATTATTGCCTTGACAGCCAAGTCCGGAGGGATGGCTTCTTTGGCCGTTCTGTCCTCCAGGACTTTCTGGTGTGATCTTGGTTCGCAGACCCACCACCGGGGATGGTATTGCTTGGGTATCTATTCTAAGGTGAGGAATCTAACTAACGTGTTTCTTTCAGATGAACAAGTTACTTACCTTCGGTAACGATGTATCTGTAAGAAACATTAGTTAGTTAGATTCCTCACCGACCCACCCATCCTCCCCGTTCTGCGAACTGACATCTAGGGTTAAGGTTGTCCTTTTCAGGCCCCTAGATTTTATTTTTGGCACCAGTGTCGGTCTTTGCATGGCTCTGCGTTCCTGGCGCGGAAAGCTATGTACAAGAACTGACGTCAGCACGCGAGGGCGGCGTCTAAGTACTCCGACGTCATTCCGGCGCACGACGCCGACGACGGACGCGGAGCCGCAGACGACGCCTAGCGACGCGCAAGGGGTATTGCTGACGAAAAATCTTCCGGATCCAGTCTGACGCCTGGGGATATTCTAAGGTGAGGAATCTAACTAACTAATGTTTCTTACAGATACATCGTTACCGAAGGTAAGTAACTTGTTCATTAGTCCACGACTCCCTCACTCTTGCTTCCGGATAACGGGAGTGACGGATTTAAACCTACCTATTACTTGACTAATAGGTTCTATCAGGCGTGATCATAAAAAAGGTTTCTTCAATATCTGAGCCCTAGTGCTACTGATTAAACTCGTTGATCTTTTGTGTGTGCTTATGGCGGTTGAGATTGCTGCACATAGCCGTACACCTCTGCGGCATCATTTGACGACGTATGGGGTGCCGGACGATGGGATGGCTGTTATTTTTGTGGTGAGCGCTGATGCGTCATTCCCTTACGAGTTGTTTTACTCTTGGGTGACTTTGCCGGCGGTGGATGCAGACGATATGTTTCATTCCTATACTCCCACGCAGCTACCTGCAAACTATACGCCATATAGGACACAAGAAATTCCTATTTCTGCCTGGCAGCATAGCATTTGGTTTAATGGCGCCCTTCCCCATGTGGTTACACCGGCTAGAATGGGCCCTTTGTCAATTCCAGGGGCCACATGGCCGGTGCTGGCCGGATTTACGCCTCATCCCCGCTATCTCACGGTAGCGGTGGCTGAGTTGCGTGTACTTCACACAGCCCTTATTATAGTGCATCAGGCTTTAGTGCAGTACATGTCACGCAACGTGCAGGTGGGGGCACGTGCTGTTGCGGGACAACCAGCTGAACACCACGCAGTGGTTATTAGTCCTGTTATGGTTAATTCGTTAATGAGCAAGTGCCCCCAAAATAAGGATGACTTACCTTATTGGCTTGCTGAGAAATTTGACCAACTGGAAGCGTTTTTTCCGCATACTACTCCTGTGGAGTAACACAGGATACTCGCCATTAGTTTGCCGAAAGACTTGGTCCCAGATATGGCCGATTGTGACAACTGGGGCAAGGTCTTTGCCGCGACATACTCAAGGTGCTTCGGAATTCCGTCTATGCTTCCCTCCGTCATTAAAAGTGTTCAAGATAATCACGATGCGGAGGCTGCTGTAGAATTAGGAATGCGGCTTGTCGGGGTGTTCGATGTGGTTGCTTCCATGGTAATGGGCAACCTCAAAGGCGATGCTATGCAGTTCCAAGTGGCTTATAAATTGGACCGCGTGGACGAACTCGAAAGGCCTAAGGAGTTCGCTAAGATTATTGCGGAAGCCTATAGAACCATAGGCTGCAGTGCCTTAGGTGTTAAACCAACTGCAATAATTCCTGATTTGATACAGCAAACTAAGGTGAGCTCGTCTGGTAAGGACAAACGCCCACATTTTCCAAAACAAAATTGGCGGGCAAAGAAACAGGGGAAGCAGCAACAGAAACAGGGGTCTCGTCCTGCCTCACCCGTACAGTCGACTAGTGAACGCACATATGATCTGCGCGATCGCTCTAGTATTAAGTCACCTGATAGATTTCAGGTTTCTGCACAACGTTCTCCTCGTTCTTCACAGGAAACATCAGCTTCACAGTCCGGTGGCGGAGACAGTGGGAAAGGACGGGGTGCCCAACAAGGACGTGAGCAACCCCGTCAGACTGACGGTAAAGGCAAGCAGGATGAGTCTGCACGTAAACGACCCCCGTTTTTTAAAAGAAGAAGGTTGCTGCGCTAACAGCGAGGTATGCCACAGATAGTGCGGACGCAGCTTCAGAACCTGACGTGGGCACTAACGCTGCTCGACAGCGCGGCGGAAGTTACAGTAGTGCGACAAGCACTGCGTCCATATCTGGTGGCGACAGCAACTGACACGTTCATTACTGTAGAAACTGCTGACACTAGAGTGGCTCCCCCTGACAGACTATATAATATAGTCCTCTTAATTGAAGGTGACATACAACGTACAATTCAGAGGATTTTTTGGGATAATCTGACCTCTTCGTACGATATTCTATTGGCAGAGGCAGACTGGCCCCCGGCTTTCATTTTAGATGCTCCTAGAGGGGAGGAGGTGATCCTCCCGTCCTTTGCACACACAGTGCCAAAGGACCAAAGTAAGAAGTTCGCCGAGGAGTGGGCTCAGGTGCTAGCACCGGCTTTGTATCGTACTCAGGTAGGCTGGGATAAATTGTCCCCCAGCCATGAGATTCCGTTGCGGTCTATGCCCCAGCCACAACCCCAATATCCCATGCGTCACGAAGCACGACCTCACGTCGCGGCAATCCTTGAACAATTGGAATATCAAGGTGTTATTGAAAAGTGTGTCACCAATGAATAATCCTTTATTCACTGTGACGAAGCCTGATGGGTCGTACCGCCTAGTTTTAGATTACCAGCATTTAAACTCTCATTGCCGGACCTGCACAGTACAGAATACCTACAGTTCTGCTCTTGTCGATAGTCTCGTGAGAAAACGGTTTAAGACCACACTTGACATTTCCAATGGCTTTTACAGCCATAACCTGTCCTATCTTAGTAGTCAGTGGACAGCGTTTACTTCAGGCGGCAAACAAAAACATTTTAAAAGATTAGCCATGGGCTATAAAAACAGCTCTGGCGTCTTTGCCGCTCGTGTAGTCTCTCTGTTAGAGAGCATTGACCCTGATGCGTACACGTATGTGGATGATATTTATCTCACAGATGACGAGTTGTGGCGTCATCTGTGTCGCGTTGATCGCATTGTTATGTTTGCAGACTTTGGTTACAAATTCAACTTTGCGAAGTCTCACATTGCAGAGTATACAGTGTTTTTGGGATACGATCTCAACAATGAGGGTCGAGGATTGGCTCCGCACTTCCTAGAGAAGTGCGCATGCCTGCGTGCTCCTACAACACTGAAAAAATTACAATCTTTGCTGGGCTTTCTGAATTTCGGTCGCACGTACATTCCTGATTATGCCCAGCGTATCAAGCCGCTTTATGCCTTGGTACAACCTACTTTTTCCAAATCATGCTGGCTGCCTGAGCATTCAGCTATATTGCAATCTTTGCAAGCTGACCTTCTTGCTTCAAAATACTTACTGACGCGTGATAACCGCACTAACCTGGTAATAAAAATTGTGCCAGGCGCAGTGGGTTTCACGTACTTACCGTTCAATGAGGGCGACACCGTCCCCATTGCCTACAAATCACACCTGTACACTTCGGCTGAACTGCGTCTTTCCTCTGTAGAGCAAGTTTTGACGGCAGTACAGATGGCGATTCTTAAAGAACGAGCGCTGTCGCAAGGGAAACGCATGTTGGTGGTCACACCATATCCTGCCCTTGAGGCAGTGACCAAAGCGAGTGTACCAAATTCTAAAGCTTTACATCCCCGGTGGATATAGTGGCCCACTTCCTTGACATCGCCCGACGTTACCTATATCTTTGACGCATCATTACAGACTCAGGAGTACTTACAGTATGAATTCGTTCATCCAGCTCCTCTGTCTTTGCGCCCGCTCGAGAATTACCATTGTGTAATTTACACTGACGGTTCTGCGCAACCGGTGACTTGATCGAAGCATGCCTATTCAGCGGCCTGCACAATTGTGGTGGGTACTTTCGTGAATGGTGAATTCCAATCTGATGTCGTGCACACGCAGTCATTGGGTGATTGTACCGCACAGTTGGCAGAGCTCCGTGCTCTGGTTCTCGCACTGGAGTTTGCTGATTCTCGGGTCACTACTCTTATAGTGAGTGACTTGTTTTATTGTGTTCAATCTTACGACAATCTACATTTTTGGTCTCAAAACGAATACCGTGATTCCAAAGGTAGCGTAATTAAGCATAAAATGCTTTGGGTTCGCGAGGCAGTTCTTAAAGAACATCTGCCTCTCATGAATGTTATTCACACTCTCGGTCACCAACGAGTTGGTGTCCATGCTGTCGGCAACAGCTTAGCTGACGAGGCAGCAAAAACAGCAGTGGCGACATACTTAGTGGCAGCAGTTACAAGATCCAAAAGTAAGATCGATGATGACATCTTGGCAGCTATTGCTGCTACAGAGAAGGGAACTAATTACCCGAGAGGTTTCCCTTCTCGTTACCATTATCACTTAAGTCCTGATAACGTCTCGTTAGTGAGGATTAACGACGTTGGTGACAGATTGATTCCCAACGTGGACTGCAGACCATCTTTGATATTAGCAGCTCACGAGGGCATGGCGTCCGCGCATGCCGGCGTTGCAGCTTCTGTATCTCTGTTACAACAATGTTACTGGTGGTGCGGTTTATACAAACAAGCTCGCGCTTATGTTCTTAATTGTGACATTTGCCAGCAGATAAAACCTTCAACTGCGGCGCGCCCACCACAGACTCAGTTGTAGATATGTAATAAACCACTGGGGTGTTTTTTTTATTTAGATCATTGCGGTCCATTCACCTCTGATACTGCATACAAATACATCTTGGTTGCAGTGGATTCGTGCACACGTTTTCTGTGGGTATGGCCACAAAGGAGTGCTGAGGCCTGTACTGTCATCAAGGATTTGCGTGTCTTTGTGGGAAGTTTTGCGTGTGGTACCTTTCAGTCTGATCAGGGCCCTGCGTTCGCCTCTAAGGCGTACAAAGAAGCCATGAGAAATTTGGGGGTCCAAGTCAAATTTTCGTCTCCCTACCGACCTGAGGGTAATAGTGTGGTGGAGCGAATGAACCGTGACTTAAAGCAATCTTTGACAGCTAGGGTTTTAGGCACTGGCCGGAACTGGCTAGCCCATTTGTAGAAAGTCCACCGTGCACTTAATAATCTCCCTAGAAGGTCTCTGGGTGGGCGGACCCCATACATGATGCTTTTTGGCATACGAATGTTTGTCCCGGACCTTGATGGTCTAGACATGGCGGCGTCAGCCGCACCCTTTGACGTAGATGATCACTGTGCTGTATTGCAGACTCTGCAAGAAGCAAGAGACAGTCTAGCGAAGGAACACGTGCCCTCCACATCTGATGCTGCACTTCAGATTCCGGTAGTCGGCTGGCTACCTCGAGTTGGTGATCCGGTCCGTGAGAAGGTGGAGAACAAGGAGGAGTTCGACCCCTCTTATCGTGCACCGGTTCCAGTGCTTGGCGTGCAGGGTACACGAACAGTCATTTTACCTCCACTTCCAGGTCGCAAGGATAACAGGTACATCTCTATTGACAATGTCAAGCTACAGCGAGTGGCCAATTCTTCTTAGTATGACGGTTTCTTGCCCTGCGATGCTGAGAAATTATGTTTTGGCTGCAGCTTCTACCACCTTGCCTGATGTAGCCATCGAGATGCATACATTTACTGGACCTTTGTTGCCACCAACAGCTGGTGGTCTACCTGAAGCTACTGAGTATGCTTATCCTGCAGATGTACCGTTGCCTGTTTTACAATCCACCTCAGTTAACCAGTCACACTTCTCCTTTGACACTAATACAATGACTTCCATTGCCCCATCAAAAGTTTCAATTTTTGCTGTCTGGTTTATAAGACATTTTTTAATCCCCCCTTGGACTTACATTTGGCTGGTGCTCATATGTATTTTTCGGTTTGTCCATTGGATTTGTGGTGGTGTATTTTCGTCTTGTAAATGGACACTACCTAAAAGAAAGCTCTACAATTAGACTAATTCATGGAACTTTGGCCCCCCACTTCTCATCACATATCATGAAGAGACCAGACTTTTGTGAATATTACTGCCTGGCCTGTGTTGGATGGGATTGCGTGGGATGCTGTTAAATTTCAAACTCATGGTCCCACTGAAGTAATCAATGTGCCAAATGCATCTCGTGTTTCTATGGGTGATGTAGTTAAGCAGAGCATCCGCTCAGATGATTAGGATGTTCAAGCCATAGAAGCACTGTTTTCTGATTTGAAATATTAATCTGCGTTTGAAGCTGAGGATCTGTATTTAGATACTGCTAATTATGATGAGCAGTTTTGCTATCAACATTATGGCAATCATTTCCTTCACAAAGCCAATACGTTTAGAAATTTTGTAAATTATACGCAATGGGAACACTGTCCAGCGCCTAGGCTGGGCAGCCCCACCATGTTAGTGAATAAATTCACATATTTTTCTGATTTCAGTGTGTCGAATCCTGCCTCCTTTTACTTTAAAGTGGCAGCTGAGTCTGCCTCGAAAGTTAGGCCGACACACACAAAATTGTTCTATTCCAAATCCTTTATGGATGATTTGGCAATCAGAGGTTATGATCTGTGGAAAGCTACTATTGGTCTTAAATCGGTTTGGGGTTCTAAACCGTGGCAGGTACAGGGAACAGAAGCTTTGCATCGTGCCTGCCTCATCCCGAACCACATGTTATTTTTGAATTTGTCAATTTTTCAGACCACATGTTTTGGATTGGCTACTTCTAAAAAAAATTATTCTCCCTCTACTCCGGATCTGGGTGCTTATCCTAATTGGGATAATCATACGGATCTGTCCGTTACTGCGTTGCAGTCATACATTTCTAACACATCCTTCAATATTTCCAAATTAAATCCGGAAGGATAGTTAATATGGCAAACGAGCTCAGATTCCTGTCCACATCGGTTTCTGGATTTAAATCCGGGGTATACGCAAGTTCGTGTGGACCCCCGTTTTGAATCCTCTCGTACTGTAACTACCTACTCAGTAGGGAAGTTATGCCAATCTTGGCTGCAACATTCCACCTTAGCATCTGTTAAACTTAATTTATCACAATTACACGACAAAATAGATTTGAATGATTTTGTTAAGGGTCCTGCGGTTGGCAGGTCCAAAAGATGGGTATATGCTATTTATAACGAAGTTTGGAAGCTATCACAAATTGAAGCTGCATCCAGATTACGGGCTATTGATCAAGCCAATATGGAGAAGGTATTGGCTGTTGTAGATAATAGCATTAACACCCTGTCTTCCAGAATTGATACGTTAGATAATATAGTTTCATCTGTTGTTGGCATTGTGCAGGATGATGTGTCTGTTTTATATCATGGTCAAAATCAATTGTGTTCTATAATGCAGTTTGCATGGACATTGCAAACGTTAAAGGCTGGGAAAGTCCCTTGGGATTACATGAATACTTGCTCTTTGTTCCTTCCTTTTAATTTAACTGCAAAACAACAGTTCATGTCCATGAAAGATGCAACATACTCATTGCTGCACATTGAAAAGTTAGAACCTTTACCTTTCTCTGTTGCCGAATTAAACTCTGCTGTGTGGCTTATCCACGGGTTAATCACATTACCATTTCCCCTGTTTAAGTTCAGTTCCTGCATGAAACATTATGCGCTAGGCAGATATGAACAACTAGGTACTGCCTTCCTGCATGAAGTTTGGTCACTCCCATTCACGTACAGGTGCGTGAGGGACGTTAAAGAGGTTTACTTAAAAGGTGAAGAGTGCATTTCCACTACGGATCACTCTGGTGACGGCACATTCAATTGCATGGTGCATGTAATGTGCACGCTCCTAATTTAGCTTGCGTCCTGAAAGGGATTCCAGTGCCAGTCATAACACTGTCATTTACGCTGCTGGCTAACGGTAGTTATTTGCCATTAAATAATGAAGCTTGCTGTGGGATGTTAGTGGGAATTCCCTACATAGTGACTGTATCACAGAGAGTAGTCTGCTGTAACAACGTCCTTTTCCCACACCCGCATGGACGGCTCGATGTATCCATCTGGCCTTCCATTCCAACCTTGAAAGCAGAGTTCAACAAGATGAGCAAAATAAGGGCTCTATTGTCTCAAAAAGAAGTCGCGTTGACTTCGTCCCGGGAAACATTTGTCCTTCACGTAGCACACACGCGCACAGAGGTGCAAGCGCTTTTGAATACTGATCTCCCACTTCATTTTGGTGCCCTGATTCAGACTATCTTTAATGCCTCGTCAACAAGTGGCCTGGCACATTTTTTCAAAATTGTGAGCTCCGGCCTCGTGACCTCCTTCCAAACTATTTTTGGTGTGATCCCGTCAATTTTTCATTCTATTTTTTCCAGCGTCTTTGGAGGTCTCCCGTTCATTCTCGCCCTCGTGGCTGGGGTACTGTTGTTGGTCTGCTTACTATGCAATGGATGCTCAATTTGTGTCACACGACAGCCTGTCCCGGCTGCTCCATCTTCGTAACCGCATGCTTGAATACTATGGAACACTACCACTGGCAACCTTGAGCTTAGCCTATGGATTGTTGGAGGAAAGTGGGTTTTTGTTTCAGTAACCCCCCCCCCCCCTTTTTTGCCTAATAGCTGATGCACTTTTCCTTGTTGTGCCCTGGGTTCCTGCCAATCAGGTGCCCAGGGCCTGTGTTCCTTCCCTAAAAACTGCCTAACAGACAAAACCCAAATTGGCAAACCCTGGCCACATGTCAGCCCCTGGTAAATGGTACCCTAGGTACCCAGGGCCTTGTGACCAGTGAAGGCCTCTAAGGGCTGCAGCACTTATTATGCCACCCTTACAGGCCCTGTACCCTAACACACACACACTGCTCTTGCAGGCTGAGTGTCTGGGTGCAAGACAAAACCGAGAGTCGACATGGCACACATCCCTGTGTGCCATGCCCACACCTACACTGCCATGGCATACATCAGCCACCCCTCTAGCTGGGTGCCCTATGCCAATGGTGTGGGCACAGGAGCAGGAGCCCTGTGCCCCTACAGTACCCAGGTCCATTCCTGGGCTCTGTAAGTGCAGTGCTGCCCTTTAAGAGTACATGGTGCTGGGAGCTCGTCAAACACGAACTCCATAGCACCATAAAGGCAGCCCTGAAGACTGAGGAGTTTGGTATCAAACTTCTCAGCACATTAAACCCACACTGATGCCAGTGTGGGATTTAATGTGCCAAGCACCCCAGAGGGCATCTTAGAGATGCCCTCTAAAACCTAACCTACAATCCACGTCGGTGCTGAGGCTGTCTAGGCTGCCACACACCAGACCTGTTGCTGGACCCCTGGGTAGGAGAGCCCCTGCTCTCCTGGGCCTGCAACAATGCACATCCTGGGCGAGGTGCTAAATCTCCTCCCCCAGGATGGGCAGGGGGAAGCTTCAAAGGCATGCCGCCTCTGTGAGTTTCCCCAGGCCACTGCAACCCCCCACTCTGGCGGGAAGCTCGGCCGGAAACCCCAAATAAGGACAAGGAATGTGCCAGCCTGCCAACCCCACCCCTCAGGTGGGGGAGGCGAGGTGAAGCACATCCCCGGGCTCTCGCCATCTTGAAGATGGTAAACCCTACCCAATCAGGATTAGGCTACTGCCCCCCTCCCACAGGAGAGGCAGGATAGGGGCTGTACCCACCCCAGGACAGGGACCCATTGGTCCCTGCCCTGCACCTACCTGTAACGCCCCTAAATCTAGTATTTAGGGGCACCCTGAACCTTCCTTCCCCAGATCCCAGATTCGAAACTACAAGAAGAGCAAGAAGAACAAAGACCTGCCCTGCAGCTGCTAAAAAGAGGAAGACACCAACTGCTTTGGCCCCAGCCCTACCGGCCTGTCGACCCTTGAACTTGCTCCTGCTCCAGCGCGGCATCTCTTGTGGCCAGCAACCTCAGAAACCCCGGAGGACCTGGCTACCTTTGAACTCTGATTCCCTGGGACTCCCATGAGTAGAGGCTCTACTCAGAACCTATCTTTCACCCCTGGCAGCAGCCCGGAACCGCGATCCCAGCCCACTCTGCACCCGCCAAGCCTGGCCGGTGCCGGAGTGAACTAAACCCATGAGGACGACCCCACGGCGACTGTGACCCCGAGTCCGGCACCCAAGGACCCCCCTCGACAATCCTGGAGAAGCCTGCAGCCTCAGAACAGAGTGCCACCCCAACCGCGATCAACAGAGGGTAAGATTTCCCGACACCAAAAGGCACCCATGCACCCGGCGCCCCACGGCCCTCTGTGCCCAATCCCGGGGTACCTACCTATCCTCCAACTACCCAACTTACCTCTCGAAGTGGTGGTGGCACCTGAAGAGTCCTCAAACAAAAGTAGGTCGCACACTGCTCGTCATACCAGCAAATAGCCCCATAGAACTCTGGATAATGTAGTAGCAACGGTGAGTACGCCTATGCCACGAGTATGTCACTATAATGCCATCCCTGGACACATGTTTCGAGGTAATTGCCTCTCGTCAGCAGGGAGCAGGTAGGTATGTGGGGTGCCAAGTAACTGCCAAAATATTAAAGGTAAAATACCTCTCACAGCGCGCAGGTGCGGTACCAAGGCCCGTCAGCCCAAATCGCTCGAGGGAGCTTAAATACATAAACAAAGTGCCCAATCCCGGGGTACCTACCTATCCTCCAACTACCCAACTTACCTCTCGAAGTGGTGGTGGCACCTGAAGAGTCCTCGTCCCCGAGCCTGCAGTCTTTTTCCAAACCGGAGATTTCCCATAGAAAGCCATTGAGCGCCCGACGGCTCAAAAGCACCCTGCACCCAGCCGCCCGAGTGGACCTGGCAGTGAAAACTCTACTCTAACCTACTTCCCCACTTGCCCTGAGTAAGTGACCAGGAGCCCAGCTCCCACAGCCGCGTGGCTTGCCAGACAGCAGCCACCAACCAAGGCCCCCCTATCCCTCATAGGATAACATTGGGCCTAACTCTCTCTGCACCCGGCCGTCCTGAAACCGCTGAGGGTGAACTAACTGTACCTACCTGACACTGGGGGACCCCTGAGTCTATGCCCAGAACTTCAACTCTGCCAGTCGAGTACTTACCCTTAAACCGCTAACTTCATTTTCCTCATAGGGTAACATTGACTGGCTTTTGCTTGAAAATTCTTCTAAGTGTGGACTTTTCAAATCTTCAAATAAACACCAAAAATCAGCCGAGTGACAAAAACGAATTTACTCACCTGCTCTTGGGTGATCTCCCAGTGCTGGATCTTGGTGCCCAGCACTGACTCTGAAAATTACCCACAACTATACTTACCTTTAACTCATTTTTCTTCCATAGGAAACCATTGACTGCTTTTCTGTGAAATTTCTTCTAAGTGTTGATTTCTGCAATTTCTAAATATTCCTCAAAAATCGTATAACATCTGAAAACGTAATTACTTACCTGTTTTGGATAAATGTCCCAGTACTGAGTCTAGACACCCAGTACTGGATTACAAAAGTAACGATACCCTACTGTACCTGTAACCTATATTTCCTTCCATAGGGAATCATTGATTGTTTGCTCTGAAATATTTTCTAAGTGCTCACTTTTGAAATAGCTAAATATTAGTTAAAAATCATTACAGTACCAAAGTCGACTTTCAACAGCTGATTCTGAGAACTGATCTAGGATCCAAGGCTGGAATTACAAAAGTAATCTAAAAAGTAATCTGTTGCATATAATTTGAATTTATCATTGAGCTCAATGTAGTGTGTTTAGAAATAGAGTTGCCTACTGCAACTATTTGTAACTGTTTACTAAAAAGTCTATTGCATATACAAAAGTATTTTTATGAAACATCTCCTGTCGAGAAAGTATATTTTAATTCCAAGTGTTGGTTCTAAAATAAAACAAGCATATATTTTTTATATACAAACCATTGGCCTAGAGTTCAGTTATTGAGTGTGTGGAACTATTTGCTGACTGAGTGTGTACAACAAATGCTTTACACGTCCTCTGATACTGCCTTACTGCTCGACCAGGCTACCACTTTGGAGAGTAAGGTTATATCTAACTTTAACCTCTGTTAAACCCTTGGGGTCTGTGGACTCTGTACACCCTGTACCTATTAAGGAACAGGATATACAGAGCCACTTTCTCACATTGGTGGATCAGCGGTGGGATACAAACTTGCATTTGTTGGACTACTTGGTTACCATCTGATCATACGACAACTCTTAAAAATTGTCTTTAGAATTCTGATTGGTCTTTTCCAAAATTACTAAAAGTTTTGCTAGGGCCTTGCTTAAGTCCAATTAGAATTTTTGAAAAATAAAAGTCACTGTAGTCAGGGTAGAGGGTTAGAACTGTCAGGTTAGAATGTCTCAAACAAACCCAGCTATTAGTGATAATAATAACATGGACCTGGTGGAGGAGCTCGACCTCACACCTTACTTACACTTGTCTTTCAAGGAATTGAGGTCCTTATGCAAACTTAAAGATTTACAAATGGGCCTGCATCCAACCAAATTAGGGCTCCAGGAGCTCTTGGCTGAGTATGCTAAGGACCACCCATCTGAACATGGTGATGGCCAGTCAGATGAGGAAAGGGAAGCATGGGAGGTGGATAATACCCCCCCCATGCTGTTCCCTAGGGAGGAGAGGGCACCCATACCCTCCAACCAAAGGATTAGCATCTGGGCACCTAGAGACCACACAGGTGGCTCTGGTCCCAGAGAGAACACTGGGGGACCCACCAGTGAAGAGGACAGCCTTTTAGCAAGGCTGGCCAAAAGAGTAGAGCTAGAGTCCAGGTTCCTGGCTCTAGAAAAAGAAAGGAGAGAGATGGGGTTAGCACCCATCAATGGTGGCAGCAATAATAAAAACAAGGATAGGGAGGAAACTTCTGATCTTAAAATCCCCAAAGGGATTGTCCCTAAATTTGAGGAAGGTGATTATATCACCAAATGGTTCACAGCCTTTGAGAGGGCTTGTGATATCAGAAAAGTAAAGAAACCTCTCTGGGGGGCACTCCTGTGGGAGCTGTTCTCTGGTAACTGCAGAGACAGGCTTCTGACCCTTTCTGGGCCAGAGGCAGGATCCTATGACCTCATGAAGAAAGCTCTGATTGAGGGATTTGGATTCACCACTGAGGAGTATAGAATTAGATTCAGGGGGGCTCACAAAACCCAGACCCAGTCGTGGATTGATTTTGTAGATTTCTCAGTGAAGACACTGGATGGTTGGTTAGCTGGACATGGTGTACAGGATTTTACTGGATTGTACTGGATTGTACAATTTATTCATGAAGGAACATATTTTAAGTAACTGCACAAATGAAAAGTTGCATCAGCATTTGGTAGACCTAGGTCTAATTTCTCCCCTAGAATTGGGAAAGAAGGCAGACCACTGGGTCAAGACTAGGGTAACTAGGACGTCCACTGGGGGTTACCAAAACAAAGGGGTCCCAAAGCCTCCCCAAAAGAAAGAGAGTGAACCCATTGCGGATAAAAGTAAGGAGTCCCAGGTAGCCCCCCAAAAACCTGTCCAGGAGGGTGGGCCCCAAGACACCTCACATACTAAACCAGGGTACCAAGGTAGGAATTGGGATCCCAACAGAATATGGTGTTACAACTGTCAGAAGTCTGGACACCACACCAAGGACTCTAGCTGTCCTAAAAACAAAATCCCTAGTACAGCTCCAGGGGTGACTAGTGTAGCCCCAGGGGTTGCCAGTGTAGCTTGGGAGGGAGGGTCCTCAGATGAGGAAGTCCTCCTAGCTTTCAACTGGGGAATGGGCCCAAGAAGCAAGCTGGAGATCCCAGAGGGGAGTAGGCACTTCCACCACCTACTGGTGAATGGAATCTCAGTCACTGCCCTGAGAGATACCTGTGCCAGTCACACTGTGGTGCATGACAGGTTGGTATTCCCACACCAATATGTCCCAGGGGAAACAAGAAGGGTGAGAACTGTCCCAGGGGGAGTCACTGTTAGGCCTGTGGCTATAGTGCCCCTAGCCACAGCTGGATCCCTTAGATGTAGAAAAGTGATAGTCAGTAAAAACCTCCCCCTTGATTGTCTCTTGGGGAATGATCACTTAGAGGTGGAACTGAGCCAAAGAGAGGTGCTTGCCCAATGCCAGGCCTCACCCAAAGAACCTGTGGGTGCTCAACCTGCAGTTAGCGCAGCTGAGCCCCAAAAGAGTGAGAAGAAACAGATTAGGAAAGGTGGGCAACTGTTAGCCACAGTTCCAGAGGGCCAGGGAGATTCTATCCCAGTGAGGGAAGACCCAAACAATGGCACTGGTACAGCCCCCCCTAACCAACAACAAGACCTGACTAGTCAGGCAACTGTCCAACCTGAGTTAGTGGCTCCTCAGATGGCAGAACAGAGGGTGGAGAAAGGGTGCTCCCTACAAAGAGTAGTGACCCCCCACCCTCAAACAGACCAACAGCCAAGACCCAAAGAGACCTATAAGATAGCCCCCTCACTTGCCAGTCAGGAGCTAAAGGTGTGGTTCTGGGCACTGACAGCTGTCAGCAGCCTCTGCTGGGTGTTAGCCTTCATGTCAGCCCTATCCTTGGCATGGTGGCCTAACCCCCTGCCAAATAGCAAGTCAGGCCCCCTGACCTTATTGGTCATGGTGGGGTTGCTCAAGTTGTGGGTAACCTCTGTGGGTAAGCTGGGCCTAGCCCTGGCTAAGTTAGAATTTACAGAGGTATGCACCTCAAAACCCAAAATAGGAAAATGGGGCAAGGACACTAAAAGACAAGGAGAGGAGCCTTGGGAGTTAGGTCCTGAGACTAATAAGACAGGCCAGCTTCCCAAAGGTACTGACCTGGACAAAAGGATATAAGGCAGAGTAGGCCCTGCAACTTTCAAACCACTTCCAACTCTTCCTCGCCTGAAAGACTAGGTAGACTCTCCCAGCGTGGGCAGAAGTCTCCTGGCCTTTGGGCTGGGGGGGGGGGCTTGTGTAGGAAAGTGGGCTTTTGTTGCAGTAACCCCCCCCCCCCCCTTTTTTTGCCTAATAGCTTATGCACTTTTCCTTGTTGTGCCCTGGGTTCCTGCCAATCAGGTGCCCAGGGCCTGTGTTCCTTCCCTAAAAACTGCCTAACAGACCAAACCCAAATTGGCAAACCCTGGCCACATGTCAGCCCCTGGTAAATGGTACCCTAGGTACCCAGGGCCTTGTGACCAGGGAAGGCCTCTAAGGGCTGCAGCACTTATTGTGCCACCCTTACAGGCCCTGTACCCTAACACACACACACACTGCTCTTGCAGGCTGAGTGTCTGGGTGCAAGACAAAACAGAGTCGACATGGCACACATCCCTGTGTGCCATGCCCACACCTACACTGCCATGGCATACATCAGCCACCCCTCTAGCTGGGTGCCCTATGCCAATGGTGTGGGCACAGGAGCAGGAGCCCTGTGCCCCTACAGTACCCAGGTCCATTCCTGGGCTCTGTAAGTGCAGTGCTGCCCTTTAAGAGTACATGGTGCTGGGAGCTCGTCAAACACGAACTCCACAGCACCATAAAGGCAGCCCTGAAGACTGAGGAGTTTGGTATCAAACTTCTCAGCACATTAAACCCACACTGATGCCAGTGTGGGATTTAATGTGCCAAGCACCCCAGAGGGCATCTTAGAGATGCCCTCTAAAACCTAACCTACAATCCACGTCGGTGCTGAGGCTGTCTAGGCTGCCACACACCAGACCTGTTGCTGGACCCCTGGGTAGGAGAGCCCCTGCTCTCCTGGGCCTGCAACAATGCACATCCTGGGCGAGGTGCTAAATCTCCTCCCCCAGGATGGGCAGGGGGAAGCTTCAAAGGCATGCCGCCTCTGTGAGTTTCCCCAGGCCACTGCAACCCCCCACTCTGGCGGGAAGCTCGGCCGGAAACCCCAAATAAGGACAAGGAATGTGCCAGCCTGCCAACCCCACCCCTCAGGTGGGGGAGGCGAGGTGAAGCACATCCCCGGGCTCTCGCCATCTTGAAGATGGTAAACCCTACCCAATCAGGATTAGGCTACTGCCCCCCTCCCACAGGAGAGGCAGGATAGGGGCTGTACCCACCCCAGGACAGGGACCCATTGGTCCCTGCCCTGCACCTACCTGTAACGCCCCTAAATCTAGTATTTAGGGGCACCCTGAACCTTCCTTCCCCAGATCCCAGATTCGAAACTACAAGAAGAGCAAGAAGAACAAAGACCTGCCCTGCAGCTGCTAAAAAGAGGAAGACACCAACTGCTTTGGCCCCAGCCCTACCGGCCTGTCGACCCTTGAACTTGCTCCTGCTCCAGCGCGGCATCTCTTGTGGCCAGCAACCTCAGAAACCCCGGAGGACCTGGCTACCTTTGAACTCTGATTCCCTGGGACTCCCATGAGTAGAGGCTCTACTCAGAACCTATCTTTCACCCCTGGCAGCAGCCCGGAACCGCGATCCCAGCCCACTCTGCACCCGCCAAGCCTGGCCGGTGCCGGAGTGAACTAAACCCATGAGGACGACCCCACGGCGACTGTGACCCCGAGTCCGGCACCCAAGGACCCCCCTCGACAATCCTGGAGAAGCCTGCAGCCTCAGAACAGAGTGCCACCCCAACCGCGATCAACAGAGGGTAAGATTTCCCGACACCAAAAGGCACCCATGCACCCGGCGCCCCACGGCCCTCTGTGCCCAATCCCGGGGTACCTACCTATCCTCCAACTACCCAACTTACCTCTCGAAGTGGTGGTGGCACCTGAAGAGTCCTCAAACAAAAGTAGGTCGCACACTGCTCGTCATACCAGCAAATAGCCCCATAGAACTCTGGATAATGTAGTAGCAACGGTGAGTACGCCTATGCCACGAGTATGTCACTATAATGCCATCCCTGGACACATGTTTCGAGGTAATTGCCTCTCGTCAGCAGGGAGCAGGTAGGTATGTGGGGTGCCAAGTAACTGCCAAAATATTAAAGGTAAAATACCTCTCACAGCACGCAGGTGCGGTACCAAGGCCCGTCAGCCCAAATCGCTCGAGGGAGCTTAAATACATAAACAAAGTGCCCAATCCCGGGGTACCTACCTATCCTCCAACTACCCAACTTACCTCTCGAAGTGGTGGTGGCACCTGAAGAGTCCTCGTCCCCGAGCCTGCAGTCTTTTTCCAAACCGGAGATTTCCCATAGAAAGCCATTGAGCGCCCGACGGCTCAAAAGCACCCTGCACCCAGCCGCCCGAGTGGACCTGGCAGTGAAAACTCTACTCTAACCTACTTCCCCACTTGCCCTGAGTAAGTGACCAGGAGCCCAGCTCCCACAGCCGCGTGGCTTGCCAGACAGCAGCCACCAACCAAGGCCCCCCTATCCCTCATAGGATAACATTGGGCCTAACTCTCTCTGCACCCGGCCGTCCTGAAACCGCTGAGGGTGAACTAACTGTACCTACCTGACACTGGGGGACCCCTGAGTCTATGCCCAGAACTTCAACTCTGCCAGTCGAGTACTTACCCTTAAACCGCTAACTTCATTTTCCTCATAGGGTAACATTGACTGGCTTTTGCTTGAAAATTCTTCTAAGTGTGGACTTTTCAAATCTTCAAATAAACACCAAAAATCAGCCGAGTGACAAAAACGAATTTACTCACCTGCTCTTGGGTGATCTCCCAGTGCTGGATCTTGGTGCCCAGCACTGACTCTGAAAATTACCCACAACTATACTTACCTTTAACTCATTTTTCTTCCATAGGAAACCATTGACTGCTTTTCTGTGAAATTTCTTCTAAGTGTTGATTTCTGCAATTTCTAAATATTCCTCAAAAATCGTATAACATCTGAAAACGTAATTACTTACCTGTTTTGGATAAATGTCCCAGTACTGAGTCTAGACACCCAGTACTGGATTACAAAAGTAACGATACCCTACTGTACCTGTAACCTATATTTCCTTCCATAGGGAATCATTGATTGTTTGCTCTGAAATATTTTCTAAGTGCTCACTTTTGAAATAGCTAAATATTAGTTAAAAATCATTACAGTACCAAAGTCGACTTTCAACAGCTGATTCTGAGAACTGATCTAGGATCCAAGGCTGGAATTACAAAAGTAATCTAAAAAGTAATCTGTTGCATATAATTTGAATTTATCATTGAGCTCAATGTAGTGTGTTTAGAAATAGAGTTGCCTACTGCAACTATTTGTAACTGTTTACTAAAAAGTCTATTGCATATACAAAAGTATTTTTATGAAACATCTCCTGTCGAGAAAGTATATTTTAATTCCAAGTGTTGGTTCTAAAATAAAACAAGCATATATTTTTTATATACAAACCATTGGCCTAGAGTTCAGTTATTGAGTGTGTGGAACTATTTGCTGACTGAGTGTGTACAACAAATGCTTTACACGTCCTCTGATACTGCCTTACTGCTCGACCAGGCTACCACTTTGGAGAGTAAGGTTATATCTAACTTTAACCTCTGTTAAACCCTTGGGGTCTGTGGACTCTGTACACCCTGTACCTATTAAGGAACAGGATATACAGAGCCACTTTCTCACATTGGTGGATCAGCGGTGGGATACAAACTTGCATTTGTTGGACTACTTGGTTACCATCTGATCATACGACAACTCTTAAAAATTGTCTTTAGAATTCTGATTGGTCTTTTCCAAAATTACTAAAAGTTTTGCTAGGGCCTTGCTTAAGTCCAATTAGAATTTTTGAAAAATAAAAGTCACTGTAGTCAGGGTAGAGGGTTAGAACTGTCAGGTTAGAATGTCTCAAACAAACCCAGCTATTAGTGATAATAATAACATGGACCTGGTGGAGGAGCTCGACCTCACACCTTACTTACACTTGTCTTTCAAGGAATTGAGGTCCTTATGCAAACTTAAAGATTTACAAATGGGCCTGCATCCAACCAAATTAGGGCTCCAGGAGCTCTTGGCTGAGTATGCTAAGGACCACCCATCTGAACATGGTGATGGCCAGTCAGATGAGGAAAGGGAAGCATGGGAGGTGGATAATACCCCCCCCATGCTGTTCCCTAGGGAGGAGAGGGCACCCATACCCTCCAACCAAAGGATTAGCATCTGGGCACCTAGAGACCACACAGGTGGCTCTGGTCCCAGAGAGAACACTGGGGGACCCACCAGTGAAGAGGACAGCCTTTTAGCAAGGCTGGCCAAAAGAGTAGAGCTAGAGTCCAGGTTCCTGGCTCTAGAAAAAGAAAGGAGAGAGATGGGGTTAGCACCCATCAATGGTGGCAGCAATAATAAAAACAAGGATAGGGAGGAAACTTCTGATCTTAAAATCCCCAAAGGGATTGTCCCTAAATTTGAGGAAGGTGATTATATCACCAAATGGTTCACAGCCTTTGAGAGGGCTTGTGATATCAGAAAAGTAAAGAAACCTCTCTGGGGGGCACTCCTGTGGGAGCTGTTCTCTGGTAACTGCAGAGACAGGCTTCTGACCCTTTCTGGGCCAGAGGCAGGATCCTATGACCTCATGAAGAAAGCTCTGATTGAGGGATTTGGATTCACCACTGAGGAGTATAGAATTAGATTCAGGGGGGCTCACAAAACCCAGACCCAGTCGTGGATTGATTTTGTAGATTTCTCAGTGAAGACACTGGATGGTTGGTTAGCTGGACATGGTGTACAGGATTTTACTGGATTGTACTGGATTGTACAATTTATTCATGAAGGAACATATTTTAAGTAACTGCACAAATGAAAAGTTGCATCAGCATTTGGTAGACCTAGGTCTAATTTCTCCCCTAGAATTGGGAAAGAAGGCAGACCACTGGGTCAAGACTAGGGTAACTAGGACGTCCACTGGGGGTTACCAAAACAAAGGGGTCCCAAAGCCTCCCCAAAAGAAAGAGAGTGAACCCATTGCGGATAAAAGTAAGGAGTCCCAGGTAGCCCCCCAAAAACCTGTCCAGGAGGGTGGGCCCCAAGACACCTCACATACTAAACCAGGGTACCAAGGTAGGAATTGGGATCCCAACAGAATATGGTGTTACAACTGTCAGAAGTCTGGACACCACACCAAGGACTCTAGCTGTCCTAAAAACAAAATCCCTAGTACAGCTCCAGGGGTGACTAGTGTAGCCCCAGGGGTTGCCAGTGTAGCTTGGGAGGGAGGGTCCTCAGATGAGGAAGTCCTCCTAGCTTTCAACTGGGGAATGGGCCCAAGAAGCAAGCTGGAGATCCCAGAGGGGAGTAGGCACTTCCACCACCTACTGGTGAATGGAATCTCAGTCACTGCCCTGAGAGATACCTGTGCCAGTCACACTGTGGTGCATGACAGGTTGGTATTCCCACACCAATATGTCCCAGGGGAAACAAGAAGGGTGAGAACTGTCCCAGGGGGAGTCACTGTTAGGCCTGTGGCTATAGTGCCCCTAGCCACAGCTGGATCCCTTAGATGTAGAAAAGTGATAGTCAGTAAAAACCTCCCCCTTGATTGTCTCTTGGGGAATGATCACTTAGAGGTGGAACTGAGCCAAAGAGAGGTGCTTGCCCAATGCCAGGCCTCACCCAAAGAACCTGTGGGTGCTCAACCTGCAGTTAGCGCAGCTGAGCCCCAAAAGAGTGAGAAGAAACAGATTAGGAAAGGTGGGCAACTGTTAGCCACAGTTCCAGAGGGCCAGGGAGATTCTATCCCAGTGAGGGAAGACCCAAACAATGGCACTGGTACAGCCCCCCCTAACCAACAACAAGACCTGACTAGTCAGGCAACTGTCCAACCTGAGTTAGTGGCTCCTCAGATGGCAGAACAGAGGGTGGAGAAAGGGTGCTCCCTACAAAGAGTAGTGACCCCCCACCCTCAAACAGACCAACAGCCAAGACCCAAAGAGACCTATAAGATAGCCCCCTCACTTGCCAGTCAGGAGCTAAAGGTGTGGTTCTGGGCACTGACAGCTGTCAGCAGCCTCTGCTGGGTGTTAGCCTTCATGTCAGCCCTATCCTTGGCATGGTGGCCTAACCCCCTGCCAAATAGCAAGTCAGGCCCCCTGACCTTATTGGTCATGGTGGGGTTGCTCAAGTTGTGGGTAACCTCTGTGGGTAAGCTGGGCCTAGCCCTGGCTAAGTTAGAATTTACAGAGGTATGCACCTCAAAACCCAAAATAGGAAAATGGGGCAAGGACACTAAAAGACAAGGAGAGGAGCCTTGGGAGTTAGGTCCTGAGACTAATAAGACAGGCCAGCTTCCCAAAGGTACTGACCTGGACAAAAGGATATAAGGCAGAGTAGGCCCTGCAACTTTCAAACCACTTCCAACTCTTCCTCGCCTGAAAGACTAGGTAGACTCTCCCAGCGTGGGCAGAAGTCTCCTGGCCTTTGGGCTGGGGGGGGGGGCTTGTGTAGGAAAGTGGGCTTTTGTTGCAGTAACCCCCCCCCCCCCCCTTTTTTTGCCTAATAGCTTATGCACTTTTCCTTGTTGTGCCCTGGGTTCCTGCCAATCAGGTGCCCAGGGCCTGTGTTCCTTCCCTAAAAACTGCCTAACAGACCAAACCCAAATTGGCAAACCCTGGCCACATGTCAGCCCCTGGTAAATGGTACCCTAGGTACCCAGGGCCTTGTGACCAGGGAAGGCCTCTAAGGGCTGCAGCACTTATTGTGCCACCCTTACAGGCCCTGTACCCTAACACACACACACACTGCTCTTGCAGGCTGAGTGTCTGGGTGCAAGACAAAACAGAGTCGACATGGCACACATCCCTGTGTGCCATGCCCACACCTACACTGCCATGGCATACATCAGCCACCCCTCTAGCTGGGTGCCCTATGCCAATGGTGTGGGCACAGGAGCAGGAGCCCTGTGCCCCTACGGTACCCAGGTCCATTCCTGGGCTCTGTAAGTGCAGTGCTGCCATTTAAGAGTACATGGTGCTGGGAGCTCGTCAAACACGAACTCTACAGCACCATAAAGGCAGCCCTGAAGACTGAGGAGTTTGGTATCAAACTTCTCAGCACATTAAACCCACACTGATGCCAGTGTCGGATTTAATGTGCCAAGCACCCCAGAGAGCATCTTAGAGATGCCCTCTAAAACCTAACCTACAATCCACGTCTGGTCTGGGAGGCTGCCTAGGCTGCCACACTGCAGACATGTTGCTGGACCCCTGGGTAGGAGAGCCCCCGCTCTCCTGGGCCTGCAACAATGCACATCCTGGGTGAGGTGCTAGGTCTCCTCCCCCAGGATGGACAGGGGGAAGCTTCAAAGGCATGCCACCTCTGTGAGCTTCTCCAGGCCACTTGCTGTACCCAGCAAACTGGCCCCCACCGGTTCTAATCCCCACTCTGGTGGGAAGACTGGCCGGAAACCCTAAATAAGGACAGGGGATGTGCCACTCTGCCAACCCCACCCCTCAGGTGGGGGAGGCGAGGTGAAGCACATCTCCGGGCACTCGCCATCTTGAAGATGGGAGGACCTGCCCAATCAGGACTAGGCTACCGCTACCCTCCCACAGGAGAGTGGTAGGATAGGGGGTGTACCCACCACAGAGCAGGGACCCCCAGGTCTCCCCCCCCCCCCCCCCCCCTCAACCACGATCAACAGAGGGTAAGATTTCCTGACACCAAAAGGCACCCCTGCCCCCTGTGCCCAACTCCTGGGTACCTACCTATCCTCCAACTACCCAACTTACCTCTCGAAGTGGTGGTGGCGGCACCTGAAGAATCCTCATCCCCGAGCTTGCAGCCTTTGTTCATCCAGGAGCTTTCCCATTGAAATCCATTGAGCGCCCAAAGGCTCAAAAGCACCTTGCACCCAGCCGCCCGAGTGGCACTGGCAGTGTAACCTCTACTCCTATCTACTTCCCCATTTGCCCTGAGCAAGTGACCAGGAGCCCAGCTCCCACAGCCGTGTGGCCTGCTAGTCAGCAGCCACCAACCAGGGCACCCCTGCCTCCCATAGGATAGCATTGGGCCTAACTCACTCTGCACCCGGCTGCCCCTGTGCCGCTGAGGGTGTAACAACTGTACTTACCTGACCCTGGGAGACCCCTGAGTCTGTTCCCAGAACCTTATCTCTGCCAGTCGAGTACTTAACAAAAACCGATAACCCAATTTTTCTCCATAGGGTAACATTGACTGGTTTCTTCTGAAATTTCTTCTAAGTGTGGAGTTTCTAAAACTTAAAATATTCACCTAAAATCAACCGAGTAACGAAAACGAAAATACTCACCTGCTATTAGGAGAGATCCTAGTGCTGGATCTTGGTGCCCAGCACTGACCCTGAAAAGTACTCACAACCGTACTTAACATTAACCCAATGTTCTTCCATAGGAAACCATTGACTGTTTTTCTGTCGATTTTTGCAGACTACAAATATTGTTTAAAAGTCGTACCAACTCTGAAAACGTAATTGCTTACCTGTTTTAGATTTAGGTCCCAGTACTGAGCCTAGGAGCCCAGTACTGGATTACAAAAGTAACTAGAACATACCATACCTGTAATTTGAATTTTCTCTCATAGGGAATCATTGACTGTTTTTCTATGAAATTTCTTCTCTGTCCACTTTTAAAATAGCAAAATATTGCCTAAAAATCACAACAGTAACTAAGTCGACTTTACTCACTTGTTTTCAAGAACTGTCCCAGGACTGAATCTAGGATCCAGTACTGGAGTTAGAAAAGTAATCCTGAAAGTAATCCATTGCAAATAACTTAAAACTTCCATTGAGCTCAATGTATTATTGTGTTTGAAATTGTGTTGCCTATTGCAACAACCTGTAACTATCTACAAAAGTCAATTGCATATTGCAAAAGTATTCAACTAAAGCATCTCATCCTGAGAAAGTATATTTTTAAAACCAATTGTTGGGTCTAAAATAAAACAAACATATTTTTTTATATAAACCATTGACCTAGAGTTCAGTTCTTGTGTGTGAGACCATTCGCTGACTGAGTATGTACAACAAATGCTTTACACTGTCCTCTGATACTGCCTTACTGCTCGACCAAGCTACCACTTTATATCTAACTGTAGCCTCTGCCAAACCTCTGTGGACTGTGGACTCTGTGCACACTGTTCCTATTTGTGAACAGTATATACAGAGCCACTTTCTCACAGGTTGCGTTTAGCATGGTTTGGGAGGATTGCGGCGGTGAAAATGATGTTTCCCGCGCATTCTTTAGATCTTTCAAACGATTCCGAAGACACCCCTATGGAGGCTATAGCGCAACTGCAGACCCTCATTAATAAATTCGTATGGGGGAAAAAACGCGACTCGCGATATCACAGATGGTTCGTTCGAAGAACCAAGGCGGGGTGGGTCTTCCTCTGATCCGATGCTACTACCAGGCGTCCTGCCTCTGCTACATAGTGGAACTGAACCGACCCCTATCCGGCCAGCACTGGAATTTTATGGATCAGACGGTAGCGGGCATCAATATTCGGAGAGAGCTAAGGTTGCCTCGCATGCACAGGGCGTGTGGATTATACTCCTCTTATCAACTCTGTAAGGAAGTGGGTTTCTGTTGCAGTAACCCCACCCCCACTTTTTGCCTGATACCTGATGCACTTGTCCTTGGTGTGCCCTGGGCTCCCGCCAATCAGGTGCCCAGGGCCTGTGTTCCTTCCCTAAAAACTGCCTAACAGCCAAAACCCAATTGGCATCTTTGGTCACATGTCAGCCCCTGGTAAATGGTACCCTAGATACCCAGGGCCTTGTGACCAGAGAAGGCCCCTAAGGGCAGCAGCACTTATTGTGCCACCCTTAGAGGCCCTGTACCCTGACACACACACACACTGCCTTTGCAGGCTGAGTGTCTTGGTGCAGAACAAAACAAAAGGTCGACATGGCACCCATCACTGAGTGCCATGCCCACAACAAACACTGCCCTGGCATACCTCAGTCACCCCTCTAGCTGGGTGCCCTATGCCAGTGGTATGGGCACAGGTGCATGAGCCCTGTGCCCCTACACTACCCAGGTCAATTCCTGGGCACTGTAAGTACAGTGCTGCCATTAAGAGTATATGGTGCTGGGAGGTAGTCAACACGAACTCCACAGCACCATGATGGCTACACTGAAGACTGAAGTTTGGTATCAAACTTCTTGGCACAGTAAACCCACACTGATGCCAGTGTGGGATGTACTGTTAGATGCACGACAGAGGGCAACTCGAGTTGACCCCTGAACCTAACCTACAATCCACGTCTTGTCTGAGGGGCAGCCGAGGCTGCCACACAGCAGACATGTTGCTGGACCCCTGGGTAGAGAGCCATCCGCTCTCCCGGGCCTGCAACAATGCACATCCTGTGCGAGGTGCTAGATCTCCTCCCCCAGGATGGGCAGGGGAAGCTTCAAAGGCATGCCGGCTTTGTGAGCTTCTCCAGGCCACTTGCTGTACTCAGCAACTGGCCCCCACCAGTTCTGAACCCCTCTCTGGCGGGAAGTTCGGCGGGAAAAGCTAAGTGATGACAGGGGGTTTGCCAGCCTCTGCCAACCCCATCCCTCAGGTGGAAGAGGCGAGGTGAAGCACATCCCCGGGCTCTCGCCATCTTGAAGATGGAGAGCCCTGCACAATCAGGATTAGGCTACTGGCCCCCTCCTACAGGAGAGTGGCATGATAGGGGGTGTATCCACCCCAGTGCAGGGACCCATTGGTCCCTGCCCTTTACCTACCTGTAACGCCCCTAAATCTAGTATTTAGGGATACTCTGAACCTTCCTCCCTTAGAAACCGAAACAAGAAAGATCAAGTAACAAGAAGAGCTGCCGTACAGCTGCTAATAAGAGGAAGACACCCACTGATTTGGCCCCAGCCCTACCGGCCTGTCGACCCTCGAACCTGCTCCTGCTAAATCCCGGCGTCTCCAGTGGTCAGCAACCTCAAATACCCCAGAGGACCTGACTGCCTTGTGACTCTGACTAACTGGGACTCCCACGAGCGGTGGTACTGTTCAAAGCAAGTAACTGACCCCTGGCATCAGCCAGGACCCGCGAACGCTGCACACTCTGCACCTGTCAAGCCTGGCCTGTGGTGGAGTGAACAAAGACACCGAGGACGTCCCCCCGGCGACTGGGACCCTGAATCCAGCACCCAAGGACCCATCTCGATGCTCCTGACGACGCCTGCAGACTCAGAACCAGGGACCCTCCACCCGCGACCAGCAGAGAGTAAGATTTCCCGACGCCAAAAGGCACCCCTGCACCCGGCGCCCTGCGGCACCCTGTGCCCAACTCCTGGGTGCCTACCTATCCTCCAACTATCCAACTTACCTCTCGAAGTGGTAGTCGCACCTGAAGAATCTTCGTCCCCGAGCTTGCAGCCTTTGTACGTTCTTGAGCTTCTCCATTGAAATCCATTGAGCGACCGACGGCTCAAAAGCACCTTGCACCCAGCCGCCCGAGGGCCCCCGGCAGTGCAACCTCTACTCTAATCTACTTCCCCCACTTGCCCTGAGGAAGTGACCAGGAGCCCAGCTCCCACAGCCACGTGGCCTGCTAGCCCGCAGCCATCAACCTAGGGCCCCCTGCCTCCCATAGGATAACATTGAGCCTAACTCGCTCGGCTGCCCCTGTGCCACTGATGGTTTAACGACTGTACCTACCTGACCCTGGGAGACCCCTGAGTCTATGCCCAGAACCTTAACTCGAGTACTTACCCAAAAGCCGATAACTGACTGTTCGAGGCATATGAGCTGCAGATTGTACACTTAGCATAGATCGCCATCTGGTGTTGGGCCCGGATGTTTGCAGTTTGTTTTTCTTCTTGGACAGTCTTTGGAAGTCACGAGTTTGGTGACTCCTCCTTCGGTCCGTACTGCGCATGGGCTTCGGCTCCATCCTCAGATTGTTTTTTTCCGCCATCGGGCTCAGATGTGATACTTCGTGCTCCGGCTTCGAACTTCTACGGTTCCAGCCTCGACGGAAAATCCTCGTTCTTCGAGTTTCTTCATCATCATCTTCATCTCTCGAAGCGGCACTTTCTCCATCCGGTACATCGGCACCGGCCTTCGGGCCCTCCTCGACTCCGGTCCCGGCCGATGGAAAGGACTCCGTTCAAAAAGTGCCCAAAATGTGGGTCTAAATTTCCCCACACCGACCTCCATCAGGTGTGTAATCTTTGCCTCTCTCCAGAACACGAGGCCAGAGACTGCCCCGCCTGCAAGTCTTTTCGATCGAAGAAGACCATCCGAGATCGAAGAGCTCGACGCACCATGGCGCACTCTGCCTCTGCAGCTCCACCGGACATCTTCGGAGACGGCGCCGAAGCTTCGGGGCAAACACACACCGAGCAGGAGGAAGACATCGTCAGCGCTTCCGAGGCCGACGACTCCGACGTGGAGGACGTTACACCGGCGCAGCGGGCCGTGAGTACTATACCCCCTCCCACCCCCGCGCCGAAAACCAAAGAGACTCCGGTTACTCCCTCGCCTGCCGTCCTGGGCAAAACCAAAACCAAAGCTTCTATCACCCCACCTACGGGCCCGGTGTCGAAGCCTCCAAAGTCTCACGGCAGCTCGGGATCGAGCCAGCCGACGCCCGGTGCCGAAAGACAGCATCCGGCACCGAAGAAAGCAATATCCAGCTCGACTCCGAAGCCACCGGTGCCGAAGCCTGGACACTCGGTGCCGATCAAACACAAATCTGTCGGCACCAACGCCCCGGCGCCGAAACCTCATTCGACGCCGAAACACCCGGAGACCTCAAAAAAGCATGGCGCACACAAACCATCGAAACCCTCGGTTCCGAAATCACCGGTGCCGACAGACGATCCGGCACCATTGGCTCTGTTTACACCAGACCCTCTACAAAAGACTCTGTCCAAAGATCCAAAGACTGGGCTTTTGACTTTAATTACCAAGAAAAGACGCCTTGATACTCCGGCTCCTCCTCCTCCACCCAAAAGGAAGGACTCTGCTACTTCTCCCCTCAGAGTGCCCTCCCCACTACCGCCTCCCCTACCTCCTCCACCACCTCCACCCCCTCGCCCTCCCAGGTCTCCGCCACCTCCACCTCACTACGATCCGGCCCCATCCCCAGATCCGGATGACGGGGACCCGGACAATTACCTGGCGGACGCCCCAATGGATCCCACTCCACCAGGGACCCCAGACCCATGGGAGGATTACAATAACCCTGATATACCAGATATACCTCAGGACGACCTATACCCATCCAGGCCGTCTCCTCCAGAGGACTCCTTAGGGTTTCATCATTTAGTGCAGAGAGCAGCACACTACCATGGGGTGGACATGCACAGTGAACCAGTGGAAGAAGACTTCCTACTGGATGCATTTGACATACAAGACAAATCCACTTCTATTTTACCCATGCTTAAGGGTGTCACCAAGCACGCTACAGAGGTGTTCAAAGACCCTGTCAGGGCCAGAGTACTGAACCCTAGAATAGAGAAGAAGTACAAAGCGGCACCCACAGACCCTGCATACATTAAGGGCCCTGCTCCCCTAGATTCCCTAGTTGTCTCCACAGCTAGAAAGCGGGCTAACTCCCAATCCTCAGGAGAAGCCCCACCGCCAGACAAGGAATCTAAACTTCTGGACGCGTCTGGTAAACGCACCGCCTCCCAAGCTGCAAACATGTGGCGCATTGCAAACACACAAGCACTGCTTGCGCGATATGACAGAGCACACTATGACGAACTAGAGGCTCTTATGCAGCACCTTCCAGAAAAACACAAGCGCAAGGCTCATGACCTAATACAGGAGGGTAAACTAATTACAAACACCTCCATTAAGTGTGCCCTCGATGCAGCCGGCACTGCTTCTAGAGCCATAAATACAAGTGTCCTGCTTCGTCGCCATGCCTGGCTCAGGATCTCAGGGTTCAAGCCTGAAGTCCAGGCGTCCATACTCAATCACCCCTTTGACCAGCAAACTCTCTTTGGGCCAAAGGTAGACGAAGCGTTGGAAAAGATGAAAAAGGACACAGACACAGCAAAGTCTATGGGGGCACTCCAAACACAAGCCTCTAAACGTTCCTTTCGACGCTCGTCCTTTCGTGGCACAGGCAGAGGCTCCTCCACCGATAACGCCTCTACCTCCTACAAGTCCCCTCCTCAAAATACCTTTTCAAAGGGCAATCAAAGGGGCGGTTACAGAGGCAACAACAATAAGGGCAGGGGCAAAACCAACAACACCCGTTCTGCCACCCCACCCGCACAATGACTCCCCTCCGCTCCCCTCAGACCATCCCACTCCGGTCGGGGGCAGACTACAAGACTTTATCCACACATGGGAGTCCATAACATCGGACAAATGGGTGACCCAAATCATTCGGTCAGGGTACTGTCTCGAACTAACATCTACCCCACCCAATATCCCACCAAGGCACCGTCCAATGTCTCAAGAACATTCCACACTGCTCAAACAAGAGGTACTCTCACTCCTCCAAAAACACGCTATAGAGCAGGTCCCCGTCAATCAACAAAATCTAGGGGTCTACTCCCTATATTTCTTAATACCAAAGAAAGACGGGACCCTCAGACCCATTCTCGACCTCCGGCCTCTAAATGCCTACATACATTCAGACCATTTTCACATGGTCACCCTACAGCAAGTCCTCCCACTCCTCTGCCAGGGAGACTTTCTCACAACCTTGGATCTGAAAGACGCATACTTTCACATTCCAATACACCCCTCTCACAGGAAATACCTTAGGTTCGTGGTGGACGGGCAACATTACCAATTCACGGTTCTCCCCTTCGGGGTCACCACCGCACCACGGGTGTTTACCAAATGCCTAGCAGTAGTAGCAGCACACCTCAGACGTCAACATATTCACGTCTTCCCTTACCTAGACGACTGGCTGATAAAAGCCGCGTCCTACGACCAATGTGTGCAACATACAAACAGCACCATCCAACTGCTCCACCGGCTAGGCTTCACGGTGAACTACCAAAAGTCCCACCTCATACCATCTCACACAAAGCAATATCTCGGGGCCACTATAGACACCTCCAAAGGTATTGCCTATCCAAACTCAGCCAGAATCACAAGCATTCAAGCCTTACGCAAAACATTCCTTCCTCAACACTCTCTTCCAGCAAGAGTGTTTATGAAGCTCATAGGAATGATGGCGTCTTGCATCTTCATAGTGCCCCATGCAAGACTCCACATGCGTCCACTTCAAGAGTGCCTAGCACAACAGTGGAACCAGGCCCAGGGTCATTTGACGGATCTGGTGTTGGTGGACGGCCGCACACATCACTCTCTGCAGTGGTGGAACACCACAAACCTTTCCAAAGGGCGGCCGTTCCTGGACCCGGTTCCTCAGGTGATTCTAACAGCGGACGCATCGCTCTCCGGCTGGGGAGCGCACCTTCTACACCTCACCATGCAAGGTCTATGGACGCCACAGCAAAAATCGCTCCACATCAACCATCTGGAGCTCTTGGCGATCTTTCTAGCCCTAAAATCTTTCCAAAAACAGATTTCGGGCAAAGCAGTCCTCATTCGCACAGACAATATGACTGCAATGTATTATATCCAAAAACAGGGGGGGACACACTCTCCCCAGCTCTCCCGCTTAGCCCAGAGCATATGGAGATGGGCAATTCCCCAAAACATCTTTCTCCTGGCACAGCACGTTCCAGGCGTACAAAACACCATGGCAGATCTGCTCAGCAGACAAACGCAACAACTACACGAATGGGAACTGCATCCACAAGTTCTTCACCCATTCTTCCAACAGTGGGGGCATCCTCAGATAGACCTCTTCGCCACCCACGAAAACAAAAAATGCCCAAGCTTCGCCGCCAGATACCCACACCCATTGTCCAAGGGCAATGCGATATGGATGAACTGGTCAGGCAGATTTGCTTACGCCTTTCCACCTCTCCCACTAATTCCATTAGTGGTCAGGAAGCTACAACAGCACTCCCTCACACTCATTCTGGTAGCTCCCACGTGGGCCAGGCAGCCGTGGTACACCACGCTACTACAACGGTCAGTGGTACCACATCAAAAATTGCATCTATCCCCATGCCTCCTAACCCAGAACCATGGAGAAATCAGGCACCCGGACCCAGCTCAGCTCAACCTGGCGATCTGGCTCCTGAAATCCTAGAATTCGGATACCTTAACCTTCCCCCTGATTGCATGAACATCATCATGGAAGCCAGACGTCCTACCACTAGAGCATGCTATGCCGCAAAGTGGAAAAGATTTGTAATTTACTGCCGTAACAATACAATCAACCCTCTAGATGCATCCATACAGCACATCATATGCTATCTGCTCCATCTTCACAGGTGTAACCTGGCATAATTATCCATACGCCTACACCTAGCAGCGATCGCTGCTTATCTACAAAACAGACAGCATTTATCACTCTTCAGAGTGCCCGCTATTAAAGCCTTCATGGAAGGCCTTAAACGAGTAATTCCTCCCAGGGCACCACCTTCCCCTGTATGGAATCTAAATTTAGTTCTTACACAACTAATGGGTCCGCCCTTCGAACCAATGCACAAATGTGAGCTACAGTTTCTCACCTGGAAAACAGCTTTCCTTGTAGCTATCACTTCCCTTAGAAGGGTTGGTGAAATACAAGCGTTCACCATACAGGAACCCTACATACAAATGCATCACAGCAAGGTCATACTTCGCACAAATCCGAAGTTTCTGCCCAAAGTCATTTCCCCCTTCCACCTCAATCAATCAGTGGAATTACCTGTCTTCTTTTCGCAACCCCAATCTGTTGCAGAAAGGGCCTTACACACACTTGATGTGAAAAGGGCGTTGCTATACTACATACAAAGAACGCAACCCTTCAGGAAGACTAAACAATTGTTCGTTTCCTTCTCTCCACCACATAAAGGCAACCCCATTTCTAAATCAGGGATAGCTAGGTGGATTGTAAAATGCATACAAATTTGCTATCAAAAGGCAAAGAGAACATTATCTGTTCCTCCTAAAGCCCACTCTACAAGAAAGTTAGGGGCTTCTATGGCTTTTCTAGGGAATATACCCTTAGATGACATCTGCAAAGCAGCCACATGGTCTACACCGCACACCTTCACAAAACACTACTGTGTAGATGTGCATTCCAAGCAGCAAGCTAGGGTGGGCCAGGCTGTACTAAAGACACTTTTTCAAACAGCTGCAACGGATACCGGTGGTCGCCGCTAAGGTTGGGTACTGCTATATAATCTATGCTAAGTGTACAATCTGCAGCTCATATGCCTCGAACGGAATATGCTACTTACCAGTATGCATCTGTTCTTGGCATGTAGAGCTGCAGAGTTGTACACGCCCACCCGCCTCCCCGGCTACCTGTATCCGTTCCAGTACATCTTATTTAGATACAACACATGGGTTTCTCACTGTTATTACTACGCTCCATCATTTCCCTGTTGGCGAAAAACAATCTGAGGATGGAGCCGAAGCCCATGCGCAGTACGGACCGAAGGAGGAGTCACCAAACTCGTGACTTCCAAAGACTGTCCAAGAAGAAAAACAAACTGCAAACATCCGGGCCCAACACCAGATGGCGATCTATGCTAAGTGTACAACTCTGCAGCTCTACATGCCAAGAACAGATGCATACTGGTAAGTAGCATATTCCTTTCTTTCATAGGGTAACATTGACTGGTTTCACTTGGAAATTCTTCTGTCGAGTTTTGAAAACTTTAAAATATTCATCTAAAATCAGACGAACTACGAAAACTAAAATACTCACCTGTTATCAGGAAAGATCCTAGTGCTGGACCTTGGTGCCCAGCACTTACCCTGAAAAGTAATTACAACCATACTTACCGCTAACTCAATTTTCTTCCATAGGAAACCATTGACTATTTTTCTGTGAAATTTCTTCAAAGTGTCGATTTTTGCAAACTTCAAATGTTCGAGGTATATGAGCTGCAGATTACACAAATGTGCATAGATCGCCATCTGGTGTTGGGCCTGGATGTTTGCAGTTTGTTTTTCCACTTGGAAAGTCTTTGAAAGTCACGAGGTCGGTGACTCCTCCTTTGGATCGTATTGCGCATGGGCTTCGGCTCCATCCTCAGATTGTTTTTTTCCGCCATCGGGCTCGGATGTGATCTTCACGCTCCGGTTCCGAACAGGTTTCCAGTTCAATCGACGCGCAATCCTCACCCCAATTCGCGGTATTGTTTCGATCATGATCTCCACACTCGGCGCGGCATTCATCGATCAAGACCTTCGATTCCAGTCGTCTACGCCGGCATTCGGACCTACCCAATCTCTGCTAATGGAAAGGACTCCCTTCAAGAAGTGCCCTCGATGTGGGTCTAAATTCCCCCACACCGATCTCCACTAAGTATGTAATCTCTGCATCTCCCCTGAACACGAGGCTCGAGACTGTCCGGGGTGCAAGTCCTTCCGGTCCAAGAAAACTATTCGAGACCGAAGGGCAATTAGAACCATGGCACACTCGTCAACGGTGCTTCCAGATAACAGCTTCGGAGAGGGCGTCGACGCTCCAGAAGAACACTACACCGACGAGGGCCTCGTCAGCGCCTCCAAATCCGACGATTCAGATGTGGAGGACATCACTCCGGCACAGAGGGTCTTGAGTACCAAATTGCCGACCCCCCCCCCCCCTCCCCCCCACACCCTCGCCGGCACCGAAAAAGGCTTCGATCACGCCGTCTCATCCGGGCCTAGGTAAGACCAAAGACACTGCTTCCCACACCGCACCTTCGGGACCGGTAAAGAAGCCGATTAAGCCTTCAGGCAAACATTCCTCCGCACCGACACTGAAAAAGAAAATGGCCTCCTCTTCGGCAGCGAGCCCCATACCCAAACACTGTGCCGAAACCCAGTTCCAGCTCCTCGGTACCGACCCCATCCCCGGAACCGACAAAAGCACACAAGGCAACCGGCACCGAGATCTCGAAGCCAAAACCCATCTCGGCACCGACCAAACAAAAAGCCCTTTCCAAGCCGCATACTTCCAAACAGGACACTAAAGCTGGAAAACCAACGGCCCGATGCCTTCGGCACTGACGGATAAACCACCTTCAGAAGAACTCTTTACACCGGATCCCTTGCAAATGACATTAACCAAGGATCCCAAAACCGGACAGCTGGAAAAACCTGCCCCAGCTCCACCTCCAAAAAGGAAGGACTCTGCTACCTCACCTTTCAGAATATCTTCCCCACCTCTTCCACCCCCTCCAGCTTCCCCCCCTCCACCTTCTCCTTCTCCACCCCCTCCTCATCATTCCCCAACACCCCCTCCGGATGATGATGATGATGATGATGATCATGACGACACATATGATGACATAGGGGACGTGCCCCATGACTTACCGACAGGGAACCCTACTCCCACAGGCTCCCCAGACCCTTGGGACGACTAACATCCCCGACATCCCTAACGTCCCACAAGACGATCTCTATCCTTCGAGACCATCCCCACCAGAAGACTCATTGGGGTTCAACCATTTACTCCAAAGGGCTGCACACTATCACGGGGTAGATCTCCATACCGACCCCGTGGAGGTGGATTTCCTCCTCGATACTTTCGACACCACGCATAGGGCCACCTCCATACTGCCCATGCTCAAAGGGGTTATAAAACATGCGCCAGAGGTCTTTAAAGACCCAGTCAGAGCCAGGGTCATTAACCCGCGCATCGAGAAGAAATATAAAGCCGCCCCTACAGATCCTTCCTACATTAGAGGGCCAGCACCACTAGATTCCCTGGTAGTGTCCACAGCACGAAAGAGGGCCAACTCCCAGGCGTCAGGCGAAGCACCACCACCTCACAAAGAGTCAAAACTCTTGGACACATCCGGCAAGCGCACTGCATCACAAGCTGCCAACATATGGCGTATTGCCAATACACAAGCGCTACTAGCACGATATGACAGGGCCCATTATAACTAACTAGAAGCCATAATGCAACACCTCCCTGACAAATATAAAAATAGGGCAAATGAGTTAATTTAGGAGGCCGAAACCATCCCTAATACCTCTATCCGTTGTGCCCTAGATGCAGCAGACTCCGCCTCCAGGGCCATCAATACTAGCGTCCTCCTCCGTCGCCATGCCTGGCTCAGGATTTAAACCAGAAGTACAAGCTTCCATCCTGAATCATCCCTTTGACCAGGAACATCTGTTCAGCCCAAAAGTGGATGAGGCCCTAGAAAAGATGAAAAAAGACACACTGCCAAATCTATGGGAGCCTTACAATCACACCCTCCCAGGTGTTCCTTTCGCCGTTCCTCCTTTCGGAGCACATCCAGAGGCTACTCCTATACCGCTTCCACTTCATATAAAGCTCATATCTAATCCACCTTCACAAGGGGTTACCAAAGAGGCGGCCACAGGGGCAACAATAATAAAGGCAGAGGCAAGACATACACCACCCGCACTGCCTCCACACCTACCCAATGACTTCCCTCTACTCCCCCAGACCATCCCACTCCGGTCGGGGGCAGACTCCAAAATTTCCTTCATGTCTGGGCGACCATCACCTCAGACAAATGGGTAACACAAATTTGGTCAGGCTACTGCCTAGAACTAATATCTACCCCCCCCCCAAACATTCCACCCAGACAACGCCCAATGTCACAGGAACATCTAACATTACTAAAGCAGGAGGTAATCTCCCTCCTACAAAAAGGGGCGATTGAACACGTTCCTACAAACCAATGAAATCTGGGGGTTTACTCCCTAGATTTTCTCATAACAAAAAGGGACGAGACTCTACGGCCCATCCTGGACCTCCGGCCCCAAACACACACATACACTCAGACCATTTTCACATGGTAACACTTCAGCAGGTACTTCCCCCTGCTCTCCCAAAACGACTTCCTGACCACTTTAGACCTAAAAGACGCTTATTTCCACATTCCTGTACACAACGCTCACAGGAAGTTCCTCAGATTTGTAGTGGACTACCAACACTACCAATTCAAAGTACTCCCATTCGGAGTCACAACAGCACCACGAGTATTCACCAAGTGCCTAGCAGTCGTGGCAGCACACCTCAGGAGACAACACATCCATGTCTTACCATACCTAGACGACTGGCTAATAAAAGCCAGTTAATACAACCAGTGTGTACAACACACGCATGCCACTATCCAGCTACTTCACCAACTGGGCTTCACCGTAAACCACGCAAAGTCCCATCTGCAACCATCCCACGTAAAACAATACCTCGGTGCCACCATAGACACCTCAAAAGCGCTAGCCTACCCCAGTCCGGCCAGGATCACAAGCATTCAGGCTCTACGCGCAAAATTTACGGCACAACACTCCCTTCCAGCTCGAGTGTTTATGCAACTAATCTGGATGATGGCCTCTTGCATATTCATAGTACCTCACGCAAGACTGCTGATGCGTCCTCTCCAAGTGTGCTTAGCGTGCCAATGGAACCAGGCCCAGGGTCAATTAACGGATCTGGTGTTGGTAGACGGTCGTACCCATCGCTCTCTGCAGTGGTGGACCACCAAAAACCTTTCCAAAGGGCGACCGTTCCTGGACCCGGTTCCTCAGATAGTACTGACAACGGACTCCTCGCTCTCCGGCTGGGGAGCTCACCTCTTACATCACACCATGCAGGGCAGATGGACACCTCAACAAAAGTTACTCCACATCAACAATCTGGAGTTACTAGCCATATTTTTAGCCCTAAAATCTTTTCAAACACAGATTTCAGGCAAGGCAGTCCTAGTCCGCACAGACAACATGACAGCCATGTACTATATACAAAAACAAGGCGGCACACACTCTCCACAGCTCTCTCCTAGCACAGAGCATATGGAGATGGGCCATACCCCAGAAAATCTTTCCCCTGGCCCAACATGTCCCAGGAGTCCAAAACACTATGGCCGATCTACTCAGCAGACAGACACAACAGATCCACGAGTGGGAACTACATCCACAAGTTCTTCACCCGTACTTTCAAATGTGGAGGCATCCACAGATAGACCTCTTCGCCACCCACAAAAACACCAAATGCCCAAGCTTCGCTGCCAGATATCCACACCCATTGTCCAAAGGCAATGCGATATGGATGAACTGGTCAGGCAGATTTGCGTACGCTTTTCTGCCTCTCCCTCTCATTCCATTAGTGGTGCGCAAAATACAACAACACTCCCTCACTCTCATCCTAGTAGCTCCAACTTGGGCCAGACAACCGTGGTGCACCACACTGCTGGAATTATCTTTAGTACCGCCCCAAAAGTTACACCTCTCTCCACACCTCTTAACCCAGAACCATGGAGAGATCAGGCACCCGGACCCAGCTCAGCTCAACCTAGCGATCTGGCTCCTGAAATCCTAGCATTCGGTTAACTCCATCTTCTCCCTGACTGTATGAACGTCATCAAAGAAGCTAGGCGACCCACCACTAGAGCGTGCTACGCCGCCAAGTGGAAACGTTTTGTTGTCTATTGTCACAACAATACTATCAATCCCCTAGATGTGTCCATTCAACACATCATATTTACTACACCTACAAAGATGCAATCTAACCTACACGTCTATTAGACTGCACCTCACAGCCATATCAGCTTATCTGCAAAACAGGCAACATCTCTCACTCATTAGAGTACCTGCCATTAAAGCCTTCATGGAAGGCCTTAAAAGAATAATTCCCCCCCAGACTGCCACCCTCACCTGTGTGGAACCTAAACATCGTTCTCACCAGACTAATGGGGCCTCCCTTCGAGCCTCTGCACAAATGTGAACTTCAATTCCTAACATGGAAAACCGCTTTTCTTGTAGCCATCACATACCTCAGAAGGGTCAGTGAGATACAAGCACTTACCATTCAAGAACCTTTTCTCCAAATGCACCATAACAAGGTTGTTCTCCGTACCAACCCAAAATTACTCCCTAAAGTAATTTCTCCCTTTCACCTAAACCAAGCGGTAGAACTACCAGTATTCTTCTCGCAACAACAGACCGTTGCAGAGAGAGCTCTTCACACACTAGATGTCAAAAGAGCCTTACTCTACTACATACAGAGAACACAACCTTTCCGTAAGACCAAACAGCTGTTTGTCTCTTTCTCTCCACCACACAAGGGCAACCCCATCTCCAAGTCGGGAGTAGCTAGGTGGATTGTCAAATGCATTCAGATTTGCTACCACAAAGCAAAACAAACGCTATCTGTTCCCCCTAAAGCCCACTCTACACGTAAAATAGGGGCTTCAATGGCATTTTTAGGGAACATCCCATTAGATGATATCTGCAAAGCAGCTACATGGTCAACACCGCACACTTTCACTAAACACTATTGTGTAGATGTGCAAACTAAGCAACAGGCTAGTGTGGGCCAGGCTGTACTCAAAACATTATTTCAAACCACTGCAACAGATACGTGTGGTCACCGCTAAGGGTGGGTACTGCTATATAATCTATGCAGAAGTGTGTAATCTGCAGCTCATATGCCTCGAACGGAATATGCTACTTACCAGTATGCATACCATTTTCTGACTGAGTGTGTGGAACAAATGCTTTACACTGTCCTCTGATACTGCCTTACTGCTCGACCAAGCTACCACTTTAGATAGTAAGGTTATATCTAACTTTAGCCTCTGCCAAACCTCTGGGGACTGTGGACTCTGTGCACACTGTACCTATTTGGGAACAATATATACAGAGCCACTTTCCTACATTTTCTGACTCTCAAGGTCTGGGATATGTTGGCCGTACAGAAGAGATGAACTTCTTTCCTTTTACCTATGACCACCATTGTGGATAACCCGGACTTTCCCCCAGGACAAACATCGGTGGTTTTTCAGCGCTGGAGGGAGGAAGGCTGCAAAAGGGTGGGTGTTGACACGGAGGGGCTGGCCCCGTTTGAGCAGCTTAAGAAAGACTATGGCCTTCTAGCAACTGATAATTATGCCTATTGCCAATTATTTCACTGGATCACGGCGCCTTCCAATTATGCTCAAATGTCCCGCACCCTCACCACGTTTGAAAAATGGTTGCTATAGCGGGATCTACCGAACAACGCACAAGGGCACAAGTACGCTGGGAAACCGAGCTGGGCAATGTTGACCCACAAGGAATGGGAACACATACTTTATAGAACCCATAACACTGCACACAATACTGCTGGGGCCGAATCCGCATTTAAAGTCTTCTCACATTGGTATTATACCCCTGTGAGAATCCATAACTGGGACAAGAGCAAATCGGACCTTTGCTGGAGAGGTTGTGGGATGTCTCGCACTCTATCTGACCTGTTGTGTCATTGCCCCAAATTACAGTGCTACTGGACTGAGGTCCTTGACAATAGACGAGGCATTTAGCACTTTAATACCCCGTTCCCCAGACTACGCTCTCCTCAGTCTCTCACACTCAAACGTTTTTCCATTGAGGTCGATGCGAGGTGGGCAAATAGCATTAGCACTGCTGGCGGCTAAACAGACTATTTTAGCGCAATGGGGCACACAGTCTAGTCCTGAAATATTGAACTGGCTACATCACCTGTGGTATCTTCTGGCTATAGAACGCATGCCCCTGGTGGTGGAGGGCAGGGTGGAGGTATATCCCAAACTGTGTGCACCATTTTTAGGTCTCGCCTACGCATGCGCTGCATAGGAGACCTTTAGCCATCGTTCAGCTCTTTTTCGAAGCACATACTCGTGCTTGTGGCGGCATACACCTTGCGGGAGCTTGCAGGGGCGCGCCACAAGCTCGAGTATGTGCTTCAAAAAAGATCAGACTGCGCACACACGCACGCACCACTCCCGGGCCAGCAAACGTATGCGCGCGCCTCTCTCCTCGCCCACTTACTTGCTCTGCCCTCTCCTTTTTGCCAATACCTATTTTGTTTTTTTACCAGCGCGATGCACACCACGCTTTCTTATGTTTTTTTGGGCTTTAGCTGCATGAGCATCGCTGACCCTTTGCTTTTATTTATTTATTAACTATGCCCATATGCTTCAAAATTGCTTACACTCGCTAGTCTCCTCGCCTGCCTCCACCTCCTCCCAGCTTTTTTTTATTTGAAGGAGCACACCTTTCACCAGTCCGTTGCATGCCATTGTGTATTGTAATATGGCTAGGTTCAAGTGCGTTGAGGTAACCATGTTAGAGCGACTCAGGAGGAGCCGGGTGCAGGGAGGGTTTGGGTGAACCAACTGAACCTCTTCCACCATTCGAAAGATAAAAAAAAAATTGCGGGCCATTTCGGTTCGGACAGTGCTCCAGGTTAGTTATCGCCACGGGGCAGACAGCACCCGCTGCCAAGAATGCCACCTGCCAGCTAGGTGCACTCGAACGGCCGCAGCACTTTCAGGGGAGAGGAAGTGCTTCGTCGGAAGTTCCTGACAGCTGCGCGACTTCAGCCCCCGCGGGAGCAGACAGACATGGGCTCTGTTGGTGTCACTGCTGCCCGCATTACACAGGCTGCAGTACACAGGTAAGCCTGCAACATCACTTCTACTGCCCACGTGCCTACATGCACCCGCTGGGTCCATTGTACCAACACTCCACCTTAACAGTTGTAAAATTTCCTTTAAAAATCATTGTTATCAGGGACCTTGTTCTAATGAGTGTAGTTGAGCTGCGTAATTGCCACAACTAGACTGCATTGATTTATTAAAGGAAAGCCCAGCATTGGAAATTAGGTGGGCCGTAGACAATTTGGTGCTGCCCACCTAAGTTCATGTGATCATGGACACAATTGCCAGCTCTGGCTTTTGTGTGACACACTGGCGCATTCTGGGTGTTGTAGTCTTGGTTTGCTTTCATTGCCCAAATTACTCCAACAGACCTGAGAGCAATTGATTTGTAGCATAAAAGTCCATGACTGGAGACAGTTTGCCTGTTGACATGGAATAAGTTGGCCACACAGCTAACCATTTGACATCAATGGCCACGGCATACAGGAACGTTGTGTCCTATGAAGGCACTTCTTGCAAGCTTCACGTCCATAACTTGACTTCCTGAGTCACCAAAACCTCAGCATCCCACGTTTTCCGCTGCTCTAGAGTAGGTTTGTCACGTTTTTGTTCTACGCATAAACAATGTATTTTTTGTTATTATGTTTGATTCAAATTAAACCAGGTTAAAGTTATATATAAACTTGCAAACACAAAGCATATAACAATATCGAAATACAAAGCAAATACGTTTGTCACATTTTTTAAGATTCTGCTAACAATTTAGTTTAAGTATGATTTTAGTTGCCTTCTTTTAAAAAAGTCTTTCAAAATGTCTTAAATGATGCAGTTGATGGCAATTTAGTTTATATACGCGGGAATGCGGGACTTCAATATAGCGGCAAATCTGCAAAATGCTTAATGAGGGTGAACTGCTGTTCTGTATTTCATGAAAGAGTCCATTTGAGAATCGGTCTGAGTATAACTGAAATCCACAGACAAACAAGCATTTGCAATGCAATAGGTCTCGCATTTAACAGAGTTTAAGCTGTTGGCATTGTAAACAACAATGTGTTTTATTTATGTTTCAAAAAACTAAAACCTAAATAAAAGGCATTGTCATTTAGAATGCCAATAGCTAAAACTCGTGTAAATGCGAGACCTGTTGCATTGCAAATGCTTGTTGCAGTTGTTGGCTAAAGACATGAGAGAAATTACTTACCCTAAATATTTACAAATCCTTAAGCTACTGCCGCAAGAAACGTTAGTTACGGCTTATCCGACAACCATCTAGAAGAGGCACACTACCAGTCCCCCCACGTTGAAGCTTGAGATATAGTAAGGAGGTATAGCTGGTGCGGATGAGGGTGGGGGAGGGTAACGGGGGTCTAGGAATGGGTTGGATTAGTACAGTTTTCCTTTTTTTTGTTTTGTTACGCCTCTTATGTTTGTTCTTGTGAAAACTCAGAAGTCGTTGATCATTACAATACAGACTCATTGCCCGCGCTGCCGGCCTCCGGGTTGTTAGCTCAAAAGCTGTGTATTGCTGCAAAAGATACGCTCTGCCGGCTGGTGGATGTAGGCAGGAAGCTGTGTTCTACCATTGAGACTTCCTAATAATAAAAAGATTGGTTCTTAAAACAACTGAATTCATTCTCTTCTCCCCTAAAAACAACCCTCTCCCCGTCCAAACCTGGATATCTGATCTTAATGCCCTCAACTGTTCTCTCTCCTTGTCCAACTCAGTAAAATCACCTTGGTATCTCCATCGATAATAGCCTAACTCTCAATGTGCACATAAAAAATTCGGTTAAAGGAGTACTCTTCACTCTCCGGCACCTCAAGAAAATTAAGCCCTTTATCCCTACTGATGACTTTAAATCAGTAGTCCAATCACTGGTCCTTTCGCGAATTGACTACGGCAACGCCATCCTCACCAGAATCCCCAAGGTCCACCAAGCTCCACTCAAATCGGTACTCCACCTTGCAGCCAGGCTCATCACCGACTGCAAACGCTCCGACCACATCTCCCCAGCCCTCAAAACCCTTAAATGGTGCCCCATCGAAGGAAGATCCGCCTACAAAACTGCTTGCATTACACACACAGTTCTCCACCAAAATACACCGCCATACCGCCTGAAAATCACTATAGATCTTGCCTCATCCCAGCCGATTCATCGTAGTCTCGGAATGGCACGTCATCTGCAGCTGCGGCGCCGCACCGGGTGGGCTCTGGTGTACTTGGCCGCCTCGGAGCGCTCCTGGCCTGGACCCTGTGATGTGGTGGTGAGTGGGGGCGGCGCTGGACTTCTACTCCCCCCTTCTCCCGACCTGCACTCTTTGTTGCAGACGTGTGTGCACGCTGGGAGTAATCGGCCATTCTACACCCTGACGGCCTACTTTTTAATTAAGTTCGGCGCCCCTCCCCCACAGTGCATGATGAGCTGTGGTGAGACCTTATTGTGGAATAGATCGGTGAACTCGCGCTGGGGGGATTATTGTTGGCAGGACCCCCACGTCAAAGGCTGGTGGCCGGATGTACTGCAGGCGGGGGGCGGACCTGGAGGTTGCAGACTGTCTACCATAAGCCCCAAAACGCTGGCGAATAGTGCATTGAAGATACTGCCAGTGAACTGTGGGCCTGAATGAAGGACTGCAAGTGTGGGTGAGTGTAGCTCTGAAGGTACCTTCTGATCCCTGGGGCCCCTGTTGACGGGAAATAACACTCGTATTTGGGGGCATTCAATATTCATATATCTTTTCCGGGTTCTGGATCGCTCCGTCCCTGACATCTACACCTTGGCTATCCCTGAGATCGGAGGTCCTACCTTAACCTTCAAAGGCATAGCAGAGTTACAGAAACACAGATCTAGTGGCAAGCCCAGCCGCAGAATCACAGGGATCATCCAACTTTACTTGCCTGACTTTAAGATGGCAGTCAAGCTCTATATCCTATCCTACCATCCTTGTTCTCTTCATTGTCCCGTTTCCGGACTCGAGACCTTTGGACACTTCATGATCTTCATTCTATCCCGGCAGAGCACGAGCACCATGGCCGATTCCCGGTGGAGCTGCATCGACAGCTATAGGGGAGATTGGCTCCGGCTCACAGCTAGAGCCGTCACCTACCCAGGCAGACTTTGGACATAGGTCTCATCGTTTTTTCTCCACTGCTGTTCTCCTCCCTATGGACTTCCAGCTCTCTCCTACACTACTTTCAATGGAACTATGACGTTGCCCCTGGGCTGAAACTTCAACTGTTTGGACTTAACGCGGAGCCTGCTTGACCTTTGGCTGATACCCGGTGGAGCAATCATACGTAGCTATAGAGGAGTTGGGCCCTGGGATTCACCCTCTCGGCCGTCTCATACCCAGCCGGACATCGGACACTGTTTTTCCTCTTCTCCCCGTTATGTTCCCTTCCCTCCCCCGCATCTAGGGGCATGATCACCATGAGGCTCCTCCCCCCACCCCCCCGTCTGCCTCTACTGTCCCCTAGTGTTCTTCACCCCATGCCCTTTCTTCTGCCTCCTGATATTCTCCCAATCCCCTCTACTGTTCCCCCTTTTTCCTTCCTTACTCCATCAGTTTTTAATTTTTCTATGTCATCAATGCACTAGTAACGAATGTAACTGTAACTGATTTAATACTGTAACATTGTTTAATCCTCATGTAAAGTGCTCTGATACCTCAGGGTCCAGCCAGCGCTATATAAAACTCAATAAATAAAAATAAATACCTTGCCAATAAACCCCACAAAGCGGGCAGTGCACGACCTATGAGAAGCTCCAACGTTCTCCTCCTAGTCCCACCCCTGTTAAAGAAGAAATCCACACAATCCCGCTCTTTCTCCGGTAATGCCCCAATTATCTGAAATGCCCCCCCCCCCCCCAAGACCTGCGATGCAACCCTTCCTACATCAGCTTTAAAAAAGACCTCAAAATGCACCTCCTCAATAATTACTGGGGGTCTTAACCAGCACCCTGAATTCGCCCTCCCCCCTTCCATTTTTTCTGCCCCCCTACTCTGTTACTGTCTCTCCCCCCCACCCCTCCCTCTGCATCACACTGGCTCGGCTCTCTCCCCCACCACTGCTCTCAACCGCTCCCCCTTCTAGTTCTTCCCTTCCCACTCCCCCCTCACCTACCAAATTCTCCTCATCTGCTACTCTCCCCCTTTCCCATACCCTTATACTAAATCTGATCTCTCATGTCATACATGTATATAGCTTTTGCTCTATCTGTTTTATTTGACATGCGTAAATCAAAGCGGTTTCTTTTGTTGATTTGGTGGTACTCCATGTTGTATGTTTGATTTTATACCTTTACCATCTTCACATTCATGTAAAGCGCTCTGATACCTCTGGGTCAAGCCAGCTCTATATAAAACCTCTAAATTAAATAAATAAAATAAACCTGAAAGCGGTTTAAGATTGACCAAGATTTATCAGTCGCAGAAGCCTGCTCGATGTTGATCACTCCCTCTTAAGGCCAAAATAGTCTCACTCTGCTCAAGTTTCCAGCCTACAGCTGCCACAGATTAGTACCATTCCAAATAATCATTGGCAGCCCCTTACAGAAGTGTTCTCCTCTTTCTACTGATATTATTAGGACAACTATTCCACAAGTGAGAAAACAGTCATTTTAGGCCCATATCATTGTTTGCTTTCACAGCTATAATTCTGGATAAAGTAGCAAATCCTCAGCTGACTTGCTGTAGTGACTCTCTGAATCTACTAGATCCCTGTAAAATCTGGCTTCTACTCTTCTTTTAGTACAGAGATAGCCCCATCAGCTGTCGCTGAAGATCTTTGTTTCTCCAATAGTGGATCCTTCATAGATTCAGACAGTTACCATTTGAGCACCATCTGTGGTCCTCGCCAAAACAAACACTACTCTAACTACTAACAACCACTACTATAATACAGGCAGCAATGACAATACCAAGAACAGATCAATCCGTTAAAAACATTCCAAGATCACTCATCACGGAGAAAGGCATTCCAGTGACGTTAATGCCAAAACACACCTCGCCTAGCAAAGTCTGCAAACCCCCATTACAAACTCTTGGTGGTGGTCTTCAGATTGAGGTCCTTTCCTGCCACATGTCCCACATGGTATTAAAAGACCTTTCTTAGAGGATTCAACTATTTAAATCTTATGGGGAAAAAAACTTTCTCTTAAAAGTACAGAAAAATCTGAAAAATTTATATCCTACTAAATTAAGTGACGGAGCAAAGCTCAAGGGACTGTTTTCAAACACGACGTGCAGTAGAAATCTAAGCTTGGCGACCTGGGTGGAGAAGGGTGTAGAGTGCGTCATGATTGGCTGAGCTCCAGATCTTTTTTAAAAGATGTGAATAGGCTGCTTCTCTGACTGTCAAAGCTTCTTGCATTAACATTGTGCAGCTCTGTGTGTAACGTGGGATTCCCAGCTCGATGACTGAGCTCATTTAAGCATAAGAATCTATGAAAGATACCATTATTGCAGAACTATAGTTACATATAATCAACTTTTTCTTTCATTGTAGATCAAGGCAACAGATGAGCACTTAGCTTGTTGGATATGGGCCCTGCATTTGACACTCACATAATACTCTTATCTAACGTATGAACCTTCTTACAATCACAAACTGTTTTTCTCTGGTGACTCTCTTTACCGGATTCTCATCAAGCTGCACATTGGCCACCTTCCCTCTGTATTTAAACCGCTTACTTTTGGGTTCCCCCAGGGCTACTATGTTATCCCTACATTTTTAGTACTCTGACCACTCCCCTCTTTGTCTTGGTCAAATCTTTTGGACTATCCCTTATGTCACACAGAGACGATACTTAAATTATAGTGCCAGAGAACGGTCTTGAGGACATCTCTGCTAACTTTCAAATTTTCGTTCTTGAGGTACCACAATGGATAGCATCAAGTTCCTTGAAGTGGACTAGTGATAAAATCGAGTTTCTTACCTTTGGTTGCCCCACTTCTACATGGACCTCTGTATGAAACTTGCTCTTTATATTGTATACCAAAAAGAGGTCTACTGTGAATTTAGTGTATAATGGTCGTGTAGGTTCGAATCCACAATACATTCTTGTACAGCTGTTCTTGATTTGTCAAATGGCTACCCGTGGAAGCGAAAACCACATTTGAGATGGCATGCATAGTGCATAAATGCCTGAACTCTGGAATCCCTCTAATGCCCGTCGAAATGATAATTTCTGGATAATCCCACTGTCAGCCAGGCCCACATAACCTCCTTCTGAAAAATTGTCTGCAAAAAAAAACCCCTCAAACAAGCTTTCTCAGGAAACACCTTGATTTGGAGTTCCAACCCTTCAGCAATCAGAATCAGAACCACAACCTCTCATGAAGCATTAAAAAAAGAACTACAAACATCTAATTTGATAAGCAGAATGACCTTTAGTGCTCTTTTTGACTGACTCTTCCACTAAAGCCTTCTGCCTACCAACCTACCCGAGGATGAAAGATATTAATAAACCTCTGACCCCCTATACAGACTTCATTTAAAGACTTCCTTTCTCTCCGGGGATATTATGACAAACTATGTCTTTTAATTGTAGTTTTTGCTACCCACGGTTATTCTACTTCAATGATTTGTCTCTATTTTTCTTTTTGCCTACTTCTTTAAAACAAAATACATGTATGCACCTTTGTCAAGTGTTCTTACCCATTCAGATTTAATTTAGTAAACCTCAAAATGTAATAAATAAATAAATCTTTTCTTTAAGCTTGTTACACTTTCCACGACTGATATTGGGATAACTTGCTTATAGTTGACAATCCTTTCCCTGTTACTAGTCTTGTGAGATGGGTCCACCTTTACCCATCTCCACAAATATGTGAACACAATTGTTAAGTGTATTGCCATGAATCTTAATAGCTTAAATGCTAAAACATAGAAACAAAATATCAGAATTGTTGAATTACGTTGCTCTCCTTTCAAGATGACCAGTCAGAAGCTGGAGTGAAAGTAGGTGTTGGCTGGGTGGGGTAGAGGAGGATTTGGCTGCGAGTTAAATGGCAGAGGACAACAGAAATTTTAAGCTGTGAGAGACAGGAGGAAAGAAAGATGCAGAGTGCAATTCCCTGGTACAGTTTCAGATTTACATTTTTGATGCCAAGCGGGTTTGAAAGGTGGCTGGTGGGGGTGTGGAGGGTTTGGGGTGGAGGCAACAGGACTGCATTTTGCCTTTCATTTGAGCTTTTTTTTTTGTTTGTTTTTTTTAGCTGATCTGTAGACCCTCCAAGGACGGCACATAACTGTTAAGCCATTGAAATGTTTCCTTGTCTTCTAAGCCCTCAGTACTGCTGGATAATCCATAGCTCACAGTGAATCAAAAGAACGTTCAAATCGTCGAATTCTCGCAAATGAGATCTGCTTGCATTTTCTTAGATTATACAGAAAACCATTTTTTGGACAGCCACTTGACCTTCTGGGTTATGGCCTTTGCTGGCACGGCGCAGAGGCTTAATTGTTTGCACCCGTCCGCCCGTCCGCCCGTCCGTTCAGTTAGCCCGTAGTTTCTCTGAGTTAGTGCTTTATTTTAGATCGCTCAGCTGAGACTCGCACCTTTCTCACTGTTTCTGAGCTCTACTGTCTGAATAGAAGTGCTGACTCCAAGAAATATCTGATTCAGTTGATTCACTTTACACATATGAAATCCGCTGAGCCAGCAAAGTCCGTCATGATATGCCCCTGATTTCCAATTTCCTAGAGGTAGTTGTCCCTGAATGGCGAGGTTATGACTGTATCATTCTGTTCCACACAGGGCCGTTTCTAGGAGTTTCGCCGCCCTAGGCGAGATTTGAAAAATGCCGCCCCCTCCCTTTTACTACTATCACTCTCTCCCCCTGTCATCCAGGCTAGAATAATTAATGCATTAGATATAAAAGAACTTGTATTGAACATTAAACAAAAAACACATCAAACATTAAAGAACTAAATAAACACTGTTCATGACATTTTATTCTGTTTTTAACTTTCTCCCTTCTAACTTCAATGGTGTTTTGGGTTATTTCTCTTAATCCAATGATACCTTCCTTGCCTTTATTTTAGCAAAGTCTTTAACAAGATCTCTAATGTCAAGCTGGTAAGCCATGTCTTTTTCTACTGAAATTGTGGCTAGTCCTATGAGTCTCTCTTGGCTCATGGAACTGCGCAGATAAGTTTTTATTAATTTGAGTTTTGAGAAACTCCTCTCCGCACTTGCCACTGATATCGGTAAAGTCAAAAGGATACGAAGAGCTACGGACAAATTAGGAAAACCATTTTCTAACTTGTTTTGGCACAGATAGTTCAGCACATATTCGGGTTTCGCATTTTTTTGTATTCGATGACTTATTCCTGAAAGTTCAGAGCAGAGAGCTGCCGCGTCAATGTCCTTTAGAAAAGATATGGTTTCTCCAGGTCTATGCTGGGTTAGAGCTGTTTCCAATTTGATACACAAATCCATGAGTTCTTTTGAAGTTTTCATCTTGAGGTCACTTATATTGTACAGAAAACCAAATATTCTTGCAATTTCATTCAACTGTGTGAATCGTTCTTTTACAGAACTAATTGCCGTGTCCAATATTGCAAAATAGTAATTTACTCTGAACTTCTCTTTGGGGTCAGCGATGGGTTCATCTTTTGATTCGTAAGCGAACATTTTCCTTTTCCTCCTTCTTATCTCTGGCTGAAAAATTGGCTCAATATTGATTTCTTCAGCTAGCTCTCGAGCATCAACCAAAACTCGCTCAAATTCCATGTCACACCTCATGTTTTTTAAATACTCCTCTGTATTTTTAAGCTCATTTACTGTTTTCTCAATAGTAAAGTGCTTCTCTTGCAGCAGTTTACTGGTCAAATTGATTTGAAATAAAATACTGTGCCAGGTTACAACTGCCACAACAAACTTAAATGAAGATATGCTGTTCAGAAGACCTTCAGCTTCAACCTTAGTCATTGTACCAGAACAGCCTTTGAGAGTCGAATCTTCAGTAATGTCAAACAACGCATCATACACATGCGGTAACTGGTACCTGATGGGAGTTAAGGCATCGATCCTGCTTGACCACCGAGTATCACTCAGAGGTTTTATATTCAAAGATGGTATATGGTGTTTCAGTATATCCCATCGACGTGGAGACGCTGCAAAGAATACATACAATCTTTGTATAACATCAAAAAAGGCTGTTACTTCAGTGCAACACGAAGCAGCATCATTTACCACTAGGTTCAGGGTGTGGGAACTGCAGGGGACATAGAAGGCACACGGGTTAATATCCAGAATTTTCTTCTGCAAACCTATTTCCTTGCCCTTCATATTGCTCCCCTTATCATAACCCTGACCTCGTAGGTCTTCAATTGACAATGACAAGCTTTTGAGCTGATTTCTCAGAAAATGACACATCGATTCACCTGTGGTTTCGGTTAGTGGCACAAATCCCAAAAAGTGTTCTTTTATTTGCACGAGGCTGCTTTCTTGGAATTCTTCACCTGAAGACTGAAATGACTCTGTTCCTGAAAATTGCACGATGTCCACAAATCTTATGATCATGGTCATTTGTTCCGTGCGACTGATATCTGGGGTGCAATCAAGGATGATGAAAAATACTTTGTCTTTTTAACCAATTAAATGATTTTCTCTTTGATAACGTTTGATAGCACTTGGATCAGTTCATTTTGAATAATGTTGCCTAAATAGTGAGCATGTCTTCCACCCTTATTTTGTATTCTCCTGAGATGTTCATTCATAATAGGATCAAACATGGCGAGCAATTCCACAATTTTAAGAAAATTGCCATTATCATGAGCATGAAGTTTATCACTGCTGCCACGGAAGGCCAAATTTTGTGCACCTAGAACTCTTACAAGAGATATTACACGCTCTAAGATCTGATGCCAGTACTTTTCTTCTTCTTTAAGCTTTTTTGTATTAGCACTATCTATAGTTGCGTCTTGTTTTAGACTTGTATACAGGCCCTTCCAGTTATGGAAGTTGGTAATATGTTCAACACTCTTTTCGTGTGAAGACAGAATTGCTGATATGTTATGCCAATCGTTGCATCCATTCTGAGTGAGACTTGTACTTGAACTTGAATTTCCGCCAAATACATTGCAGCAAAAACAGAAAACCTTATCGGTTGATACTGAATACTGGAGGTATTCACGGTAAACTTCTCCATTTGGAAGTTTTCTTTTATAATGTACAGCTGAAAACTTCCTTTTTTTCTCATCTAAAGGAAATTTTTTGCTCACTTGTTTTGGCCCATTTTCAACCAAAAGAGTTCTTAATTTGTCTCTACTTATTGGTAAGTCTTCCCAGGAAGCAGGATCTGAATAATCTATTTTAACGCTTTCTTCAGTTATTTTCGGGCGTTTACTTTGATCACCATCTTCATTTTCAAGGTTATCCTTTGCAGTATCCACTACAACCTGTTCTTCTTGCTCTCTGCTGTTAACTTCTAAGTCCTTGTCTGGTAGGCCTATATCGTCATCTTTTTCTGAGGTTGAAGTTGATGCACAAGCAACTTCAAGAGAACTCTTTGGAGGAAGTAGAAATGTTTCAATAGACCTGTTCAATTTGGATAGTTCTATTTCTCTAGCCGCTTTTCTTTTTCTGTACTGAGCACCTGAGAGTTTTTTCCTGTCTGCTATTTTTGATCCTTTCTATTCTACCTGAAAAATATAGGGCAATATTAGTTCTGAATATTGTATATAATAATTCTGTATATTGCATTAGAAAATTGTAACATTATTACTGAAAGATTTAAGAAGCCAGTAACATTAATGGAAACGATTTTCGTAAATCTATTTTAAGATCAATTTAATGATTTCAGCAAGCTACTCTGAGACCCATAGACGATTAGTGTTGAATTAGTATAGTGAAATATGAAAGTAATTTAAGTAGTGGATAGGTTAGTCAGTCATTTGGATTCGGAAGGATAGAAGAGGAAAAAAGGTTCATATTTATATAGCGCTAGTTACCCCATATGTTTTCCCAGGTCGAATTTGGCCAGCAGTGAAACGCAGATTTGTTCAGTGCTCACAAACCACTACTACCACTCACTTGCCAAGGCCCATTTTCCGATGGCCAAGAAATAGGCTCTGGTAGTCCCACTCCTCAAGAAACCTTATTTGCCTCCTTAGATTCCCAGTAACTATAATCCGGTCTCCTCACTTCCCCTTCAATTCTTAAGTTCTAGAAAAACTGCCCCCTCTACTTTTAGAGGCTATTTCAGCATGCTCTTCCACTGCTACCTGGTAGCCAAAAACTCTGGAATACTCTCCCACTTTCCCTTAGGCACAGAACTAACCTTCACTCCTTCTGTAAATACTTGAAAAAGTTTCTCTCTTCAGTTTCATGAGTCTATTTTTTACATATTTGAGCGGTGTGTTTTTCAGTTTTTCTCTGCGGCGCTAGGACACAACCTGTGGGTAATCGTGAGCGTTCCTAAACCTAGAGGGTTCAACCTCAAAATCATGCACTGTGAAGAAATATGGTAGTACCTAGCATAACAATTCATATATAAAGCAAAGTATATGGCAAGATAGCTGGATGCCAAAATCAAGAAGGACTTTTAACTCAAACACTTACCTGGCCTATTGCCAAACTATTATGCAACAGCCAACAGAGAATACGCTTTTGAATGCCTAATTCCTGAAAATCAGTTGTCACTCCAATTTCCACCTTTTGCCCTTATCTCCAGTACTTCACACTAGGTTTTAGTATGCCCTCCTAAAAAACTGGGCCTCGGTTTCAATAGGCCCAGTAACTGCCGTCACTAGACCCGCAGGAATGCACCGGGCAATCAAAATTATGGCCTAAATGGGAGAACTATTACAGAAGACCTACAGAAGAGCCACTGACTGTCAAACTCAGTTTTTTGGAAGTGCAAACAGCAGAGCAACCTCATAAAATATTGGGTCATTTCTGAAACAACAATACTGATCACCCAATGAAAGATGCGCAGACTGCAAATTACCTTTTTTCAATCCCAGCAGGGCTTCTCGGATGTAATTAGGCACAAAGGCAGGTCTAAACAGCTTAAGGTCTTCTTGCCATTACATAAACACTAAAGTTTAGATACATTTAAATAAGGGGCAGCATAGGATGCAAACATCTATGAGCAATACATTTGATTAACGGGTTTAATTCTGTTATGTAAGTGTCAGCTGTCCTGGATGAAGGATTTTTTTTAACAAAGTGTTATATAATGAGTAAGTCGTTTCAATTCGTGAAATACATATAGTATAATGATTGCAGTAACACAAGCCTGTAGACACAACCCTACAGGCATACGGCTTTAGAAAACAGAACCTACAGCATCCCTCAACCACAGCGCCGGATAAAAACATGGGCTGCTAATCCCCTAAGAGGGAGGCGGCGGCAGCGCCTTTGCAAGAGGATGAGACCAATTAGTGGCCTTACTTGCACATACTCTTTGCCACATAACGGACGCACTTTCCTTTCCTCAATGTGAAAGACTTCCCCCTCCATCATGCATCTCCACTCAAACATGAAGTCACTCAGAGACCACTTCCCCCCTCACCAATGGGCATTCTGCCCTCCCCCTTTTAACTTGGGACCAAGCCACTGGGATGACCCCAGTTGAAACTCTTCCCTAGAACCTTTAAGCAGGCAGCAGTACACGATGACCATTGATGCACATCTGCAATAATGGGTAATAACTTGGTACTGTCGAACATCAGGCATGCCAAGCTTCGCCTCTCATGACGCCGACGGTACCACTTCATAATCCCGTTCGATTCCATGTGTAAAACCTGAACTCCATCCATACATCCGATCCTCACATTTCACCAACAGCATCTGCCATGACACATCGCAAAAAACAACCCCGCCCCCACAAGTAATATGGAGGATGCCATCTATCTCCAGGTCATAGGACACTAAGGAAGCCACTAGCCACAACCGACCCTTTCTATTAAACTACGGTCTAAATATATCATGCAGAGAACCTTACACTGCTGCTGCAGAGTCAATGGCCGAGGCCAGACACACAGCGCTACGACTGCCTGGATGAAGATCAGATCACCAAGAACAGAGAGTTGAGTAAAGTAAGTTTTGCTACCCCCACCCGAGTATCTGTAATAGTACTAGATTAGTGCCCTTCAATTTCGGGTACTGTGCAGTATGTTTAAAATCTTCTTAGTGTTTCTCGTTGCTGAAATTAGAGCATTTTCTGATATTTATGTGCTTCCCTCATCTTTATGTTGCTTGCCAGAAAGTGTCACTCATAGTCCCTGAAACGGCACTCATAATTACACTGAAATTATGCACGTCACATCACACATAGCATTAACAACAAATAAGCCATTCCAGGTGTAAAATGATGTCTAATTATTTCTGCAATTAGTGTAATCCTAATATATTAACTCTATTATAGCCCTTTTATCATCGTAACTGATTGAACCACGTTCAGGGCCGGCTTTAGTGCTGGTGGCGCCCTGTGCGACAATGTTTGTTGGCGCCCCCCCAATGACCACCTCCACCACGGATTCTCTCACTAGCACCCTTTAACAGTGAACAAGTCTCCATAACCACACTCTCTCAGATGCATTGAATTAGTTATATAGCGCCACTCATACCAGTGTAGGGTGTCCGAGCACTTTTCATCACACACACACATTACACAGAGACAATCAATCATACGTCTGTAAATCAGTGTATAGGACATGTTACACAAGCCAAAGGACTAAAAATGTAGGAGTCACATGTCATCCATACTGGTAGGCAGTATAGTTTAAGAGTGATTGGTGTGGAGAAGCACAAACTCAGAGTCGAAAAAGAAACCGCATAGTTGAGAGTTCTGTTTAATAATAAGAATGTATACTTTGCAGTGTGTATGCAGTTCTAGGATGAAAGTTGATAGCTCCCTATTCTATATTAGGACTTTAAGTTATAAATTGCAAGTAACAAAAGGATGTCTCTTTTGAAAGCAGTAAACTGCTGATCTGTTTACATCATACGCACTCTGTAATCTACTTGATACACGTCCTTGCAGCAGGCATATTAACCCTCTGCACTAACTTCACATAAGTCAAAACCTCAACTATGCAAAAAACTGATCTCTCTCCAGGACGATAATTAATCACAGGAGTTATTGTGACATTTATGTGAGGCCCGGGAGAAAGAAATGCTGCAGCAGGTGCTTCAAAAGCATAATAAACTTTCAAGCAAGGCGCCCCCAGGAAGCCAGCACCCGGTGCGGTGGCACCGGCCGCACCGCCGTAAAGCCGGCCCTGACCACGTTAGTCCTAAGTCAAAAAAATAACATAAAAATATGGCCAGATATTTACATCTCCAGCTAAAAGAACTTTTCTTTTCTATTCAAAAACGTTTCCAGAGGTATGCCTAAAAAGCTGCCCCAGCCAGACAGAGATTTCCGTGCATCCTGGGAACTCATGATACATATTCCAAGGGCTCCTCTTCCACCTGTGCACAACTCTTCGTGCCTTAGAGTTTTGGCAGCTATGGTTTAGTGGTGGCGTGCCTGGAATGAGCCTGCCCTGCTGCACGCACTTCAAACCACCCTCGGCTCCAGACAGACACGACCGCTCAACTAACTTACTGCTTGCTTACTTTACTTTGGTTAATACTTAGCCTGGGCCAGGTTATAACTAACTGACCAGGCCTTTAGCCCCCTATACATTTTTTTTACATCTACCTGCCTGCCGCAGGCTGCCAACCCGGATGGATCCCACCGCTGCCTCCCCCGGTACCTGATAGGCAAGCCTCCAGGCCGCAGCGGGAACTCTGTCTCTGCCTCATGGCCCTTGCCGGCCGCGCGCGCACAGCCTCCGCCCGTGGCGCCGAACGTCGGTCGGAGGTAGAATTGAAGGAGCTACGTTACCTGGCCTCACGGTAACTGCACTGGGATTGCAAAGTCATGGATGCAAGGATCGCAGCTAATTTTTGATGATGATTATGATAGATACATATGGGGACTCTGGGGAGAAAGCACACCTGCCCAGTCTCGACCGAGCACACTAATGTTTATGGCTGATTATGCGTTCCTGAATTTGAGCAGGGCCGTTTCTAGGAGTTTCGCCGCCCTAGGCGAGATTTGAAAAATGCCGCCCCCTCCCTTTTACTACTATCACTCTCTCCCCCTGTCATCCAGGCTAGAATAATTAATGCATTAGATATAAAAGAACTTGTATTGAACATTAAACAAAAAACACATCAAACATTAAAGAACTAAATAAACACTGTTCATGACATTTTATTCTGTTTTTAACTTTCTCCCTTCTAACTTCAATGGTGTTTTGGGTTATTTCTCTTAATCCAATGATACCTTCCTTGCCTTTATTTTAGCAAAGTCTTTAACAAGATCTCTAATGTCAAGCTGGTAAGCCATGTCTTTTTCTACTGAAATTGTGGCTAGTCCTATGAGTCTCTCTTGGCTCATGGAACTGCGCAGATAAGTTTTTATTAATTTGAGTTTTGAGAAACTCCTCTCCGCACTTGCCACTGATATCGGTAAAGTCAAAAGGATACGAAGAGCTACGGACAAATTAGGAAAACCATTTTCTAACTTGTTTTGGCACAGATAGTTCAGCACATATTCGGGTTTCGCATTTTTTTGTATTCGATGACTTATTCCTGAAAGTTCAGAGCAGAGAGCTGCCGCGTCAATGTCCTTTAGAAAAGATATGGTTTCTCCAGGTCTATGCTGGGTTAGAGCTGTTTCCAATTTGATACACAAATCCATGAGTTCTTTTGAAGTTTTCATCTTGAGGTCACTTATATTGTACAGAAAACCAAATATTCTTGCAATTTCATTCAACTGTGTGAATCGTTCTTTTACAGAACTAATTGCCGTGTCCAATATTGCAAAATAGTAATTTACTCTGAACTTCTCTTTGGGGTCAGCGATGGGTTCATCTTTTGATTCGTAAGCGAACATTTTCCTTTTCCTCCTTCTTATCTCTGGCTGAAAAATTGGCTCAATATTGATTTCTTCAGCTAGCTCTCGAGCATCAACCAAAACTCGCTCAAATTCCATGTCACACCTCATGTTTTTTAAATACTCCTCTGTATTTTTAAGCTCATTTACTGTTTTCTCAATAGTAAAGTGCTTCTCTTGCAGCAGTTTACTGGTCAAATTGATTTGAAATAAAATACTGTGCCAGGTTACAACTGCCACAACAAACTTAAATGAAGATATGCTGTTCAGAAGACCTTCAGCTTCAACCTTAGTCATTGTACCAGAACAGCCTTTGAGAGTCGAATCTTCAGTAATGTCAAACAACGCATCATACACATGCGGTAACTGGTACCTGATGGGAGTTAAGGCATCGATCCTGCTTGACCACCGAGTATCACTCAGAGGTTTTATATTCAAAGATGGTATATGGTGTTTCAGTATATCCCATCGACGTGGAGACGCTGCAAAGAATACATACAATCTTTGTATAACATCAAAAAAGGCTGTTACTTCAGTGCAACACGAAGCAGCATCATTTACCACTAGGTTCAGGGTGTGGGAACTGCAGGGGACATAGAAGGCACACGGGTTAATATCCAGAATTTTCTTCTGCAAACCTATTTCCTTGCCCTTCATATTGCTCCCCTTATCATAACCCTGACCTCGTAGGTCTTCAATTGACAATGACAAGCTTTTGAGCTGATTTCTCAGAAAATGACACATCGATTCACCTGTGGTTTCGGTTAGTGGCACAAATCCCAAAAAGTGTTCTTTTATTTGCACGAGGCTGCTTTCTTGGAATTCTTCACCTGAAGACTGAAATGACTCTGTTCCTGAAAATTGCACGATGTCCACAAATCTTATGATCATGGTCATTTGTTCCGTGCGACTGATATCTGGGGTGCAATCAAGGATGATGAAAAATACTTTGTCTTTTTAACCAATTAAATGATTTTCTCTTTGATAACGTTTGATAGCACTTGGATCAGTTCATTTTGAATAATGTTGCCTAAATAGTGAGCATGTCTTCCACCCTTATTTTGTATTCTCCTGAGATGTTCATTCATAATAGGATCAAACATGGCGAGCAATTCCACAATTTTAAGAAAATTGCCATTATCATGAGCATGAAGTTTATCACTGCTGCCACGGAAGGCCAAATTTTGTGCACCTAGAACTCTTACAAGAGATATTACACGCTCTAAGATCTGATGCCAGTACTTTTCTTCTTCTTTAAGCTTTTTTGTATTAGCACTATCTATAGTTGCGTCTTGTTTTAGACTTGTATACAGGCCCTTCCAGTTATGGAAGTTGGTAATATGTTCAACACTCTTTTCGTGTGAAGACAGAATTGCTGATATGTTATGCCAATCGTTGCATCCATTCTGAGTGAGACTTGTACTTGAACTTGAATTTCCGCCAAATACATTGCAGCAAAAACAGAAAACCTTATCGGTTGATACTGAATACTGGAGGTATTCACGGTAAACTTCTCCATTTGGAAGTTTTCTTTTATAATGTACAGCTGAAAACTTCCTTTTTTTCTCATCTAAAGGAAATTTTTTGCTCACTTGTTTTGGCCCATTTTCAACCAAAAGAGTTCTTAATTTGTCTCTACTTATTGGTAAGTCTTCCCAGGAAGCAGGATCTGAATAATCTATTTTAACGCTTTCTTCAGTTATTTTCGGGCGTTTACTTTGATCACCATCTTCATTTTCAAGGTTATCCTTTGCAGTATCCACTACAACCTGTTCTTCTTGCTCTCTGCTGTTAACTTCTAAGTCCTTGTCTGGTAGGCCTATATCGTCATCTTTTTCTGAGGTTGAAGTTGATGCACAAGCAACTTCAAGAGAACTCTTTGGAGGAAGTAGAAATGTTTCAATAGACCTGTTCAATTTGGATAGTTCTATTTCTCTAGCCGCTTTTCTTTTTCTGTACTGAGCACCTGAGAGTTTTTTCCTGTCTGCTATTTTTGATCCTTTCTATTCTACCTGAAAAATATAGGGCAATATTAGTTCTGAATATTGTATATAATAATTCTGTATATTGCATTAGAAAATTGTAACATTATTACTGAAAGATTTAAGAAGCCAGTAACATTAATGGAAACGATTTTCGTAAATCTATTTTAAGATCAATTTAATGATTTCAGCAAGCTACTCTGAGACCCATAGACGATTAGTGTTGAATTAGTATAGTGAAATATGAAAGTAATTTAAGTAGTGGATAGGTTAGTCAGTCATTTGGATTCGGAAGGATAGAAGAGGAAAAAAGGTTCATATTTATATAGCGCTAGTTACCCCATATGTTTTCCCAGGTCGAATTTGGCCAGCAGTGAAACGCAGATTTGTTCAGTGCTCACAAACCACTACTACCACTCACTTGCCAAGGCCCATTTTCCGATGGCCAAGAAATAGGCTCTGGTAGTCCCACTCCTCAAGAAACCTTATTTGCCTCCTTAGATTCCCAGTAACTATAATCCGGTCTCCTCACTTCCCCTTCAATTCTTAAGTTCTAGAAAAACTGCCCCCTCTACTTTTAGAGGCTATTTCAGCATGCTCTTCCACTGCTACCTGGTAGCCAAAAACTCTGGAATACTCTCCCACTTTCCCTTAGGCACAGAACTAACCTTCACTCCTTCTGTAAATACTTGAAAAAGTTTCTCTCTTCAGTTTCATGAGTCTATTTTTTACATATTTGAGCGGTGTGTTTTTCAGTTTTTCTCTGCGGCGCTAGGACACAACCTGTGGGTAATCGTGAGCGTTCCTAAACCTAGAGGGTTCAACCTCAAAATCATGCACTGTGAAGAAATATGGTAGTACCTAGCATAACAATTCATATATAAAGCAAAGTATATGGCAAGATAGCTGGATGCCAAAATCAAGAAGGACTTTTAACTCAAACACTTACCTGGCCTATTGCCAAACTATTATGCAACAGCCAACAGAGAATACGCTTTTGAATGCCTAATTCCTGAAAATCAGTTGTCACTCCAATTTCCACCTTTTGCCCTTATCTCCAGTACTTCACACTAGGTTTTAGTATGCCCTCCTAAAAAACTGGGCCTCGGTTTCAATAGGCCCAGTAACTGCCGTCACTAGACCCGCAGGAATGCACCGGGCAATCAAAATTATGGCCTAAATGGGAGAACTATTACAGAAGACCTACAGAAGAGCCACTGACTGTCAAACTCAGTTTTTTGGAAGTGCAAACAGCAGAGCAACCTCATAAAATATTGGGTCATTTCTGAAACAACAATACTGATCACCCAATGAAAGATGCGCAGACTGCAAATTACCTTTTTTCAATCCCAGCAGGGCTCCTCGGATGTAATTAGGCACAAAGGCAGGTCTAAACAGCTTAAGGTCTTCTTGCCATTACATAAACACTAAAGTTTAGATACATTTAAATAAGGGGCAGCATAGGATGCAAACATCTATGAGCAATACATTTGATTAACGGGTTTAATTCTGTTATGTAAGTGTCAGCTGTCCTGGATGAAGGATTTTTTTTAACAAAGTGTTATATAATGAGTAAGTCGTTTCAATTCGTGAAATACATATAGTATAATGATTGCAGTAACACAAGCCTGTAGACACAACCCTACAGGCATACGGCTTTAGAAAACAGAACCTACAGCATCCCTCAACCACAGCGCCGGATAAAAACATGGGCTGCTAATCCCCTAAGAGGGAGGCGGCGGCAGCGCCTTTGCAAGAGGATGAGACCAATTAGTGGCCTTACTTGCACATACTCTTTGCCACATAACGGACGCACTTTCCTTTCCTCAATGTGAAAGACTTCCCCCTCCATCATGCATCTCCACTCAAACATGAAGTCACTCAGAGACCACTTCCCCCCTCACCAATGGGCATTCTGCCCTCCCCCTTTTAACTTGGGACCAAGCCACTGGGATGACCCCAGTTGAAACTCTTCCCTAGAACCTTTAAGCAGGCAGCAGTACACGATGACCATTGATGCACATCTGCAATAATGGGTAATAACTTGGTACTGTCGAACATCAGGCATGCCAAGCTTCGCCTCTCATGACGCCGACGGTACCACTTCATAATCCCGTTCGATTCCATGTGTAAAACCTGAACTCCATCCATACATCCGATCCTCACATTTCACCAACAGCATCTGCCATGACACATCGCAAAAAACAACCCCGCCCCCACAAGTAATATGGAGGATGCCATCTATCTCCAGGTCATAGGACACTAAGGAAGCCACTAGCCACAACCGACCCTTTCTATTAAACTACGGTCTAAATATATCATGCAGAGAACCTTACACTGCTGCTGCAGAGTCAATGGCCGAGGCCAGACACACAGCGCTACGACTGCCTGGATGAAGATCAGATCACCAAGAACAGAGAGTTGAGTAAAGTAAGTTTTGCTACCCCCACCCGAGTATCTGTAATAGTACTAGATTAGTGCCCTTCAATTTCGGGTACTGTGCAGTATGTTTAAAATCTTCTTAGTGTTTCTCGTTGCTGAAATTAGAGCATTTTCTGATATTTATGTGCTTCCCTCATCTTTATGTTGCTTGCCAGAAAGTGTCACTCATAGTCCCTGAAACGGCACTCATAATTACACTGAAATTATGCACGTCACATCACACATAGCATTAACAAGAAATAAGCCATTCCAGGTGTAAAATGATGTCTAATTATTTCTGCAATTAGTGTAATCCTAATATATTAACTCTATTATAGCCCTTTTATCATCGTAACTGATTGAACCACGTTCAGGGCCGGCTTTAGTGCTGGTGGCGCCCTGTGCGACAATGTTTGTTGGCGCCCCCCCAATGACCACCTCCACCACGGATTCTCTCACTAGCACCCTTTAACAGTGAACAAGTCTCCATAACCACACTCTCTCAGATGCATTGAATTAGTTATATAGCGCCACTCATACCAGTGTAGGGTGTCCGAGCACTTTTCATCACACACACACATTACACAGAGACAATCAATCATACGTCTGTAAATCAGTGTATAGGACATGTTACACAAGCCAAAGGACTAAAAATGTAGGAGTCACATGTCATCCATACTGGTAGGCAGTATAGTTTAAGAGTGATTGGTGTGGAGAAGCACAAACTCAGAGTCGAAAAAGAAACCGCATAGTTGAGAGTTCTGTTTAATAATAAGAATGTATACTTTGCAGTGTGTATGCAGTTCTAGGATGAAAGTTGATAGCTCCCTATTCTATATTAGGACTTTAAGTTATAAATTGCAAGTAACAAAAGGATGTCTCTTTTGAAAGCAGTAAACTGCTGATCTGTTTACATCATACGCACTCTGTAATCTACTTGATACACGTCCTTGCAGCAGGCATATTAACCCTCTGCACTAACTTCACATAAGTCAAAACCTCAACTATGCAAAAAACTGATCTCTCTCCAGGACGATAATTAATCACAGGAGTTATTGTGACATTTATGTGAGGCCCGGGAGAAAGAAATGCTGCAGCAGGTGCTTCAAAAGCATAATAAACTTTCAAGCAAGGCGCCCCCAGGAAGCCAGCACCCGGTGCGGTGGCACCGGCCGCACCGCCGTAAAGCCGGCCCTGACCACGTTAGTCCTAAGTCAAAAAAATAACATAAAAATATGGCCAGATATTTACATCTCCAGCTAAAAGAACTTTTCTTTTCTATTCAAAAACGTTTCCAGAGGTATGCCTAAAAAGCTGCCCCAGCCAGACAGAGATTTCCGTGCATCCTGGGAACTCATGATACATATTCCAAGGGCTCCTCTTCCACCTGTGCACAACTCTTCGTGCCTTAGAGTTTTGGCAGCTATGGTTTAGTGGTGGCGTGCCTGGAATGAGCCTGCCCTGCTGCACGCACTTCAAACCACCCTCGGCTCCAGACAGACACGACCGCTCAACTAACTTACTGCTTGCTTACTTTACTTTGGTTAATACTTAGCCTGGGCCAGGTTATAACTAACTGACCAGGCCTTTAGCCCCCTATACATTTTTTTTACATCTACCTGCCTGCCGCAGGCTGCCAACCCGGATGGATCCCACCGCTGCCTCCCCCGGTACCTGATAGGCAAGCCTCCAGGCCGCAGCGGGAACTCTGTCTCTGCCTCATGGCCCTTGCCGGCCGCGCGCGCACAGCCTCCGCCCGTGGCGCCGAACGTCGGTCGGAGGTAGAATTGAAGGAGCTACGTTACCTGGCCTCACGGTAACTGCACTGGGATTGCAAAGTCATGGATGCAAGGATCGCAGCTAATTTTTGATGATGATTATGATAGATACATATGGGGACTCTGGGGAGAAAGCACACCTGCCCAGTCTCGACCGAGCACACTAATGTTTATGGCTGATTATGCGTTCCTGAATTTGAGCTTCAACTCGGACACGCACCTGCTTTATTAGTGCTTCCTGACAGTTGACGTTTCATTTTTTTGCTGCGGCCGCCCTTCACCTTTTGCCGCCCTAGGCAGCCGCCTAGGCCTGCCTAGTGGTAGAAACGGCCCTGGTTCCACAGCAGTTAGACGATAAGTGCGTTCACTAATTGTTTGAGGAAAATCACGTTTATTTTGTTAGACACTGTCTTGTGTTAAATGCAGGTCAGCAAAAGCAAATGTTGATTGGAAAATAACGTAATTGTATAGGTTGTTTTTCTTAAGGAGACTGGTATGTTTTGTGAATAGCCTTATGAATTCATTACCATTGTTTAATCTTCATTAGCACTATGCACGTTATTTTTTAGCTTCAACAGTTGAACTCTTTTTCATGTCTCTAATGTTAGACAGGCATATGAAAAACCAACTCCCATCCAAGCCCAGGCCATTCCTGCAATTATGAGTGGACGAGACTTAATTGGAATTGCCAAAACAGGAAGTGGAAAGACCATTGCATTCCTGTTGCCAATGTTCCGACACATTATGGATCAGAGATCGCTAGAAGAAGCAGAAGGTCCTATAGGTATGGAACATTTATGTCCCAGGTTCGGTAAACATAACCTGGAACATTCATTCTTCTGGTTTTCTTTTTTCCCTTTGACTCTTATGGTTTGCAGGCTATTTCTGTTAAATAAAATTTCTAGTGATGCTTATTGCTAGAGGTTTTGGGTTTTTTTCATCTTCACTTTGTAAACCTTTTTAGTTTCTCCTTCGCTGTCTGTCTTTAACTTTTTCTCGTTACAATAAATGTAAATTGTTAGCTGTTAGAAACTCTTGTCTTTACTTTTGCTTCCCAAAGGGAGTGTTGGATTCCTCTGAAAAATTATCACTAGAAGTTAGACACAGCAGAAAAGATGATCAGGGAAAAGAAAACTGAGAATAAATTGTCTAGTTTTGAATATAAAAAGCTTCAACCACTACTTCCCATTCCCTATTTTCTTGTCTGCGATATATCCTCAAAGTTGTAGAGATTGCTAGAAAATGTTTTCAAGAAAAAGAAAGGAAAAAGAAAAGTTAATGGTAATGCCGGAATCACCCATATACGTGCTATCCCCTAACTTGTCTACCACATTCATCCCAGATATTAACTTATTAAAGTGATTGCTTAAGGTAATTTGATGCCCTCCGCAGCCGTGTCACAGCATCCCCCTAAGAAATAGCGTACACCATGGTGATGCAATTTTACGTGTGAAAAAATTAATCGGCAAATGTAATCCTTTTTGTGACTTCTACCTTGAATTTACACTCGTAAAATCAAGCTCTTTAAACACCGAAATCAAAATCCGGTGCGGGCATGGCATTATGCATCGATCTGTGCAGGGCTGGATTAACTATTAAGCAAAATATGAACGTGCTTAGGGCATCAAGGTAGTGGGGCACAAGAGAACTTTACCAGCGTTGGATTTACCATGGACCTTATGGTGCAAACCTGCACATGTGCAGCTGAACCTATAAATAAAGTGGAAGTACAAAAAAATAAACTTTCTTTCCCATCTTACTGTTAGTTTTGTTTTATTTCGAAAAATGTTTTTATTTTGCGGTTTATTTTTGTTTATATTTTGAATTCGAGATATTTATATTTTGCGTAGGGCCTCTAAAGATCTTAATCCGGTCCAGAATCTGTGTTAATGTTTGTTAGAATGGTTATGGGTCAGTGGGTAAAAATGTAGTAATTTATCGTAACATTTGTTTCTAAGAATAAATAATGTTTTGGTTTTTTGTGTGTGCAGTATTATAAAAACAAAGAACCACCATACACCACAGCAGGTAGTTTAATTTTGGGCCGCTCCTTTCAGTAAATTCAGAGTAAAGTAACAAGTCTGACATGAACAAGTCTGACATGTCCATAGGAAGTTTGGAGCCCAACGAGGGAACTCTAATCCCGGTTTCTACTCTCGAGCGCTGAAAACTGTGTGAGTCTGAAAATCCGCTCTCTCCCCGAAGATGCGCCATATAAAAGTCCAAGTATAAAGGCGGCTGCGCGGCCTGTAACCGGTTCTTTACTGGGCCCCACACACCCTGCGCTTCCAGGCACAGCTACGTACCTGCTTTATGAAATAAATAACTTTAAGCAAAGACCAATCGTTCAATTTACTGGGACTTCCCTGCCGTAGGAGGGGGCCTTGCGATTGTTTAGCCTGAACAGATACCTTAAACCGTTTACTACTTGTTGCTCCTAAAATATTTCTCATTATGATGAAAGTGACTGGGACAATGCAACGCTGCGTGTCTGTCTGTCCAAAATCTCACGTTTCCACGTATACCTAAATATTAGCTGGCCGGTTCCTCTCCGATACAACCGTAGTGGCATTTCAGAGGTCCCCTCTACCATAAACATGTACATATGTGTCCTAGGGCCAGTCAGACTCAAGACACACAAGCACACAATTATAACACACAGTGTATACAAGTTCCATTCTGAGATATGTTGAGTGAAGTTTTTGATGGGGGCGCGTGCGAGCACTCCCACACACGCTGGAATAAACAAGGCTGAGGGACCAGTGAGTTACGGATACGCACAGATATGACGCCGACATAGTACCACTGAGTGTTAAGATGCACATTCACAAAGCGGAGATGTAGGTATAAATCTATATATCACACTCTCATGGCATCCCTCCCATCTGACAATTCACAAATGTAAATAATATATCCACAACGCACAGATGTTGGTATAATTCTGATTTCAGTGAGTTCTGGATGCTCACTCACAACGCACAAATATAAAATGTCACTTACAACGCACAGCTGTAGGTATAATGCTGATAGTCAGTTCGGAGATGCTCACTTACAACGCACAGATATAAATGTCACGCCCACAACGTACAGATGTAGGTATCACACTTACAACGCACAGCTGCATCTATACATCACACGCACAAATGCATCTCTCCCTTCTCACAACTAACAGACGTAGCAATAATTCTGATAGTGTGAGTTTCGAGATGCTCGCTCACAACGAAGAGATGTACAATGTCACACAACGCACAGGTGTGGGTGTAATGCTGCTACAGTATGTGAGTTTTGTCACACTCAGAACGCACAGCTGTTGGTATAGTGAGGATACAGTGAGTTTTGAGAGGCTCACTCGCAACACACAGATGTAAAATGTCACTCATGCATAGCTGTAGGTAAAACGCTGATAGTCTGAGTCAGGCAGGCAACTAGAGACAAATTTCGGGGGGTGGGGGCTGAAAAAGATTTCGGGGGGCCAAGTCTTCCAGCCATAGGCAGAGTGGCTGTAAGAAGGGGTGAAAACACACCAAAAGCCTCATTAACGAGTAAATGGTCTTTTAAAGACCTGTGAAATACTCGGGTGCGGCTGCAATTAGACGGACGCCAGCCCGCGAGGCTGTCTCAGCCGGGCTGACACACATGAAGGGGGGGGGGGGGGGGGGGGCTGAAGTTCGGTGAGCCCAATGGGTGTTGCGCGCCTGGTCTGAGTTTTGTCACACTCACCACCAGGGCCGTTTCTAGGAGTTTCGCCGCCCTAGGCGAGATTTGAAAAATGCCGCCCCCTCCCTTTTACTACTATCACTCTCTCCCCCTGTCATCCAGGCTAGAATAATTAATGCATTAGATATAAAAGAACTTGTATTGAACATTAAACAAAAAACACATCAAACATTAAAGAACTAAATAAACACTGTTCATGACATTTTATTCTGTTTTTAACTTTCTCCCTTCTAACTTCAATGGTGTTTTGGGTTATTTCTCTTAATCCAATGATACCTTCCTTGCCTTTATTTTAGCAAAGTCTTTAACAAGATCTCTAATGTCAAGCTGGTAAGCCATGTCTTTTTCTACTGAAATTGTGGCTAGTCCTATGAGTCTCTCTTGGCTCATGGAACTGCGCAGATAAGTTTTTATTAATTTGAGTTTTGAGAAACTCCTCTCCGCACTTGCCACTGATATCGGTAAAGTCAAAAGGATACGAAGAGCTACGGACAAATTAGGAAAACCATTTTCTAACTTGTTTTGGCACAGATAGTTCAGCACATATTCGGGTTTCGCATTTTTTTGTATTCGATGACTTATTCCTGAAAGTTCAGAGCAGAGAGCTGCCGCGTCAATGTCCTTTAGAAAAGATATGGTTTCTCCAGGTCTATGCTGGGTTAGAGCTGTTTCCAATTTGATACACAAATCCATGAGTTCTTTTGAAGTTTTCATCTTGAGGTCACTTATATTGTACAGAAAACCAAATATTCTTGCAATTTCATTCAACTGTGTGAATCGTTCTTTTACAGAACTAATTGCCGTGTCCAATATTGCAAAATAGTAATTTACTCTGAACTTCTCTTTGGGGTCAGCGATGGGTTCATCTTTTGATTCGTAAGCGAACATTTTCCTTTTCCTCCTTCTTATCTCTGGCTGAAAAATTGGCTCAATATTGATTTCTTCAGCTAGCTCTCGAGCATCAACCAAAACTCGCTCAAATTCCATGTCACACCTCATGTTTTTTAAATACTCCTCTGTATTTTTAAGCTCATTTACTGTTTTCTCAATAGTAAAGTGCTTCTCTTGCAGCAGTTTACTGGTCAAATTGATTTGAAATAAAATACTGTGCCAGGTTACAACTGCCACAACAAACTTAAATGAAGATATGCTGTTCAGAAGACCTTCAGCTTCAACCTTAGTCATTGTACCAGAACAGCCTTTGAGAGTCGAATCTTCAGTAATGTCAAACAACGCATCATACACATGCGGTAACTGGTACCTGATGGGAGTTAAGGCATCGATCCTGCTTGACCACCGAGTATCACTCAGAGGTTTTATATTCAAAGATGGTATATGGTGTTTCAGTATATCCCATCGACGTGGAGACGCTGCAAAGAATACATACAATCTTTGTATAACATCAAAAAAGGCTGTTACTTCAGTGCAACACGAAGCAGCATCATTTACCACTAGGTTCAGGGTGTGGGAACTGCAGGGGACATAGAAGGCACACGGGTTAATATCCAGAATTTTCTTCTGCAAACCTATTTCCTTGCCCTTCATATTGCTCCCCTTATCATAACCCTGACCTCGTAGGTCTTCAATTGACAATGACAAGCTTTTGAGCTGATTTCTCAGAAAATGACACATCGATTCACCTGTGGTTTCGGTTAGTGGCACAAATCCCAAAAAGTGTTCTTTTATTTGCACGAGGCTGCTTTCTTGGAATTCTTCACCTGAAGACTGAAATGACTCTGTTCCTGAAAATTGCACGATGTCCACAAATCTTATGATCATGGTCATTTGTTCCGTGCGACTGATATCTGGGGTGCAATCAAGGATGATGAAAAATACTTTGTCTTTTTAACCAATTAAATGATTTTCTCTTTGATAACGTTTGATAGCACTTGGATCAGTTCATTTTGAATAATGTTGCCTAAATAGTGAGCATGTCTTCCACCCTTATTTTGTATTCTCCTGAGATGTTCATTCATAATAGGATCAAACATGGCGAGCAATTCCACAATTTTAAGAAAATTGCCATTATCATGAGCATGAAGTTTATCACTGCTGCCACGGAAGGCCAAATTTTGTGCACCTAGAACTCTTACAAGAGATATTACACGCTCTAAGATCTGATGCCAGTACTTTTCTTCTTCTTTAAGCTTTTTTGTATTAGCACTATCTATAGTTGCGTCTTGTTTTAGACTTGTATACAGGCCCTTCCAGTTATGGAAGTTGGTAATATGTTCAACACTCTTTTCGTGTGAAGACAGAATTGCTGATATGTTATGCCAATCGTTGCATCCATTCTGAGTGAGACTTGTACTTGAACTTGAATTTCCGCCAAATACATTGCAGCAAAAACAGAAAACCTTATCGGTTGATACTGAATACTGGAGGTATTCACGGTAAACTTCTCCATTTGGAAGTTTTCTTTTATAATGTACAGCTGAAAACTTCCTTTTTTTCTCATCTAAAGGAAATTTTTTGCTCACTTGTTTTGGCCCATTTTCAACCAAAAGAGTTCTTAATTTGTCTCTACTTATTGGTAAGTCTTCCCAGGAAGCAGGATCTGAATAATCTATTTTAACGCTTTCTTCAGTTATTTTCGGGCGTTTACTTTGATCACCATCTTCATTTTCAAGGTTATCCTTTGCAGTATCCACTACAACCTGTTCTTCTTGCTCTCTGCTGTTAACTTCTAAGTCCTTGTCTGGTAGGCCTATATCGTCATCTTTTTCTGAGGTTGAAGTTGATGCACAAGCAACTTCAAGAGAACTCTTTGGAGGAAGTAGAAATGTTTCAATAGACCTGTTCAATTTGGATAGTTCTATTTCTCTAGCCGCTTTTCTTTTTCTGTACTGAGCACCTGAGAGTTTTTTCCTGTCTGCTATTTTTGATCCTTTCTATTCTACCTGAAAAATATAGGGCAATATTAGTTCTGAATATTGTATATAATAATTCTGTATATTGCATTAGAAAATTGTAACATTATTACTGAAAGATTTAAGAAGCCAGTAACATTAATGGAAACGATTTTCGTAAATCTATTTTAAGATCAATTTAATGATTTCAGCAAGCTACTCTGAGACCCATAGACGATTAGTGTTGAATTAGTATAGTGAAATATGAAAGTAATTTAAGTAGTGGATAGGTTAGTCAGTCATTTGGATTCGGAAGGATAGAAGAGGAAAAAAGGTTCATATTTATATAGCGCTAGTTACCCCATATGTTTTCCCAGGTCGAATTTGGCCAGCAGTGAAACGCAGATTTGTTCAGTGCTCACAAACCACTACTACCACTCACTTGCCAAGGCCCATTTTCCGATGGCCAAGAAATAGGCTCTGGTAGTCCCACTCCTCAAGAAACCTTATTTGCCTCCTTAGATTCCCAGTAACTATAATCCGGTCTCCTCACTTCCCCTTCAATTCTTAAGTTCTAGAAAAACTGCCCCCTCTACTTTTAGAGGCTATTTCAGCATGCTCTTCCACTGCTACCTGGTAGCCAAAAACTCTGGAATACTCTCCCACTTTCCCTTAGGCACAGAACTAACCTTCACTCCTTCTGTAAATACTTGAAAAAGTTTCTCTCTTCAGTTTCATGAGTCTATTTTTTACATATTTGAGCGGTGTGTTTTTCAGTTTTTCTCTGCGGCGCTAGGACACAACCTGTGGGTAATCGTGAGCGTTCCTAAACCTAGAGGGTTCAACCTCAAAATCATGCACTGTGAAGAAATATGGTAGTACCTAGCATAACAATTCATATATAAAGCAAAGTATATGGCAAGATAGCTGGATGCCAAAATCAAGAAGGACTTTTAACTCAAACACTTACCTGGCCTATTGCCAAACTATTATGCAACAGCCAACAGAGAATACGCTTTTGAATGCCTAATTCCTGAAAATCAGTTGTCACTCCAATTTCCACCTTTTGCCCTTATCTCCAGTACTTCACACTAGGTTTTAGTATGCCCTCCTAAAAAACTGGGCCTCGGTTTCAATAGGCCCAGTAACTGCCGTCACTAGACCCGCAGGAATGCACCGGGCAATCAAAATTATGGCCTAAATGGGAGAACTATTACAGAAGACCTACAGAAGAGCCACTGACTGTCAAACTCAGTTTTTTGGAAGTGCAAACAGCAGAGCAACCTCATAAAATATTGGGTCATTTCTGAAACAACAATACTGATCACCCAATGAAAGATGCGCAGACTGCAAATTACCTTTTTTCAATCCCAGCAGGGCTCCTCGGATGTAATTAGGCACAAAGGCAGGTCTAAACAGCTTAAGGTCTTCTTGCCATTACATAAACACTAAAGTTTAGATACATTTAAATAAGGGGCAGCATAGGATGCAAACATCTATGAGCAATACATTTGATTAACGGGTTTAATTCTGTTATGTAAGTGTCAGCTGTCCTGGATGAAGGATTTTTTTTAACAAAGTGTTATATAATGAGTAAGTCGTTTCAATTCGTGAAATACATATAGTATAATGATTGCAGTAACACAAGCCTGTAGACACAACCCTACAGGCATACGGCTTTAGAAAACAGAACCTACAGCATCCCTCAACCACAGCGCCGGATAAAAACATGGGCTGCTAATCCCCTAAGAGGGAGGCGGCGGCAGCGCCTTTGCAAGAGGATGAGACCAATTAGTGGCCTTACTTGCACATACTCTTTGCCACATAACGGACGCACTTTCCTTTCCTCAATGTGAAAGACTTCCCCCTCCATCATGCATCTCCACTCAAACATGAAGTCACTCAGAGACCACTTCCCCCCTCACCAATGGGCATTCTGCCCTCCCCCTTTTAACTTGGGACCAAGCCACTGGGATGACCCCAGTTGAAACTCTTCCCTAGAACCTTTAAGCAGGCAGCAGTACACGATGACCATTGATGCACATCTGCAATAATGGGTAATAACTTGGTACTGTCGAACATCAGGCATGCCAAGCTTCGCCTCTCATGACGCCGACGGTACCACTTCATAATCCCGTTCGATTCCATGTGTAAAACCTGAACTCCATCCATACATCCGATCCTCACATTTCACCAACAGCATCTGCCATGACACATCGCAAAAAACAACCCCGCCCCCACAAGTAATATGGAGGATGCCATCTATCTCCAGGTCATAGGACACTAAGGAAGCCACTAGCCACAACCGACCCTTTCTATTAAACTACGGTCTAAATATATCATGCAGAGAACCTTACACTGCTGCTGCAGAGTCAATGGCCGAGGCCAGACACACAGCGCTACGACTGCCTGGATGAAGATCAGATCACCAAGAACAGAGAGTTGAGTAAAGTAAGTTTTGCTACCCCCACCCGAGTATCTGTAATAGTACTAGATTAGTGCCCTTCAATTTCGGGTACTGTGCAGTATGTTTAAAATCTTCTTAGTGTTTCTCGTTGCTGAAATTAGAGCATTTTCTGATATTTATGTGCTTCCCTCATCTTTATGTTGCTTGCCAGAAAGTGTCACTCATAGTCCCTGAAACGGCACTCATAATTACACTGAAATTATGCACGTCACATCACACATAGCATTAACAAGAAATAAGCCATTCCAGGTGTAAAATGATGTCTAATTATTTCTGCAATTAGTGTAATCCTAATATATTAACTCTATTATAGCCCTTTTATCATCGTAACTGATTGAACCACGTTCAGGGCCGGCTTTAGTGCTGGTGGCGCCCTGTGCGACAATGTTTGTTGGCGCCCCCCCAATGACCACCTCCACCACGGATTCTCTCACTAGCACCCTTTAACAGTGAACAAGTCTCCATAACCACACTCTCTCAGATGCATTGAATTAGTTATATAGCGCCACTCATACCAGTGTAGGGTGTCCGAGCACTTTTCATCACACACACACATTACACAGAGACAATCAATCATACGTCTGTAAATCAGTGTATAGGACATGTTACACAAGCCAAAGGACTAAAAATGTAGGAGTCACATGTCATCCATACTGGTAGGCAGTATAGTTTAAGAGTGATTGGTGTGGAGAAGCACAAACTCAGAGTCGAAAAAGAAACCGCATAGTTGAGAGTTCTGTTTAATAATAAGAATGTATACTTTGCAGTGTGTATGCAGTTCTAGGATGAAAGTTGATAGCTCCCTATTCTATATTAGGACTTTAAGTTATAAATTGCAAGTAACAAAAGGATGTCTCTTTTGAAAGCAGTAAACTGCTGATCTGTTTACATCATACGCACTCTGTAATCTACTTGATACACGTCCTTGCAGCAGGCATATTAACCCTCTGCACTAACTTCACATAAGTCAAAACCTCAACTATGCAAAAAACTGATCTCTCTCCAGGACGATAATTAATCACAGGAGTTATTGTGACATTTATGTGAGGCCCGGGAGAAAGAAATGCTGCAGCAGGTGCTTCAAAAGCATAATAAACTTTCAAGCAAGGCGCCCCCAGGAAGCCAGCACCCGGTGCGGTGGCACCGGCCGCACCGCCGTAAAGCCGGCCCTGACCACGTTAGTCCTAAGTCAAAAAAATAACATAAAAATATGGCCAGATATTTACATCTCCAGCTAAAAGAACTTTTCTTTTCTATTCAAAAACGTTTCCAGAGGTATGCCTAAAAAGCTGCCCCAGCCAGACAGAGATTTCCGTGCATCCTGGGAACTCATGATACATATTCCAAGGGCTCCTCTTCCACCTGTGCACAACTCTTCGTGCCTTAGAGTTTTGGCAGCTATGGTTTAGTGGTGGCGTGCCTGGAATGAGCCTGCCCTGCTGCACGCACTTCAAACCACCCTCGGCTCCAGACAGACACGACCGCTCAACTAACTTACTGCTTGCTTACTTTACTTTGGTTAATACTTAGCCTGGGCCAGGTTATAACTAACTGACCAGGCCTTTAGCCCCCTATACATTTTTTTTACATCTACCTGCCTGCCGCAGGCTGCCAACCCGGATGGATCCCACCGCTGCCTCCCCCGGTACCTGATAGGCAAGCCTCCAGGCCGCAGCGGGAACTCTGTCTCTGCCTCATGGCCCTTGCCGGCCGCGCGCGCACAGCCTCCGCCCGTGGCGCCGAACGTCGGTCGGAGGTAGAATTGAAGGAGCTACGTTACCTGGCCTCACGGTAACTGCACTGGGATTGCAAAGTCATGGATGCAAGGATCGCAGCTAATTTTTGATGATGATTATGATAGATACATATGGGGACTCTGGGGAGAAAGCACACCTGCCCAGTCTCGACCGAGCACACTAATGTTTATGGCTGATTATGCGTTCCTGAATTTGAGCAGGGCCGTTTCTAGGAGTTTCGCCGCCCTAGGCGAGATTTGAAAAATGCCGCCCCCTCCCTTTTACTACTATCACTCTCTCCCCCTGTCATCCAGGCTAGAATAATTAATGCATTAGATATAAAAGAACTTGTATTGAACATTAAACAAAAAACACATCAAACATTAAAGAACTAAATAAACACTGTTCATGACATTTTATTCTGTTTTTAACTTTCTCCCTTCTAACTTCAATGGTGTTTTGGGTTATTTCTCTTAATCCAATGATACCTTCCTTGCCTTTATTTTAGCAAAGTCTTTAACAAGATCTCTAATGTCAAGCTGGTAAGCCATGTCTTTTTCTACTGAAATTGTGGCTAGTCCTATGAGTCTCTCTTGGCTCATGGAACTGCGCAGATAAGTTTTTATTAATTTGAGTTTTGAGAAACTCCTCTCCGCACTTGCCACTGATATCGGTAAAGTCAAAAGGATACGAAGAGCTACGGACAAATTAGGAAAACCATTTTCTAACTTGTTTTGGCACAGATAGTTCAGCACATATTCGGGTTTCGCATTTTTTTGTATTCGATGACTTATTCCTGAAAGTTCAGAGCAGAGAGCTGCCGCGTCAATGTCCTTTAGAAAAGATATGGTTTCTCCAGGTCTATGCTGGGTTAGAGCTGTTTCCAATTTGATACACAAATCCATGAGTTCTTTTGAAGTTTTCATCTTGAGGTCACTTATATTGTACAGAAAACCAAATATTCTTGCAATTTCATTCAACTGTGTGAATCGTTCTTTTACAGAACTAATTGCCGTGTCCAATATTGCAAAATAGTAATTTACTCTGAACTTCTCTTTGGGGTCAGCGATGGGTTCATCTTTTGATTCGTAAGCGAACATTTTCCTTTTCCTCCTTCTTATCTCTGGCTGAAAAATTGGCTCAATATTGATTTCTTCAGCTAGCTCTCGAGCATCAACCAAAACTCGCTCAAATTCCATGTCACACCTCATGTTTTTTAAATACTCCTCTGTATTTTTAAGCTCATTTACTGTTTTCTCAATAGTAAAGTGCTTCTCTTGCAGCAGTTTACTGGTCAAATTGATTTGAAATAAAATACTGTGCCAGGTTACAACTGCCACAACAAACTTAAATGAAGATATGCTGTTCAGAAGACCTTCAGCTTCAACCTTAGTCATTGTACCAGAACAGCCTTTGAGAGTCGAATCTTCAGTAATGTCAAACAACGCATCATACACATGCGGTAACTGGTACCTGATGGGAGTTAAGGCATCGATCCTGCTTGACCACCGAGTATCACTCAGAGGTTTTATATTCAAAGATGGTATATGGTGTTTCAGTATATCCCATCGACGTGGAGACGCTGCAAAGAATACATACAATCTTTGTATAACATCAAAAAAGGCTGTTACTTCAGTGCAACACGAAGCAGCATCATTTACCACTAGGTTCAGGGTGTGGGAACTGCAGGGGACATAGAAGGCACACGGGTTAATATCCAGAATTTTCTTCTGCAAACCTATTTCCTTGCCCTTCATATTGCTCCCCTTATCATAACCCTGACCTCGTAGGTCTTCAATTGACAATGACAAGCTTTTGAGCTGATTTCTCAGAAAATGACACATCGATTCACCTGTGGTTTCGGTTAGTGGCACAAATCCCAAAAAGTGTTCTTTTATTTGCACGAGGCTGCTTTCTTGGAATTCTTCACCTGAAGACTGAAATGACTCTGTTCCTGAAAATTGCACGATGTCCACAAATCTTATGATCATGGTCATTTGTTCCGTGCGACTGATATCTGGGGTGCAATCAAGGATGATGAAAAATACTTTGTCTTTTTAACCAATTAAATGATTTTCTCTTTGATAACGTTTGATAGCACTTGGATCAGTTCATTTTGAATAATGTTGCCTAAATAGTGAGCATGTCTTCCACCCTTATTTTGTATTCTCCTGAGATGTTCATTCATAATAGGATCAAACATGGCGAGCAATTCCACAATTTTAAGAAAATTGCCATTATCATGAGCATGAAGTTTATCACTGCTGCCACGGAAGGCCAAATTTTGTGCACCTAGAACTCTTACAAGAGATATTACACGCTCTAAGATCTGATGCCAGTACTTTTCTTCTTCTTTAAGCTTTTTTGTATTAGCACTATCTATAGTTGCGTCTTGTTTTAGACTTGTATACAGGCCCTTCCAGTTATGGAAGTTGGTAATATGTTCAACACTCTTTTCGTGTGAAGACAGAATTGCTGATATGTTATGCCAATCGTTGCATCCATTCTGAGTGAGACTTGTACTTGAACTTGAATTTCCGCCAAATACATTGCAGCAAAAACAGAAAACCTTATCGGTTGATACTGAATACTGGAGGTATTCACGGTAAACTTCTCCATTTGGAAGTTTTCTTTTATAATGTACAGCTGAAAACTTCCTTTTTTTCTCATCTAAAGGAAATTTTTTGCTCACTTGTTTTGGCCCATTTTCAACCAAAAGAGTTCTTAATTTGTCTCTACTTATTGGTAAGTCTTCCCAGGAAGCAGGATCTGAATAATCTATTTTAACGCTTTCTTCAGTTATTTTCGGGCGTTTACTTTGATCACCATCTTCATTTTCAAGGTTATCCTTTGCAGTATCCACTACAACCTGTTCTTCTTGCTCTCTGCTGTTAACTTCTAAGTCCTTGTCTGGTAGGCCTATATCGTCATCTTTTTCTGAGGTTGAAGTTGATGCACAAGCAACTTCAAGAGAACTCTTTGGAGGAAGTAGAAATGTTTCAATAGACCTGTTCAATTTGGATAGTTCTATTTCTCTAGCCGCTTTTCTTTTTCTGTACTGAGCACCTGAGAGTTTTTTCCTGTCTGCTATTTTTGATCCTTTCTATTCTACCTGAAAAATATAGGGCAATATTAGTTCTGAATATTGTATATAATAATTCTGTATATTGCATTAGAAAATTGTAACATTATTACTGAAAGATTTAAGAAGCCAGTAACATTAATGGAAACGATTTTCGTAAATCTATTTTAAGATCAATTTAATGATTTCAGCAAGCTACTCTGAGACCCATAGACGATTAGTGTTGAATTAGTATAGTGAAATATGAAAGTAATTTAAGTAGTGGATAGGTTAGTCAGTCATTTGGATTCGGAAGGATAGAAGAGGAAAAAAGGTTCATATTTATATAGCGCTAGTTACCCCATATGTTTTCCCAGGTCGAATTTGGCCAGCAGTGAAACGCAGATTTGTTCAGTGCTCACAAACCACTACTACCACTCACTTGCCAAGGCCCATTTTCCGATGGCCAAGAAATAGGCTCTGGTAGTCCCACTCCTCAAGAAACCTTATTTGCCTCCTTAGATTCCCAGTAACTATAATCCGGTCTCCTCACTTCCCCTTCAATTCTTAAGTTCTAGAAAAACTGCCCCCTCTACTTTTAGAGGCTATTTCAGCATGCTCTTCCACTGCTACCTGGTAGCCAAAAACTCTGGAATACTCTCCCACTTTCCCTTAGGCACAGAACTAACCTTCACTCCTTCTGTAAATACTTGAAAAAGTTTCTCTCTTCAGTTTCATGAGTCTATTTTTTACATATTTGAGCGGTGTGTTTTTCAGTTTTTCTCTGCGGCGCTAGGACACAACCTGTGGGTAATCGTGAGCGTTCCTAAACCTAGAGGGTTCAACCTCAAAATCATGCACTGTGAAGAAATATGGTAGTACCTAGCATAACAATTCATATATAAAGCAAAGTATATGGCAAGATAGCTGGATGCCAAAATCAAGAAGGACTTTTAACTCAAACACTTACCTGGCCTATTGCCAAACTATTATGCAACAGCCAACAGAGAATACGCTTTTGAATGCCTAATTCCTGAAAATCAGTTGTCACTCCAATTTCCACCTTTTGCCCTTATCTCCAGTACTTCACACTAGGTTTTAGTATGCCCTCCTAAAAAACTGGGCCTCGGTTTCAATAGGCCCAGTAACTGCCGTCACTAGACCCGCAGGAATGCACCGGGCAATCAAAATTATGGCCTAAATGGGAGAACTATTACAGAAGACCTACAGAAGAGCCACTGACTGTCAAACTCAGTTTTTTGGAAGTGCAAACAGCAGAGCAACCTCATAAAATATTGGGTCATTTCTGAAACAACAATACTGATCACCCAATGAAAGATGCGCAGACTGCAAATTACCTTTTTTCAATCCCAGCAGGGCTCCTCGGATGTAATTAGGCACAAAGGCAGGTCTAAACAGCTTAAGGTCTTCTTGCCATTACATAAACACTAAAGTTTAGATACATTTAAATAAGGGGCAGCATAGGATGCAAACATCTATGAGCAATACATTTGATTAACGGGTTTAATTCTGTTATGTAAGTGTCAGCTGTCCTGGATGAAGGATTTTTTTTAACAAAGTGTTATATAATGAGTAAGTCGTTTCAATTCGTGAAATACATATAGTATAATGATTGCAGTAACACAAGCCTGTAGACACAACCCTACAGGCATACGGCTTTAGAAAACAGAACCTACAGCATCCCTCAACCACAGCGCCGGATAAAAACATGGGCTGCTAATCCCCTAAGAGGGAGGCGGCGGCAGCGCCTTTGCAAGAGGATGAGACCAATTAGTGGCCTTACTTGCACATACTCTTTGCCACATAACGGACGCACTTTCCTTTCCTCAATGTGAAAGACTTCCCCCTCCATCATGCATCTCCACTCAAACATGAAGTCACTCAGAGACCACTTCCCCCCTCACCAATGGGCATTCTGCCCTCCCCCTTTTAACTTGGGACCAAGCCACTGGGATGACCCCAGTTGAAACTCTTCCCTAGAACCTTTAAGCAGGCAGCAGTACACGATGACCATTGATGCACATCTGCAATAATGGGTAATAACTTGGTACTGTCGAACATCAGGCATGCCAAGCTTCGCCTCTCATGACGCCGACGGTACCACTTCATAATCCCGTTCGATTCCATGTGTAAAACCTGAACTCCATCCATACATCCGATCCTCACATTTCACCAACAGCATCTGCCATGACACATCGCAAAAAACAACCCCGCCCCCACAAGTAATATGGAGGATGCCATCTATCTCCAGGTCATAGGACACTAAGGAAGCCACTAGCCACAACCGACCCTTTCTATTAAACTACGGTCTAAATATATCATGCAGAGAACCTTACACTGCTGCTGCAGAGTCAATGGCCGAGGCCAGACACACAGCGCTACGACTGCCTGGATGAAGATCAGATCACCAAGAACAGAGAGTTGAGTAAAGTAAGTTTTGCTACCCCCACCCGAGTATCTGTAATAGTACTAGATTAGTGCCCTTCAATTTCGGGTACTGTGCAGTATGTTTAAAATCTTCTTAGTGTTTCTCGTTGCTGAAATTAGAGCATTTTCTGATATTTATGTGCTTCCCTCATCTTTATGTTGCTTGCCAGAAAGTGTCACTCATAGTCCCTGAAACGGCACTCATAATTACACTGAAATTATGCACGTCACATCACACATAGCATTAACAAGAAATAAGCCATTCCAGGTGTAAAATGATGTCTAATTATTTCTGCAATTAGTGTAATCCTAATATATTAACTCTATTATAGCCCTTTTATCATCGTAACTGATTGAACCACGTTCAGGGCCGGCTTTAGTGCTGGTGGCGCCCTGTGCGACAATGTTTGTTGGCGCCCCCCCAATGACCACCTCCACCACGGATTCTCTCACTAGCACCCTTTAACAGTGAACAAGTCTCCATAACCACACTCTCTCAGATGCATTGAATTAGTTATATAGCGCCACTCATACCAGTGTAGGGTGTCCGAGCACTTTTCATCACACACACACATTACACAGAGACAATCAATCATACGTCTGTAAATCAGTGTATAGGACATGTTACACAAGCCAAAGGACTAAAAATGTAGGAGTCACATGTCATCCATACTGGTAGGCAGTATAGTTTAAGAGTGATTGGTGTGGAGAAGCACAAACTCAGAGTCGAAAAAGAAACCGCATAGTTGAGAGTTCTGTTTAATAATAAGAATGTATACTTTGCAGTGTGTATGCAGTTCTAGGATGAAAGTTGATAGCTCCCTATTCTATATTAGGACTTTAAGTTATAAATTGCAAGTAACAAAAGGATGTCTCTTTTGAAAGCAGTAAACTGCTGATCTGTTTACATCATACGCACTCTGTAATCTACTTGATACACGTCCTTGCAGCAGGCATATTAACCCTCTGCACTAACTTCACATAAGTCAAAACCTCAACTATGCAAAAAACTGATCTCTCTCCAGGACGATAATTAATCACAGGAGTTATTGTGACATTTATGTGAGGCCCGGGAGAAAGAAATGCTGCAGCAGGTGCTTCAAAAGCATAATAAACTTTCAAGCAAGGCGCCCCCAGGAAGCCAGCACCCGGTGCGGTGGCACCGGCCGCACCGCCGTAAAGCCGGCCCTGACCACGTTAGTCCTAAGTCAAAAAAATAACATAAAAATATGGCCAGATATTTACATCTCCAGCTAAAAGAACTTTTCTTTTCTATTCAAAAACGTTTCCAGAGGTATGCCTAAAAAGCTGCCCCAGCCAGACAGAGATTTCCGTGCATCCTGGGAACTCATGATACATATTCCAAGGGCTCCTCTTCCACCTGTGCACAACTCTTCGTGCCTTAGAGTTTTGGCAGCTATGGTTTAGTGGTGGCGTGCCTGGAATGAGCCTGCCCTGCTGCACGCACTTCAAACCACCCTCGGCTCCAGACAGACACGACCGCTCAACTAACTTACTGCTTGCTTACTTTACTTTGGTTAATACTTAGCCTGGGCCAGGTTATAACTAACTGACCAGGCCTTTAGCCCCCTATACATTTTTTTTACATCTACCTGCCTGCCGCAGGCTGCCAACCCGGATGGATCCCACCGCTGCCTCCCCCGGTACCTGATAGGCAAGCCTCCAGGCCGCAGCGGGAACTCTGTCTCTGCCTCATGGCCCTTGCCGGCCGCGCGCGCACAGCCTCCGCCCGTGGCGCCGAACGTCGGTCGGAGGTAGAATTGAAGGAGCTACGTTACCTGGCCTCACGGTAACTGCACTGGGATTGCAAAGTCATGGATGCAAGGATCGCAGCTAATTTTTGATGATGATTATGATAGATACATATGGGGACTCTGGGGAGAAAGCACACCTGCCCAGTCTCGACCGAGCACACTAATGTTTATGGCTGATTATGCGTTCCTGAATTTGAGCTTCAACTCGGACACGCACCTGCTTTATTAGTGCTTCCTGACAGTTGACGTTTCATTTTTTTGCTGCGGCCGCCCTTCACCTTTTGCCGCCCTAGGCAGCCGCCTAGGCCTGCCTAGTGGTAGAAACGGCCCTGAATTTGAGCTTCAACTCGGACACGCACCTGCTTTATTAGTGCTTCCTGACAGTTGACGTTTCATTTTTTTGCTGCGGCCGCCCTTCACCTTTTGCCGCCCTAGGCAGCCGCCTAGGCCTGCCTAGTGGTAGAAACGGCCCTGCTCACCACTCAGAGATGTTGATATAATGCGGATAGTCTGAGTTTTGAGATGCTTGCTCACAATGTCACAATCACAACGCACAGGTGTGGGTTTAACGCTGATACAATGTGCGAGTTTTTTCACACTCATAACGCATAGCTGTAGGTATAATGCTGAGAGACTGAGCTTTGTCGCACTCACAGATGTGGATATAATGTTGATACAATGTGTGAGCTTTGTTGCACTCAACGCACAGTAGATACAATGCTGATTGTCTGAGTTTTTGAGAGGTTCGCTCACAACGCACAGATGTAAAATGTCACCCTCACAACGCACATATATGAGGAGACTCCATGTGCATTTCCCGTGTGTTTAGAGATGCACACTTCAAACACACACGCGAGGGTTCGGCACATTTCCCCCCTCCTTGTTGCCCCTAAACTCCTTTGTAAATCAGGCTTTCTCAGTGTGATTGCTTCAGATAATTGCTCCACGGCCCTTGCCCAAGTTTAAATGTTCACCTTTTACGACCTGCAGTGATTTCTCACACGTTCCCAATAAAAACCTGCCCATTACTAACACCAGGGGGAAATGTCCGAACCAAATAAAAGGGCACTTGACATACCTCTTCCACCCAGCAGCACATCCTGGTGTTTGGAGAAGCCGTGCTCTTAGGAAATCTACAAGGAAAGTGAAAACTTCCGTCCTGGGACCCAGGGTGCATTAATCAGATGGTCACATATTGAGAGAACACCGAGTGAAATGGAAGACGAACTCACAGCACAGGCGTGTTCAAAACAAACATTTTTCAATGCAATAGGTTTTTAAAAGCAACGCATATATAAAAGGCGTTGTTTTTAATGCCAAGAGCGCAAACTCACGCAAATGCGAGACCACTATAATGATGGCCACGCCCCTTATTTTTAAACACTACACGCCTATTCAGGTTACAGTGAGCAGTGCCTAAACAAAGGGGCATGGCCACCATTATAGTGAACCAAAAGGGGGGTGGTGATGGACGGAGCATCAGAACCAATCAAACACTCACACCCAGTCAACAGATCTGGGTTTGATCCATCACCGTTCTTTAGCCCACTCTGCCACCCCAGTTCAGACATGGCCATATGCAAATCAGTCTGACCCTGTGCCTCATGGGAACAGTCCAGCCCGAACTGCCAAGCCATGCCTTCCCTGGACCGGAAACAAGCTTCCTAGGACCGGTTTCTGGCATTTCAGCCGTCTTCAGCCAGGCTTGCTTGAATCCAGTGGCAAAGTGAGCAAGGGACTCACGTTTGAGCATACCCTGCCAACTTATGGCGAACAAAGCGGTACAAAAGGGGGTGGTGATGGACGGAGCATCAGAACCAATCAAACACTCACACCCAGTCAACAGATCTGGGTTTGATCCATCACCGTTCTTTAGCCCACTCTGCCACCCCAGTTCAGACATGGCCATATGCAAATCAGTCTGACCCTGTGCCTCATGGGAACAGTCCAGCCCGAACTGCCAAGCCATGCCTTCCCTGGACCGGAAACAAGCTTCCTAGGACCGGTTTCTGGCATTTCAGCCGTCTTCAGCCAGGCTTGCTTGAATCCAGTGGCAAAGTGAGCAAGGGACTCACGTCTGATGCTCCGTCCATCACCACCCCCTTTTGTACCGCTTTGTTCGCCATAAGTTGGCAGGGTATGCGGCACAGGGTCAGACTGATTTGCATATGGCCATGTCTGAACTGGGGTGGCAGAGTGGGCTAAAGAACGGTGATGGATCAAACCCGGATCTGTTGACTGGGTGTGAGTGTTTGATTGGTTCTGATGCTCCGTCCATCACCACCCCCTTTTGTCCCGCTTTGTTCGCCATAAGTTGGCAGGGTATGCTCAGACGTGAGTCCCTTGCTCACTTTGCCACTGGATTCAAGCAAGTCTGGCTGAAGACGGCTGAAATGCCAGAAACCGGTCCTAGGAAGCTTGTTTCCGGTCCAGGGAAGGCATGGCGTGGCAGTTCGGGCTGGACTGTTCCCATGCGGCACAGGGTCAGACTGATTTGCATATGGCCATGTCTGAACTGGGGTGGCAGAGTGGGCTAAAGAACGGTGATGGATCAAACCCGGATCTGTTGACTGGGTGTGAGTGTTTGATTGGTTCTGATGCTCCGTCCATCACCACCCCCTTTTGTCCCACCATTATAGTGAAAGCACGTATGGCGAATAAAGTATGACTGAAGTGAAGTGAATTCAAAAGGTTCTGTTGCGTGGCCGCTAAAGTGAAAGCAGCCGGTGTATGTAATTAATTAAATAAGCCCGGCCGTTATAAAGCGGACTGCGCTGTAATTTATTAAAAATGTATCCCTATTCAAAACAAAGTGGGCCGATGCTCCGATGCCCTGGGTGGAATAGGGGAAGAGCATTAAAGTAAATAGTGCTCACCAACTAAAGCAGACTGTGTAACCACCGAAGTAAAAGGGCCAGTCCTTGTGGGAGTCCACAAGTGAAGACAAGGCAGTACTAAGGAGGGACTAACAAGCCTATGTTCGAATCAGAAGTCAGCATTTATGAAGAGCAATGACATAAGCCAATGACAAATATGGGCAGAGTGGGCGGGGCTTCAAAAGCATACTCCAATACAGCGTGCATCGCAGAGTGAGCTGCGCATGCACACTGCCCTTAGGCTCGACCTAAAAAGTACATGGTACTAGTCCTATTAACATTCCTCAAACCCCTTCACCAGTACCTTTTATACCAGCTTCAGACCCACTCACAACCAGGCTCTCCAAAAACAAATCCTGATATAGTAGATGATAACAACACCTATGATCAGCCACTCCCTGATCCATGGGATGATACAATATAGACCCACCTGTAGACACAGACCCAGATCTATATCCGGCTAAACTTTCCCCTCCTGGTTATAATACTGCATATGAGGTGTTATTGCTAGGGCAGCCACTTACCATTGGGTGACTTTACACAATGAGGCCCTAGAAGAGGATTTCCGATTTAAAACTGTAGGAACCACAGACAGAACATCACAGTCTTTGCCAATGTTAAAAGGTATGATGAGGCATGCTGACGATATTTTTAATGATCCAGTTAGAGCACGTATCCTAACATCTAGGGTAGACAAAAAATATAAACCCCCACCATCTGACCCAGTTTTTTATTAAGGGTCATTTGCCTTTAGATTCTTTAGTAGTTTCTAATGCCGGTAAAAGGGCATATTCACAAACCTCAGGGGAGGCACCACCTCCTGATAAAGAATCAAATATAATAGATTCCTCGGGGGAAAAGAGTAGCTGCTTAATCAGCCAACCATTGGCACATAGCCAATACATAAGGCATATTGGTTAGGTATGATAGGGCACACTGGGACGAGATGGAAAAATTATTACAAGATCTCCCAGAAGAACACAAGGAAAAGGGGCATGAATTTGTGCTGGAAGGCAAGCTCATCTCCAATTCCTCTATCAGATGTGCGTTAGATGCTGCAGCTAGAGGAGTCAATACCAGCATTCAACTCAGAAGACATACATGGCTCAGAATTTCTGGTTTCAAACCAGAAATTCAACGAACTATTCTTAATGCACCGTTTGATAAGGAACGCCTCTTTGGGCCTCAGATAGACCAATCACTTGAAAAAATAAAAAAGGATACAGAAGTGGCAAAATCAATAGGAGCACTCTTACTAGAGGATCCTTTCATCACTCCTTTTACAGAGGGGTTCCAAGACTAATACAACAGATGCCAGCACATCTTTATACAAAACAGAAACAAAATCTTCCCCCTCTACAGGAGTCTATAGGGTGGGTATAGAGGTAACAACTTTAAAGAAAGAGGTAGAGGTACACCAACACCCACCTCTCCATCCACTAATAAATAGTGACTTGCTATCACTTCCCCACGATCATTCATCACCTGTCGGGAGAAGATTACAACAGTTTCTTCCCATTTGGCAATCAATAACACCAGACAAGTGGGTGTTGGACATTATCCAACATGGTTATTGCCTGGAGCTCACAAGCAACCCTTCCAACATTCCACCTCATATTCACAAACTGTCTTTACAACACCAACATCTGCTCAAATAAGAAGTACAAGCTCTTTTAACAAAAGGAGCGTTAGAACCTGTTCCAAAACAGCAACAAGGATCAGGATTATATTCACTATACTTCTTAATTCCCAAAAAGGACAGTTCATTAAGGCCAATCTTGGATCTCGGGCCATTAAACCTAAACACATTATCAGAACACTTCTATTTGGTCATACTGCAACAAGTACTTCCACATTTGCAGCTAGGCGACTTTGTAAATACTAGTCTTAAAGGACTCATACTTTCATATACCCATTCACCCAGCACATCACAAATACCTCAGATTTGTGATAGGAAAAAATCATTAGCTGTTCAAAGTATTTCCATTCGGAGTAACAACTGCACCCAGAGTGTTCACCAAATGCCTTGCAGTTGTAGCAGCACATCTATGAAGACAACAAATCCATGTCTTCCCAAAAAATCCAGCGCATAGCCCAAGTGTGTGCAACACACACAAATCACCATAAACCTTCTATATCAGTTAGGATTTTTGTGCATTGACTGTGAATCCTATCTTCAACCCACTCAAATACAACCATGTCTAGGAGCCATTCTAAACACTATCATGGCTCTTGCATATCCTAATGCAGCCAGGATTAACAATTTTCAAACATCGTTACTACAGTTTCAAAACAACCAGTATCTACCAGTCAGAACTTTCATGCAGTTACTGGGGATGATGGCGTCATGCATTGCCATAGTGCCTCATGCAAGACTAAATATGCATCCTCTACGTGAATGCTTCGCACGTCAGTGGAATCAATCTCCGGGTCAGCTAACATATCTAGTGTTTGTAGACAGCTGCACTCATCGCTCTCTGCAGTGGTGCAACACACACAAGTTATCAATAGGGTGGCCATTTATCGACCCTATTCCACAAGTCGTGGTCACAACAGACTCATATGTCACAGGGTGGGGAGCACATTTACAACATTTAACAGTTTAGGGTCTTTGGAATATCACCAAACCGAACCATCACATCAACTACCTAGATCTGCAAGCAGTTCAGCTAGCATTAAACGCGTTTCTACCTCCTCTGATAGGCGAAGTTGTCCTAGTTCGGGCAGACAATATGACAATGTACTATGTACAAACACAGGGGGGGGGGTTACACTCTCAGCAGCTGTCATGTCTCTCAGACCACTTGGCGTTTGGCAGTTCATCGCAAAATCAAACTCTTGGCAGAACACCTTCCAGGGACAGACAATACCTTTTCCGATTTACTCAGCAGAATGAGGCAACAAGTACACAAATGGGAACTTCACCCACAAGTTCTTCTTCCGTACTTCAAAAAATGTGAATTCCCATAAATAGACTTCTGTGCCACAACAGAGAACTCCAAATGCCCAGACCTTGCCTCAGGTTCCCACACCCTCTATCCAAAGGCAATGCCCTATGGATCAACTGGTCAGGGATATTTGCCTACGCTATTCCTCCTCTCTCTCTCTCTCTCTCTCCCCTTTCATTTCTGTTTTGGAAACTCAGGCAGACAACTCTCACACTGATTCTGGTGGCTTCCACATGGGCTCGTCAACCATGGTTCACCACATTATTAGAACTCTCATTAATTCCACACCAGAAGCTTCACATAAGTTCAAATTTTCTCACACAGAACAGTGGAGAAATCAGACATCCAAACACCAAGGAACTCAACCTAGCGATTTAGCTCCTGAAGTCATAGAGGTTGGATACTTAAACGTACCACCAGACTGTATGACCATTCTGAAAGAAGTAGGAATACCCACCACTAAGGCATGTTATGCAGCAAAGTGGAAAAGGTTTAATATATTGTAATAATAAAACAGTTGATCCACTGGATGTATCTATACAAAATATTATATATCTTTTGCATCTATAGCGAGTTGGCTTAACCTACACATCCATTCGACAACACCTTGCAGCAGTAGCTGCATATCTTCAAAATAGACAACATGTATCCCTATTCAAAGTTCCAGCAATTAAGTCCTTTTTGGAAGGCCTTTAAAGATTAATACCACCCAGGTTACCACCTGCACCTGTGTGGAATCTTAACATTGTTCTCTCAAGGCTTATGGGTACACTCTTTGAACCTTTACACAACTGTTCATTACAATTTCTTTCATGGAAGGTTGTCTTTCTCATTGCTATCACTTCACTAAGATGTGTTGGTGAGCTACATGCATTAATCTTAGAAGAACCCTGCTTTCAGCTTCATAAAGATAGTGATACAGGTCTGGCGTGCTACGCCTTCAAAAAGAACTGAAAGTAAATGGGACCTGCTGGGCATTCTGGGATACTGGGGAAAGTTCTGGAAATCTGGAAAGTTTTCTTAAAGGCACAGTATCCTGTTCTAAGCCACATAATGGCAGCCTATGGGGCTTGTCTGTCCACTCCTTCCTCTCTATCATTCCAGAGGCTTTTGCTGGTAGAGGCAGGGTTTTTTCCTATGTGGAGAAAAACTAGACAGGCAGTGCTGTTTGTGGATGTTGGTGGAATTCTAGTTGAAGTACTGGACAGTGTAGCCTGTGGGTATAGGCTGCATTATCTGTCTTTAAATTAAATTCTCTCTTAAAGGTGTATGCAGGTCTGCATGATTTGTCACCTTTTAGAGATTATTTTTTATTGCTCCGGGGTCCACGCACATGGGCGGGACTATTCACTAGATTATGACTATAACAGAGATACCCCTACTACAGAACTGGAGTTACAGAAAATAAACTACTCCTTCTACATGCCAAGACTGATGCTTACAAGGTAAGTAACATAATCCTTTGTACCCTTGTCAGCCTCCAACATCTTCAAAACCAACTCTATCATATACAAAGCCACAAATCCCCTATCTACCTGGCTGACCAGCTCACCACCTCAGAGGCAATAAAGGAAGGAACTGAAGAACTGCTTCTTTAAAGAGCACTACATCATGATGCAGTAACGGTCAACAAATCTGCTACCCCACCTATTGACTATCTTTCAAACCTGCAGAGAGCTACACTGCCTTTTGGCTATGTTTGCATTACATAATGATTACATACGCACACCCATACATGTTTGTCCATACACTCTCTGATTCTGTGAGAGCGGAGAATTTAAATTGGCGTTGCATTTAAAAGTTGAAGGACAAACACATGTTGACCATAGATAGTATAACCTAGAGGTTTCTTAGGCACTTCAGCTATAGCCAGCCAAAACTCCAGCCCACCCTCAGGCTTTACTGTCCAGCCAAATACATTTTTAAAAATATGTTTGCAGCATTCAAAGGAGAACTTTCACTCCTTGCAGGAAATTGACCGGTCTTTTAAGTAAGTCCAATGCAATGTTAAATAGTACTTCATGTTCTCAATGTTGAACTTAGTTGGCCTGCTTTTTTGTAGGACTGAATATCTGGAAATGTGAAACCGCTATTTGATTTGGGAAAGGATACAGTTTTGGTCACAACCCTACATGTATCCCAGTATAAATGTAGTTATGGCTACAGTAATGTCTTCTGACTTACCCTGGTGTGATAGACTGACAACAGGATTAAAAGGAAGAGGCGGGGACGAAGCAGGTTTCTTTTAATACATACCATTTGGCCCATTCAGGAAAGAGAATGGTGATTCCATCTCTTCATTTCTCTCGAATGGTTTATTGAGATTGATCAAATATGCAGCTTCGAGAGGCATCATAGTATCCATACCCCTAAATATCCTATAACTTCCCTGGCTAAACAGATATTGTCTGCTTTGTACACATGATGGAGTCTGTAGACAGTGCATTTTTTTATGTATTCGTATTTCATTCTGTACTGCTGTGTATTTGACTGTTTATTTTACCAGCCACCCTCGGTGTGGCTGCCACACTCTCCGACACTTGAGACCTCTCCAAAATGGTCTTCAGGCAACACATACATAGCTGCACAAGCTGGTGCCCTACATGTGCTTATGATCGCAATCTAGACAGGCTTGGTTTATTGCTCTATACGCCTCTGACCTATCAGATGGCACTGTAGGTTGGTAAACCTGACAAACACGCCTTATAAACATCATTTTGCAGTGTGAATCTTTTTGGATTCACATGCTGTGAATCATTTAACTAGTGGTGGGTCCCGAAACATCTGTTTTCTCTTGTTACTTTTAAATTTTTTTTTGAGTGAGCATTATCGTCAACCATTTGGTCATCCGCCCGAAAGATCCATTGCCGTCTTCAGATTCTATTTTCCATCATTGGGGCTGGATTTAGTGGATTGTGCTCCGGGCCGAATTGGTGCAAAACGTTATTTTCATTGAAAAATATGAAAACGCCCCAAAAAACTTCCAACTCTGTGGAAAACCTCAGAGCGCCAAAGACTACTGACAATATTGAAGAGGACCACCAAAATCTTTCGGGTTAGGTAACCCTACAAGACTATCAAGTCCTCGACCGCATGGTGCAGAGTATGGCTCAGGAGGATGGAGCATGCACCTTTCAGGTTCTGCCCTAGGTGCCACCACAAGTTAGCGCAGAAGGATAGTTACCAAGTCTGCAGCTTGTGCCTGCCACGGGACCGATGCCTGTGCAGAGTTTCAGCCAACGACTCTCAAAGTAATACAGAAGCAGAGGTGGGCGTTCTACGCCATGACACAGAAACATTCTGCCAGGAAGTAGGAAACCTTCAGTGAGGCCATTGCTGAAATGACTCACCAGCACGACTCCAACACCAGAGAGAGCTAAGGCACAGAGGAAAGCAATGTGAGCGTAGAGCACAAAGGGCCTCTGGAATGGAGCCAAAAGGGTCAGACTCCAGTACAAAGACTTCTTCCTTATCTTCAAAGGCTCCTGAGACCAAACAACGACCAAAGGAGACCAAATACCCCTCGAATCTAAGCCAAAAGATACCAAAAGAGCCAAACCCGTAAAGAGGCAAACCCTCAGAACCTTCAATGACTCTGAAAGGTAATTAAGAGCACAGGAGGGAGAAGCTGACCCGAGAAGGGGACATTTCGGTGCTGAAAGGAGAAAAAAGACCAGATGGTTGATGCTGAAAAGAAAGCGCCAGACGTCGAGAGGAAGAATAGACTCCTCAAGGCTGAAATGGAGGACTTTAATGAGAGAAAGGAGTTTGAGGACTCCTTGAAAGAATGCAGGATTTCTCTCTGACCCTCGAAGGAAACACCTGAATGAGATGGAGGCCGAAGCCTAACTACCAGAGTTGGTGCTGCCTGCAAACCCAAACCAAGAGAAGAGGAAGCCTTCGGATTTAACAAAGTTGACGATGGCCAGTACCAAGAAGGCGTCGGAGTCTGAACCACTGGAGGACTGGTATGACATTGTCAGTCGACTTACCAGAGGAGGATTGGACACACTTCCCTCGAGACCCTCACCACCAGATTACATCTTGGTGTACAACGCAGTGGTGAAACGCACTGACAACACCTATGGTGTAAAGCTGTTAGAGGAACAAGGGGAATCATGTATTTTACGTGAAATCCTGCTACCTTCTAATTGGAAGAGCTCGTTACATTGCTGCCAAGTGTGCTGGACCAAGGCAGACAGGCCTTTAGAGAACCAGCCATGTTGGAAGCTGTTACAGGCACTCCTCGATGAACCTGCATACATCATGGGGTCTGTGGCAGGAAACCCATTCATTGTCTCCTGGAATTGGTCTAATTTCCCAGCATCTGTGGGTTCACCACCCGATGGGGAAAGCAGATTGGGTGGACATGGTGGGCAGAAAAATGGAACACTCAGTGGCAGTTCTCTGGAGAATTGCAAACTCCGGTGACCTCCTACCCAGGCATGTCCACCAACAGGGAAGAGATGGAGACTCTAATCTAGCACCTTCCTGAGCAGTATCAGAAAAGGTGAAAAGCACTTGTCCAGGATGGGAAGGCAATATGCAACACCTGCCTTAATTCAGCCCTGGACGCAGTGGACATCGCTAGCAGGCAACTGTGCACGGGAACCACACTCTGGAGATATGCTTGGCTGAGGGTGTCTGGTTTCAAGCAGAGGATGCTGTCAGCTGTGGTTAACATGTTCTTCACGAGGAGGTCACTCTTTGGAACAGCAGTGGATGACTTCCTCCAGAGAATGAAAAAGGGTAGTGACACGGCAAGATCCATACGCGCCCTCCAGACCTGAGAGCAATTCAGGGGAGAGCGTCCACTCGTAGGAGAATGTCTTTCAAAGAAGGTTTACAGCTACAGCAATGATGTGTCACATATTCAAGTTTCTCAGCATGAACATCTGATCAAATCACTGGTTGTTTGGTCATAACAGGGAAGCGGGTTGTGTGGCATACTGTATGACATTGTAAAAAAAAGCGATTTCACTGTGACTTTTGGTTTTTTATCGGTTAAAGAGGGTCCCTAAAGGGCTGCTGCATGTATTATGCCACCCCAAGGGACCCACCACCAAACTCATACCGACTGCCATTGCAGTCTGCGTGAAATATGAAAACATGACATGGCACATACCCTATGTGCCATGCCCACAGACACTGCATGTCATATATGTAAGTCACCCCTACAGCAGGCCTTATAGCCCTGAGGCAGTGTGCATTATATTACATGTGAGGACATTTCTGCATGAGCAGATATGCCCCTGTGCTGTCTAGTTCAATTACTAGATAGCACAAGGGAACAGGGAAGCCATCTTAAGTATATGTTCTGGGCACTGGTCATTACGAGTTCCCCCCCAGTTACATGGTGTCTTTACTGCAACCTATGGCGTTTGATATCAAACACCATGTCTTGATAAATCAATACTGATGCTAGTAGTGAATTATTAAAATATGCACCCAGAGGACGCCTTAGAGGTGTCCCCTGAAAAACCTAACAGTATCTAGTGAGCTGGCTGACTCCCATCAACCGATCTCCTTTAATGAAGGTGCTGTTGTGTGCTCAGAATTGTGCTTTGTGTCAGCTGGCTTTGTAGTTCTCAGCTTGATCCTCCTCTCTTCCCGACTGCACAATTGAGACAGCACAGTTTTATGCTTGTATATTTATATGATGGTGGCTTTCATTACATTTTAGCAAAATACATGCAGCACATTTTGCACACACGCAATAATTAGATGTTAAATATGGACTAGGGAGCCCAGATAGACAATTATAATAATGAAAAATATGCAGACACCTTCCAGTCACCGATCTCGTTCAAACGGTCTCTTAAGTACAAATGATCTTACCATGGGCCCTGAATCTTTGTGTTTTGTCAGTCAGCCCATTGCCTGATGTATTGCCTTCTCAGTGACTGTACAATTTTTAAATTTTTTTTGCAGAGTTTTATTTAGCGCGAACTTGACCCCGAATCCAATCAGGTATCAGAGCGCTTTACATAGCACCAGTTACGTTACATGAGGAGACACATTCATTTTTTGTTAGGCACAGGGAGATTAAGTGATCTGCCCAGAATCAAAGGAAAAATGACAGTCTACATTGCACCATGCCAGCTAATACTGCCTGAAGGCATAGGTAAGTCACTCCTCTAGCAGGCCTCACAGCCCTAAGGCCGGGCGCATTATCCCACGTTAAAGGCATATCTGCATTAGCAGAAATGCCCCTACAATTTTGGGGTCCATTTCCTTAATGTAAGTGCTGATGAAGTCATAGAGAGTACATGGAGCTGGAAACTCGACAACTGAAGTTCCACAGCACCATGATGGATTTACTGAACTCCGGAGCGTTTGGTATCAAACTACTCCTCAATAAATCCACAGTGATGCCAGTGTGGGATTTATTGTACTATGTACCCAGAGGGCACCTCAGAGGTGCCCTCTGAAAACCTGGCAACCCTGGTATGGTCTCTGACTGTCTGTAGGCAGCCAGCCACCACCGGACATGTTTCTGGACCCCTGGTTGGAGAACCCCTGCTCTCTGGGACTCTCTGGGACTAGAAACAATGCACATCCTGGGCAGATATCATTCCTCTTCCCTCAGGATGGATCAGTGCATAAATTGGGGAGCTTCAACGACCTGTCGCCTTTGTAATGCGACCACCAGCAGATGGCAGCCCCTGGTTTACACCCCCACTTTGGGCAGGAAAACCGGCGGAAAAAATTCAAAAGAATAGGAGGTGTGCCCACCTTGGCCAACCCCACCCCTAAGGTTGGGAAGGCGAGGTGAAGCACAACTTTTAGTCCCTGCCATCTTGAAGATGGAGAGACCCCTCCAATCGGGGCTAGGTTTATGCCCTCTCCCACAGGAGGGTGGCATAAGAAAGGGTGTAGTCACCCCAGGTAAAGTGCCCATTGGCCCTACCTGCTACGCCCCTAAATTTTGTATTTATGTGGCTCACCCAGACCTAGAATCCAAATCTGCGACTACCTAAGAAGAAAGAAGACAACCCTGCAGAGAATAATGAAGACTACTACCTCCTTGGCCCCAGCCCTACCGACCTCCTACTTTTACCTACTTCTGGGAAACTGTGACCTGTCTTGCAGCCAGTGACATCTGAGTACCCTTGGAGGATTGCTGCCTTTGAAAGACTCCATTCTCCAGTGGACAAGAGGACCTGCCCAGAAGAAACCTACTCTAAGGACTCTGGATCCCGGCGGATCCACGCTTCCTGCTCACTCTGCACCCGACGCCCATGGTCAGAGTCTGAGTGGGCCACCTGTGGTGTGAAGTAGTGACACCAGGGTGAAGTCGATGGTTGAATGCAAGCACGGCCCATAAAATGTGAATTTCGGAGAGATGTTTCTAGTGTCCCTACCATTTAACGCACTCAGACCGGCATATTTGAGATCTTTTATAAAGTGTTTGCCCAATTTGTCACATCGAATGTCTTTTCTTGCATGTTGAATGGAAATTTCCCAGGACAGGTTTTGAGCTACTAAAAGGTCATCTTCCTTGGAGTTCTGTAGAAGATTAATATTGAAGGCACCAGTATAGATGATGCTTGGCGTTGGAGTATGATGCATCAAGTTCTGTACCAATGTTACAAGTTTACACGTGAGAACCCTTTTCGTGCCTGGATCTGGATGAATCAAGACTACAGATGTTTGCCAATGTGTGCCCCACTTCTTTAGCTCCAGGATTGGGATAAGTTGGTCAGTTTCCGGGTGTGTACTTCAGTTTGTAAAGATAATGTATTTAGAACAACAAGACCTCCTTTTGATCTCCTGTACTTAGACTGCTTAATTCCCGGGCTTATGCAATGCATGTAACCTACAACTGGAAGAGGGGTCATAGCTAAGATTTCCTGAAGAGCCACAATATCGCAGTTCTTTCATATCAGCGGGGATGCCCATCCCCTAACTTAGATTTAGCCCCTGCTATGTTCCATGAGCAGATTTTTAAGGAGCTTACATACTTTTTTATTTTTAAAGGGGGCTTGAGCGTCCGGTTCATACGGCTGGAGATTTCTGCAAAGCCTGCAGCAGCCAACTCCGGGGAGAAGATGCAGCCTAACTGCTTGGACGGTCTATCTCCAGTCTGGGGAATTAAGTTCGAGTTTTGGTAATGACGCTCAACATCCTGTGATTCTGGGCAAATCACTTAATCTCCCTGTGCCTAACACTAATGAATGTGTCCTTGTGTAACGCAACTGGTGCTCATGTAAAGCGCTATGATACCTAATACCTTCGTGTCAAGTTTGTGCTATATAAAACTATGAAGAAAAAGCCTCCAGTCCTCCGGGGGCTGAGAGTGTACCTTTGGCTAAGGTTCCACTGGGGGCAAGGAAGCTCAGGTGGAATGAAGACTGTTGGTTGCAAGTTTTGATGATTTGTCAAGTGCTCCTTTAAGTATTGAAAGTACCTGTAGTTGAGGTCTTGTGGAGGTATTTAAAGTACGATTTTTCTAGTCGAGGATGATAGCAGGGTTGAACATAGGTCGAGATGGAAATTCCCAGTGTGTTTTTTAGCACCATAGATGCAGTAGCTGGGGAGAGCAGATCCACAAGGGTAACTTCGCTTGAGATGTTCTTGTCCGGTGGTAAAAGGAGCCAGCTGTGGTATTGTACTCAATAGTTCCAAGATGTTCCCGCTATCTGTGGTATCATGTGTAATTCAGAAACTTATTCAGGGTAGAAGACAATATTTTTGTTCCCCTGCTCATTCAGAGTGGTTTTCTGCAGGCCTGCCTGGTCCTATAGAGACTGACCTGTTTGTCTTAGTTATTGGGGATGGAAGTGATATGCTGGGTGTTTGGGTTGGAGATCTTCTTTACTACCTTGAATTTTTCTTGAAGTCTTCGGCTTTTCTATGCAATTGCGTGACTGTGTGACATGAAGCTGGTAATGAATTAATGGATTTGTGCTGGGTTGAATAAACCCGGAAGGCAGTGTTCTTGGTTATATTGAGAGCTTAGCTCTCTGTTTGCACTTTAACTGTCCAAGGTCGCGTGTTGCACAATTTGATTACTCATGATTTGGCCTATAGCAATTGTGTCTGTGACGCTAAAATGGTCAGTTGCGGTTGGGTTTCCAGTCCTATTTCCATCGCAAGTAGATCCTGCATCAGAAGAGTTGCGTATTTGTTGTTTGTTGATGCAGGTGGGGCTCTTGCGCACAGACTTGCAGCCTGCATGAAAGATTGTGGGGAAGGCAGCACTTTTGAGAGTCCAGACAAGGAGGTTGAACTTTTATCGTATGGCTGAAGCCAAACTGTTGGCTGAGTGAACACATTCTAAAGTTGCCACTCCCTCAGTTGGTCTCCTGCTTCCTTGCTTAATATTCCCCCAAAGTATATAAGAGGACTACCCTGAATGTGCGCTAACACTTAACTGATTCAGACCCAGAGATAGTGGCTTCTCAAACTTTTAGGATTTGGATGGCATGAAAATAGCTTGTGCACATTATTCCCACCGCAGGCGTCACCAGAGCATGCTTACAGGTTGCAGCTTATTTAAGCTTAATGTTTGGGGCTTTGAGACAATGCATGTATTAATGTTTTCCGAGGAAGGCTGTCCTAAAAGATGCCGGTGTACCATATGTATTGTATTGTAATTGGATGTTCGAGGCATATGAGCTGCAGATTGTACACTTAGCATAGGTCGCCATCTGGTGTTGGGCCCGGATGTTTGCAGTTTGTTTTTCTTCTTGGACCGTCTTTGGAAGTCACGAGTTTGGTGACTCCTCCTTCGGTCCGTACTGCGCATGGGCTTCGGCTCCATCCTCAGATTGTTTTTTTCCGCCATCGGGCTCGGATGTGATCCTTCGTACTCCGGCTTCGAACTTCTACGGTTCCAGCCTCGACGGAAAATCCTCGATTCTTCGAGTTCCTTCATCATCTTCATCTCTCGAAGCGGCACTTTTTCCATCCCGTACATCGACACCGGCCTTCGGGCCCTCCGCGACTCCGGTCCCGGCCGATGGAAAGGACTCCGTTTAAAAAGTGCCCAAAATGTGGGTCTAAATTTCCCCACACCGACCTCCATCAGGTGTGTAACCTTTGCCTCTCTCCGGAACACGAGGCTCGAGACTGCCCCGCCTGCAAGTCTTTTCGATCGAAGAAAACGATCCGAGATCGAAAGGCTCGACGCACCATGGCGCACTCATCCTCGACAGTTCCACCGGACATCTTCGGAGACGACGCCGAAGCTTCGGGGCAGACACACACCGAACTGGGAGAAGACATCGTCAGCGCTTCCGAGGCCGACGACTCCGACCTGGAGGACGTAACACCAGGACAGCGGGCCGTGAGTACAATGCCCCCTCCCAGCCCCGCACCGAAAACCAAAGAGACTCCGGTTACTCCCTCGCCTGCCGGCCTGGGCAAAACCAAAACCAAAGCCTCGATCACCCCACCTTCGGGCCCGGTGTCGAAGCACTCAAAGTCTCACGGCAGCTCGGGATCGAGCCAGCCGACGCCCGGTGCCGATAAACACCACTCGGCACCGAAGCCTGCAAAATCCAGCTCGACTCCGAAACCACCGGTGCCGAAGCCTGGACACTCGGCGCCGACCAAACACAAACAGAAATCGGTCGGCACCGACGCTCCGGCGCCGAAACAGCATTCGACGCCGAAACACACGGAGACCTCCAAAAAGCAGGGCGTACACAGAACATCGAAACCTCCGGTTCCGAAATCGCCGGTGCCGACAGACGACTCGGCGCCATTGGCTCTGTTTACACCAGACCCTTTACAAAAGACTTTGTCCAGAGATCCAAAGACTGGCCTTTTGACTGTGATTACTAAGAAGCGTCGCCTTGAGGCTCCGGCTCCTCCTCCTCCACCCAAAAAGAGGGACTCAGCTACTTCTCCCCTTAGAGTACCCTCCCCACTGCCACCCCCCCTCCCACCACCACCCCCTCCACCTTTACCTCACTACGATCCGGCCCCATCCCCAGACCCGGATGACGGGGACCCGGACAATGACCCAGGGGACGCCCCAATGGATCCCACTCCACCAGGGACCCCAGATCCATGGGAGGATTATAATAACCCTGATGTACCCAATGTACCTCAAGACGACCTATACCCATCAAGGCCGTCTCCTCCAGAGGACTCTTTAGGGTTTCACCATTTAGTGCAGAGAGCAGCACACTACCATGGGGTGGACATGCACACGGAACCAGTGGAAGAAGACTTCCTACTGGATACATTTGATTTACAAGATCGTTCCACTGCTATTTTACCCATGCTTAAGGGTGTCACCAAGCACGCTACAGAGGTATTCAAAGACCCTGTCAGAGCCAGAGTACTAAACCCTAGAATAGAGAAGAAGTACAAAGCGGCACCCACAGACCCTGCATACATCAAGGGCCCTGCTCCTCTAGATTCCCTAGTTGTCTCCACAGCTAGAAAGAGGGCTAACTCCCAATCCTCAGGAGATGCCCCACCACCAGACAAGGAATCTAAACTTCTGGACGCGTCTGGTAAACGCACCGCCTACCAGGCTGCAAACATGTGGCGCATTGCAAATACACAAGCACTGCTTGCGCGATATGATAGAGCACACTATGATGAATTAGAGGCTCTTATGCAGCACCTTCCAGAGAAATACAAACGCCAAGCTCATGACCTGATACAGGAGGGTAAACTAATCACAAACACCTCCATTAAGTGTGCCCTCGATGCAGCAGACACTGCTTCTAGAGCCATAAACACCAGTGTCCTGCTTCGACGCCATGCCTGGCTCAGGATATCAGGGTTCAAGCCTGAGGTCCAGACATCAATACTTAATCACACCTTTGACCAGCAAACACTCTTTGGCCCAAAGGTAGACGAAGCGCTCGAAAAAATGAAGAAAGATACAGACACAGCGAAGTCTATGGGAGCGCTCCAGACCCAAGCCTCTAAGCGTTCCTTTCGACGCTCGTCCTTTCGTGGCACAGGTAGAGGCTCCTCCACCGATAATGCCTCTACCTCCTACAAATCCCCTCCTCAAAATACCTTTTCAAAGGGCAACCAAAGAGGTGGTTACAGAGGCAACAACAATAAGGGCAGGGGCAAAACCAACAATACCCGTTCTGCCACCCCACCCGCACAATGACTCCCCTTCGCTCCCCCCAGACCATTCCACTCCGGTCGGGGGCAGACTACAAGATTTTATCCACGTATGGGAGTCCATAACATCGGACAAATGGGTGACCCAAATCATTCGGTCAGGGTACTGCCTCGAGCTAACATCTACCCCACCCAATATCCCACCAAGGCACCGTCCAATGTCCCAAGAGCATTCCACACTGCTCAAACAAGAGGTACTCTCGCTCCTCCAGAAACACGCCATAGAGCAGGTACCCGACAATCAACGAAATCTAGGGGTCTACTCCCTATATTTCTTAATCCCAAAGAAAGACGAGACCCTCAGACCCATTCTGGATCTCCGGCCTCTAAATGCCTACATACATTCAGACCACTTTCACATGGTCACCTTACAACAAGTCCTCCCACTCCTCTGCCAGGGAGACTTTCTCACAACACTGGATCTGAAAGACGCGTACTTTCACATTCCAATACACCCCTCTCACAGAAAATACCTCAGGTTCGTGGTGGACGGGCAACATTACCAATTCAAGGTTCTCCCCTTCGGGGTCACCACTGCACCACGGGTGTTTACCAAATGCCTAGCAGTAGTAGCAGCACACCTCAGACGTCAACATGTTCACGTCTTCCCTTACTTAGACGACTGGCTCATAAAAGCCGCGTCCTACCACCAATGCGTGCAACATACAAACAGCACCATCCAACTGCTTCATCAGCTAGGCTTCACGGTGAACTACCAAAAGTCCCACCTCATACCATCTCACACAAAGCAATATCTCGGGGCCACCATAGACACCTCAAAAGGTATTGCCTATCCAAACTCAGCCAGAATCACAAGCATTCTAGCCTTACGCAAAATATTCCTTCCTCAACACTCTCTACCAGCAAGAGTGTTTATGAAGCTCATAGGGATGATGGCGTCTTGCATCTTCATAGTGCCCCATGCAAGACTCCACATGCGTCCACTTCAGGAGTGCCTAGCACAACAGTGGAACCAGGCCCAGGGTCAGCTGACGGATCTGGTGTTGGTGGACGGCCGCACACATCACTCTCTGCAGTGGTGGAACACCACAAACCTTTCCAAGGGACGGCCGTTCCTGGACCCGGTTCCCCAAGTGACTCTAACAGCGGACGCATCGCTCTCCGGCTGGGGAGCGCACCTCTTACACCTCACAATGCAAGGTCTATGGACGCCACAGCAAAAAACGCTCCACATCAACCATCTGGAGCTTTTGGCGATCTTTCTAGCCCTAAAATCTTTCCAAAAGCAGATTTCAGGCAAAGCAGTCCTCATTCGCACAGACAACATGACTGCGATGTATTATATACAGAAACAGGGGGGGACACACTCTCCCCAGCTCTCCCGCTTAGCCCAGAGCATATGGAGATGGGCAATTCCCCAAAACATTTTTCTCCTGGCACAACATGTTCCAGGCGTACAAAACACCATAGCAGATCTGCTCAGCAGACAGACTCAACAACTACACGAATGGGAACTGCATCCACAAGTTCTTCACCCATTCTTCCGACAGTGGGGGCATCCTCAAATAGACCTCTTCGCCACCCACGAAAACAAAAAATGCCCAAGCTTCGCCGCCAGATACCCACACCCATTGTCCAAGGGCAATGCGATATGGATGAACTGGTCAGGCAGATTTGCATACGCCTTTCCACCTCTCCCACTAATTCCATTAGTGGTCAGGAAACTACAACAGCACTCCCTCACACTCATTCTGGTAGCTCCGACGTGGGCCAGACAGCCGTGGTACACCACGCTACTACAACTATCAGTGGTACCACATCAAAAACTGCACCTTTCCCCATGCCTCCTAACCCAGAACCATGGAGAAATCAGGCACCCGGACCCAGCTCAGCTCAACCTGGCGATCTGGCTCCTGAAATCTTAGAATTCGGGTACCTTAACCTTCCCCCTGATTGCATGAACATCATCATGGAAGCCAGACGTCCTACCACTAGAGCATGCTATGCCGCAAAGTGGAAAAGATTTGTAATGTACTGCCGTAACAATACAATCAACCCTCTAGATGCATCCATACAACACATCATATGCTATCTGCTCCATCTTCACAGGTGTAACCTGGCGTATTCATCCATACGCCTACACCTAGCAGCGATCGCTGCCTATCTACAAAACAGACAGCATTTGTCACTCTTCAGAGTGCCCGCTATTAAAGCCTTCATGGAAGGCCTCAAACGAGTAATTCCTCCCAGGGCACCACCCTCCCCTGTATGGAATCTAAATTTGGTCCTTACACGACTAATGGGTCCGCCCTTCGAACCAATGCACAAATGTGAGCTACAATTTCTCACCTGGAAAACAGCTTTCCTTGTAGCTATCACTTCCCTTAGAAGGGTTGGTGAAATACAAGCGTTCACCATACAGGAACCTTACATACAAATGCATCACAGCAAGGTCATACTTCGAACTAATCCGAAGTTCCTGCCCAAAGTCATTACCCCCTTCCACCTCAATCAATCAGTGGAATTACCTGTCTTCTTTTCGCAACCCCAATCTGTTGCGGAAAGGGCCTTACACACACTAGATGTGAAAAGAGCGTTGCTATATTACATACAAAGAACGCAACCCTTCAGGAAGACCAAACAGTTGTTCGTCTCCTTTTCTCCACCACATAAAGGCAACCCCATCTCAAAATCAGGGATAGCTAGGTGGATTGTAAAATGCATACAAATTTGCTATCAGAAGGCAAAGAGAACATTATCTGTTCCCCCTAAAGCCCACTCTACAAGAAAGTTAGGGGCTTCTATGGCTTTTCTAGGGAATATACCCTTAGATGACATATGCAAGGCAGCCACATGGTCTACACCGCACACATTCACAAAACACTACTGTGTAGATGTGCATTCCCAGCAGCAAGCTAGGGTGGGCCAGGCTGTACTAAAAACACTCTTTCAAACAGCTGCAACGGATACCGGTGGTCGCCGCTAAGGTTGGGTACTGCTATATAATCTATGCTAAGTGTACAATCTGCAGCTCATATGCCTCGAACGGAATATGCTACTTACCAGTATGCATCTGTTCTTGGCATGTAGAGCTGCAGAGTTGTACACGCCCACCCGCCTCCCCGGCTACCTGTATCCGTTCCAGTCCATCTTATTTAGATACAACACACATGGGTTTCTCACTGTTATTACTACGCTCCATCATTTCCCTGTTGGCGAAAAACAATCTGAGGATGGAGCCGAAGCCCATGCGCAGTACGGACCGAAGGAGGAGTCACCAAACTCGTGACTTCCAAAGACGGTCCAAGAAGAAAAACAAACTGCAAACATCCGGGCCCAACACCAGATGGCGACCTATGCTAAGTGTACAACTCTGCAGCTCTACATGCCAAGAACAGATGCATACTGGTAAGTAGCATATTCCTTATATAGTGCTTACTAACCCTGATGAGGCGTCAAAACGCTTTTTTGTGAGCAACACGCTACTCCAGAACCCGAAAAATTTAAGTGGTGGATAAGCGTACTGAAATGTAAATTAATCTGAGCAGTGGACATGTCAGTCTGTTAGTTGGATTGTAAAGGATAATTTGGGGATAGAAGAGGGAAGATTCTAGAAAGTGTTTATTGGGAGATCATAGTAGTAAGATGATGTTTGGGATGAGTACAAGGAGAGATGGAGGAGAGAAGAAGCTCTCCAAATGGATTAGGGAGATCATAGTACTAAACTGAGTTTTCGGATGAGTCAAAGGAGGGATACGCGAGTGTGAGAAGTTGGCCTGGCATATGCTGGTCACTAGTTATAGTGGCCACCTTGTTCCAGTCCAATTCGACTCTTATGGTAGATAGGTTTAAGACAACCTTTTAAAGAATGCTATCCTAGTGGTAGCTGTGGAGAGCAGCCTTCAGGCTAAGTCTCTGAGGAATGTAAAGCAGCTTGTTTTACCTTATAATCTCTTGAATTACCAAATGAAAGGACACCACACAGGTATATATATCAAATATATATGTATTTTTTTCTAGACCCACTCTACTAATCTCTTTATGAGATTAGAAGTCAGGAACACATTCAAATATCAACGTTTCTCAATAAGTTAAGCACAAATATGGCTGGGGCCCTAGGGGCGTACCAGACCATATACTAAAAGAGGTTTAGGAAAGTCGACTTGCAAGGGGACAAGGCCTAGGGCCTGTAGAATCACTGGGGCTTCACTAATGCAGCAAAAGCAGGTAAGTAAAAGACCCACGGGAGACACATGCAGTGTGAGAACACAGCCGCGGGTTCCCTATTGATTTCAATGTAGCAAGTTGCGGTTGGATTTTTAAAGTTTTAGGGTACTTCGAGGAAGTCTACAAGCAAGCCACTTACAAGGTAAGTAATTCGAGGGCCAACACACACTAGGGCACCGGAGTGCACGCATTACCTCACCCAGGGAAGCCGGCTGCATAGGTGACTTTTGGTGTCGGGTCGCGTCGCTGTTTTCTATGGAAGCCAAAGAAGATTTGCTGCTTGCGAAGACTGAAGAAGTGTCCGGTGGATTCCAAGGGTGGATTCAGGATGAAGATGACCTGGGGCCAGGAAGATGGATGCCCACGGAAGTCTGGTGATTTCAGGTGATCAAGGGTGTTTTGACTCTTCGCTCACGAGGACCAGGAGGCATCGACGATGACCAGCAGCTGGATTCGGAGTGTCCCACGGCGTCTGCAGCTTACTGAGGTGTCGGCAACCGGATTGGAGCCATCAAGCCTTGGCAACAGCAAGTCTCGTGGAAAGTGAATAAAGTCAGCGGTACAGACCAGCAAGGTCTGAGGGACTCACCCAGCGAGGGTGAGTGAGGGCAGGCCTGGAGCAACCAGGGGAGCCCTTTGGTTCGATCAGAAAGTCTTCGGGGGAACCACAAGCCAACGGGCAAGGGATCGCGAAGACGCCTCGTGAGGAAATGCTTTACAGGAGCCCACGGTCACTCGGGACGGGGTAGGCCTCTGATTTTCGCTGCAAAACCTGCTGGAGGCTTGGGTCACAAATGGTCCAAAGCACAAGTTCGTAGAACGTCGTGAAGGGGTTGCACTTGACAATAGTGCACCGTACCCGGGTATTGCTGTTCCTCGTCACTCGTGGGGTCCACTCGCCTCAGCTTTGCTGGAGACTCACAATGGCCGTCGAGAAGTCAGGAAATCCACTTCCGGGGCTGCAGGGACTTCGGACTCCGGCAGGAGCGGGAAAGTTTGCGACCGTAGATTAGAGTTTTTGGTGCCTTCCAAGCAGGGGAGTCACTCTTTGACTCCAAGGGAGATTCTTCTGTCTTCCAAAGGTAGTGGAACATCGAAGGGCCAGTATTCTTCTTGTAAAGCGTCGTCCAGGGATATCTAGTTTGCAATGGCAAGGGTTCCCTATCTTATACTAAAAGAAAGGGAGGGACTAGCTTTATGACCACTCCTCTGGGAGGGTCAGGGTAGGGGGTGGTTACACCCACTTCCCTTTGTCCAGTTTCGCGCCAGAGCAGGGACAGGTAGCCCTGAACCGGTTTAAGCTGGCATATGCACAGGAGCCTACTGCTCCCCCAGTGCAGGACTTCAAAGCACTCTAGGAGTGCACCCACCCAGCCCCAATACACTAAATCCTGTCTGGAAGGTGGTGACACCTCCCTGTGACAGGATGCCTATTGTTGGGCCTCCTCCACTGCGAGTTTGTCAGCAGCAGGAGGGCAGCCCCGTGTCTGTGCTGGTGGCATCCATTTTGTGATGCCAGGGCTCTTTCAGATTTCTACAGTGTTACCACAGTAGGTATATGTCGTCCCCTCTAGAAGGGTGGGATCATACTCTCATATCATGGACTGATGTGGAGGTAGGATTCCAAGTTGTTTGACACCAAACACGACCTGTTTTTATGCAGTCATTCCAAAGTTAGCATTATAATGCACTTAAGAGTATATGGTTTAACCGCCTCCACAAACAGCCACAGAGAATAGACTCTGCCAGCTGCAGAGGGGCCCTGCTCATGCTGAGGCACCCCCTCACATTGTAAACCAAGCACCCTGCCCTCAGGACTGATAGGGCCTGCCATAGGGGGTGGCTGATAGGTTTATATGTGTGTGTATGGTGAGATATAGGAACCTATACCTCAGTGAGGAGTGCTAACACTACCTCACCCAGGCTGCAGTAGCAGGCCTGTGGTGTCAGATTGAGTGTGCTTCCCAGGGGTGGCATAATACATGCTTCAGCCCCTGGTAGGCCTGTGAAGTGCCTATGCCCTAGGTACCTAAGGTACCATATACTAGCGGCTCATAAGGTACCACAGTATCCAATCACTAGTGCATCTAGTATGCACTCAAAGTTGTTTATAGAGAACAGAGAGACTGGGGCCCTGATTAGCAGGGACCCAGCCAGACTATAGCCAGAAACCAGTGTTAACATCAGAAAAAAAGTGGGGGCAACATAAGTGCAGATCCTACTCTCCTACAGTGAGGGAAGAATTTATAAGAGTTGTTTGGGAGATCATAGTATTAAAATGAGATTTGGGGTGATCCAAGGAGAAAATGGAGGAGGGAAGTCTAGAAAGGGTTATTTTCGATATCATAGTAGTAGAATGAGATTTGGAATGAGTCCGAGAGTGGACGTAGAGGACATGGTGAGAGAGGTATTGGGTGAAATCTAGGGTAGTGCATTGGAGACCACATGGCTAAAACACATTCTCACAGACAATATCTCATGCATAGGTGAGACCTATTGGCAATTCCAATACTTGTTTTAATTTACCTTTATATATACTATTGAATTATACAAGGTGTTTGCTAACTCGGTTGCCCGGGGTTTTCTGTCACCCGGTTTTTCCCAACACAAGGGGTAGCTTGGCTCGAGCGGTCGGGGGTCAGGCACCGTGTTAAGCGCACGTCACACCCTCACAATAACCATGCATTCATCCGTTCCAAAAACGACTCTACACCGTAAAAAATTTATGAAAGAATCTTTGTGTTTATCTTAATTTTTCTCTTAGTTGCAGGGTTATGACACAAATACAATACAAAAGGATTTTCTTCAGAAATAGCAGGTCAATTAAATAATAACACTTTGCAGGTGCAATAAATAGGATTAGGTCATAAATACACAAGGAATAAATAGAGGTGCGATAAATACATAGGGCAAATAAATACTGTCAGACAATAAATACAAGGCAGGAATAAATACGGTCAGACAATAAATAAAACACCTTCAATAAATAATATAAGCAATCAAACAATTGCAAATCAGATCACATTTATGAGGTAGATTGATTTTACCATGCCCAAGTACAGCTTATGGTCACTGGGGTGGCCTGGGGATGTCCCACCTAGAGTGGTCAAGGCTAGGGTCTAAGCCGAGGTAGAATGAGGGAAACCTAAGGTTCTGACTCTTCCAACTACACAGTCCCTCACACAGGTCCCTGCACCAGTCTCAGTTCACCCCCTAGCACTCTCAGGTTGGTCCTAACACCCCTCTAGCCCCACGAATGGTCTTTTAGGGCTCCACAGGGCCTCGGATGCCCTTTCTACCACTTACTGTTCTTTTCACGAAGATCGGCTCCGCTCGGCGCCGGGTCGACGTCGCTGGGCGGCTCCGGTTTGATGTCGCGTCGATCTGTTCCACTTGACGCCGTGTCGATGCCGTGAGGCGGCTCCGATTCGATGTCGCTGGCCGGCCTCGGTTCGATGTTGCGTCGATCTGCTTTACCTGACGCCGGGTCGATGCCGTGAGGCGGCTCCGGATGGATGTCGCTGGGCGGCCTCGGCTCGATGTTGTGTTCCGGCGTCACAGGGTCACGGTTCCCCCGCTTCCGGGCGACTCCGGAGTGCGACCTCCACTCCCGACCTCCGTCGGCTCCACTTCGGGTTCCGGCGACTCCGGATGCGATCTCCACTCCCGACCTCCTGCGCGCTTCGCCTCGTCCTCGGGCGACTCCGGAGTGCGACCTCCACTCCCGACCTCCTGCGCGCTTTACTTCAGCTTCCGGCGACTCCGGAGGGCGGACTTCACGCCCCCGTCGACGCCTCACCTCGACCTCCGGTGACTTCTACTCGACCTCCGGTGTCTCTCCACGACCTCTGTCGGCGCCCTCACTCGACCTCTAGCGGCTCCGGGTACGACGTCTGCCTTCTGTCAGCGCCGCTTCTCCACCTCGGGCTCCAGGTCTCCAGGCTTCTCGACGTTGGGTCTCCAGGAGGGTTCCACCAAACAGGTCAGGAACTTGCTGTTCTTCTCCTTTAAGGCCTGTTCCGGCTGTTCAGGTCCTTAAGATGATTTTCTGGTCTTTATCCCACACAGGGCTTTAGGCTGGGCTTGGTCAGTAGGGACTAGTATCAAGGGTGGGTTTCTGGACCCCACTCCAGGCACAAGTTTCCACCCCTGCTGCCTTACTCCTTCCTCCAGTCAGGTGCCAACTGCCTACTCCAACTGCCAACTCTGAGTTGGCTTCCCAACATTCTAAACCTGCCTCACACTGTCACAGGGTTCTAGAATGTTCTGGAAGGTACTGGTAGGTTCCAGCTATGTCTCAGGTGACAATGGGTGGCCACCATTTTGTGTTTCAGGCCCTCAGACAGAAGTTCCAGGGGTAGGGAAAATGGCTCCCTGACCCTGCATCAACACTAAAAAGTCTGGTGGTTCCCAAAAAGGAAAAATACTAACAGGGTTTGAGGCAAAAGTGGGACTAAATAAATAATGATGAGGAGGGACCACCCAAAGGGCCGACAGGTCTAACACGCGTCCCCCCCCAGCTGAAAGTGGGGAGAGCTACCCAACCCCTTGGGAGTTCTCATCACTAAGGCGGAAATACCTTGAGAGACCGTCTGCATTGGCGTGGTCCACTCCAGGCCGATGTTCCACCTGAAAGTCCATTCCCTGTAGGGAGATAGACCACCTTAGCAACTTGGGATTCTCCCCCTTCATCTGCATCAGCCAACGAAGGGGTCTGTGGTCAGTCTGAACTAGGAAGTGCGTGCCAAACAGGTATGGCCGCAGCTTCTTCAGAGCCCATACCACTGCAAAGGCTTCACGCTCTATTGCACTCCACTTCTGTTCCCTGGGAAGTAGTCTCCGGGATAGGAAGACCACGGGTTGATCCAGACCCTCTTCATTGAGTTGCGATAACACTGCCCCAATGCCATGTTCCGATGCATCCGTCTGGACAATGAACTCCTTGGAAAAGTCTGAGGCCCGTAGGACCGGGGCCTCGCACATGGCTTGCTTCAGTTTTACAAAGGCCTGCTGACAAGCCTCCGTCCAGACTACCCGTCGAGGTTGTTTCTTGGACGTAAGCTCCGTGAGGGGGGCCACAATGGTACCGTATCCCTTCACGAAGCGGCGGTAATATCCGGTGAGGCCCAGAAAAGCTCGGACCTCAGTCTGAGTCTTGGGGGGTTCCCAGGCCATGATGGCCTCGATCTTCGCCTGGAGGGGTTGCACCGCTCCCCTACCCACCAAGTGTCCAAGGTACACTACCGACCCCTGCCCGATCTGGCACTTGCTGGCCTTGATCGTTAAACCAGCTTGTCTCAGGGCCTGGAGAACAGCTTGCAGGTGACGCAAGTGATCCTCCCAGCTGTTACTGAAGACTGCTATGTCATCCAGATAAGCAGCAGAGAAACTCTCCATTCCAGTGAGGATCTGGTTCACCAGACGCTGAAACGTGGCAGGTGCGTTCTTGAGCCCAAAGGGCATCACACAGAACTGGTAGTGGCCTTTGGGCGTGGAGAAGGCTGACCTTTCCCTAGCTCCGTCAGTCAGAGAGATCTGCCAGTACCCAGAAGTAAGGTCAAAGGTACTTAGATATTGGGCAGCTCCCAGCCGGTCAATCAATTCATCCGCCCTTGGGATCGGATGAGCATCAGTCTTGGTTACTGAGTTCAGTCCCCGGTAGTCCACACAGAACCTCAGTTCCGGTTGGGCACCCGGTGGTGCGGCTTTTGGTACTAGCACCACCTGACTGGACCAGGGGCTGCTGGAAGGTTCGATCACTCCTAGCTCCAGCATCTTAGTGACTTCACTGTGAATGCTGGCCTTCACCTTGTCTGACATCCGGTAGATCTTGGACTTTACAGGTGGGCTGTCTCCTGTGTCCACATCATGGACGCACAGGTGAGTCCTACCCGGAACAAGGGAGAACAACGAAGAGTACTGTCCCAGGACCTGGCGGCAGTCCTCCTGCTGTTCAGGAGTTAGAGATGGGGAGAGAATCACTCCCTCCACCGACCCATCCTTCTCTTGAGACGCAAACAAATCGGGGAGAGGCTCGCTTTCCACGTCCTCTGCTCTGTCAGTCACCATCATCAAAATGACTTCGGGCCTCTCGTGGTGGGGTTTGAGGCGGTTGGCATGCAGCACCCGTAGGGGCTGACGAGGGGTCTTAAGATCCACCAAGTAGGTAGCCTTACCCTTCTTCTCCAATACCTCAAAGGGTCCTGACCAGCGATCCTGGAGGTCGCTAAGCTCTCCTGGTTCGATCACCCACACCTTCTGGCCAGGCTCCAATTCCACCGGGTGAGCGTTGTGGTCATACCACGCCTTCATTACTGCTTGGCTGGCCTCCAAGTTGTCAGAAGCTTGCTTCCACAACTTAGCCATTTGGCTCCGGAAGGCCAGCATGTAGCTCACCACGTCCTGGGGAAGCTTTCTGGGAGTTCTTTCCCATCCGTCTCTCACCAGGCTGAGAGGTCCACGCACAGGGTGCCCATACAAAAGCTCGAAGGGGCTGAAGCCCACTCCCTTCTGTGGCACTTCCCTGTAGGAAAACAATAGACAGGGTAGGAGGACGTCCCATTTCCTCCGCAGGCTTTCAGGCAGACTTCTAATCATGCCTTTCAAGGTTTTGTTAAACCTCTCCACCAGACCATTGGTCTGGGGGTGGTAAGGAGTTGTGAACTGGTAGGTCACTCCACACTCCTTCCACATGGCCCGCATGTGTGCTGACATGAAGTTGGTCCCCCTGTCGGACACAACTTCCTTGGGAAAACCCACTCGGGTAAAGATTCCCATCAGGGCCCTAGCCACAACAGGTGCTGTAATGGTCCTTAAAGGTATAGCCTCTGGGTACCGTGTGGCATGATCCACCAGAACCAGGATAAACCTGTGACCAGCTGTAGTAGGCGGATCTAATGGACCCACAATGTCGATGCCCATCCTTTCAAAGGGGGTGCTAACGACAGGAAGTGGTTCCAGGGGAGCTTTCAGCTTCACCCCTGTTTTCCCACTGGCTTGGCAAGACACACATGTCCGGCAGTAGGTGTCGGACGACACTTTCATTTGAGGCCAATAAAAGTGTGGGACAAGACGGGCGAAGGTCTTGTCTTGCCCCAGGTGTCCTGCCAAGGGGATCTCGTGAGCCAATTCCTGTAGGAAGGCTCGGTAACGTTGAGGGACTACTAAGGCTCGTGACGATCCATGTAGGGGTGCCTTGGGTTCACTGTAGAGGAGGCCATCCTCCCAGTAAAGGTTGTAGTTCCCCTCAACGTTCCCTGCTGCCTGGGCTTCGGCCTGTCGCCTCAGTCCCTCAAGGGTAGGGCACTCCCTCTGGCCCTTGCAGAATTCCTCCCTGGTCGGCCCTCCCTCCACGTGCCACTCGGCCGGGATGGGTAGGTCCTCCAGTTTGGTAACATCCCCCACCGCGGACTCCTGGTCCACCACCTCCGGTGGCCTATCCGTCACACGGGGCGCGGATGCCGAGGCAGGCTCCTCCTGTCCTCGGTTCTTCCCTTGGTCGGCAGCCGGCTGTGCCTTTGTTCCAGGCTCCAGTCGAAACAAACTCCCTCTCCGGGTAGTCGCGGACCCTGTGCTAACACAGGCCCAGTCAGGTGTACCCAGCATCTCAGCATGAGTCCGGTATTCCACCTCCTTCCAAGCATTGTGCTCCATGTCATTCCCCAGTAGACAATCGACCGGCACGGCAGGGCTTACGGCAACTCGAAGTGAACCTGCAACCCCTCCCATTCAAAGGGAACCTCGGCCACCGGATAGTGGCCGGTTCTGCCGTCAGCCATCGCGGCTGGGTGGAGTACATCGGGAATTACCTGCTCTGGAGACACCAGTTGGCTACGTACCATAGTCATACTGGCTCCTGTGTCTCTCAGAGCCTCCCCTCTTTGGCCGTTGATGGTGACCCACTGCCCATACTTTATGGTATTTACGGGCACCTGGATCTTAGGAACCATCTCCCGTTCTCCCAGGGACACTAAAGTGACACCCGCCCACTCCCTTCCCTTAGTTAAGGGCATCTCCACCCCGAGCACTACACTAGCTACTCCGGGGGCCTTTCCTCCAATGGGAGGGGGTGGTCTTTTCGGGCACTTCGCATCTCCCTTATAGTGTCCGACGCCACCGCACTCGAAGCAATGGACAACCCTCGGCTGCTGACTCTGGCCAGGATTGGGGTTTCTGGGTGGGTTAGCCCTAGGGGTGAATCCTGTTCCCTTTCCTTGGAAGTTATTTTGGGGGCCTTTAGAGAACTCCTTTTTCTTTTCCCCTCCCTCTTTCTTCTGGGGGGCGCCCTGTCCGGCCTTTTGAGTATCCCCTCCAGTCCCCCTTGTGGACACCCGGGTACTAGCCCAAATGTCCGCCTCCTCAGCAAGCTTCCGGGGATTGGTCAGCTTGCTATCCACCAGGTGTTGACGCAGTTCAGGGAAACATTTTTCGAGCAGGTGTTCCTTCAACATTAAATCAAACAACCCCTCGTAGTCCCTCACCTCACTGCCCTGAATCCAACCCTCTAATGCCTTCTTTGCATAGTCCAGGAAATCCACCCAATTCTGTGTGCCCAGTTTGTGGCTACCCCGGAACTTCTGTCTGTACTTCTCGGGTGTTAGTCCAAACTTTCTTACAAGCGCCACTTTCATGGTGGGGTAGTGGGTCTGCTCATCCTGCTCTAGGGCCAATAATGCATCCCTACCAGCTGGAGGCATGTATTTGTATAATCCCCCTCCCCAGTACTTCTCTGGCACCCCATGGGCCCTTAAAGAGACCTCATAGGCCGCTAGCCACTTGGCGATGTCGTCGCCCGCACTATAGCTAGCTACTATGTCTTTCGGCAGATAGGGTTTGGGTTCCCTGGTGATTTCTCTACCTTCGCTGCCACCACTAGGAACAGTTTGTGCCCCGACTCGTAGGATCTGGAGATCCATCTCCTTGAGCCTCAACTCGTGAGCCATCCTCTGTCCCTCCTTCTCTTTCTCCAGCTCCGCCAACTTCCATGTGAGCTGTCTTTTCTCCCTCCGGTCAGTTAACTCTGCTTCAGATAAGCCACCGCTAGAGACAGTGCTGCCCTTCCTGGAAAGTGTTCTGGGCCCCGCTAACAGGTTCCCCACCTCAGGTTGGTACAACCCAGCCCCCTCGCTAAGAGGCTCTCCATCCCTGACCTCCTGCTCAGCCTTACTTTCCCGTCGTGCCTCCCCCCAAGCCCTCAAGCTGGTCTGGAGTTCAGCCTTCTTGGCACCTGGGGGACAATACACCCCCTCTCGCTGACAAAACTCTGAGTTGGGCCACAGTGTAAGTTTCCACATCTTCCAACACAAACTCCATTTTGCCCACTCAGAATAGAAGACAGCTGTTTACAGAAGCTATGCAGGGGGGTACCTTTTGTAATACCTCCTCCCACCACCAGAGTAAATTTGGAAAAAACAAAACTCAGAATTAGGAAGTCCGCTTTGAGAAAACTCCCGGTGTAGGCCTATGGACTACCCACAGTTATTGTCGAGTGGACGCAAGCACAGCTCTATCCCACCGCTGAACACCAATTATGTTAGAAAACCCCGGGCAACCGGGTTAGCAGTCACCCGTTTTTTCCCAACACAAGGGGTAGCTTGGCTCGAGCGGTCGGGGGTCAGGCACCGTGTTAAGCGCACGTCACACCCTCACAATAACCATGCATTCATCCGTTCCAAAAACGACTCTACACCGTAAAAAATTTATGAAAGAATCTTTGTGTTTATCTTAATTTTTCTCTTAGTTGCAGGGTTATGACACAAATACAATACAAAAGGATTTTCTTCAGAAATAGCAGGTCAATTAAATAATAACACTTTGCAGGTGCAATAAATAGGATTAGGTCATAAATACACAAGGAATAAATAGAGGTGCGATAAATACATAGGGCAAATAAATACTGTCAGACAATAAATACAAGGCAGGAATAAATACGGTCAGACAATAAATAAAACACCTTCAATAAATAATATAAGCAATCAAACAATTGCAAATCAGATCACATTTATGAGGTAGATTGAATTTACCATGCCCAAGTACAGCTTATGGTCACTGGGGTGGCCTGGGGATGTCCCACCTAGAGTGGTCAAGGCTAGGGCCTAAGCCGAGGTAGAATGAGGGAAACCTAAGGTTCTGACTCTTCCAACTACACAGTCCCTCACACAGGTCCCTGCACCAGTCTCAGTTCACCCCCTAGCACTCTCAGGGTGGTCCTAACACCCCTCTAGCCCCAAGAATGGTCTTTTAGGGCTCCACAGGGCCTCGGATGCCCTTTCTACCACTTACTGCCCTTTTCACGAAGATCTGCTCGGCGCCGGGTCGACGTCGCTGGGCGGCTCCGGTTTGATGTCGCGTCGATCTGTTCCACTTGACGCCGTGTCGATGCCGTGAGGCGGCTCCGATTCGATGTCGCTGGCCGGCCTCGGTTCGATGTTGCGTCGATCTGCTTTACCTGACGCCGGGTCGATGCCGTGAGGCGGCTCCGGATGGATGTCGCTGGGCGGCCTCGGCTCGATGTCGTGTTCCGGCGTCACAGGGTCACGGTTCCTCCGCTTCCGGGCGACTCCGGAGTGCGACCTCCACTCCCGACCTCCGTCGGCTCCACTTCGGGTTCCGGCGACTCCGGAGTGCGATCTCCACTCCCGACCTCCTGCGCGCTTCGCCTCGTCCTCAGGCGACTCCGGAGTGCGACCTCCACTCCCGACCTCCTGCGCGCTTTACTTCAGCTTCCGGCAACTCCGGAGGGCGGACTTCACTCCCCCGTCGACGCCTCACCTCGACCTCAGGTGACTTCTACTCGACCTCCGGTGTCTCTCCACGACCTCCGTCGGCGCCCTCACTCGACCTCTAGCGGCTCCGGGTACGACGTCTGCCTTCTGTCAGCGCCGCTTCTCCACCTCGGGCTCCAGGTCTCCAGGCTTCTCGACGTTGGGTCTCCAGGAGGGTTCCACCAAACAGGTCAGGAACTTGCTGTTCTTCTCCTTTAAGGCCTGTTCCGGCTGTTCAGGTCCTTAAGATGATTTTCTGGTCTTTATCCCACACAGGGCTTTAGGCTGGGCTTGGTCAGTAGGGACTAGTATCAAGGGTGGGTTTCTGGACCCCACTCCAGGCACAAGTTTCCACCCCTGCTGCCTTACTCCTTCCTCCTTCTGTTTCTGTCCTCTCTCCAGTCAGGTGCCAACTGCCTACTCCAACTGCCAACTCTGAGCTGGCTTCCCAACATTCTAAACCTGCCTCACACTGTCACAGGGTTCTAGAATGTTCTGGAAGGTACTAGTAGGTTCCAGCTATGTCTCAGGTGACAATGGGTGGCCACCATTTTGTGTTTCAGGCCCTCAGACAGAAGTTCCAGGGGTAGGGAAAATGGCTCCCTGACCCTGCATCAACACTAAAAAGTCTGGTGGTTCCCAAAAAGGAAAAATACTAACAGGGTTTGAGGCAAAAGTGGGACAAAATAAATAATGATGAGGAGGGACCACCCAAAGGGCCGACAGGTCTAACACAAGGCGACTGTCCAGCTCAGTTTCTCTAATTTTCATAAGAACAGCCAGCAGTGGGTTATTCACTGCCCACTCATCTACTTTCATTAGTGGAAAGGTCTTTCAAAGGAGGTGGGAGAGAAGACTGATAAACAGTAATACGTTTATGAAGTTGTCACCTCTGCATAGGACTTCGGGGGACAAGACCGAGGCTTTAAATCACCCTCTTTTGACAGAACACCATCTCCTCGAGTGAAGGCGGTGTGATACTCCCAAGTAAGAGAAGATGATGACCCAGTATTTGTCGAAGGATGAAACACTCTAAAAATCTGAAAGAAACAGTTAGTTATAGATTCCCTACCTTAGAATTACCCCCAGGCGTTAGACTGGATCCGGAAAGTTTTTCGTCAGCAGTACTCCTGCGCGTCGGTAGGTGGCGTCGGAAGACTCCGTGTCGTGGTCGCCGGGATGACATGGCGGAAGTTACTTAGACGCCGCCCTCACGCGCTGACGTCAGTTATTTCTTTTTCTGCGCCAGCAAGCGCAGATCCGGAAAGAGCGATACCCCCAGTCCCTTTCATGACTGACTTTCTTGTGACTTTTCTCGACTTCGTTTTGAGTCTAACATCGAGGCCTGCGGTTTCTGTACCCGACTGATGTTGGTGACGGATCCTCACTGCGTGGGCCTCTACGGTCTGGAGCGCGACCATGACCCCAAGTCGTGCTCCGACTGCGGAACCATGGCCCCGAAGTCTTTGCAGGAGCGGGCCCGAAAGCTACTCGAGGCCCGGCAGTCAGCTCCGGGTCGTTCAAGGTCCCGGTCGTGTGGAAGGTTGAGGGACCGATCGCAGAGCCATCACCACTCCTCGTCCAAGTCTTCGCACTTGGGGTCAGGTAAGTCAAAGCACAAGAAGTCGAAGCATCGTTGCTCTTTGACTTCCACTCGCCCGTCTGCCGACGCGACGAAGGGTGCGTGCGGAGCTTTCAGGGACGACTATGGCCTGACCGGGAGCGACCCCTGCCCAGCTTCGTCATTTCTACGAAGCGATGCATGCCATCTTTGTGCAGCCCGACTCAGCCTGTGCACCTTCGGGCCCTTCGGACTCGGGCCCTAGGCCTTCGACACCGGGAACTCCTTCCTCAGCACAGCACGGCCCCCTTGGATCCAGGCCTGGATCCGGATCGGTGCCCGACGACCTTATTACACCTCCACCAGCACAGATTCCACCAGCACCACGTCCGCAGCTGACGCACCCCGCCTTCCACCCCGATGTGGACACGGAGCCGGACCGACGCCGATGGGTACTTTAGTGCCTGTATTCCACCCTGGCCATTTTCAGCCAGTTTGGCAGCCAGAGGAGGGTGAGGAAGACTGGGAGGGGTCTGGTGACCCTTTAACTGACCAGTTGTAGTACGACCAGGACTGGTGAGAGGAACTAGGGGATGCCAGTGGTCTGGACACTTCACCAGTGGTGTTGCGTAGCTTGAACGTTCCAAAGCGCATTCCCTAATGCACTACTTGACAGGGAATCCATGAAGCTGGATCAGCTTGGGAAGAAGTTGTTTTCTTCCTCCAGTTTAGGGCTGCGGTCGGTGAACACCGCATTCCTTTTGGGCCGTTATTCCCACTCCGTGTGGGATACGGTGGCGCAAGTGCTGCCTCAGTGTCCGGAGGAGGCCCAGGCCGTACACTCCTGTGCTGTTCCCGAGGGGAGGGAAGCAGCAAAGTTCGCCATCCGCTGTGGACTGGACACTGCCGACTCACTGGGTAGGGCCATTTCAACGTCGGTGGTGTTTCGCCGTCACGCCTGGTTGAGAACGACTGGCTTTTCTGGGGTTGTCCAGAACACCTTGATGGACATGCCCTTTGATGGCTGTCGCCTGTTCGGCGACAAGGCATAGAGTGCGCTAGAGCGCTTCAAGGACTCTTTGGCTACGACCAAGTCCTGAGGCCGCACCACCACGCACTCTCCACGGTCTGCCTTTCACCCCTTTCGTGGCCACGGAAGGGGTGCCCCAACACGTTCCTTCCAGAGCCACAGGTCACCGCAAGCTGTTTAACCTCAGCGTGGCCGGGGACGTGGGAACCACTGACGTGGTTATGGGGACCAGCGGGCGGGCCAGTCCACCACCACCGCCCCCTCTGCAGCAGCCTCCAAACCTTCCTAGTCTGACCTTTCAGGCCCATCAAATGCCAGTGGGTGGCAGGATTCGCCATCACCTCCTCTACTGGCGCACCATCACGTCGGACAGGTGGGTTTTGCAGATAGTCCGAAGGAGCTACTCCCTCCCCTTCAAGACTATCCCTCCAGCCATGCCTTCCAGTACCATTGCATGTCGGGTGGGGGATCAACTGACCCTTCTCCAACAGAAAGTTACGGCTCTCTTGGCCAAGGGAGCCATTGAGCGTGTTCCTGCCCCAGAAGTAGATCGTGGTTGCTATTCCCACTACTTTCTGGTGCCCAAGAAGGACAAGCGCCTGCGTCCTATCTTGGATCTCAGGGACATCCGGAAGGAGAAGTTCAAAATGTTTTCCCTGGCTCAGGTCTTGTCTGCCATCGACCCTGGAGACCGGATGGTAGTTTTGGACTTGCAGGACGCTTATTTTCACATCCCCGTCCTGCCGGCCCACCGGCGTTACCTGCGGTTCACCGTAGGCCATGAGCACTTTCAGTTTACCGTGCTCCCTTTTGGCCTTACCATTACGGTGATCGCAGCTCATCTGCGCAGATCAGGGGTTCCAGTCTTCCCCCTATCTCGACGACTGGTTGATGAAGGCGGGCCTGCCCCAGGCAGTCGTTTGCCACCTCCAGACTACGGCTGACCTCCTGCATTCGCTGGGGTTCCAATGTGCCGAAGTTGCACCTGACCCCCTCTCGGAAGCTCCTCTCCATCGGAGCAGTTCTGGACACGACATAGTTTCGGGTTTATCCTCCCGAACAGGGAATCTGGGGTATTCGGGGTATAATTCCGATCTTTCAGCCTCTATCCCGGGTGACCCTGAGGCTGCTGGGCCTCATGGCCTCCTGCATCCTGCTGGTCGATCATACCATCTCCGGCGGAGTTTGGGCTCCACATCAACCTTCTGGAGCTTAGGGCCATCTGTCTTGCACTGAAAGCATTCCTTCCCTCTGTCCGGGGGAGAGTAGTGCAGATGTTCACGGACAACACCACTGCCATGTGGTATTGCAACAAACAAAGCGGGGTGGGGTCGTGGACCCTATGTCAATAGGCCCTCCGTCTCTGGACATGGCTGGAACCTCAAGGCAGATCCCTGGTGGCTAAACACTTGGCAGGTTCACTGAACGCCAGGGTGGACAAACTCAGCCGCAGGTGCATGATGGATCACGAATGGTGTCTTCACTCGGAGGTGGTGTAAGGTCTCTTTCTACAGTGGGGATAGCCTTGGTTAGATCTATTCGCCACTGAATAGAACGCGCAATGTCAGCAATTCTGCGCGTTGGAATTTCCAAGGCAGCCCTCGCTAGGCAACAAGTGGAGTTGCGGTCTTCTATACGCATTTCCGCTTATACCACTTCTGCCCAGAGTGCTGAATAAGATCAAGTGCGACCGGGCCCAAGTCATTCTTGTGGCTCCGGATTGGGCACGTATAGACTGGTATCCCGAGCTGCTCAACATGGCCATCGATCTCCCGATCCGACTGCCTATTCTGGAGGATCTTCTGTCGCAGCAGCAGGGGACGGTCCTCCACCTGAACCTGTCCAGCCTCCACCTCCTTGCGTGGAAATTGAGCGGCGGCAGTTAGTCATTTGACTTCCCTCCCGAAGTCTGTGATGTAACCTTGGCAGCCAGGCATCCCTCCACTAAGACGGTATACGCCTGCAGATGGAATAAATTTATGGCATGGTGTACAGCAAAGGCTGTGGATCCCCCTTTCTGCCCCTCTTTCTGAGGTTCTCTTGTTCCTCCTGTTTTTGGCCCAGCAGGGCTCTGCTCTGTGCACTCTTAAGGGCTACCTCTTGGCCATTTCAGCCTTCCTCAGGCTTCCTGATCAGCCTTCTCTTTTCAAGTCCCCTGTTGTAAATAGATTTCTCAAAGGTATTATTCATCTTTTTCCTCCTGTTCCCTTCGTAATGCCTCAGTTGGATTTGAACTTGATTGTTACTCATCTGTTGTGCGCTCCCTTTGAGCCGCTACATAACTGTCCTCTTTGACTCCTCACTCTGAAAACTGCTTTTCTGGTGGCCATCACCTCTACACGCAGGGTGAGTGAGCTTCAAGCTCTGTTTCAAGCCTCCTTTTCTGGCTGTTCATCTGGACAAGGTCGTCCTCAGAACGCGACCTTCCTTTCTTCCAAAGGTGGTCACTTCTTTTCATATTGCCCAAACCATCACTTTGCCCACCTTCTTTCCGCCTTCGCATCCTTCAAAAGAGGAAGAGGGGCTCCATCATCTGTATCCAAAACGTGCGCTCTCCTTTTATTTGGATCGCACCAAACAAATCCGGGTGGACGACCAGCTCTTTGTTGATTACGCGGACGCTAAGACAGGTCGGGCCGTGCACAAACGGACCATTTCCAGGTGGGTCGTTCTGTGCATCAAGGCCTGCTATTCTTTGGCAAAGAAGGAGCCTCCAGTGGAGCTGTGCGCCCATTCCACCGGGGCGATGGCAGCTACTACTGTTTTGGGACGGGGAGTCCCCCTAAAGGACATCTGTCAGGCAGCTACGTGGGCATCGCTGCACATGTTTACGAGACACTACTGCCTGGACAGCCAAGTCCGGAGAGGCGGCTTCTTTGGACGTTCTGTTCTCCAGGACTTTCGGTGTGAACTTGGTTCGCAGACCCACCTCCGGGGTTGGTATTGCTGGGGTATTTATTCTAAGGTAAGGAATCTATAACTAAATGTTTCTTTCAGATGAAAAAGTTACTTACCTTCGGTAGCGGTATATCTGTAACTTTTTCGACCGCCTCGTAAAGTTGAAATATCTATACATTAGCCTTTCATAGAAGGCAGGTGGTGGAAACTAGACTTATCCTTTAGAGGGCACACAAGGATTTTAATCTCACCGTTCGTAGTCCTAAATCACAAACCTTCCTTGTTCCTTAGTCTCATAAATGACATTCCCTAGGGACTGCGACATCTGCAAAATTGAGTCAAGAAACCTGACCATACAACGAAAATGGTCATCATTCCAAGACATCTTCTCCACACAGGTTGGACATAGGTTTGAAAAAAAGGCATGCTGGGCTCTTCAAAAAGCCGGGCCTTGAAACAGCAAGGTGAAAAGCACATTTGCCCAAAAGGCAAAAAATGAACAACTTCAAAAGTAGTCTAAATGCTTCTAAATCCACCAAATATTGGTATCTGATAGACTACTAGCCGCAGATTCCTTAAAGTAGAATTATCCCCAGGCGTGAGACTGGTCCACGAAAACTTTCTTTGCCCTAGCATCTCTGCGCGCTGGGGGGTAACACGCGTCTCCACCCTGACGTCGTCCGCGGGCGTGACGTCAGCGAGGTCACATAAGCCCCCACCCCGGCACGCTGACATCAGTTTCCTTCTTTTCCGCATGCAACGTGGATCCGGATCGTGTCCCTGCCTGTTTTCAGGCCTTCTTTTTCACGCTTTGCGTTGTGGAACAGTGTGCGAATGCCTTCGGGCTTTAAGTCGTGCTCGTCTTGCGCGCGACAGATGTCGGTGATGGACCCTCATCCTATTTGCATGTGGTGTTTGGGTGAGCACCATGATTCCACAGACTGCTACGCGTGCCAGCATCTGAAGCCTAAGTGCCAGCGGGAGCACCGGATGAAATTCCTTTCGACCCGCTTGTCCAGATCGGTGTCGTCTCCGCGTCTGTCCCCCGCGGAAGGGTCCAAGAATCGCCGATGTTGACTTCGACATTGCCTGTGACCGAGGCACCTAGGGCGTCGCTCGCCCGTCGGTAAGTCTTACAGCTTGTTCCCGAAGCCTGGTCGCTGCTCTGCGGATGGCATGGGTCCTCCGCGGGACATGCGGCCTCATTCGTTGCCACCCTACCCGCCGTTTCCCGGCACCGGGGCGACCCGGGACCAAATGGTGGAGGCCTATGCTGCAGCTCTGCAGGCTTTCATGGCCCCTCCTCCTCTTCCTGGGACATCCGCGGATCCCTTGCCACATGTGGGGCCTTCCGCAGCGTCACCGACGGGTTCAGCTTCAGGTGTTGGAGGTGTGGTGTTGTCGGGGTGCGGCCTACGGGGTTCTTCCTCTGCCTCGCCGAGGGGGTCCCTGTGGTGTCGCAGGAGGTCCTCGGGGCTCGTCCCTGAGTTCCCCTCGGTCTTCTGGGCAGGCGGCGGCCTTGCCTGGAGCCGAGCTGGCGGCGCAGCGGGTGCTGGTTAGGGGCCGGGGCACGTCCCTGGGTCCCTCTCGTCTCTCCACGCAGGCGGCTGCTTCGTCAGAGGTTGAGTAGACGCCTTTTTGGTGCCGTTATTTCGCGGAGCCGGCCGGCCCTGTTATCCAGGGGCGCAAGTGGTGACGGAGGTCATCTTGGTGTCCCCTCCGGTGACGGACGACGTCACGCCGGCGCCTGTGGCGGACTCCACGGCGCTGTGCCGGCACCGGGTGGTCGACTCATCTCCTGAGGCCCCCTCCTTTCCGGAAGTTCGTCAACTTTGTCTCGTTCTTCCCAGAGACGGGTCGCCATGTCGTGGCCTTTTCCCCGGCGTCTTCCAGGGAGGGCTCTTCGCCGTCCCCGCGGCCACAGCCTTCTCTGGAGGCGCCTCAGGTTCCCCACTCGTCCATGAATCTTCCACCGTTCCGGGGCTGGCCTTTGCCCGGGCCATTTCCACAGTTGCTGGCATTTTGCACATGGGTGACCCCGCCACCCCATTCCCTACGGACCATTTGCTTGAGGTTCTCCACCAGGGCTCTGGTGGACGGTAGCTGCTTCTTCCCTTCGAAGCTTCGCTCCATAATTCTCTTCTGGTTGCGTCCTGCCACGGGGGATCCGGTGCCCCAGTCGCTCCTCCACCGCCACCGTCCTGCTCCGCACGATCCAGTCTTAATTTCTTTCAACCCTTCTACCCAGGGCCCGCTTCTACAGACTGCTTTCCCTTCCTTGCCTTTGGTGGTGTTTCCTCCGCCACGGGAGGCCCGGTGGTTGGATTCCTGGGGGTGTAACCTCTTCGCTTTCTCTAGTGCTGCTTTGCGAGTGCTCAACACGCTTTTTGTGTTGGTCAGGGCTAATTCCAGCATGTGGGATTCTGTGGAGTCCCTTCTGTCTTCTGCCTCTCAGGAAGGTGTCTGCGCTGATCTGCGGCGCCATGTGATGGATGGCCGGGAGTTGGCCGCATTTATTCTTCGTTCGGCCCTGGACGTTTCTGATGCTCTCGGCCGTACTATGGCTAGTTCGGTAGCTCTCCATCGCCATGCTTGGCTGAGGGATAGCGTTTTCCCTGAGAACGTTAGGGAGCGTCTGGTTGATCTGCCCTCTGATGGGTTGCTTTTGTTTAACACATGAGTATTCCGCCATTCAGCGGCTCCTTGCGGGGCTCCGTCCTCCTCCCCCTCCGTAAACTTGGTTGTCGGTCCTCTGCTGCTTTATGGGAGGAGTTATCCCACCCCCCTTTTATTTTTTCGGGGGTCTAGTGGTTCGGTTGGACCGTCTGTGTATTCTGTCTGGGTTGGCGTGCCTTCGGGGTCCTTAGGTTGACCCCTTTTGTGCTGATGGCTGCTGGTATAGCCCCTTTGGCTTTTATGGTTCTTGGGTTGTTTGTATACCTGTATGTGTCCTCAGGTTGGGCCTTCTGTATGGTTTTGTTTGGCTGCTTCTTAAGCCAGCTGTGGTTGTATCTGCAGGTCCTTTATGTTCTTGTCCTCTGCTGTGGGATTTACTCCCTAAGAGGTGTTTCCATGTTTTCTTGGGACGTATCATACCGTATGTGGGGTACTTGTAGCTATTGCATAGCCTTGTCCTGCGCTGGGCTGGTATGGTCGCCCTTTTTCGGGTTCCCTGCCTTTCCTGGCTGGTGTGGTCTCTTGTGTCTTGTCCGGACGCAGCATGCGCTGCTCCAGGTTCTGTCATTCTCGATGTTCACTGCATGGCTCGTCCAGTCTGGCATGCTGTCTCCGGTGTCGTGTTGCGGCGTTTCCACCTTTCTGTCCGGCGTTTCGGCTTGTGCTGGAGTTCCAGGGGGGCTGGGTTTCGACTGGCTTTCCTGTGTTCTTGTTGACGACTTGGGTCCGTCCTCCGCGTCTTCCCCTTTTTCTCTTTTGGCTGGTTCCACTTGTCTTCGTGGGTCGGTGTGTGTCTATTGAACGATCCTCCTTTGGGGATTGTTCTGAATTTCCCTGGCCTCTGCCCTCGCCTGGCTTGTTCTGGGTGCACTGCTCCATGGTACGGTCAGCTGTCGGCTGCGCACGCCTGCTCATTCTGGTCCATCGCCGCGGCCCTTCTTGTGTTCCCTTGTGCCCCTGCCTCTTGTTCGGCTGGGGATTTGAGCACCTGTACCTTTCTTCTTATGCCTGCGTTGCTAGGCTGTGGAGCCGTTCCTGCCTTGCCTGCTTGCTTGCGGCTGATGCCTGTTCAAGCTGTCTTCTATCGCTGTGTGTTTTTCCTACGGCAGGCTCTGCCTCCGGTTCCACCTCTTCTCCCTGGAGTTGGGGTCGTTCTTTTCCCCCTGGGTGCTCCTCTTTGGCTGTCTGTCCCTACGAGGATTTGTGGCCGTTGTGCTTTGAATGGGCTTGGGGTCTGCTGGTCTTCCCTTCGCCTTGTTCTTCCTTACTTCTGCTTGTTGGGGGCTGGGCCGCCCTTCTTGTCCCCGTGGCACATCCCCTGATGGGGCCCTGTGTTTCTTCCTACTGGGGAAGTTCTCTCGCAGGCCCTCCTCCCCTCTGGCTATGGCTAGGGTATCTATTCTACGTTAAGGAATCTGCGGCTAGTAGTCTCTATCGGATGTACAAGTTACTTAACTTCGGTAACGATGTATCTGGTAGAGACGATTCTAGCCGCAGATTCCTTCACGGCCCGCCTTTCCTCCCCGTTCTGCGAGGACCTTCAGTTTGGTTTTCTGCACTCGCCTCCCTCCGGGTGGCTTGTCTTTTGTGGGTGTCTGCTTCGTTCTGCTTGATTGTTCCACCCTTCCCTTGTGGTACCTGATCGGTTGGTTCATGTGTGCTTCTGCCTCCCTCCACCCTGGTTTTTTCTCCGGTGTAGGGGCCTACTTTTATTCTTCTCCAATTTGCTGGCTTGGGGTTTCTGATTCCTTTGCAGTCCTCTACGTTGTTTTTTTTTGCCTGTCCCTCGCCCTTTTTGCTCCTTTAAAGTTATATGACCCTCCTTGATGGTGTTGTCTGGGGGTGAATTGCTGTTACTCCTCTGTTCCGGGCTTGTTGCCCTTTCCCTGTTGTGGATTGTGCGTGCAGTTCTTCTCTCTTTTTCTCTCTCTTCTACTATGGCGTTTTTTCATATGCTTTCTGCCTCTAAGGACAGTGTCGCCTTAGCTTGCAAGGGGGTTCCTCAGAGCGGTGCTCTGCTCTTTTCCTGCTATGGCCTTAACCGCCATGGCTTTTTGTGCCTTAGTGCTTGGCACTTTTCCAGCTGGTGCTGTCCTTTCTGTTTCTCTGATTTTTCGCACACTGTTCCCGTACTCTCCACAGTTTTGTTTGTGATAACTCCGCGTTGTGGCGCGGAAAAGTTCTTCGAAGAAAACTGATGTCAGCGTGCCGGGGTGGGGCTTATGTGACCTCGCTGACGTCACGCCTGCGGACGACGTCTGGGCGGTGCCGCCTGGTACTGCACCCCCGGCGCACAGAGATGCTGGGGCAAAGAAAGTTTTCTGGGTCCTGTCTCACGCCTGGGGATAATTCTACGTTAAGGAATCTGCAGCTAGAATCGTCTCTACCAGATACATCATTACCGAAGGTAAGTAAATTGAACGTTTCCAGCTATAGCTAGCAGTAAACTAAAGTTGTTGCAGTGCATATTTCAGAGTGAGAAAACAAATGCAGCCTTCCAAGGTTCTTAAAGGACCACAGTCCGTTTTTGTTTTGTACAGTAGTTTTATAATGGGGCACAGCTCTTGCTTTTTTAAATGTTATTTAGTACGCTGTTCTAAGTAGTGTTTAAGCCAAATATGCTACGTGATCAGTCAACTGTAAAAAGCAAAACTGAATGTTGCTTTATTTGCCATGTTTTTGTTGGAAAACAAAAATCTTTTAAAAGGCTGTGTTCTGTGGGATCCTACCATAACCAGAGATGTTATATCTTTTCCCAATCCAAATGGTGAACCAGTAGTCAGGGAACGATATTTAAGTGGCTGCGATCCTGCATATGTGCAGAGATGTGAATGAATACTAATGACCACAGAATGAAAATACTATTTAATCTATTTACACAGGTTAAACAACTAGCCAACGCACCCTACCTGACACTAGCCAGTCCACAAAATTGAGGATACAGGAGCATTTGAGCCCTTTTATGGTGTGTGCAAATCTTATTTAAAAAAATAAAAACAATCTTGCATCTTTGGTACAACATTTATATATAGCTACCCTTTTTCTCCTTATGCAAGCTGCCAGTAAAGGCAAGGCCCTGTTTTCTGCCTGTGAGTATAACAAACAAAAAGAAACCACCAGACCCCTGACTACTGTATAGGCTTACACCATGCTGAGTAGGAAGAGGGGATCATGGATGGCTGATGGAAAAAACAAGAGGGCGATATAGGGAGAAATGTTTGAATGGTGTGGAAACCTATTTAGAGCGACACTGGTCATCGAGGCAGAAATGTCCTTATTTACAAAAGCATTTACTGATTTGCACCCACAGATCTAAGACCGAACTGGGGCAGGTTTCTGGATTCTCGAAATTCACAAAGGTTTCTCATGTTCTTTCCTGAAACCTGCGACAGGCGCAGATTTTCAGGCATACTGGAAACCTTTTGTGCATTTCCTCTTGCAGCTACATAGTAGTATTTCCGCATGTATAGATCTTCATGGTATTCAGTTTGGGAAATTAACTCTTTCCTCCATGGGGAATGTTCCTTCCTTGAAGAGACCTCTTGCAGTACATCCTCACCCACTTTGAGATTTTGTTCAAGACAATTTCCCACCCTGGAAATAGACTTACCCCTGTCACTGGCAAAAGTAAATTGCCAACCCTTTCCAGTGTGTGAATTGGCAGAAATAATTTGTCAACATTCACACATACATATGAATTTTAGGTAATTACCAAACTTACAAGGCATTACCATCCTGGAAAGCCCATTTCCCGCCTTGGTTTTATATTTCACCGTCATGGGGTAATATTACTCATGAATAAATGGATTTATGGTTACAATGTGACCTTTTGTGAACCTGTGCGCCAAAAAATCAGGTAATTTGATATCCACGGTGAAATAGTAAGCTCAAATGACATGCGACTCGGAAGCCAGTAGGTGCACAAAGGCTCTGTGCACCTTAAACCAGATAATCTATACTAGTCTATTACTAATACCCACCCTCTGCTAAATCATCTAGGCAAAGCAGCCTTACTCTTGTTTGGACTTTTGACAATGAAATAGTGCCATTCCCTTTTAAGAACGGCGCCTTATGTTGTCACGTGGCCCATAGGGACATTGTCGTTTTTCACTAACTTAGCATGAGCACGCTGCAGCTTGCCTGCTGCTTTTGTGCACGTTACTACACGCCTTTATTTTTGCAATACTTTCAATGATTGCTTTCACATGAGAACTCAACGCTGTGTTTTTAAAACTTTTTTTTATGGGTTTTATATAGCGCTAGCTAGACCCGGGGGTATCGGAGCGCTTTACATAGGTGCATTACATAGCATGACGTGGATGTATAAAGATATAAACTAAACATTATAATTAGGCATACATTGCATAGTAGGACATAAGGGTACATGAGGATATAAGCAACACATTATAATTAGGGCTCCCGGTTTTATGGTACATTTTTTTTTTTTACATTTCTGTCTGTATTTATCCACATTTGTTTTGTAGCAAGAAAAAAAAGACACTGTAGCTAGTATTTTTCCTCCTTTATTTAAATTGACATGCACTAGGTTGTTTACCTATTTTTTTCAATTGGAGCCTATGCTATGCGCACTTTACATATTGGGAGCGACCCTGCCTTTCTTTGAGAGTGTAGGCCAGTTCCTTCCTACCCTAAGGAGGCATGTAGATCGTTCCACCCCAATGCCCCTACTGAGGGAAAGAAAGCATGTTGGGTGATCGGCGAGGGGAGTCCCTCTCCATCACTACCCAGAGAAGTGAAACCTCTCTAGCGCCTAGGGCCTATGGAGACAAGAGCAAGTGGTAGTATAAGGCCGAACAAGATCCGGAGATCATATGCAACAACCTACTATTACCACAAAGAAGCATGCAAAAAATGTCCCTGCTATGTATTACAAGTATGGAACACGTTTCCGGGTAATTTAGGATGCGTTACTGAACTCATTGATTTTAGGAAGCCCGTATAGGATGTCATTTTAGGAGTTCTTTCCATGAACTCTGTTGCCATAATTTTTGTCTTAAATAATATGTAAGGTCCACGATTGGGGGCGGTAATGGCGCTATCTCTTTTCTCCAGGCCTCAGTGTCTCCTTGCACTGTTGTACTCCGTGAGAGAGGGCTTCGTGACGTGGAGGCCGGGGCACTGCTTTGTTCCTCAGTGGAGTAATATCAGCTCGCAGCCAGAGTGCAAGTCAGTCAGGGCTGTGTGAACATCTTCGAGCTGCAACCACGCCGCTCACACACCACCACCCCCATTACCCTACGGCGTAAGCACCAATCTCTCTACACCCATGTGCCTCCGCCTGAAAACGCCATCCCAACTACATTTAAATATATTTTTGCACCCGATATGGGCCTAGCTCTTGGCACACAGTTAGGCCTCTGTTCTGAACGCCGCAGTTCAAGTGCATCTCTTCACCCTACTACGGTGTGAAGATCACATTACTCACTGTCAATAGTGACAACATGTTCTCAATTCGGCTGTTGGGTTTATAAGGCACTGTAAAATAGGTCATGGGACCATCGCTCCACCTTCAACAAGCCACTATATTATAAAATGATGTCCTTAATGCGCTCCTTTTTGATCCGGTCAGTGCCAGCTAATAGTTGTTGTAGGCTTGTCTGGCCAAGTGCCCTGCCACATCAACCGCCTTCTCCCTCCCATACAAAAAATAAAAGGTTGGTGGGCCTGCAGCCGATGTCCTGGGGTGATTTCACAACTCCTAATAGACATCGCTGCATGCACTGCTCGAACAATTTATACCTTGGGTGACAACCGCTGTGAGGGGTGCTGGAAGGTCTCTGCAGACATGGCGCTCTCAGCAGCACTTATTCAGCAGTTTCCGATTTCTTTTGGCAGCCCCTGTGCTCCTGACTTGGATTTCATAGTGGAGCACAGAGGCGGCAGGAGCATTTATTTTGTAAGTATTTTCCTGTTTCTATATTTAAATACAGACAAAAACCAAAAAGGCCTTCATCAATAAGTTCTTGTCCAAGGTAATGCCTAGTGACTTAACCGACTCGGTTATAGCGAGGAAGCAGTTTAGGGCATCCAGGTTCTTGAGCCAGTCATGAACAGGAAGGTGGTTACTTTTTGTAGGGAACAGTATTAATTCCGTTTTGGCCGGGTTCAACTTTAAGTGGTATGCGTTAAACCAGGATTGGATCTTGGTTAGTGTGACATCGAGGTGTTGGATGTCGCTGGGCGATTTGATTTTGTAGTAGAGTTGAGTGTCGTCTGCATATAGATGATATTTAACTCCTGCTTCTTTCAGAATGATTGTCAGGGGTTCCATGAAGATATTGAAGAGGGCAGGGGAGAGGATGGAGCCTTGAGGGATCCCAAGTGTGACTCGTGTTGGCTTAGAGAGACCGGAGTTGATTTTAATTTGTTGCGACCGGTGCTGGAGGTAGGAAGCGAACCATTTTAGTACCATGCCATCAATGCCAGAGTGTCCCTTCAGAGTCTCAAGTAAAGCTAGATGATTAATTGTGTCGAAAGCCGCAGATAGGTGGATGAGAATAGCGGCTTCACCCTCATATAAGGCTCTGTGGATATCGTCGGAAATATTGAGCATGGCTGGTTCAGTGCTACACCCTTTCCTGAATCCCGATTGAAAGGTGTCAAGGAGGTTGAAATCATCAATATGTTTGTTCAGTTGTTGGAGAACGCACTTCTCCAAGGTTTTGGTTAGGAATGGGAGGTTAGAGATAGGTCTGAGATTGTTGAAATCATTAGGGTCTGCTCCTGCTTTTTTGAGTATGGGTGTGATTTGTCTTAATTGAAGGGAGTCTGGGACACAGCCTGATGTGAGAGAGGAGTTGATGATTTTAGTCCAGAAAGGGGTAATGATGTGGTTGAGTTTTGTACAACAGTGGCTGGGAGAGGGTCCATAGTGCGGGAGGTAGGCTTTAAGCTCGCAATTATATTGAAGACCTCATTTTCCGACACAAGTTCGAAGTCCGACCGATTTGCATCATTTTTCAGTAGGCAGTGGACCTGGTTGTCCTTGGTATGCTTAAGATCTGATTGGTCGAGGGCAAGTATTGGGGGCAGGTTGAGATTGAAGGTGTAATGGAGGTTTGGATGAAGGATTGCTCAATTTTTGTGACGTGTTCATTCTGCATGTTCCTGGGAAGTTGACTGAACTTTATGTGCAAGGTCGAACAACAATGTCCCTTGTTATTTTGTTCTGACCAGACCCTAGCCCTGTGAGAAAACATACCGATGCAGCTGTTGTTTGGACAGCATACTTAGGTTTTTAGTGGGGTACACGAATAGGTGCAAGACACTTAGAGAGACCTTTCCTTGGAGAAGAGCAAGACAGCACTTACGATGTAGATCTACCATCTATAGGCTAAGGTATGGGGTCTGCAGACAAAGCCCAGAGATCTTCAATTATATAATAATACTTCTTAGCAAGGGGAGGGAGGTTAGGCACTATAGTCTTTTCTCCATTGTCTTTATATGATGACATCTCCATTCATGATTTATTGACTAGCTGCTATGCTGACTATATTCGTATTATGCATATTTCTATTTGTTGTGGCACGTATACTGCATTTTAGGGCACGTAAGTTAAAATAAATATTTTAAAACTATTCAGTGTATGTCAGATCTTATGGGGACGAGTACAAGAGTGCGAGCGAAAGGATGTGTCTTGTTACCACGATTCCTGAGAGATCTGGGAGTGTTGTGTCCTGGGGTGTCTAATCATTTGTTTCTCCGTAGGTGATTAGGAGAGCAAGTAAGACACTATAGCTAGTCGTCCTGGGTTCGTGGGTTCTAAGGGGGTAGGAAGTCTCAGTCCCTCTACACTAAGGTCCCATAATCCTGTGCATAGTTCTGTGTTTGTGCAGAATCCCTGCAATAAATAAACATAAGTTCTTCTTTGGTCAACCCAGCCATATAGATACTCCAAAGAGTCTAAAGCATAGGTACTCACAAAGATTTTCCCAGGGGCCAAAAAATGTGGCCAGTGATGTGACCAAGGGCCGCATTAATGCCAGCCAGGGTGGCGGGATGGGGTTTGGTGTAGGGGATTGGCGGTAATGTGGGTGTAGAGGAAGCGTACCATATAAATCTAGTGGCTTAATTGCACAGTGTGAAACCAGAAACCTTGGATTAAACGCAGCTTCCCCACTTAACCAAAATGTGTGATCCTAAAGCAATTATTTTCTTTCACTTTCTCTCCTTTTTCTTAATTATCAAATATAAGAAGACATCCAAATACATGACTTTAGGACTTGTGCTGTACACAACTTTTTATGTGTTTGATTTAATAAACCATAATAATGCTCTGTATAATAGAAACCCAGGCCACACAAAGATTGCAATAACAGACGTGCCTCTTGGTTCTTGGTTCACTATTGGCATTGTTGTCAGGGTGGTGAGGGAGATGTAAAAATTAATGCTTTTAAATTCATGTTTGAAAACTATCACTTTAAAAAAAAATATTTCTCAAAGCACTGATATTGGATGTACTTATATAAAACAGTTCTGTGTGTTAATAAAATACACCTTTTGGATTTTGAAGAGAATTCATCATATTTTTACACTTTTGCTACAAGATACCTTTAAAAATCAAATTGTTCCTAAAGCTAAGTGTAGGAAAGCGGGTTTCTGTTTCAGTAACCCCCCCCACTTTTTGCCAGACTACTGATGCACTTTTTCTTGGTGTGCCCTGGGTCCCTGCCAATCAGGTTCCCAGGGCCTGTGTTCTTTCCCCAAAAACAAACCCAACTGGCATCTCTGGCCACATGTCAGCCCCTAGTAAATGGTACCACAGGTACCCAGGGCACTGTGACCAGAGAAGGCCTCTAAGGGCTGCAGCACTCATGTGCCACCATCAGAGGCCCTGTACCCTGACACTCACACACTGCCTTTGCAGACTGAGTGCCTTGGTGCAGAACAAAGTGAAGAGTCGACGTGGCACACATCCCTGTGTGCCATTCCAACAAACCACTGTCCTGACATACATCAGTCACCCCTCTAGCTGGGTGCCCTATGCCAGTGGTGAGGGTACAGGTGCATGAGCCCTGTACCCCTGCAGTGCCCAAGTCCATTCCTGGGCACTGTGTGCAGTGCTGCCATTAAGAGTATATGGTGCTGGGAGTTTGTCATTACGAACTCCACAGCACCATAATGGCTACACTGAAAACTGGGAAGTTTGGTAACAAACTTCTCAGCACATTAAACCCACACTGATGCCAGTGTGGGATTTAAAGTAAAATGCACAACAGAGGGCATATTAGACCAACTACTAGTGACCTGACTGAGTAGCCGCTTAGGCTGCCACCACCAGATATATTTCTGGACCCCTGGGTCGAGAGCTCGCTGCTCTCGGGGGCCTGAAACAATACACATCCTGGGACGAGGTGCCAAGCCTCCTCCCCCAGGATGGGCAGGGTTCTCGAAGGAGAGACTTCAAAAGGCCTGCCGCCTTTGTGAGCCTCTCCAGACCATTTGCTGCTTTCAGCAACTGGTCTCCACTGGTTCTACCCCCCACTTTGGGCGGGAGAACCGGCGGGAAAAACAAGTGAGAAAAGGAGGTGTGCCCACTTCTGCCAACTCCACCCCTCAGGTGGGGAAGGCGAGGTGAAGCACAACCTCGAGTCCCTGCCATCTTGAGGATGGGGGGACTCCGCCAACCAGGGATAGGCTCCTGCCCCCATTCCCACTGGAGAGTGGCAGAATAGGGGGTGTACCCACCCCAGGGAAGGGACCCATTGGTCCCTGCCCTTTACCAACCTGTACCCTGAACCTTCCTTCCGCAGATCCAACAACAACAAGAAAAAGAAGAGGACGAGAAGCTGTGCAGAGCTAACAAGAGGAAGACGCCCACTGACTTGGCCCCAGACCTACAAGCCTGTCTCCCCTTGAACCTGTGCCTGCAAAACCCCGGCGTGTCCAGCGGACAGCAACCTCAAACACCCCGGAGGACCTGCCTGCCTTCACTTTCCAGCTGTTTCTCCCGTGAACACCGGACATGTTTGAACTGCAGGTTCGAGGCATATGAGCTGCAGATCACACACTTAGGATAAGATCGCCATCTGGTGTTGGGCTCGGATGATTGCAGGTTGTTGTTGTCTTCGGAAGAAGTCTTTGGTCACGAGATAGGGGACTCCTCCTCTGGACAACAGTGCGCATGGGCATCCACTCCATCCTCCAATTGTTTTTTTCCGCCATTGGGTTCGGATGAACTTTTTTCCGCTCCAGCAGAAAACTTCTAACAATCAAACAACCTTCGAAAATTTTACAACTCGACGTCGAAATACACTCGGACCGGTTCCGTACGCGGCTCATGGAAAGGACACCATTTAAAAAATGCCCCCAATGTGGAGCAAAGTTCCCCTACAGTGACCACCACGAGGTCTGTAACCTGTGCCTCTCGCCGGACCACAACGAATCCAGCTGTCCAGCCTGCACCGCATCCCGTTCGAAGAAAACCATCCGGGACCGAAGAGCTCGACGCCATATCATGGCCAAGCTGGCTCCAGAACCAGACGACATCTTTGCCCAGGATGTCCCTGACGATGACTCCGAAGACCTCCAAATCGTATCCGAGGCTGATGATTCTGATGACCTCATCACTCCGGGGCAGCGCGAGTACCAGTGCCCCTACCCCAACCCCACCAAAAAAGACATTGGTCAAGACTCTGCCAGCTGGCCCCAGTCGCGACCGAAAATCATCTTCAGAGACCCCGCCCTCGGGCCCGGCTCCGAAGAAATATAAGCCTGCAGGTGGCTCGGGCTTGAGCACACCTCATATTACTGTGCCCACAATACCCTCGGCACCGAAGACTTCCCTGTCGGCACCGAAGCAGGCTTCGAGGCCGAAATCTCCATCGGCACCAAAACGTTCTTCGGCACCGAAATTACCACCGGCACCGAAAAGTCCACAAAGACTCTACCGATCTCCCAAAACACAGATCGGAGCCAAAAAAGTCGGCGCCAAAGCCACTTTCGGACAATGAGGAACTTTTTCGTCCTGATACCATGCAAAAGAGGATTTACATCAATCCAAAAACCGGACGTGTCACAGCTGTGCCATACAAGAAAAGGAAGCTGGACACAACACCTCCTCCAGTTCCTGTAAAGAAGAAAGACTTTGCCACTTCACCTATTCGTCCTTCCTCTCCTATATTACCTCCCATCCCATCCCACCCGCCTCCTTCCCCTCTACCATCTCCTTCACATACACCACCTCCACAGGATGATGATTTAGGGGGGGGGGGGTGACCCAGATGATCCTACTGACCCTCATGATCCTTTTACACTCCCGGACACGGCGCCCTTAGACGACTGGGCTTTCCCTTTACCTGACCTTCCTGATCCCTCTACATACCCTTCCAAACCCTCCCCTTCTGTTGACCATTTAGGGTTTGGACAACTCATAAACAGGGTGGCACTGTTCCATGGCGTTACCATGCACACAGATACATCTGAAGAGGACTTTCTCCTCGACACATTTGAGCAGTCGCAAAAATCTGTTCAAATCTTGCCCATGATTAAGGGAGTGATAAAGCGCGCCACTGAGGTTTTAAGGACCCTGTTAGAGCTAGGGTTCTTAACCCCCGAATAGAAAAAATATATAGACCAGCCCCACAGAATCCCGCTAACATCAAAGCGCAGCTCCCTCTAGACTCTTTAGTCGTGTCAAATGCAAGACACACCGCCCCCAAACAAAGAGTCTAAGCTCTTAGAGGCCTCGGGAAAAAGGGTTGCCGCACAAGCTGCTAACCACTGGCGTATCGCCAACACACAAGCCCTATTGGCTCGATATGATAGGGCTCATTATGACCAGCTAGAGGATCTTTTGCAGCACCTGCCTGATCAGTATAAATCCCAGGCCAATGACCTCATTCAAGAGGGAAAGCTAATATCAAATGTGCACTAGACACAGAGGACACCGCCTCTAGGGCAGTCAACACGAGCGTGTTACTTAGACGCCACGCATGGCTACGTATTTCCGGCTTTAAGCCGGAAGTACAATCAACCATTCTTGCACAACCCTTTAATCAGGAGCATCTATTTGGATCCGCAGTCGACACTGCACTAGAAAAGATGAAGAAAGATAATGAGACTGCCAAATCAATGGGAGCATTACAGTCTACACAACCCCGAGGCTTCTTTCGACGCTCCTTTTACAGGGGAGCCTCCAAAAATGTGGGAACAGACACCTCTTCCACTTTCAAAACCTCCAGTCAAACATCCCCTACCAGAGGATATTTTAGAGGAGGATATAGGGGAAACAATACCAAAGGCCGAGGACGGGGGAACACCAACACCCGCACTTCTCCAGCCACTAAACAGTGACTTTCCTCCACTCCCCCCAGACCATTCCACTCCGGTCGGGGGAAGACTCCAACAGTTCCTACCTGTCTGGGATTCCATCACAACAGACAAGTGGGTAAGACAAATTATCCAGTTTGGCTACTGCCTCGAACTCACAAACACCCCCCCAAACATACCACCCAAACATCGTCCAATGTCACCACACCATCTCACGCTCCTCAAACAGGAAATTCGGTCTTTGCTTAAAAAACACGCAATAGAACCAGTTCCACTCCAACATCACGGTACAGGAGTATATCCTCTATATTTCCTCATTCCCAAAAAGGACGGGACCTTAAGACCCATACTGGACCTCCGGCTACTAAACCAATACATACAATCTGATCACTTCCATATGATCACTCTCCAACAAGTCCTCCCACTACTTCAACAGGGCGACTTCCTTGCCACATTGGACCTCAAGGACGGAGTAGTTTCTTTTCTGTAACTCCAGTTCTGTAGTAGGGGTATCTCTGTGATAGTCATAATCTAGTGAATAGTCCCGCCCATGTGCGTGGACCCCGGAGCAATAAAAAATAATCTCTTAAGGTGTCAAATCATGCAGACCTGCATCCACCTTTAAGAGAGAATTTAATTTAAAGACAGATAATGCAGCCTATACCCACAGGCTACACTGTCCAGTACTTCAACTAGAATTCCACCAACATCCACAAACAGCACTGCCTGTCCAGCCTTTCTCCCCACAGGAAAAAACCCTGCCTCTACCAGCAAAAGCCTCTAGAATGATAGAGAGGAAGGAGTGGACAGACAAGCCCCATAGGCTGCCATTATATGGCTGAGAACAGGATACTGTGCCTTTAAGAAAACTTTCCAGATTTCCAGAACTTTCCCCAGTATCCCAGAATGCCCAGCAGGTCCCATTTACTTTCAGTTCTTTTTGTAGGTGTAGCATGCCAGAGCTGTAGCATTCCTCACATGAAGAATTATCTCTCCACCGGGTAGGAGGGCGGGCGCTTATGACTATCACAGAGATACCCCTACTACAGAACTGGAGTTACAGAAAAGAAACTACTCCTTCTGTAGTAGGGGATCTCTGTGTATAGTCATAATCTAGTGAATAGAATGGCAAGCCCATCCCCATACAACAACGGCGGTGGAGAGCACACAAGACAATACCACTACTGTGCGAACAAATTTCGCAGCGAAGCCTGCCCAACCTGAGCATCTGCTCTGGCATCCGTGTCCAGACAGTAATGCGCAGCAAAGGTATGGACCGACTTCCAAGTGGCCGCCTTGCAGATTTCTGCAATCTGAACATTACGCAGCAAAGCCGTCGTGGCAGCTTTGCCCCTGGTGGAATGAGCCTTAGGTTTACCCCCTAAGGTCTTATTAGCCTTTTGATAACACAATTGTATGCAGGACACAATCCACCGAGAAATGGACTGCTTAGAGGTCGCGAGACCGGTCCTGACTGATCCATAATTAACAAACAATTGGTCTCACCTACGAATATCCTTGGTCTTATCCAGATAAAATTTCAACACCCTCCGAACATCCAGGGAATGGAGAGACCTTTCCGCTGGCGAAGAGGGATTCTGAAAGAACGTAGGTAAAGTTATGGTCTGGTTGACATGAAAATCAGAGATAACCTTAGGAAGAAATTTAGGGTGAGTACGCATCACAACTTTAGCAGCATGAAATACAGTATAAGGTTCTTGACAACATAACGCCTGAAGTTCACTCACCCTGCGGGCCGATGTAATGGCCACTAGGAACGCCGCCTTCCAGGATAAGTGCTGCAATGAAGCCTTGTGAATGGGTTCGAAAGGCTCCTTCATCAGTCTGGACAGCACCACATTCAAGTCCCAGGAAGGCGAGGGAAGTCTGACAGGAGGAAACACTTTCTTCAAGCCTTCCAAAAAATCCTTGACTACAGGGATCTGAAAGAAGGAAGTATGTGAAGGGCATTTCCTATAAGCAGTCAAAGCAGCCAGATGAACCTTAATGGAATGGAAATTAAGGCCAGACTGCGCCAAATGCAAAAGGTACGGAAGGATGACATCTTCCTTACATGTCGTAGGATCAAAGTTCTTGGACTTACACCAGATACAGAACCTCTTCCACTTATAGGCATAGGACGTCCTTGTGGAAGGCCGTTTAGACTCCTTCAGTATGTCCATACAATCTTCTGGCAGATTCAGATGGCCATATTGCACTATTTCAGGAGCCATGCCGCCAAACTCAAAGACGAGAGGTTGGGGTGCACCATCCGCCCCCCGAACTTCGTGAGAAGGTCCGGCCTGCACGGCTACCGTATGTGAGGAAGGAGAGACCGGTGAAGTAGGTCCGTGAACCACCACTGTCTGGGCCATTCCGGGGCGATCAGGATCATCCGCGCCCTGGACTGGGACAGCTTGATGAGCACTGCCGGAATCAGGGGAATGGGTGGAAAAGCGTACAGAAAGCTGTTCGACCAATCGATCCATAACGCATTCCCCAGCGTCCCCCGCTGGTAGTACCTGGATGCGAAGTCTCAGCATTTGCTGTTTTCGGCGGTGGCGAACAGATCTACGCCTGGAGTCCCCCACCTTGCGAAGACTTCTCCTAGTACTTCGTCGTTTATGACCCATTCGTGGTTTTCCTGAAGCAGCCTGCTCAGTGCGTCCGCCTGAGCATTCTGCACCCCTGGCAGATGCGTGGCCGTAATCGTCAGTCCTCGGGCCAGAATCCAGTGCCAGATCGCCTGCGCCTCCTGCGACAGTGCGCGATCTCGACCCCCCCCCTGCTTGTTGAGGTAATACATAGTGGCTGTATTGTCCGTCTGTATCAGCAGCGAGTTGGTCTGGAAGGACGGAAGGAAGGCCTTCAGTGCCAGGAAGACAGATCTGAGTTCCAGGAAATTGATGTGGTACGTCGACTCCAACGGGGACCACATTCCCTGAATCTGCAAGTCCCCAGAATGCGCTCCCCAGCCTTGGAGAGAAGCATCCGTCACAACACTCTTCGTGGGAATGTCCTTGTGGAAGGGAACCCCCCCTGAGGAGGTTTTCCGCCCAACACCACCACTTCAGAGACTGAAGAGCATGTAGAGACAGCCGTATCTTGTCGTCCCAAGAGCCTGTCCTCTGATCCCACTGATCCTCCAAGCACTCCTGCAGTGGTCTCATGTGCAGCCGTGCGTGAGGCGTGAGGAAAATACAGGAGGCCATCGATCCCAGCAGCGAAGACACCTTCCTCACTGTCGTCGATGGAGCAGTCCTGAGGTCCTGAGCCTTCCGAAGGAGTGATAACCGTCTCTCCTCCGAAGGAGACACGCTTGCTGACCGCGTATCGATGGAGGCTCCCAGGTACTGTATGCACTGGACCGGAGTCGGGACCGGTTTGGACATGTTGACGTGCAACCCCAGCTTGTGCAAGAGAGCGCACGTCCACCGGGAGTGTTCTTGCGCTTCCAAGAAGGATGATGCCTTGATCAGCCAATCGTCCAGATACGCGTAGACAAACACCTTGTTCCTCCGCAGGTGTGCCGCCACCACCGCCATGCACTTCGAGAAGGTCCTGGGTGCAGACTTTAGCCCGAATGGCAGTACTGTGTATTGATAGTGATTGGCGCCGACTTGGAATCGCAGGAACTTCCTGTGCTACCGTGCGATGGGCACATGGAAGTATGCATCCTGTAGATCTATGGCACAGAGCCAGTCTCCCCGTTGCAGCTGAGGGTAAATCTGATGCAACGATAGCATGCGAAACTTCTCTGCGAATCCATTTGTTTGCCTGTCGCAAATCCAGAATGGGCCTGAACTCGTTCTTGTCCTTCTTGCGAACGAGGAAGAACCGAGAGTACAGACCTCTTCCCCTTTGAGACAGAGGTACCTCTTCTACCGCCTTTTTTCTCAACAAGACGTCTGCCTCCGCATGGAGCTCTCTCAGCTGGAACCGAGAGCTGACCGGCGGAATCGATGGAGGCTGGCTGATAAACCGAAGACTGTATCCATTGCAAACAATATTCAGCACCCACTTGTCCTGAGTAATTTTTCTCCACTCTGCCGGAAAAAGTTGAATGCTTCCCCCCACTGGAGTGGGTAACGGTTGAGGGGGAAGTAGTCGCTCAGGGCCGAGACCCGGCCGGGCCCTTGGTAGTGGTAGCAGCCTGCTGGCCGCCTCTACCCCTCTGGCGTTTCTGGAAGGGCTTCCGGAACTGCTGCTGTTGGTGCTGCTGCTGTCCCGAACCCTGCCCACGCCCTCTGCCCGTAGACCCGAACCGCCTCTGGAACGGGCGCTTCTTCTTTTCGGCCTTCTCCAACCCGACAGCCGTCAGGGTCTCCGCCTCCGCCTTCATGCGGGCCATCTCATCATCCGCATGTTTCCCAAACAGGGTTTCCCCTGAGAAGGGCAGGTTGGCTACTCTGTGCTGAGCCTCCGGCTTGAGCGACGTCAGGCGCAGCCAAGAATGACGCCTCTGATGGACACCATGACAGTAGGAGTGCGCCGCCAACAAGGAGACATCTGCTGCCGCACTGATGACCTGGTTCGAAACCAGCATGCCCTCTCGCACTGTTTCCAGGAAGTCCTCCCTCCGGTCCCGGGGCAGCAGGTCCGCATACTGTTGGAGGGACTCCCACAGGGCCCGGTCGTAACGCCCCAACAGTGCCCCCGCACTTGCCGCCTTCATGGTGGTAGACGTGGTCCCACACACCTTCCTGCCCGCCGAGTCCAGCCAGCGGCTTTCCTTGTCGGGCGGGACCGTCGATAAAGGTGCAGTCGCATGCTGCTTCCTCGCCGCCGTCACGATGACAGAGTCCGGCTTCTGGTCCATCCGTAAAAAAGCAGGGTCCGAGTCCGGGGCCCGATACTTTTTTATGAGCCGTGAGGGAGCGGATTTTGTCTACGCGGGGGTGAGGAACAACTCCAACGCGGGTTCCACCAGTCCCGGCACTAGAGGCAGCAGAGGGCGAGACAGGTGTTTTTTGTGTAGAGTCTCGAATATCACGGACGTCGTGGGCGTCGGTACCGTCACCGAGATGCCCAACTTGGCTGCCCCCCGCAGCAGCATCTCCTGGAAGGAGACCAGATCATCCACCGGAGACACCCTAGTCCCCGGGGAGTCCGACAGCGTCGGCGAGAAGTCCCTGGCCGAGGACCGTGTGCGTGACCTGGACCTGTGCCTCCTATGGCGCCGTCCCGATGACGACGACGACCTCCTATGGCTCCGCGACCTTCTCCTCCTGCCGGAGCGGGAGCGCGACCTCCTCTGCTTCGGCCTGTCCGACGGTCTAGCCGGGCCCGGCGACTGTGGGTGACGCGGCCTCGGCGTCCCCTGCGGCGGAGTCGGATACCTGGGCAGGGAGACCGACCTCGGTGGAACTGCAGGCGGCCCCAACGGAGTGCGAGGTGGTATAGAACGCGGAGGGGGAGGTGGAGGTGGAGGTGGTGACACCGGCCGTGGTGGCACTGGCGGTGGCGGTGGCAGTGGTGTTGGCGGTGGTGGTGGAGGAGTCGGCCGTGGTGGCGGAGGCGGAGGTGGTGATGGCGTAGGGTTCCGAGGGGGTGTATACACCACGGATTACCCCGATCCCGGCGACTCCGTTCCCCTCTTACTCCTGGCGTCAGGGCTCCCCCTGCGCTGTCTCGACGTCGACCGCCTCGACGTCGAGCGTCTTCTCGACGTCGGCCGCCTCCTCGACGTCTACCTGCGTGACGTCGACCTCCGTGGCGTCGACCGTCTTCTCGACGGCGAGCGTCGCCTCTTCGCCGACGGCGAGCGGCGCTCCCCCTTCGACGGCGAGCGCCGACGCCGGGCCTGATCTCGCCGTCGATGGCTCGACGGCGACGTCGACGGCGTCGTCGCAGAAGATGCCGATGTCGTCGACGGCGGCCTGTTCAGCTCCTTCGACGTCGATCGTCGACGCCGCTTCTCCCCAGAGCCCTGGGGAGATGGCGAATAGACCGTAGTCATCTCCCTCGACGACGACGACGTCGACGGGGAGTGGGGACGCTTGCTGGTCTTCCTGCCCCTGGGGAGCCCCCCAGAGGCCTCAGCATGGGCAGAATCAGCCCCTCCAGACCCACCTCGTGCCTTCAGCCTTCTGTCCTCCAGGACCTGGAGCCTGATCTTCTTCCTCTCTCTCAGGGTCCTGGCTGAAAAAGAGCGGCAGATCTCACACTCCTCAGGCACGTGGGACTGGGGAAGGCAGACGATGCACACCCTGTGTGTGTCTGACTTAGCCTTTTTTCTTCCACAATCAGGACACTTGTCGAACAAGCCAGTCATTCTGAAAACACCAGAAGGAAATAGGACTTTCTAACACTTGAAAAGTAACAAATAACCCTTGAAAAGGGAGAGCTCAATGCTCCAGGGTCCTGCTAGCAGGAGCCGGAAAAAAGAACTGAAAGTAGAAGGGACCTGCTGTGCATTCTGGGATACTGGGAAAGTTCTGGAAATCTGGAAAGTTTTCTTAAAGGCACAGTATCCTGTTCTCAGCCACATAATGGCAGCCTATGGGGCTTGTCTGTGCATTCCTTCCTCTCTATCATTCTAGAGGCTTTTGCTGGTAGAGGCAGGGTTTTTTCCTGTGGGGAGAAAAGCTGGACAGGCAGTGCTGTTTGTGGATGTTGGTGGAATTCTAGTTGAAGTACTGGACAGTGTAGCCTGTGGGTATAGGCTGCATTATCTGTCTTTAAATTAAATTCTCTCTTAAAGGTGGATGCAGGTCTACATGATTTGACACCTTAAGAGATTATTTTTTATTGCTCCGGGGTCCACGCACATGGGCGGGACTATTCACTAGATTATGACTATACACAGAGATCCCCTACTACAGAAGCATACTTTCACATCCCTATGCATCCCGCTCACAGGAAATATCTACGATTTGTGGTAGACGGGCAACACTATCAGTTCACAGTTGTACCATTCGGAGTGACAACCGCACCCAGGGTATTCACCAAATGCTTAGCAGTTGTAGCAGCGCATCTCAGGAGACAACAAATCCATGTCTTCCCCTATCTCGACGATTGGCTCATAAAGGCCAATACTCTCGACAAATGCGTTCTCCACACTCACCGCACTATTCAAACCCTACACGATTTGGGATTTACCATCAACTATCCCAAATCTTGGGGGCGCTAGAGGGCGCACAGCGGAATGGCTGCCTCTTGAGACAGCTCCGCCGGACGGGAGAAATACATGGCGCGAGAGGCATGAAAGAAGGAGCGCCGCAGCCGGCAAATACCACGGAGAGGATCGGAAGCTGGGCTGCACAGATGGGGAGTGCGAGAGCCGACCGAGCGACCTGCTAGCCCCAGAAATACGGACTTCTTCACTCGGCGGTGAGCGCGATTAACGGTTCCCAAGATGGCGGCGCCCGGGAGTACGTAGCCGCGATGCTGCTGGCGGCCACTATGCCTGGCTGAATGGATGCCTGCCGGGAATAAGCTTACGGCGCTGCGTATCCCTCACATGCGTTGATCTGCCACGGAGGATCCGGTGAGTCTGACGAATACGGCGAGACACGAAAACGGCCACGACTGGCAACGAAAGCCCCGTGCTGGGACTGCTGCTGGAGCCTCACAGGGGAACAAGATCGTATTGTGTGGGAGTTGCGAGATGCCTGCCTATCTGCCTACCTGCTGCAGGGGTGAGTGCTGACTTTCTGGCTGCGGTACAGTTGCGTGGCTGGGGGCAGCTGGCAGTGGCGGATGAGGTACCTATGAAAAGCCGTGACTGTGGGGGGCGCTGGCCCGGGATCTTTGGATTGAGCGGCTGCCGCTACACGTGGATGCCAGCAATGCCATGGCAGCGTGGTGATGGCCGCCATTGTTGATGCGCGGTGAACTGCAGGTGGCCAGCTCCCCGTGACACCGACGAAACGCTGCGACTGCGGGCGCTACGCAGATGGCCACATGAATTTGCTGATCAGACGATGAATGCTGGGCACCAGCCGGACACCATTGGCGCTGGGTGGCAACGGTGAAATACGCGAGGTGTGAGACGACGAGGTGCCAGCCAGGGGAGCTACGGAGAGCTGTGCACACACTGTCCTGCTAAGCTGACATACATCGCAACTGCGGGGGGGACAGTGCCGCCCGGTGCCTATACGAGCGGGACCTTGGTGGCCAGCGAGGGACTCGGACGAGATGGGGAAGCCGGAAAAGTCGCAAACCAAACTGACATTTGAAACCAAGCGTCAGACCAAAGGCGCTGCAGCGCCGCCAGTCTAAGTAACGGACGTGGGAGAGCTGCCACCTCCGAGCATGGCGGAGGCACTGAGGGCCATCCAGCAAAGCCTGCAAGACATCCATGGTAAACTGGATACCATCACGTTGCGGGTCGACAACATGGCGGCCAAGCCTGAGGGGCACGGTGAGCGACTGACGGAGGCGGAGACCCGACTTGGGGCGGTGGAAGACGTCTCGCAAAACACGGCCCAAAAATGTGCTGAGGCTGCTGGAGGCGTTGAAAAGCAAGATGGAGGATTTGGAAGCGCGGTCGAGGCGCAATAACGTGAGAATTACGCGGGTCCCGGAGTCCACCAACACTGGCTGGATGGAAACCTATGTTGAGGAGCTGGTTAAGGACGTTGTGGGCGCGGAGAACCTGTCTCCAATGTTCCTGATTGAACGCGCGCACAGGTCGCTGGCCCCGAGACCGCAGCCTGGGGCACCCCCGCGTCCTATAGTCGCCAGGGTCCTCAACTACAGAGACCGCGATGCCATCCTCCGCATAGCACGGGAAAAATAACAGATCACGCACCAGGGAAACACCCTGGCATTCTACCCAGACTTCACGTTCACAGTCCAACAGGCGAGGAAGGAATTCAATCCGGTCAAAAAGAAACTGCGTGACCTGGGGATTGATTACGCCATGCTCTATCCCGCCCGGCTGCGCATAACGCATGGCGGGCGTGCGACGCTGTGTCATTCGCCTCGGGAGGCACATGAACTCATCAAAAAAATCGGAGCCAAGCGCAAAGAGAAGCAGAGGGCTGATCAGGGTGCAGAAACTGACTAATGTATTGCAAAGTGAGCTACAGGAAGGCTGGTGAAGACACTCCCCACCAAGTGGTGCATCTGCGGCCCTGACGAGGACTGTGGGGATCGACATGGACGACAATGAGACATATGGGCTGTCAAGGACGGTGAGTGCGACCGCCGCGAACAAGGATATTCAGGCCTATGCCAGGCTGGTGACTGGTAACTTTACTGCTACTACAGCTCTGCGGGGGGAAGCGCTGGCTTCTGTCTATGGGCCTATGGAGGGACACTGCCATAAAAAGATAGAGCCCACCTAATGATGGAAGTAGTCATTCTGTAATGAGATACCGTGTAAGTCATGGGCCTGGGAAAGGCCCAGATAGCTGGGTAACAGGAGAAATGGTCCCTGACAGTCAGGGCTGGATCAGGGGCATGAAGGTCAGACATGGGAGGGATGATAAGCAAAGGACTGGTTGCTGCCCGTCAAATAGCAGGAAAATAGTGTTGCGATTCGGATGGAATGGATCATTACGGCTGCTGCGCTAGGCCCTGGGGAGGGTTGTTAAGATGCCTGCATTGATATGGGAGCTATTGAGCTCCAAAGCATAATATGATCCCGTCCACATCCATTGAGTTGGATGGAGAGGTGTGTTCTAGGCGGTCCCCCGAAAGGGTGATCCCCGAATTCAGTTAATTTGATGTTTGATGTTAATTGTGGGGTATGTCTTTGGCATGGTTGGGGTGCTAAAGTGGGTGGGGGGACATGGGTTGTGGTTGGGAAGTTGAACTGTTGGTCACTGCGCATGAGATGCATCGCTGAACTCCAAGTACCATTGACGAGGACTAATGGGGCCCTTGCCCGCTGCGACAGCTACTGGGGCGCACTCACTAAAGGTGGGGGTGACTGGTGCACACATGTAGATAATGAGCGATGGCTGAGAACAGGATAGGGGCGGGGTATCTTAGACTGCTAACGTGGAATGTGCGGGGGCTTGGCAACCCCAAGAAAATTAGGCAAACGCTGGCATACCTAGACAGGCAGCGCATAGACATTGCACTAATACAGAAGACACACTGTGCACCGACACGCCGAATGAATGTGGGACGGAGATGGGCTGAATCGGTACACCATTCATCCTACTCCTCATACGCACGGGGGGTAATAGTGCTGGTTAGAAAGGGGCTGAAGTATATGATAGATAAGGTTGAGACAGATGACATGGGGAGATTTGTAATACTAACTGGTCTCCTGCGGGGACAGAGGCTAGCTGTGGTGAATGTGTATGGGCCTAATGTGGACGACCCGCAGTTCTACCACTTACTGTGGGGTAAACTGCGTAAACTGCGTGAGTTGCAGGCCCCTCACGTGATTTGGGGTGGAGACTTTAATCTTGCGCTCTGTGATGATGTCGATAGATCCGGCACGACAACGGAACCACACAGGCGCGCAATGCGTGTCCTCCAGGATCTAATGGTTGATAGGGCACTCACTGACATCGGGGGAAGTAGACACCCGGATGAGTTGGAGGCCACACATGTAGCTACATCGCACGGCAGTTGGTCCAGCATTGATTACTGGCTAGTGACTGGGGATATAGCATTGTGGACACGGGAGGTTAGGCACTTACCCAGAACACTCTCAGACCACAGCCCGGTGCTCCTCTCTCTGGAGCTCCCGAACTACACGCCACCTCCATTCAGTTGGCGATTTAATGCCAAAGCACTAATGGACCCCATTTATGCCGATACTATTGGGCAGGCGATACGGGATTTTTTTGACAATAATGCGACTTTTGCGACCGACCCGGGAGTACTGTGGGAGGCTTGCAAGGCCACCATACGAGGCGTCTGCATAAGCACTAACGCAGGTATTCTAAAAGACATTCAACAGCAGATACGAGCCAGGGAAGACAAGCTGCGACTTCTAGATCGGGAGTATGAGAGCACACAGAATGTTCGGATACTAGGGGACATTAGGAAAACACTGTCTGAATTTCAGAGCTTCGCGGAAGACGAAATTAAATATACAACGAAAAGACAAGTGGCGAGGGCGTATGGCGAGGGCGGCAGACCGGGCAGGCGCCTGGCGGCTACCATATGCGAGGGACGTGCCCCGCAAAACATACAGGTGATTCGTGGGCGCCAAGGGGAGCGGAAATATGGTGAACAAGCAATACTGGGTGAATTTGTGGCTGCGTACGGTGAACTGTACGCATCCAGGCCAACGGCCAATGAGGCCGAAATCGTAGACTACCTCGAGGACGTGGCGATAGCGTGGCTATCGGACACACACCGCGAATACCTATCCCAGCCTATTACGGTAGAGGAAGTTACTGAAGTAATTAAGTCGCTGCCGAATGGCAAGACGCCGGGCCCCGATGGCTTTACTGGCGAATTTTATAAGGCGTTTGTTGACCAACTAGCCCCATATCTGGTGGAAATGTATGGTAATGCTCACGAGCAACAACACCTACCGCCAACCCTGCGAGAGGCGATACTATTAGCGCTACCCAAACCACAAAAGGACCCGGAACTTTGCGACTCCTACAGACCATTGTCCCTTATAAACGTGGACAACAAGATATTGGCAAAATTGCTTGCGGCCAGACTCAACCCGCTCATGCCCAGATTGGTCCTGCCCGACCAATCTGGATTCATACCAGAACGCTCCACTGCACACAACACGCGAACATTGTTTGCACTCACGCACTATCTAACGCCTGAGACGAAGGCGGCGGCGGTCTTCTTGGACGCAGCCAAAGCCTTTGATTCTTTGGAGTGGACCTATATGAACACGGTGCTGAGGAGGATGGGATTCCCGCCCATGTTCCTCCAATGGATCCACTTATTATATGATGCACCTGTGGCACGGGTTCGGGTGAATAATTACATCTCAGACACCATTGACATTCGGAGGGGGACGAGGCAGGGATGCCCCCTGTCCCCTCTCTTGTTTGCGCTGGCGTTGGAGCCCCTTGCGTGCAAAATAAGACAGGGGCACCATTATTCGGCCCTGCAGATTCCGCAGCGGCCACTGCACATATCATTGTACGCCGACGATATGCTACTCTTTGTGAGGGACCCACAGGCCAATCTGAATCGCTTGTTGAGGGAGTATATAAAATTTGCGCGGCAATCCGGTGTCATTATAAACTGGGCCAAGTCCATGATCATTCCCCTAACTGATAGCACGCAACCACACCCCATGGACTATCCTCTGGAATGGAAGATGGACCCGATAAAATATTTGGGTGTGTGGTACCACAGGGACCCGGAAGTCGTGATCAGGACTAACTACGGGAAGGTGATTGACGCACTAGAGGAGAAGGTGGGGAGGTGGATCCAACTGCCACTATCGGTGGCTGATCGAATTGCTATCGTTAAAATGGTGGTACTGCCGAAGCTACTCTATCTGTTCACTAACATCCCTATTCACCCTCCAGCGGAGGTGTTCCGACGGATTACCTCGATGGTCCTTCGACTTATCTGGGCGGGAAAGACGGCCAGGGTGGAGATGCGGACACTGACGTTGCCATACAGTAGAGGGGGGTTCGGGGTCCCCGACTTCTGCCTATACTACCTCTGCGCACAAGCACAGTATGCACATTTTTGGTATCACAAAGTCCCGTTTTCTCACCCATACTGCGATTGAGGAGGGGGATGCTATGCCAGTTCCACTCGAGGCGATTATCACCCATCGCAGGCCTCCTTTGCACATGAAAGACATAAACACCTTCGATGCCACAAACAAAGCGTGGCATACCATGGGCAGAAAAGCTAATAAATTGCCACTGTATGCCCCGGCACTCCGGCTTCAATGGCACCCGGCAATATCGGTCACGCAAGAAAAAATGGGACTGGAATTGCTGCGCCAAGTGGGCATTGACACCATGGGGGACTTGTACGAAGATGGGACTTTTAAAACGCTAGAAAAACTGACATTCATTAGTAACATGACTGCCTTATTTCGCTTTAATTATCATAGACTGCAAAGGGCTGTGAAGCGGCTGTACCCAACGTACCCGCTGGAACCTCCGGGGCTAACCGCGTTGCAGTGGCTAATCACCACACCTGCGAGCAAACACCTGGTATCCACACTGTATACGAAGATGCAGGTGGACATAGCGGCAACCACGAACGCTTCCATGGAGAAGTGGAATGGCTGTCTGGACACTCCGCTAACAGAGGATGAATGGGCTACTGCCTGTACTTTGACGGGCATGCTGACACCTAATGGTAATCTCCGCATTCTGCATTTCAAATACTTACACCAGACATACTACACACCGGCCAGACTACACCGATATGGTCTGCGGGTGGACTCTAGATGCGAGCGCTGTGGGGCAGACGGGGCAGATTTCATTCACCTGGCCTGGTCATGTGAGGCAATTGGGGAATACTGGGTGCAGGTGATGCAGATGCTTGGGGCTATGGTGGGCGGTGAAGTGCGCTGCGAGGCCAAAACCTGTTTGTTGGGGCTGCTGCCTGACTTTCGAGCCCTAAAGCGTAGATTCTGTGTGGTTGCGCTGCTAATGGCCAAAAGGAGGGTCTCGATCTGTTGGAATGGCAGGCGGAGCCCGAAGCCGAAGGACTGGCTTACGGACTTAACGTATTGCAGAGATACCCTGAGGACTTATGAAGAAGAACTTCCTGCCGGGTCGCAGCCCAGGGACTACTGGGCGTATCTAACCCAATATTTGCAAATGCAGCAACAGACTTAATAAGCGATTAGTACATGTGGTAAAAGGCGGTGGGTATGGGAGACCTCTGCTTAGGAAATGAATAGACAAACTTGGATGAAGGATGCTGTTGTGATGTGACCGCAATGTTATGATTGTTTTCTGTTTGTACACAATTACAAATGCCAATAAAAAAAAAAAAAAAAAAAAAAAAACTATCCCAAATCTTAACTGCAACCCTCCCACATACATCAATATCTGGGAGCCACCATAAATACATCCAAGGCCATAGCTTATCCCAGCACAGCCAGGATAGCCAACATAAAAAATCTCATCTCAAAATTTCAAACGCAACACTCTCTTCCAGCAAGAGTGTTTATGCAACTGTTAGGCATGATGGCGTCATGCATCTCCATCGTACCACACGCACGACTTCAAATGCGGCCCTTGCAAGAATGTCTAGCACAACAGTGGAACCAGGCTCACGGACAACTTACCGATCTGGTGTTGGTGGACAGTCGCTCACTTCGTTCACTAAAATGGTGGAACACCATCAACCTGTCCAAAGGGTGGCCGTTCTTAGAGCCTCTTCCACAAGTAGTGCTGACCACCGACGCATCTCTCACGAGGTGGGGAGCCAACCTCCTTCAATACACCACTCAGGGCAGATGGACCACTCAACACAAACTGCTCCATATCAATCACCTCGAACTTCTAGCGGTGTTCCTAGCACTGAAATCCTTTCAAGTACATCTAAGGAACAAAACTGTCCTCATCCGCACAGACAATATGACGACAATGTATTACATACAGAAACAGGGGGGGACACATTCTCTCCCAACTGTCCCGACTTGCACAACAAATCTGGAGATGGGCAATCCCCCAAAACATCTAACTGCTAGCGCAACACCTTCCAGGCGTTCACAACCAGGTTGCCGATCTCCTAAGTCGCCAGACACCGCAAAGCCACGAATGGGAATTTCACCCCAAAGTCCTATTCCCATTCTTCCAAAAATGGGGCCAACCAGACATAGATCTGTTTGCCACTCACGAAAACACAAAATGCCCAACCTTCGCCGCCAGGTTTCCACACCCACAGTCGAAGGGCAATGCAATATGGATGAACTGGTCAGGCAGATTTGCGTACGCTTTTCCGCCTCCCCCACTCATTCCATTTGTGGTACGCAAGCTGAAACAACAGTCGCTAAAACTGATCCTAGTAGCTCCCACTTGGGCACGTCAACCCTGGTTCACCACACTTCTAGAACTATCGCTAGTTCCACATCAAAAATTGCGCCTCTCCCCGGCTCTATTAACCCAGAACCATGGCTCCTGAAGTCTTAGAGTTCGGTTACCTCCCACCGGACTGTATGAATATCATAAAAGAAGCTAGAAGACCTACTACTAGGGCGTGTTATGCAGCAAAATGGAAAAGATTCGCCATTTACTGCGCTAACAATGACATACTAGATGCTTCCATCCAAAACATTATTTGCTATTTACTACACTTGCAAAGATGCAATTTAGCGTATTCTTCCATATGTCTACACCTAGCGGCCTTATCAGCCTACTTGCAAAATAGACAACACCTGTCCCTCTTTAAGGTGCCAGCCATCAAAGCATTTATGGAGGGTCTTAAAAGGATTATTCCTCCAAGATTACCACCTTCCCCAGTGTGGAATCTCAATATTGTTCTCACAAGGCTCATGGGTCCTCCATTTGAACCTATGCATAGATGCGAACTGCAGTTCCTAACATGGAAAGTAGCTTTCCTTATCGCAATCACATCCCTACGGAGAGTAAGTGACAATCTGAAAGAAACACGTTAGTTAGATTCCTCACCTTAGAATATCCCCAGGCGTCAGACTGGATCCGGAAGATTTTTCGTCAGCAATACCCCTTGCGCGTCGCTAGGCGTCGTCTGCGGCTCCGCGTCCGTCGTCGGCGTCGTGCGCCGGGATGACGTCGTCGGAGTACTTAGACGCCGCCCTCGCGCGCTGACGTCAGTTCTTCTTTTTTCCGCGCCAGTAAGCGCAGATCCGGGAGAGCTACCCCTTTTAGTCTTTTTTGACTAAATCTTTTTGATCATTTTTGATCCTTGTCTGTCGACATCTGGTGCCGGTAGGATGCCTGGGTTCAAGGCTTGCGAAGATTGTCATCGACTGATGTCGGTGACCGATCACCACCGCCGGTGCCTCTACTGCTTAGGCCTCGACCACGACGCGGAGTCGTGCAACGACTGTCAGGCCCTGACTTCGAAGGCTAGGCGGGAGCGGTCCCGCAAGCTTCTCGAGCTTCGCCACTCGGCTCCGCGTCGTGCGCGATCCCGGTCCAGGAGGAGGTCCAAGGATCGCTCGCGGAGCCCTAGCCGACGCCACCATCGCTCGTCGGGCTCCAAGTCGTCGGGTAAGTCTCGACACTCTAAGAAGTCCAAGCGGCGACATCGCTCTTCGGACTCCCCTCGCCGGTCGCGCGACTCGGCCGAGGGTCCAAGTGGTTCCACCCCCGCGGCTCCGGCGGAGCCGCAGGCGCCGCGTCCGCCCCCATACCTTCCGGTCCCTGGGGCTGACGCGGCGCCGGCGGAGATCAGTGCCTTCCTCTCGGCCATGAGGAGCCTGGCCCCGCCGTCGACACCCGCTGGCGCGCCTTCGGGCCCCGCGGACTCGACTGGGCGACCTCGCGTGCCGGCGGCTCCGGCCCCGGCGCCGTCGACGACTCCGGTCTCGACGCCGCAGGTCCCCGCGGGGCCCTTGCCTGGGCCCCAGTCGACGCCGGTTGACCTTGTCACTCCTCCACCGGCGCCGACGCCTGAACCACCGACGCCGTCACCGGCGCCGCCGACGCCTGTGACGCCGACGCCCCGGTTTAGCCCTCATCCGGACCCGACGCCGGCACGGCGTCCGCCGACGCCGCATCCGACGCCGCTTGAGACCTACCATCTCTACAGTCCGGTTCCGATCATTCCTCCTGTTTATCAGGAATCGGAAGCAGGGGGCGACTGGGAGGGGTTCGACGACCCTCTGGCTGTTCAGTCACAGCTTTCTCAGGACTGGGCAGATGAACTGGGGGAGGCCAGCGGGCTGGACACTTCGCCAGACGCTGGATTCACTTCTCCGACCGTGGCTTCGCAGGAGGGTGCAGCATTTTCTGTGGTGCTGCGCAAGGCGGCTGAGGCCCTTGGGCTCGAGTTGCCTGCCGTGGCTGTGAGGACCAACATCCTCACTGAGGTGCTTCAAACCTCAGCAAGCTCCACTGAGCCTCTGCTGCCGTTCAACGAGGCCCTCACTGACGTTCTGCAGGGCACCTGGTCCAAGCCCTCCACAGTTCCTCCTGTGGATAGGAACGTTGCCAGGCGCCACCGCCCTGCTCCGGGCGACCCCAGTTTCCTGTCCCAACACCCCACCCCCGAGAGTCTGGTTATCCAGGCCTCTACTTCCCAATCCTCCTTCCCGACCGCTCCGCCGGACCGGGATTCCAAGAGACTCGAGCAGTTTGGCAAGAAACTGTTCTCGTCCCTTAGTTTGGGCCTGCGGTCCTTAAATACCGCCTGTCTCTTGGACCGTTATTCCCATTCCCTGTGGGATACGGTGGAGGACGTGCTGCCCCTGTGTCCGGAGGAGGTCCGGACACGACTTACCCAGGCTTTGGCCGATGGGAGGGATGCAGCACGGCACGCCATAAGATGTGGGCTTGACACCACGGACTCGCTAGGTCGGGCGATTTCCACCACGGTGGCGCTCCGCCGCCACGCCTGGATGCGGTCCACGTCCTTTTCCGGGGATGTCCAAAACACCCTCATGGACATGCCCTTTGATGGCACTCGCCTGTTTGGTGAGAAGGCGGACAGTGCGCTGAACCGCTTTAAGGACTCCCGGGCTACGGCCAAGTCCTTGGGCCTCTCGGCTCCGCGGGCGCACACCTCCGCTTTTCGCCCCTTTCGTGGCCAAGGAAGGGGCGCCTCCTCACGTCCGCAAAGCCACCAGCCGCAGAACCAACCTGCGCGCGGTCGCGGACGTGGCTTCCGCCGTGGCGGAAATGGAGGCCGACGTGGTCAGCCCACATCCACCCCGGCAGCATCCGCCTCAAAGCCTTCCTAGTCCGAGCTTTCAGGCCCATACCACGCCAGTGGGCGGCAGAGTTCGCCATCACCTGCTCCACTGGCGGTCCATAACATCGGACAGGTGGGTGCTGCAAATCGTCCGAAGGGGCTACTCCCTCCCCTTCGAGACGACCCCTCCAGCCATGCCACCGCAGCACCACCGTATCTCGGGGGATCATTTGGATCTTCTCCGCGAGGAAGTTTCGGCTCTCTTGGCCAAGGGGGCCGTCGAGCGCGTTCCGAGTCCAGAAGTAGGTCGTGGTTGTTATTCCCACATGCGCCCTATCTTGGACCTCCGGAACGTCAATGCCTTCCTCCGAAAGGAAAGGTTCAAGATGCTAACGTTGGCTCAGGTTTTAGCTGCCCTAGACCCTGGAGACTGGATGGTAGCGTTGGACTTGCAGGACGCATATTTCCATATCCCCGTCCTGCCGGCCCACCGGCGTTACCTGCGGTTCACGGTGGGCCAAGAGCACTTTCAGTTTACCGTGCTCCCCTTCGGCCTCACCAGTGCCCCTCGGGTGTTCACGAAAGTGATGGCGGTGGTCGCAGCTCATCTGCGCAGATCAGGGGTCCCAGTCTTCCCCTATCTCGACGACTGGTTGTTGAAGGCGGGCTCGCCCCAGGCAGTCGTCTCCCACCTCCAGACTACGGCGGATCTCCTGCATTTGCTGGGGTTTTCCATCAACGTGCCGAAGTCACACCTGAGTCCCTCTCAGAAGCTCCTCTTCATCGGAGCGGTTCTCGATTCGGCGCAGTTCCGGGTCCATCCACCGGAACAGCGGGTCCGGGATATACAGGCCCTGATTCCCATCTTTCGGCCTCTATCCCGGGTTTCGGTCAGGCTAGTGTTGCGGCTTCTGGGGCTGATGGCCTCCTGCATCCTACTAGTGCATCACGCCAGGCGGCGCATGCGGGCTCTGCAGTGGGACCTGAAGTTTCAGTGGGCCCAGCATCACGGCAACCTGTCCGACCATGTCTTGATCTCGGAGGGCACTGCACAGCAGTTGCAGTGGTGGCTCACGGACCGCGAGTGGGTCAAGGGCAAGAGCCTCTCCCTTCCCCAACCGGAGCATGTCGTAGTGACGGATGCGTCCCTCCTGGGTTGGGGTGGCCATATGGGAGAGGCGGAGATCAGAGGCCTCTGGTCTCCGGCGGAGTCTCGTCTCCACATCAACCTGTTGGAGTTGAGAGCGATCCGGCTTGCACTGAAAGCCTTCCTTCCCTCTGTCAGGGGAAGTGTCGTGCAGGTGTTCACGGACAACACCACCGCCATGTGGTATTGCAACAAACAGGGCGGGGTGGGGTCGTGGACCCTTTGTCAGGAGGCTCTGCGCCTCTGGACATGGCTGGAACACCAGGGCGTCACCCTAGTGGTTCAACATCTGGCGGGCTCTCTGAACGCCAGAGCAGACGAACTCAGCCGCCGGTGCATGATGGATCACGAATGGCGTCTGAACTCCGAAGTGGCGCAAGGTCTCTTTCAGCAGTGGGGAGAGCCTTGGTTAGATCTATTCGCCACCGAAGAGAACGCGCAATGTCAGCAGTTCTGCGCGTTGGAATTTCCAAGGCGGCACTCGCTCGGCGACGCTTTTCGTCACGAGTGGAGTTGCGGTCTGTTGTACGCCTTTCCGCCTATACCACTTCTGCCCAGAGTGCTGAAGAAGATCAGGCACGACCGGGCCCAAGTCATCTTGGTGGCTCCGGATTGGGCACGAAGATACTGGTATCCCGAGCTACTCAGTCTGTTGACCGATCCCCCGATACGTCTGCCCCTTCGGGAGGATCTTCTGTCGCAGCAGCAGGGGACGGTCCTCCACCCGAACCTGTCCAGCCTCCACCTCCATGCGTGGAGATTGAGCGGCGGCAGTTGATGCCATTTGACTTGCCTCCTGAAGTCTGTGATATCATTCTGGCAGCCAGGCGTCCCTCCACAAAGTCGGTATACGCCTGCCGGTGGAACAAATTTGTGGCATGGTGCACAGCAAAGGCTGTGGATCCCCTTTCCGCCCCTCTTTCTGAGGTTCTCCTCTTCCTTCTTTCTCTGGCCCGGCAGGGCTCTGCCCTGGGCACCCTAAAAGGTTATCTTGCTGCCATCTCCGCCTTCTTGCGGCTTCCTGATCAGCCATCTCTTTTCAAGTCCCCTGTGGTTACACGCTTTCTCAGAGGCATTACACACACGTTCCCTCCTGTCCCTTTTGTAATGCCTCAGTGGGACTTGAATCTGGTATTGACATTCCTGATGTGCGCTCCCTTCGAGCCTCTTCACAATTGTCCTCTTCGTCTTCTGACTCTTAAGACTGCTTTTCTGGTAGCCATCACCTCGGCTAGACGGGTGAGTGAGCTCCAGGCTTTATCTTCAAAGCCTCCTTTTCTATCTGTTCATCCGGACAAGGTTGTCCTTCGGCCTCGTCCCTCCTTTCTTCCTAAAGTGGTGACTCCATTTCACCTTGGGCAGTCTGTCACCTTGCCCACCTTCTTTCCGCCTCCGCATCCTTCCAAAGAGGAAGAGAGGCTCCACCGTCTGGACCCAAAACGTGCGCTCTCCTTTTATCTGGACCGCACAAAACAGTTCCGGGTGGACGACCAGCTTTTTGTTGGGTACGTGGGCGCTAAGAAGGGGAAAGCTGTGCACAAACGGACCGTCTCTCGGTGGGTCGTTTTGTGTATAAAAATCTGCTATTCCTTGGCTAAAAAGGACCCTCCTGTTGGGCTGCGCGCCCACTCCACTCGGGCCACAGCGGCTACTACTGCCTTGGGACGGGGAGTCCCTTTGCAGGACATCTGTCAGGCGGCGACGTGGGCTTCGCTACACACGTTTGCCAGGCATTATTGCCTTGACAGCCAAGTCCGGAGGGATGGCTTCTTTGGCCGTTCTGTCCTCCAGGACTTTCTGGTGTGATCTTGGTTCGCAGACCCACCACCGGGGATGGTATTGCTTGGGTATCTATTCTAAGGTGAGGAATCTAACTAACGTGTTTCTTTCAGATGAACAAGTTACTAACCTTCGGTAACGATGTATCTGTAAGAAACATTAGTTAGTTAGATTCCTCACCGACCCACCCATCCTCCCCGTTCTGCGAACTGACATCTAGGGTTAAGGTTATCCTTTTCAGGCCCCTAGATTTTATTTTTGGCACCAGTGTCGGTCTTTGCATGGCTCTGCGTTCCTGGCGCGGAAGGCTATGTACAAGAACTGACGTCAGCGCGCGAGGGCGGCGTCTAAGTACTCCGACGACGTCATCCCGGCGCACGACGCCGACGACGGACGCGGAGCCGCAGACGACGCCTAGCGACGCGCAAGGGGTATTGCTGACGAAAAATCTTCCGGATCCAGTCTGACGCCTGGGGATATTCTAAGGTGAGGAATCTAACTAACTAATGTTTCTTACAGATACATCGTTACCGAAGGTTAGTAACTTGTTCTACAAGCCTTAACTCTTGAAGAACCATTCTTACAACTACATCGTAACAAAGTGGTTCTTAGGACAAACCCGAAATTCCTCCCTAAAGTCATTTCCCCTTTCTATCTTAACCAATCAGTCGATCTACTAGTCTTCTTCCCTAATCCAGACTCAGTAGCTGAGAGAGCCCTTCATACCTTAGATGTTAAAAGAGCCTTGCTTTATTACATCGACAGAACCAAACCTTTTTGCAAAACAAAACAACTGTTTGTTGCTTTCGCTCCACCACATAAAGGCAACCCCATTTCCAAATCCGGTATAGCCAGGTGGATAGTTAAATGTATCCAAATATGTTACCAAAAAGCTAAACGCACTCTTACAGTTCCCCCTAGAGTGCACTCCACGCGTAAAATAGGGGCTTCCATGGCATTCTTAGGGAACATTCCCTTAGAAGATATTTGCAAAGCAGCCACATGGTCTACCACACACACCTTCACTAAACATTACTGTGTTGATGTGCAATCCAAACAACAAGCTTCAGTAGGCCAAGCTGTCCTAAAAACTCTATTCCAAACTGCTGCAACGGATACAGGGGACCACCGCTAGGGGAGACACTGCTATATAGTCTATCCTAAGTGTGTGATCTGCAGCTCATATGCCTCGAACGGAATATGCTACTTACCAGTATGCATCTGTTCTTGGCATGTAGAGCTGCAGAGCCACACACGCCCACCCGCCTCCCCGGGACCTGTATCTGTTCCAGCATTGTCTTAATTAGACACTACACATGGACATCCTTTCTCTTTATTTCTTATACACCATCATTTAGCATCATGGCAAAAAACAATCTGAGGATGGAGTGGATGCCCATGCGCACTGTTGTCCAGAGGAGGAGTCACCTATCTCGTGACCAAAGACTTCTTCCGAAGACGACAACATGCAATCATCCAAGCCCAACACCAGATGGTGATATTATCCTAAGTGTGTGGCTCTGCAGCTCTACATGCCAAGAACAGATGCATATTGGTAAGTAGCATATTCCCTTCTGGTGCCAGCCAGGAATCGCGAATCCCGCACACTCTGCACCCGCCGAATCCGTCCCGAGCTCGAGTGGACAAATACCAAGAGGAGGTCCCCCCCGAGATCCGGCAACCACTGACCTGCCTCAAGCCTCCTGACGACGCCTGCAGCCTCAATCCAGAGGACCCCCCCTACCGCGACCAGAGCGGGTAAGAAGATCCGACGTCCCAAGGCACCCCTGCATCCGACGCCCCACAGCCTTGTGTGCCCAACCCAGTGGTGCCTAACCAACCCTAAACATCCCAACTTACCCCTCGAAGTGGTGGTCACTCCTGGAAGATCCTCGTCCCTGAGCCTGCAGTGTTTCTTTGTCCCGGAGAATCTCCATTGAAATCAACAGGGCACCCAACCTCAAAACAGCACCCTGCACCTGGCCGCCCTTGTGCCGCTGAGGGTGCCCCTTTGGTGCTAACTAGGTCCCCAACGTGCCCTGAGCTTAAACCTAGGAGCTTTGCTCCCACAACCCCGTGGCCTGCTTGCCAGCAGCCACCAACCGGAACCCCCCTATCCTCCATAGGATAACATTGGGCCTCAACACTCTACACCCGGCCGCCCTAGTGCCACTGGGGGTGCAACAACAGTGCATCACTGACCCTGGGGGACCCCTAAGTCTTACCCCAGAACCCTAACTCAAAACACCGATTACCTACCTTGAAACCAATAACCTCTTTTTCCTCATAGAACATTGACACTTTTTCTCCCAAAAAGTTTTCAAGTGTCGACTTTTGAAAACTGAGAAAATTCCTTAAAAATCACTCCATTAACCAAAACGCATTTTCTCAACTGTTTTTAACCCCTTCCATGCTGGACGGATTCCCCTGCTGTGCTGATCTTTTCTGCGCGGGCGTGGTCATGACGGAACGGTTCCGTCATGAGCACAGCTCAACCGTGGCTCATGACGGAACCGTTCCGTCATGAGCACCGAAGGGGTTAAGTGTCAACTTTTGAAATACAATAATCTTTAAAAATCGTACCTCTAACTAAAACGCATTTACTCAACTGTTTTCAGGAAATGCCCCAGTGCTGAAGCTAGGATCCAGCACTGTGTTAGTAAAAGTAATCCGAAAAGTAAATAACTGCATTTTTACAAAAAAAAAAAGCCTATTGATTCCAATGTACTGAGTCTACTAAGTTTGTGCATAGCATTGCAACCCCTGTAAACTCGAATTGGTACAAAGTCCTACTGTATTTTGAAAGTATTCAATAACACCGTTTTGTAGCTGAAAAGTTTTTATATGCTTACCTGTACCAGGCTTGCTTGGTTCTCGAAATAAAACAGTATATTTTTTATACAAAAACAGTTCAGTTCTTGAGTGTGTGAATTAATGTGCTGACTGAGCGTGTACATCAAATGCTTAACACTGTCCTCTGATACTGCCTTACTGCTCGACCAAGCTACCACTTTAGAGAGTAAGGTTCTATCTAACTTTAACCTCTGCCAAACCTCTGGAGACCCTTGGACTCTATACACCCTGTTCCTCACTTTGGTGCAGTATATATAGAGCCAGTTTCCTGCATTAAGCCGTAAAAATAATCCTGGTTACTTCCTTTCTTTAACTTCGATTACCCTTCAAATAAATGCTTCCGTTTTTACTTAACATCTCCTTGATGTTAGTGCTGAGTCGAGTAATAGGCAACTCAGTGTTGCTGTTTTCCAGGTCAGGAGGGCCACATGTGGCTCCGGGCCGTACTTTGAGTATCACTGGTAAAGCATATGCATGTTCAGTCAAATAGTCTTCATAGTGTTTTACAAATTGGTATTTGATATCTTTGCTTCTAATTGTGGTGGTATGAAATATTACCATGTTAGTCTCAATGAAATTAACCTGTAGTCTATTTTTATGTGAGTGTGCTCTTAGGTGAGTGCATTTCTCGCCTTTGTGAATGATTGTTGACATTTTGTAATCCATCTTTAAATTACGTCTTCTCATGATTCTTTCTCCCTAATGAGTAGTTGTGTTGAAGTTATGGCGCCACTACCTGACCTTCCACCATCGAGATCCATTTCCCTTTCTCTGTTAGCACTGAAATGCCTGCTAGGATGACCTTTGTTTTTCTCAGTTAATTTTGCCATGCTGCTTCTTTAATATCTTTGATGTTCTATCCTGCATACCTTTGAGCCATCAAACTCTCACCTTAAAGAGACAATAGAATATATTTTCGCGTTTTTGATTAAAATATATTCATATATTGTGTAAAACTGTGATTGATAACTATATTTTATGAAACTAAGTTTGCTTCTGTTTGGGAAGTATTCATGTAAAGCATATTTTGTGAATTTAAAAATGGTGTTTCTTTTTGTGCAGCTGTTATTATGACTCCAACCCGAGAGCTGGCTTTGCAGATTACCAAAGAGTGTAAGAAGATATCCAAGACCGTGGGGCTGAGAGTTGTTTGTGTTTATGGTGGGACAGGAATAAGTGAACAGGTACTGTGAGTGTCTTAATGCAATTTGTAATGTGTATGACTTAATCCTATTTGCTGATGTCTTTGCTTTAAGTAAGATCAAATAGAGATCATGAGGTAAGAGGTAAAACTTGTGTATTATATTTTTCTGGTTCTCAAAATATTCCACTCTGGAACCTTGATGGTCCTATTATTGCCACAAAATAGATCAAGATTGCAAATTTCCTGCATCGTGGGAGTCTTACTGTTCACTTGCTTTTCTCACAGCCTCCCTCGTGGAGCTTTCATCTGCAAGGCATCTGTTAATCCTTAGAGTACTGAAGTTTGTAGAGTCCGCACATATAACTCATTAAGTCTAGGTTTTTGCTTTACAATTTGTGTTCCTCGTGTCTCCAGAAAGACTTATGATCAGTGATGTCACTTTGTGGTCTCCATATCAATTTGCCATACTTTTTAAGCTATCTCGTTCTTTGACATTACTTGTAATCTTTAAGATATGAACCTAAAACCTGATTTCAAGGCATGGCTTTTAGCCAATCCTTAATAGCCAGCTACAAGAAAGGGAGATGCCTTTCAGAGTAATGCAACTTAAAAATAACACTCACTCAGTCTTGTTGAGCGGGCATGGAGGAAGAGATTGAATGCCTTTAAATGTATTTGCTATTTTCAAGAAAAATTGGCATTTTCTATTGTTCTCTAACTGATACAAGGTGGGAACACCAAACTATTCAGTGCCTCGTTAACCTTGATTCTTTTTTCACAATGTCAACTATCAAATTACTCTAATTACCTCTAAATCTTCTTAACCAAGAATAGTTTACAAACTTGTAGGTCACCTGCAGTAATTAGCCACATTTGGAAAAAAGCCACAGCAGCATTCTTCTGTGCCTTTATAAGTTCCATGGGATTCAACTGTAAGTTTGATGGTATAAACATAATTCAGTGCAGCAAGTTTGACAATCTTATACAACAAATAAATAGATGCTTATCATAAGTCAGAATCCTCCATCAGAGACATGCGTCCAGTTACACATCTGTCACAGCATGCAGCATCTCTCTGACACCTGTTTTTTGAAGAATGTCTGTTTTTGCATTTAAAGTAATAAATGCAAGAGAGATTACTGGGGGAGACTTAATCAAGGAGATCCTAGAGGCAAAATTAGGAAAATGCTTACAAGACCTCGACTGTAGATAACTTATTGCCCGTAATTGCTGTAAGAAAGTCCATGAGCACACAAAGCAGTCTTTCAGGATGTCTCCGAGTACCTCCTAGTCAGTCGCTGTAGGGGTGTGCTCAGTGCAGCCTTTATACCAGGTAAACTTGGAGTACAGGTCGGGCCACTGCTACTCTCCTGACCTTTACATGTGGCTACCGAGTGAACAGTAGCTCTGGGCAGCTGTTTACTTGACTGAGCACTTACATTTAGAAATCTATGAAAAAGGGCAAGCGTTTATTTACACAGTAACTGAAGTAAGGAAAAAGGAGCAAATAAGGTCTCCACCGTCACTCATCTTTAGAAACACCTTCACTTTTAAATGCGTTGTGCAACAAATATGGAAAAATATAAGAATGTCCATTTAAAATTCACAAAAAAGTATTTCATTAACATGCATAAGAGTTTCATCTTAGTACATCAGTGTAGAGAAATGATGTTTTTGCAGGTTCACCTGTAGAAAAGTACCCCTTTTTGACATGCCCCCCTCCCTTTTTTGGTCTCGCCTGAGCAAGTGCATGCGCTGCTCTGGCGAGACTTTTAGTAAGGGCTCCAAAAAATGCTACCACTGTGGCCTACACCTTGCGTGCATGTGCGCAGGCGCGCGCTTACAAGCAGAGGCGCCATATGGCTTTCCTCATCATGCTCATTAAGCGCATCGCTCGCCGCGCTTGATCGCGATCACTTTCGCGGCCGTGTCTCTTTCACGGCCGCGCGTCCGATTCTTGTTTTCTATTCAATTGAGGATTTAAGCCTCTCTTAGAACTATTCTTTTTCTCCAGCAGTAATGAGAATATAAACCATCTCCTGTCTTCACTTACTCTGCTTGTTCGCCTAACAAAACAATTTTAGAAGTGATTCAAACACCTTAATGACCGCATTCAAATAAATACAAAAATAAAGAGGTATAGCATCACTAGCAGGGTCTTCAGGTTAATGCACTACAAGGAGACAGGCGATGTGCAGGCAGGGCCGTTTCTAGGAGTTTCGCCGCCCTAGGCGAGATTTGAAAAATGCCGCCCCCTCCCTTTTACTACTATCACTCTCTCCCCCTGTCATCCAGGCTAGAATAATTAATGCATTAGATATAAAAGAACTTGTATTGAACATTAAACAAAAAACACATCAAACATTAAAGAACTAAATAAACACTGTTCATGACATTTTATTCTGTTTTTAACTTTCTCCCTTCTAACTTCAATGGTGTTTTGGGTTATTTCTCTTAATCCAATGATACCTTCCTTGCCTTTATTTTAGCAAAGTCTTTAACAAGATCTCTAATGTCAAGCTGGTAAGCCATGTCTTTTTCTACTGAAATTGTGGCTAGTCCTATGAGTCTCTCTTGGCTCATGGAACTGCGCAGATAAGTTTTTATTAATTTGAGTTTTGAGAAACTCCTCTCCGCACTTGCCACTGATATCGGTAAAGTCAAAAGGATACGAAGAGCTACGGACAAATTAGGAAAACCATTTTCTAACTTGTTTTGGCACAGATAGTTCAGCACATATTCGGGTTTCGCATTTTTTTGTATTCGATGACTTATTCCTGAAAGTTCAGAGCAGAGAGCTGCCGCGTCAATGTCCTTTAGAAAAGATATGGTTTCTCCAGGTCTATGCTGGGTTAGAGCTGTTTCCAATTTGATACACAAATCCATGAGTTCTTTTGAAGTTTTCATCTTGAGGTCACTTATATTGTACAGAAAACCAAATATTCTTGCAATTTCATTCAACTGTGTGAATCGTTCTTTTACAGAACTAATTGCCGTGTCCAATATTGCAAAATAGTAATTTACTCTGAACTTCTCTTTGGGGTCAGCGATGGGTTCATCTTTTGATTCGTAAGCGAACATTTTCCTTTTCCTCCTTCTTATCTCTGGCTGAAAAATTGGCTCAATATTGATTTCTTCAGCTAGCTCTCGAGCATCAACCAAAACTCGCTCAAATTCCATGTCACACCTCATGTTTTTTAAATACTCCTCTGTATTTTTAAGCTCATTTACTGTTTTCTCAATAGTAAAGTGCTTCTCTTGCAGCAGTTTACTGGTCAAATTGATTTGAAATAAAATACTGTGCCAGGTTACAACTGCCACAACAAACTTAAATGAAGATATGCTGTTCAGAAGACCTTCAGCTTCAACCTTAGTCATTGTACCAGAACAGCCTTTGAGAGTCGAATCTTCAGTAATGTCAAACAACGCATCATACACATGCGGTAACTGGTACCTGATGGGAGTTAAGGCATCGATCCTGCTTGACCACCGAGTATCACTCAGAGGTTTTATATTCAAAGATGGTATATGGTGTTTCAGTATATCCCATCGACGTGGAGACGCTGCAAAGAATACATACAATCTTTGTATAACATCAAAAAAGGCTGTTACTTCAGTGCAACACGAAGCAGCATCATTTACCACTAGGTTCAGGGTGTGGGAACTGCAGGGGACATAGAAGGCACACGGGTTAATATCCAGAATTTTCTTCTGCAAACCTATTTCCTTGCCCTTCATATTGCTCCCCTTATCATAACCCTGACCTCGTAGGTCTTCAATTGACAATGACAAGCTTTTGAGCTGATTTCTCAGAAAATGACACATCGATTCACCTGTGGTTTCGGTTAGTGGCACAAATCCCAAAAAGTGTTCTTTTATTTGCACGAGGCTGCTTTCTTGGAATTCTTCACCTGAAGACTGAAATGACTCTGTTCCTGAAAATTGCACGATGTCCACAAATCTTATGATCATGGTCATTTGTTCCGTGCGACTGATATCTGGGGTGCAATCAAGGATGATGAAAAATACTTTGTCTTTTTAACCAATTAAATGATTTTCTCTTTGATAACGTTTGATAGCACTTGGATCAGTTCATTTTGAATAATGTTGCCTAAATAGTGAGCATGTCTTCCACCCTTATTTTGTATTCTCCTGAGATGTTCATTCATAATAGGATCAAACATGGCGAGCAATTCCACAATTTTAAGAAAATTGCCATTATCATGAGCATGAAGTTTATCACTGCTGCCACGGAAGGCCAAATTTTGTGCACCTAGAACTCTTACAAGAGATATTACACGCTCTAAGATCTGATGCCAGTACTTTTCTTCTTCTTTAAGCTTTTTTGTATTAGCACTATCTATAGTTGCGTCTTGTTTTAGACTTGTATACAGGCCCTTCCAGTTATGGAAGTTGGTAATATGTTCAACACTCTTTTCGTGTGAAGACAGAATTGCTGATATGTTATGCCAATCGTTGCATCCATTCTGAGTGAGACTTGTACTTGAACTTGAATTTCCGCCAAATACATTGCAGCAAAAACAGAAAACCTTATCGGTTGATACTGAATACTGGAGGTATTCACGGTAAACTTCTCCATTTGGAAGTTTTCTTTTATAATGTACAGCTGAAAACTTCCTTTTTTTCTCATCTAAAGGAAATTTTTTGCTCACTTGTTTTGGCCCATTTTCAACCAAAAGAGTTCTTAATTTGTCTCTACTTATTGGTAAGTCTTCCCAGGAAGCAGGATCTGAATAATCTATTTTAACGCTTTCTTCAGTTATTTTCGGGCGTTTACTTTGATCACCATCTTCATTTTCAAGGTTATCCTTTGCAGTATCCACTACAACCTGTTCTTCTTGCTCTCTGCTGTTAACTTCTAAGTCCTTGTCTGGTAGGCCTATATCGTCATCTTTTTCTGAGGTTGAAGTTGATGCACAAGCAACTTCAAGAGAACTCTTTGGAGGAAGTAGAAATGTTTCAATAGACCTGTTCAATTTGGATAGTTCTATTTCTCTAGCCGCTTTTCTTTTTCTGTACTGAGCACCTGAGAGTTTTTTCCTGTCTGCTATTTTTGATCCTTTCTATTCTACCTGAAAAATATAGGGCAATATTAGTTCTGAATATTGTATATAATAATTCTGTATATTGCATTAGAAAATTGTAACATTATTACTGAAAGATTTAAGAAGCCAGTAACATTAATGGAAACGATTTTCGTAAATCTATTTTAAGATCAATTTAATGATTTCAGCAAGCTACTCTGAGACCCATAGACGATTAGTGTTGAATTAGTATAGTGAAATATGAAAGTAATTTAAGTAGTGGATAGGTTAGTCAGTCATTTGGATTCGGAAGGATAGAAGAGGAAAAAAGGTTCATATTTATATAGCGCTAGTTACCCCATATGTTTTCCCAGGTCGAATTTGGCCAGCAGTGAAACGCAGATTTGTTCAGTGCTCACAAACCACTACTACCACTCACTTGCCAAGGCCCATTTTCCGATGGCCAAGAAATAGGCTCTGGTAGTCCCACTCCTCAAGAAACCTTATTTGCCTCCTTAGATTCCCAGTAACTATAATCCGGTCTCCTCACTTCCCCTTCAATTCTTAAGTTCTAGAAAAACTGCCCCCTCTACTTTTAGAGGCTATTTCAGCATGCTCTTCCACTGCTACCTGGTAGCCAAAAACTCTGGAATACTCTCCCACTTTCCCTTAGGCACAGAACTAACCTTCACTCCTTCTGTAAATACTTGAAAAAGTTTCTCTCTTCAGTTTCATGAGTCTATTTTTTACATATTTGAGCGGTGTGTTTTTCAGTTTTTCTCTGCGGCGCTAGGACACAACCTGTGGGTAATCGTGAGCGTTCCTAAACCTAGAGGGTTCAACCTCAAAATCATGCACTGTGAAGAAATATGGTAGTACCTAGCATAACAATTCATATATAAAGCAAAGTATATGGCAAGATAGCTGGATGCCAAAATCAAGAAGGACTTTTAACTCAAACACTTACCTGGCCTATTGCCAAACTATTATGCAACAGCCAACAGAGAATACGCTTTTGAATGCCTAATTCCTGAAAATCAGTTGTCACTCCAATTTCCACCTTTTGCCCTTATCTCCAGTACTTCACACTAGGTTTTAGTATGCCCTCCTAAAAAACTGGGCCTCGGTTTCAATAGGCCCAGTAACTGCCGTCACTAGACCCGCAGGAATGCACCGGGCAATCAAAATTATGGCCTAAATGGGAGAACTATTACAGAAGACCTACAGAAGAGCCACTGACTGTCAAACTCAGTTTTTTGGAAGTGCAAACAGCAGAGCAACCTCATAAAATATTGGGTCATTTCTGAAACAACAATACTGATCACCCAATGAAAGATGCGCAGACTGCAAATTACCTTTTTTCAATCCCAGCAGGGCTCCTCGGATGTAATTAGGCACAAAGGCAGGTCTAAACAGCTTAAGGTCTTCTTGCCATTACATAAACACTAAAGTTTAGATACATTTAAATAAGGGGCAGCATAGGATGCAAACATCTATGAGCAATACATTTGATTAACGGGTTTAATTCTGTTATGTAAGTGTCAGCTGTCCTGGATGAAGGATTTTTTTTAACAAAGTGTTATATAATGAGTAAGTCGTTTCAATTCGTGAAATACATATAGTATAATGATTGCAGTAACACAAGCCTGTAGACACAACCCTACAGGCATACGGCTTTAGAAAACAGAACCTACAGCATCCCTCAACCACAGCGCCGGATAAAAACATGGGCTGCTAATCCCCTAAGAGGGAGGCGGCGGCAGCGCCTTTGCAAGAGGATGAGACCAATTAGTGGCCTTACTTGCACATACTCTTTGCCACATAACGGACGCACTTTCCTTTCCTCAATGTGAAAGACTTCCCCCTCCATCATGCATCTCCACTCAAACATGAAGTCACTCAGAGACCACTTCCCCCCTCACCAATGGGCATTCTGCCCTCCCCCTTTTAACTTGGGACCAAGCCACTGGGATGACCCCAGTTGAAACTCTTCCCTAGAACCTTTAAGCAGGCAGCAGTACACGATGACCATTGATGCACATCTGCAATAATGGGTAATAACTTGGTACTGTCGAACATCAGGCATGCCAAGCTTCGCCTCTCATGACGCCGACGGTACCACTTCATAATCCCGTTCGATTCCATGTGTAAAACCTGAACTCCATCCATACATCCGATCCTCACATTTCACCAACAGCATCTGCCATGACACATCGCAAAAAACAACCCCGCCCCCACAAGTAATATGGAGGATGCCATCTATCTCCAGGTCATAGGACACTAAGGAAGCCACTAGCCACAACCGACCCTTTCTATTAAACTACGGTCTAAATATATCATGCAGAGAACCTTACACTGCTGCTGCAGAGTCAATGGCCGAGGCCAGACACACAGCGCTACGACTGCCTGGATGAAGATCAGATCACCAAGAACAGAGAGTTGAGTAAAGTAAGTTTTGCTACCCCCACCCGAGTATCTGTAATAGTACTAGATTAGTGCCCTTCAATTTCGGGTACTGTGCAGTATGTTTAAAATCTTCTTAGTGTTTCTCGTTGCTGAAATTAGAGCATTTTCTGATATTTATGTGCTTCCCTCATCTTTATGTTGCTTGCCAGAAAGTGTCACTCATAGTCCCTGAAACGGCACTCATAATTACACTGAAATTATGCACGTCACATCACACATAGCATTAACAAGAAATAAGCCATTCCAGGTGTAAAATGATGTCTAATTATTTCTGCAATTAGTGTAATCCTAATATATTAACTCTATTATAGCCCTTTTATCATCGTAACTGATTGAACCACGTTCAGGGCCGGCTTTAGTGCTGGTGGCGCCCTGTGCGACAATGTTTGTTGGCGCCCCCCCAATGACCACCTCCACCACGGATTCTCTCACTAGCACCCTTTAACAGTGAACAAGTCTCCATAACCACACTCTCTCAGATGCATTGAATTAGTTATATAGCGCCACTCATACCAGTGTAGGGTGTCCGAGCACTTTTCATCACACACACACATTACACAGAGACAATCAATCATACGTCTGTAAATCAGTGTATAGGACATGTTACACAAGCCAAAGGACTAAAAATGTAGGAGTCACATGTCATCCATACTGGTAGGCAGTATAGTTTAAGAGTGATTGGTGTGGAGAAGCACAAACTCAGAGTCGAAAAAGAAACCGCATAGTTGAGAGTTCTGTTTAATAATAAGAATGTATACTTTGCAGTGTGTATGCAGTTCTAGGATGAAAGTTGATAGCTCCCTATTCTATATTAGGACTTTAAGTTATAAATTGCAAGTAACAAAAGGATGTCTCTTTTGAAAGCAGTAAACTGCTGATCTGTTTACATCATACGCACTCTGTAATCTACTTGATACACGTCCTTGCAGCAGGCATATTAACCCTCTGCACTAACTTCACATAAGTCAAAACCTCAACTATGCAAAAAACTGATCTCTCTCCAGGACGATAATTAATCACAGGAGTTATTGTGACATTTATGTGAGGCCCGGGAGAAAGAAATGCTGCAGCAGGTGCTTCAAAAGCATAATAAACTTTCAAGCAAGGCGCCCCCAGGAAGCCAGCACCCGGTGCGGTGGCACCGGCCGCACCGCCGTAAAGCCGGCCCTGACCACGTTAGTCCTAAGTCAAAAAAATAACATAAAAATATGGCCAGATATTTACATCTCCAGCTAAAAGAACTTTTCTTTTCTATTCAAAAACGTTTCCAGAGGTATGCCTAAAAAGCTGCCCCAGCCAGACAGAGATTTCCGTGCATCCTGGGAACTCATGATACATATTCCAAGGGCTCCTCTTCCACCTGTGCACAACTCTTCGTGCCTTAGAGTTTTGGCAGCTATGGTTTAGTGGTGGCGTGCCTGGAATGAGCCTGCCCTGCTGCACGCACTTCAAACCACCCTCGGCTCCAGACAGACACGACCGCTCAACTAACTTACTGCTTGCTTACTTTACTTTGGTTAATACTTAGCCTGGGCCAGGTTATAACTAACTGACCAGGCCTTTAGCCCCCTATACATTTTTTTTACATCTACCTGCCTGCCGCAGGCTGCCAACCCGGATGGATCCCACCGCTGCCTCCCCCGGTACCTGATAGGCAAGCCTCCAGGCCGCAGCGGGAACTCTGTCTCTGCCTCATGGCCCTTGCCGGCCGCGCGCGCACAGCCTCCGCCCGTGGCGCCGAACGTCGGTCGGAGGTAGAATTGAAGGAGCTACGTTACCTGGCCTCACGGTAACTGCACTGGGATTGCAAAGTCATGGATGCAAGGATCGCAGCTAATTTTTGATGATGATTATGATAGATACATATGGGGACTCTGGGGAGAAAGCACACCTGCCCAGTCTCGACCGAGCACACTAATGTTTATGGCTGATTATGCGTTCCTGAATTTGAGCTTCAACTCGGACACGCACCTGCTTTATTAGTGCTTCCTGACAGTTGACGTTTCATTTTTTTGCTGCGGCCGCCCTTCACCTTTTGCCGCCCTAGGCAGCCGCCTAGGCCTGCCTAGTGGTAGAAACGGCCCTGTGTGCAGGATAGCTTCACATGTTCAGTCTGCCACTATTTAATTTAAGTCTGCCACTATTTAATTTAAAGGTTACACTTCACAACCGTACGCCTATCATTAGCCAGACACAAAAAAGCCGATGTGGTAGGATGACCAGATTTTGGGGAGCAAAAAACAGAACAGATCACATAAGTACAACTAAAGATAATGAAGATATACATTAGGCCTGAACCAGATTTAGCCGTGTTAAAAAAAAAACACACACACACATATACACATTTACAAAGGTACATCAGCCATTGCAGAACTTTCACCCAGAGCACCCCTGTGCTCCTTGCCACTCTCTCCCCACCGCAGGAAGATCGCAGCTGATTTTTCCTACGTTGCCTGAAAGAAAACGGAAAATTATGTCAGTTATTACAGGCTTTAGAGGCCCATGTGGAAACTACAGCCAACATTTCACTTTTGCTTTTCAGGACGAGTCACCCTAAGATGTGGTCTTATTGGACACCGGTCCTGCATTTCCCTTGCCCTTCAAAATTCACTGCCGGTATCACTCTCAAAACGCTTGTGCTGGGTAACCGAGGAGTTATCAGAGAGCAGATCTTCGAGACCTAAAACAACACCTCTTTTTAAGAACGGCAACGCACAGAGACAGAGTACGCTATAGCAATTAGTTCCGGGGCGGTACAAAATGTTGCTTCCGCAACCATGTGGGCGGGCCCTTCCGGTAAATTGGAACTTAGTGTTCGAGGCATATGAGCTGCAGATTACACACTGTGCATAGATCGCCATCTGGTGTTGGGCCTGGATGTTTGCTTTTGTTTTTGTCTTGGGAAGTCTTTGGAAGTCACGAGGTATGTGATTCCTCCTTTGGATCATAGTGTGCATGGGCATTGGTTCCATCCTCAGGCTCGGATGTTAAATGGTAGCGGCAGTTTCAGTCGATAACCTTTCAAGTATTGCCCGGCGGTAATCGCCTCTTATACCATTCGATAATTAACCAACAAAAGAGGCAGGCGCCGGAGACTGGAAGGCAGGAAACAAAGTTTTAATCCGTCGGAGCAGAACACATCAGATCGGACAGCAAGGTATCGTCTCGAGGTGCTCTAACCACATCTCTGAGGCCTGGCCTCTTATACACAGGTTTATTGCTTTATTACATGTTACACATTCTTGTTGAGACTTTGATGTACGGAAAGACATCCTTGGAATCCCCCACTTCAAGCTCGTTCCCACACATATCTACAGTGGAAGTCCCCACCCCACCCACAGTAGGAGATGGCTATCACACAGCTGGACATTCCGCCAATTCCCGGGGGTGTGTGCGACTGGTCGGGTCTCAGGGGGTGGGGGGCCTTGATCTACTGTAATCCCTTTGATGTGGGGTGTTTACCTTACAGTAGGGGCAATAAACTGCATCCGCAGGGCTAGGTGATGGCCTGGGATCGGTTCGGACAATCGGGCGCAGAGGAAGGGTGTTATCAAAAGGATGTATGGGATGAAAGGAGGTGTTGGTCAGACGCGGGATGTGGTTCCATGGCAGGGTCGCGCAGAAGGAGAGAGTTTATGGCCCATGTATGAGAGAGCGGGGTTGGTCAGCGCGCGGGGGATGTTCGCAGCGCCAGAGGGACGCGCTGGCGATCGGCAATGAGGTCATGGTGCCTAAAATGGCCGTCGCGCGTTTTCTGCGTGTGGCGCTTGGGGAGAGACAAGATGGCGCAGATAATGTTCAGTTACGAACTAAATTTCCACAGTCCTCCCTTTTAACATATCTCGCCAGCTTGTTTAGTTCGGATCTATCCCCATAATACCACGAACTTCTACCTCGTATAGAGCTTTCATATGTTCTGCTTCAAAGTTCAGAGTCTTAGGGCGGACAGGAATAATCTGACACAATTGTACATAATTACATGTAGTTGATGTGATAGGCGAGGCGGTAGCGCATACAAAATTACATCAGCTGCGTCCTATTTCAGACCCGGAGATAGGAGGAGGGAAGCTCGCTTGAACACAAACATGATACCGTAAAGTAAAAAATGTTCTGGCAAAACAAGGAATATTACGTACATTACTTAAGGCCTAGACTTCGTGTGGATCAAACTAGACAGCATAGTCATGTGCACGGCTGGTGTTATACAAGTGTCATTATAAAAAGTTAATGTTTCTTAACTGTCAGTGTACAGTTGGAAGTGACCGATGTAATATCATAAACTTGATTGGAAGATAGTCAATACGAAAGCGGTTGGGAGAGGAATTCAACTCAACATGAGTTACAGTCAGGGAAGGGAGTTCTTCTTTCCAGTGTCCTATTACAGCGAGCCATCACTGGTAAGCTCTCATTGTTCTTCTTCTTTCGTTGGCACTGTTGAGCACCGGCGGTGGAGCTAAGGTCCAGCTCAAATCCAAGTTTTCACGTAGCAGGGTGTGACCATTCGTTGCTCTCGGATCACAGTCCTGTTCCTTAACTCTTCTTATCATAGGTACCTTGAGACGGGGTACCCGCATTTCGTTCTTCTTTTGTCAAGTCAAATTCAAAATCCCATATGAAAGAGGGGGGGGGGAATAGGGGCGTGCTTTGGGAGGCCGAGGGAAGAGGGGGTGGAGTGGGATCGGATCAAAAAGCGGACCAAGGAGAGCAGAATCTTTTAGCACTGAACCCATCAATCGGGCTCGACGGGCTGGGACTTCAGGCACGAACTGATCAGTGAGCAGGGGGCTTCGGGATAGCCCTTCTTTCTATCGCTTTCCATGCTGAGAATGGTGCCTCGTCCTGCATCTTTTTGCTCCGTGGCTCCTCCTTGGTCGAGGCCATAGATGTTCCATGATCCGCAGCCAGGCTGTGCGTCACGTCCGACCCCTCTCCTCCGATGACCGCATGTTATCTTTGAATGAGTACAAGAAACAAAATCTTAGTGAACTGGTAGGGAAGACGTTTACACACTTCATTCTCTCTCCCAACCCCAAGTAGTGGGGGAAACGTTTATCGGTCACTCTATGGTGGATGTCTATTAACTCTTATGTCGGTGTACGCTACTAACTCCTTAATCATTGCTGTGGTGCAGGTTTGCGAGTGTTCCTGCAAATTTCCATCACCAGGTCTGCTAGGTGTTGATTCCTGTACCTTATAAACGTAGCAAGAAGTCTGACATCTATCAACTTCCTGGTCTATCAAAATTCGAACCGGCTTCTCCGGCAGAGACTCGTCTTTCTAACGCAAGCCCTGCTGATTCATATTTTTCTCCAGGGACTGCTAAGTTTATGAAAAAGTGCGAGGTGCTACTGTCATGGGCTCACAAATATCTGTTTCGGGGAGGAACACGCGCTAAACATTTTTCTTGCTGGAGACAATAGTTAACCTTTATCAGTTCTAGGCGATGTATCTTTAAAAACAAGGTCATCAGCTGTATTGCTTAAAATATAACTAGGACTATTCTGGAAGGACGGGGTGTTTAGGCGCTCTATTTCTGTGCAATGGGCGGGGCGATTCTGAGTGATGGAGGTGGAGTCGTTAGAGCCCTAAAACAACAAAAACCACTGACATATAGTTCCCGTTATAAGGGCCAGATTGGAAGACATCAGTCATCTTACCTGTCCTTTCTTTCTCAGCCAATTAAGTTCCATCATTTACAGAAAGGAGAGGTAGTAGTGTGGCAAAATACGGTCGTTTTGCTTCTGTCAATTTGTTCGAACACTGTCGTGTTTAGGCCAATTATACATATACCGAGGAGGTACAGTGTTGTCATCTAATCAAAAGAGGGCAAGGGAGCCTTCAGCGAGGGAGAGAGAGAGAGAGAGAGAAAGAGAGAGAGAAAGAGAGAGAGAAAGAGAGAGAGAAAGAGAGAGAGAAAGAGAGAGAGAAAGAGAGAGTGAAAGAGAGAGAGAAAGAGAGAGAGAAAGAGAGAGAGAAAGAGAGAGAGAAAGAGAGAGAGAAAGAGAGAGAGAAAGAGAGAGAGAAAGAGAGAGAGAAAGAGAGAGAGAAAGAGAGAGAGAAAGAGAGAGAGAAAGAGAGAGAGAAAGAGAGAGAGAAAGAGAGAGAGAAAGAGAGAGAGAAATAGAGAGAGAGAGAGACGTGCGCATCAAGTAGGCTATTGGGTACACGTACGACATAAAACGAGAGAGAGAGAGAGACAAACGTGTATGATAATAGGCCACTTGGTGTACACACAACATAGAGCAGCACGGGTCAGTTTTTCGTACAAAAACACAAGCTGGGGGAAAACATAAATTCAACGTTCACGTACACACTAATACCGGATAGGGTGTAACAGTACATACATCAAGCACAGCATGTTTCTGGTGTAAGTCACCCTACAATTTACTAGCTTCCGGGAGAGGGAGAGTCGTTTCTTCAAACGAGGAGTTCTCTTCCAGGGGATCCTCATCAATAGTCATAAGCACTAAATATTCCCGCCCATGTGCGGGGACCCCGGAAATAATAAAATTATATATGTAAAAACATACATATATACAGCTCTGTATATGTATAAACATATATCATTTTTTCCAAGCAAATGCAGCTCCCATAAAAGGCTAGGCAATGTAAATATACACATCCAATAACACACACATATATATATATATATATATATATATATATATATATATATATATATATATATATATATATATATATATATATATATATATAAAGGTATAACAATACACCTAAATCTCTTTTTTTTTTTTTTTTTTTTTAATGAGGTAAACACTCATGAGAAAGCAAAAAATAAAGAGAACAAACTGTGGAAAAACACAGATGTACAACACATTGCCAGCCTGCAGGCTGCATTGCAATACAATACCATAGAGACTAAAAAGCCCTGTACAGGTAAAAACTGGCACCGTGCCTTTAAGGCAGCCCTGACTTCCATATCCCATCATGCCTCAGGGGTGACAGTTAGGTCAGTTGTTCTTTCCGGCTCCTTCAGTCAGGACCCTGGAATTCAGCTCTCTTCTTTTTTGACTCTTTAGTCAAGGATTATTACTACTTTAAGATTTTTTGGACTTCTTCTTAGAACTTCTTTGAGGAAGTCTGTATCCTGTGTTTTTCTGACTGACTTTTTTGCTATTTTGTCAGAAAAATGCCTTCTTTATTTGTTCCATGTCCATCTTGTGGAAAAAAGAAGGCGGCTTCAGACACACATGAGGTGTGTATTATCTGTCTGCCGGACTCTCACTCTCCAGCAACATGCCATCATTGTGAAGACCTTTCCAAAAGGACTTTAAAGGAGAGGGAGAGGATTAGGCTGTATGGCCTAGCAGAACGGTCGACGTCGAAGCAGTTGGTCCCTGTTTGCTCCCCATCGACGTCGGGCTCGGCTTCGAAGACTCCAGCGGCGGGATCGTCGCTGAGAGGTGAGGAGTCAAGGGGAAGTCATGCTGCAAAGAGAAAATCGTCGTCGAATTTAGATTCAGCGTCGAAGCGGATGCGTTCGACGGCGTCTAAAAGCTCGGCGTCGATGACTCGGCGCCATAGTTCAACGTCGAAAAAGCATCTGTCGACGTCAAGAGAAGATCGATCGACGTCTGCACAGAGATATCGTTCGTCGTCGAAAGAAAGACATCGTTCGACGTCGAGGTCGGCGAGACATCATTCGACGTCGCAAGAAGTACGTAGACGATCTCCACAGTCGACGTCGAGACCAAGATCGCCGTCAAGATCAAGATCGCCGTCGAGGAAACATCGTTCGACGGCGAAGAGGCTTTCGACGTCGTCGGAGCATTCGACGTCGAGACAGAAGTCTCCGTCAGGAGTGACGTCGAGGCAGACGCCTCCGTCAGGGCCGACGTCGAGGCAGGAGCCTCCGTCGGAGTCGACGTCGAGGCAGATGCCTCCGTCGGAGTCGACGTCGAGGCAAAGGCCTCCGTCGGAGTCGACGTCGAGGCAGGTGCCTCCGTCCTCACAGGTCTCCAAAGCTTTGGTGAGGTACATGAAGCCTCCGTCGAAGATAATCTCGACGTCGAGACAAGAAGCTCGGAGCCTCGAAGATTCGAGTCAAAGATCTCCGGTGATAGGCCTATCACCGTCGAGGCAGCCCTCTGTTGAGGGTACGCAGGAGGTGTCACATATTCGCCTCACGATTCGACCAGTCTCAAGGCGGAAATCTCCTCATAGACTGATATATACGACTCCTGAATCACCGCGTCTCATATCTATCTCGCCTTCAGGATCAGAGGGCTCAGGTTCAAGATCAGAATCACCAGAGCTTGTGCATCAATCTCCAGTACCTGCAAGGGAAAGTTCGCAGGAGGAGGACAATGCTGTACCTCAAAGTCCCGTAAGGGAGATGCCTCAGGACCCTGCTATGCCAGACGCAATAAAGGCATCGCTAACAAGAATAAGGGGCGTGGTATTCCCAGCGACACCGATCAGACCAAGATCTCGAGAAAGAGAATCCCGAAGTCACTCTCGAGCACCAAGAAGGCGATCCAGGTCTCCCTCCCGCAGAAGAGAGTCGACCAGATCAGAGAGAAGGCGCCGTAGGACCCCTTCTACCTCCCCTTCTTCCAGATCATCCAAAAGGGATTATTCACCGACACTCTCGGAGACGCCACCCTCTCGGGTATCTCCGGTAGATGATATTTCTACGTTTCAAGAAGTGTTGTGTAGAGGAGCTACAAAATTAAATATCCCTATGCCGGTTCAGGAGACCACTTCATCCATAATTTTTGAAACTCTTCATGAACGCACAGTGTCACGCCCTTTATTGCCGTTAGTCCCCGGTTTGCTACAACCGGTAATGGATATCTTTCTCACACCAGCAACCACCAAAACGGCGCCGGCGAGAATTCTAAAAAAGTACCGTCCAGCTCCGGAGGATCCTCTATTCCTTAAATCGGATCCTCCACCGGACTCTGTCATCACCGCCGCTGCCCGGAAGACACATGCAGTAGCGGGATCTTCAACGGTACCACCAGATAAGGACAGTAAAACACAAGACTCCTGGGGGAGGAAAGTTTGCGGCTCAGCATCCTCAAGCCTTAAGGTGGCGAGTGCCTCGGCGCTTCTGGGGCGCTATGATAGGTCATTATGGGACTCTCTGCAGAGGTTCATTGACAAAGTTCCATCAGAGGACAGACGGGACTTTGAAGAGATTTTGCATGAGGGGAGTCTGGTTTCTAACCAGATCATAAGTGCAGCAGCTGACGGGGCAACACTGGCAGCGCATGAATATGCACATGGAGTCACAGCCAGAAGATCATCCTGGCTTAGATTGACGGCCTTGAAACCGGAAGCGCAGGCAAGAATTTTAAATCTGCCTTTCTCCGGTAGTTCTCTTTTTGGGTCCCATGCAGACGAAGAAATGGCCCGTATGAAAGCAGAGCTGGAGACCATGAAAGCTGTCGGGCTTGAAAAGAGAAAAGAGTTTCGACGCCGCAAGGGAAATGACAGGCGCAGTTACCAACAGAGGGTTCAAACCCCTCATTGGCAAAAGAACCAGGACCAGCAAGGTCAAAAGAAACAGCAATACCAGTCCCGCAAGCCATCCAGGGGACGAGGTAACAACAGGCAGTCTAATGCTGGAAACAAAGCTCCGGGGAAGCAATGAGAAGCCGCTTCCTCCGATGCTGTCCACCGCTCCGGTGGGAGGAAGTGTTGCACATCATCTTCCAGAGTGGCAATCCATCACAAAGGACAAGTGGGTACTGAATATACTGCGTCATGGGTACTAGCTTCGTTTCAAAAGTCACCCCCCATCGATTCCTCCTGTCAATTCATCCCAGCATCTAAAGCAGCTCAGAGAAGAGGTAGCGACGCTACTACTCAAATCTGCAATAGAGAAAGTGCCCATAAACCAGAGAGGAAAGGGAGTTTACTCCAGATACTTTCTCATCCAAAAGAGGAGTGTGAAGGTAGAGTTCAGACCCATTTTAGACCTACGGATACTGAACAAGCACATAAGAAAGGAAAAATTTCGCATGCTGGCGCTCCACCAAATATATCCTCTTCTCCGGATGGGCGATTGGATGTGTTCACTGGACCTTCAGGATGCATATTTCCATATTCCCATCCTAAGGAATCATCGAAAATTTCTCAGGTTTGTGGTAGGCAACTCTCACTATCAGTTCAAAGTCCTCCCTTTTGGCCTGAAGTCAGCTCCTCGAGTATTCACAAAATGCGTGGCAGTAGTAGCGGCTGCTCTGAGACGCGCAGGAGTCTTCGTCTATCCCTACCTAGACGACTGGCTAATAAAGGGCTCATCACCACAGAATGTGCGGTCACAGCTGTCGCTATGCCTGAACTTATGTCGCAAGTTGGGTCTCAGAGTGAATGTCAAAAAGTCCAATTTTTCACCAACGCAGAGGATCCACTACCTGGGTGCAACTATAGACTCCGTAGTAGGAAAAGTGTTTCCTTCGGAGGAAAGACAGTCATCCATTATGCTAAAAGGCAGACAGATCATAACCAGCAATCTGTCGTCGGCAAGGCGAATCTCATCTCTGCTAGGGGCCATGGCATCCTGCATCTTCCTAGTGCCCAATGCCAGGCTAAGGATGCGTCCTCTCCAGCAAGATCTCGAGGACAAATGGGATCAAAGGAACTCCCTGTGGGAAGAAAAGGTTTGCCTCTCCTCTGCAGCCAAACAGTCAGTCAAGTGGTGGCTGAAGCCAAGGAATCTACAAGTGGGGATCCCCTTCCATCAAGAGCCCCCAATTCAGACCTTAATCACCGACGCATCCCTTCAGGGATGGGGTGCGCATTTTGGGACTCTGCAAACTCAGGGACGGTGGTCCAGCAGCGAGCAGTTGTACCACATCAACATGCTGGAGCTCAGGGCAGTCCACCTAGCCCTCAAAGCGTTCCTGCCTGCGATCACGACGAGTACCATTCTAGTACAGACGGACAATACCACCACAATGTACTACCTGAACAAGCAGGGGGGTACTCGATCCAGAACGCTCTCGCTGGAAGCTCAGTCCCTGTGGCACTGGATCCTAGCAAGGAACATCTCATTGAAAGCGGTGCACCTACCAGGAGAACTCAACGTGCAAGCAGACTTGCTCAGTCGGCATTTTCAAGAACCAGAGGACTGGGTAATCAACGACGAGGTGTTAGAAGACATCTTCGAAGAATGGGGGCGCCCGCAAGTGGACCTCTTCGCGGACGAGCAAAACACAAAATGCCGAGGCTTCGCCTCAAGATACCATCGACCAGGATCCCTAGGGAATGCCCTTTTGATCAATTGGTCAATGACATTTGTGTACGCTTTTCCGCCTCTCCCACTAATTCCCAAGGTGGTGACCAAGCTACAGAATTCATCTGCCAAGATGATCCTCATAGCACCGGACTGGCCGAGGCAGTGGTGGTACACGGATCTCCTACACATGTCGATCCGCCCCCACAAGCGGCTGCCGTGCAGGCCGGACTTGTTATCCAAGATGCAGGGGAAGATTTACCATCCCAGCCTTCCCTCGCTGAGCTTAACAGCATGGCTCCTGAAGTCCTCCAGTATGGCCATCTGAACCTCCCTCAAGAGTGTATGTCCATACTGAAGGAAGCCAGGAGGCCTTCGACAAGACACTCCTACTTCTGTAAGTGGAAAAGATTTTATATATGGTGTGCTCAGCATCATTATGATCCCACTAAATGCCAGGAGGATGTAATTTTGCCCTATCTTCTACATTTAGCAAGGGCAGGGTTGAAATTTTCATCCATAAAGGTTCACCTAGCAGCCATAACAGCATACAGGCGTTCGCCTTCACAGCAGTCATTTTTTAAAGTGCAGGTAGTGAAGGATTTCTTGCAAGGACTCAAGAAAGTCTATCCCCCTGTTAGACCTCCCTCTCCTTCCTGGGAGCTAAACTTGGTTCTGTCGAAGCTCATGGGTTCGCCTTTTGAACCTATTCATAAGGCTACCCTACAGCATCTCACATGGAAGACAGCATTTTTAATAGCCATCACTTCAGCACGGAGGGTCAGTGAGATACAGGCCCTCTGTTCTAAAGAACCCTACACAATTTTTCATCTAAATAGGGTGGTGATGAGAACTCATCCTTCGTTTCTACCCAAGGTGGTATCGGAATTTCATGTAAACCAAGCCATCTCCTTACCAACCTTTTTTCCCAACCCCTCCTCTCCGGCAGAGAGGGCGTTGCATTCTCTAGATGTCAAAAGGGTCCTAAAATTCTACCTAGATAGGACTAAGAATGTCAGGAAATCTGATCAATTGTTTGTGAACTATGGGGTTGTCCGTATGGGCTTTGCTGCATCCAAACGTTCCATTGCTAGGTGGATTGTTTCAAGTATTACATTGGCCTACCAACTGGCTCAGAAACCATTGGGGGCGCGCCCTAAAGCGCATTCGACAAGAGGAAAAGCGGCTACCGCGGCTTTTCTCAATAATGTCCCACTCTCCGAGATCTGCAAGGCAGCCACTTGGAGGTCTGTCCACACTTTTACCAGGCATTATTGTCTGGATTCGGACACCAGAGCAGACACTCAAGTAGGACAAGCCTCCTTGAGGAATCTGTTCCATGCATAATCATTTTCATGATTCTCTTTCTCCATGGGTGATACAACCTTAGTTTCATTTGCCTGCTGGTGGAAGGGGAGCTTGCTACTCTATTCAGTGCTTATGACTATTGATGAGGATCCCCTGGAAGAGAAGGGTAAGTTACTTACCTGTAATCCTAGTTCTCTTCCAGGGGTATCCTCATCAAAGTCATAAGCAACCCACCCACCTCCCCAGGCAAATGAGAAGTGTATTATTCATTATGGAAAGGATATATCTTTGTGTTTAGGACTACGGTCCCGCAAAGAACAACTGACCTAACTGTCACCCCTGAGGCATGATGGGATATGGAAGTCAGGGCTGCCTTAAAGGCACGGTGCCAGTTTTTACCTGTACAGGGCTTTTTAGTCTCTATGGTATTGTATTGCAATGCAGCCTGCAGGCTGGCAATGTGTTGTACATCTGTGTTTTTCCACAGTTTGTTCTCTTTATTTTTTGCTTTCTCATGAGTGTTTACCTCATTAAAAAAAAAAAAAAAAAAAAGAGATTTAGGTGTATTGTTATACCTTTATATATATATATATATATATATATATATATATATATATATATATATATATATATATATATATATATATGTGTGTTATTGGATGTGTATATTTACATTGCCTAGCCTTTTATGGGAGCTGCATTTGCTTGGAAAAAATGATATATGTTTATACATATACAGAGCTGTATATATGTATGTTTTTACATATATAATTTTATTATTTCCGGGGTCCCCGCACATGGGCGGGAATATTCAGTGCTTATGACTTTGATGAGGATACCCCTGGAAGAGAACTAGGATTACAGGTAAGTAACTTACCCTTACCATATTCGGGCTTATTTTCCCATCCCCTTGATCGATAGACAAGTATTTCAGTCATACAAAGACGTTCTCTCCAGCGACCCAGGCATATGCAATACATACACATTCATACCGTTCAATCAGGGCACATACGCACAGTCATACCATACAGTTTTTCACGTTTCCAGTGATGGTCTGCATTCCATGCACCATCTCACAGCGCATGTCTATGTCTTTCCCTACATGGAGCACGGTGCGGTCTATGTCCACTCCATTCTTCAGTCGGAACTCCGATGTAACCTACAGAGAAGAAAAGAAGGGGGGGGGGGCAGCATTCAAAGCACATCAGCGCGCATAAACACGAAAAAGTTCTACTTACCACGTACCAGACTAGCTGCAGGAACGTACAATACTACAGATCTTGACTATCCTTTTCGCATTTTTCTTTGTGTACTATATCCTTCTTTTCTACTATACCAAAATTTCTTCATTTTTTCATTTTTCCCTAAATTCGAGTTCCCTCTTCGTGCATTTGTTTCTCAATTAGCCGTATATTATTGGACAAAATACCATACCTTACATGGATACAAATTTTCATCAATCCAAAATTCAGGCAAAGGGTCTGCATTATCTGTCTTCTATTGTTTGGGAATGACGGCCGTTATTTAAAACCTTACCAACCTAGACGATTGTTATGACGCTGATTCCTTAATTCTTTCGAAATCCCTTTATTGTGAAAATGTCAGTATACAAATACGGGCCTACAACCGTATAGGCCGGCCACGGTGCAAGAGGCGTCGAGAATCATGAGCAATACTACCTTAATGCGAAAATAAAAATAGTCAATAATGAGAAGACCAGCATCAATAAGGTTGTCCGCATGTCCATTCAGTACCCTCCCTGTCCCCCGCCCGCCATGTGCAAGAAGACCGTATACATATCCCTTAACATCAATGCCAAGTAACCTGGAACGCCATAAGGAGTTGTAGGCCCCTCCTACATCGGCGCCATTTTGGGGCGAGGTCGGGTGAGTCCAGTGTACAGTCTAGATGTTTCCACTAGCTAACGGTCGGACCAGAATCCCTTTCGGCAGTCCAAAAATTTCCATTAATGCCAACAGAAAGAACAGACCGCATGAATCGTGACTCGAAGGTGGGGAAAGCAAAGTTGTTTCCTACCGGATCATGCTGAGGTTCCACCAGAACTGCTTCGGGTTGGTAGACTACAGTGTCTCCTGGTAATTCAAACAGAAACTGGCGTCAGCATGAGGGCACCACCATCTTGCAGCGACGCCGTGGTCCTTTCGGAGAGCGGGACAGCAGGCGTGTCTCTCCGCCGATACCCTGAATCAGTCTCTCTCACGGCACCAAACGGGGACAAGGTGGCTGCCGCCCGGGGCAAAGGCAAGTTAATGTGGAATGATCGAGCGATAGTGGCGGTTGCCCCCACCGGAAGTCCGCGGGAGTCGAGGGCCAATGACTCCTGTAGAATCTGCAAAGCTGAGAGGACAGCTTCCAGGGTGGGGCCCACGCCCGAGCAGGCAAGTTTCCGAGTTCCGAGGTAGCCCAGAGCCATCTTAGTGGACCAGGCCCGAATCCGTAGAGCCGGCCGCCATTTTTGAGACTCTTGTGGCAGCAGCAGTTCTCCACCACGGCCACCAGAGTGGGTCACCCGACCAACCAACTGCGGGGGCCCACTTCTTGGGTGGAACGTCAAGGGCAAACTTGGTGCAGAAAGGAACTTCCGCCCAGGTGGTCGTCCGGCAGGTGAAACGTTTAATGGCTGCCCTGCTGCAGCTGGCTGGTGAGTGAAGCGTCAAGGGGTGCCCTACTGCAACTGGTGAGCCTCCGCCTGGGGAGGCCCGTTCGCGTCACCTCCCCCCCCCAGGGCACCCCACGCCGTCTTTCGGTGCTGTATTGTAGGACGGCCAGGCCGGCACTACAGCTTGCTGGACACCACCTCGATGCCGTCCGGGTATCGGCGCATCGTGTTGCCTCCGGCCTCTTCGCACAACGGACCGTCACTGATGCAGTCTCACAGGCGGATGGATTTTGTAGGCCCTTTTTATAGCCCAAAGCCGACTAAGAGACAGCAATGTTGCTACTTCGAAGTAGGAGGGGCGGGGACTCTGTTACGCGGACGGTGAATGCTTTGGGGGTGGATGTTGCAGCAGGCTGCCATGTAAATAGTTGTGTTTTAACGTGTTTTACCCTGTTGAAGTGTTGCACTACAAGTTATTAAAGCGTTTTTAATCATACTATTTTGTTGGAGTGTGGCATATATATGTTGGGAGGGAGCGTATGGAGGGGGCATATAGGCGATCGGAGGACCTAATAGTAATTCATCATTCACTCGTTGCTTGGAAGGTAACTCAGGGTAGAGCGTAGAGGGGGTCCTAACAGGGCACTGGCCTGACGTTTCAGATTCTTGTTTTTGTTTAGCTTCCCTTCTCTCCTTTTTTTCTTCCTCTAACTTTCTAGCGACAAGATGAGCTGCCTTTCGTAGTTCTTTTTCTGCCTTTACTTCTTCTCTCTTTTTCCGTTGCGTTGCTTCTTTGCGCCACATGCCGATACTATCGAGCATAGTGGGCGTCGTTTTATTGCTACGTAGAGCTGTTTCTAGCGTTTCTATTTTATGGTCATCAAAGGATCCCATCAGTGGCCACTGACTTTCGGAGTCCTTCTTTGTATATTTATGCCATAGTTTGCTATAGGCTACAGCGACTAGTCCATATTTAGTAAACATGTCCTTATTAGGGGTGCCTTCCAGTGGAGCCGGATGGTTCATTTCTAATAAGCGGTCCGGGCAGACCCAACTACCAATCAGTGGGGAGAAGATAGGCATGACGGGTTACAACGGGGACAAAAGTCTGCACTACCTATCTTTTCACTGCTTGCAAAGACGAGACAGAATATCTCTATTCCACGTTATTTGTAAGCAGAGAATACCTCCAAAGAGCACTATTCGTCAAAAACAATCAATGTTTGGACAATCAATCAGTGGGGAGAATAATAGGCACGACGGGTTACAAAGGGGGACAAAAGTCCGCGTTACCTACCCTTCACTATCTGCAAAGGGAGAGAGAGTATTTCTACTCTTCCCGTTTGTAGGCAGCGAATATCTCAAAAAGAACAATCAAATAAGCAATACTAGTATTTTCAATCAATCAATCAATCGTTTCGCAATTTGTCGTGTTACACGACCTTACCCGGACCGCATGGACAGTTTCTCGTCCTCCGCCTCCAGCGCCCGATCGTCCTCTACTCTCCGTATTTGCCGCGGCACTCCTGATGGTTCCCAGTCAGGACCGTAGATCACTCGAGAGAGGTCTGCTCGGAACCAGTGAAGTTCGGATGATCGGCTGCCAGACGAGGGTCTATCGGGCAGGAGCTCTTCCCGATCGTTGCAGTCGTTCACTCTGTCGTTGGGACCTCTCTCATTGGATCCACGTGTCGCTGATGGGCCCCAAGTTTGGGACGCCAATTGTTAAATGGTAGCGGCAGTTTCAGTCGATAACCTTTCAAGTGTTGCCCGGCGGTAATCGCCTCTTATACCATTCGATGATTAACCAACAAAAGAGGCAGGCGCCGGAGACTGGAAGGCAGGAAACAAAGTTTTATTCCGTCGGAGCAGAACACATCAGATCGGACAGCAAGGTATCGTCTCGAGGTGCTCTAACCACATCTCTGAGGCCTGGCCTCTTATACACAGGTTTATTGCTTTATTACATGTTACACATTCTTGTTGAGACTTTGATGTACGGAAAGACATCCTTGGAATCCCCACTTCAAGCTCGTTCCCACACATCTACAGTGGAAGTCCCCACCCCACCCACAGTAGGAGATGGCTATCACACAGCTGGACATTCCGCCAATTCCCGGGGGTGTGTGCGACTGGTCGGGTCTCAGGGGGTGGGGGGCCTTGATCTACTGTAATCCCTTTGATGTGGGGTGTTTCCCTTACAGTAGGGGCAATAAACTGCATCCGCAGGGCTAGGTGATGGCCTGGGTTCGGTTCGGACAATCGGGCGCAGAGGAAGGGGGTTATCAAAAGGATGTATGACCATGTATGGGATGAAAGGAGGTGTTGGTCAGACGCAGGATGGGGTTCCATGGCAGGGTCGCGCAGAAGGAGAGAGTTTATGGCCCATGTATGAGAGAGCGGGGGTGGTCAGCGCGCGGGGGATGTTCGCAGCGCCAGAGGGACTTGTTGGCGATCGGCAATGAGGTCATGGTGCCTAAAATGGCCGTCACGCGTTTTCTGCGTGTGGCGCTTGGGGAGAGACAAGATGGCGCAGATAATGTTCAGTTACGAACTAAATTTCCACACGGATGTGTTCTTGCGTTCCAGTTCGGAACCGTTAACGGTTTTCTCTTTCGACGCTCAATCCTTCCCTTCTCGACGGTAGTGTTTTCAACTTCGAAGTCTTCGATTCCGGTTGTCGACGAAGGCCTTCGGGCCTACCTGGGCCTCATCTCCGGCTCATGGAAAGGACGACATTCAAAAAGTGTCCTCGATGTGGTTCGAAATTGCCCCACACCGACCTACATGAGGTGTGCAACCTCTGCCTCTCACTGGAGCACGAGGCCAGAGACTGTCCAGCTTGCGCCTCCTTCTGCTCCAAAAAGACCATCCGGGACCGACGAGCTCGAAGAACAATGGCGCGCTCGTCATCTTCGATCCCCGTCGACATCTTTCAAGAGGGCGTCGATGTTCTGGAGCAGGGTCGTGTCGAGGAAGCCGTCATCAGCGCCTCCGAAGCAGATGACGCAGCTCAAAGGGCCGTGAGTACCGACTTCGACACTGACGACCCCCCAATTCTCCCCCTCCCCCCCGTCCCCCCCCCCCCCCCCCCCCCCCCCCCCCTCTTCGACACTGTCAAAAAAGGCTTCGATACCACCTTCGGGCCCAGGTGCACACCGAGACACTTCTTCCCATGCCCCGCCTTCAGGCCCGGTAAAGAAGCATATTTAGCCTTTAGGCGACTCGGGCTCGAGTCAGCCTACCTTCTGTACCGAAAAACAAACGCAGGCACCGAAGAAGGCCTCCTCGTCCTCATCCACGCCGACCGCTGCTTCGACATCAAAGCACTCGGCGTCGAAGGCTAGCACCAGTTCCTCTGCAACGACAACACCCTCGGAGCCGGCTAAAAAACGCCCACCAAAAGGCCCCGATTCTTCCAAGCCAAAGTCCTCAGAACCAAAAAAACAGCAACCGGTTCCAACTGATAAAGACACTTCAAAACTACACGGTTCCAAGCCTAGAACCGCTACCGAGTCGACCCCGAAAAAACTTACGGCACCGAAACCCTCGACTCCGAAGGATCTGTCTCCCACAGATTAACTGTTTCGTCCAGATCCTACCCAAAAGACTCTAATGAAGGATCCTAAAACTGGTCATTTAATGCTTAGCATCAAGAAAAGACCCCTGGAAACTCCTGCGCCAGCACCACCACCAAAGAAGAGAGACTTTGCTACCTCTCCATTAAGGATCCCTTCTCCTATTCTTCTTCCTCCTCCCCCACCACACCGCTCTCACACAACATCACCTACCCCACTAGATGATGATGATAACACCTCAGATGATGCAGGGGGAGGTGCTGACGATCAACCCCTTGGGGAGCCTACCCCTACAGGCTCCCCTGACCCCTGGGATGATTAGTGTCCCAGACGTCCCTTACACCCCACAGGATGATATTTATCCCTCCAGGCCTTCCCCTCCAGAGGACAATATCGGATTCAACCAGCTCCTTCACAGAGCTGCCCAATACCACGGGGTTGCCCTGCATATAGACCCAGTAGAGGAGGATTTTCTTATGGACACCTTCGATACGACACAAAGGTCCACCTCAACTCTGCTCATGCTTAAAGGGGTCATTAAGCACGCACCAGAGATCTTTAAAGACCCAGTTAGAGCTCGAGTCATTAACCCGAGAATAGAAAAGTATAAAGCTGCTCCTACTGACCCAGTATACATTAAAGGCCCCGCACCGCTAGACTCCTTAGTAGTATCTTATGCAAAGAAGAGGGCAAATTCCCAAACATCAGGTGACGCACCACCACCAGATAAGGAATCAAAACTCCTAGACGCCTCTGGAAAAAGCACAGCGTCACAGGCAGCAAACATTTGGCGCATTGCTAATACTCAAGCGCTGCTAGCCAGGTATGACAGGGCACATTATGATGAGCTTGAGTCCATAATGCAGCACCTCCCGGACAAATATAAAAACAGGGCCAGTGAACTCCTCCAGGAGTGGAAAACCATCACTAACACCTCCATCAGGTGTGCCCTAGATGTAGCAGATACCGCCTCAAGGGCAATAAACACCAGTGTCCTTTTGCGCAGGCATGCCTGGTTTCGCATATCAGGTTTTAAACCCGAAGTCCAGAGTTCTATACTCAATCAGCCTTTTGATGAGCAACACCTATTTGGCCCCAATGTAGACGTATCCCTTGAGAAAATGAAAAAGGATACAGACACCGCCAAATCTATGGGAGCCTTGCAATCACAAGCTCCCAGACGGTACTTTCGTCGCTCATCCTTTAGAAGCACCCATAGAGGCTACTCTTCAGATAGCCCCTTCACCTCTTACAAGGCTCCTACCCAATCCACCTTTACTAGAGGTTACCAAAGGGGTGGTTACAGGGGGAACAGCAGCAAAGGCAGAGGCAAAAACAACTCCCGCTCTGCCTCCACCCCCACCCCATGACTTCCCTCCACTTCCCCCAGACCATTCCACTCCAGTCGGGGGAAGCCTCCACCAATTCCTCCCTGCCTGGGCAAACATCACTTCAGACAGGTGGGTCCACCAAATAATTCAATCAGGCTACTGTCTCAAACTAGCATCTACCCCCCCCCCCCCCCCAACCATACCACCCAAACACCGCCCAATGTCACAAGAACATCTGTTACTATTAAAGCAGGAGGTAATCTCCCTCCTACAAAAAAGTGCAATAGAACCAGTTCCCCTGCACCAACAAAACAAGGGAGTTTACTCCCTTTATTTTCTCACACCAAACAAGGACGGATCTCTAAGGCCTATTTTAGATCTCAGACCCCTAAACCTCTATATACACTCAGACCACTTCCACATGGTCACACTTCAGCAGGTTCTTCCTCTACTTTCCCAGGGCGACTTCCTTTCTACTCTAGACCTCAAGGACACCTATTTCCACATTCCCATTCACAGCGCTCACAGAAAATATCTCAGATTCGTAGTGGACGGTCAGCACTATCAATTCAAAGTACCACAGCACCAAGAGTGTTTACCAAGTGCCTAGCAGTGGTGGCAGCACACCTAAGAAGACAACACATCCAGCCCCTGGAACTCTCTTTTCTGGCCCCCCTCTCTTGGCCCGGCACCATCCCCCTCCACCGTGGTCAAAACACTGGGTGTTAAAATGAATAATCAGCTCACTCTTCACTCACAAATCAGTTCCGTGGTTTCCTCCTGTTTCCTCACTCTCCGAACTATCCGCTCTGTCTCCCGCTTCTTCTCTCCCCAGGCACTTAAGATCATCATAGCCGCCCTGGTAATCTCACGATTGGACTACGCCAACGCCCTCTATCATGGCATTCCAGCGTACAGCCTGCGTAGACTCCAAACCATCCAGAACCAGGCGGCCAGGCTGATATACAGCCTTCCACGCTACCACCACTCCACCCCCCTTCTAAAAAAGCTTCACTGGCTCCCCGTGAAACAACGCTCCCTTTTCAAGATCGGATGCATGGTTTTTCAGGCCCGCCAGGGCACTGCCCCCGCTTTCATCGCCTCACTAATTAAACCCTATGTCCCCGCTAGAAATCTCCGGTCTTCCTCCAAGTCCCTTCTCCAGACCCCCCGCTTCTCACGCAAAAAGTGGGGCGGTTCTAACTTCTCAACTCTGGCCCCTACTTTCTGGAACTCACTTCCAGACAATCTCCGTTCTGCAACTCAGTATCTCTCCTTCCGTAGAGACCTGAAAACTTTCCTCTTCAGCCAGGCTTTCCCCGCCTAATACTTACTCCACCCTTCCATGGTCTTTCTTCCTCAGTTACTGAACCTCCAGCGCCAAGAAACCGCAAGGTGTACGCCGCGCTCTACAAGTGTTTTAAATTAGAAATTAGAAGTCTTCCCGTATCTAGACGACTGACTCATAAAAGCCAGCTCATACAATCAGTGTGTACAACACTCAAGCCACTATTCAACAACTTCACGACCTGGGGTTCACAATAAACCACACCAAGTCCCAGCTGCAGCCATCCCACACACAACAATACCTCGCTGCCACAATAGGCACCTCAAGGGCGCTAGCCTATCCCAGCCCCGCCAGGATAGCGAGCATGCAAGCTCTTCTCACCAGATTCCAACCGCAACACTCTCTTCCAGCTCGAGTGTTCATGCAACTCATAGGGATGATGGCCTCTTGCATAGTCATAGTGCCTCATGCAAGACTCCAGATGCGTCCTCTCCAAGAGTGCTTAGCACGCCAATGGAACCAGGCTCAAGGTCAGCTAACAGATCTGGTGTTGGTAGACGGTCGTACCCATCGCTCTCTGCAGTGGTGGAACACCAAGAACCTTTCCATAGGGCGATCGTTCCTCGAGCCAGTTCCTCAAATAGTCATGACAGCGGACGTATCGCTCTCCGGTTGGGGAGCTCACCTACTACATCACACAATGCAGGGCAGGTGGACACCACAACAAAAGTTACTCCACATCAACCACCTGGAGTTACTAGCCATATTCCTAGCCTTAAAAGCATTTCAAAAACAAATATCAGGCAAGACTGTCTTAGTCCGCACCGACAACATGACAGCCATGTACTATATCCAAAAACAGGGCGGGACATACTCTTTCCAGCTCTCTCAGCTCGCACAGAGCATATGGAGGTGGGCTATACCTCAGAACATTTTTCTCCTAGCCCAACATGCCCAAAACACAATAGCCGATCTGTTGAGCCATCAAGCACAACAAATCCACGAGTGGGAACTTCATCCACAACCGTTTTTTAGGTCTCGACCTTGCTATCGCGTAAGCGATCGCAAAGCGAGACTATAGAAAGCGGGTTTGAAAAGTGCTCCCAAAAAGCGGATTGCTTGGCTAGCACGCGCACAATCACGCGCATCGTGCCGCCATGCAATCCGCCTTTTGGGAGCACTTCAAAGGGTCCGCTCCCCCGCCCCCAAGCGCACGCGCGCCACGCTCCGCCGGGCTTGTCTTTTTTTAAATTTATTTTTTAACTTTAAGCACGAGGCGTGCGTGCGGCCAATGCTTGTTTGTCATAGATGTTTGGGGAATCTCCTTAATACGCTGGCTTGTTTTCATAGAACAGGGGTTATCCTTAAAGCGCTAAAAACGTCGACGTGAGGTAAAACGCTAAAATACTCGACTTGTCAACGGTCTAAGTTGTTTTTAAACCGCTCAAAGGGCAAAAGACTTTCGGTATTTACTCACACGCTTTTCGGTGACGCCATGCATCTTAGCATGACTCAAGACAGTACAGCTGGTACGTTTTACTGGTTTTCGTGGCAGTATTTCTGTTTAGCTCATATGTACATCTCGCTAAAATCCCTTAGGTCAAAGTTGAACGATGCATACATTTGCGCAGAATTTCAGTGCAGCAATTCTAGGTCAAAGGATTTCGAATCACTTTTTCACAACACCAGCAAGCAACATTATCCTTCACAAAGCGTTCAATCATGTAGAAGGGGAACTTATTGATGGATATTTGAGTAACAACCACACCTACTCGCAGAAAAATATTCACCTTTCAGACCTGGTGTATCCTGCAGGGCTGGGTTTCTGTACCACGGCCAGGCCTGGCAAGGACTCGCCAACTATATTCTTTTAGGCATCCCGCAGTACAGAACTCATTGGCAGGATAATATGCGGTACTAAGAAATACGATCATGTTATGCATCTGCTACGACAGCTGCATCGTCTACTGGTGGCAGACAAAGATTTCAGAGGCAGATAGGCGCACGCTTATTTATCGCCCTCGTGATTATCTCTCCTGCTTCACTTGTGTTACTGTCTCTTGCCCGCCTGCTCCTCCCTTCCCTCCTCCCTTGAGCGTGCCTGTGTACTTCTCCCTCATGCTTTCACCACCTGCGGTCACCATATTGCTTTCCCCCAAACCAGTGTTGCTTTCGTATCCTTTCAAGCACCCTCCCATACTGCTTCTGCATTCCCCCCTACCCTCCCCAGTGTTCCTTTCCTCATTTTGTACTGGCCAGGGCATTACGATACTTGTCACATCTGCAAAAAAATGGCCAGGTGGCAACTCTCACCGCCACAAAATGTAAAGCAAAGGTGTTCATCCCGACTCCCTTCCCAACATTCCTGCTTTCGCAATAGGCAAGTTTATTTTTATTTAATTTAATTGTGCAGCATAATGAGATACTGTGAAGTTATAACACAAGGAAACACATATTTTATCAAAATGGGCAATTTCATATAAACTTCAGATTCAAATAAATATGCGTATATCGCTTTCAAAGTAGTCCTTTTTTGTGTTGTATGGTTGCTGGTCAGATGTTTCCTAAAATTTACGGATTTGTTTTTGCTCGCCTTTTTTTTCGTTTGTTTTTTTTAACTTTTTGCGCGAAGCGCGCGTGCGGCCAATGCTTGGTTTTTTTTTTTACACATCGTGTTTCGAGGGTATTCATTCCCACAGGAGACAGGTGCTACTTCCGCCATTATCTTTGCTGGGCTGAACTGACAGTCTGACAAGATGCAGGGACAGTGTGAGTGGCTCGGTACCACCATCGCCGTTGGTATTAGTTAGTTCTCTTATGTTGCAATAGTGACAGTGCTGAATATAGAGCTTCGTACCCTCCTTCTGCCATTTCTAACAGCCACACATAATTGGTGTTACAACTAACTGCTTATTATAAAGGCACTCAGCATATTGACATCGAAAGGTTGGAAGGCTGGGTTGGCCTTGCATGAATTCACGCTTGTGATCATAGCACAGAACAGCGTATGCATTGTGAACCCTAAACCAGCATCCATGTACGAGGAGCAGTGAGGTGGGACTGTTTCACGGCTTCAGACGCATCCCACTCCCTCCTTCCCGCCCCCCACCTCCACTGGAACGCTACCGGATCCGCAGGCACGATGATCGTCGAGGGTTCACACAAGATGTATTTTCATAGTAGGGTCGCTCGTCTCAGAAAATGGCATCTTAAAGCAGGGCCTGCACCAAGAACAAGCTAGGCTGAGTCTAGTTTTTTTTTGGGTGGGGGTGGGGGTACGACGACTCGAGAAAAAAGTTTCCCTGAAGGAAAAAGAAGTGCAGCGTGAGTAACAGCAGAAAGGAAACTCACGTGGAAAAAAAAGATGTGGTCATTCTGAGGCTAAAAGCCAACAGCATATCACCCTCCACCCGCCTCTTCGCGCTCAAGCGTCCCTCCCCCACCAACAATCTGCGAGGCACTTTATAACTGTTAACCTGCCCCGCCCCCCCCCCCCCCGCCCTCTCCGTGTGCGTGGTGAGTGAAGGCGCCCCTTCTGAACAAGCATTTGCAATGCAATAGGTCTCGCAGTTACACGAGTTAAAGCTATTGGCATTGTAAATGACAATGCCAATAGGCATTGTTATTTGCAATGTCAATAGCTCAAACTCGCGTAAATGCGAGACCTAATGCATTGCAAATGCTTGTTCAGATGTGGGGGCAACCACAGATCGACCTCTTCTCCACACAAGAAAACGCCAAATGCCCAAACACCAGGTATCCTCACCCATCGTCCAAAGGCAATACGATATGGATGAACTGGCCAGGCAGATTTGCGTACGCTTTTCCGCCTCTCCCACTCATTCCACTAGTGGTGCTCATCCTAGTTGCTCCAACTTGGGCCAGACAACCATGGTACACCACAGTTCCGCCCCAAAAAACTACACCTCTCTCCACGCCTCTTAACCCAGAACCATGGAGAGATCCAACACCCAGACCCAGCTCAGCTCAACCTAGCGATCTGGCTCCTGAAGCCCTAGAATTCGATTACCTTAACCTTCCTCCTGACTGTATGAACGTCATCAAAGAAGCTAGACTGCCTACCACTAGAGCATGCTATGCCGCCAAGTGGCAAAGATTTGTGATATACTGCCATAACAACGACACTGATCCCCTAGATGTGTCTATCCAATTCTGCAGATACATCTTAATAAGGTTGTTCTCCGAACTAATCCTAAATTCCTCCCTAAAGTCTTTACTCCCTTCCACCTCAATCAGTCTGTGGATCTGCCCGTATTCTTCTCGCAGCCACAAACAGTCGCAGAAAGAGCTCTTCACACCTTAGATGTCAAAAGAGCACTACTGTACTACATAGGGAATTGTGATTTTAAAAGACCATCTGAGGACGAGGTAAGTCCCAGGTTCGGGAGTGTCGACCTTCCTAGCGAAGGCTAATATTCATAAATAGCAAACGAATGTGATGCGTTCTTTCTAAAGTGTAGCAACAGGATTACTATGTTTATTTATATCGACATTGTGATAGAATAGCAAGTTTCAGCACCTCCATTAGAGAACAGTGTACATCTCGACATTACTTTTGCAAATTGTGACAATTCAGCCTACCCTTTTTCTGAGGATACTAACATAGTACCATTGATCAAGGTAATAGTAATGTGTTTCAGTGCTTTTAGACTTCATCAATGCATTGCAGTGCAACCGATTATAAGTTAGCTGTTATTTCACCCACAGTTTTGGGTTATTTGGCAACACACAGTGTGTGGGTGGTCTTGAGACGTTCATGTCTTTCTCTACAAGTAGAGGGTGAGACATAAAAAGGGAACGTGCTAGCCTTTAGGTTGTAAAGTAGTGGGACTATTTTAGTATATTAATAAACATATAACTTACAATGTGATAATATAGCAGATGCAATCTTTGTAACATAATTCGGACAATAGACGCCATAATGGCTATGCATACAACACCATGAAGTATATTAATAATCCATCCTTTACTCTCAAATGCAGCATCTCAAACACCCCTGAAACCTAAGAATACTCAATCAGCTCTAGCATATACATTTATCCCTCAAACCCTTTGAACAAACTCACATAACCCCACCTCTGATGATCAATCCTAACTGAGTTTAATTTAACCTACCACAAAGAAACTGAAGGAAATGCAAGAAAGACTTTCCTTGCATGTTCATGACTGATCCCAAGAACCAACTATAACCACTGGATTGATCTTGGGTTCCACCTTCAAGAGCTGTGCGCTCCTCGTCGTAAAGCCCTACAGCTCCTTTTGGTGGAGGGTGTCGGTGAGTGCTATACTAATACATTACAGTACTACCTATCTTCTAAAATGAAAAGCAATGTCATTTATTTGTACAGTGCATATTTTTTTATTTTGGTAGGATTGTCTGAATGGTGTTTTGATTATCAGAGGTAGATTTTTTCGTCAAATACATGCTATATAATTGGTAGTAAACTTCATCTCGAGTACGAGTTAAGGTAAAATGTTACAATTCCATTTGCAGTATTGAACTGTGCAAAATGTCAAAACATAATGAACCTGTAAATACTTATAAAATCTGACATGTCCTCATTATGTCTTACTGACTGCACTTTGAGTTTTCAGTTAGTTGGGCAGTGTTTTTTTCGTAATAGTCATGAACCAAGCAAGAAGTCAAATGTGGCATAGATCATCACATTCATGTTTGTACTCGAACCCAGGGGCTTGGAATGGGGTAGTGGGCACTGCACCTCATAAGAGCAGCGGGAAAATTAATTCTCCTGTTTAGTTTACGCAGCACCTAAGGGGCGGTTGTAACAGGTACATTAGGGTTTCGATGGATACCCTGGAGTACACTTTTTAAACATTAAATGTATTTTAATAGCATTGTGTTATGATGATATGTAGAACAGTAGATTGTAGAATGTGTTTGCATGGGTGGTGACGCGGAGAAGATTTGATAGGAGTCGTTTGGAGAGGTATTCATTTCGCAATCTGTCGTGTGCTGTTCTGGCATTGTATGGAGGATAAAACCATTTACAACCCATGCCGCACTTTTGTGATCCTGAATTAGGTACTGTCTTTTCTGGGTTTGTGTGGATTGCACTCCAGGTTCATTGACTGCTTTGCTCTCCAGACTGAGGAAACTTCCGGAGAATGGAGTGAAGTATGAATGGGGTGATGTGCAAGAGTCAGTGCTTAAGTCTATGAAAACATTAATCATGGATGTCCCTGCCCCCCAGGCTTTCGATGAAAGTGCCAGGTTGGTTGTGATGGCGGGCGCAATTTGGTTTGGCTTAGGAGCAGTTTTGAGTCCGGTTTCGGTAGGCAAAGAAAAGACTGTTGCTTTTTGCGTAAAGGAGGTTAACGCGGTCTGAGTGTAAGTATAGTACTATCAGAAGGGAGGCTTTGGACTTTCTTTTGGGCTACAAATTACTTTGCAGCGTACCTGTGGGGAGGATAATTTGTTTTAGTCGCAGACCACAAATCTTTAGTGCATCAAATGACTGAGATGAGTTTTAACAAGGCCAGCCCTAGGTCATTGAGGTTATTGTAAAAAATTTACAATTTCAACTTTAGTGGGAGACATATCCCGGGAGGGGGTGGGGGGGTAATTCCATGGCAGTTTTTAGGTCTCGCCTAGGCAGCGCGCATGCGCTGCTCTAGGAGATGACCTTTAGAAATTGGTCAGCTCTTTTTCAAGCACTCGTGCTTGTGCTGACATCCACCTTGCGGGAGCGAGTAGCGGCACACACACTAATTGAAAATAAATGGCCCGTGCGCCGCTGCTTGCTCCCGCAAGGTGGATGCCAGCACAAGCACGAGTGCTGCTTGATCGCGTGATGACTGCTCTCGACTCCTCCCCTAGCTCTGGGATCGCTTCAAGTTTTTTAGAGCTTGTTATTTAAATGTTTGTCTCCACGGCGCACAGACCCCTTGTGCTGCGTGCGGAGCTCAGCGTTTCAAGACAACCAGCGCTAGTGTTCATGCAGGGCAGCGGATTATGGGCTCATTGCCTTGATGTGGAGTTGCACATATTGTGTTAAACAGGACACAGTTTAACTTCTGATGCTGTAATCTGGGGCTGCGATTGATGCTATTTCAGGTGCCTTGCATTTCTGGTGCACCTGACCGGCCTGCAGCTTTAAATTCTTCCTGAGACTTTTCCATTTTAGTCTGACCTGTTGCCAAGTGGTGTGAAAGATTTATACAAGGCCTGTCCGTGAGCCAGGGTGCTGTAGTTGGAAAGAAGGGGGTCATTTAGCATGCCACTTCCTGCGAGTATCCGGCCCAGTTTGATTCTCTGATGGGCCTCGGCATCAAGAGGCCGTACCAGAAACATACAGTGTGCTAAAATAGGAAATATACTGAATTCGAAAATATACCAGCATCCGTGCACAAAACATATTAAGAATATGCTTTGTGTATTTCTTTCAGAATCCTCCTATAGGGCATTTCAGACCTTAGTGCCTGATTACCAAAGATCTCAAACAACTTAACAGCCAAAACAAGAATTCGTGGAAGTAGCTCGAAGTGTATTACGGGGGTTTGCCTTAGCAAAGACTGTGGTTGTTTGAATGTGTTCTGTGATGCCAGTGTTTACAAACTCTATTTGAGTATGGGATTTCGAGGGGGGGATAGTAATATTCCGAATTGTATAGAATTGGCTCCTCTTTGTAAGTGCCCTTGATGGGCGTGTGGAGTTTGCAAGTTTATGCCTAGGTGCACTTTTAGACTTCCTGCTTGGTTGTCCCGTGTTGGTTTGTGCAATATTTTTAGGATGTCCACATTAGATTCATTTGTGTATAGTGAATTTAAATAGTTGAGCACCCTAGAGCAATCTCTCGCTTCCCAGAAGAAGGGGATATCCAGGCTATGGGCGCAGTATGGTAACAGTTTACATAGCCAATAGGTCTCGCCTTTGGGACTTTATAAGTATTTAATTATGCAGCACAATATCCTTGGTGCAACATCAACTGTTGCATGGCTAGGCACTTATAATGTTCCAAAGGCGAGACCTATTGGCTATGCCAGTGCTTGTTTAAAACTGGAATCTGATGCGGTTTTGACAGAAATGCACTGGGTTCCTGCTAACCAGGTCCCCAGTGGCAGATCTTTACCCCTTAAACCATAGAATTGATCCCCCATTGGCAATACCTTTCGCACCGCATGAAGTCGCTAGTAAATGGTACCCTTGGTACCTAGGGAAAGTAGGCTCAAAAGGGTCCCTGAGGGCTGCAGCATGTATTGTGCCACACTAAGGGACCCCTCAGCACCAACATGCAAACTGCCATTGCAGGCTGTTCACCAAGGTGCAGTGAAAAGTGAAGACACTACATGGCACAACTCCTGTGTGTCATGCCTGCAGACACTGCATGCAGTATCGGTAAGCCACCCCTACAGCAGGCCTTACAGCCCTAATGCAGCGTGCATGAGCAGATCTACCCCTGTGATGATCAAGTAGATTCTTAGAGATTACAAGTTTTGAGTACATGTGCTGGACACTGGTATTTACGAGTACCGAGATACATGATAGCTTCACCGAAACTAGAGATGTTTGGTATCAAATTACTCGTATTAATAAACCCACACTGAGTGCAGAGATGGATTATTAACCTTCACGGTGTGCACAGAGAACTGGTGAAGCGGCGGCCTCACCTTGATGAATGTTGGACTACAGGGAGGACGCCCTCGCTCCCATGCCTTTTTGAGCAACGACGACTGTGAAACTCTGTATTACCGCAGTGTGTATTGCATCCCTAAGACCAGATTGCCTCTATCTTCAACCTATTAAAGGAAGGTAGGAGATATGGGGAAATTAAGGGGATCGTAGGTCCTGATGAGGTGTGAGACCCGTGTAGGGCTTGGGAAAATCAGCTGAAACATGTTGATAAACAGGCGGAGAGGAGGGGTGTGGGGCCACTAATACTCAACCAACACCACCATCATTCATCTATTTTAATCCTGACCAGGAAGTCCAGGAATAAGTGTAAGCAGAAATTCCTGAGCCAGTTTTAAATTCCTATTTTTGCACCACTATTCTTTTCAGATCCCTATTACTTTGTTTGTATTGTCTTCTCCCTCCCCATTGCTCCACCCCTGGTGTTGGTCTGCTCAGGGTTGTCATCATCATCAAAGTCTTTATTTCGGTTTTGCAATACCATAAAAGAGACAAACACATGAATCTCGGATGACTATGTTCAAGATAAAAAATACTATAAAGTGATCCCTGTACGGGCTCTTAGGACTAAAAAGAGAGGAATAAAAATTAACTAATTCTTAATACGAATATACCTGCACAAAAAGGGAACAAAACTACACAAATTTCAATGTTAAATAAAATGTACCTATCGGTACAGGGCTAAAGTGCGAGTGCATTAGTAAACAATAATATCTCATTTTGCTGAGGAGTGCGGCCCGTTTACACAACAGCCATTTTAAAACCCATGCCCCAAGTGACCAATAACAAGCTTAAAATGGTGACATAAAAAACGATTTTTACAAGCAAACACACCCAACTGGACTGATCTATATGATATCAGTTTGATTTCTTCATGCCAGTCGGGGAGGTAGATACAGGCCTCCTTCTAATGACCTAAAGCTGGCCCAGGAATTTTGCAGTTGCACAAGCATAGAGTGGTCTCGCATCTGTCTTTAAAATGCATAGGGCGTCTTTGTGGCTGTATGTCCCTAGTTGTCTACATACCGGTGTTGCCACTTCCTTCTAGGTCTGGCATAAGCAGCACAAGCAAAAAAGACATGGCCTAATGATTCGTAAGGGCTTGGACAGGAGGGACAGCCCTTGGGCTTTGATAAATTTGTCAGCAAGGAATTCGTAAAAGCATTAATGGGTACACAGCCATGTCTGAACTGGGTGTACAATTTCCTGTTGGCTGACACTTTAATAAAATCAAGGTAGCTTTCTAGCCGGCTGATAGATTTTATATCTTAAAAACATCAGTTAAACAGCCATGACGAATTTTCAGGAAATTCTTCTGTTCTACCTATGCCCAATACTGAGATTTTAGTTGATCCCTGGAGAAAGTGGGCGAGAGACCTTCTAGCTCCTTAGGCACACCTATGCCTGCCCGGATGGTATCTGTGTTTAATCCACCCAATTTTATGGTATTTATCCAAGGCAGAAACTTCAGTAAAAGCGGCGGCATAGGGGGCCAGATCTGGGGTTGTAACCATTCTATGCCAAAAAAGCAATGGGCGTAGGCTCACTTGGTCGTTTAGAGACTTAATACCCAAGTCAAGTTTCAAGGAAAGAAGGGGAGTGCTTTGGGGAAGTGATACCAAGCACCTAAGGAACTTGTTTTCCACTGATGAAAGGGTATTAACGTTAATGAAATCCCACAGTTCCGCCCCGTATAGCACACTACTCACTACCTTGCAACTATACAACTTGAGTGCGGGGCTACAGGCTTGGTATGCAAAAGACAACGCTCCTGCCGCAAAGCCCCAGTTAACTGAGAATTTCAGGGACGCCTTCCCTAAGTGTTTCCTCCAGGCCATTCCCTCAGACAACTGGATTCCCAAGTAGTCAAATGAACCAACTCACTCGAGCGGAACATTATCTAGGACCAAGTTACCTTTAAAGGATTTGTGGGGATTTAACATCAATTTGATTTTAGTAGTGTTGATGACTAAACCCCTCGCATCACAATAGGCCTTAAAGTGATTTAAAATTTTTGTAGGCACATGGGGGTTTTGGACACCAAAAGGGTGTCGTCCGCGAGCAATGAGGTAGCTATTTTATGGTTTGCCAGCAACGTAGCATTGGCCGGGATGGAACGCAAGAGATTTGCCTCCTGGTTTACATATAGGGAAAAGAGAGTGGGGGCCAGGACACACCCTTGGCGTACCCCCGGCCAGATCTTGAATGGCTCACTGATTTGGCCCTGGTTTCCCCAACGCACACAGGCAAAATTATCCTCAAGCAACCTGATGAGTGGTTCTAGGATTTCCAGAGGCATTCCCATGTCCCGAAGGACTTGCCACAGTAAATCCCTGGGGACTAGGTCGAAAGCGGTTTTAAAATCTATAAAGGCAAGATGTAATCTGCCTTTCTTTACCCAGCACAACTACCTTCCAATACAGCAAGACCAGGTGAAAAGACTGGTCGATGCTGCTGGTCTTCCACCTGAAGCCCACCCTGGGGAGGAGAGAGGATGTCATTCTCCTCCATCTAGGTCTGGATTTTAACAAGGAGCGAACACCAGAAGACCTTCTGGGCACAATCTATCAGGCTAATTGGGTGGTAGTTGTCGGGCTTCGACCTGTCCCCTTTCTTAACAAGCATTTGCAATGCAATAGGTCTCGCATTATTGAAAGTTTGAGCTATTGGCGTTGCTAATATTAATCGAACGGCAATAGCTCATACTTTCAGTAATGCTTTGCTGAAGTCAACGCCATATCATTGCGCTGTGACACTCTTATAAACATTTTCCAAGTAACAAGAACTTACTAAGAACGAGAGTTTAACCTATTGGCATTGTAAATGACAATGCCTTTTATTTACGTTTTAAAAACCAACACATAAACCCTTCTGATCTCTCCGTGCACTTGGTCGGATCATCACTTTGTGTCCTTTACCCTACCGGAAGTTCAGCTCCCTAAACCGACCAAAAACCTTAAGTCAAGGAGCTGGAAAAATGCTAACATTGATCTTTTCTGTTCCCATCTTACTCTTATGGCCCCAATTGACTCAGTCAATCCGCGATCAGGCCACAAATCTCAAGTCTTGGCTTGAATCCGCAAGCGAGTACGTCGCCCCGCTTAAATACACTAAAATCTGCAGACCACATGACGCCCAGCGATGGTTCTCCACGGACCTAAAAATTAAGAAACTTGCACTCAGACAAGCTGAGCGTAAGTGGAGACTCCACTATTACTTAGTTGACAAAATTACTTACACCACTCTATTAAAGGAATATAAAATTGCCATTCTCCAAACCAAAACAGACTACTTCTCAAAAAAGGTCGTAGATTCAGCCAACAAAGCCAAAGACATTTTTTCTATAGTCAGTGAGTTGTCTAAACCCGACAGAATAGTGCCTAAGCTAACTCCCTCTCAATCCCTTTGCGATTCACTCAACTCCTATTTTATGGACAAGATCACTGACATTAAAGCCAGTATCCCGCCCTTCTGCACCCCCCCCCACCCATCCCTTCTAACACCAAGGATCTGCCACCTCCGATGACCCAGCTCCCCCTTATCTCCTCGGAAACCTTCTTGGGGTTACTAAAAAAAGTCAGTTCAGGGTCCCCAACAGATTGCTGCTCCCCTCACATCTTTCAGCAGACCTACTCTAGGTGTCCTGACCATCCTCTTTCCCTGTTAAATAAATCACTTGATGAGGGCATAGTCCCCGACCTCTTTAAGTCTGTGGAAATTATCCCCATATTGAAGAAGCCGGGTGCTGACCCCTCCATCCCTGGCAGCTATCGCCCCATATCACTTCTACCATACCTTGGTAAAGTCTTAGAGGCTTATGTTTCCTCACAACTAAGCTCTTTTGTTGAACTGCATCATATTTTGGACCCTCATCAAGCCGGCTTCCGACCTTGTCACTCCACTGAATCTGTCATTTTGAGAGTGATGGACGAGCTCAGAGGGAGTGCTGATAAAGGGCTTACTCAGGCTTTGGTCCTCCTGGATCTGTCTGCGGCTTTTGACACGGTCAACCATAACATCCTTCTGGACCGTGTCTATAATGCCGGGATCCAGGGGCGGGCTCTGGATTGGCTCTCCTCTTTCCTTAGCAACAGATTTCAATCAGTCCGTCTTGCCAATTTCTCGTCTAAAAAGAGGAAACTCTCCTGTGGAGTCCCTCAGGGCTCTTCCCTTTCCCCGCTCCTTTTCAATCTATACCTTCTCCCACTAATCTCTTCTCTTCGGGACAGGGAAGTCGTAACCTATAATTATGCGGATGACCTTCAGCTGATTTTCAATATCAGCCTCCTCCCTTCCTCGCTAACCCACTTTCAAGATACTATGACATATATTAGCGATTGGATGAATGGAAGCCAGCTGAAACTCAATCCTGACAAAACGGAGTTAATTCTTACGGGTGGCCCTCCTAACCCATGGAACTCCAACTTCTGGCCTCCCTACTTAGGCAACCCCCCTGCCCAGCTAGCTCCGCAAAGAGCCTTGGAATACGGGTCAGCAAACGACCTCTCGATGAAGGCCCAGATCAGCTCTGTGGTCTCAGCCGGCTTCTTCCAATTGCGCCGAATCAAAAAAAATTAGCAGATTCCTATCTCAAGAAGCCTTGACCTTAGTCATCTTAGCCCTGGTCATTTCCCGACTGGACTTCTCCAACTGCCTCTACGTAGGCATCCCAGCTTATCAACTTAGACGCCTCCAACTTGTCCAGAACCAGGCGGCCAGACTGATCTTCCATCAGCCTAGATGGCACCACATCCAGCCTCTTATGAAGGTCCTCCACTGGCTACCTGTGGCCAAACGAGGGCTTTTCAAACTGGGGTGCACCATCTTTAAATCTTTGTATGGAAACTCACCAGCTTTCATTTCATCAAAAATCATACGTTATGTCCCCAATCGGTTCCTCCGGTCCATTCATCACAATCTACTAGTCATCCCTACCTTCAAACGTAAAAAAGTGGGCGGCGCTCGTTATGGAGTACTGGCACCGCAGTTCTGGAACGCTCTCCCTCTGGAGATAAGAACAGCCACCACCTATGCCTTATTCAGGAAACAACTGAAGACTCGGCTATTTTCTCAGGCTTATGACAACTAGCTCCTGTCCCTCTGCTGCCTCCTGTTTTTTTCTCCTAGCGCCAAGAAACCGTTTGATGAACGCGCGCTCTACAAATTCTCTGTAACATAACATAACATTGCCATTAACAATGCCAATAGCTCAAACACGCGTACATGCGAGACCTATTGCATTGAAAATGCTTGTTACTCTCTACATCTCCACCACTACCCCAGACTCCCTAAATAACACACAGCTCATCTGTTTCAGGGTAATTCCAAGTTGTTGGTGAGGAGCAGGTTGGGGTAGCTGGGCAGAGGGTTCCAGGTAGCTGGGACAGAAAGAAAGAAGTTAGACTAGGGTTAAACTCAGGCGCTATAAAGGACATAAAAAAACTGATTAAAAAAAAAATAAGCTGAATCCCTGGAGTCAGATCTAGACTGCTGACTGCATTCCCTTAATGAGGCTGCTCGGTGCTCTCCTCTGAAGGTTGGTGCCCTGAACATGGGCCCAGCTCGGCCGTGATAAAGGCCGGCCCTGGGCCTTGGATTGAGTATCATTTGAATTGATGCAGGTCTCAGTATTCACCGAACATCACCCGAGCCTTTCACCTTCCCCTGGGTACTCTGAAAACCCCGGGAATGAAGGCCAGGGTGTGAAACTCCGATTCCTTAGAGGGGGAGGAGCGCAAAGCAGTCTACCGCCGAAGTTAACAAGCATTTACAATGCAACGGTCTCGGCATTGTTAAAGTTAGAGCTATTGGCATTGCTCATGTCATTATTTTTGTTTGTTTTTGTTTTTAAAACATTTAAAGAAACTGCATTGTTATTTACAATGTCAATAGCTTAATCACTCTCAAATGCAAGACCTATTGCATTTGCACCCACACACAGAGCCACCCACACAAAAAAATCGAGCCACCCACACACACAGCCACCCACACACACAGAGCCACTCACACACACAGCCACCTACACAGAGCAACCCACACACAAATAGAGCCACCCACACAGAGCCACCTACACACACAGTTACCCACACACAGACAGCCACCCACGCATAGAGGCACCTACAAATAAAGCCACCCACACAGAGCCACACACAGAGGCACAATATAAATATTTTACTATTCGTATGCGAAATGTTGAAATTGTATTTTGATAGGTAGGATGTGGTGGAAAAAAGGAAAAACATTTAAAATAAAGATAATCCCGTTGTATGATACTTCCTACGCGGTCACGAATTAAGAACCCCATAGGATTTGAAAGTTCATCAAATTAAATAAAAAAATCGATTCTACTCGTGCAGGCATGTGTACATGGTATTGTGTCCATTCGAATATTACAAACATGGTAACTAAATAACCAAAAGTATTGCAAAATCAATATAACCCCCCAAAAAATCGCTTTGAGAAAATGACCCTTTGTTGTGTGTTAACGCATCGCATATATGATTAAAGTCGGGATAATCCCTAAAAATGTAGAGAGTGGAGAGACTAAATGAGAGAGTGCCAAGGCCAAGTGACAGAGAGAGGGTCAGTGAAAGAGTAGAGAGGCCCGGTGAGAGGGTCGGAGGAGAGCAGAGAAGTAGATTGTTAGAAAGGCCATGTAAAGGAGCAGAGAGGCCAAGTGATAGTGCCTGGGGAGAGCAGAGAAGCACATTGACAGAGAGGCCATGTCACGGAGCAGAGAGGCCAAGAGATAGTCTGAGCAGAGAAGTAGATTGTTAGAGAGGCCATGTAATGGAGGAGAGAGGCCAAGTGATAGGGCGTGGGGAGAGCAGAGAAGCACATTGACATAGAGGCCACCGAGTAAAGTAGGCTTAATTTTCAGTTAGTTGTGAATTTCTCAAATTATCTATTTAAGCAAAATTACAAGGCGTTCCACTTTAACCGGTTCAACATATCCACTGCGTGCAACCTGTGTTGGTGCGTGCACCTGAATCTGTACAGCCGGGCCAAAGTTTCCCTTACCTTATAACGAGCGAAGCATTACACCATCTTACAAATGTACGATTTTTTTTTAGAGTTTCTCTCCACATCTAGACTACTTGTAATAGCAATAGTTGCCAAAATATATTTTCCAATGGTATGTTTAAGAGCAGCAAGCGCGTTTTCTGACTCAAGAACCAAAAGCCTAAATGACTACTTTTGTGAAACACATTTCTGTGGTATTACCGGTCATTACTTCTGAGTTAGGAACAGATCTCTATTGTATTACCCGACGGTCATTGTTGAGCAGGTATGGTGCACACCGGAAAACGAATATACAAAACAGTTTGATGCACACTAGGCTCCAACTTGTCTTTCTCCAGCGCTCTTAATACATCCTTACCCGGTGTCGCGCAGTCTGTTCCCGGATATAGAGGTAGGCTGCAGTGTTCCGGTACTGCGGCCCCTGAAGAAGCCGCAGCTCACGCAGTAGTGCCCGGAGTATGTGGGCTGGGGAGCCCAGCGCAGCCATGCTACAAGCCAGAGCTAGAATGCAGATTCGACGTTAACAAGGGTGTCATAGAAGAAGGACTTATAAATGTCATTGAGGCCATGTTGGAATGAATCGCGATCTCCGTTCCAAGATTGTTTACGGGCATGCAAAAAAGCACGTCTAGAGTTGCGTCTCTGGGGCAGACATATTTAAATCAGTCAGTACACTTCCAGACTACTTAATATTCATTTTTCAGGACGTAGCTGGTGCAGCCATCTCGAAGTGGTGATTAGCTCCGCCGAAGGAAGCGGGGAGCTGTAAAAAAAAAAAAAAAATGTCTAATCTAAATTATAGTGTTTGCACTCTTTTAAACTGTTTAAGCATTTTACCATTTTGCTATAAAATTATAATCTGACCGATAGTCGTACATAGCGTATCTGCAATAACACCTCCCCCCTCCCCGGCGCTATCAATTACGGCTCCTGTATCACGTATTATGCGCATTTGAAGTACTCGGTGAATGTCTCTGTTGCAGCAGGCAGGGTTTTAGGCTGTCCATGTCAATGCTTGTCAGCAAAGTCTACGGTTGTTAGATCAGATGTTGCTGTGCCCTATCATGTAGGTAGCCTTCGAAGCTTAGTGGCTGTTGGGGGATAACGGTAGACCATTTTCAGCACGCACATTCATCTCTCTTTGGGTTATCTAATGGACACAAACGACTGGGACAGTAGTCGAAATGGGAGTGAAACAAAGTCGGGGCTGCAGAGGATGTCTCGCCGCTCTCCCTCTCAAGGCCCCGGGGCACATCGTTTTCCGAGCACTTTGCTGAAGTAAAGCCGGCTCTTTAGAAGCTCGAGCCATCACACACAGTGCGCTCTTTTACTGTTTTCTTTCAAGAGGCACAAGAAGCGATGCCATTGGTAAAGAAGCACAACACTGCCTTTCTCCGAGGCGAAGCAGAAGTGCCTCGGAGAAACGCAGTGGCGTTTTCGGATTCGGGGGCGTGTTTTGCTTTTCTCTCCTCTTGCCATTGGCTGGAGGAGATAATTAGAAAAGTAACGAAAAAACACGCCCCCGAATCCGAAAAGGACGGGGCCTGTTCGGAGTGACAAAGCCTCTTCTCCAATGGCTGGCCAGCATTCAAGAGGCCACCCAATGGAGAACAGGGGAGAAGAGGGGCGGGTTCAAGCCCCTCTTCTCCAAAACATTAAATCTCCGACTTCCGGTTCTGTCTTCGGCAGACCGGACGGTCCTCGACCTAAAAATAGCCCCTAGCTGTTTAAACAAGCATTTGGAATCCACAGATGGGCGGGGGAGGGGGGGAAATAAAGCAGAGCCAAGAACTGCAGGAGAGCTGGTTTAAATCTGAATTCAGCATATCATCCACTGAGATTCCTCATCTCACCGCCGTCTGTGTTTTAATAAGCACAACAGAGTGCGGAGGGGTGGGGGAATCCCAATATTCACTTCTGCCATTGTGCACTGCAAAACACACCACTGCCGACTTGTCTCTGCATGGTATTCGTCGTGCTACACATATGACAATACGTCTTGTTGAGATACTATGCCCAGCCTGCACACATGCTGAATCCTACGCCCACAAATACACAGCTGCCATCACTGCTACATCCACTGTAATAATGCCCCCCACCCCTTCTATATAATAAACATTGCTGCAACTCTGAACCACGCTATAATCCGGGCCACTGAAAGTATCGACACATTTTTTTTCTAGCTCAGGGGGTTCAAAAAGTTCCTGCGATTGCCTCCCCACGACGGCCGCAAGTAAGGGGGGTGGAGGCCTTTGGCCCCCGCGCTACATCACTCCCAGTGCACCTTGTAGCCTATTTTACAGATCTGCATTCTACACCCCCTGAAACTAATCTGATTGTTGTTTCTCGGCTATACACTGCCTTGAATACTAACCCCTGCTTAGGGCATTAGGTGGGCCGGGTCATGTCGTGTAAGATAAAGCAGTGCGACCTTGTGGTGAACTGTTTTACGTGCTGATGTTGACAATTCGGTGCCAGTGACAACACCGGAAACCACCGGCTCAAATTAAGCACTGATACTATACAGGTACAAAATACTGGCTTAGAATCTACACTTTACGTCCACAGAACGAAGGCTAATTATGTGTGCACACGTTAATACTGAGAAAGGACATCTCATTCTTGTGACGTGTTCCCATGAGGAAAGAACCTGGGGTTTATCTACAGCTGACTGGGTTTACACTGTGCGTGTTATTAGACTGTGAAAAGCATTTGCTGTTGGTTTCTCCAGTACATTAACAATTATGACTGAGTATTCAATGTTTCTGTGGTTCTCTTTAAACAAGTAATCTCGCTACAAAGGACGTAGCCCGCTAATGCTGTCTGAGAGTCAGTGCTCGGTGACCTTGGCAGAATGGTCCCCTGCAGCCAGCTGCGCGCGCCAGACCCAGCACGCGCTGGGGACAGAACATTCCAGCATGAGTCACCAGGGGCAACGTTAAAGTGACAATCCAGTTGTCGACCTTGTGTTGTGCGACACTTTTTAAAAATTTCACTTACACGTGCAAATACACAAATCAAGTCTTAAAAAACAAGACACCTGCCATTTATTTTGTTTAGCAATAGTACCAAAAACCACGTAGCGTCACTCCAGCACACTCTGTGGTGCATCCTTGAGATTTAAATTCAGTTCAGAGTTTAGTGAATAAACAAACGCGTGCAGACATCTTGATTTGAATCCTGCTGGGAGAGCAGGAACCGACTATGACAAGCCCGCGAGTGGTGTGCGCGCCACAGCGAGACATGTGGTTTCAATTATCGCGCCCAAGTCTGGGCACGATAATTGAAACCACATGGCAGCGGTGCGCGTAATAGACACCAATAGGCCATGGGCGGAGCACTGCGCCCGCCTTTGGCCAATTGCGTGCTGTCTTTGATAAAAAGACGCACACAAAGGCCAATAGCGTGGGCCAAAAGGAAAAGCACACGCACTAGCGCGTGCGATTCCTAGGTCCGTTTTCAAACATTGTACAAGAGGTATCTCGCTGCGCCATAAGTGCTACGCACTGCAACGCTAGGCGCAAGACCTAAAAATGGGTATTACTTCTGCCCTTCCGAGTGTCCGAGATACTCCCCCTGCCAGCAATATCATTGGCCAGTTTCATAAAACAGGTTTTGCCCAGTTGTCCCAATCAGCTCGAAAGAGGTCGCCCGGGATGCCACCCAACCTGGGGCTTTTGCAGGGATAATAGCATCTAAAGAGCGCATTATCTCCTCCCTAGTGAATATAAGGGTACATGTAGGAACACCTTTATGGTGGAACATTTGGGACTATCATTGGTGAATCCGTTAGAGTATAACTTGCTAAAATGATTATGCCATTCTGCAGAGGAAATGTTGTTTGCCAAAGGAGGTGAGTGTTCGAAGTTGCTTTTAGACACGAGGGACCAAAACATCCGATTGTTAGAATGTCCAATGGCCTCTCCTAGCTCTTCCCATCTCTTCTCATCCCATTCTTTTTTGGCTTTATCCGACACCTGTTTATATTCCTTCCTGGCATTACGAATGCTATCTGGCTCTCTATTGATAGCAACAGTCAGTCTCCCTCTCAAGACCCTGCACTCTTTATTATACCATGAATTTCTTCCCAGAGCCCTTCCCTGTGATTACATAGTCTTCCTAATCAGTGGCATGGAAAAAGCAGGCCAGGCAAATCAAAGAATTCCCTATGGAGGGTACTGCATCTGCTCTGTATAGACAGATCCGTGGTCACATGTATTAGTCGCTAAATGCTTGGTTAGGGCATCCTTGATCAATTGGATCTTTGTTTCATCAGCCAGAACCACAGGCCATTTGAGTCTGCGCTTGTCATTTGTGGGGATTAGAATCTTTGTATGTAGTGGTGTTGGGAGCTTTCTCCCAATGCCACCCCAGGGGTTATCGATTGACAGAATGAGGGGGTTATGATCACTGTTGCAGGACGGGACTATAGCCATGTCCTGTACCGAGGGCCAAAGTGTCAAATCCACTAATAAATAGTCGATCCTACTTGACCCATTTGGACCGGTGGAAGTCATTCCTCCTCCTCTGTCTGAGGTAGTTCTGCCATTAGCGGCCCTTAACCTATATTCAAGGGATATCCCATTCAGTTGCAGTGCAGCTTGCGACCATTTTTTGATAGGAGTGAACTCCAGGGGATATACCCTCCAAAATTTGTCCTCCTCATTCACATCGTTGGCCTCGGCCCACTCGAGTGGCTCAAAAGTTACGTTGAAGTCACCACCAACTATTAGTGGATGATTTTCGTGCCTGGCTTCCAATAAATTATCCAGATCCTGGCGGTTTGGAGAACTACCGCCTCTGGTGCTCCTAGCATACACATTATATATATCGAGCGTCTTACCCTTGCCATTGGATAGCCTAATCCCAAGGATATCTGGGCTATTAGTAGCCAACTCTTTAGCATTGCAATTTAATGTGAGACTTACAAGTAAGAGCAGCCCTGGTGAGGGCCGGCCATGTTTGGATGGTGTTGCTGGCCTATGGGAGGTCATAATCCCTGGGATGAACGTGGGAGTCAAGCTCCAGGTTTCTTGCAGAATACATATCTCAGTTTGAGCGATAAGCTCCTGCCAATGCATGCAATCAAGCTTTCCCCTAATGCCCGCCAATTTCCATGACATGATTCTTAGTTCTTGCCCATTGCCTTTAAGAGTGGACGCCGGGAAAGGATTAGAATCGTTCGATTTTGGCGATACAAAGCTATCGTTGACTGTATCCGGGCAACTGGCCCGGGTACAATCACTCGTCACTAATAGTGGATCTAAGACTTGTACCTTTTGTGTAGGATGTATCGTGCTCTCTTGCTTACTAGGAATTTCCTTGTGATAAGAGTTTACATGGCCAGTGGTGTTCATAGAACCTATAGTGAGGTTGCTCAGGGAAACCTTGCTTGGGACTAAGGTTAGTCAATCATTCTGCGATAAGGAGGAGATAGTCCCCGGGAGGCTGGCGCACTTTTTCAGCTTGTTCTGGTATAGAGGGGATGCTTAATCTCAGTCTAATTTTGGTGCTTGGGGTTGGGTAAGATCTGGCCTCTAGAGCAATTAAATCGTGCACCAGGTGCTCAGAAGCTAGTCTTAGCTCGATTGCCAGTGGATGACTTTGTTTTTTAGGGCAACAACATTCTCATACTTGGTGTATTTCGAATCTACTTTAGTAACATTAGTCATGTAAATTGACCCCGCTATTGGATTGTTTTGCTTAGAATGGGAGAGTGGGGGAAACTGGCAAGGTAGGGACACCCTATTATAACTTGTGGCCATGCTCGGCAAGGCAGGCCTGGTTAGCCTATGCCCAGCTTGGTCCTGTGTCAAGCCCGTACTTCTACTGTGCTCAATATTTAACCTATGTTGCTCTTGGGAAGTACTGTTAGTTTCTCTTGTGCTGTGAGAGGGTTGGTGGTAAGAATACGCGAGCAAAGCATTACAATCTGGTTGCTTCCCAGGGGGCTTTGGAAGTTCCATCATTGAGCTAGCAGTGGTGAATACTGAGGGTGTTTGGAGTGGTAGCGGCGATACGTGTAATCTATTGTGTCGGTCTAGTTGCTGGTGGAATTTAGATACCAAGATAGTTAATGCCTAAACACTACTTCTTATGGCTATAATTTCCTTTTGGGGATCAAGGTTCGAAGGTGTAAGGCCAGAATCAGTTTCCCTTTCTCTCTGTGAGATGTTCAAGCTTATGTCATTATTAATTGTATGAGGGCAGTCCGTGTTCGTGTGCACTTTAATTGAGAGTGGCTCATCAGCAAGAAGGGCAAATCGATTACTCAGAGGAAGCTTATCTAGTGTAACGTTATCGGAAAGACTCTTCCCGTTGGGCACACGGGAGGCTAGAGGTATGACTATTGTGTACTTCCGTGGCTGGGGGCTTTTTACTTTTCCTTGGTGCTTTCTTAAATAGGTTGGGGAAGTTTCCGTATCCTGGGGCAGTGGGACCGATGGAACTTAGGGGGCAGGGAGACTTGGTTGAGGAGGTAGGAATTGTTGCAGATGAAAGTAGCAACTCTTCACAGTCTGCAACTATGTTCTCGATATGGCCGAGGACTTCCTCTCCTGTCCCCTCATCACACCCAGATCCCTGTACCAGCGGCTGGGGCCGGTTTTGGGATCTTTTGTGGTAGCACCTCCCAGCCCGCTCTCTGTCCCTTTCCTTTTCCCCATGGCTCCGATTAAACAATCAGACCTCAACAATAGTACTGCAGACAGTTCTGGCCCCAACAGAGCTACACTGTCCAATAAAGAAACAGGCAATAAGTCCTCTAGGAGTCCAATAATAAAGATACGTAGTATGACAAAGATGGTTCAACAACAGTACCTTTAAGGGGAAATATCCTGGGGCTTCAAGCCTGAAGTGTTAGGGGGTAGCCCAGCCTCCTCCAGGCGATGACTGGCAAGGACGGGCCCGCCCTTGGCCCGGATTTCGCCCGGGCGCTGCCCGTGCGCGTCCCGCACTGCGGGAGCCCGCACTCCGATTTAGGCCAGCGATGACGCTCGTTGCGCGCTGATGCTGGAGCGCGATGCACCCTGGGACTGTAAGTCCTGGCCCCCTCTGGTCCCGGTAGAGCTGCAATGAAAAGGGGATGTCGTAGCAAGCCTTATGATGAAGCATGCCACAATTTGTGGGTGAGGGTACTCCTCTTGTGTGTTGTTGGATATCTAGTGGGGAATTTGGTGTAGGTGTTTAACCCCTTCTCCCTTAGTTGTGTATGCTTCATGGATTTATTATTACATGCACCCAAAGGTCACCTTAAAGGTGCCCCTTGAAAACCTTCAGATTACCAGTTATAATGGCTGACTGGTGTAGACCAGTCTCCCACCGCAGACCGGTTTCTGACCCCCCTGCAGGTGAGAGCCTGCGCTCTGAGGGCAGAAAGCAATGCCTGCTCCGGCCAGAGGTTTTGTCACCTCCTCCAAGCAGGATGGCTAAGTGATCAGCATATCAAGACAGGAGGCTTCAAGGGCCTCTGCCGCTTTTGATATGCGACCCAAGGCTTCCCCAGACAGGGGAAATGCTACCCCCTACGCCATGCCCATTTGGCACCAGAACAGGTGAGAAAATTAACTAGTCAGGAGGCATGTTCCCCTCTCAGGCTAGTTCCAACCCTAACATGGGCTTCTTGATTTGAACATGAAATTTTGAATTCCACCATCTTCGTTTTGGTGGAACTAGGCTCCCTGGGTCAGGGTTATGCCCACTTCACACAGGAAGTGGTCATATAGAGGGTGTGGACACCCTAAAGGTAAGAAGCCCATTGCCTGCTACCCGTCACTCCCCTTAACGCCCCTAAATTGAGTATTTAGATGGCACCCCTGACACCAGGAACATGGATTCAGCAGATCCAGAAGAAGAGGACAAAGAAGAGCCGAGAGAAAAGCGAGAACTGAAGACTTGCTGTGTACTTCTGGTTCCAAACCCTGCCTGTCTGCACCAGTCTTGTCAGTCATGAGCAACTGACTTGTCTTGCAGCTGAACATCTTCCAAGAACCCCAGGAGAATACCAGCCCTTCGCAAATTGCCAGCAATCTCCCTTGGAGTAGAGGAGCTACTCAGTCCACGACTACCAAATAGGCAAAGTTCGGTTCACCAAGTTGTCCCTCTCTGGCAAGCTCAACGCTGCAGCCCCCAAGTAAGAGGTACTTGTGCTCTTGAAGGTCAGATCTGTCCATCTACTGAGTGAGAGGAAACCAGGACTAACCGGAGCCGCACAGGACTAATACCCCTTGCAGCAAACAAAGCCCATGAAAGCCCAATCTGGACTCCCATTACCCCCAGACCAAGCAGCCGGCGAGGGAGATCAGCACTGCAGAGACCCACCTCTAGATGAGCTCAGCTGGCCTGATTTTGCACCTTCAACCGGCGAGAATGACAACCGCAAGTCCCTAGGATGCACATGGCCCAGCTGACATTGCCACACTGCACCTGAGCGCCCCAGCTTGCGAACCGAAGAATCGGCTGGTCCACCCCTGGCTTGGCAGTTAGGGCTGGACTGTTCCCATGAGGAACAGGGTCAAAATTGATTTTCATATGGCTGGGTCTGAGCTAAAGAACAATGATGGATTCAACTCAGATCTGTGACTAGGTTGAGTGTCTGAAAAGTTTCAGCTCTCCTTCTATCATCTCTTTGTGTTTGCCCCCTTTTCACTTGCGTAGCGCACACAGCTACCAAGCCAACCAGCAGCTCTGCACCCAGACGCCCTAGGGCAGGTAACGAGTAACTGCCGGTGGTTCTTTGGATTTTGGCCTCCTACGACCCTGCGTCCCAAAGGAGACGCCCAGAAACCGACCTTAAAAGAAATATCTGCAACATATGCCTTTTCTCCCATTGGGAAGCATTGCTGCATGAAGATGCATTTAAGAGAACATTTTACTTGCCTGTAATAATATATATTTAAAAAAGTACTTGCCTGTTGATTAAGTTCTTGGTATCAAGGTTTATTTAAAAGTATCCTGCCAAGCAAGTTGCTAAATATTAAAAAGAAGGGCATGTTCCTTTAGTATTTAACATGCCATGTTAGTAAAAACAAAGATTTGCAGTTTTCACTGTAGCAGGGCATTGACCAACATGAAATTTCCCTACCCATAGCGCTAAGTGCTAACTTCCATTTGGCACTGCCAAAGATAGTACTCGAAGGTATCATATTACTTGTTTCACTAAACCCAACTCATTTGTGAAGTGATTTAAAAGTAACTTTATTGGGTGACTCTGGAAGCCCTGCCTAACTAGCTACAGCAGTTGTCATCTGAGACAACTGGCTGCACCCCTGCTGGGAAGTGTGAAGCGCTTCCAGGAACAGGGAACAAAGAATTGCTGGCGAGAGGAGGTGTGTCCTCCCCCAGCTCGACGGTTACAGAGGGCTCCGCTTCTGTGAGAAAGTTCCTCCTTTTGCATGGCTAGCCCCCACCGCTTGCCTGGTTTTGATGTGGTTTCAATTGTAGTGCATAGAGTTCCTGCCAATCAGGTCCCCTGTGCCAGTGCTTCTTCCCTAACAACAAATCCCCAATTGGTACTTCTACCCCCTGTAAGTCCGTAGCAAATGGTACCCTGAGTACCTAGGGCTTGGGAGCTGGAGGGTCCCCTGGGACCTCCCTCCCAGGGACCATGCCACTGCCCTTGCAGCTTGCATGCCGCTGTGATAGAGAAAGTGACAAAGTCGACATGCCACCCTGCCTGGGTGCCATGCGAACCAGTACTGCCTGAAGGCATAGGTAAGTCACCCCTCTAGCAGGCCTCACAGCCCTAAGGCAAGGTGCACTATACCACAGGTGAGGGCATATCTGCATGAGCAGATATGCCCCTACAATATTGGGGTCCATTTCCAGATAATGTAAGTGCCAGAGAAGCCATAGAGAGAACACGGCTGGAAACTTGACAACTCAAGTTCCACAGCACCATGATGGCTTCACTGAACACAGGAGTGTATGTGAGAAGCTGGATTTCTGTTGCAGTAACCTCCCCCCACACTTTTTGCCAGACTACTGATGCCCTTTGACTTGATGTGCCCTAGGTCCCTGCCAACCAGGTTCCCAGTGACTGTGTTCTTTCCCCAAAACTAACCCAAACCCAATTGGCATCTCTGGCCACAGGTCAGCCACCGGTAAATGGTACCACAGGTACCCAGGGCACTGTGACCAGGGAAGACCTCTAAGAGCTGCAGCTCTTAATGTGCCACTCTTAGAGGCCCTGTACCTTAACACACACACTGCCTTTGCAGGCTGCATGTCTGATGTGTGCCATGCCTACAACCCACTGCCCTGGCATAGATCAGTCACCCCTCTAGCTGGGTGGACTATACCAGTGGTGAGGGTACAGGTGCACGAGCTCTCTACCCCTACAGTGTCTAACTCCATTCGTAGACATTGTAAGTGCAGTGATGCCATTAAGAGTATATGGTGCTGGGAGTTTGTCATTACGAACTCCACATCACCATAATGGCTACACTGAAAACTGAGAAGTTTGGTATCAAACTTCTCAGCACTTTAAACCCACACTGATGACAGTGTGGGATTTAACGAAAAATGCACACAGAGGGCATCTTAGAGATGGTCCCTGAAAAACGACCAGCCTCTGGTGGGTTCCCTGACTGGTCCACACCAGCCTGCCACCACGAGACATGTATCTAGACCCCTAGGGTGGGAGCCTTCGCTCCCTGAGCCCAGAAACGAAGCCTTTCCTGGGCGGAGGTGTTCACACCGCCCCCAGGCCAGGAAGAGCCATCTGTGGCAGGGGAGCTTCAAAGGCCTTGCAGCCTTTGTAATGCAACCCCCAGCCTCTCCTGCTGTCAGGAGCAGGCCCACTTCCTGTCTCCCCTCCTTTTCGGCGAGAAGACAGGTGAGAAAAATTAGCCCACCCAGAAGGTGTGCCCACCTCTGCCAACCCCACCCCTTAGGTGGGGGAGGCGAGGTGAAGGCAGATGGCAAGCACTCCCCAATCAGGAAAAGGGATTGTGCTCACTCCCCCCACGTGGGGTAAGCACACCCAGGATGTAGTCACCCTAAGGTCAGTAGCCCATTGGCTACTGACCTAGAGACCCCTAAAACGCCCCCTAAATACAGTATTTAGTGGGCAGCCCTGGACCAAGAAGGCAGATTCCCGCAACCGGAGAAGAAAAAGGACGAAAGAAGACGCCCAGCAGAGGAGTCTGCAGAGAACTGACTTGGCCCCAGCTCTACCGGCCCGCCTGCAGTTTCCAGAGATTCTGCACCAAAAATCGTATTCTCCTGCAGTCCATGACCTCCAGAACCCCTGGGAGGACTGACTTCCTTCAACAAAGACCGGATCTCCTGTGAACAGCTCTATTTGGAAGAAATACCAAAGCAAGACTCCGAGCCTGCTGAGGAAAAAGAAACCAGACGCCTGGAACCACCACTGCACCCGTCACCTACGGCCCGAGTTCGAGTGGCCCACTGGTCCCAACGATGTCCCCCAGCGCTCCAGAGTCAGAGTCCACCGTGGGTTGACCCCTCCAGGACTCCCCAACGTCGCCTGCATTCTCGGCACAGAGACCACCCCAACCGCGAGTGGCCTGGTAAGGTGAAATCCGACTTCAAAAGACACCCCTGCATCCAGCCGCCGGGCTCCCTGGAGAAAAGAACCCGAGCTGCACCTACGTTCCCAAGCCCTCCAACTTACCTGCACAACTGTTGGTTCCTCCCCGAAGTCTTCCTGGACCGAGCCTGCAGCTAAAAACCAAAAACTAAAATCCCCATTGAAAACAAGAGGGCACCTGATGCCAAACCAGCAACCTGCACCCAACCGCCCCTGCACTGCTGCAGGTGCACTTTGTATGCTAAACCGGTTACCCCTTTGCCCTGAGCCTAACACGAGGAGCTTAGCTCCCACAACCCAATGGCCTGCTCTTCAGCAGCCACCCCCTGGAGGCCCCCTCATTGGATAACATTGGGCCTCAGCACCCTGCACCCGACTGCCCTAGTTCCGCTGAGAGTGTAACAAGAGTGCATCCCTGACCCTGGGGGACCCCTGAGTCTACCCCCAGAACCTCAATTCCCACTACCAAATACTTACCTTAAAACCTATAACACAATTTTCTTCTATAGGATAACATTGACTGTTTTTCTTGGAAAAGTTTCTAATTGTGCAGTTTGAAAACTTAAAGAAATTCTTTAAAACTGTAGTTTAGCAAAAACTATTTTACTTACGGTTTACAGGAAATGTCCCAGAGTAGTCTCTAGGTATACTACTCTGTGTAAGAAAACTAATCTAAAAAGTAACTTACCTGGTATTTTACTGAAAAGCCCGTTCAAGTCTATGTACTGTATTTACAAAGTATTGCATTTCTCTGCAACTATACTGTAAGTCAAAACAAAGTGCATATGCAGTTACAATTCAAACTGTCTACAAGCTGCATTACTACTGTAAAGTATTTATTGCTTACCTGTGCAAGGCGTGCTTGGTTCTAGAATTAAAATAACAAAAAACATTATTTTATACAAAAACAATTGGTCTGAAGTTGTCTTTGAGTGGGTGAATTGATTTGCTGACTGTGTGCGTACACCAAATGCTTAACACTGTCCTCTGATACTGCCTTACTGCTCCAATCAAGGCTAGTTCTATGTCCCTCCCACAAGAGAGTTTTTTAATAGAGGGTGTAATAACCCCAGGTAAGGTGCCCATTGTCCCTAACTACTACTCCCCTAAAACGGCCCTAAATCTATCATTAAGGTGGCTACCCCAAATCTGGAAACTATATCTGTGAAGACCTAAGAGGAAATAAGACGACCCTGCAGAGAAGACTGAAAACGACGACTACCTTGGCCCCAGCCCTACTGGCCTGTTTCCAGCTTCTGCGAACCTGTGACCAGTCTTGCAGCGAGCGACCTCTAAAAAACCTGGGAGCTTTGCTTCCTTCAAAAAAGTCCCCAATCTCCAGTGGACAGAAGAAACTGTCCAAGAAGAAACTAGCTCCAAGCACCCCTGATCCATGCGGATCCGCGTCTCCTGATCACTCTGCACCTGACGTCGACGGCCCAAGTCTGAGTGGCTCACCTGTGCAGTGAAGTCTCCCCAGCGATCCTGACCTCATGTCCAGCATTAGCTGACCTCTCCTGAACTCCACAACGGCATCTGCAGTGTGAATCTAGAGGCTCCCCCTGACCTCAACCCCATCCGGTAAGAAGACTCCTTTGAAAGGCACCCCTGCATCCGAAGCCCCTGCAGCTTGGGAGCGGAACTGACGGCGCCCCTACAACCCCCTACATATCTACTTACCTCAGGTGTCATTGTTCTTCCTCCTGCAACCTCTGGTGCCCCGCCTGCAGCCTCTTTGCCAAAAGAACAGTCCCTATTGAAAAGCATTGGGTGTCTGATGTCGAATTTGCACCCTGCAACCAACCGCTGGTTGTGTGTGTTTGGTGCTGCTTTTTGGCCCCTCATGTGCTGGTACTAACCCCTAGAACTTGGCCCCTGCAACTGATTTTCTTATCTGCAAGCAGTGTGGCTCCAGCACCCCCAGTCGCAATTGAAAAGCATTGGACCAAACTCCGATTTTGACCTCTACACCCGGCCGCCCCTGTGCCGCTGGTGGTGTAGTTTTGGTACTCACCTGACCCCCCAGATCCCTGCTGCCTTTTGGTTCCGAAGACTGGGATTGTAAATGCCTTACTTACCTCTTTAACCGCTATATTGTTTTTACCTTAGTATAACATTGAACTGTGCTGAATATTTTCAGTGTCAATTTTTCAAACTGAAAAGTATTTTTAATTAAAAACTTACTTACCTTATTGTGAAGATCTTGGTCTTAAAATAAAGTACAAACCAAGTATAATTTTCTAAAATTGGTCAGGCTCACCTTCCTGAGTCATGTGTCCATTATTGATCACTGTTGTGCAATAATATGTCTTACACTGTTCTGTGTTAGGCCTAAGGCTGCTCGCCGACAATACCACTAATAGAGCACTTTGGGTTTTACATTTAACCCTGTACACTTTTGTGGAACCCCTGGACTCTGTGCAAGGTATTACTACCTGGTGGTGGAGATAGCATATACAGAGCCACCTTCCTATATGAGACGCAGACACTGCAGAAAGTGTGGCGTTCTCCACAGTAACTCCGCAGACTGAGGAAAGATCCAGGAATAAATGTAACATGGTGCTTGGCGCATGCTGTGGTACTTCATACGAATGTAATGCCTTGTATGGTTCTTGGATATGTGTGAACTTCTTAATGAACAGAATGTTCGAGGCATATGAGCTGCAGATCACACACTATGCATAGATCGCCATCTGGTGTTGGGCCCAGATGTTTTCACTTGTTTTTGTCTTGAAAAAGTCTTTGGAAGTTACAAGGTAGGTGACTCCTCCTTTGGATGATAGTGCGCATGGGCATCGGCTCCATCTTCAGATTGTGTTTTTTCTGCCATCGGGCTCAGATGTGTTTATCGCGCTCCAGTTCGGTGCCGTTACCGTTCACCACCTAAAAAGAGACATTGCAACATCACCTCTCAGAGTCCCTTCTCCACCTTCTCCTCCACCTCCAAATCACTCTCCTACACCATCTCCTCCACCAATGGACGATGATGATGACACCTCTGATGACATGGGGGAGGGGCCAGACAATGAACCACTAGGGGATCCTAGTCCACCTTGTACTCCAGACCCCTGGGACGATTACAACACACCAGATGTCCCTAAAGTACCACAAGACGACATCTACCCCTCTAGACCTTCCCCTCCAGAAGATACCATGGGTTTCACCTAGCTCTTTCACAGAGCTGCACAATACCACGGGGTCGCCCTACATATAGACCCTGTGGAAGAAGATTTCTTAATGGACACATTTGATACTTCACAAAAGTCCACCTCCGTCCTCCCTATGTTAAAAGGGGTCATCAAACATAAACATGCACCTGAGGTGTTCAAAGATCCTGTTTGGGCTAGGGTTATAAACCCCCAGATAGAGAAAAAATATAAAGCTGCCCCAGCAGACCCCATATACATTAAAGGCCAAATACCCTTGGACTCCTTAGTGGTCTCCAATGCCAGAAAAAGGGCTAACTCTCAAACGTCAGGGGACGCTCCACCTCCAGACAAGGAGTCAAAACTCTTGGACGCCTGTGGTAAATGTACGGCGTCACAAGCAGCTAATATATGGCGCATCGCCAACACTCGGGCTTTGTTAGCCAGATACAATAGGGCACACTACGATGAGGTACAGTCCCTATTGTAACACCTCCCTGACAGATACAAAACTAAGGCCAACGACCTCATACAGGAGGGTAAGCTAATCACAAATACCTTCATTCGTTGTGCTCTAGATGTGTCAGACACAGCCTCCAGAGCCATCAACACAAGTATCCTTCTGCGTAGCCATGCATGGCTACGCATTTCAGGTTTTAAACCGGAGGTTCAGACTTCCATTCTTAGCCAACCATTTGACCAGGAGCATCTATTTGGGCCAGCCGTGGATTCCTCTCTCGAAAAGATGAAAAAAGATACAGACACGGCTAAATCTATGGGAGCCTTGCAATCGCAAGCTCCCAAACATTCCTTTCGTCACTCCTCTTACAAGGGCACCTCCAGAGGCTACTCCTCTGACAATCCCTCCACGTCCTATAAAACTCCCACCCAGACCACATTCACTAGAGGTTATCAAAGAGGAGGCTACAGAGGCAATAATAACAAAGGTAGAGGCAAGACCAATAACACCCGCTCTGCCTCCACCCCTACCCAATGACTTCCCTTCGCTCCCCCCAGACCATTCCACTCCGGTCGGGGGAAGATTCCTACATTTCCTACCTGTCTGGAACAACATCACCACAGACAGGTGGGTGAGACAAATCATTCAATCGGGTTACTGTCTATAACTCACTTCTTCCCCCCCCGATCATACCACCCAGACAGCGCCCAATGTCACCAGAACATTTATCGCTGCTAAAGCACGAGGTAATTTCCCTCCTACACAAACATGCAATAGAACCAGTCCCCCTGCAGCAGCAAAACACAGGAGTTTACTCCCTGTACTTCCTCATTCTGAAGAAGGATGGCTCTCCAAGTCCAATCCTAGACCTCAGACCATTAAACCTCTACATACACTCAGACCACTTTCACATGGTCACGCTTCAACAGGTCCTTCCTCTTCTCTCACAAGGCGATTTCCTTGCCACTCTAGATCTCAAGGACGCCTACTTTCATATTCCTATTCACACCTCTCACAGGAAGTATCTCAGGTTCGTAGTGGACGGTCAGCACTACCAATTCAAGGTCCTCCCATTCGGAGTCACCACAGCACCCAGAGTATTCACCAAGTGCCTGGCGGTAGTTGCGGCTCACCTAAGAAGACCGCACATCCACGGCTTCCCATACTTAGACGATTGGCACATAAAAGCCAACTCATACCATCAGTGTGTACATCACACTCACGCCACAATCCAACTACTTCACGACTTAGGGTTTACAGTAAACCACACAAAGTCTCACCTACAACCGTCCCACATACAACAGTACCTCGGTGCCACAATAAACACCTCAAAAGCGCTTGCATTTCCCAGCAAAACCAGGATGGCAAGCATACAAAGCCTCCTATCAAAATTTCAGCCGAAACACTCTTCCAGCTCGAGTGTTCATGCAGTTGATAGGGATGATGGCCTCTTGCATATTCATAGTTCCTCACGCAAGACTCCAGATGCGCCCCCTGCAGGAATTTCTGGCACGTCAGTGGAACCAGGCTCAATGTCCGCTAACAGATCTGGTGTTGGTGGACGGTCGCACGCATCACTCTCTGCAGTGGTGGAACACCAAAAACCTTTCCAACGGGTGACCATCCCTCGAGCCGGTTCCACAGATTGTACTAACAGCGTATGCATCGCTCTCCGGCTGGGGAGCTCATCTGATAAATCACACCATGCAGGGCAGGTCGACGCCTCAACAAAAGTTACTCCACATCAATCACCTGGAGTTACTAGCCATCATCCTAGCGCTCAAGGCATTCTAGAAACAAATATCAGGCAATGCTGTCCTAGTCCGCACCGACAACATGACAGCCATGTACTACATACAGAAACAAGGCGGGACACACTCCCTACAGCTCTCTCAACTAGCGCAAAGCATATGGAGAGGGGCTATTCCTCATAACATTTTTCTCCTAGCCTAACCTGTTCCGGGAGTCCATAACAACATAGCCGATCCGTTAAGTCATCAGACACCACAGATTTACGAGTGGGAACTTCATCTGCAAGTTCTTCAACCATTTTTCCACATGTGGGGGCAACCAGAGATAGATCTCTTCGCCACACACGAAAACTCCAAATGCCCAAGCTTCGCCGCCAGGTATCCACACCCATTGTCCGAAGGAAATGCGATATGGATGAATTGGTCAGGCAGATTTGCGTACGCTTTTCCGCCTCTCCCACTCATTCCACTGGTGGTGTGCAAACTGCAGCAACACTCACTGACTCCCATCCTAGTTGCTCCAACATGGGCCAGACAACCATGGTACACCACATTACTGGAACTATCCGTAGTGCCGCACTAAAAACTACACCTCTCCCCACACCTCTTAACCCAGAGCCGTGGAGAGATCAGACACCCAGACCCAGCACAGCTCAACCTAGCGATCTGGCTCCTGAGGTCTTGGAGTTCGGTTACCTTAACCTTCCCCCTGACTGTATGAACATTATCAAAGAAACTAGACGTCCCATCCCTAGAGCCTGCTATGCAGCCAAGTGGAAACGATTCGTGATATATTGTCACAATAACACCATCAATCCTCTAGATGTGTCTATTCAACACATCGTAGGATAACTACTGCATCTCCAAAGGTTTAACTTCGCAAACACATCTATTAGGTTACACCTCGCTGCCATAGCAGCCTACTTACAAAATAGACAACCCTTGTCGCTATTCCGGTTACCTGCCATCAAAGCATTTATGGAAGGCCTCAAAAGAATAATTACTCCCTGGGTACCACCCTCACCTGTGTGGAATTTAAACATAGTTCTCACAAGTCTAATGGGTCCTCCTTTTGAACCTCTGCACTAATGCGAGCTACAATTTCAAACATGGAAAGTCGCTTTCCTAGTGGCCATTACTTCCCTTAGAAGAGTCAGTGAGCTACAGGCACTAACTATTCAAGAACCTTTTTTACAACTTCATCATAACAAAGTGGTTCTCAGAACCAATCCAAAATTCTTCCTTAAGGTTATTTCTCCCTTCCACCTCAATCAGTCTGTGGAGTTGCCAGTATTCTTCTCGTAACCACAAACAGTCGCAGAAAGAGCTCTTCACACTCTAGATGTAAAAAGAGCACTGCTTTATTACATTGAAAGAACAAAACCTTTTTGCAAGACAAAACAACTTTTCGTTTCCTTCTGACCACCACATAAAGGCAACCTCATATCAAAATCTGGGATAGCAAGGTGGATTGTCAAATGCATGCAAATTTGCTATCACAAAGCAAAACGTACATTATCAGTTCCCCCTAAAGCCCACTCTACCCGAAAGATAGGGGCTTCAATAGCATTTTTAGGAAACATTCCCTTAGATGACACCTGCAAAGCAGCTACATGGTCTACACCGCACACATTCACAAAGCACTATTGTGTAGATGTGCAAACAAAACAGCAAGCTAGTGTGGGCCAGGCTGTACTCAAAACATTATTTCAAACTACTGCAACAGATACTGGTGGTCACCGCTAGGAAGGGGTACTGCTATACAATCTATGCATAGTGTGTGATCTGCAGCTCATATGCCTCGAACGGAAAATGCTTCTTACCAGTATGCATCTGTTCTTGGCATGTAGAGCTGCAGATCCACACACGCCCACCCACCTCCCCGGCTACCTTTTATCTGTTCCAGTACTATCTTATTTAGATACAGCATACATGGGCATCTTATCTGTTTCTCACAAAACTCCATTTCCCTGCTGGCAAAAAACAATCTGAAGATGGAGCCGATGCCCATGCGCACTATCATCCAAAGGAGGAGTCACCTATCTTGTGACTTCCAAAGACTTTTCCAAGACAAAAACAAGTGCAAACATCCGGGCCCAACACCAGATGGCGATCTATGCATAGTGTGTGGATCTGCAGCTCTACATGCCAAGAACAGATGCTTACTGGTAAGTACCATTTTCCTTTCCACTGCTAGGAACTGTTCACTGACCACTGGCAGTGCAGCACTATCCCTGTTGATAAACTGAAGTTATATATTGGACATGGCTCCAAAATCGCTAATCAGATCCTAGGACCAGAGGTGGGCCTGGGGGCAGGAGGACCCTTGCTTGCTCCCTCAATTGGTCTGAGATCACGCAAAATTCCCTCCTCGATTAGTTGCCTGCACCCCTTTTGCAGGTGCACCTGGTTCTTTAAGTTTAAGTTGTAACCATTTTGTTTACAGGTTTGGTCGAAAGACCTTCAATTGTTGGACCGAGTATTGGATGATAGTTGTATTGAAATATTTGAGTATGTCACTGCTATTATTGGGGAGGGGGTAATTGCTGTGGACAAGTTAAGGCTTTGGGAGCAATTGCAGGTACAGACAGGACGTCGGTAACACAGCATTATAATTTGATCACATGGATTATGGGGGATGGGTTCTATACAGAAGAGGCACTGGATATTAGCACAACTTCACCGATGTCATGCCCACATTACCCATCTCTTAGAAACTCACCTGGTGACCACTGAGGCATCCAAGCCACACAAACGGTGGTGAGGCAAACTATTTCACACTTTATATTCAGCTTACACACGTGGGGCAGCAATCTGGACATTGACTGGCGTTCCCTTTGGGCTCCTTGACTCGAGAGCGGACACGCAAGGTAATTATGTATTGGTGAAGGGCACATTAGATGGGGAGGTGGTAATACTGGGTTGCATATAAGCACCAAATACAGACCAAGACGACTTTTTTATGGTTTTATCAGCTGTATTGGAAAAATGGGCTTTCTACCCCTGTGTGCTGGGCAGGGATTTTAATGGATATTGGATACCACATTGGATAGATCACACTCCCCGTTACTGGGGACAGCAGCGGCCCGACAGGCCTGAATACTAAAATAGTGGGTAGCTGGCTGGGACTTGTCGATGTGGTGTGTGACCGGAGTGTAGGCAGGAAAGAGTATTCCTTTTACCTGCATCCACACACCTTCCATTCTAGGCTACATCGCTTCCTATGCTCCGCTTCCCTCCAACCACACACAATCCATGCCACTTACTTAGGTAAGACCATATCCCCTAGAGTTTACATTGGATTAGGACTGGGTATCGGCCCCATCTCTACATAGCGCCTACATCCTAGTCTCTTAGAAGACACCGCCTTCCGAGGCACCCATGCAATGGCTATTGATAAATATTTTACTACGAACGTGGGTACAAGTTCCTCTCCCATCAAATAATGGGAAGAATTTTTAAAGTAGTGATCCGAGTTACTGCTATTAACTCGGTGGTAGGAGCTCGCAGAGTGATTTTCTGAGAGCTTCAACAAGTAGAGAGATACCTGGGGCCCCTGGAGAAAGCTGCTGAGTTGTATGAAGCTCAGATACTATATTTGGAGCTACCAGAACAACTCTTCCTAAAATAACAAATGAAATCAGTGGGGGCCTGAAGGAGTTGGCACGGAATAAAACGCCAGGATCCAATGGGATCCCGGTGGAGTTTTATGCTGCCTATTCTACACAGCTGATCCTGCAGCTGAAAAAAAGATTAAATGCATCCTTGGATGTTGGTCACCTCTCTCCTTCCGCTAGAGAAACACTGGTCACATCACTATTTACATCCTGGAAACCCTTTCAAGAACTGACCTCATATCGTCCACTATCAGTACTAAATGCTGAATATAAGATACTTGCCAAGATCCTCGCCCGACGATTGCTACAATTACTCCCATGCTTGATACATTCCGATCAATGCAGATTTGTACCTCGCCGAAACATTTCATTAAATATTCAGCAGTTGTTCCGAATCATGGATGCGAGTTGGGACTTATACCCTCATACCAGTTGTCTCTCATTGGCTATCCACCAGGCGCTTGACTCCCCGGTTCCATAAGCTCTTTCTCCAGAAAGGACCTTAAAAAGCTCTGTATGACGCATTTGGAGGAGATTAGGTTTGTGGTCGAGACAATTAAACCCTCGGTTCAGTCTAATCAGTTGATGCTTTTCTACTTTTGGGATGCAGCCCTATCTTGAAATGACAATACGTTTTTATGATAGATTCTTATTAACACGTTTTAGATTTGGTTTTTTTCCACCATTTGGTAGGCTTTCCTATAACAAATGACTGGGCTATAGAATTGAGCAGATCTCCTTGTGATGAACAGGCCCAGCAATCAACAATTCATGTGGTTTTATTCTGTAAGTTTTACGTAACTCTAAGAAGGAAATGGTTTTACCAATTTTAAAAGTAATGGGCTTGAGACAATGCAGACCAGCTTTTTTAGCTTTGCAATTTCTAGATAATAAATGTTAGAAAGTCAATCTAGTCATTTTTAAAATGTATAGTGAAATGTAGAGAAACTATTCGTATTTGGATCATGCACTTTCTTTTGTAATTGAAAAGATAGCACTGTGACGACATCTATTTGAACCTTTCCTCAGCGTGGAAATTACTCTGTAATGTGCACCCCTCAGTGATTTTTGTAACTTATGTGATATTGAAATGTTTTTGATGTAGGCTTTTATGATTTTATTACAAAAATCGAATAGAGCTCGTTATGATTTGAGTCCCTGGATTAGGACTTTATGCTCGCTACCCTGACACGATTTGGGATCCCTCAGACCTACATCAGATGGGTCACATCGCTCAATTCTGCCCCCACAGCTAGGGCCAGAACTGGCCCCCCACATCTCTCACTCTTACCCTGTTTGGCGAGACACTAGGCAAGGCAGCCCCCTTTCCCCGCCCCTCTTCATACTTGTAATTTAGCCCTTGTTACAACGACTTTGCCAAGAAGACAGACATAAGGGTATTCCTGTAGGTAACGTGGTTCATGTGCTCTCGCTGTATGCTGCTGATATGATCCCTAATTTCAAGGATCTCTGGGAAGAACAACAGAAAACTGCCAAACTGCTGACAGCATTTGAAGCCCTTTCTTGCCTCCGCATTAATGCAGACCAATCCAATGCGTATTCCTTTGCCGGCACATACACAGTGCCTCACTTAGGTCCTGTATCTAGTTCCACCTTCCGCTACCTCTGAATACAAGTGTATAAGGAGGGACTAGATTTACTGGAGGGTAATCTGTCACGTGCAATTGCAGCACTTGAACCACAGGGCAGAAGAGTTGGCCTAACTGCTAGGGCTGTCGACCTCGAATCTGGGGAACTGGGTTCGAGTCTCGGCAATGACGCTGAATATCCTGTGATTCTGGGCAAATCACTTAATCTCCCTATGCCTAACAAAAATTAATGTGTCCTCATGTAATGCAACTGGTGCTATGTAAAGCGCTCTGATACCTGGTTCGGGTCACGTTCGCGCTATATAAAACTCTGTAAAATAAAAAAATACATTTAAAAAACTAAAAAAAAAAGTGACCTTTTGGACAATGCTGCCCCTGTCTTTTGCCGGGTGATTGGCACTGGCCAAAGTGGTTATTTTGCACCACCTTATCTATCACTTTGTGAATTTGACAATTGTGATCCCTGCGTGGATATTCCAACAGCTAAACACTCAACTGACAGACCTGATATGGGGGCAGGGGGGACACAGAGTTAGCTTAGCAAGACTCCGACTCCCATTGAACAAGGGTGCACTGGGGGTGCCTGATTTCATGGTCTTCTGTATAGCCCTACGCTAACAAATGATGGACGGAATGCTGAATAAATCATACATTCACCCACAGTCAAGAGATCTGGGTTAAAGCCATCATTCTTTTGTTCACCATTCCACCCCAGTTCAGACCCAGCCATATGCAAATCAGTCTGTACCCTGTGCCTCATGGGACCAGTCCAGACCGAACTGCCAAGCCAGGTCCTCACTGGACCGGAAACAAGCATCCTGGGACTGGTTTCTGGGTATTACCCTTCATCAGCCATGATAGCTTGAATCCAGTGGCACAATGAGGAAGGGACCCACGTCTGGGTATACCCATCCCACTTAGGGTGAAACGTGCCATGCAAACAAATGATGGACGGAATGCTGAATAAATCATACATTCACCCCCAGTCAAGAGATCTGTGTTAAATCCATCGTTCTTTTGCTCACCATGCCACCCCAGTTTAGACTCCACCATATGCAAATCGGTCTTGACCCTCTGCTGTCAGCACCGGGACGCCCCGTTGCTGGGGCAGCTGTTGCGCTTTACAAGTTGTGGTAACATTAACATTAACCCTGTGCCTCATGGGAACAGTCCAGACCGAACTGCCAAGCCAGGTCCTCACTGAACCAGATCCAAGCATCCTGGGACCGGTTTCTGGCTATTACCATTCATCAGCCAGGCTAGCTTGAATCCAGTGGTACAGTGAGCAAGGGACCCACGTCTGGGCATACCCATCCCACTTAGGATAAAAAGTGCTACGCAAGCAAATGATGGATGGGACGGGATGGGTGCAGGGGATGGGATGGGTATGCCCAGACATGGGTCCCTTGCTCATTGTGCCACTGGATTCAAGCTATCCTGCTGATGAAGGGTAATACCCAGAAACCGGTCCCAGGATGCTTGTATCTGGTTCAATGAGGACCTGGCTTGGCAGTTCGGTCTGGACTGTTCCCATTAGGCACAGGGTGATTTGTTTGCAGAGGGCACCCTTATGACACACGAAGACTGGGGATAACTGCATTGAACGAACTTAAAGGCCAGGCTCGTATAGATCACTTTGAAAGTTGTATACTGGGTCTGCAGGGTTCCAAGGTGGAAACACGATTTACTAACCTGGCACTATTGCTGGCAAAGCGTCTCCTTACAAGACGATGGAAGTCGCAGAGAACCCCAGGTTTAATAGATTGGAGGGAATATCTAAATACGTGGGGCCTCATCGACAGCGTAGCTCTTAGGCGAGAGGAGAGTAAGGGACTTGACAGAAATGCAATTACAGTGGAGTGGGACATGTTATTGGAGAGATTAAAGGCGCAGACCCCTGACCCCTGACTCTGAGGAGGTGGCCGGATCCCAGGTAGCGAATGTGTACTGATATTTCATGCTTCCACCCTGATGACTGTACAGGAGCAAGCTCCGTAATAACGGACTTCCACGGGATTTATACACAGTGAGTACCACACCCACATAACCACCTCCCCTCCCCTTCAAGATGTTGATTTTTAGTGACGTACAAGGGTTATAGTTTGGTCGGGGAACCGGGTTTGCTGGGAGATTACACTTGACCATTTGATCTTATGCCCATGGTCATAATCTGAATGTGCTTGACATAGATCAAAATGCATTTGACTGTACTCCAAATGTAAATTGAATGTTTTCTATGATATATCTCACAATGCAATGAATGGCATGTTTCTGTAATGCTAGTAGATTCTTATACTAAAATGCAATAAAGTTTGTGGGGGGGGGGGGGGGGGGGGGGGGAGGACAGACAACCATCTCGGAGTTCTCACATTCAAATATTTGTAGAGCCACTAACAAAACCAGAAACCAGGCAAGACGGGAAAACGTGAAACCAAGTCAAAGAAAAAGCAAAAGACTTCCAAGCAGGCTTATTGTCTGCCTCTCCACTTACTACCTGATAAGTCACAAGGACCTCAAGGTGGTCCGTGGTCCAAAAAATGGGGGGAGGCCTTTGTCCTACTTTAAGATCTCCAGCCTCTTGATTTACTCCTGAAAAAGGACACATTCACAATGCTCACATTGGCCCAAGTTCTATCTACCCTGAATTAGGAAGACTGGATAGTAGTGTTGGACCTGCGGTGTTGTGTGCAGATTTAGATTCCGTTTATAGGTTTCCCGATTTATGCCCTTGTATAGGTAAAATTCACATTGCCCTTATTTGGACATAGAATCCGGCCCTTATTTAGACATTGTCTGTACAAACCAAATACAGGCGTGGCCAGCTACATCCGTCCATCCACATCACAACAAATTCTTGGAAAACCAGTCCCTCAGCTTGAATATTGATTTCTCCACGAACTCATTAAGTATGCATGAACATCTATTCCTTAGGGGTTCATTCATGACGTTCCTCTGCACGACTTTTACGTCAATACTGGCATTCCTAGACACCATCAAGGCCCTTATTTAGACATTGTCTGTACAAACCAAATACAGGCGTGACCACCTACATCCGTCCATCCACATCACAACAAATTCTTGGAAAACCAGTCCCTGACCTTGAATATTGATTTCTCCACGAACTCATTAAGTATGCATGAACATCTATTCCTTAGGGGTTCATTCATGACGTTCCTCTGCACGACTTTTACGTCAATACTGGCATTCCTAGACACCATCAAGGTATAAATATACCAGCACTTGCCCGGGCAAACCACGGTTGCGGTTCCCAGAGGATTCGATCCGACCCAGACTACGCGGTTCGCCACGCCAAGTCCAGAAGGAGATCGAGTTCCAGCCTGATACACTGACCTGACGCTGCCATCCTCTTCGCAGAGAATCCAGCTCCAGTGCTCTCTGACTTCCCTTGCGGGGGGTTAGACTATCGAGTCCAGAAAAGAGATTCCAACCTCTCTCATTCTAAGGTATGGAGCGGACTAGAACTTAGAGTAACTTTTGGCAACTATTAGCTAAACTAAAATATAGCTAGCTATACTTTAGAAACAGCACCTACTTCAAACCTTGTACTACACTTAGGTTAGGTACACTGGGGTAGAACAATTTATGGATTGTGTTTTTATTGATTTTGCAATTCAAAACAGAACCACGTACACATAGCTATCATCATATAATGCTGTGGTGTTACCACTGGTCCAAGTGACTTTAGAGCGCAAACCCAACAGTGTGCGCTTAGCTGGTAAATAGCACGTACATGGAATAACAATTAAGTGAAGAAGAAGAAAAGAAATAAGAGGAAAAACCCCGGGATCCCCGCTCCCCTCTGCCCCCCCTTTCGTGCTCCACGTCCATCACCCAAGCTATGCTAAACCCCCACCGACCCTCTCAGCAGTCCGCCCGTCCTGCCTCTGTAAGGCGCAACAACCCGAGATATCTGGGCCATGTGACTTCTCGGAATTCGGTAGCTAATAGCGACAGAAATGGTTGCCACAACTAATCATATTTGGCTCCCTCACCCGCCATGGTGAGTACCAATTTCTCCATACCAAGGACATGCCACAGACTGTGTAGCCAGCCTGTAAAAGTTGGGGTGTTGTGGGTGCGCCAGTGTGTAAGTATGTTTTGTGTCGCCGACCCTAGTGCAATAGCCATCTGTCTGCCTGTGCGAGATCTTAATGGGTAGGTCAGAGAATTGGGGAGACCTAGTAGTACATAGGCTGGAAAGCGTGGTATCTCTGTCTCAAAGTGCTTGTCCACTTCATCCAGCACCTGGGTCCAGTAAGGTTGAACGTGTTCGCACTCCCATAGTGAATGTACTAGGTTTCCCACCTGGCCGCAGCCCCTCCAGCACGTCGCCTCTCGGGAGTGGTCCATTGCATACAAGCGTTCTGGAGTATAGAACCAATATATCTGAAAGAAACACGTTAGTTAGATTCCTCACCTTAGAATATCCCCAGGCGTCAGACTGGATCCGGAAGATTTTTCGTCAGCAATACCCCTTGCGCGTCGCTAGGCGTCGTCTGCGGCTCCGCGTCCGTCGTCGGCGTCGTGCGCCGGGATGACGTCGTCGGAGTACTTAGACGCCGCCCTCGCGCGCTGACGTCAGTTCTTCTTTTTTCCGCGCCAGTAAGCGCAGATCCGGGAGAGCTACCCCTTTTAGTCTTTTTTGACTAAATCTTTTTGATCATTTTTGATCCCTGTCTGTCGACATCTGGTGCCGGTAGGATGCCTGGGTTCAAGGCTTGTGAAGACTGTCATCGACTGATGTCGGTGACCGATCACCACCGCCGGTGCCTCTATTGCTTAGGCCTCGACCACGACGCGGAGTCGTGCAACGACTGTCAGGCCCTGACTTCGAAGGCTAGGCGGGAGCGGTCCCGCAAGCTTCTCGAGCTTCGGCGGCTCCGGCGGAGCCGCAGGTGCCGCGTCCGCCCCCATACCTTCCGGTCCCTGGGGCTGACGCGGCGCCGGCGGAGATCAGTGCCTTCCTCTCGGCCATGAGGAGCCTGGCCCCGCCGTCGACGCCCGCTGGCGCGCCTTCGGGCCCCGCGGGCTCGACTGGGCGACCTCGCGTGCCGGCGGCTCCGGCCCCGGCGCCGTCGACGACTCCGGTCTCGACGCCGCAGGTCCCCGCGGGGCCCATGCCTGGGCCCCAGTCGACGCCGGTTGACCTTGTCACTCCTCCACCGGCGCCGACGCCTGAACCACCGACGCCGTCACCGGCGCCGCCGACGCCTGTGACGCCGACGCCCCAGTTTAGCCCTCATCCGGACCCGACGCCGGCACGGCGTCCGCCGACGCCGCATCCGACGCCGCTAGAGACCTACCATCTCTACAGTCCGGTTCCGATCATTCCTCCTGTTTATCAGGAATCGGAAGAAGGGGGCGACTGGGAGGGGTTCGAGGACCCTCTGGCTGTTCAGTCACAGCTTTCTCAGGACTGGGCAGATGAGCTGGGGGAGGCCAGCGGGCTGGACACCTCGCCAGCCGCTGGATTCACTTCTCCTCCGACCGTGGCTTCGGAGGAGGGTGCAGCATTTTCTGTGGTGCTGCGCAAGGCGGCTGAGGCCCTTGGGCTCGAGTTGCCTGCCGTGGCTGTGAGGACCAACATCCTCACTGAGGTGCTTCAAACCTCAGCAAGCTCCACTGAGCCTCTGCTGCCGTTTAACGAGGCCCTCACTGATGTTCTGCAGGGCACCTGGTCCAAGCCCTCCACAGTTCCTCCTGTGGATAGGAACGTTGCCAGGCGCCACCGCCCTGCTCCGGGCGACCCCAGCTTCCTGTCCCAACACCCCACCCCCGAGAGTCTGGTTATCCAGGCCTCTACTTCCAATCCTCCTTCCCGACCGCTCCGCCGGACCGGGATTCCAAGAGACTCGAGCAGTTTGGCAAGAAACTGTTCTCGTCCCTTAGTTTGGGCCTGCGGTCTTTAAATACCGCCTGTCTCTTGGACCGTTATTCCCATTCTCTGTGGGATACGGTGGAGGACGTGCTGCCCCTGTGTCCGGAGGAGGTCCGGACGCGTCTTTCCCAGGCTCTGGCCGATGGGAGGGATGCAGCACGGCACGCCATAAGATGTGGGCTTGACACCACGGACTCGCTAGGTCGGGCGATTTCCACCACGGTGGCGCTCCGCCGCCACGCCTGGATGCGGTCCACGTCCTTTTCCGGGGATGTCCAGAACACCCTCATGGACATGCCCTTTGATGGCACTCGCCTGTTTGGTGAGAAGGCGGACAGTGCGCTGAACCGCTTTAAGGACTCCCGGGCTACGGCCAAGTCCTTGGGCCTCTCGGCTCCGCGGGCGCACACCTCCGCTTTTCGCCCCTTTCGTGGCCAAGGAAGGGGCGCCTCCTCACGTCCGCAGAGCCACCAGCCGCAGAACCAACCTGCGCGCGGTCGCGGACGTGGCTTCCGCCGTGGCGGAAATGGAGGCCGACGTGGTCAGCCCACATCCACCCCGGCAGCATCCGCCTCAAAGCCTTCCTAGTCCGAGCTTTCAGGCCCATACCACGCCAGTGGGCGGCAGAGTTCGCCATCACCTGCTCCACTGGCGGTCCATCACTTCGGACAGGTGGGTGCTGCAAATCGTCCGAAGGGGCTACTCCCTCCCCTTCGAGACGACCCCTCCAGCCATGCCACCACAACACCACCGTATCTCGGGGGATCATTTGGATCTTCTCCGCGAGGAAGTTTCGGCTCTCCTGGCCAAGGGGGCCGTCGAGCGCGTTCCGAGTCCAGAAGTAGGTCGTGGTTGTTATTCCCACTACTTTCTGGTTCCCAAGAAGGGCAAGGGGGGCCTGCGCCCTATCTTGGACCTCCGGAACGTCAATGCCTTCCTCCGAAAGGAAAGGTTCAAGATGCTAACGTTGGCTCAGGTTTTAGCTGCCCTAGACCCTGGAGACTGGATGGTAGCGTTGGACTTGCAGGACGCATATTTCCATATCCCCGTCCTGCCGGCCCACCGGCGTTACCTGCGGTTCACGGTGGGCCAAGAGCACTTTCAGTTTACCGTGCTCCCCTTCGGCCTCACCAGTGCCCCTCGGGTGTTCACGAAAGTGATGGCGGTGGTCGCAGCTCATCTGCGCAGATCAGGGGTCCCAGTCTTCCCCTATCTCGACGACTGGTTGTTGAAGGCGGGCTCGCCCCAGGCAGTCGTCTCCCACCTCCAGACTACGGCGGATCTCCTGCATTTGCTGGGGTTTTCCATCAACGTGCCGAAGTCACACTTGAGTCCCTCTCAGAAGCTCCTCTTCATCGGAGCGGTTCTCGATTCGGCGCAGTTCCGGGTCCATCCACCGGAACAGCGGGTCCGGGATATACAGGCCCTGATTCCCATCTTTCGGCCTCTATCCCAGGTTTCGGTCAGGCTAGTGTTGCGGCTTCTGGGGCTGATGGCCTCCTGCATCCTACTAGTGCATCACGCCAGGCGGCGCATGCGGGCTCTGCAGTGGGACCTGAAGTTTCAGTGGGCCCAGCATCACGGCAACCTGTCCGACCATGTCTTGATCTCGGAGGGCACTGCACAGCAGTTGCAGTGGTGGCTCACGGACCGCGAGTGGGTCAAGGGCAAGAGCCTCTCCCTTCCCCAACCGGAGCATGTCGTAGTGACGGATGCGTCCCTCTTGGGTTGGGGTGGCCATATGGGAGAGGCGGAGATCAGAGGCCTCTGGTCTCCGGCGGAGTCTCGTCTCCACATCAACCTGTTGGAGTTGAGAGCGATCCGGCTTGCACTGAAAGCCTTCCTTCCCTCTGTCAGGGGAAGTGTCGTGCAGGTGTTCACGGACAACACCACCGCCATGTGGTACTGCAACAAACAGGGCGGGGTGGGGTCGTGGACCCTTTGTCAGGAGGCTCTGCGCCTCTGGACATGGCTGGAACACCAGGGCGTCACCCTGGTGGTTCAACATCTGGCGGGCTCTCTGAACGCCAGAGCAGACGAACTCAGCCGCCGGTGCATGATGGATCACGAATGGCGTCTGAACTCCGAAGTGGTGCAAGGCCTCTTTCAGCAGTGGGGAGAGCCTTGGTTAGATCTATTCGCCACCGAAGAGAACGCGCAATGTCAGCAGTTCTGCGCGTTGGAATTTCCAAGGCGGCACTCGCTCGGCGACGCTTTTCGTCACGAGTGGAGTTGCGGTCTGTTGTACGCCTTTCCGCCTATACCACTTCTGCCCAGAGTGCTGAAGAAGATCAGGCGCGACCGGGCCCAAGTCATCTTGGTGGCTCCGGATTGGGCACGAAGATACTGGTATCCCGAGCTACTCAGTCTGTTGACCGATCCCCCGATACGTCTGCCCCTTCGGGAGGATCTTCTGTCGCAGCAGCAGGGGACGGTCCTCCACCCGAACCTGTCCAGCCTCCACCTCCATGCGTGGAGATTGAGCGGCGGCAGTTGATGCCATTTGACTTGCCTCCTGAAGTCTGTGATATCATTCTGGCAGCCAGGCGTCCCTCCACGAAGTCGGTATACGCCTGCCGGTGGAACAAATTTGTGGCATGGTGCACAGCAAAGGCTGTGGATCCCCTTTCCGCCCCTCTTTCTGAGGTTCTCCTCTTCCTTCTTTCTCTGGCCCGGCAGGGCTCTGCCCTGGGCACCCTGAAGGGTTATCTTGCTGCCATCTCCGCCTTCTTGCGGCTTCCTGATCAGCCTTCTCTTTTCAAGTCCCCTGTGGTTACACGCTTTCTCAAAGGCATTACACACACGTTCCCTCCTGTCCCTTTTGTAATGCCTCAGTGGGACTTGAATCTGGTATTGACCTTCCTGATGTGCGCTCCCTTCGAGCCTCTTCACAATTGCCCTCTTCGTCTTCTAACTCTAAAGACTGCTTTTCTGGTAGCCATCACCTCGGCTAGACGGGTGAGTGAGCTCCAGGCTTTATCTTCAAAGCCTCCTTTCCTATCTGTTCATCCGGACAAGGTTGTCCTTCGGCCTCGTCCCTCCTTTCTTCCTAAAGTGGTGACTCCTTTTCACCTTGGGCAGTCTGTCACCTTGCCCACCTTCTTTCCGCCTCCGCATCCTTCCAAAGAGGAAGAGAGGCTCCACCGTCTGGACCCAAAACGTGCGCTCTCCTTTTATCTGGACCGCACAAAACAGTTCCGGGTGGACGACCAGCTTTTTGTTGGGTACGTGGGCGCTAAGAAGGGGAAAGCTGTGCACAAACGAACCATCTCTCGGTGGGTCGTTTTGTGTATAAAAATCTGCTATTCCTTGGCTAAAAAGGACCCTCCTGTTGGGCTGCGCGCCCATTCTACTCGGGCCACGGCGGCTACTACTGCCTTGGGACGGGGAGTCCCTTTGCAGGACATCTGTCAGGCGGCGACGTGGGCTTCTCTACACACGTTTGCCAGGCATTATTGCCTTGACAGCCAAGTCCGGAGGGATGGCTTCTTTGGCCGTTCTGTCCTCCAGGACTTTCTGGTGTGATCTTGGTTCGCAGACCCACCACCGGGGATGGTATTGCTTGGGTATCTATTCTAAGGTGAGGAATCTAACTAACGTGTTTCTTTCAGATGAACAAGTTACTAACCTTCGGTAACGATGTATCTGTAAGAAACATTAGTTAGTTAGATTCCTCACCGACCCTCCCATCCTCCCCGTTCTGCGAACTGACATCTAGGGTTAAGGTTGTCCTTTCAGGCCCCTAGATTTTATTTTTGGCACCAGTGTCTGTCTTTGCATGGCTCTGCGTTCCTGGCGCGGAAGGCTATGTACAAGAACTGACGTCAGCGCGCGAGGGCGGCGTCTAAGTACTCCGACGACGTCATCCCGGCGCACGACGCCGACGACGGACGCGGAGCCGCAGACGACGCCTAGCGACGCGCAAGGGGTATTGCTGACGAAAAATCTTCCGGATCCAGTCTGACGCCTGGGGATATTCTAAGGTGAGGAATCTAACTAACTAATGTTTCTTACAGATACATCGTTACCGAAGGTTAGTAACTTGTTCGTTACAATTATCGTAAGTGTCTCCGTTAGCCCCATGTGATACGCCGAATGCCTGGCCCTGTAATATATTCCATCCCACTCTTTGTGGCTGAGTGTCCTGCCCAACTCTCGCTCCCACCGCTCTCTGCTAGGATTGTGCGTGTATGATCGGAGATGAGTTTTTTTATCTGATGTGCGGGTGATGAGCCATCTTTCGTAAGGGTAAAGGCCTTCCTCGGAGCGGACCTGTGGTTGAAGCGCCCCCTAGAATGATGTTGCGGTCTGATGTGGCTGTTGCTTCGGTGAGAGCAGAGTGTAAGAACCGTTCCTGGCCTTCATTCGGGGCGTACAGGGAACCAATAGTGAATGTCAGACCTCCCAAGGCGAAGCGGTATGTCAAGAGCCTCCCCTTAATCTCGGCCACCTTATGCAGGACCTCCCCCCGAAACTTCTGAGCCACCAAGATCGCCACCCCAGCTGTTTTAGTAGGGCCAGAGGAGAAGAGTTGAGTGGGAAATTTTCAGGACTGAAGACGGTGGCAATCTCTCGCTAGAAGGTGGGTTTCTTGTAGAAGGCAGAGATCTGCTTGTGGGTTTTCTAGACATGACAAAACTGCCCTGCGCTTCACTGGGTTATTGAGACCCCGTACATTAAGGCTTAGGATCCTAAGTGTGGTGGGAGGCATGTTTATCTGGTAGGATCTGGCGTGTCAAGGAGGTGCCATATATGGCGTTGCCAGCGTGCATGGTGGTCTGCCGACCAAGGTTCGCGCGGGCGTAAGGGGTCATTCTAATCCTAGAGAAAAAGTGGACGTGGAGCACCGAATTCCCCCCAAAACATCCCCAAAGAAACCCAGCATAAAGAACAATATAACAGTAACTAAGAATCCATAGTCCATCACTCGTTGGTGATCGGTGAAAAGGCATTGGGGTAGGTCCACCAACGGTGAAGAAGCCCTCCTCCCGCCAACGATCTGGACATTAGCAAAGCAGTCAATTGGTTACAAATAGCGTCTAAAGTCATCCAGGGTTGGAGCTAGATAGTTCTGCGGAGACAACCTCCAGAGTCGACCTCTGGCCTTTCGTGATTTCCGCAGCCGGGGGCTTCCTGGGGCAACGCCTGCAGCCCTGCTGGCGGGGCCTGGAGTCATTAGTCTCTGCTTTGGGATCCTCCTCTCCACTCTCCGCCTCCGGGAGGTCCACACCCAGTAGTTTGCAAGCCTCGGACAATGAGCGTAGTTGGTACAGTTTATCTTTGCGAAACACCAACCGAAATGGATGGCCCCAGCTGTAGGGAATATTGTGCTGCTGAGGGTGCATAGTGATAGGCTTGAAGATTCGTCTTTTTTGCAGTGTGAGAGCGGATAAGTCCTGATACAGCACCGGAGTCTGGTCACAAAACATCAGGGGATGCATTTGACACGCTTTTTGGAGAATAGCTTCTTTGGTGCGATAGTCCTGGACACAAACTAGAATGTCCGATGGAGGAGCCGTTGGCGTTCTAGGAGGGCACACTCTATGCGCACGGTCTACACGCAACTCTGTCTCCGGTGGCCTGCCCAGGATGTGATTGAAGAGTTACCTCGTGTAGGTGAAAAGGTTTTTCGAGGCGTCATCCACTTTTACACCTCTGATCCGAATATTATGGCGACAGGAGCGGTTTTCCAGGTCTTCAAGGTGGGTTTGAAGGTCAACTTTTTGATCATGGAGTCTAAGGATCTCTTGCTGTAGTGCCGCTATCTCTGTGTCCCTCCCGTCGCTCTTACCTTCCAGGTCAGCGACCCGTTCTCCAATGCAGTCCATGTCGCGCCGGACCTCTTTTATCTCCGATGTGAACTCTTGCTTGAGTGTGTGAATGTCTTCCCTCAGCGCAACAAACATAGATTCGAGGAATGCCTTGGTGATGGGCTCCGCGCCCCCATCTCCCGCCGACGCCCCCTCAGAGGCACCCGCGTCTGCGCTGGAAGCCATTTGTCCAGCTGGTGCCTTGGCAAATAGGTCCTTAAGGGTCCTGTCCTGTCGTTTCCTGGAGGTGGACATAGCCCTCTCCGAATGGGCCCAAGGAACTGTGCGCGGGTCTCAGTGCCGCCGTCTCCAACTCTTCTTCAGAGGATAGTGCCTACTGGTGCCCCCAGCACAGGGCGAGGGACGCAGGGCATCAGAGGGAGCCGGAAGGTTATGTACTGCGCAACCCTCGCTACCGCCAGTGCCTCCCGGGGTCTACCACGCCGGGACAATGCCAGTTTCTTTGTGCCCATGCTGAAACACCTTTCCCTGTGGTCTTCCTCTACGCTTTCTGTCTCCACCTCGAGGGTGTGCCACCACTGTGAAAGCGGTCCGTGTCAACCCAGCGCCGCCGCTGACGGCCTCAGATAGCTCCTCCGGCGGCGAGCTCCTCCACGGCACCCATGGGCAACACCTGTCCCGGCCAGTCCCGAAAGCGGGACAACAAAAAGGTCTGGCGGCTGCTCCCCTGTCTCCACCTCACCGCAGCTAGACAGTCCTGTGCACTCCCGCCAAACCAGACATGCCAAGGGGCCCCCACAAGTGTCCCACCACCGAAGGGCGTCAGCTAATCCGTCGGAACAATCGCCCCAACGCGCGGGTCCAGTGCCGGCCACTTCGCCGCCCCAAAGTGTTAGGCCCGGCTCCTTATGCCGTGGATTCTCCCCGAGGACCCAGTTGGCGTGTCAATCCTGCCCTCTCAGGCGGGGGCTGCCTCTAGCAGTGCTCAAACTGATGTCTCGAAGTCCGGGTTAACAGTCAGCCCCGTCGTTGTGTTCCTACGAGGACCGCCGTGTTGGCCCCCTGCACCGTCCCGCAGCTGTTCAGGGATCAGGCCTCCACACCAATCACTGCAGACAACCAGCTGGCAGCCTCACCTCCAACAGCGGCAGCAGGTCTCACGTTCTGATGGTCTCCCCGTGCCTGGGTATTGCGAAGCTCGGTCCCCTCTGGGCCCCCGCTGCCCTTCAAGCTCCGACCGGGTCCGGGGGAGGTGAGTCCCAATCCAGTCGCCGCTGTTTCGTGCACACAGCCAAAACCCCCCACGAGGGCAACGCCGGGTCTTCAATGTATGTCCCGGTAAGGAGGGGGGCGCAAAGCCCTCATACCAGTCCCGCGGCTGCCGCTGCACAGGCCCCAGGTCTGTCTCGTCGCTCTCCCAAAATGGCGGACCACCTCTTCCCGCGGCTCCGCATCGGACTCCTGTAGCCGTCCACTCACCGCTTCAGCAGCGGTAGCTGTCTCGGTGGCCCCGCCACGGCCACCGTCCTCCTCAGGAAGTATAGGGTCCCGTCTCTTGACATCTTAGGCGCTCGCTGTCTCGCTCGTTGCTCCCGGCACATCAGCGCGGCCCTGTCATCTCCGCGTGCCGGCTGCTCACCGCAAGGTCAGTAATCAAGCTGCGGCAGGCGCCGGCAGCGCTTCCGCCCCAGATGGACTCCACCGGGACCTCTCCCAGGAATGCACCGCTCGTGCCTGTAACGGCCCGCAGGCCGGTGCTATGCAGATCGTCGGCGGGAGCTCGAGATCAGTATGTCTGCTCACTTCGCCATCTTGACTCCTCCCCCAGAACAATTTAGAAGCATCAAATAAGTATCACATTTTAACATTTATTTATGTATGTATTTTGATTAATGTGTCATAGCTACAAACCATGCTATTGAAGTATTATTTTATCTTACTGCTAACCTCGTACATATTGTACTTCGCAGTCTGTCTTACGATTGTAGCAATTCATGTCTCTTGCATGAGAAATAAGACTGTTCAATAACCCTTTTTATTGAAACGCCCGCATCTCTAGTTCTGTGCAGCTCTGTAGAAACGAAGCATGCACGATTGACTGAGTGAAACTGTTATCTATTGTTTCCACGATTCTGAGACTGTTTTGATTCTAAAGGGAAACAAAGTTGTCATGTTTATGCGGTTGTCAGAGACTAATCCCTTGCATATTCGAGAAGTTTCTAGTGACCTCTGAGTTAGCTGGCACACACAAGTAATTAAGTTTAATATACTCGATAGAGACATTCTGACCTCAGTGCTAAGTCAAATCTATAGTGTATGTTATTCCAATGCGCAGAGCCTATCAGGGATATTGGAACACCTATTTTCATAATCTCGTGCTGCAGTCCCACAGGTGTTACCTGCAGTTAAAGGGGGGCCAGGAACATTTTCTCTGTGCTCCCCTTTGGCCACACCATCATCTCTGTTATTCACGAAAGTAATGGCGGTAAACACGGCACATCTTCTGAATTTGGGAATATCGGTCTTCCCATTCCTTGACAGCTGGCTGTTGAAGGTGGACTTGTCCGTCAGTCGTAGGTTTCCTCCAGATGACGGCAAACCTCCTTACATATTTGGGGTTCACAATCAACATGCCAAATTCACACCTGACTTCGCAGAGGCTTCCTTTCATAGTAGCCTTCCTGGATACGGTGCAGTTTAACCCTTTCCTCCAAAACCCATAGTTCAGGACAATCTGTCCTGGGTCTCAGTGAGGATGACACCAAGGCTTTTGGGCTTACTAACCACTTGAATCATGCTTGTCAACCATGCCAGGTGGCACATGCGAGCTTTGCAGTAGGACCCAAAGTGTGCTGGTCCAACAAATTGGTCGAAGTCTATTTAGGTGCCTGAGGAGACTGCAGAATATCTGCACTGGTGGCTGCTTGACTGAAGTTGCACCAGTGGCAGACCCCTCTCCCTGTCGTATCTAGGGGTTGATGGTGGTGACCAATGCCTCGAAACTTAGTTGGGAGAAGTGGAACTCCGAGGACTCTGGTGAAGAATATTGAAAGCCTTTCTACCTTCCATCAAGTGGTGGCTTGTGCAGGTTCTCATGGACAGCGGCACTGCCATGTGGTACTGCAACAAGCGATATGTTGCGACATCCTGTGCCAGGATGTTCTTCGCCTGTGGAACTGGCTAAATTGGGGCATTTCTGTGATCATAAACCATCTGGCGAGATCTTTGAATGCCACAGTGGGTAAGCTCATCTGGCGATGCCTAGCGGACCACAAATGGCGGTTCCATCCATCTTGCTGAAAGAATTAACCGATTTCCTCTGAAAAACAATGAAGTAAGAGGAAAATAGAGCAGGTCGACAAGGGAAGGCTGGAATATGTTTGGGCAGCAGGCCCCCTTGCTCTGAGCTGTTATACGGTTCCTACGAATTTAGTAAGAGTGTATATTAAGTCAACAAAACTTCACAATGTAGAGAGTTAGTCTACTAATACCATCAATAAATGTTGTTTTTTGTCTAGCCCACAGGATTGCATCTAAATCCCTAACCTTTCAGAGTTAGATGTTTTTGATAACCTTGAACATGACCACTCTGATTCCCAAGGAATTTGTGGAAACAGATCTAACCCTTTCGTTTATCACTTTTGCTTGCCCAAGATGTCACAAAGAAAAAGAACGAAAATGTATTTTCACATGTTTATTGAAAAGCCCTAATCTTTGTAAATAAAACATGAACTGCGATTATTAGAAAGCTAAGACACCTCATGTTATAAGCTTTATTTTACTGGTGAAAGCATAAACAATTCAACCATGTTAATTTTACAAAATGTTACCAAGGCTACTTCGATCTATCACTAGTTTATCTATGCTAAAGAGAGCATGTCGGGAGTACTCCTCTGCCGGTTCTGGTGGAATGGAAATGATCTAACCCTATTCCTTGGCACAGTGTGCCAGGATTCTGGCGTCAGTGCATTAACAGATGCATTCCCTCTGAGTGTGCAGGGCTGCACACTACTCTTGCATGGCTATCTTCCTTCTCAGGATGAAGGTTAGGGACAGCAGAGCTGCATCTCAGTCACAGCAGCTTCCATGATAACTCTGGCAGAAAGTGAAGCACCTCTCACCGAATTCAGTATGGATGCTGTTTAAATAATAACACACCATTCTTATCTATTGTGACAGAGGTGCAGAAAAGAGTCTTTATTTAGTATGGAGAGGAAGAGTTGTCTCCTACGAGGACAAAAAATATAGCAAGGGCATCGCGTTCTAATTGTGTGACCCTGGAACTAATTGTGTACAACTAATTATGCGGACTGTAGGGCTACCATGCCTACCAGGAACAAATTCATGTGTAGCGCATTCTCTTATATTGGCGTGAAATGTGCATACCACTATCAGAAAAGTTACTAAGTTTAAAAAAGGAGAGCTAAAATGGAGCCTACTAGTAAGCTCTACAACAGAGCAAGATGTAGAATATACCTTTCTGTTTCTGCCTGGAGTGCCATAACAAGTTTGCCCTGAGAGACCACCACAAAGGGCCAGATGTACGACCATTTTATTTTGCGCAGTACAAACAACAGTGATCCTCAAGTAGTTGGGGTAATGGTTAGATAAATATAGTTCAGAATCGATACTATATTCTGGAAGTCCAGCCGGACAACCGATTTAATTATTCAAATTAAAATTGCATACATATAAGAACAAAATACACGTGGGACACAGTCCTGTGTCCAAATAGAACAATGACATTAACGAAACAAACAAGGCATTTCAGGCAAGAGAGAAAATGGAGCTTTTTAGATTATCCAGTGTTATAAGCTTTTTCAAAACAGCTAGTGCACTTTTTCAACACAATGGAATAACGTGCATGCTATTTTAGAGGGGGTCGACGACGTTTCGATCCTTTTAGAGGAGTACCAGGATCATCATCAGGACTTTGATGTGTACATGCCTGATTGTGAACGAAATTGCCTGTGGGGAAACAAAAAGGGGTTGATGTAGAGAAGGTAGAGGAAAAAATAAGAGAGAAGATTTAAGGCGATCCGCTCGTGGCATGTTGAACGCGGTGAATTCGCACAAGGGATGCAGGTGTGGTGCCAAGAGTGCATGCGGATGTGTAGGCATGCGTAGGGTACAGGAGTCTATATCGGATGCGAATAAGCCCTATATGTGGTGAGTTAACGGAAGGATGGCCGTTCGCGGGGGCAAAAACGACTAATAAGAAGTAGGAGCGGAAAGGAACCGCTTGATGTGAGAACATGCGTCAAGAGTGCATGCGAATGAGTAGGCATGCGTAGGGTACAAGAGTAAAATAAACGCTCAATATCGGGCGCGAGTAAGCCATATATGTGGTGATTACTCGGAAGGATGCCCGGTAGCGGTGGTACAATGACTAATACGAGGTGGGAGCGGAAAGGGACCGCGTGATGTGAGAGCAAGCGTCTGAAGTAACCGTTGGCTGAACGGACGCGAAGTGCGTGATGAAGAACTATGGACGCATGCGACTAAGCTAGGTGGGGGGGCAGGAGTTTTCGGTGGAAGAGAATTAAACGTAGGTAGTGGTGGTGCTATGTGGCAGACAAGTGGAAGGATGGAGCGTTAATGAAGTTGATCTCACCTGTATTCGTGAGAGAACAAGCGCCGTTCAGTGACGGGGGCAACTGCGGTGAAAGCTCACAGGTATGAGCTGGAGGGCAAATGCACGGTCAGGCCGGAGCCACGGGAACCAATATTCGCCGGTAGGGGACAGATAGGTACGCTAAAACCGGAGAATAGTGCGTTAATGGAGTAGTGAGTGTGGTGAACAACCAGGCAGGGGGGGAAAAGTAATATTTACCTAGATGAGAGGATGGTTATTCCAAAATTATAGAGGTCCAAGCAATGCTGTGGATAATGGAGGCGACGTGACAATGCACTGCGGAAAAAACCAAAGTATGAGCACGGTGCTGATGCCTAAAACGAGACAAGAGGGGAAGTGGAGTAAAGCGCTTACCGGGATCCAGCCAGGTCCTGTTGGTTACGGTGAACCGAGTGACGGGGTGAGGAGCGTTGAGTGTCAATAAATACTGAAGAGGTGTGCTTGGGGGACTAGAGCGGGTGAGAGCGGCGCCATCTTAGGGGAGAAAAATAAAAAGGGAAGATAGACTGGGAAAGTTCCTTAAGAGGGTAACGGAGTGGAAACAGACCAAGCAATTCATATATTACATTTCTCAAAAAACAATTGCGTGAAATCAGCATTACTGTTGCAATATGAGGGTAATAATTGGAATTATACCAAGTTTTGGAACATGGACATACGGAGACCTGAAGTAGGGAAAACCATGATGTCAATGGAACTGTAGTATGAAAAAAGAGCAAAGGATTTCCAGCTCATTACATTGAGATCAAAAATGTGCCGTAATCGTGATTAAACACATAGTTGGCCAAGGGAGGAAAACATCTACGCACTAAGGGTTACAGGGGGAGAAAAGAATGGCAGTGTGATATAAGGATGGAAAACAACCGATATGTGACAATTGCTGCAGAAACAATTCGTAATTGACATTAACATGAGAGTTCATGGTGCCAGAGGAGGTTAGTCCAATCCTCGCTGCGATTCAGGCCTTGCCTGATGCTGTCAGTGCGGATGATCATTCTGAGTTCTTCTTTATTCATGATTTTAGCAATGTCTCCACCTCTTGGCGGTTGTTTGATGCATTTGAGCACTGTCCATGTAATGTCAATGTAGAGGGAGCTTCCAAGGTACCACCATACACTAGTTTTCAATGTGAAAGCCAGACGCTAATGCCTATTCAACAATGGCAGTACCAGACACCACTGTATCAACCCTTTCGGGAACAAACCAGGGGAAGATCACAGCCACAAAGAGGAGCGGCTGCACCAACTTGTAAGTGACTCAAAAGACAAACCTTCCACACACACTTGTAAGCGGGGGCATAGGGGACATTTTCCAGGAGTGGAGGAACACCAACTCATACAAATGCATACTCAATATTACCGAGCACAGCTATTGTGTAGAGCTAGTCAAACATCTACCTGCAAAGGGACCTAGGAGAGCGATCCACACAAGACAGGAAAAAAGACTACTACCAGAGGTAAAATGATTACTACATAAGAAGGCAATAAAAAGAGTGCCTAAAAAGGAGCAAAACTACTCAACATATTTTCTGATACCAAATGCAAGACGGATCTCTACATCCATACTGGACATCTGTTTCTTAAACAAGTTCATAAAGACACAAAAGTTCAGAATGACAACACTGCAGAATGTCATTCTGCAGCTGCAACAGGAAGAGTATATGGCGGTAATAGAGCTAAAAAAAAAATGCATATGTTCGAGGCATATGACCTGCAGATCACACACTATGCATAGATCGCCATCTGGTGTTGGGCCCGGATGTTTGCACTTGTTTTTGTCTTGGAAAAGTCTTTGAAAGTCTTTGAGGTTACTCCTCCTTTGGACGATAGTGCGCATAGGCATCGGCTCCATCTTCAGATTGTTTTTTTCCGCCATTGGGCTCGGATGTGTTTATCGTTCTCCAGTTCGGTGCGGTTAGTGATCTAACTTTTGGCGCGCAATCCTCACCCTTTCTCCGGTATTGTCTCGATCGCGATCTCTAGTCGTCGCGCATCTCTTCAATTTTGAAGTCCTTGATTCCGGTTGTCAACGAAGGCCTACTTAGGCCATTCCATCTGGCTCATGGGAAGGACTCCTTTTAAGAAGTGTCCTCAATGTGGGTCGAAGTTCCCAAACACAGACCTTCATGAGGTGTGTAACCTCTGCCTCTCACCAGAGCCTGAAGAACAATGGCTCGCTCGTCGGCACCCATTCCCGATGACATCTTCCAGGAGGGCGTCAATGAACCAGAACAGGAGAAAATCGAAGAAGGCCCTGTCAGCGCCTCTGAAGCCTATGACTCCGACCTCCAGGACCCCACTCCTGGGCAGCGGGTCGTAAGTAGTGACGTCTTAGGGTTTACGATAAACCACGCAAAGTCTTACCTACAACCGTCCCACATACGACAGTACCTCGGTGCCACAATACACACCTCAAAAGCACTTGCATACCCCAGCCCAGCCAGGATAGCAAGCATACAAAGCCTCATATCAAAATTTCAGCCACAACACTCTTCCAGCTCGATTGTTCATGCAATTGATAGGGATGATGGCCTCTTGCATATTCATAGTACCTTACGCAAGACTCCAGATGCGTCCCCTACAGGAATGTCTGGCACGTCAGTGGAACCAGGCTCAAGGTCAGCTAACAGATGGTGTTGGTGGACGGTCGCACACACTTCTCTCTGCAGTGGTGGATCACCAAAAACCTTTCCAAAGGGCGACCGTTCATCGAGCCGGTTCCACAGGTTGTGCTAACAGCGGACGCATTGCTCTCCGGCTGGGGAGCTCATCTGTTACATCACACCATGCAGGGCAGGTGGACCACTCAACAAAAGTTACTCCACATCAATCACCTGGAGTTACTAGCCATCTTACTAGCCCTGAAGGCATTCCAGAAACAAATATCAGGCAAAGCTGTCCTAGTCCGCACCGACAACATGACAGCCATGTACTACATACAAAAACAAGACGGGACACATTCCCTACAGCTCTCTCAACTAGCGCAAAGCATATGGAGATGGGCTATTCCTCAAAACATTTTTCTCGTAGCCCAACATGTCCCAGGAGTCCAGAACAGCATAGCCGATCTGTTAAGTCGTCAGATGCAACAGATTCACGTGTGGGAACTTCATCCGCAAGTTCTTCAACCATTTTTACACATGTGGGGGCAACCAGAGATGGATCTCTTTGCCACACACGAAAATGCCAAATGCCCAAGCTTCACCGCCAAATATCCACACCCATTGTCCAACGGAAATGTGATATAGATGAATTGGTCAAGCAGATTTGCGTCCGCTTTTCCGCCTCTCCCACTCATTCCACTGGTGGTGTGCAAACTACGATAGAGAAAGAAACAAAGAGGGGAGTAGAGAGGTACCACTCAACGAGTGGTGGAGGTGGATACTTCCTCCCAGTAAAGCGTACATAAACACAAGGATCCACCCACAGGTATAGTGAATCAAGAGTCTCCCGTTTATACAATATGTATCCCACAGTCGTGGAGAGTACACATCAGTTGTTAAAATACCCCTCACACACCAAAAGGGCCCTTGGTGTCATGCTTCATCATAGGGGTCTTCCCGCCCCTCTACGGGACGGGGCGTGCTACAACCTACGTTTGCGTGGGAGCACTGTTCTTGCCGAGACTGCTATGTGTGATGCAGGGGTGTGCGAGGAAGGGTCAGGAGTGGATGGAGAGTGAATTAAAAACTACCTGGCTCTCTGGTCTAGGAAAGTTTATTCTGCCGTCTGAGCTGGTATTAGTAAAAGGTGAGGGGGACGAGGGTGTATGCCTCAATGAGCTAGGCCTCCTAATGGTGTCGACATGTTTCGAAGCTTCCCCATGCTTCTTCATCAGGACCTTAAGGATCCCTTCCTACAACGCACTGTGATGTGTGAAAAATAGCCAAATAGTGAGTGAAGAAATGGAATAAAGGAAGTAAATAACCTCCAAAGGTTGGTAATGCCCCAATGGGTCTTAAATACTCCTATTAACTTGCTGAAAAGAGAAAAATATCCTCATGAGCTCAAAAACCGAGTGGTAGGAGTGCAAAATAGGCTGCGCCTCCAAGGATCAATGTCCAGCCCAAAGAACCACCCCGGTCGGCTCCGTCGTGTGCAAACTACAGCAACACTCACTCACTCTCATCCTAGTTGCTCCAACATGGGTCAGACAACCGTGGTACACTCCATTACTGGAACTATCCGTAGTCCCGCACCAAAAACTACACCTCTCCCCACGCCTCTTAACCCAGAACCGTGGAGAGATCAGACACCCGGACCCAGCACAGCTCAACCTAGCGATCTGGCTCCTGAGGTCTTAGAATTTGATTACCTTAACCTTCCCCCTGACTGTATGAACATTATCAAGGAAGCTAGACGCCCCACCACTAGAGCCTGCTATGCAGCCAAGTGGAAACGATTTTTCATTGTGAGAAAGTGGCTCTGTATATACTGTTCCTCAATAGGTACAGGGTGTACAGTGTCCACAGACCCCAAGGGTTTAACAGAGGTTAAAGTTAGATATGACCTTACTCTCCAAAGTGGTAGCCTGGTCGAGCAGTAAGGCAGTATCAGAGGACAGTGTAAAGCATTTGTTGTACACACTCAGTCAGCAAATAGTTCCACACACTCAATAACTGAACTCTAGGCCAATGGTTTGTATATAAAAAAATATATGCTTGTTTTATTTTAGAACCAACACTTGGAATTAAAATATACTTTCTTGACAGGAGAGGTTTCATAAAAAATACTTTTGTATATGCAATAGACTTTTTAGTAAACAGTTACAAGTAGTTGCAGTAAGCAACTCTATTCCTAAACACAATACATTGAGCTCAATGATAAATTCAAATTATATGCAACAGATTACTTTTTAGATTACTTTTGTAATTCCAGGCTTGGATCCTAGATCCAGTCCCGGGTCAGTTCTCAGAATCAGTTGTTGAAAGTCGACTTAGGTACTGTAATGATTTTTAACTAAAATTTAGCTATTTTAAAAGTTAGCACTTAAAGTATTTCAGGGCAAACAATCAATGATTCCCTATGGAAGAAAATGTAGGTTACAGGTACAGTAGGTTATCGTTACTTTTGTAATCCAGTACTGGGTGCCTAGACTCAGTACTGGGACCTTTATCCAAAACAGGTAAGTAATTACGTTTTCAGATGTTATACGATTTTTGAAGAATATTTAGAAATTGCAGAAATCAACACTTAGAAGAAATTTCAGAGAAAAACAGTCAATGGTTTCCTATGGAAGAAAAATGAGTTAAAGGTAAGTATAGTTGTGGGTACTTTTCAGAGTCAGTGCTGGGCACCAAGATCCAGCACTGGGAGCTCACCTAAGTGCAGGTGAGTAAATTTGTTTTTGTCACTCGGCTGATTTTTAGTGATTATTTGAAGATTTGAAAAGTCCACACTTCGAAGAAATTTCAGGAAAAAGCCAGTCAATGTTACCCTATGAGGAAAATAGAGTTTGCGGTTTAAGGGTAAGTACTCGACTGGCAGAGTGGAGGTTCTGGGCACAGACTCGGGGGTCTCCAAGGGTCAGGTAGGTACAGTCGTTTCACCCTCAGCGACTCTAGGGCGGCCGGGTGCATAGAGAGTTAGGCCCAATGTTATCCTATGAGGGATAGGGGGACCTTGTTTGGTGGCTGCTGTCTGGTAGGCCACGCGGCTGTGGGAGCTGGGCTCCTGGTCACTTACTCAGGGCAAGTGGGGAAGTAGGTTAGAGTAGAGTTTTCACGGCCAGGGCCACTCGGGCGGCCGGGTGCAGGGTGCTTTTGAGCCTTCGGGCGCTCAATTGATTTCTATGGGAAATCTCCGGTTTGGATAAAGACTGCAGGCTCGGGGACGAGGACTCTTCAGGTGCCACCACCACTTCGAGAGGTAAGTTGGGTAGTTGGAGGATAGGTAGGTCCCCCGGGATTGGACACAGAGGGCCGTGGGGCGCCGGGTCCAGGGGTGCCTTTTGGTGTCGGGAAATCTTACCCTCTGTTGATCGCGGTTGGGGTGGCACACTGTTCTGAGGCTGCAGGCTTCTTCAGGATTGTCGAGGGGGGTCCTTGGGTGCCGGACTCGGGGTCACAGTCGCCGTGGGGTCGTCCTCGTGGGATTAGTTCACTCCGGAACCCGGCCAGGCTGGGCGGGTGCAGAGTGGGCTGGGATCGCGGTTCCGGGCTGCTGCCAGGGGTGAAAGGTAGGTTCTGAGTCGAGCCTCTACTCATGGGAGTCCCAGGGGATCAGAGTTCCTAAGGTAGCCAGGTCCTCCGGGGTTTCTGAGGTTGCTGGCCACAAGAGATGCCGGGTTTGGAGCAGGAGCAGGTTCGAGGTCGACAGGCCGGTAGGGATGGGGCCAAAGCAGTTGGTGTCTCCCTCTCCTTCGCAGCTGCAGGGCAGGTCTTCGTTTCTTCTCGCTCTTCTTGTAGTTTCGGAATCTGGAATCTGGGGAAGGAAGGTTCATGGTGCCCCTAAATACTAGATTTAGGGGTGTTACAGGTAGGTGAAGGCCAGGGACCAATGGGTCCTTGTCCTGGGGTGGGTACACCCCCTATCCTGCCTCTCTCCTGTGGGAGGGGGGTAGTAGCCTAATCCTGATAGGGCATGGCCTCCCATCTTCAAGATGGCGAGAGCCCGGAGATGTGCTTCACCTCGCCTCCCCCACCTGAGCGGTGGGGTGGGCAGGCTGGCACATCCCCTGTCCTTGTATGGGGTATCCGGCCAAGCTTCCCGCCAGAGTTGGGGGTTGCAGTGGCCTGGGGAAACTCCTAGAGGCGGCAGGCCTTTGAAGCTTCCCTTTGCTCATCCTGGGGGAGGAGATTTATCACCTCACCCAGGATGTGCATTGTTGCAGGCCCGGGAGAGCAGGGGCTCTCCCACCCAGGGGTCCAGACTTCCAAAGACATTCCAAGATAAAAACAAGTGCAAACATCCGAGCCCAGCACCCGATGGCGATGTATGCATAGTGTGTGGATCTGCAGCTCTACATGCCAAGAACAGATGCATACTGATAAGTAGCATTTTCCTTACACATCCCAATGAATCACAAATGCACACAATTCTTGCAATTTGTCATCGACAAAACACACTATTAAAACAAAGTGCTGGCATTCGGACTCAACTCAGCACCCACAATATTTAGAAAGTGCTTAGCAGCAGTCATGCCATATCTGAGGAGGCAAAGGATACAAAGTGTATCCTGACCTAGATGACTGGCTGGTAAAAGCGAACATACTACACAAGTGCAGAAACTACGAAATACTTTCAGATCAACACTCAACAACCTGGGGTTTTCCATGAACAGACAGTCACCCAAACTTGGAAAAGCTCTTTCTGGGAGCGAGATCATCTCAATTAAAGAGAAAGGATACCCTTGCGAGAAGAGAATACTGTTTCTGCACGAAACTCGCCAACACCAGAGGGGTCAGTCTCTGACATTGAAGACTATGGGGACAATGCTGAGAAAAATGGCTTCCTGCATACTTCTAATGCCATCTGCACGGCTACATATGAGACTAATTCAGGAATATGTCCAAAGTAAATGGTCACAAGCCACGGGGAGTTGGGAAGGTCTAGTGGTTGTCACACAAAGAGTATAGGAGGAGATAGCGTGGTGGAACTGAACAAATGTAACATATGGGAAGAATAAAATTCAGAGGTATATCGAGAGTACAGAAAGCAGCACATCACATAAATGTACCTTGAGCTAAAGATAGTGTTCCTAGCCTTAATATCCTTTGAGAAACCGCTGTGGGGAAAATCATTACTAAATCAAATGTACAATACAACACTGATGTTTTATTTCAACAAGTTGGGGCGGAGCAAAATCTTTTGCACTCTCAAAACTAGCACAACACATCTGGAGGTGGGCCATCCAAAAACAAACATTACAGCAGTACATCTTCCAGGGATACATTTAGAAGCGGATAAGCTGAGCAGACAAGCATTCACCTCCCACAAGTGGGAACTGAATCAAACGGTACTGGAAAAGATCTTCAGAAAATGGGGAATGCCAGATCTAGGCCTTTTCGCAACACCAGAGAACGCAAAAGACCAGTCCTTCGCATCCAGACATCCACACTATCACTCCCTGGGGAATGCTCTGTCGATAGACTGGTCAGGGAGATTTGCTTACACTTCCCCCCCAAACCGACTGATATCACTAGTAATCAACAAATGCAGACTGTTACAAATGACTTTAATACTCCTCGCCCCACAGTTGGCAAGATAAATGTGGTTGTCAGACCTAATAGAGATTGCTCACATCAATGTGCTAAAACTACCAGTGTTGCAAGACCTGCTCTCCATGCAAGTGGGGAGTATTCTCCCAGAACCAAACTCGCTGAGCTTTGCAGCTTGGCTCCTGAGATAATGTTCGGACATCTAGGACTTCCAGATAGAACAATGGTCGTACTCAAAGAAGCAAGAAGACCAACAAGGAAATGCTACACAGCCAAATGTTAAAGATACTCAAGGTGGTGCCAGATGGCCTCTTACAAGACAATACCTCACTGACGTGCTAGACAGCAAGCCAACTTATGCGTCTTTAAGGCTGCATTTGGCAGCAATAGAGGTTTACACAAGGGGTCATAAAGGAACAAGTTTCTTCTGAACTCCTGTAATCAAAAGATATCCAGAAGGGGCAAAAAGAAAGGCCCCAGCAAAAAGTGTACTAACACTTACATGGAACTTAAATGTAATGTTAACCCAACTCGTGTGGAAACCCTTTGAACTATTACACAAGGCCTCTTGGAAATTAGACCGAATAAATATGGCCTTTGTAATCGCAATAACATCTCTCCGAAAAGTTAGTGAGTTACAAGCACTCACCATCCAAGAATTATACATACTAATACACAAGGACAGGATGTGAATCCAGAAAATTATTTCAAGCTGCAAAACTACTCCTACAGGTAAGAAACCATTTCGATATTGGTATTAGACCTGTCACATGGAGGTTCAGGAAAGCATTTAGTCGTCCCCTACTGAGAAGCGAATTCCTTGAAAACCCTGTCCTATTAGGGTCTTCCGTTTTAGAAAACGGCCCTTAGCTATTCCTTGGGGGTGAAAAGACAGCATTGTCTGCTGTTGAGACACCATTAATGGCAAACATTCTGCCGTCCTTACCTCTCAAAACCATAAACAGTACTTTTGGGATCATTAACATCGATACTGCTTTAGATTTGAATTTAAAGGATGAATGGAAGTGCTTTGGGACAGTTTGAGGGTAATCTACATGTGTCCTCTCTAAGAAGATAATTTGCACATATGGTCTTTATACCTGAGCTCTTGGTCTGCTCGTTTGAGTCTTCAGTGTTAAGAGGCAAGATTTTTTTTTTTTTTGGGACTTTATAGTTTTTCCATATTGAGAAAAGAAGATAACATCATCTCAGCATAGCAACTCAGGATAGTACAATAACGTTTTCATGCCATGAATCCATTAGTGCACCAATCAAGATCAAGTGTACTAGAAGGTTTACCGTCACCGTTTGGCCTGCTGACTGGAGCACACCGTTTCCAACACATCCTCAGCTTGCAACCATCCATGAATATCCCACCCGTTTTCTTTCGGCCTGCGCCCCGCCCCAGTGGCAGATGCCTGCATCCTCCATAAGACCCTAGTGGCTGCCCCACATGCAAAACAGTGTTACAGGTGACATTCCCAACAGCTGCGGCCCTGTGCTTCAGCTCCAGGATTCATTCATTCACAACTACTCGGTTTTGGATAGCCTCAGGCCGATGCCACCACCAGGCGTAGACCTGGGGTCCCCTGTGATCGGACCAGTCCTCCACCATCTGGCACTTAAAAACTCCACCCATTCGCTGCTACACAACTTTGAACGCAATAGTGTCGTCTTCTAATCTGCTGTTTCACATGTTTCTGAATTTTGCTGTAAGGAAACTTTCTAAAGCAACATGTTCTAGCTTTGGGCTCTCTGCAGCTCCACAATGGCTGTGACATACCCATCTTACTCTCGTTTGGGGGTGTGGGCGAGGGCTATTGCTCCTTTGTGACAGGTCTTCTGTCTCCTAGCTTTTCGCCACTTGGCGCACACTCTACACCTGTTTGGGTTTCGTCCGTTCACCCTTCTGGCGTCGCTACTGTAAATAACGAGAATAATGGCCGAGCCACGACGACTCCTCTCGGGGTCCTGCTCGTGCCGTGTGTGTTCTGGAGTGGGCTGCTACTGCTTTGCTTGAATATTTGTCTTTTAACACAGCTTAAATAACCACCACACTGCCAAAATCAGTTATGTTACGAACTTCATAAAATGTGAACACAATGTGTTTTGTAGAAAGTAGATGTCTGCCAGAAATATTTTGTGAATAGACTTTCAGTTTCTTAAAGGCATGTTGTTGCATCTTTCAGATTGCTGAACTTAAACGTGGTGCTGAGATTATTGTATGCACTCCTGGTCGCATGATTGACATGCTGGCAGCCAATAATGGTGAGTAAAAATCCGTGTATTTTATTATTTTCTATCACCAGTTTTGAAAGTCGCTACATCTGAGAATATAGTAAAACAATTTGTAACAGCATCTTCCTTGAAGCTGTGATCTCTTACTTAGTTTATGATGTACAGTTCTCTTGACCCACAGTTCTAGTAATTAAATCTCCATCTGATGTATGATTCTGCCCTACTTGAAATAGTTTTTCTTTTAATAGGAAGGAAAACCGAGTAGAATCACAGCATCCAACATTATACTAGCATAAATAAATAATGTACTAGTCTGGTTATTCAAAATCTGATAATTTACTCGGTTTTTAGAGCAGAGTGACACATTAACAACTGAATGTAGGTGACAAGGAAGCTTTGTTTGGGCCATGTTAAAAATATCTTCTAGCCCTTCATCACCGATCCGTTTCTGTTCCTTTCTGAAAATTGAGATCCTAACGGGGGTATTCATTAAGGTTTTGTCTTTTTAAAATGTTGGAATTGTTTCATTAAAAATCACAAGAAAGTTGAACAAATTAACTTTGCACGAGCTTATATCACAGAATAATCCTGCAGTACTGCTTGACCTCCAGAGATTGTCAACTGTACCTTAAAGTTATTTTTATTAAAATTAATAAGCTCATTTTATTTTAAATATGAATCGTATAGGTTATGATGGAGGAAGCTCTTTACATGTCCTGCTCTAAATCTGAATTGGAAACAGGATTGTCCACCAAATCAGAAATAAACATTTTGTGAGAGAACCTACAAAAAAACGTTAACTTCATTCTATTTTTGCCATGAAAATCCTGGTAAAACCTGAATAAGGAAAAGTGCTCTTAATGAGGAAAAAAACGAATGAGATAGATGTGCAAACACTGATTCTGACAGTTATTAATCATTCTGAGGGTCAAGACCCTTAATCGGGAGGAAATACTCTGTGGAATCAGTAATTACTTGCGGCAGGATTTCCGATATGATGGCCTCCACGCGGTAACGAGGAGCATAGCATCTAAGGTTTGCTAAACAGTCCACCAGACTAAATGAAGCCGCATCAGCTGGGTAACCGATACTACCCCTAAGAGATGGATTTGGTTTATTATGATTTAGTAATGATGTAGTGTTTTAACAGGCTTACATGCGGCTTGTGTGTTTTTTATAGTGTTCAGTTCGGGGAAGTGTAATCAGTGAGTTTTTTCATCTAAGATACTATTTTAAAAAGTATCCAATTTTTTATAAGCTTACAAACCTGTCCTTGTTTATGCTGAGCGATGATTCAAGTTCCTCCTTCAGCATACTGAATTTAAAATTTTACTTACCCAGAGTGCCGCAAAGGTTTGCTAGACATGCAGAGTAATGGAAAAGGGGGAACATGTTGGGTTTGGAGTGTAAACATTTCTTAAATGTGACCAATCTGGCTATATCACAAGATGTGTCATGCAGTCCATTTCCTAAAGAAAACGGCAGAAAGACCAATCGAATGAGGGTTGTACCACCCTTCTTAAAATCCAGCATAAAATCCAGTACTGTTTTTGCTGCAGAGGGGTCATCTGCACAAATCTATCCCTAGTAGAATGTGTTAGTGTTGACTGAGTTCCATCACAATATAATTAGGAGGTAGACCTTCTTTTGTGTGCCAGGTATGCCTCATCCACTTAGATTTTGTGCGTGCTACCTTTTATAAAAACATGCAAATGGCAAAAGCCACCCCAGATGCCATTTGAATGTTCATCACATTTAAAGGTTTTTTGAGCTTTGAATGCAAGATGCCAAGATCCCTCAGTCTTCTCCCTAAACCCCTATGGCAGTTGTACATTCACAAACTGCACTCCCTGTAATCTCTGTGATGGTGAGGCTAGCCAACATCTAAGGCTTGCTGGGGTGCACCTCAGCACTTCCTGTTAGTGGTGCCTTGTACATGCTGCCTGGGTCAGTTTGGTGTTTCTGCCGCCACTGAGAGAGCATACTCCTCTTTATCAAAAATCCTCTTATTAGTAGGTGACCCTGCTTCTCTATTGTTTTATGCTGAGTGCTCCTCCATGGTGACCGCAACATTTATTTTTGTCTACCCTTAGACTGTGCATCAGATACAAATGCACTTGCCATTCTCCAAATGTGCTAAGTGGTCCCGGTAATTAGCAGTTACTGGTGTAATTGCATGCATTTTTGAAACCATGATTTGTAAGTATGATCATTTTCAGCCTATTCTATAGCCCCTGAAAATGACTAAATTCAGCTGCACAACATTTCTACATCTTGAAATTGTGATTTATTTTTGGCATTAGGAGACAACATTGAGTTGTTTATTTGAAATGAGTTTAATTTTGTAAAAGTATCTCCCATGTATTTATTCTAAAACCCTCAGGATAACATTGAGATATCACAGCTTTGCAAGGCTTCTTTGTTGACTTTCTGCATGCTTTTAAGAGAAATGTTGTTAAAGATCTTATTCCAAATTAAATCCTCTACTAAACTGTTGACATTGTTTAACTTCTGTGGAAAAAGTCCCTTCAAGGCTAATAGAACCGGGCTTCCAGGACTTAAACCTTCAAAGGTAGGTGAGTTGTTATGGTGTAATTTTGAAAATCGTGGTATGAGAAGAAACCTGGATGCTTAGGATGAGACTATACTGGTTCTATATTTTAGCATATTTTATTTCCATAGTGAACATTTTAACAAATATAAAGTAGAAATATTGCAACACATGCTGACTTGTACAGTAAAGTTTTGCTTTTAATTATACGTTTGTTTTTGCCTTTCAGTTCAGTAATCATTTCCGTGGATGTATTTAAATTGAATTTAAAGATTGTCTCCCAATGGCAGTGGTCCAGATGCCATGACATATAAATGAATTTGATGAACTATGCCTTAATTCCAAGAGCAATGCTCTTATTGACGTATTGGTTGCGTTTTCTACAGTTTCACATTTTATTTAGTTTTTTGTGTTTAACTAAGTAGCACATATTCTCTGCTGATAGAGAGACGAGATGTGACTTATTTAAGATGTAAACTGTTCACAGGAAAAAAGCACGAAAAGATTTAACTGCTGCACCCTTGCTTGGCTTTGCGTTCAATTTCGATTATGGTATAAAAGAATAACTCTTTGAAGAATAATATATTTAAACAAAGGAAAGTCCTTTTGGAAACTGAATAACGTGGGCAATGGGATTAAAGAAAAGGTTTGTCATACAGATTTTGCTATAGAGGGAAGGCTGGGTTATATAGGGAATTTACGTACCACACATACGCTGTAATCTGTAATATGCTCTTTCCTAGGTGACCGATGTCAGATATTGGCTGATGTGGCTCCGTGCTCCATCTCAGTCTTAGGTTTATGATGTGTTTTGGAGACTGCTGTTGTCTGAGTTTATTCAATTTCTCCTGGCCCTCTGATGGTATGCAAGACCAGATTTTGAAAATAAATACAAGGGCCATATGCTTCCGTACACGGTTGCCTGACCTTAAATGCTTTTTATCATAAGAATAATGTATTTTGGAGAGCCATTGTGACTTTTTTCCATACATTTCTTGGTTATATGCTCCCTTCCCTGACCATTCTGCCTGTTCACAAGCTCAGTACACAGCTGTAACATTTTTTTTTTCTTTCTAATCCTGTAACTCTACCAAAAGTACTTGCTCCGCAAATCCCAGAGTACATTCGAAGGAGGCCTCTTACTAAAGTTAACCAGTTTTTTTATTAAATTTAAAGATATATTTATTATTGCCATTCGGAGTAAGTTGTTGATCAAGAGTATGCACAAAGATAAGGTCCCTAAAATTGACTAATGTGCGGCCAGTAAAATAAATTACTTTTGGGAACAATTAGCATGATGGCTCTTCCAGAAAATAGGTCTTCTAGTCTAGCTATTTACGTAAATATTCCCAGTGGTTTTGTGAGACAGTGAAACTACATATTAAGAAAATAAGAGTAATTTATTTTTGCCTCTACCATTATTTTATTTTAACAGGCCGTGTGACAAACCTTCGCAGAGCTACTTATGTGGTTTTGGATGAAGCAGACCGAATGTTTGACATGGGTTTTGAACCTCAGGTAAAGAATAAAAGGAAATCATTTTAACTGCATGAAAGAATGCTATATGGCACAATGCATTTCTTTTTCAAAAACAAACCTTGTATCAGAAAAATGTCCATCCCCTCTGAATATCAGAATCCTGGAATTACTATTAATGGGGTTCAATTCTTACACACATGAAGAATACTTGCATCATTTGTACGTATTCTGTTCACTACTGTAGTAATAGTGTGTGGAGGTGACCTCTTGTTTCAGATTGTGCGCTTCATTGGATCTCACAACTGAAAACATTGATCAGCATGTCATATGTATTTGAGAGCTCCAATAATCTTGATGGGCAGGAAGAATATTTTAGAACACTGTTTGTCTGCTGTCATAGCAATAGTTGATCATTCTGTTTAAGATCCATTCATGACAGAAACCTTATGAAAGGACTCATTTTTCCAACCCAAATTAGGTATGTTGTTTGCACCGCCACTGTAGTAAGCCCTATATAAGTGCAATTTCAGTGCAGAAGGATAGGAGTTCTAGACACTAATCTTTAGCATATTTGATGCATTGTTCCTCACAGTATTCTATTTCCTAATTAATCATTTTCTTGCTGATAATTTACTAAACTCTTTTTCTATAATGATTATTTTTTATTCAATATCTTCACTTATGCTTTTCTTGCTTTTTATGTATTAGTAAAAGTTAATCGTTCTTTTCTAATTAAACTTTGATTATTACACGAGGATGGTGGTAATCTACTACAGTGATTTATGTATTGTCTCTTTACTGGAGTCTTTTTACTGTCAAACAAAGTTGATAGATTGCTTAAATCTAAACATTATGGGTAATGGACTTATTGATTGCCCTTAATCTCCACTATATTTGTGGTTTTAGCATTTTCTGCAACACTTTGGGATGGTCGCAGAAAAAATAAACTTTTTTTTTTGCTTTCTTTTTCTCTTGAAGATGGTGATGTTTGAGACAGGTTTTTAGATTACTTTCTTAGACTGAAGGCTAATTCTGGTCCTGTCCCACAGTACTGTATCATCTGCATATTTTAAAATAAGTAAGACGGTGTTCTCTGGAAATTCGACAGGCAAGCTCTGATTTGCTAGAGCCAAAGCCATATCTGATTTATACAAACTCTCTAAAAGCCGTATAAACTTTGGATCTCTCTTAAGTGTTTTAAAAGTTTCCAAATATACTAGCTTGTCCAGAATTTACTGCTAATTTTGCCTTCAAAGGCCATTTTAAAGTCTATGAAACATGCATGGTGTTGCGTTTTTATCTTTAGTGTAACTCGGGACAAGCATAAATGAAGCTATCATGTTATCAAAAGTGCCACTTTGAGCACTGGATTCTCTCTGGTTCCATGGAAGTAAATTTATTTCAATGGTCCAGGCTGTTAGTTCTTCCAAAAGCAACAAGGCATAATCATTTGCCCCAACATACAGAAAGTTTGTACTTGCTTTCCTCCCTCACCGAGTCATTTTTAGGTCTCGCCTACACAGCGCCCATGCGCTGCATAGGAAAGATCTTTAGCCGTCGATTCCCTTTTTGAGGCAAAAACCTGCACGCGTTCCATTGCCTTCAATGGCAACTCGTGCACGTGTTGCGATTCCCTTGCGGGAGCAAGCGGCAGCGCCATATGGTAGCAATTATTGCACCTTGCCACTGCTCTCACAAGGGAATCGCGCAGGCCCCCTCCTCTCTCCCCTCCTGCAGCGTGAGGCGCGCGCTCTTGTTTCTCTTTCCTGCTCCTTATTCAATGGGTTTTCTCCCTATTTTTCAGTTTGTCCAACTTCTGGCAAAAAAAGTCTTTACATTATTTTGACTGGATGAATTAACTCCTTCCCCTGCTGACGTGAGAGGACTATTTCTATATTTTTCGTTTAGCACATCACTTTCCTTTCTCATTTCCCCCGTTTCCACCCTTCTCTGTCTTTATTCACAACTTTCCAACCTGCAGCCACTCTATTCATATTATCTCTTCCTCCTTCGCCATATTATCTCCGACCATCATGCTTCATTTTTTTCTTTTTTGTTTGCACATTTTTGAGAGTTTGGTCGCTGCACACTGCTGCTTAGAAGCTCATGTGTACTCATCTCCACAACTTCCCTATCATCCACCTTGGATCAACTTTCCCATCAGCCATCCTGGAGCACTAATGTATTACAATCGTATAGCGAAAGAAATTCTGAGATGGCCACTGCACGAGAGCATGCATGTGCACACACTGACAGCCTTTAAAAAAATATTTTTGTTATACTTTCACAATATAAATTTCAAGATCTCAGCTGCCTGCCTGCATGCATGCATGAACGGACATCTTGTAATGTTTTGACCCATATAGTATGCTACTGCCAGTGTTTTAAATGCAGCTTGAAAGTGTTCAGTTCTTGAGTGCGCTATAGACCATCACTGTCCGGTGACGCTGTAATGACTGTAATCTGTACTGTGCTGGATCACTGCAGAAAGCTCCACAGGATGTGAAGTATCCATCGTGAAGGGCTTGTAAATTAATGTTTTCCCCATTCACCCTTTAAAAATAAATCCATTGGCTCACAGTGGCAGTTGGAGGGAAATAAAACAAGCATTGGCATAGCCAATAGGTCTTGCCTTTGGGACTTTATAAGTATTTAATTATGCAGCACAATATCCTTGGTGCAACATAAACTGTTGCATGGCTAAACACTTCTAAAGTCCCAAAGGCGAGACCTATTGGCTATGCCAATGCTTGTTATGTCTGGGATAGAGTATGAAGCCTTTCTAGGATTCAAGGATTTTTGGAGACAAATTGGGGGAATTGTGCAGTTTGGTGAGACCAACCGCTCGGTGCGAACAATCGGATTTGAAAAGTGAAGCTGCAAATATTCTTAGCCCCTGTGTTCGAGCTATTCTAGGTTTCCTTTGTCAGAGGAGGAACAGTTCCTATCTATTGTCTTGTTTGTTCAGGAAATTAATCACATCTTTTATGACTTTTATACAAGTTAGCAGGCCATGTGTGAGGGTCATCTAATCAATCCACTAACGATGTTGAAAACAATGGTGTAGTGATATATAATTAGGTTATTAGCCTTTCACTACTTTCAGCAGAAGCACTATTCCCCTTTAGCTGTTTGAATATATCTTCAAGACTTTCATCAAAATATTTGACTATGTTTTGCCCTACCTAATCGAATTCTGCCATTGCTTTTCTTTGTAAGTATGCTATGCATTCCACACAATTTTTTAAAATGTTTACTTGAGAGAGTCCTACATTTTTAATGTCCCACTTTTTTAAAGTGCGCCTTTGCACTGGGTAAGGCCCTGGAGGATAACCTTTCTGTTACCTTACAAATTATCTGAACCACTTGTTCTCTGAGGTCCCCAGCCTCTTGATGAGATAAAGTATACAAAAGTGATGGATGGAATGCTCGAATTAATCTCATCCACTGATAAAGACTCAGGCAGCATCCCAGCCCATCATTATTTTGCACACAAAGCCAACTTAGTTTGGACTCCTCTCTATGCAAACCAGTCTTGACCCTGCTCTAATAGAAACAGTCCAGCCTGAATGGACTGCAAGCCAGGTCTTCCGGAACTACAACACAAGCAACCCAAGACCGGGTATTGCGTCACAACACCCTATTTCTTTTTTAACCATTCCAACACAGATCGGCAAACAGAAAATAATGTGCTTGAGTCATTTTGTGTGCCTACAGCTGTGTTTGTGTCAGAACCCCTTTCAGAGGGCCACGGGGCACAGAGGGGCTACTGAGACCAACCGTGGTGGATGAGACCTTTTACTTCTGATGTATCGGGCCCGACTTAATATGGACTGTGCATAACTGGGGCCGGTACTCCTTCTGCACTAAACTCTCAAGGTTGCATGGTCTGAGAAATCCAAGGCTCCCTCGATGGGTATGTGTCGATACAGATTAGTGAACACGGACTCACAACTCCAAATTTGTGCAGCAGCAGCAATACATCATTGTTCAGCCAAATACTCACTCACTTTTATGAATAAAGAGAAGTATTTTATTTCTATCTCATACCATACAAAGGAAGAATATGACATTCACAAACAATTACACGGTCCTCTATTAAGGTTGGGTTCTAGTGTCTGGCAGGTCCCTGACCACTCTCTCGCGTTACTGATTGTGGTTATTCTCCATTCACTATTGGTAGCATCCAGTGAAATGCCCACTTGAAGGCGGAGTCTTGAGGGCCCACTAAGTCTCTGATTTATAGTCAATAGTGTCCCTGTGCAAACAAGAATGATTTAGCATCATCTTCCCACGGGGCCGTGGGGCCCGAAATAACTTCTACCTGCTCCGGCAGGAGGGAAGCGTCCAGAGTCCTGGAGTGTGCCCTGTCCGTGGGCGCTTGTAGCAGCTCCAGTCCAAATCAGATGAGTCTCAGGCTCTGTCCTTTGTGGTTGCCCTCCTGCAGAGGTTTCCTGCAGCTTCTTTTGCGGGGGAATGCGTTCACATGCTCCTGAAAGGGGGATGGTTACGCCTATCCTGTGCTTGGTCCCACACTTAGGTGACGATGCTCTCACACTGTCCTCACTCATTCAACGAGGTAGAACCAGTTGCAGTCCTTGATGCTTCCGGTGACCTATGGGCCACCACCACTTGCTGTTCACAGGCTCCAGCCTGCGCGCTGACGTCAGTTCTTCTTTTTTCCGCGCCAGTAAGCGCAGATCCGGGAGAGCTACCCCTTTTAGTCTTTTTTGACTAAATCTTTTTTTTGATCCTTGTCTGTCGACATCTGGTGCCGGTAGGATGCCTGGGTTCAAGGCTTGCGAGGATTGCCATCGACTGATGTCGGTGACCGATCACCACCGCCGGTGCCTTTACTGTTTAGGCCACGACCACGACGCGGAGTCGTGCTCCGATTGCCAGGCCCTGACTTCGAAGGCTAGGCGGGAGCGGTCCCGCAAGCTTCTCGAGCTTCGCCACTCGGCTCCGCGTCGTGCGCGATCCCGGTCCAGGAGGAGGTCCAAGGATCGCTCGCGGAGCCCTAGCCGACGCCACCACCGATCGTCCGGCTCCAAGTCGTCGGGTAAGTCCAAACATTCTAAGAAGTCCAAGAGGCGACATCGCTCTTCGGACTCCCCTCGCCGGTCGCGCGACTCGGCCGAGGGTCAGGGTGGTTCCACCCCCGCGGCTCCAGCGGAGCCGCAGGCGCCGCGTTCGTCCCCACACCCTCCGGTCCCTGGGACTAACGCGACGTCGGCGGAGATCAGTGCCTACCTCTCGGCCATGAGGAGACTGGCCCCGCCGTCGACGCCCGCTGGCGCGCCTTCGGGCCCCGCGGGCTCGACTGGGCGACCTTGCCTGCCGGCGGCTCCGGCCCCGGCGCCGTCGACGACTCCGGTCTCGACGCCGTAGGTCCCCGCGGGGCCCATGCCTGGGCCCCGGTCGACGCTGGTTGACCTAATCACTCCTCCACCGGCGCCGGCGAATGAACCACCGACGCCGGCGCCGACTCCGGACGGCGTCCAACCCCAGTTTAGCCCTATTCCGGACCCGACGCCGCAACGGCGTCGACCGACGCCGCGGCCGGCGCCGCTTGAGACCTATCATCTCTACAGTCCGGCTCCGATCATTCCTCCTGTCTATCAGGAATCGGAAGACGGGGGCGACTGGGAGGGGTTCGAGGACCCTATGGCTGTTCAGTCACAGCTTTCACAGGACTGGGCAGATGAACTGGGGGAGGCCAGTGGGCTGGACACCTCGCCAGACACTGGATTCACTTCTCCTCCGACTGTGGCTTCGGAGGAGGGTGCAGCATTTTCTGTGGTGCTGCGCAAGGCAGCCACAGCCCTTGGGCTCGAGCTGCCTGCCGTGGCTGTGAGGACTAACATCCTCACTGAGGTGCTTCAATCTGCAGCAAGCTCCACTGAGCCTCTGCTGCCGTTCAATGAGGCCCTCACTGACGTTCTGCAGGGCACCTGGTCCAAGCCCTCCACAGTTCCTCCTGTGGATAGGAACGTCGCCAGGCGCCACCGCCCTGCTCCGGGTGACCCCAGTTTCCTGTCCCAACACCCCACCCCCGAGAGTCTGGTTATCCAGGCCTCTACCTCCCAATCCTCCTTCCCGACCGCTCCGCCGGACCGGGATTCCAAGAGACTCGAGCAGTTTGGCAAGAAACTGTTCTCGTCCCTTAGTTTGGGCCTGCGGTCTTTGAACACCGCATGTCTCTTGGACCGTTATTCCCATTCTCTGTGGGATACGGTGGAGGACGTGCTGCCCCTGTGTCCGGAGGAGGCCCGGACACGCCTTACCCAGGCTTTGGCCGATGGGAGGGATGCAGCACGGCACGCCATACGCTGTGGGCTTGACACCACGGACTCGCTGGATCGGGCGATTTCCACCACGGTGGCGCTCCGCCGCCACGCCTGGATGCGGTCCACGTCATTTTCCGGGGATGTCCAGTCCACCCTCATGGACATGCCCTTTGATGGCACTCGCCTGTTTGGTGAGAAGGCGGACAGTGCGCTGAACCGCTTCACGGACTCCCGGGCTACGGCCAAGTCCTTGGGCCTCTCGGCTCCGCGGGCGCACACCTCCGCTTTTCGCCCCTTTCGTGGCCAAGGAAGGGGCGCCTCCTCGCGTCCGCAAAGCCACCAGCCGCAGAACCAACCTGCGCGCGGTCGTGGTTTCCGCCGTGGCGGAAATGGAGGACGACGTGGTCAGCCCACCTCCACCCCGGCAGCATCCGCCTCAAAGCCCTCCTAGTCCGAGCTTTCAGGCCCATACCACGCCAGTGGGCGGCAGAGTTCGCCATCACCTGCTCCACTGGCGGTCCATAACATCGGACAGGTGGGTGCTGCAAATCGTCCGAAGGGGCTACTCCCTCCCCTTCGAGACGACCCCTCCAGCCATGCCACCGCAGCACCACCGTATCTCGGGGGATCATTTGAATCTTCTCCGCGAGGAAGTTTCGGCTCTCTTGGCCAAGGGGGCCGTCGAGGGCGTTCCGAGTCCAGAAGTGGGTCGTGGTTGTTATTCCCACTACTTTCTGGTTCCCAAGAAGGGCAAGGGGGGCCTACGCCCTATCTTGGACCTCCGGAATGTCAATGCCTTCCTCCGAAAGGAAAGGTTCAAGATGCTAACGTTGGCTCAGGTTTTAGCTGCCCTAGACCCTGGAGACTGGATGGTAGCGTTGGACTTGCAGGACGCATATTTCCATATCCCCGTCCTGCCGGCCCACCGGCGTTACCTGCGGTTCACGGTGGGCCAAGAGCACTTTCAGTTTACCGTGCTCCCCTTCGGCCTCACCAGTGCCCCTCGGGTGTTCACGAAAGTGATGGCGGTGGTCGCAGCTCATCTGCGCAGATCAGGGGTTCCAGTCTTCCCCTATCTCGACGACTGGTTGTTGAAGGCGGGCTCGCCCCAGGCAGTCGTCTCCCACCTCCAGACTACGGCGGATCTCCTGCATTTGCTGGGGTTTTCCATCAACGTCCCGAAGTCACACCTGAGTCCCTCTCAGAAGCTCCTCTTCATCGGAGCGGTTCTCGATTCGGCGCAGTTCCGGGTCCATCCACCGGAACAGCGGGTCCGGGATATACAGGCCCTGATTCCCATCTTTCGGCCTCTATCCCGGGTTTCGGTCAGGCTAGTGTTGCGGCTTCTGGGGCTGATGGCCTCCTGCATCCTACTAGTGCATCACGCCAGGCGGCGCATGCGGGCTCTGCAGTGGGACCTGAAGTTTCAGTGGGCCCAGCATCACGGCAACCTGTCCGACCATGTCTTGATCTCGGAGGGCACTGCACAACAGTTGCAGTGGTGGCTCACGGACCGCGAGTGGGTCAAGGGCAAGAGCCTCTCCCTTCCCCAACCGGAGCATGTCGTAGTGACGGATGTGTCCCTCCTGGGATGGGGTGGCCATATGGGAGAGGCGGAGATCAGAGGCCTCTGGTCTCCGGCGGAGTCTCGTCTCCACATCAACCTGTTGGAGTTGAGAGCGATCCGGCTTGCACTGAAAGCCTTCCTTCCCTCTGTCAGGGGAAGTGTCGTGCAGGTGTTCACGGACAACACCACCGCCATGTGGTATTGCAACAAACAGGGCGGGGTGGGGTCGTGGACCCTTTGTCAGGAGGCTCTGCGCCTCTGGACATGGCTGGAACACCAGGCGTCACCCTGGTGGTTCAACATCTGGCGGGCTCTCTGAACGCCAGAGCAGACGAACTCAGCCGCCGGTGCATGATGGATCACGAATGGCGTCTGAACTCCGAAGTGGCGCAAGGTCTCTTTCAGCAGTGGGGAGAGCCTTGGTTAGATCTATTCGCCACCGACGAGAACGCGCAATGTCAGCAGTTCTGCGCGTTGGAATTTCCAAGGCGGCACTCGCTCGGCGACGCTTTTCGTCACGAGTGGAGTTGCGGTCTGTTGTACGCCTTTCCGCCTATACCACTTCTGCCCAGAGTGCTGAAGAAGATCAGGCACGACCGGGCCCTGTCATCTTGGTGGCTCCGGATTGGGCACGAAGATACTGGTATCCCGAGCTACTCAGTATGTTGACCGATCCCCCGATTCGTCTGCCCCTTCGGGAGGATCTTCTGTCGCAGCAGCAGGGGACGGTCCTCCACCCGCACCTGTCCAGCCTCCACCTCCATGCGTGGAGATTGAGCGGCGGCAGTTGATGCCATTTGACTTGCCTCCTGAAGTCTGTGATATCATTCTGGCAGCCAGGCGTCCTCTTTCTGAGGTTCTCCTCTTTCTTCTTTCTCTGGCCCGGCAGGGCTCTGCCCTGGGCACCCTGAAAGGTTATCTTGCTGCCATCTCTGCCTTCTTACGGCTTCCTGATCAGCCTTCTCTTTTCAAGTCCCCTGTGGTTACACGCTTTCTCAAAGGCATTACACACACGTTCCCTCCGGTCCCTTTTGTAATGCCTCAGTGGGACTTGAATCTGGTCTTGACATTCCTGATGTGCGCTCCCTTCGAGCCTCTTCACAATTGTCCTCTTCGTCTTCTGACTCTTAAGACTGCTTTTCTGGTAGCCATCACCTCGGCTAGACGGGTGAGTGAGCTCCAGGCTTTATCTTCAAAGCCTCCTTTTCTGTCTGTTCATCCGGACAAGGTTGTCCTTCGGCCTCGTCCCTCCTTTCTTCCTAAAGTGGTGACTCCATTTCACCTTGGGCAGTCTGTCACCTTGCCCACCTTCTTTCCGCCTCCGCCTCCTTCCAAAGAGGAAGAGAGGCTCCACCGTCTGGACCCAAAACGTGCGCTCTCCTTTTATCTGGACCGCACAAAACAGTTCCGGGTGGACGACCAGCTTTTTGTTGGGTACGTGGGCGCTAAGAAGGGGAAAGCTGTGCACAAACGGACCATCTCTCGGTGGGTCGTTTTGTGTATAAAAATTTGCTATTCCTTGGCTAAAAAGGACCCTCCTGCTGGGCTGCGCGCCCATTCTACTCGGGCCACGGCGGCTACTACTGCCTTGGGACGGGGAGTCCCTTTGCAGGACATCTGTCAGGCGGCGACGTGGGCTTCGCTACACACGTTTGCCAGGCATTATTGCCTTGACAGCCAAGTCCGGAGGGATGGCTTCTTTGGCCGTTCTGTCCTCCAGGACTTTCTGGTGTGATCTTGGTTCGCAGACCCACCACCGGGGATGGTATTGCTTTGGTATCTATTCTAAGGTGAGGAATCTAACTAACGTGTTTCTTTCAGATGAACAAGTTACTTACCTTCGGTAACGATGTATCTGTAAGAAACATTAGTTAGTTAGATTCCTCACCGACCCACCCATCCTCCCCGTTCTGCGAACTGACATCTAGGGTTAAGGTTATCCTTTTCAGGCCCCTAGATTTTCTTTTTGGCACCAGTGTCGGTCTTTGTATGGCTCTGCGTTCCTGGCGCGGAAGGCTATGTACAAGAACTGACGTCAGCGCGCGAGGGCGGCGTCTAAGTACTCCGACGACGTCATCCCGGCGCACGACGCCGACGACGGACGCGGAGCCGCAGACGACGCCTAGCGACGCGCAAGGGGTATTGCTGACGAAAAATCTTCCGGATCCAGTCTGACGCCTGGGGATATTCTAAGGTGAGGAATCTAACTAACTAATGTTCCAGACCAGAGTTACAGTGGTGGCTTTGGGTGTCAGGTTTTGGCTCTTCCGGAGGCCTCTGAGTCTTCTCTTTTGGAATTTCTTCAGAACAGATCTGCTGTTCACAAGGGTGGGGGGGTTCTTGAGTCTTTATCAAAGGCAGGCAGTTCTCCCAGGTTTCTGGCATGAACAGCTGCAGGACAAGTCGACTTTGGTGCACTTTTCGACGAGAGATGCAGACAGGCCGGCAGGGCTGGTACCAAGTCAACTGCTGCTTCTCTCTTCTCTGCTTTTGCTGCTCTTTGGTGTCCTCTCTCGTCTTATGTCGTCAGGATCTGCTTCTCTGGTGCCAGGGTATAGGAAGTTGGCTCTTTATATCATATACCACTAAGTGGTTATATTGTGCAAAGAGTCCAGAGATTCCCCTGAATGTACAGACATTTGTTATACACTGTGACCAATAAATGGCACACGACTCCAAAACGAGATCCACACCAATTTTATTAAAAAATACGCTTCTTTCAAGATTTATTTTAAGACCAAGATGTACGTCAAAAGGGAAGTACGTTTTTCAATAGAAATACCTTTCACTTTAAAAAAGGACACTTGAGTGCAGTTTTTCAGTTCAGCAATGTTAACCTATGAGAGGAGTACAAAAAATGCAGTTTTGAAGGTAAGTATACGACTTACAAATCCATTCTTTGGAGTTTCTGGTCAACACCAGGCAAGGTTCAAATTAGTATCAATAGTGCACAACCAGAGGGACAGGGGCGGCCGGGTGCAGAGCTTAATTTCAGGGTCCGGCGCCCAGTGTTAGCTAGTGGAGACTGTGGTTGATTAAAGATGCGTTGCTCACAGGTGAGTAAAGCGGTGTCAGGGGTCGATCTCCTGGAGTAAAGGTAAGCACATGGTGGGCCACAAGGCAGCACCAAACTTACATTCTTAGCTGCACAGGGGTAGCCGGGTGCCAACACAGCGTCAGGCGCCCAATGCAATTCAAGGGGTGAGCTCGGTTTTGAAAAGAGGCTGCAGGTGCTGGTCAGGAGGCTGGGCGAAGAAAGCCCAGGTAAGTAGTAATGCTAGCGGCAGAGAGACATTGTTGGTCCAGTTGCCTAAGGGCTTCTGTTGCCGGGGTGTCCCTTTGCCTAGGGGTCAGCATATCAGGCGGTCTCGGGGAATCTTTGGATTAAGGCTGCAGAGGCCAGGCTCAGAATTGTGGGGGAACCTTTGTTTTACCGGTGGGCAACTTGGACTCGGGCAGATCCGAAGAGAGCGGTACCTCTAGTCACTTTTTGACTACTATTTTTCGACTTTTGTCGACTTCTTTTGCACGCATGGATGTCCCGTCTGACCGGCTTCCAGGCTTGTGACTCCTGTCACAAATTGATGTTGGTTACGGACCCGCACCTCGTGTGCCTATAGTGTCTGGAGCATGACCACAACCCGAAGTCGTGTTATGACTGCTGGACCTTACGACACCTCCGGCGTCTAATCCACTGACAACACCTCTGCCCCCCTCCAACGCCGGTTGTGTCCCCAGCCGGCATCGACCCCAGCCTCAACCTTGACCTGGACATGAAGCTGGACAGACGCCAACCAGTACTTTTGTATCCCTGTTATATCCTGGCGTTCCATTTCGCCCTGAGTGGTAGCCAGATGAGGGTGAGGGAGACTGGGAGGGGTCTGTTGACCCTCTAGCAGACGAGTTGAGAACTGGACTGGTGAGAGGAGTTTGGTGATGCCAGTGGTCTGGACACCTCACTAGCCCGTGGTATGCTTTCTCCCCCTACCATGGCTACGGAGGAGGGTGCATCATACGCAGTGGTGTTGCGTAGGGCGGCTGAGGCCTTGAACCTTGAGCTTCCTACGGTGGCGGCCAGGATCAACCTCCTGACTACGTGCAATGAGGCCCTCACTGACATCCTTCTGGGCACCTGGTCCAAGCCCAGCACAGAAGCTTCTGTGGATAGGATGATTGCCCGATGCCACCGCCCGGGCGACCCAATTTTCCTCTCCCAACACCCTACCGCTGAGAGCTTGGTGGTCCAAGCCTCTACTTCTAAGGGTGCATTCCCTACTGCTACCCCAGATAGCGAATCCAAAAAGCTGGATCATCTTGGGAAGATGTTTTCTTTCGCCAGCTTGGGACTGCGGTCGGTGAACACCACATGTCTTTTGAGCTATTACACCCATACTGTTTGGGACACGGTTGCGCAGGTGCTGCCTTTACCGCTTCTGCCCAGAGTGCTGAAGAAGATCAAATGCGACCGGGCCCAAGTCATTCTTGTGGCTCCGGATTGGGCACGAAGAGTCTGGTATCCGATTCCCGAGCTCTTGCACATGACCATCGATCCTCTGATCAGACTGCTTCTTTTGGAGGATCTTCTGTCGCAGCAGCAGGGGACGGTCCTCCACCTGAACCTGTCCTGCCTCCACCTCCTTGCGTGGAGATTGAGCGGTGACAGTTGACAGCTTTCTACCTTCCTCCCGAAGTCTGAAATGTTATCTTGGCAGCCAGGCATCCCTCCACTAAAACGGTGTACGCCTGTAGATGGAACTAATTTGTGTCATGGTGCACAGCAAAGGCTGTGAATCCCCTTTCTACCCCTCTTTCTGAGATTCTTTTGTTTCTCCTTCCCTTGGCTCATCAGGCTCTGCTCTTGGCACCCTTAAGGGCTATCTCTCAGCCATTTCAGCCTTTCTTCGGCTTCCTGATCAGCCTTCTGTTTTCAAGTGCCCTATTGTAAATAGATTTCTTTAGGGCATTACTCACCTCTTTCCTCCTATTCCTTTCGTAATGCCCCAGTGGGACTTGAACTTGGTCTTGACATACCTTATGTGCGCTCCTTTCGAGCCGCTACATAATTGTACTCTCAGACTCTTGACTTTAAAAAATGCTTTTCTGGTTGCCATAACCTCTGCTCGCAGGGTGAGTGAGTTTCAGGCTCTGTCTTCTAAGCCTCCTTTCAGTGCTGTTCATCCGGACAAGTTTGTCCTTAGAACTAGACCTTCTTTTCTCCCCAAAGTGGTTACTTCTTTCCACATCGGACAGACCATTACTTTGCCCACCTCCTTCCCGCCTCCGCATCCTTCAAAGGAGGAAGAGAGGCTCCGTCTGGATCCAAAATGTGTGCTATCTTTCTTTCTTGATCACACAAGACAATTCTGGGTGGATGAGCTACTCTTTGATGGATATGTGGGCACCAAGAAAGGTCGGGCTGTGCAAAAACGGACCATATCTCGGTGGGTCGTTTTTTGCTTCAAAATCTGTTATTCCTTGGCAAAGAAGGAACCTCCACTAGGACTGCGCGCCCATTTCACCAGGTCGATGGCAGCCACTACTGCCTTTGGAAGTAGATTCCCCCTCAGTGACATCTGTCCAGCAGCCACGTGAGCTTCCCTGCACACGTTCACAAAACCCTACTGCCTGGACAGCCAAGTCCGGAGAGACTGCTTTTTTGGCTGTTCAGTTCTCCAGGACTTTCTGGTGTGAACTTCGTTTGCAGACCCACCTCCGGGGCTGGTATTGCTGGGGTATCTATTCTAAGGTAAGGAATCTATAACTAATAGTCTTTCAGGTGAACATGTTACTTACCTTCGGTAACAATATATCTGTAAGAGACATATATTAGTTATAGATTTCTTACCGCCCCACCCATCCTCCCCGTTCTGCGAACTGACTTCTAGGTTAAGGGACTCCCTTTCAGGGCCCTAGTTTTGTGCACCAATGGTCAGTGTTTGCATGGCTCTGCGCTTCTGGCGTGGAATGTCGTGTAAAGAACGGACGTCAGCGCACGAGGGCGGCGTCTAAATACCGCGATGTCATCCCGCCGATCACGATGCCGACAGCGAACGCGGAGTAAACCAACACCACCTATCGACGCGCAGGGGTACTGCACCGAAAAAATTTCTCCGGATCCAGTCTGACGTCTGGGGATAATTCTAAGGTAAGGAATCTATAACTGATATATGTCTCTTACAGATATAGTGTTACCAAAGGTAAGTAACTTGTTTATCAGGCTGCCTAAAGCCAGTCAATGTGGGTTTATTAAGCGCAGTTGTTTGGTACCAAACACTCCTGGGTTCAGTGAAGCTGGTGAACTAGAGTTGTTGAGTTTCCAGCCCATGTACTCCCTATGGCTTCCCTGGCACCTGCAATATTAAGAACAGTCTTAAATATTGTAGGGGCTTATCTGCTCATGCAGATATGCTCACACCTGAGATATAGTTCACCCTACCTTGGGGCTTGTAAGGCTTGCGAGAGGGCTGACTTACCTATACCTTAGACAGTGCTGCTTGACATGGCACACATGCTGTGTGTGCCATGTTGACTTTGTCGATTTCTCTGTACCAAGGCATGCAGGCTGCAGTGGCAGTTTGCATGGACTTGGTGAGGGGTCCCTAGGGGACCCTCTTCAGTCCCAATGCCCTAGGTACCAGGGTACCATTTACTAGGGAATTACAGGGGGGGGTCTGAAATTGTGCCAATTGTGCTATGTGCTAGGGAAAGAACACTGGTACTGGGAACCTGATACGCAGGGACCCACTAGGCAGAAAGTGGGGGGTACTGCAACAGAAATCACTTTCCTACACAGAGACGCCCCTAAATAATGAATTTAGGGGAATTAGGGGAGTGTAGTGTAGTAGCTAATGGGTTACTGACCCTTGGGGTCACTACTCTCCCTATATGACCATTTCCTGTGGGAAATGGGCATTACCCTGTCCTAGAATTCCTAAGTGTGCCATCACAAAGATGGCTACGTCTGAAAAAGTGTGTGTACCTCACAGTAGCCCACCTTAGGAGTGGTACTAGCCTGGAGGTGGCACACCTACCCGACTAGCTAATTTTTCCGCCTGTACGGGTGCCATGGGGACTCTGGACAGGGGGGTGGCTTCCTCTCCTTTCTGGGGAGCCAGATTTACATTCCAAAGGCAGCAGCTTCTTCAAAGCTCGCCAGCCCAAGGAGGCTCATCATCTGGTCATCCTGTGGGAGGGGGTGTTACTCCCTCTTCCTGAACAGGCTTTTTTTATGGGTCTCCTGAAAGCACAAGTATCTCACCCTAGGAGGTCAGAACAGTGTCTCTGGTGTCAGGCTGGCAGAAACCAGTCAGCAAGCACACCAGAGGCTGGTAGGTTTGCAGGGGGAACCTCTAAGGTGCCCTCTGGGTGCATGCATTGATAAATCCAACACGATCATCCATGTGAGTTTACCAATAGAAGATGTTTGATACCAAACATCTGAATTTTAAGTGAAGCCATCATGTAGCTGGGGAACTCGTTTTCACCACTGTCCAGCACATGTTTTAAAATGACTTCCCTGTCCATTTGCACTGACAGTAATAGGACTGACCAACACAGGGGCATACCTGCTCATGCAGATGTGCCCTCACAATGTAATATTCACACCTTGCCTTAGGGCTGTCTGCTGTAGGGATGACTTACAAATATTGCATGCATTGGTAAGGGACATGGCACACAGGGATATGTGACATGTCGTGTTTTCACTTTTGTCTGCACCAAGGCAAGCAGCCTGCAATGGCAGACTTACATGTGCCTGGTGAGGGGTCCCTTAGGGTAGTACAATTCGTACTGCTGCTCTTAAGGACCCTCTTTAGTACCGCAGGACCTAGGTACCGGAGGGACCATTTATTAGGGACTTGCAGAAGTACTAAAGGTTTTGTCAATTGGGGGAAAATTGTACAGTTTTTAGGGAAAGAACACTGGTACTGGGGACCCGGTTAGCTGGAACCCAGTAGACTTCAGTCAGTTGCTTCAATTACCATTCAAAAAGTGGGGGACAATACAAAAAAAAAAAAGCTTCCTACACCAAATATTTCTGGTTTCAGTGAAGTCATCATGTAACTGGGAAACTCATATTGCCAGTGTCCAGCACATGTACTCAAAACGGCGTCCCTGTTCACTTTGTAATATCTAAGAATCGACTTAGACATCACAGGGGCATATCTGCTCGTGCAGATATATCTACACATGTAGTATAGTGCACCCTGCCTTAGGGCTTTAAGGCCTACTATAGGGGTGACTTGTCTATCTGAATTGTAGGAAGCTGACTCTGTATATACTATACCAAAGTAAGGTATAGTGTGCACAGAGTCCAGTGGATCCCCAGAGGTATAGTAGAGGCTAAAGTAGATAATACCTTACTTTCTTTTGTGGTAGTGTGGTTAAGCATTCAGGCTTATCAGAGGGTACTGTTAAGAAATTGTTGTTCACACGCAGGCAAGAAATGTCGTCACACACTTGGACAGAATCCAGACCAATTGTTTGTATAAAAAGTTATTTTATTGTTTTATTTTTAGAACCAAGATTTACTTAGTAGGAGGTAAGTTAAATTCTTCACACAATGTTACTTTTAAAGATACAGTGAATACGGCTTTGGTAGGAACATTCAGATTACTTTTGCAGTTGAGAAAACGATTTGTAAACTGTTCGAAAACACTTGAAATTACTTTTGTGACTACTTTTGGTTTACTTCATGATTACTTTTCTAGTTTGTCATGAACCACACTCCTAATACAGTTTAAGCAACACAGGGCAATGATACACCGGTTAACTCTTGTAAAGGCACGAAGTTACTTTTGTTGCAGTACAAGACAGTTCAACACTTAGAAGAATTGTTAGAGAAAACCCACCATTCAGTCCTATGGAGGAAAACAAAGTGTTCAGTTTACAGGTAAACAAACGGTCTTAGTATTGGAGTTTTGGGGGCTAGAACAAAGGTTCCCCAAGCTTCAGGTTGGCACTCAAGGTGCACCCCCTTCGGCACTAGGGCGGCTGGGTGCAGAGGGCCAATGTTAGCCAATAGGGTTAAGGGGCACCTCGGTTGGGGGCTGCTCAGGGGCAGGCCACTCGGTCTCAGGAGTCAAGCTGCTGGGGTTAAGATAAGAGCAAAGGAGATCTCAGGTTGGCACCAAGTCCACACCACCATCGCGACCGGGCGCAGGGTTCTCAGGAGGTGTCAGGAGCCCAATGCTTTCCTATGAAGGATGTCGTCGTGGAAAAGGACTACAGGCAGTAACCAGAAGACTAGACGAAGGGAACCAGTGACTTGAGGGTAAAGTTGAAGAGTTGTTGGACACCAGGATACAGTCGGCCAGGCACCTTAGGGTCAGGAACTGCGGGTGCAGGGGTGTCTTTTTGTGTCGGGTTATTCTCAGTTCTGGTCGCGGTCATGGGGTCCCTTTAGGATGAGGCTGCAGGTGTCCAGGAGAAGGTCGATGGAGGTCGTCCAATGCTGGAACACAGGTTAGAGTCGCCAGAGGAACCTCGCTGGGGTGTTGGGGCCACTCGAACTCGGGCCATGGGCGTCTGGTGTAGAGTGTAGATCCAGCTGGATCCGGAGGCCTGGTTTGGGTTGAGGTTTTACAAATCCGGTATCCACAAGAGATCATAGTTTTTTAGGAAGGCAGGGGAGGTCCCCAGGGTTCTTGGAGGCTGCAGGGCATGCCAGGTTTAGCTTGTAGGAGTTTGAGCAGGAGACAGGCCGGTAGGGCTTGGCCAAAGCAGTTGTCGTTGTCCTACTATTCTGCAGCTCGGTTGTTCGGTCCTCCTCCTTGTCATGTCGTATCTGAAGAGGCAAGGTTCAAGGATGTCCCTATATATTAGATATAGGGACGTTACAGGCATGTGGAGGTTGGGACCAATGGCTCCCTTCCCTGGGGTGTCTCCACCCCGACCCCCATCACCAAGATGGTGGGAACTGCGAGATGGCCTTCACTTCGCCTCCCCCACCTGAGGGATGGGGTTGGCAAAGGTGGGCACACCTCCTTTCCTGGGTAGGTTTTCCCGCGATCTCTTGCTCCCAAAATGGGGTTCAGAACAGATTGGAGCCAGTTGATAGCAGCAAAAGGGTGGGGCAGCTAACAAAGATGGCAGGCCTTTGAAGCTCCCTTTTTGAGGACCCTGCCCATCCTGGGGGAGGAGGCATGACACCTCTGCCCAGGATGTGCTTCGTTTCCAGACCCAGAGAGCGGAGGTTCTCTACCCATGGGTCCAGAAACCTGATTGATGGTGGCAGTCAGGAGCCAAACCAGGGTTGGTCTTTTTTCTGAAAGCATCTCTAAGATGCCCTCTGAGCGCATTTTTCATTAAATCCCACGTTGGCATTAATGTGCTATGAAGTTTGTTACCAAACTTCCCAGATTTCAGTAAAGCCATCATCGTGGAGCTATGGACCCTAACTCTAGTGTCCTGGCTGAGTGGCTGCTCGCCAGCTGCCACCACCAGACCTGCTTCTGGCCCCCTGGGTCGAGAGCCTGCTGCTCTCGGGGGTCTGAAATGATGCACATCCTGGAACAAGGTGCCAAGCCTCCTCCCCAGGATGGGCAAGGTCAACGAAGGGGAAGCTTCAAAGGTTTGCCTCCTTTGTGAGCTACCCCATTCTTTTGCTGCTTCCAGGAATTGGCTCTCACCGGTTCTGACCCCCACTTTGGGTGGGAGAATCAGCTGGAAAACCAAGTGAGGAAGGGAGGTGTGCCCACCTTTGCCAACCCCGCCACTCAGGTGGGGGGTGATGTGAAGTACATCTCACAGTCCCCACCATCTTGCAGATGGGTGGACCCAGCCAACCAGAGCGAGGCAAATGCCCCCCTCCCACTGGAGGGAGGCATTATAGGGGGTGTACCCACCCCAAGGAAGGTACTCCTTGGTACCAACCTTTACTTACCTGTAATGCCCCTAAATCTAGTATTTTGGGGCAACCCTGAACCTTGCCTCCTCAGACAAGAACCGACCAGAAGAAGGACAAAAGAAGCCGTGCTGAAACTAAGAGGAGGACTCCCACTGACTTGGCCCAAGCACTCTGCACCCGGCCGCCCTAGTGCCGCTGAGGATGCTTTGAGATTGTATACTCAACCCTGGGGGAACCCTGATTCTAACCCCAGAATACCAACTCCCACAAACATGTACTTACCTGCAAACCGATAACTTAATTTCCTCCCATAGGATTGCATTGTCTGTTTTTCTTGAAAATTCTTCTAAGTGTGGAGTTGGTTTGTATGAAACACTGAAAAATCGCAAATGTACAAAAACTGATTTACTTACCTTTGCTCTAGGAAATATCCCAGTGTGATATCTATGCATATAACACTGAGTAGAGAAAGTAACTTAAAAAGTAATCTAAAAAGTAACGCACAAAGTAATCTGTAAAGTAACTGAAAAGTTATTTTAAAATATTGACTTACCTGTAGTTCAGCCAACTGCATTTGAACCTGCATTCAACTGTAAAACATTGCATACAATTTTGCAAAGTATTATTTCACTTACCTGCACCAGGCTTGGTTCTAGAAATAAAATAACTTAATATTTTTGGGGGGCGCTAGAGGGCGCACTGCGGTATGGCTGGCTGAGAAAGGCAGCTCCGCCGGGCGGAAGACAATTAGCGGACTTTCGCCCCCACAACCCACCCCTATGATAACGAAAATGGCAGATATGGATGTGGGAAGCCTCGGTGCCTAAAGAAATGAGATTGCGGGGCTGCCCCGGCGACGCAGCAAGGTATTTCCAGCGAAAAAGTGGAAGGAACCGATGAGCCGATACAAGATGGCCGCGCCCGCAGCCAGGGACGGCCGCCGCCTCTGCCGCCGCCTCTGAAAGACTGACGCCCGGCCCGCGGCTGCCTGGATCCATCATGGTGTGCACAGCGGACCGCCGCTAACGAAGTGCTGGTGAGCATTGAAGGTGAGCCCTGAAGCGCATAAAAAGTAAGGACAAATAGCGCGTGAGTTGGCGACCACAAAATGGCGGCGGAGCTTACTTGCGGGCCCGAGACAAGGACGAGAGCCGCATGACCATCGCTCTATCGGGCCCAACAGACGCACGACGGATGGCAAATGGCGGGGTATGACACGAACAATACCCGGACACGCGCACACCAGCGCGGTTAGGCGGCGGATTTAGCGGCGGGGGAGGCACAGCAGCGACAACGACGAGGCTGGAGGGCAGATGCTGGCTGGTGAGAGGTGTGCGGCCTGACCCCCCGGAGCGATACCCCATAGCGCCGCAAAGCTGGTTATTACCGCGCCGACCTCGGGCTGGGGTGTTTCACCGCTGGTCAATGCACCTCCGTTTGCCGCAGTAATCGAGACACATTGGCGGCGGTGGCCGAAGTCAGCGAGGTTGGAAGAGGTGACGCACCTATAGACAGCCGCGAGATAGATATTGGGTGATCTGGCTGCCCCGTCCGCCTACCTGCCGTGCCCCAGTCGTGGGGATAGCCAAGTACCACGCGGACCCACAGACCCGCTACACCAGGACACTGGAGACCACCATGGGTAAAACGGATAAGCACCAATCCAAGCTGCAGTTCGAGACCCGCAAACAAGGTAAAAACAGCGCGACCACTCAAGAAACTGAGGGGGATTGTGACACGTCTGAAGGCTCGGGAATGGAGGCTGTACTAAAGGCGATCCAGCAGAGCCTACAAGAAATGAATAACAAACTGGACAGTGTGGTGCTGAGGGTCGACACCATGGCGGCAAAGCTGGAGAAGCATGATGGGCGGCTGACGGAGGCAGAGCACAGGATCTCCGAAGCGGAAGACGACTCCATGGCTATCTTGAAAATGTGCAATGGTCACGATAAGGCGATTGAGACCCTGCGAGCGAAGGTGGAGGACCAGGAAGCTAGATCCAGGAGGAACAACATACGCATTTCTGGCCTTCCAGAGTCCACAAACACGGGGAAGATGGAGACCTATGTGGAGTCATTACTAAAAGAACTCTTCGGGGCCGATAAATTCTCGCCTGTCTTCCTTGTTGAGCGGGCCCATAGGTCACTGGCACCGACGCCTAAACCGGGCGCTCCCCCGCGCATGATAATAGCGAGGATGCTGAATTACAGGGATAGGGACACAGCACTCAGGATGGCCAGGGAAATGGGCAAAATCACGCATCAAGGAAATAACCTGGAATTTTACCCAGACCACACTGTGGCGGTACAGATGGCCCGCAAAGAATTTGCCCCCGTAAAGAAAAAATTGCGAGACTTGGGACTAGAGTATGCGATGCTGTACCCAGCAAAACTGAAAATCATGTCAGCGGGTAAGCCGATAATACTCCAAACAGTGCAGGCGGCGCAGGAATATATCAAGAAGCTGGGGAAAAGGATGGAATCGCAGGGAAGGGCCGATCGAACCAGTGACATTGAATGACCACCGGACACGCTGGACCACGTGCGATGACGACTGTAAGATCTACTCTACACCCGGAGCTAGGTGTACTCTGACTGTCGAGCTCCACAGGGCAGGCTGCGATGGATATGGCGCTGGAGGTTCAGTGCGAAGTCGGGAGTCCCGGCTCTCCCACTGAGTGTGGGAGTAAGAACTGATGACATACTCCCTGCCTGGAACAGTTGATCGGTTGGGCCGGAGGAGTTCCCTATCACAGTGAGTACAGTAAGCGCATTGGGAATGTGGAGAGTGGTGGTCATAGACTTACGGGTAAGATGAGGACCACGACGCACACGCACAAGTGGATTGCTGGCGCAATGGCGCGAGACACTGGTGGCGCTAATCTCTTGGGCAGTGGCGGCCCACCGACAACAAGAAGACGAAACCCGGAGGTAAAGCGAACTTGCAGGGGTGCGCCGGGATGTTGGACAATTAAGATATGGCGTACCTATGCATAGACGGCCGGACTGGAGGTCATGATTGCGAAAGTGTGTGGGGTGGGGGAGGGGGTAGAAGGATACATGTAAGTGAATCAGTACTCATGCCTCAAACTTCTGCCCACATCCACCAAGTGGATGGTGATGTGTGAACCTGGCGACACCCCCCGGAGGGTGCGCCCCATTTCGAAGTTAATTACACTACAGTTCAAGTTACAGTTATTCTTGGGATGGCTTTGGCAAAGTTCGGGGGCTAAAGTGGGTGGGGGGAGGGTGGGGGATTTGGACTCCAACCGACTACAACCTCTGTGTCTGAGAGGCATGGCGAACTCCTGGGCAAGGTACTATCACATGTTTAATGATTGCACTCAAGGTATGCCGCTGTCACATTCACCTACCATGGGGTATATACCAGTGAACTCGCATTCTGGAACCCTGACGGAACGGCAAGCGTTGATCATTCATCACCCTATACAAACACATGTCACGTAGGGACTCGCTGAAATTAATCACTTGGAACGTAAGAGGGCTGGGCAACCCTAAGAAAATTAGGCAACTGTTTGCTTACTTTGACAGGCTGCGAATTAACATTGTTTTCTTGCAGGAGACTCATTTGGGTCAAAACGGTGCTTCCACACTGGGGGGTAGGTGGGCTGAATCGGTCACTCACTCTAACTACTCCTCTTACTCCAGGGGAGTGAGCATATTGATTAGGAAAGGTACGGGCTTTGACATTACCGACATTCATAGGGACACGGCGGGGAGGTGCGTGGCGATAGCTGGCAGGATTCGAAGGCAACAGATTCTATTAGTAAACACATATGGCCCCAATGTGGATGATCCGGGGTTTTTTAGAAAGGTATGGGGAACCATTGCGAACATGCAGGCGCCTCATGTTATTTGGGGAGGGGATTTCAATGTCACGTTACAGGATGCGCTAGATAGAGCGGCACACACTGCGGAACAACATGGGAACGCCAGAACAATGCTACGGGATGCAATGGAAGACCTAAACATGGTAGATCTGTGGAGGGCGCGCAACTCAGGAGTAACGACAGCGACACACGTAAACGCGGCTAATAACAGTTGGTCCAGGATAGGCTACTGGCTGGGCACGCAGAATGTACTCGCATGGGTGCTCGACGTTGTTCACTTACCCCGCACACTATCGGACCACAACCCGGTGCTCTTGGAGGTTGAGGTCCCGCACTATAACCCACCGCCGTTCGCCTGGCGTTTTAACGCAGCGGCGCTAGGGGACCCTGTCTACGTTCATACCATACAGGAGGCGATAGGAGACTACTTTGACCTTAACGGCCCGACAACGGAAGACCCGGGTTTGTTATGGGAGGCCTTTAAGGCTACAATCAGAGGAGTCTGCCTCAGTACAGCCTCGGGTATCCTCAGAGTGCTGCGACGACAACTGCACACACGCGAACAGGCCATTCGCACACTGGAACAGTCATATACCCAGACAGGAGACACCAAAATCTTGGGGGAAATCCAGGTATTACTGACAGAACATGCTAAACTTGCGACTGAAGAGCTGCAATACGTGTCCAAGCGAGCTACAGCGAGGAGATATGGGGAAGGAGGTAGGCCTGGCAGGGAACTAGCCTCAAAGATATGCGCAGGCAAAACACCACAAAATATAACGTCCATAACCACTGACACCGGGGAGGTGATCACAGACACCAAGGGTATACTGCAGGAATTCATGAACGCATACGGCACACTATACAAGGCGCACCCCTCACCGTCACAGGCTGAGTTACTGAAATACATGGAAGACATAGAACTGGCATGGCTGGCTGACGGACATAGGAAGTACTTGGAACGCCCGGTTACTGTCGAAGAAGTCACAGACACCATTAGGCGCCTACCTAACAATAAAGCACCAGGGCCGGATGGCTTTGTAGCAGAATTCTATAAGGCATATGCTGACCTACTTGCACCGCATTTGGTGAACCTGTACGGGGCGGCACATGAAGCCCAAACACTACCGGCGTCAATGAGGGAAGCCTTGCTCATTGCATTGCTGAAACCGGGCAAAGAAATAGATAAATGCGACTCATCCCGCCCTCTGTCTTTGTTGAATGTAGACACGAAAATCATAGCTAGTCTACTGGCAGACAGGCTTAAACCGCTCATGCCGCTATTAATCAGACCTGACCAGTCGGGTTTTATCCCGGACAGGGCCACCACACATAACACACGCACGCTGTTCGCATTAGCACACTATTTGGATCCGGAGACGAAGGCTGTGGCGGTGCTCCTTGACGCCGCTAAAGCGTTCGACACGATTGGTTGGCCCTTTATCCACGCAGTGCTGGTCCGTATGGGCTTCCCGTGGATCTTTCAAAGATGGATAACTATGCTGTACACAAACTTGACAGCACGCATCAGAGTAAACAGATACATTTCGGACCCCATACAAATTTGCAGAGGCACTCGGCAGGGGTGCCCGCTCTCGCCGATGCTTTTCGCTTTAGTACTGGAGCCCCTGGCCTGCAAAATCCGGCAGCATTATCATCACTCGGCGATTCAAATGCCCTCTCGACCAATCCACATCTCACTCTACGCGGATGACATGGTGTTATATGTTAAACACCCTGATCAGCACCTGAATCCGCTTCTGAGAGAATATATAAAGTTTGGTCACCAGGCAGGTTTGCAGATAAACTGGGCAAAGTCCCTTATATTGGCGCTAACAGACAGCACGAAACCGACCACATTAGATTATCCCCTGGAGTGGCATGAGGAACCCACCAAATATCTGGGCATATGGTTCCATAGAGACCCAGAATTGGTAATCAGAACGAACTACGGGCGGGCGATTGCAGCACTGGAAGACAAAATCAAAAAATGGAACAGGCTTCCGCTGTCCTTGGCGGACAGGGCAGCGATTGTGAAAATGGTACTGCTGCCGAAATTCCTCTATTTGTTTAACAATATCCCTATAAAACCTCCCGCTGCTGTCTTCCGCAACATCAAGGCGCTAGTCCTTAGTTTGCTATGGGCAGGCAAACAGGCGAGGATGGAATTACGCACAATGACACTGCCATACGCGAGGGGGGGGTTCAAGGTCCCAGACTTCTACCTATACTACCTATGCGCTCAGGCGCAATACGCGCACTTCTGGTACCACGAAGTGCCCTTCCTGACACACGTGGCCGTGGAGGCAGGAAACGCCGATCCGGTCCCTTTACCCAGTATGCTCACACATAAGCGCGCCAGGCTACACGATCGCGATATCAACCCAGTTAATACGACCGCAGAAGCATGGAGACTCCTGGGCAGGGAAGCAGGCTGCTTACCGCTATATGCACCCACGCTCCCGCTAGCGCATCACCCAGCCCTATCGGTAACACAAGAAAAGGTTGGCATGGATCTGTTCCGGCGGGCCGGAATAGACACGTTGGGTGACCTGTACACAAATGGCGAATTCCAGACACTTGATAAGCTGCGATACATCAGCAATCCAACCCCACTATTCAGTTTTAACTTCTATAGACTGCAGAGGGCACTACGGGAACACTACCCGTCACATCCAGAGGAACCACCTACCCTGGAACCTCTACAACTACTCCTGACTACACCAAGGGCATCACACCTGGTCTCCAAACTTTATGCGAGTATACAAGGGGCGGTAGGGACCAACACACACAAGGCCAGGGACAGATGGAGCGCAGGACTAACAGAACCCCTGACGGATGTGGAATGGGATTCCGCTTGCATGCTCACGGGCATGCTTACTCCCAACGGGAACCTGAAAATTATACATTACAAATATTTGCATCAAGTGTACCACACACCTCAGAGGCTTCACAAACATGGCTTACGAGATGATTCTAAATGTTGTAGGTGCGGTCAGGAGGATGCAGATTTCATGCATCTAGCTTGGCACTGTCGTAGAGTGGCGGGATATTGGGAACGGGTCGTAGAGGTTCTGAGTGAGATGTTGGGGGTTGCAGTGAAGTGCGAGGCGAAGGTCTGTCTGCTGGGTATTACTCCACATCTGAAAGCTTTAAGGCGTAGATTCTGTGCAGTGGCGCTGCTGCTGGCTAAAAGAAGGGTGTCACTACACTGGCAGAGTAAAAGAGCGCCAGAAGTAAAACGCTGGCTTGAAGACATGGTGTACTGTCGAGATACGCTAGTAACATATGAAGAGGAGTTGCCGGGCGGCTCTAAGCCCAAAGACTATTGGGGGTACTTGCGAGCCTATTTACTTGAACATGACAAGACAGACACAGACACGGCAAGTGTGTGAGCTGAAAAACTACAAATGCCAATACGGGGTGCTCAGTTATGCAGTGCCGACGCTTGGGAGGGAGGATGCCGTGACGCAGAGGGGAGGTTGCAGGGGGGGACCTATAAGTTGGGGAAGGTAATGTTAAGATAAGTTTCAGTTACAAACGAAAATGCGCGTACAATACACCAAAAACTGTTAAAATGTAAGACTACAAATGTACCAGACAGCGAGCGGAGCACTGACACACACCTGCATGATGTAGGTTACCACGCCGCCGGTCCGCTGGATGTCGGCTGATGAGCTGTGTACAACTAGCATTGTAGCGCAAAACTGTAATTGCATGTAGCCGGCCCGAGGTGGATGTAGGCAAGTGCAGTATAAATGATTCTCGACATGTTGGATGTGTGTTAACAAAGTGCAATAAAACTCTTACAATAAAAAAAAAAAAAAAATAAATAAAATAACTTAATATTTTTGATACAAACAAATTTGTCTGAGTTCAGTCTTTGAGTGTGTGACATCATTTACTGCCTGAGCGTGTACAACAAATGCCTGAAACTACCCTCTGATAAAGCCTTACTGCTCGCCCACACTACCACAAATAGAGAGTAAGCTGCTATCTACTTTTACTTCTGCATACCTTTGGGGTTCCACTGTACAATGTGCACACTATACCTCATTTTGGTATAGTATACACAAAGCCAGTTTCCTACTCTGAGGACCCATTCCACTAGATCCAAGACTGCTACCACTGCGTTGGCATGTGGAGGGCCTGTCCTTGACAGTTGAGGCTGTGACATGGGCATCAGTGCACACGTTGACAAAGCAGTACTGCCTTGAAAGCTAAGCCAAAAGGTGAAGTGCATTTTGTCTGTTCGGTCCTGCAGGACTCTTTGATCTGAGCCATTCCACAGACCCACCACTTAGAGGAGGCACTGCTTTCGCATCTATTGTTAAGATGAGAAATCTGCAGTTTACGTATCTATCAGAAGAACAAGATACTTGCCTTCAGTAACGCTATATCTGGTGGATACTCTGTGTAGATTCCTCACTGCCTACCCACGGCATCGTTCTGTGTAATTGTCTCTATTTCAGTCTAACAATGTCCCAAACTTGACATCTGCATATTGATACCTCTGATTGTTATTGGGCCCCACGTCGGAGGGCACAGACCAAGTCAAGAAAGAAACTGACATTGACCCTCAGCTCCATTGTCATCGGAACGAAGTCAAGCTCAGAGCTGCTCGGCGCCACCTACCAGTGCTGTATTGCAATGTTGTTTAAATCTTGAAGGTCCAATCTGGCTTATGAGATTATTCTAAAGGTGAAGAGTGTACAGTTATGGTATCCATCAGAAAGAACTTTATAACAGTTCAGTAACTTGTTCTTCTGTTCAAAAAAAGGTGAAGAGTGAACAGACAAGTGGCAACCAATAACAAATATTAATGTACTTAATAGCCCTGCTTGAATATTGCGAAATCTGCAAGCCCTTAAAGTCCACTGGAAGATTATTATGAAGGTTTTCAAAGCAAGGGATGGAATGTATTAAAAGCTACATGAAGTTGTTTAATTAAATACAATATCTGTAGTAAAGAGGCTTTAAGATAGATTGTATCAATCAGAAGGTGTGTGGCTGATTGTTTTTAAAGATTGCTGCAACTTGGCATTGTTTTGCACCCTGCTTTTCCATCCCTGCAAGATCCTGACATAACAATCTGATGTATTCTGTGACAGTGCCCCCACTTGGGGCCAGCATGTGTTGTAGCACTGAAAGGAAGCAGCAAGACGTGGTGGTACCTTGGGAGCGATCCACGCAGCCTCTGCCGGCTTGAATATTCCAGGTGCTTAATTTGAGCCACTGGTTTCCGGTGCTCGGCACCAGCACTTAATTGTTAACACCGGCGCTTCTGACAGTTTGCCAAATGGTAGCGCTGTTTGTCTAGCATAGAGACGAGCATGACTACAATTGGTTATTAATTCAGTATACTTTAAAATTTCTGTTGCTGGAATAAGTCTGAATTGTCACACTTGTAGGGGCTCAAGGTTAGTAGTTGTGTTGGTTCTGCCACAGGCGGCGCTGACAGGAGCAATGGGCTTGTGCCAGCTGCGGCGGCCCCCTGAGAGGGCCCGGCACTTATGTTTTTCACAAATTAAGCACTGGGAGATTCACAAAGCTTGAACCGGGTGCTTCCTGCCTGTTGAACTGACAGACCGAGACTGTGGGGGTCAGGTGTGAAGACTTAATGGTTAAATTGAGTTTAATGTCACTGGTGGACAAAGTGCAACTTTAGAAGTTGCCACTTAAGTTGACCAAGGTTTCCCGTGCCTGTTTACTGTTGTACTCTGGGTCTGTCCTGGAGACAGCTTTCTGCTTTCCTGGGGAGACATGCTACCCACACCCAGGGAGGATAATAATAGGGGCATGCCACTAGAGGAGGTGTTACCTATCTCAGACAGATAGCCACATGGGTGTTATTCCTAAAGGTGAGCTTTAAAAGCAAAGCCCCCTTTGAAGGGCATATGGGTAACACTTGGGAAAGGAGCTGCTTCATTGTTGAGGCAGAGACACTGGCACTAGGATCAGGAGAGGGAAACCACTTGCCAAACCAGTTTTACAGGGGCGGGTAGTCCCTTGGTGACCCCACCTCTGGGTTGGGATAGGGCGCTCTGGATGGCGAGAGAGAGGTTATGCTATTTCTGTAGTGTGTAGAATGGTGCATCCTAGAATATCCAGATGCCACACTTCCCAGTATGTGATTATCAGGAGGGAGGAAACCTGGTAGGTTATTAGTTTAGTCCATATTTTATCTATAATGTGTAACAGACTTAAAGCACCTCAAACTTTCATTTAGCGCTACAGATTTACACTAGGACTACCCATTCACATTAAAAGGCCTACCTCAAGTCTGTACCAATACTGAAGGATCCTTTCTGCGATAGACTACCTGTGCACAGATAACCTGGCTGGGAAAGATGGTAGTCTTGCACACGTGTTCAAGTGTATCCAGCCCAGAGGGGGCCCCCCCTTCCATTGGTTTAGTAGCTGCCTTATCTTAAACTGTGAATTTACCATTATTGAGACTCTGGAAGTGAGGCTCACTCAGAGTAAATGGACAAAAACTGATTAGTTACAAGTGAAAAATCCAGGGGACTAAATGAGTAGAACTCACTTTGCAACAGAAGGAAACTAATGAAACAACTGCTTCTCCTTTTATTTTAGAGGGCATAAACACCTACTCTAAAATAGATTACATGTTATCCCATAGGCCTGTGCCTTCCGATTGAGTGACACTAGGTACCTGACAATTGTAGAGGGGATGGGTTAAACTGAAAAGTCAAGCTTAAACACTTGGAAATGAGGACCAAGTGTTTGTAGACGACCTGCTAGCATTATCTGGACATTGCATTAAAGAGAAGGAGGAATGAGTCGCTGGTGGACACTGGGGAGTATATAAACCAGCTGTACTGGACCACCTGATCTCCCAGCCAGGACTTCAGCTTCTCGTGAAATTCAAGAAGAGAGTAGAGATCTCTCATGTGTTGTGGGAGGTCGTTCCAGGCTTTTAGGGCTAGGTACGAGAAGGCCTGCCCACTGCTCTGCTTTTGTGTATGTGCAGGTTGTGTGCTAGTGAAAGAACGGCAAAGCAGAGGTGTCAGGAAGGTTGGTGGAAGTAAATACAGCTTTTTAGATAGGCAGACCCAATGTGTTGGCAAGCTTTGTAGTTGTGGGTGAGGAGTTTGAAGTGTGTGCGCCTTTGTACCTGTAGCCAGTGGAGTTACCTAAGTTGTGGTGTGATGTGGGTTCGGCGTGAGCGGTTTGTGGACTAGTCTGGCTGCTGCCTTTTTGACAGTCTGTAGTCTTAGTGTGAGCTGGTAGTAATCCCTGCTTACAGGGCGTTTCCATAGTCTAGCCTGCTGCTGATTAGGGCTTGGGTGATCATTTCCCTGGTGTTATCCGGGAGCCACTTTTGAAGCAGGACCACTGTGTTGACTTGGGTTTTCATGTCTAGTTTGTTGTCTGTGATGATTCAGAGGTTTCTCGCTTGCAAGCGGGGTGTGGGGCCAAAGTCTGTGGGCCCACTAGATGGAGTCCCATGGCGAGTCGCTCTTCTGGAAGACTAGCACCCTGGTCTTGTCAGAGTTCAATTTGAAGCAATTGCATTTCATACAGGTGGCCACGTCACTTAGGTCTACATTGTCATAGGTTAGTTTTAAAGGAATGGTTCAATTTACCAAGCTGTTGCACTAATTTTGCAGTTTAGAGATAATTTTTGAGTCTTAAATTACTTTTACTATATAATTCAAAATTCTGTTTGAAAAACTTTTCTTTTTCATGTAGAATTGTAACAATCTAGGAAAATAATCTTTCATGGAAATCTACAATTAAATCAGCAGTTTATAAAAAACTTAGTGATTAAAGGATGGAATATTTCAAAATTTGTATATTTGCAATTGTAATTGAATGTGATATTTTCCAACAGGTTATGCGAATTGTAGACAATATCAGGCCAGACCGCCAGACAGTCATGTTCTCTGCGACTTTTCCCAGAGCTATGGAAGCTTTAGCTCGCCGAATATTAAATAAACCTATTGAGGTGCTTGTTGGAGGAAGAAGTGTGGTTTGCTCTGATGTTGTTCAAGAAGTGGTAAGTTAAACAACATACACATAAAATCCTGTTTGTATTGTAATTGCAGAACTATGCCATGTCCAGATTATTAAGTCCAGTATATCTATGCTTCCAGTACCCAGCAGTGAAGACATTTGATGGGGCTTCTTGGAAAATAAACCTGCAGATGTGGAATAATAAATCCTTGTAAAACAATAGGCGGGAGTTAGGCTGGATATCTGTTCATTTCACAGTTCAGCGTGGGTTTATGTTGTACAGTTGGAACTTAGACGTCAAGAGAATTGAGAACTGCAAATCAAGATAATGTTGCGGACCCACATCTGTAATCTTCTGTTTTGATAGATGATCACTTTTGCTTTTTTCATTAGTTAGTACCTGACTGAACTAGCTGATGCCTTTTGAGACATGTCTCTGACATATAGTGTTCGTAGCAGGTACAGCTTTAAATACACATGCGTAGCATACTCCTGCCCGCTAGTCTTGCACTCTGACTCTGACGTGGCTAGTTGTTTTTGTTAGACTCTTGAGTCACAAGATGTGGTCTGACTCCTCTTGGGGTATATGGTGCATAGGCATGAAGTAGATTGAGAAATTTGTTTTTTCTTAATTAAAAAATAAATAAATAAAGTTAACATTATATCAATCTATACATGGGATTGACAAGTCCATGACCTGCAAATATAATAAGCCATGTGGTTTGTTGCCATTTTCATATAACAAGACCACTTTTTCCAGACATTAGAATAGCTCGAAACCTAACTTATATGCAAGCTGTATTGAAAGTAAAGATAAAACCTCAGTCAATTATCATTTCCTTTGAAATAATGTTATTTGAGATCACTATCCTTATTCATTAACCATACACCTGTTCAACCTACTCAATCCATTAGTACAGTTCTATTCAGATTGTAAATATTATTTCTAGCTTATAAAGGAACATCACAATTATTTCTTCCCTACAACATGCAACTCTCTTCTCTCCATCAGTGAGTTCAAAGCATTTCACCATTACATCATAAATAAGTCTGTTTGGTAATATCGGTATGTCGCTCTTGTCATCTTGATCAGTAAAAAATGTGGTATTATCTTTCTTATATCTTCCTTGGTTTCCCTCACCAATGATTATTTTCCTGTTCACTTCATATATGCTTCCAATATTTAGTCATATATGGGAAGCTGGCTGTTTAGTTTAAAAATCAGTCCTTCATAAGATAAAACATTTATTTATCCCTCTACCCACTTTTTCATCGTTGGGGGTGTCTTTGTTATCCAGTGTCTTAGAATGCAGATTTTGGCACCATCAATGCTGAGTCCAGCCATATTTTCTTAAGTGTAGTTAATCGTTCAATGCCTCGTGTATTATGTAATGGGGCTAGTTCCAAAGCGGGTGTTGCAATCAGATTGCTGGTATTTGTTTGATGGTGGTACACCTTGTAGGAAACTAACGTTTTGTTGCAATTGTCACCCTCCACACGTTTTGCCCCCCTTTTTAGTTACTAGATGCTGTTTGTTTTTACCCTGACAATGCACTGAGGCCTGCTAACCAGACCTCAGTGCCAGTGCTCCTTCCTTAAAACAAAGTGATATCTAATTGTTTCACAATTGGCTTAGGACTTTAGTACCCCTGTAAGTCCCTTATAAATGGCACCCCAGGTACCTAGGTAACTGGTACTAAAGAGGGTCCCAAGGGGCTGCTGCTTATCTTATGCAACCGTAATTGACCCACACACAAATTCCACACAGACTGCCATTGTAGGCTGCGTGACATGGTGAAAAACATTTAGAAAGCATGAAATGGCACTGTGCCATACTTTGATACTGCATGGGCTATATGCAAGTCACCCCTTAGGCAGGGCATTATAGCACATGTGAGTACGGTGAGAGGCTGGCTTAGTATGTGATGCTCAGTTATGTAAGTGTAGCACCCTGCACTAATCCAGGCAACCCTTATGGTGATTTTAGCAGTCTTAGACAACCTTAGAAAACTCCCTAAGGGTTGCCTGGATTAGTGTCAAGTGCTACACTTACATAAGTGAGCACCATAATCTAAGCCAGCCTCTCACATTGATGTACAGCGGTTGGGATTCAAGCCTGCATTGTTTTACCAGCTAATCTAGGTGTGAATTAATTGAAAAATTATCACTAGCATTAGGTACATATAATATTTAGATAGACTTAGTAAGTTCTACTGAACTTATAGATTGGTTGACAAGGGTCTAGTGAAGCCCTTGCTCCAATCTTAGAAAGTTTTTTTTCCACTAGGGTAGGTAGGTGCAGCACCACACTACACCTAGGCATGTCTTTAATAGTGGGCCCCAATGAGGCCCAGTCTTCTAGATACAGTGGTCTTAAGTTCCAGGAACTTAGGATCCTGTGTACTTCTAGGAAGGTAAAGACAGGTAGCAATCCAACCATTAAGCATCTCTTAGAGGTGCTTATCCTAGATGATCTCCAGAACCCTGACAGGTCAGGGTATCAGGACAAAGTGGATGGAAATGCTCCAGAATATGGGGCAGGAGGGGTAACCCCCAGTGGCCCTAATTCTGAGCATGATCAAGAGGAGTCTGAGGACTCCACCTTGATGAACTCTTATCCAGGGGATAGGGCATATGGCACAGAGGGTGTCCCTAGAAGTAGGTCCCCCTTTACTCCTCCTGGGAGCATTCAAAGCAGACAGAGGAGATCTAGGTCTTTCTCTGCTGAGTCTAATTCTTCAGGACATTACATAAGGATCTCAGTCACTAGTCAGAGAGAGGGCTCTTGGAGAGGAAATACCACCTGATCAAACTTGAGAGAGCTAGACTCAAGCTCAGGCGAGATCAGTTGGCCCTTGATAAGGAGACGCTGGAAGTCCAAAAAGCTAGGAAAAATCTGGAATTAGATTCCCATGGTGGCAGTCCTCCTGTCCCTAGTCAGGGAAAACTCTTTTGATACTAGGAACCTGAGCAAGATAGTCCCTCCTTACCAGGAGGAGTGATGTCATCCAGGAATGGATCTCTGCTTTAGAGAGAGCCTGTCAAGTTCAAAAGGTCCCTCAAGGGCAGTGGGCAGCTATCCTGTGGCTCTCCTTTGCTAACAAAGGTAGAGATAAGCTCCTCTGTTAGAGAAGAGGATGCTGACAATTCAGTTCTGAAGAGTGCACTCATTGATGGGTTTGGCTTAACCACTGAATAGTACAGGATTAAGTTCAGAGACACCCAAAAGGTACACACCCAGGACTGGGTAGATTTCATTGGTAATGCTATTAAGGCTCTGCAAGGCTGGCTTCATGGAAGCATGGTACAGGACTATGAAGGATTGTTCAGTTTGATAATGAGGGAGCACATCCTTAACTGTCAGAACTAACATTTGCATCAGTACCTGGTGGACTCTGATCTCTCCCCAAGAATTTGGAAAGAAGGCAGACAAAATGGTCCGCACCAGGGTCAAGCAGAAAAATCATGGCAATGGAGGTGACCTGAAGAAGCAAGATTCTTCTAAATCTCAGGTAAAGGTGGGGACAAGGGTAAAGACAAAAAGGAGTATTCTTAAGGTCCACAAAAACCTGCATTGGAGGAGGGAGGGCTGTCCCAAAATTCCAAGAAAGGCAAAAAGAAACCTTGGTGTTATTTATGTAAAGTACAGACCCATTGGGCAAGAGATGCTGATTGTCCAAAGGCCAAGGAACCTACTACCACTCCTTGCACCAGTACAAGTGGTAGTACAGCAACCAAGGGATTTGTTGAGTTAACCTTGGGTGGGTTCTGGCCTAGTCAGAACTCCAGCTCGGGTTGTTCTAGTAGTCTGTGATTGTGGCATTGATCCTGCCACCTTACTGGTTAGTCCCACTAACTTGGACAAGTACAGGCAATAGCTTTCAGGGACACAGGGGGCAGTGTCACCATGGTGACAGAGAAACTTGTGTCCCCTGAACAAATCATACTTGGACAAATGTACCAAGTAACCAATGCTAGCAATGTCAGGACTGATCTTTGGCAGTTGTGAATCTCAGCTGGGGACGAGTAACTGGACTTAAGAGAGTTGTGAGATCTCCAGACCTACCTGTAGATTGTTTGTTGGGCAATGATTTACATACTTCAGCCTGGTCTGAAGTATAGTTGAGAACTCATGCTGAAATGATGGGCATTTCTGCCAGTCTCAGTCACGAGGGCTCAGGCCAAACAGCTCGGCACTGAAGGAGCACTGGATCCTGGAAAATGGACCAGATTGCTCCTAAGCGAAGGAGCAGGAAGGGTTAGGAATTATCCTCCTACCTAAGTCCCAGTGATGATCAGTCTCCTGAGGGGGTTGATCTCAGTTCCTGTGAAGGAACTGTCCCAGAGGCACTTGGGTCTGACCAGGCTAAATTCTTAGGGGCAGGGGGCCCTGCCAGGGTAAACATGAGTTTGGAGCAGCAATCCTGCCCCTCTCTTGAACCACTCAGACAGCAAGCTGCTGCTGAGAAAGGAGGGAATGTCAGTAGATCCCATAGGATCTATTGGGAGAGACCCCAAACCTGGTGCCACCAGGAGGTTGGTAATACCTTAGATGTTCAGGGGTTTTCTTCTCTCCCTGGCACATGGCATTCCACTTTCAGGACACCTTGAGCAAAGTAAGACTTGGGACAGGCTTGTTCCTCATTTTCACTGGCCCCATATGTCAGACGACACCGATAAGTTTTGTCGCTCCTGTGTCACTTGCCAAGAGTGGTAAGACTGGTAGCACTACAAAGGCCCCCTATTTCCGCTTCCAGCGGTTGGGGTTCCCTTTGAGAGGGTAGAGATTGACCTTGTTAATCCCTTGAACCCTCCAACTGCATCTGGACAGTTTCATCCTGGAGGTGGTGGACCATGCCACTAGGTATCCAGAAGCAATTCCCCTTAGCACCACTGCAGCTCCTGTAGTGGTCAGGGCCCTCCTGGGAATCTTTTCCAGAGGGGGCTTCCCTAAGGAGGTCCTAACAGACAAGAGGCACCAACTTCATGTCTAGTTACATAACTGCAATGTGGAATGAGTGTGGAGTAAACTATAAGTTTATCACGCCCTACCATCCACAGTGTAATAGGCTTGTTGAAAGGTTCATCGGACTTCCAAGAAAAGCTTAGGCAAAAAATGGGCTGTCTTACTACCCTGCCTTCTCTTTGCGTACAGAGAGGTTCCTCAGAAGGGGGTTGGCTACAGCCCATTTGAACTTCTGTTTGGACATCCAGTTAGTGGTCCATTGTGTCTAGTTAAGAAGGGCTGGGAGCAACCTCCTAAACAGGATATTGTGGACTATGTCCTTGGCCTGCGTTCACGCATGGCTGAGTACATGAAGAAGGCCAGTAAAAACCTGGAGGCCAGCCAGGAGCTTCAGAAAGCGTGGCATGACCAAAAAGCTGTCCTGGCTGTTTACCAGCCAGGCCAGAAGGTGTGGGTGTTGGAGCCTATGGCCCCAGCAGCTCTCTAAGACAAATGAAGTGGCCCTCACACAATCTTGGAACAGAAAGGTGAGGTCACCTACTTGGTGGACCTGGGCACTCCAAGAAGACCTCACAGGGTACTTCATGTGAACCTCCTGAAGCCTTTTGTAGACAGGGCTGACATGAGTTTGCCCTTTGCAACTGATGAGGGACAGGAGGAAGAGAGTGACCCTCTCCCTGATTTCCTCTGTCAGAACCCTGTTGATGGGTCAGTGGACAGAGTAGCCTTGGCAGGCAGCCCCACTGGCCAACAGCAAGATGTTGCAGGAGGGTCCTCAATCAGTACAAGCATATGTTTTCTCTGACACCCAGTCAAACCACCTCATGTACCCATGAAGTGGACACAGGTGATGGTCTGCCAGTAAAGAACAACATGTTTGTGGCATGTGAGCTGTAGATCACATGCTTTGCATAAGATCGCAATCTAATGATGAGTCCGGATGTGTGCACTTTGTTTTTCTCGAAGAAGTTTTCCCTAGTCATGAGGTAGGGGACTCCTCCCTTAGGTGATAGTGTGTTTACACCACATCGAACAGGATGGCTAGTACATTAGCCTGTCAAGGCAGAGAGCCCATTTGGACCCAGAACAGCATGCAAGGAGGCGTGTTGCACCTCCAGGCTACCTGAAGTGAACACAAAATTTGAATTTTACCATTTTGGTTGTGGTAAAATTATGGACTCTGGGACAGGGTGATGCACAGGAAGTGGGCGTCTAAGAGGTGTAGTGACCCCAGGGGTAAGTAGCCCATTGGCTACTACTCTTCATTCCCCTTAACACCCCTAAACTGAGTATTTAGATGACTCCCTGACACCATCACATCCGATTGGTCTGCCTGGAAGTAGTAAGAAGGACAAAGAGCCCACAATGTGAGAACTGAGGAACAGCAAATGACTTGGCGCCAGCCTGCCTGCTGTCCCTTTTAATTGCACAGACTCAGTTCGCCCAGAAAGCGGTATCACCTCTAAAAGCTGTGGAAGAATGAACCACGACTTCACCTGGCCAGCAACATCTCCCATGGAGCAGAGGAGCTGCTTCCCTTCACGTTTGCAGGCACCAACGGACCAACACGAGCCTCTGCCAGCGCAACCCCGCTGGACAAAGCAGTAGTGCACTCGAGCCCCCGGACCCGTGTTGCCATGAACCGACAGTACCCCTAGGCATAGAGACCCTCCAGAGCTAAGACCCCCCTTGGGTTTAACCAGACTGCCCCCCCAGTCCCAGCCTGCAGCCTCTGTCTGCAGGAAAGCAGGAACCGCAAAAGCCTCTTGAACACCATAACCCGACACCTGGAAGTACCCCTGCATTCGAGCCCCGGAGTCCAAGGAGAAGTGGATCAACTGTGCCCATGGAGTCCTGAAACCCTCCATGGCTGAACCCCCTTTCGGTTTGGCAGGACGGGCACCCTAGCTCACACCTGCAGCCAGTTTTAGTAGGTCACCTTCAATCTGCGAGTGTCTTCCGGAGCGCGACCCCGCCAGAGAAATCACCACTTCAGCAGATACCAGCAGTGTCCTTACGTGCCTGAGCATCTCAAGGACTGAGACCCCCTATGGGTTCACCTGGACTGGCCCCCCAGTCCCTGCTTGCAGCCTCTTTGTAACCTGACTGTTCGTAATTGACTTCAGCGGGGCAACAGATACCGAATCGCACCTCTGCACCCAGACACCCCGGAGCTGACCAAGGTGACCTGTTGATGCTGCCTTGGATCTTGCCCCATACATACCTTAAGTCCTGAAGAGCAGTCCCGTAAGTCCCTGCTAAGTTCCCGTATGCAGTATGTTTTTTTCCCATAGGATAAAATTACCAACATTACCGTTTTGAAAGATACAAGTTCCAGTGTACTCTTTCATACTGAAACTGTGATACCTCCCCCGATGCAAGTGTATTTCTGTATACTTTCGTAACTGTGATACCTCAAAAGAAAGTACTTACCCAATTACGTAGTATTTGGTGTTCAAAATATGTATAACATAAGTGTTACTTTTCCAAATCGGTGTGGATCTCCTTTTTGAGTATGTATCGTTCATTTACTCTGTATGTACTGCAAATGTCTAACACTCCTCTCTGATCAGCCTAAGGCTGCTCAACCACACTACCCTAAATAGAGCACATTGGGATTACTAGCGCAATCCCCTGTCAACTCATAAGGGATCCCTAGACTATTTACACAGCATACCTCTTTTTGTTTTACTATATAAAGAGCCAGCTTCCTACAGACCTGTTTCTAGAAAGATAACATTATCACAATGAAATAGAATAAAGGTCATTGCCACTCTTGGAGTGTTTTCCTGCCGCTCATAATATTTGATTGGACTATCAATTTGCTATAGTTGCGTAGGAGGTATCGTAGGTGGCAGTATTCTCAATACATAGTTAAAACAAGCGGTAACCACCATCTTTGTTTTGAAGTTTTCTCTAATACAGAACTATAGGTTGTTCCTGTAGGAAAGTGGATTATTATGTGATGTGGTTGTAAGGCCTCGCCATGTAATAATGTCACAATATCCATCCAGTCCAGTTAGGTTCTTAGTTAAAACCTTTAGCTCAGTCCTGGGTAGTGGTGGCACAAAGCAGTCAGACGTAATCAAAGGAACAAGTGTACAGCATTTAGAATACCAAAACTGTTAATTAGCAAGAAGCATGACACAATAAAACTCTGACACCACTTTACAATAAGAGTATATTTAGTATATGTTTAGCTTCAAATAGGCACCAAAATGGCAATAATTATTCAAGGGAAACAAGAGATATGATTAAAAAAAAAACTTCATATATTATTGTTTATGAAAGATACACGTGGATTCCTTACCTTAGAATATCCCCAGGCGTCAGACTGGATCCGAAAAGTTTTGCTAGCAGTACCCCTGCGCGTCAGTAGGTGGCGTCGTGCGGTGATGACGTCACGGAGACTACTTAGGTGCCACCCATGCGCACTGACGGTAGTTCTTTCTTTTCCCGCTCCAGCAAGCGCAGATCCGGTTAGAGCATGTACCGTAGTCACTTTTTGACTACTCTTTTGAGGCTTTTTGTCTCCCCTTTTTTCTCCTGGTGCACGTAGGGATGCCTGGGTTTAAGTCTTGTGGGGCCTGCCGTCACAATATGTCAGTAGCGGACCCCCACGATGTCTGCCTCTACTGCCTGGAGACCGGCCACGACTCCCGGTCCTGCCAGGATTGTCGGGCCATGGCCCCGAAAGCCTTGAGTGAGCGGTGCCGGAAGCTACTGGAGGCCCGGCTCTCGTCCCCGTGCCGTTCCAGATCCAGGGACCGTTCCCGGGATCGCTCGCGGGGTCGCAGTAGTCGTTCCTCGGGCTCCAAGTCTTCGCCCTCGGATTCCAGTAAGCGACGTCATAAAAAGAAGTCGAAGAAGCGTGCTCGCTCTCAGACGGCCCCCCGTCGTTCCTCGGATGTGGACGAGGGGGACAGGGGCTCTGCGCTTGTGGCTCCTTTGGAGCCTGGGAGTCCCGCGGCCTACCCGCATTACGCGGGTCTGTCGGCTACTCCCGAACAGGTGCAAGAGTTTCTTGCCACCATGGACCGCCTTTTTAGGCCTCGGGCTCCCACCGGCGTGCCTTCGGGCCCCGCGGTCCCATGTCCAGATCCTGTTGGGCCGTTGACGCCACCGGCGCATTCAGCTTCGTGCGCCGTTGGCGCCGGCGCCACGAGGTCCGGCGATTCCGGCCCCAGCGCCGCCCTCGGCTCCGCCACTGCAGTGGGTGCCATTCGTTCCGCCCTTGCCCCGGTTCCAGGACCATTTTGCTCCTGCCTGGGATCCGCATTGGGAGACGGCGCCAGCCCGGTTTCCGACGCTGTATGTTCCTTCTCCGACTCCGGCTCTGCCGCAGCGGCCGCTTCCTCCTGCAACGGAGGTGGAGGAGGACTGGGAGGGGTCCGATGACCCGCTTGCCCGTCAGTGTGACTCCAAGCAGGACTGGGTGGACGACCTGGAGGACGCAGGCGACCTCTGTCTCCTCTGACCCGGGGTTTGCCTCTCCTCCCCCTACTATGGAGGAGGGCGCTTCCTACACGATGGTGCTCCGTCGGGCGGCTGAGGTCCTCAATTTCGACCTACGGTGGCCCTCAAGACTAATCTCCTCACTGAGGTGCTCCAGACGGCGTCCACTTCGTCGGAGCCCCTGCTTCCCTTCAGTGACGCCCTCACTGACGTCTTGTTGGGCACTTGGTCGAGGCCGGCCACAGGGGCTCCTGTGGATAAGAATGTCGCCAGGCGTCACTCCCCGGTGCCTGGTGACCCCGCGTTTCTGACCACTCATCCTACGGCTGAGAGTCTGGTCATCCAGGCCTCGACGTCGCAGAGTGCCTTTCCCACGGCTCCGCCGGATAAGGACTCTAGGAAGCTGGAACAGTTCGGAAAGCGGTTGTTCTCTTCGGCCAGCTTGGGACTGCGGTCGGTGAACACCGCCTGCTTGTTGGGCCGCTGTTCCCACGCGGTGTGGGATACGGTTGCTCAGGTGTTGCCTCAGTGTCCTGAGGAGGTCCACGCTGTGCTGTCCCAAGCAGTTGCTGAGGGTAAAGATGCGGCTAAGTTCGCCATTTGGTGTGGTTTGTACACCGCTGACTCACTCGGCAGGGTGATTTCTACGACGGCGGAGCTTCGTCGCCACGCCTGGCTGAGATCCACGAGGTTCTTGCCTGATGTTCAGATCACGCTCATGGACATGCCCTTTGATGGCACTCACCTGTTTGGCGATAAGATTGACCGTGCTCTGGAGCGCTTTAAGGGCTCGCGGGCCATGGCCAAGTCCTTGGGTCTTTTTGCAAAAGGCCCGGCCACTCCTGGGTTTCGTTCCTTTTGTGGCCATGGCAGGGGCGCCCAGACACGTTGCTTAAGCAAGCCTGTGCAGGACCAGCCTCACGCGGACGCGGCTTCCGCAGGGGCAGTCTGGGAATCAGCGTGGGGGTCAGTCCACCTCCGCCCCCGCTGCTTCTACCTCCAAACCTTCCTAATCTGAGCTTTGTGGAGCACCCCACGCCGGTGGGAGCAGGATCCGCCACCACCTCCCCCACTGACGCGATATCACATCGGACTAGTGGGTGTTGCAGATCATCCGCAGGGGTTATTCTCTACCCTTTCAGTCCTCCCCTCCAGCCATGCCACCTCGGTGCCACCGCATGTCAGGGGATCTCTAGGTGCTTCTCCAGCAGGGAGTCACGGCCCTCTTGGCCAAGGGGCCCATTGAGCGCGTTCCTGGGCCAGAAGTAGGACATGGTTGTTATTCCCACTACTTTCTGGTCCCCAAGAAGGACAGAGGGGGCCTGCACCCCATCTTGGACCTCAGGAACGTCAATCGCTTCCTCCGGAAGGAGAAGTTCGAGATGTTGGCTGCCCTAGACCCTGGAGACTGGATGGTAGCGTTGGACTTGCAGGACGCATATTTTCACATCCCTGTCCTGCTGGCCCACCGGCGTTACCTGCGGTTCACTGTAGGCCAAGAGTGTTTTCAATTTGCCGTGCTCCCCTTCGGCCTTACCAGCGCCCCTCGGGTGTTCGCGAAAGTGTTGGCGGTGGTCGCAGCTCATCTGCGCAGGTCAGGGGTGTCAGTCTTTTCCCTACCTCGATGACTGGTTGTTGAAGGCAGGCTCGCCCCAGACAGTCTTCACCCACCTTCAGACTACGGCCGACCTCCTGCATTTGCTGGGGTTCTCCATCAACGTGCTGAAGTCGCACCTGAGTCCCTCTCAGTAGCTCCCCTTCATTGGAGCGGTTCTGGATTCGACGCTGTTTCGGGTTTATCCTCCTGAGCAGCGAGTCCGGGATATTTAGGCTATGATTATGATCTTTCAGCCTCTGTCCCGGGTTTCAGTCAGGATGACCCTCCGGCTCCTGGGCCTGATGGCCTCCTGCATCCTGCTTGTGCAACATGCCAGATAGCATATGCAGGCTCTGCAGTGGGACCTGAAGTTCCAGTGGGCACAGCATCAGGGCAACCTGTCCAATCATGTCCAGATCTCGGAGGGCACTGCACGACAATTGCATTGGTGGCTCACGAATCGCGATTGAGTCAGTGGCAGATCCCTCTCCCTTCCCCAACCGGAGCAGACCGTGGTGACCGATGCGTCCCTCCTGGGATGGGGAGGCCACTTGGGAGAGGCGGAGATCAGCGGACTCCGGCGAAGTCCCGGCTCCATATCAACCTTTTGGAGCTGCGGGCGATCCGAATTGCACTGAACGCATTCCTTTCCTCTGTCCGGGGAAGTGTGGTGCAGGTGTTCACGGACAACACCACCACTATGTGGTATTGCAACAAACAGGGTGAGGTGGGGTCCTGGACCCTATGTCAGGAGGCTCTGCGCCTCTGGACATGGCTGGAACATCATGGCATTGCCTTGGTGGTTCAACACCTGGCAGGTTCTCTGAACGCCAGGGTGGACAAACTCAGCTGCTGGTGCTTGATGGATCACGAATGGCGTCTGAACTCTGACGTGGCGCAAGGTCTCTTTCAGCAGTGGGGAGAGCCTTGGTTAGATCTATTCGCCACCGAAGAGAACGCGCAATGTGAACAGTTCTGCTCGTTGGAATTTCCAAGGTGGCACTCGCTAGGCAGGCAGAGTGCTGAAGAAGATTCGGCGCGACCGGCCCAAGTAATCCTTGTGGCTCCGGATTGGGCACTAAGATACTGGTAGCCTGAGCTACTCAGTATGGCGATCGATCCCCCGATCCGACTGCCTCTTCGGGAGGATCTTCTGTCGCAGCAGCAGGGGATGATCCTCCACCCGAACCTGTCCAGCCTCCACCTCCATGCGTGGAGATTGAGCAGCGACAGTTGACAGCTTTCGATCTTCCTCCCGAAGTCTGTGATGTCATTCTGGCAGCCAGGCGTCCCTCCACTAAAACGGTATACGCCTGCAAGTGAAACAAGTTATTGGCATGGTGCACAGCAAAGGCTGTGGATCCCCTTTCTGCCCCTCTTTCTGAAGTTCTTCTGTTCCTTCTTTCTTTGTCCCAGCAGGGCTCTGCTCTGGGCACTATCAAAGGTTATCTTTCGGCCATCTCTGCCTTTTTGAGACTTCCAGATCAGCCTTCTCTCTTTAGGTCCCCGGTTGTTAACCGTTTCCTTAAAGGCATTACGCACACGTTTTCTCCTGTGTCGTTCATCATGCCCGAATGGGACTTGAATCTCATTTTGACCTATCTGATGTGCGCTCCTTTCCAGCCCCTTCATACCCGTCCTTTGCGTCTTCTTACTCTTAAGATGGCTTTTCTGGTCGCTATCACCTCTGCCAGAAGAGTGAGTGAGCTCCAGGCTATTTCCTGCAAACCCCCTTTCCTTTCTGTTCATCCGGACAAGGTGGTATTAAGGACCCGTCCTTTTTTGCTGAAGGTGGTCACGCCCTTCCACATCGGGCAGACCATCACTTTGCCTACCTTCTTTCCACCTCCGCATCCTTCGAGGTAGGAAGAGAGGCTCCACCGTCTGGACCCGAAACGTGCGCTCGCATTCTATCTAAAGCGTACCCAGCAGTTCCGGGTGGACGACCAGCTCTTTGTTGGCTACGTGGGCGCCAAAAAAGGTCGGGCTGTGCACAAACGGACCATCTCTCAGTGGGTCGTTCTGTGCATTAAAGCATGTTACTCCTTGGCTAAGAAGAAGCCTCCTGTGGGGCTGCGTGCCCATTCGACCAGGGTAACTGCAGCCACTACTGCCTTGGGACGCGGTGTTCCCTTGCAGGACATTTGTCAGGCAGCTACGTGGGCCTCGCTGCACACGTTTACCAAGCATTACTGCCTTTACAGTCCGGTCCGGAGAGACGGCTTCTTTGGCTGTTCTGTTCTCCGTGACTTTCTGGTGTAATCCTGTTTGCAGACCCACCACCGGGGTTGATATCGCTGGGGTATCTATTCTAAGGTAAGGAATCTATCACTAACGTGTCTCTTTCAGATGCACAAGTTACTACTTGTGTAATGATATATCTATACCATTCAGCTTTACCTTGTATACTATTCATGTCAGATCCTTTGAAATGCAGGACCTATATTTACTACTTGCACCCTTGGTTCACACCACAAAGTTTTTGCCCAGCACCACCAACTCCTTAAAATTGTCAGTTGAAATTGAACCTCTAGCTGTAATGTTAGCAAAAGTCTGTACATACCGCCGGTACTGTTGCCTTGCTCCAACCGCTACATCCTTCTCCACTATGCCCTTTTACTGTGCTCCTAATTCCTGCAATCCTTTACCCAGCTTCTGAACAATACCCCTTTTGCTACCTGACTGGACTCTTTCCTGCTCATAACCTAAAATGGAAAGCAACTTATTAATGTTTGTTCCAATCCACATGACCACATGGCTTTGCAGCAGCTGCGGTCTTTGGCTCGCCTCCAAAACGTGTGCCTTCCTACCAGCTATGTCCTTAGAGCGACCCCATGCTCCTTCCTCCATGCGTCCTATGTTTCTTTTACTATCCTTGAAATTATTTTTTGGCCCTGCTGCATGCACTTACGTTGCTCTCAGTACCAATTGATCCCTGTTTTACCTGTCCATATTTGTCACTGGGTTGTACCTAATTGTGCCCAGGCTACACACACTTTACTTTCCCTATGCCCTATAGCCGAATATTTTTCTTTGTTTTAATACTGTGATCAGTTGAGAATCTTTGGAGAAAAACTCCCTCTGTTTAACGTTTAATCTTCTACCGTGTTTGCCCTCTTTTTAGAACAACCTTGGCCCGTCCTTCCAATTTCAATACTGGTATTACAGTATGGAAACTCCACTAGAAATCATCTTCTAGCACCCGTTTAGCAAGCTTGTGACCCCTAACAATGCCCGTATGTGTAAACGCTTTTGTTTGCATAAACCTCCAACCTTTTATGACCTCCCAAATACCCTCTATAGTATATGCAACGCCTCACTCCCCTGGACCTGTGTTGCACTGGTGGGGGGATGGGGGGGAGAAAGAGCAAAACTTTGAAACATACAAAGTTTTGAAAAAAGAAGCTGAATTTGATTGCTTCCTAAATTCCATACAGGATGTAAATATTTTGATACAGTAAACACCACGCACACATTGGAATCTGTTCTACAAATCCTTAGAGCCACCATCCACATAATTATTCACATGAGCTGGCATAAGGGAATAATGGTCCATTTCAATCCAGGTTTGCTGTATTTGCTGCAGGAAAATAAGAAATATTCCTAGCTCTTTCATGTAGTTGCAAAGCAAGCAAATGGGAGATTAGGTTTGTAGAAGAAAATCTTGAGGTAGAAAGAGGCCAAGGGTAGAATACCCAACCTGAGTTTAATATATAATGCTCTGGTTGCCAGTAGATTATTATAATTAAAAAAATTCTTCGTACAAAATGATCACTCATGAAAGATAAAAAGTGATCTGAAAGGCTCCTGGGCAAAGGAGAAGCTCCCTATACCAAGTTTCTAGTATCTGATAGAGACATCTAGCCGCAGATTCCTTAACTTTGAATTATCCCCAGGCGTCAGACTGGATCCGGAAATTCCCACAATACCTCCAATCCCATTGTGATTAAAGAGGGCTTTACTTAAGCCTCCCATGGTAACTTGGATGCAGTTGGCCTAATCAAAACTTCACACGAAGCTCATTCACTGACCAAATAGACTCCCACCATAGGAGTGATTTCAGATTGACTATTAAATGAATAGATCTTAGATCTAAGTTGAGCCTTAAGTGAAGAGTCCAAGAATTTGTTACTCTGCAAAAGTGATTTCATGAATTTATTTGCAACATTTAAAAGCATTTTCGCCTTGTATCGGAGACTACTAGCCGCAGATTCCTTAACGTAGAATTATCCCCAGGCGTGGGACAGGATCCGGAAAATTCCTGCCACGGCATCTCTGCGCACCGGGGGCAGCACCATGCAACCCCGCCCTGACGTCGTCCGCGGACGTGACATCTGCGAGGTCACACAAGTCGCACGCCGGCACGCTGACATCAGTTTTCCTTCTTGTCCGTGTGCAACACGGATCCGGAATATGTTCCCTTGACCTGTTTTCAGGCGTCTTTTACCGCCTTTGGGCTGGGAAAAGTGTGCGATGCCTTCGGGCTTCAAGACATGTGCATCTTGTGCGCGTCAGATATTGGCGACTGCCCCTTAACCTATTTGTATGTGGAGTTTGGGCAAGCACCATGATTCTACTGACTGCGAAGCTTGTTAGCATCTTAAGCCGAAGTCCCGGCGGGAGCGCTGGATGAAATTGCTTTCGGCCCGCTTGTCCAGGTCGGTCTCGTCGCAGCGTCCGTCTCCTACCTCGGAAGGGTCCAGAGGCCGCCTTTTCCGGCTGCGGCATCGTCCTTCACCGAGGCCCCACGGGCGTCGATCTCATGCCGGTAAGTCCCGCAGCTTGCCACCAAGGCCCTGTCCTTCTGCTGAGGGTGCCGGTTCCTCTCGGGACGTGCGCCCGTTCCTCTCGGGACGTGCGCCCGTTCCTCTCGGGACGTGCGCCCGTTCCTCTCGGGACGTGCGCCCGTTCCTCTCGGGACGTGCGCCCTCGCCCATCGCCACCCTATCTGCCCTTTCCTGGTGTTGGGGTGACAAGGGCCCAGTTGAAGGCCTACACTACGGTCCTGCAGGCTTCTTTGCCCCCCCTCCTCTTCCTGAGACGTCCGTGGATCCCTCGCCTTGCGCAGGGCCTTCTGCGGACTCGCCGGCAGCTTCGCCCCCGGTGCAGACTAGTTCGGCTTCAGGTTTTGGAGGTGTGGTGTCGTCTAGGTGCGACCCTAAGGGGTTCCCCTCTTCGGTCCTCTCGGCAAAGCCCCACGGGGTTCCCTGCGGTTTCGCAGGAGGTCACCAGGACTCACGGCTTGTCCCAGAGTCCCCCTTGGTCCTCTGGGCAGGCGGCTGTCTTCCCGGAGGTTGAGCTGACGCCTGTCCGGCGTCGTCTGCTTTCCTCCCCAGCCCTGGCCGCGGGTCAAGGCCGGGTTCTGGGGCGCCTCCCCAGGCCTCTCTCGGTCCTCAGCGCAGGCGGCTGCCTCGTCGAAGGTCGAGCTGGCGTCTTTTCGGTGCCGTTCATTGGATGCTTCGGCTCTGACCCCGCCCCCATCTCCGATGAGGTGTGTGGTGGTGGAGGTCGACCCGGCGCCCCTGGTGAACACTTCGGTGCCGATTGGGGACTCACAGTTGCCCGTGGTGGATTTCCCACCGACGTCGGATCGTTGACTCTTCCCCAGATGTCCCTTCCTCTCCGGAGGATTGTCGTCTCCTGGTCTCCTCTTCCCCTGAGACTGGACGCTACATTGTTGCTTTTTCCCCGGCGGCTTCCAGGGCGGGTTCTACGCCGTCTCCGCGTCCACAGCCCCGGGACCCGCTCTTCCACTCCCTTCAGTTGTCTGCCCCGCAGGCTTCTCCGCCTTCTCCGGAGGCCCCTCAGGCCCCTCACTCGTCCATGGGTCTTCCATCCTACAGGGGCTGGCCTTTTCTTCCTCCAGCAGGGAACGGGGACGGGTGACTTGGTATGCAGCCTTTGCCCACAGAAGAGTTGCTTCCCCCCCCTATGACGCCCTACGGAGGAGTGTGTGGCCTTTGTCCGGGCCATTTCCACAGCCACCGCCATTTTGCAAATGGGCAATCCGGTCACTCCACTCCCAACGGACCACTTGTTGGAGGTTATCAACCAGGGCTCTGGTGGAGGGGAGCCGCTTCTCCCATTTGAAGCTTCGCTCCACAACTCTATTCTGGGGGCGTCCTGCTACGGGGGATCCGGTGCCTCAGCCACTCCTTCACTGCCTCTGTCCTGCCCCGCACGATCCAGTCGGACTTTTTTCCAACCCATCTGCCCAGGGCCCTGTCCTGTGGCCTGCTTTTCCCTCCTTGCCTTCGGTGCTGCTCCCGCCGTCAAGAGAGGCCTGGTGGTTGGACTCCTGGGGGTGTAACATTTTCGCCTCCACTAGTGCCGCTCTGCGTGCGCTCAACACGCTTTGTGTGTTGGCCAGGGCTACTTCCGACCTGTGGGATTCCGCGGAGTCCCTTCTGTCTAGCTCCCAAGAGGGTGCCCGCGCTGATCTGCGGCACCACGTGCAGGATGGTCGGATGTTGGCTACATTTATTCTCCGTTCGGCCTTGGACGTGTCTGATTCTCTCGGCCACGCTACGGCCCTTCGCCACCCTGCTTGGTTGAGGGATGGCATCTTTCCGGAGACTGTTCGGGAGCGTCTTGTTGACCTGCCTTTTGATGGGACTCTGTTTAACACTCTTGCGGACTCTGCTATTAAGCGACTCCTTCCGGGGCTCCACCCCCCACCCCCCCTCCGTAAGCTTTGGCTTGTCGGTCCTTCGCTGTCTTATGGGAGGCGTTTATCCCACCTTTCTTTTTGGGGCCATGTGTGTCGGTTGGCCCGTTTGTGTGCTGTGTGCGGCTTGGAATGCCTTCAGGGTCCTTCAGTTGGCCCCACTGTTCTTTTGGCTGCTGGTTCAGCCCTTCAGCATTGTGGTGAGTGATTTTGGCTGTTAGTGCAGCTGTATAGGTCCTCAGGTTGGACCTTCTGTGTATTTTTGGCTGATTGGTAATCAGTCTGTGGTGTTTTCCACAGGTCTTTTATGTTCTGGACCTCTGCTGCGGGTTCCCTAAGAGCGGTTTCCCTGTTTTGTTTTGGGACGAGTCATACCCTAGGTGGGGTACAGGTTGGCTATTGTATAGCTCTGTCTGAAGCTGGGCGGTTGTGGATACCTTTTCTGTTCCCTCACGTTTTCCTGGCTTCACTGTATACCACTTGGTGCGGTGTCTCGCTCTTTTCTTCCGCTTTAGCGCGGCTTGCGCTGCTCCAGGATCTGTCCCTCTCCGTATCCGATGGTGTTTCTACCCTTCTTCTACTGGGTTTGCCTGTCATCCTTTTTGCATTCCCTCTTCGGCCTCTGGATCGCCAGACCGATTTTGTCATGCTGTTTACAGAGTTGTGTCTTGGTGTTTCCACCCTGTCTCCGTCGTACTCTGCATCCAGACCGGTCGGTGGCGTCGGAATAAATTATACCACACGACGAGATCTGAGAAGATTCTTACACCAAGACTTTTATATCCTTCTACATTGACGTCACCCCCCCCCCCCCCAGAAACCCTATGTGGTTTGGAATTATCACCACATCAAAAAATACTTTGTTCGCATTAACTAGCCTTGAGAAAGTCGTGGGACTACCACCGATTTACGACGAAACACGTGTTGGCTGTAGAGGACTACTCTTGAAGACTTGCATTTATTAAACGAAACTTGATAGAAGAGAGAATAACCACTAAGTGTCCATTATTTATGTTTGTACTCACAGTTTCCACCATGTACTAAAGTCACCTCAATAACTGATAAGACGTGTGCTAGGGAATGTTATCTGTTCTCATAAAACTTATGTTTGCCTTGGGGAGTTAGGTGGTTCTCCCCTCCTTTTAGCACCGTTAAACGATTGATCGAATCATAATATTTTGTGTGAAGATTCCACGTGGCGCCAATATACCTAAAACATAACACCACTGTCCGGTTAATCTCTCATTGGGCCTCTGCCTTATGTTCTGGGGAGGCTAGGTTGTTCCTGGTGTTTTCCTGGGTTCTGGTTGCCGGCTTTCAGTCTGTACTACATGTGTCTCTTGATCTTCTGGCTGGTCCCACTTCTCTTCGTGGGCCGGGTGGTGCTACTGGGACGGTCCTTCTCTAGTGCTTGTTCTGGGGTTCCCTTGCCTCTGTCTTAGCCTTGCGCTCGGCTTGTTCTGGGCACGCTGCTTCCTTGTATTTGCCGGCTGTCTGCTGCGCACGCCTGGTTATCCCGGTCCACCTCCGAGGTCCTCAGCGTGTCAGCGTGTGCTCCTGCCCCTTGCTTTGCTGGAGCTTTGCGCGACTGTGTCTTCCTTCTCACATCTGCGCTCATCGGCTGTGGACCCGTTCCTGCCTTGATCCCTGCCTCGGGAGAGACACCCGTTCAGCTGTCCTTTCGCTGGGTGTGTTCTCCTGAGGCGGGCTCTGCCTCCGATCCTCCTCTTCTCCTTGGAGTTGAGGGTGGTTCTTTTCTTCTCCTGGTACTCGTTGGGTGCTGTCTGTCCCTCTGGGTTTTCTGGCAGACGCCCTTTGCTCCTCGGGTGTAGGCTTCTGGTATCCTGGCCTTCCCTTCTCCTTGTTCTTGCTACTTCTGCTTGGAGGGGGCTGGGCCGTCCTTCCTGTTCCTAGGCCACATCCCCTGTTGGGGGCCCTGTGTTCTTCCAGGCTGGTGTGGTTCTCTCGCACCCCTTCTCCCCTCGGAGTATGGCTAGGGTTTCTATTCTACGTTAAGGAATCTGCAGCTAGTAGTCTTTATCAGATGTGCAAGTTACTTACCTTCGGTAACGATGTATCTGGTAGAGACGATTGTAGCCGCAGATTCCTTCACGGCCCGCCCTTCCTCCCCGTTTCTGCAAGGACCTTTCAGCTTGGTCTTATGCGCTTGCCTCCCTCTGGGTGGCATTTATCTTATGAGGGTGCTCTTTCTCTTCCTCCCTGGCGGGATGCTTTGTTCTCTTTATTGTTCCGCTCCTTCCTTTCTGGTACTTGGACGGTGGGTTCATCTGTACTGTTGCATCCTTGCACCCTGGTTCTTCCAGTGTGGGGCCTACTCATAATCTTTTTCCTTTTTTCGTTGCTTGGGGATTCGGACTCCTCTGGGTTGGGGTCTCTTGGCTGTGCCTCAGCCCTTCGCCTTTTACAGGGGATACGACACTCCTTGCTGGTGTTGTCTTATGGTGATTGTCGTTCCTCCTCTGTTCTGGTCTTGTCGCCCTTCACTGTTTGAGGTTGTGGTTGCTGACTTTCTGCCGTCTGCCCTGACATTTTACTCGTGTCTTTCTGTCTCCAGGGGGGATATCGCCTTCGCTTGGCGGTGTTGCTTCTCGGAGCAGTGCTCTGCTCCTTCCTTTCCATGACTTTCAGTAACCCAGTGCTTGGTACGGTCCCTCATGCTGCTGTTCCTCACCATTCGCTCCTTTCCTTTTTGTTTCACTGATTTTTTCGCACACTGTTCCCATACTCTCACAGTTTTGTTTGTGATGGCTCCGCGTTGTGGGGTGGAAAAGTTCTCATAAGAAAACTGACATCAGTGCGCGGGGGTGGGACTTGTGTGACCTCGCTGAAGTCACGTCCGCGGCCGACGTCAGGGCGGGGTCGTGTGGTGCTGCCCTTGGCGCGCAGAGATGCTGTGACAGGAATTTTCCGGATCCAGTGTCACGCCTGGGGATAATTCTACCAGATACATCGTTACCGAAGGTAAGTAACTTGTACAATAGTCCCATAACTCAGAGCCATATCTCACTTTTAGCAATTTGGACCAAGTATGTGAATCAGACAATCTAATATCTTGGTAAATTCATTGATCCTCTAGAGAGAATAATCAACCTTGCTAAATGATCTTCCTAAGGCCCATGGGAATTGAATACCATAACTTTTTTTTTTAGCAATATTGATTTCTAAGCTATGGTGAGCACAGAAAAAGGTCAATATTTTCAAGTGGGTCCTAAGTCCCATTGGGAGTTTAGAGAGTAACAGTGTGTCATCCGCAAATAAGTGCCAATACCATATGTGCAGCTCATAAAAAGGGAGTCACAAACACAATTCATTATAGTGTTAAGCTAGACATTGATGAAAAGTACAAATATGGTAGAGGTAAAGACACGCCCTTGTGAAGGTCTTGCTCAACCTTTATTAGTTCTCACGTGCACAGCGCATGCGCGGTTAGCGAAATCTCCTGTAAAGATCAAAATAAGGGTGTTTAAAGCCTCTTCATTATTTACCATTTGTTACATTTCTTGTTACTCTCATTTCCTTGCTTTCAGTTGGTTAGGTTGTGCAGTTTCCTCTTGGTTCCCCGTCTCCTTTTGTGGGTTTGTGTTTTCTCTGGAGCATGGACCCAGCACCTCTTCTTTTTGGGGTGTTCACCTGCTGCTGCTTTCGTTGCTGGAGCTACTTGTTTGTGACTGCTTGTTTTTTTTGTAATGGCGCTAAATGTTCTCCAGACTTTTCTTTACAAACTGGCCCTTGTTTAATCAGCTTTGTGTGGCTTGCTGTATTCTGACCACCACACTGCACTCTCAGAATTGCATATCACGCACGTTCCTAGGTTTTGCTCTTGTTTTCTACTGAGTTTTCGGGCACTGTTTCCCCTCAGAGTAAATTTTTGATGTTTGTGATTCAGCAGAATGGTTTCTTCATTTAGACACTGTGGGCTGAATTAGGATGTCAGGCATCCCTGCAGATTTGAGACCGACCGACCTCGGGTCGCTGGTCCGAAAGTTCAATTATGATGCGACCGCAAATGGTGCAGTCGCAGACTCCCATTTCCCTATTGTCTATCATGCGGAGGTCGGAAACCGGAAGCAGCACAAGCTCCCATAGAAAATAGGAGTCACTGTAAATCCCTGCAGGGATTTTTGGAGGGGCACCATAGATGCCCCCTCGGCCCACAGCCGGAGGCCGCAGTAGAAAGGAAGCCCTGTTATGGGGCACCCAAAGTCGCTTTCCGACAGCCTTTCCATGTTGGAATGCCTGTTATTAAATGCCAGTCGTAATCCGACATCATAATACCCACAGCGAAAACGCAGTCTGTAAGGGATTATGTTTTGGTTTCCGACTGGCGCCTTGAGCCCATCGAAAGCTGGCTGGAAAGACCAGCCGCTTTAAATTCCAACCGCCGTAATCTGAATACGGTGATCAGAAGTCAAACCAAGGATGACGGTTGAAAAGCGTGTGTGTGTGTGTGTGTGTGTGTGTGTGTGTGTGTGTGTGTGTGTGTGTGTGTGTGTATGTATATATATATATATATATATAGTCACTCGTAAAACCATAGGTTTCAGGGGTGTTATAGTTAGCTGGACATTTCACTCGTACAAAACCATTGAAATTCCTCCGTTATAGTTGGTTCTACTAACTATAACTCGCGCGCCCGCGATCCACTGCTGATGATGTCACATATTAAATCATTCATGACATGGTCGGTGACATCACTGATGACATCATCTAGTAGATGTAATATGTGACGTCATCAGCAGTGGATTGCGGGTGCGCGAGTTATAGTTAGTAGAACTAACTATGACGGAGGGATTTCAATGGATTTGTATGAGTGAAATGTCCAGCTAACTATAACACCCCTGAAACCTATGGTTTTTTCAGTGAGAAAAAAAAATATATATATATATATATATATATATATATATATATATATATATATATATATATCTCAAGATTCGTCTCCAACTTCCACGTCTCCTCGGAAAGACGAACACAGACCCAAAATCAGTGCAGAAGTTTTTATTTCGTATCACCCAGCACTGCCGCCATTACGCGTTTCAGCCTGCAAAGAGGCCTTGATCACATATATATATATATATATATATATATATATATATATATATATATATAAAATGTAGTCTTTTTTCACTGAAAAAAAACATAGGTTTAAGGCACTTTTTTTTTTTTTTTATTTTTTTTTGCTTGGAGTCGCGCACCCAACGCTGGGTGCTCAACTCCTAATTTTCCCGTAAAAAATTACCACCTATCACTAATTTCTATTCTCCCCGGGGACCCCATCCCCTGGGGTCCTATACAACGTTTGGGACTGTGGGGGGGGGGGGGGGCAATGCCCCCACAGTCCCAGCCGGCTCCCCACGTCCTTCGGGAGTCGGCATTGCTTTTCCACACGGGGAGCTGCTAACATGCAGCTCCACGTGTGGAAAAGCAATATGTTTTGCATTTTGAAAGAGAGACCAGGTTTCCTGTTCTCTTTCAAAATCCAAACTAGTTTGCTATGACAGGGCGGGAGCCTCGGCTCACACCCTGCCATAGCAAACAGCCGTGTACCGGGGGTGGGCACCCCGAGACACTGCAGGAGCCGGCCCTGGGGGGTGGCGGTCCCCAGGGCCATCGACGGCGGGCACCGCTCGCAGCCAATAAGCAGCAAGCTCGTGCTCGTAACCCTTCATCCAATCAGAAGGCAGAATTCCCAAATATCGATATCTGTAAATTTCGATAATTCTCAAACTACTGAACAGATTTACACCAAATAAACCAAAGCGTGCTTTCTAGACCAAGACCCTTCTCCTTGCCAAATTTGGGCTAATTCCATTCACCCCTTCGACCTGTAGCCTTGTCTAAAGTTTCCTATGGAAATGAACATTGAGAAAACCCGTTTTGGGACCCCCCTTTTTTTTTGTCCCCTCCCCCCCCCCCCCCCCCCCCCCCCCCACCTCCCTTGACGAATCACCCCCAAACTTTCAACATAGGAGCTGATATGAACAAAGAATTAGTTTGGAACATTTCATGAAGATTCATCAAAGTACGCCAAAGTAATAAGCAAAACAAAAAATGCTCTTCCTATGGAAACTTGGTCCTAACTATAATTACCTACTGGTATGTTCGAGGCATATGAGCTGCAGATCACATATTTTAGCATAGATCGCCATTTGGTGTTGAGCCCGGATGTTTGCTCTTATTTTTGTCTTTGGAAGTCACGAGATAGATGACTCCTCCTCTGGATGATAGTGCGCATGGGCATCTGCTCCATCTTCAGATTGTTTTTTTTCCGCCATCGGGCTCGGATGTGTTTCTCGCACTCCAGTTTGGTACCGTGAACAATACAACTTTCGACACGCAATCCTTTACCTTTCTCCGGTATTGTTTTCGATCGGATTCCTAATCGACGCACATCTTCAACTTCGAAGTCTTCGGTTCCGGTCGTCGACGAAGGCCTTCGGGCATACCTAGACCACAGCACGTGGCTCATGGAAAGGACTCAATTTAAAAAGTGTCCTCAGTGTGGATCGAAGTTTCCACACACAGTTCTTCATGAGGTGTGTAACCTGTGTCTTTCACCGGAGCACGAGGCCAGAGACTGTCCAGCTTGTGCCTCCTTCTGCTCCAAAAAGACTATTCGGGACCGTCTAGCTCGACGAACCATGGCTCGCTCGTTGACATCCATTCCAGACATCTTCCACGAGGGCGTCGATGTACCAGAGAAGGAGCGGGCTAAACAACACCTCGGCAACGACTCCGAAGATGACTTCGATGTCGAAGACATCACTCCTGGGCAGCGGGTCGTAAGTACTGACGTCGACCCCGACCCCCCCCCTCCCTAGAACCCCCAAAAAGGCTTTGGTGACACCTTCTCCTTCGGGCCTAGGTGCTCACTACTTCTCACACCCCGCCTCTGGGCTCGGCAAAGAAGTCTACAACTAAGCCTTCAGGCCACTCTGGATCGAGTCAGCCTGCCGTCGGAGCCGACACCAAGACCCCAGCACCGAAAAAGAAACTCTCTTCCTCCACTGTGCCGACTACCACATCGACCCCAAAACATACTGGTACCCAGCCATCGGCTCAGAAAAAGCCATCGGCACCAAGTACAACACAACCGGCACCAAAGAAACCCTCGGAACCGAAACAACAACCGGTCCCGCAGGCCCCCCTCAGACTAAAAAACCTCACACTCTCAAGCCTAAATAGCACAGATCTGCTTCGGAATCGGTGCCGCGTAAGCCTTCGTCACCGAACAAATTGGCACCTAAAGGTCAACCTCAAACAGAAGAACTTTTTCAACCAGATCCACTGCAAAAAACACTTAAGGACCCTAAAACAGGGCAACTCACTATAAGCCATAAGAGACCAATGGACATGCCTCTACCGGCTCCATCTCCACCAAAGAAGAGAAACATTGCAACACCTCCTCTGAGTCCCTTCACCACCTCCTCCTCTGCCTTCCCCACCACATTACTCCCCTTCTCCATCTCCACCCTCATCTCCTCCACCAGCAGATGATGATACCACCTCAGATAATGGGGGTGTGGGTGCAGACGATGACCCAGATCCTAGTCCGCCTTCAACCCCAGACCCATGGGAAGATTATAATACACCAGATGTCCCCAATATGCCACAAGAGGACATCTATCCCTCTAGACCTTCCCCTCCAGAGGACACCATGGGTTTCAACCAACTCATTCATAGAGCTTCACAATACCACGGGTGGATTTACACACCGACCCTGTGGAGGAAGATTTCTTAATGGACACGTTTTATACAGCCCAAAAGTCGAATTCTGTTCTTCCTATGTTAAAGGGAGTCATTAGACACGCCCCAGAGGTGTTCAAAGACCCTGTTAGGGCTAGGATTATTAACCCCAGGATTTAAAAATATATAAATCTGCCCCAACAGACCCTATTTACATCAGGCAACAAATACCATTGGATTCCCTAGTGGCCACCACTGCCAGAAAAAGGGCCAATTCACAAACCTTGGGGGACGCACCACCACCCGACACAGAATCAAAGCTCTTAGACGCCTCTGGCAAGCGTACAGCCTCACAAGCAGCTAATATATGGCACATAGCTAACACCCAGGCACTGTTTGTGAGAAAGAGCCATCTTTCTTGCATGGTATGCCCCCACTTTTTGCTAAATTGCTGAATGTACTTTGAGTGTACCCTGGACTCCTGCCAATCAGGTGCCCAGGGCCTATGTTCCTTCCTTAAAACACACAAACTCCAAATTGGCAAACCCTGGCCACATGTCAGCCCTAGTAAATGGTAGCCTAGGTACCCAGGGCCTTGGGACCAGGGAAGGCCCCTAAGGGCTGCAGCACTCATTGTGCCACCCTTAGGGGCCCTGTACCCTTACACACACACTGCATTTGCAGGCTGAGTGTCTGGGTGCAGGACAAAATGAAGAGTCGACATGGCACACATCTCTGTGTGCCATGCCCAACACCCACACTGCCAAGGCATATGTCAGTCACCCCTCTGGCTGGGTGCCTTATGCCCATGGTGTGGGCACAGGAGCAGGAGCCCTGTGCCCCTACAGTACCCAGGTCCATTCCCGAGCACTGTAAGTGCAGTGCTGCCATTTAAGAGTACATGGTGCTGAGAGCTCGTCAAACACTAGCTCCACAGCACCATAATGGCAACACTACAGACTGGGAAGTTTGGTATCAAACTTCTCAGCACATTAAACCCACACTGATGCCAGTGTGAGATTTAATGTACCAAGCACCCCAGAGGGCATCTTAGAGATGCCCCCTTACAACTAACCTACAATCCACATCTGCTCTGAGGCTGCCCAGGCTGCCACACAGCAGACACGTTGCTGGACCCCTGGGTGGGAGAGCCCCTGCTCTCCCAGGCCTGCAACAATGCACATCCTGGGTGAGGTGATAGATCTCCTCCCCCAGGATGAGCAAAGGGAAGCTTCAAAGGCCTGCCGCCTCTAGGAGTTTCCCCAGGCCACTGCAACCCCCCACTCTGGCGGGAAGCTTGGCCGGAAACCCCATACAAGGACCGGGGATGTGCCAGCCTGCCCACCCCACCCCTCAGGTGGGGGAGGCGAGCTGAAGCACATCTCCGGACTCTCGCCATCTTGAAGATGGGAGGCCCTACCCTATCAGGATTAGGCTACTGCCCCCCTCCCACAGGAGAGGGGCAGGATAGGGGGTGTACCCACCCCAGGACAAGGACCCATTGGTCCCTGACCTTCACCTACCTGTAACGCCCATAAATCTAGTATTTAGGGGCACCCTGAACCTTCCTTCCCCAGATCCCAGATTCGAAACTACAAGAAGAGCAAGAAGAACAAAGACCTGCCCTGCAGCTGCTAAAAAGAGGAAGACACCAACTGCTTTGGCCCCAGCCCTACCGGCCTGTCGACCCTCGAACCTGCTCCTGCGCGGCATCTCTTGTGGCCAGCAACCTCAGAAACCCCGGAGGACCTGGCTACCTTTGAACTCTGATTCCCTGGCACTCCCATGAGTAGAGGCTCTACTCAGAACCTACCTTTCACCCCTGGCAGCAGCCCGGAACCGCGATCCCAGCCCACTCTGCACCCGCCAAGCCTGGCCGGTGCCGGAGTGAACTAAACCCGCGAGGACGACCCCACGGCGACTGTGACCCCGAGTCCGGCACCCAAGGACCCCCCTCGACAATCCTGGAGAAGCCTGCAGCCTCAGAACAGAGTGCCACCCCAACCGCGATCAACAGAGGGTAAGATTTCCCGACACCAAAAGGCATCCCTGCACCCGGCGCCCCACGGCCCTCTGTGCCCAATCCCGGGGTACCTACCTATCCTCCAACTACCCAACTTACCTCTCGAAGTGGTGGTGGCACCTGAAGAGTCCTCGTCCCCGAGCCTGCAGTCTTTATCCAAACCGGAGATTTCCCATAGAAATCAATTGAGCGCCCGACGGCTCAAAAAGCACCCTGCACCCAGCCGCCTGAGTGGCCCTGGCAGTGAAAACTCTACTCTAACCTACTTCCCCACTTGCCCTGAGTAAGTGACCAGGAACCCAGCTCCCACAGCTGCGTGGCTTGCCAGACAGCAGCCACCAACCAAGGCCCCCCTATCGCTCATAGGATAACATTGGGCCTAACTCTCTCTGCACCCGGCCGTCCTGAAACCGCCGAGGGTGAACTAACTGTACCTACCTGACACTGGGGGACCCCTGAGTCTATGCCCAGAACTTCAACTCTGCCAGTCGAGTATTTACACTTAAACCGCTAACTTCATTTTCCTCATAGGGTAACATTGACTGGCTTTTGCTTGAAAATTCTTCTAGGTGTGGACTTTTCAAATCTTCAAATAATCACCAAAAATCAGCCGAGTGACAAAAACGAATTTACACACCTGCTCTTAGGTGAGCTCCCAGTGCTGGATCTTGGTGCCCAACACTGACTCTGAAAAGTACCCACAACTATACTTACCTTTAACTCATTTTTCTTCCATAGGAAACCATTGACTGCTTTTCTGTGAAATTTCTTCTAAGTGTTGATTTTTGCAATTTCTAAATATTCATCAAAAATCGTATAACATCTGAAAACGTAATTACTTACCTGTTTTGGATAAATGCCCCAGTACTGAGTCTAGGCACCCAGTACTGGATTACAAAAGTAACGATAACCTACTAACCTACATTTCCTTCCATAGGGAATCATTGATTGTTTGCTCTGAAATATTTTCTAAGTGCTCACTTTTGAAATAGCTAAATATTAGTTCAAAATCACTACAGTACCAAAGTCGACTTTCAACAGCTGATTCTGAGAACTGACCCAGGACTGGATCTAGGATCCAAGCCTGGAATTACAAAAGTAATCTAAAAAGTAATCTGTTGCATATAATTTGAATTTATCATTGAGGTCAATGTATTGTGTTTAGAAATAGAGTTGCCTACTGCAACTATTTGTAACTGTTTACTAAAAAGTCTATTGCATATACAAAAGTAATTTTATGAAACCTCTCCTGTCGAGAAAGTATATTTTAATTCCAAGTGTTGGTTCTAAAATAAAACAAGCATATATTTTTTTCTATACAAACCATTGGCCTAGAGTTCAGTTATTGAGTGTGTGAAACCATTTGCTGACTGAGTGTACAACAAATGCTTTACACTGTCCTCTGATACTGCCTTACTGCTCGACCAGGCTACCACTTTGGAGAGTAAGGTCATATCTAACTTTAACCTCTGTTAAACCCTTGGGATCTGTGGACTCTGTACACCCTGTACCTATTAAGGAACAGTATATACAGAGCCACTTTCTCACACTGTTGGCCAGATACGATAGGGCACACTATGATGAATTAGAAACCCTATTGCAACACCTCCCTGACAAATATAAAACTAAGGCCAACAACCTCATACAGGAGGGTAAGCTCATCACCAACACCTCCATTCGGTGTGCTCTAGATGTCGCAGACACCCCCTCAAGAGCCATCAACACAAGTGTCCTGTTACGTAGGCATGCATGGCTACGCATTTCAGGGTTTAAGCCAGAGGTGCAAACTTCCATCCTTAACCAGCCATTTGACCAAAAACAACTTTTTGGTCCTGCTGTGGATTCATCTCTGGAAAAGATGAAGAAAGACTCTGACACAGCCAAATCAATGGGAGCTTTGCAATCGCAAGCTCCCAGATGTTGTTTTCGTCGCTCCTCTTACAGAGACTGTAAGAAAGTGGCTTTGTATATACTGCACCAAAGTAAGGTTCAGTGTGCACAGAATCCACAGTCCCCAGAGGTTTGGCAGAGGTTAAAGTTAGATATAACCTTACTCTCTAAAGTGGTAGCTTGGTCGAGCAGTAAGGCAGTATCAGAGGATAGTGTAAAGCATTTGTTGTACACACTCAGTCAGCAAATGGTCTCACACACTCAAGAACTGAACTCTAGGCCAATTGTTTTGTATATAAAAATATATATAGTAGTTTCATTTTAGAACCACAAGTAGGTATCAAAATACTTTCTCAGAATGAGATGCTTTAGTTAAATACTTTCAATAAGCAAAAGACTTTTAAAGTGCAATAGTTACAGTTGTTGCAATAGGCAACACAAGTTAAACACAATTATAACATTGAGCTCAACGGGGATTTTAAAGTAAACGCAATATCAATTACTTTGCATAGGTTTTTCTTACTCAGGGCTGGATCCCGGATTCAGCCCTGGTGCATCTCCTGTAAACAGTTGAAAGAAATAGTTTTTGTTACCCAGGTGATTTTTAAGGAATATTTGTATGTTTCAAAAATCGACACTTCAAAGAATTTCTGGCAAAAACCAGGCAATGGTATCCTATGGAGGAAAGTTTGGTTATCGGAAAATTAGTTGTAATTGCTTTGTAGGGTCAGTGCTGGGCACAAAGATCCAGCACTGGGATCTCTCCTGATAACAGGTGAGTAATTTCGTTTTCGTTTTCGTTGATCTGGCGATTTTTAGTGAATATTTTAAAGTTTCTAAACTCGACTCAGAAGAATTTCCAAGTGAAACCAGTCAATGTTACCCTATGGAGAAAATGTAGGTTATCGGCTTTCAGGTAAGTACTCTACTGGCAGAGCTAAGGTTCTGGGCATAGACTCAGGGGTCTCCCAGGGTCAGGTAGGTACAGTTAATACACCCTCAGCGGCACAGGGGCAGCCGGGTGCAGAGAGGGTTAGCCAATGTTAGCCTACGGGGGGCAGGGGGCCTGTGGTTTGTGGCTGCTTGCAGGCAGGCCACGCGGCTGTGGGAGCTGGGCTCCTGGTCACTTACTCAGGGCAAGTGGGGAAGTAGTTTAGGACAGATGCTGAACTTCCAGGGGCACTCGGGCGGCTGAGGGCAGGGTGCTTTTGAGCCGTCGGGCGCTCAATGTATTTCAATGGAGAAGCTGCAAGATGAACATAGGCTGCAAGCTCAGGGACGGAGATTCTTCAGGTGCGACCACCACTCCGAGAGGTAAGTTGGGAAGCTGTAGGTTAGGTAGGCACCCAGGGGCTGGGCACAGGGGCCCGCAGGGTGCCGGGTGCAGGGGTGTCTTTTGGCGTCGGGAAATCTTACTCTCTGCTGGTCTCGGTTGGAGCAGTCCCTGGTATTGAGGCTACAGGCGTCGTCAGGAGCGTCGAGGAGGGTCCTTGGGTGCTGGATTCTTAGTCACAGTCGCCGGGGGGACGTCCTCGTGGTCTTTGTTCACTCAGGCACAGGCCGGGCTCGGCGGGTGCAGTGTGTGCTGGATTCGCGGTTCCTGGCTGGGCACCAGGAGTTATTACTTGTTTGAGCAGAACCACTGCTCGTGGGAGTCCCAGTCTTTTAGATGAGCAAGGCCGTCAGGTCCTCCGGGGTTTTCGAGGTTGCTGACCACTGGAGACGCTGGATTTAGCAGGAGCAGGTTCGAGGGTTGACAGGCCTCTAAGGCCTCTAAGTCAGTTGGGGTCGTCCTCTTGTTAGCAGCTGCACGGCAGGTGGTCTTGTTCTTCTTGTTTCGGATTCGGGATCTGAGGAAGGAAGGTTCAGGGTGCCCCTAAATACTAAATTTAGGGGCGTTGCAGGTAGGTAAAGGTCAGGAACCAATGGGTCCCTTCCCTGGGGTGGGTACATCCCCTATCCTGCCACTCTCCAGTGGGAGGGGGGCAGGAGCCTAGTCCTGATTGGATAGGGCTCCCTATTATCAAGATGGCGAGAGCCCGGAGTTGTGCTTCACCTCTCCTCCCCCACCTGATGGGTGGGGTTGGCAGAGGCTGGCACACCCCCTTTCCTCACTTGGGTTTTCCCGCCGATCTTCCCGCAGAGGAAGCCGCCTTTGTGAGCTTCTCCAGGTCACTTGCTGTACTCAGCAACAGGCCCCCACTGGTTCTGACCCCCACTCTGGCGGGAAGATCGGCGGGAAAACCCAAGTGAGGAAAGGGGGTGTGCCAGGCTCTGCCAACCCCACCCATCTGGTGGGGGAGGAGAGGTGAAGCACAACTCCGGGCTCTCGCCATCTTGATAATAGGGATGTGTGCCATGTCGACTCTGTTTTGTTCTGCACCAGGACACTCAGCCTGCAAGGGCAGTGTGTGTGTGTGTGTGTGTGTGTGTGTGTGTGTGTGTCAGGGCACAGGGCCTCTAAGGGTGGCACAATAAGTGCTGCGGCCCTTATGGTCCTTCTCTGGTCACAGGGCCCTGGGTACCTAGGGTACCATTTACCAGGGGCTGACATGTGGCCAGAGATGCCAATTGGGTTTAGGCTTCAATGCAGTTTTAGGGAAGGAACACAGGCCCTGGGCACCTGATTGGCAGGGCACACTCAGTCAAAGTACATCAGCAATGCAGCAAAACGTGTGGGTATACCATGCAAGAAAGATGCCACTTTCTCACAGAGGCACTTCCAGGGAGGCTATTCCTCTGGCAACCCCTCCACGTCTTATAAGGCTCCCACCCAAACCACATTCACCAAAGGTTACCAAAGAGGAGGCTATAGAGGCAACAATAACAAAGGTAGAGGCAAAACCAACAACAGTCGATCTGCCTCCACCCCTACCCAATGACTTCCCTCCACTCCCCCCGGACCATCCCACTCCGGTCGGGGGAAGATTACTACAGTTCCCACCTGTCTGGAACCACATCACTACCGACAGGTGATGAGACAAATAGTTCAGTCAGGTTATTTTCTGCAACTCACCTCTACCCCCCAAACATACCACCCAGACATCTTCCAATGTCAACAGAACATTTAGCACTATTAAAGGAGGAGGTAATCTCCCTCCTCCAAAAACGTGCTATAGGACCAGTTCCCCTGTATCAACATAACAGGGGTTTACTCCCTGTATTTCCTCATTCCAAAGAAGGACGGCTCTCTGAGACCCATCCTGGACCTCAGACCCCTAAACCTGTACATACAATCAGACCACTTTCACATGGTCACCCTTAAACAAGTCCTTCCTCTTCTCACACAGGGCGATATCCTTGCCACTTTAGATCTCAGACGCCTACTTTCATATTCCCATTCACACCTCTCACAGGAAATATCTCCGGTTTGTAGTGGACGGTCAGCACTACAAATTCACGGTACTTCCATTCGGGGTCACCACAGCACCCAGGGTTTTCACCAAGTGTCTAGCAGTAGTTGCAGTGCACCTGCAAAGACAACAGATTCATGTCTTCCCCTACCTAGACTGGCTAATAAAAGCCATGTCATACGATCAGTGTGTACGCCACACTCATGCCACAATCCAACTGCTTCACGACTTAGGGTTTACCATAAACCACGCAGAGTCTCACCTACAACCGTCCCACACACAAATACCTCGGTGCGACAAACACCTCAAAAGCACTTGCATATCCCAGTCCAACCAGGATAGCAAGCATACAAAGCCTCATTACAAAGTTTCTGCCGCAATACTCTCTCCCAGCTCGAGTGTTCATGCAGCTAATAGGGATGATGGCCTCTTGCATATTCATAGAACCTCACGCAAGACTCCAGATACGTCCTCTACAGGAATGTTTAGCATGTCAGTGGAACCAGGCTCAAGGTCAGCTAACAGATCTTGTGTTTGTGGACGTACGCACGCATCGCTCTCTGCAGTGGTGGAACACCAAAAACCTTCCCAAAGGGCAACCATTCATCGAAACTGTTCCACAGATTGTGCTAACAGCGGACGCATTGCTCTCCGGCTGGGTAGCTCATCTATTACATCACACCATGCAGGGCAGGTGGACACCTCAACAAAGGTTACTCCACATCAATTACCTGGAGTTACTAGTCATATTTCTAGCATTAAAGTCCTTCCAGAAACACATTCTGAGCAAAGCTGTCCTAGTCCGCACCGACAATGATAGCAATGTATTACATACAGAAACAAGGTGGGACACACTCCCTGCAACTCTCCCAACTAGCACAAAGCATTTGGAGATGGGCTATTCCACAGAATATTTTTCTCCTAGCCCAACACGTTCCAGGAGTTCAAAACAGCATAGCAGATCTGGCAAGTCGTCAGATGCAACAGATTCACGAGTGAGAAATTCATCCACAAGTTCTTCAACCATTTTTCCAAACTTGGGGGCAACCAGAGAGAGATCGGTTTGCCACATACGAAAACGCCAACTGCCCAAGCTTCACCACCAGATATCCACACCGATTGTCCAGAGGCAATGCGATTTGGATGAATTGGTCAGGCAAATTTGCGTACGCCTTTTCCACCTCTCCCACTCATTCCACTAGTGGTGCGAAAACTGCAGCAACACTCACTGACTCTCATCCTAGTTGCTCCAACATGGGCCAGACAACCATGGTACACCACGTTACTGGAACTATCTGTAGTCCCGCACCAAAATCTACATCTCTCCCCACATCTCTTAACCCAGAGCCATGGCGAGATCAGACACCCAGATCCAGCACAGCTCAACCCAGCGATCTGGCTCCTGAGGTCATAGTTTGGTTACCATAACCTACCCCCTGACTGTATCAATGTTATAAAAGAAGCTAGATGACCCACCACTAGAGCCTGCTACGCAGCCAAGTGGAAAAGATTTGTGATCTATTGTACCAACAACACTATCAATCCATTAGATGTGTCTATTCAACACATCATATGTTACTTACTACATCTTCAACAGTGTAATCTGACATACACATCTATTTGGTTACACCTCGCAGCAATAGCAGCCTACTTACAAAATAGACATCTATCACTGTTCAGAGTACCTGCCATCAAAGCATTTATGGAAGGCCGCAAAAGAATAATTCCTCCAAGGGTACCACCCTCACCAGTGTGGAACTTAAATATTGTTCTCAAAAAATTAATGGGCCCTCCATTTGAACCTCTACATAAATGGGAGTTGCAATTTCTTTCATGGAAAGTCGTTTTCCTTGTAGCCATTACTTCCCTTTGAGTCAGTGAATTACAGGCACTAACTATTCAAGAACCATTTTTTCAACTCCATCCCAACAAAGTGGTCCTCCGGCCAAATCCCAAATTCCTTCCTTAAGTCATTTCTCCGTTTCATCTCAATCAGTCTGTAGAGTTGCCAGTATTCTTCTCACAACCACAGTCAATCACAGAAAGAGCTCTTCATTCTCTAGGTGTAAAGAGAGCACACCTTCATTTTATTGAAAGAACAAAGCCTTTTCACAAAACAGCTTTTCGTGTCCTTCTCACCACCACATAAAGGCAATCCCATATCAAAATCTGGTATTACAAGATGGATCGTTAAATGTATACAAATTTGCAATCACAAAGCAAAACGCACATTATCTATTCCTCCTAAAGCCCGCTCTACCAGAAAGATAGGGGCTTCCATGGCATTTTTAGGGAACATTCCCTTAGATGACATCTGCAAAGCAGCTACATGGTCTACGCCGCACACATTCACAAAACATTATTGTGTAGATGTGCAAACGCAACAAGCTAGTGTGGGCCAGGCTGTACTCAAAACACTATTTAAAACTACTGCAACAGATACTGGTGGTCGCCGCTAAGAAGGAGCACTGCTATATAATCTATGCTAAAGTATGTGATCTGCAGGTGAGCCGGGGAGGTGGGTGGGCGTATGTGGATCTGCAGCTCTACATGCCAAGAACAGATGCATACTGGTAAGTAGCATTTTCCATATATATTTATTTATTTACAACAACAAAAATGTTACACGGACGTTATAGTTTGGAAATAAAATTTAAAAAAAAACTTAGAAATTCACTGAAAAAGTCAAAGGTCACAGGGATGTTCTACTTAAGCTCCGCTTTCACCTATATAAAACCATTGAAATTCAGCAGGTAGTTACCTGAGCTAACTATAAGTTACACAATGCACTGCGTATGTCCTTACATGTCACATTCCAGGTCATGAGAAATGTAATATCACTGATGGCATCTCAAATGACATCACTGATGGCATCATCCAGTGAGTAACAGTCTTTGTTTGATGGATATGTCCTTGTATTCCTCTGCATCAATAATGCGTCACCAAAATCGACATGAAAGGCGCTCTAGTGCCTTTTGTTAAACTGTCCATCCACGTGGGAAAAGGCGGGAAGACCTTTGCATACTACTTAGGATTCTGCTCTCACCAGGAGACGACGAGAAAGAATTCGGTCATTGAGTGCAATCTGATCTGAGGTGACTTTGAATAGATCAACAATGCAGTCACCTCTATTAAGGATTTCAGATTGTTTTTCAATGCGTAATACAAGAAGAAACACATTTGCTTTGCCTAGCCCAAGAAGTTAGGATCCTTTTGTTTAAAACAGGAGGGTGGGGCGAAATTGGCCCTAGGGACCCCATCCTCTGGGGCCTCGTGAAAATTCAGTGGAGGTGAGGGAGCCACACGGCCCCATGCCGATGTCGGACCCGGGACCCATCCACCAGGGCCTATCCGCTCCGCCAAGCAAAAGCAAACTGCTATGTCCTCACCCCAGTACATAGCAGGAGCCGACCCCGGGAGGTGGGGTGAGGGGCGTGTTCAGTTTCTCACCAAATTAATTGGTCTATACTCTGTACACTATAAAAAAACCATTGTACGGTGCAGCTCATCTCTCGGTACCTTTGGTTCTTGGAACCGTATATATCCCCACAACCAGAGGGTCTATCAAACGTAATGGTACATTGCTTTTGTAAGTCGGCTATCAAGACAGTTACAGATGAAAACGTTGTCACAAATGGCTGTTTTTTCCTACTCGTTTTCAATATTTATTTATTTCAGCAGTTTCTTTTGGAAAAACTTTGAGGGATCTATACATATGACCTCTTGCTGAATTCAGTATTTTGCCTAATTTTCAGAAATATATGTTCGAGGCATATGAGCTGCAGATTGTACACTTAGCATAGGTCGCCATCTGGTGTTGGGCCCGGATGTTTGCAGTTTGTTTTTCTTCTTGGACCGTATTTGGAAGTCACGAGTTTGGTGACTCCTCCTTCGGTCCGTACTGCGCATGGGCTTCGGCTCCATCCTCAGATTGTTTTTTTCCGCCATCGGGCTCGGATGTGATCCTTCGTACTCCGGCTTCGAACTTCTACGGTTCCAGCCTCGACGGAAAATCCTCGATTCTTCGAGTTCCTTCATCATCTTCATCTCTCGAAGCGGCACTTTTTCCATCCCGTACATCGACACCGGCCTTCGGGCCCTCCGCGACTCCGGTCCCGGCCGATGGAAAGGACTCCGTTTAAAAAGTGCCCAAAATGTGGGTCTAAATTTCCCCACACCGACCTCCATCAGGTGTGTAACCTTTGCCTCTCTCCGGAACACGAGGCTCGAGACTGCCCCGCCTGCAAGTCTTTTCGATCGAAGAAAACGATCCGAGATCGAAAGGCTCGACGCACCATGGCGCACTCATCCTCGACAGTTCCACCGGACATCTTCGGAGACGACGCCGAAGCTTCGGGGCAGACACACACCGAACTGGGAGAAGACATCGTCAGCGCTTCCGAGGCCGACGACTCCGACCTGGAGGACGTAACACCAGGACAGCGGGCCGTGAGTACAATGCCCCCTCCCAGCCCCGCACCGAAAACCAAAGAGACTCCGGTTACTCCCTCGCCTGCCGGCCTGGGCAAAACCAAAACCAAAGCCTCGATCACCCCACCTTCGGGCCCGGTGTCGAAGCACTCAAAGTCTCACGGCAGCTCGGGATCGAGCCAGCCGACGCCCGGTGCCGATAAACACCACTCGGCACCGAAGCCTGCAAAATCCAGCTCGACTCCGAAACCACCGGTGCCGAAGCCTGGACACTCGGCGCCGACCAAACACAAACAGAAATCGGTCGGCACCGACGCTCCGGCGCCGAAACAGCATTCGACGCCGAAACACACGGAGACCTCCAAAAAGCAGGGCGTACACAGAACATCGAAACCTCCGGTTCCGAAATCGCCGGTGCCGACAGACGACTCGGCGCCATTGGCTCTGTTTACACCAGACCCTTTACAAAAGACTTTGTCCAGAGATCCAAAGACTGGCCTTTTGACTGTGATTACTAAGAAGCGTCGCCTTGAGGCTCCGGCTCCTCCTCCTCCACCCAAAAAGAGGGACTCAGCTACTTCTCCCCTTAGAGTACCCTCCCCACTGCCACCCCCCCTCCCACCACCACCCCCTCCACCTTTACCTCACTACGATCCGGCCCCATCCCCAGACCCGGATGACGGGGACCCGGACAATGACCCAGGGGACGCCCCAATGGATCCCACTCCACCAGGGACCCCAGATCCATGGGAGGATTATAATAACCCTGATGTACCCAATGTACCTCAAGACGACCTATACCCATCAAGGCCGTCTCCTCCAGAGGACTCTTTAGGGTTTCACCATTTAGTGCAGAGAGCAGCACACTACCATGGGGTGGACATGCACACGGAACCAGTGGAAGAAGACTTCCTACTGGATACATTTGATTTACAAGATCGTTCCACTGCTATTTTACCCATGCTTAAGGGTGTCACCAAGCACGCTACAGAGGTATTCAAAGACCCTGTCAGAGCCAGAGTACTAAACCCTAGAATAGAGAAGAAGTACAAGGCGGCACCCACAGACCCTGCATACATCAAGGGCCCTGCTCCTCTAGATTCCCTAGTTGTCTCCACAGCTAGAAAGAGGGCTAACTCCCAATCCTCAGGAGATGCCCCACCACCAGACAAGGAATCTAAACTTCTGGACGCGTCTGGTAAACGCACCGCCTACCAGGCTGCAAACATGTGGCGCATTGCAAATACACAAGCACTGCTTGCGCGATATGATAGAGCACACTATGATGAATTAGAGGCTCTTATGCAGCACCTTCCAGAGAAATACAAACGCCAAGCTCATGACCTGATACAGGAGGGCAAACTAATCACAAACACCTCCATTAAGTGTGCCCTCGATGCAGCAGACACTGCTTCTAGAGCCATAAACACCAGTGTCCTGCTTCGACGCCATGCCTGGCTCAGGATATCAGGGTTCAAGCCTGAGGTCCAGACATCAATACTTAATCACACCTTTGACCAGCAAACACTCTTTGGCCCAAAGGTAGACGAAGCGCTCGAAAAAATGAAGAAAGATACAGACACAGCGAAGTCTATGGGAGCGCTCCAGACCCAAGCCTCTAAGCGTTCCTTTCGACGCTCGTCCTTTCGTGGCACAGGTAGAGGCTCCTCCACCGATAATGCCTCTACCTCCTACAAATCCCCTCCTCAAAATACCTTTTCAAAGGGCAACCAAAGAGGTGGTTACAGAGGCAACAACAATAAGGGCAGGGGCAAAACCAACAATACCCGTTCTGCCACCCCACCCGCACAATGACTCCCCTTCGCTCCCCCCAGACCATTCCACTCCGGTCGGGGGCAGACTACAAGATTTTATCCACGTATGGGAGTCCATAACATCGGACAAATGGGTGACCCAAATCATTCGGTCAGGGTACTGCCTCGAGCTAACATCTACCCCACCCAATATCCCACCAAGGCACCGTCCAATGTCCCAAGAGCATTCCACACTGCTCAAACAAGAGGTACTCTCGCTCCTCCAGAAACACGCCATAGAGCAGGTACCCGACAATCAACGAAATCTAGGGGTCTACTCCCTATATTTCTTAATCCCAAAGAAAGACGAGACCCTCAGACCCATTCTGGATCTCCGGCCTCTAAATGCCTACATACATTCAGACCACTTTCACATGGTCACCTTACAACAAGTCCTCCCACTCCTCTGCCAGGGAGACTTTCTCACAACACTGGATCTGAAAGACGCGTACTTTCACATTCCAATACACCCCTCTCACAGAAAATACCTCAGGTTCGTGGTGGACGGGCAACATTACCAATTCAAGGTTCTCCCCTTCGGGGTCACCACTGCACCACGGGTGTTTACCAAATGCCTAGCAGTAGTAGCAGCACACCTCAGACGTCAACATGTTCACGTCTTCCCTTACTTAGACGACTGGCTCATAAAAGCCGCGTCCTACCACCAATGCGTGCAACATACAAACAGCACCATCCAACTGCTTCATCAGCTAGGCTTCACGGTGAACTACCAAAAGTCCCACCTCATACCATCTCACACAAAGCAATATCTCGGGGCCACCATAGACACCTCAAAAGGTATTGCCTATCCAAACTCAGCCAGAATCACAAGCATTCTAGCCTTACGCAAAATATTCCTTCCTCAACACTCTCTACCAGCAAGAGTGTTTATGAAGCTCATAGGGATGATGGCGTCTTGCATCTTCATAGTGCCCCATGCAAGACTCCACATGCGTCCACTTCAGGAGTGCCTAGCACAACAGTGGAACCAGGCCCAGGGTCAGCTGACGGATCTGGTGTTGGTGGACGGCCGCACACATCACTCTCTGCAGTGGTGGAACACCACAAACCTTTCCAAGGGACGGCCGTTCCTGGACCCGGTTCCCCAAGTGACTCTAACAGCGGACGCATCGCTCTCCGGCTGGGGAGCGCACCTCTTACACCTCACAATGCAAGGTCTAGGGACGCCACAGCAAAAAACGCTCCACATCAACCATCTGGAGCTTTTGGCGATCTTTCTAGCCCTAAAATCTTTCCAAAAGCAGATTTCAGGCAAAGCAGTCCTCATTCGCACAGACAACATGACTGCGATGTATTATATACAGAAACAGGGGGGGACACACTCTCCCCAGCTCTCCCGCTTAGCCCAGAGCATATGGAGATGGGCAATTCCCCAAAACATTTTTCTCCTGGCACAACATGTTCCAAGCGTACAAAACACCATAGCAGATCTGCTCAGCAGACAGACTCAACAACTACACGAATGGGAACTGCATCCACAAGTTCTTCACCCATTCTTCCGACAGTGGGGGCATCCTCAAATAGACCTCTTCGCCACCCACGAAAACAAAAAATGCCCAAGCTTCGCCGCCAGATACCCACACCCATTGTCCAAGGGCAATGCGATATGGATGAACTGGTCAGGCAGATTTGCATACGCCTTTCCACCTCTCCCACTAATTCCATTAGTGGTCAGGAAACTACAACAGCACTCCCTCACACTCATTCTGGTAGCTCCGACGTGGGCCAGACAGCCGTGGTACACCACGCTACTACAACTATCAGTGGTACCACATCAAAAACTGCACCTTTCCCCATGCCTCCTAACCCAGAACCATGGAGAAATCAGGCACCCGGACCCAGCTCAGCTCAACCTGGCGATCTGGCTCCTGAAATCTTAGAATTCGGGTACCTTAACCTTCCCCCTGATTGCATGAACATCATCATGGAAGCCAGACGTCCTACCACTAGAGCATGCTATGCCGCAAAGTGGAAAAGATTTGTAATGTACTGCCGTAACAATACAATCAACCCTCTAGATGCATCCATACAACACATCATATGCTATCTGCTCCATCTTCACAGGTGTAACCTGGCGTATTCATCCATACGCCTACACCTAGCAGCGATCGCTGCCTATCTACAAAACAGACAGCATTTGTCACTCTTCAGAGTGCCCGCTATTAAAGCCTTCATGGAAGGCCTCAAACGAGTAATTCCTCCCAGGGCACCACCCTCCCCTGTATGGAATCTAAATTTGGTCCTTACACGACTAATGGGTCCGCCCTTCGAACCAATGCACAAATGTGAGCTACAATTTCTCACCTGGAAAACAGCTTTCCTTGTAGCTATCACTTCCCTTAGAAGGGTTGGTGAAATACAAGCGTTCACCATACAGGAACCTTACATACAAATGCATCACAGCAAGGTCATACTTCGAACTAATCCGAAGTTCCTGCCCAAAGTCATTACCCCCTTCCACCTCAATCAATCAGTGGAATTACCTGTCTTCTTTTCGCAACCCCAATCTGTTGCGGAAAGGGCCTTACACACACTAGATGTGAAAAGAGCGTTGCTATATTACATACAAAGAACGCAACCCTTCAGGAAGACCAAACAGTTGTTCGTCTCCTTTTCTCCACCACATAAAGGCAACCCCATCTCAAAATCAGGGATAGCTAGGTGGATTGTAAAATGCATACAAATTTGCTATCAGAAGGCAAAGAGAACATTATCTGTTCCCCCTAAAGCCCACTCTACAAGAAAGTTAGGGGCTTCTATGGCTTTTCTAGGGAATATACCCTTAGATGACATATGCAAGGCAGCCACATGGTCTACACCGCACACATTCACAAAACACTACTGTGTAGATGTGCATTCCCAGCAGCAAGCTAGGGTGGGCCAGGCTGTACTAAAAACACTCTTTCAAACAGCTGCAACGGATACCGGTGGTCGCCGCTAAGGTTGGGTACTGCTATATAATCTATGCTAAGTGTACAATCTGCAGCTCATATGCCTCGAACGGAATATGCTACTTACCAGTATGCATCTGTTCTTGGCATGTAGAGCTGCAGAGTTGTACACGCCCACCCGCCTCCCCGGCTACCTGTATCCGTTCCAGTCCATCTTATTTAGATACAACACACATGGGTTTCTCACTGTTATTACTACGCTCCATCATTTCCCTGTTGGCGAAAAACAATCTGAGGATGGAGCCGAAGCCCATGCGCAGTACGGACCGAAGGAGGAGTCACCAAACTCGTGACTTCCAAATACGGTCCAAGAAGAAAAACAAACTGCAAACATCCGGGCCCAACACCAGATGGCGACCTATGCTAAGTGTACAACTCTGCAGCTCTACATGCCAAGAACAGATGCATACTGGTAAGTAGCATATTCCTTCCTGGGTGATCACCCATGGCTTTCACACTGTTTTGCACTACTAAACGGAAGTACAAAAATAGGAAAAATGAGCTACCTCTTTGAAAAATGCCAAAATTTTATTTAAAAAATTGTTTTTTTATTCAGCTCTGCATGTTTCTGAAAGTTGGGAAGATAGTGACTTTAGGACTTCAAACGGTTCGTTGATGCCATTATTATGAGAAATAAAAACACTTTATTCAGAGCACTTTTTTCCCAAAAACACACTTTGTACCAATATTTTGGCTATTTTCTCAGTCCCAGGAGAATCCACAAACCCTGGATACCTTTAGAATCCCCAGGATGTTGGAGAAGGACGCTAATTTGGTGTGGATAACTTATGTGGACAAAAAGTTATGGAGGCCTAAGTGCGAGCTACCCCAAATAGCAAAAGAAGAAAGGCTTAGCAGTGGAGGGGGAAAGGCCTAGCAGTGGAGGGGGAAAGGCCTAGCAGTGAAAGAGTTCAGCATTGCAATATGTGTATTTATAAAATATACATTTGATTCTAGGTATTGTTGACTTTTTGACAAAGCAATAGGTCTTCTTTACATATTTTGATGTAATCTCCTGCTGTTCAAGCCAGTAGGCCTGTCTTTTATATTTTGGTGTTCTGACCCTTTGACAAAGCCAGTAGGTCTGCCATACATAAAATGACACCCCTGTATATTGTTACATTAAAAAAAATGCAGCAATTCACTGAATAAAACAAAGGTTAATGTGACGTTATAGTTGGGTGAAAAATGTTAAAGTCTAAGAACCACTGATATTCACCAGTCCTAGTAAACTCAAGTAAATATAACTGGCAGCCTCACCATGCACTGCTTATGAACTCCCATATTATAGCACTCATGACATTCTTTGACAACACTGATGGTATCTGAAATGACATAATTTATGACAACGGCAGTAGAGTTTGATGCTTAGCTAACTTTTCAGTAACGTTCATTTTTTGACATGCTTTGAGACCAGACCCATGATGGTTATCCATATCGAATTCCTTTTGAAAGAGCTTCATCATCACCATACCAAAGAGCACTTTCTGCAACCACTTACTAGAGCTCAACAATGACCATAAAAGCACAAGCCTAATACAAATTCAAAAGGTGTCTGTCTTGGTTGAAATCCTCTGGATTACAGGTGGACAGTATTTCTGGGCACGTATGCTTCTGTGTTTAGCTTTTAGTGGATTATATGCCTGGAAAAAGGCCAGACTGGGAACAACATGCAGAAGCAGTGTGGTATTTCTGCATCCTTTACGTTATTCACCATTGTAGCCGGACGCTTGTAATAGTCCAGCACTATGCAGTAATCCCACCAGGCAACAGTGGGCTTCTTGTAATGCGGCCCATAGTCTTTAATGCACTTACGTTCAAGTTTGAGGTGTCAGATATCCTCTGTGGTGGTGGTGGTGATCTTACTCTGTGTCACTCTAGTACTCGTGTAGTAAGTCTCTCAGATGCCATATCAAGATTTGCTGCAGTTCAGATTATGAATTAAATAACACAGTTATCAGGAACGAACTCCGGGCATCATGGATGGATTGTTGACAAACTCATTACCTTGCACTGGGGCAATATTTCAGTGATGTACCAGAATCTTAGCTGGAATTTCTATTAGAAGGTAGTTTGTTAATTTGTGTAATCTGTTCCAAAGCTTTAAATCCATAAACGCGTCTCCTTCCTGATCCCACTGTACCTTTGCCATTCTTTCTTTGCTGCTAGCTTATGTCTGGACAACAGTTTATTTGTTATTTTTTTGTGATGTTTTTTCAGATTGTCATAGAAGAAGATAAAAAGTTTTTGAAGCTGCTTGAATTGTTGGGAAACAACCAGGAGAAAGGATCTGTCATTATATTTGTTGACAAGCAAGAGCATGCAGACGGATTGCTTAAGGATTTAATGAGGGCATCATATCCCTGCTTATCACTGCATGGAGGTACCTTGCCATTCTACAGATTGATGTTATGTATCCTGCTATTAATTTGGGTGTATTGTATTGGCCCAACCTTAAAACATGTCAGAAGCTAATTGAAACACTTTAAAGCAACTTTCCCGAATATTGCCACTTCTGTATTCCCAATTGATGTAGACCAAATAAAGAAATTTCACTTTATTGCACAACCCACCCTTTTCAATAGTCTTGATATATAGTAGTGATATTTGTTTATACATTCATAGCTTTGACACTTAGTATATTAAACATTTTCAGTGGTCTTAATTTTAGATACAAGTATTTTCTTTTGTGACAAAAAGCGAAGATGGGTGGCCACATTGATGCTAGGGTGGGAAAAAAGCATGTATGTTGGGCTAGGATTCATAGCTCAGGTTTTTAGGACTTCATTCCATACCGCTCTACTATAAATTAGGTCTCTAACTCGCTTAAGATAGATAAATCTGACTAGTCCTATAGTTTTTTAAGCGTGATTACTGTTAGTCTGAATTTGGGGTTCAATCCCTTACCACCTCCTTGCGAATAGATTTTACTATCACTGACCTTGGACAGTAAAATGTACAAAGTTACCTAGTTAGATTATAAACGTTATCAGTGCACATATACATAGACTTCTATCCGCAGATTCTTCACCTTGTGAATTTCACCAAGCACCAGACTGGACCTGAAAACTTTACAACACAGCAGTTCGCTTGTGCTTCGGTAGGTGGTGGTGTGCGGCTCCACGTCGGCTGCCTCCTGCCTCGGAATTGACGTCCCCACTATATGTACTACCCCCATACATTGATGTCCGTTCTTGTCTGTCCGTGCCTTCCAATGCTGACGCGCAGCAAGCAATGCTGTCTTAGAATGACCTTTTGCTTCATGAAAAAACATGAAACTCTATTTCAAGTGTGCAGATATGGGCCCTAAAACGACACATTTTAAGCAGTCTTGTGACTGTCACCAACAGGTGTCGGTGACTGAAAACCATGATGTCTGCCTCTCGGCACCTCACATGACACAAAGTTGTGCTCTTCTCGCATGAAAAAGAACCAAACTCGTAGTCCCTGACCTCCAGAGTAAGGCGCAGAAGCGCTCAAGGTAGAGAGCATGGCAGCGCTCTCACTCCAGGGACCGATCTCAGGACGGCTCTACATTGAGATCCAGGAATTCAGGTACGTCACACAAATCGCGAAAGAAGTCCAAATTTGGGTCACCAACGTCCCACCGTCCTCACTCAGGCGTTGCTCGGAGGTACCTCTTGACCTCATACCCCCTCTGCGGAGCGGACAGCCGATGTGCTTCCACATGACCTCTTACCTCAGCGAGCAGCCACAGCAGACTAAATGCAACTCCAGGAGGAGACCATAGCCGTCATTTTTGGTACCCAATCAAAACCCACTTGAGTGCCTTCTGCTCAAAGAATTGAGGTTGCAGCCTGACTGAGGTCTGTTGGTGGATCTGTCCCAGAACATGCCTTTAGATCAACCCAGTCATTGAGCCCGGTGCAACGTCTGACGATGCCTGCGATACACAGGCAGACACCATAGACCCAAGCATAGCTGCTGCTATTGTCAGTGATTCCGGATCTTAGTCTGATAGTTTTATCAGATTGGGAAGCTCAACAATGCCCTGAGCAATGTCATTGCAGTTTCTCAGACTCCAAACAGTGCTACGAGGATGATGACGGTGGTGACATTTATGAAGAAGCTAACATTCTTGAAGACCTTAAAGATTCAAGTGGATTAGACTGTTTGTAGGAAAGTGCCCCTTTTTGCATGGTTGCCCCACCCCCCATTTTTTGCCTGATGTTGATGCTCTTTGACTAAGGGTTCTCTGGATTCCTGCCAACCAGGTACCCAGGGCCTATCTTCCTTCCCTAAATCTATACTGTTGCACACCCAAAAGGGCTGCAGCACTTATTGTGCCACCCTTAGAGGCCCGGAATATATCTCTCTCTCTCTCTCTCTCTCTCTCTCTGTCTCTCTCTCTCTGTCTCTCTCTCTCTGTCTCTCTCTCTCTGTCTCTCTCTCTCTGTCTCTCTCTCTCTGTCTCTCTCTCTCTGTCTCTCTCTCTCTGTCTCTCTGTCTCTCTCTCTGTCTCTCTCTCTGTCTCTCTCTCTCTGTCTCTCTCTCTCTGTCTCTCTCTCTGTCTCTCTGTCTCTCTGTCTCTGTCTCTCTCTGTCTCTCTCTGTCTCTGTCTCTCTCTGTCTCTGTCTCTCTCTGTCTCTGTCTCTCTCTGTCTCTGTCTCTCTCTGTCTCTCTCTGTCTCTCTCTGTCTCTCTCTGTCTCTCTCTGTCTCTCTGTCTCTCTGTCTCTCTGTCTCTCTGTCTCTCTGTCTCTCTGTCTCTCTGTCTCTCTGTCTCTCTGTCTCTCTGTCTCTCTGTCGCTCTGTCGCTCTGTCGCTCTGTCGCTCTGTCGCTCTGTCGCTCGCTCTGTCTCTCGCTCGCTCTATATATATATACACGCGCGCGCACGCGCACACACACACGCGCACACGCACACACGCACACACGCGCACACACACACGCACACACACACACACACACACACACACACACACACACACACACACACACGTTTCCTATGGAGAGAAATGAAGTTATCTGTTACCAGGTAAGTACTCCGTCTTTGGGGTAGAGCTTCTTGGGGTAGAACAAGGGTTCCCCCAGGATCTAGGATGCACTCTCAAAACACCCTCAGCGGCACTAGGGCAGCCAGGTTAAGAGTGCTGAGGCCCAATGTTATCCAATGAGGGATAGGGGGACTCTGGTTGGTGGCTGCTTATGAGCAGGCCACTGGGTTGTGGGAGCAAAGCTCCCAGTGTTAGGCTCCGGGCAAAGGGGGATCCTTTTTACCACACGAAGTGCACCCGCAGTGGTGCTAGGGCGTCTGTGTGCAGGGTGCTGTTTTGACATCGGGTGCCCTGTTGGTTTCAATCGGGATTCTCCAGTTTCAACAAAGACTGCAGGCTCGGAGACAAAGATCTTCTGAAGGTGACCAGCATTTGGAGAGGTAAGTTGGGATGCCTGGGTATGCTGGGACACAGTCGGTTGGGTCACCCAAGGCCGTGGGGCTTTGGGTGCAGGGGTGCCTTTAGGCGTCTGGTTTCTCTTACCAGCTCCGGTTGTAGTTGAGAGGTTCCTCCAGAAAGAGGCTGCAGGCTTTGCTGGGGGATTTGAGGCAGGTCAGAGATCCAGATCAGAATCGCTGGGGAGACCTCCTCATGGTGTTGGGTCATTCGATCTCGGGCGTGGGAGACGGGTGCACAGTGGTGCAGATTCGAGGATTTGGCCGGAGCCAGAGTCTGGGTGAACAAATGCGGTGTTCTCGGGAGACAAAGTCTTTTCTTTGGAAGGCCGGGCACATCCTCTGTGTTCTTGAGGTTGCTGGCTGCAGGACACACCGGAGTTTCGCTTTTGCAGGTTCGAGGTGGGGACAAGCCTGTAGGGCTGGGGCCAAGTCAGTAGGTGTCGTCCTCTTCTTAGCCTCATCACTGTTGTTCGGTCCTTCTTTTCTTCTTGGTTGTTTCTTGTCTGAGAAGGCAAAGTTTGTGGGTGCCCCTAAACACTAGATTTAGGGTCCTTACAGGTAAGGTTGGGACCAATGGGTCCCTTCCTTGGGGGTGGGTACACCAGTGCTTAATTTGAGCCGGAGCTTTCCGGTGCTCAGCACCGGCACTTAATTGGTTTCCGGTGCTCGGGACCTAATTGTCAACACCACACTTAGGGCAGTCTGCCACAAGGTGGCGCTGCTCATGTAATTTATAGATCAGCATATTAACAGTTGTTTAGGAAAACAATATACATAAAAGAATTACTAATACCTGCCTCCCCAGCCATTCCTTTAGCTTTGGGGACCTATAATAATCTCAACTGTCGCATTTACATGCGAGAGAGGTGGTTGTTTTGGCAGCGATGACAGAGGTCATGGGTGGCGCAAGCTGCAGTGGCCTCCTGGTCAGAGCCCTGGCACTTAATATTTTACAAATTAAGCACTGGGGTACACCCCCTATTATGCCACCCTCCCGTGCAAGGGGGGCATATGCCTCGCTCAGGTTGGCTGGGACCCCCCATCTGCAAGATGGCGGGTACTGAGAGTTGTGCTGCACCTCGCTTCCCCAACTGAGGGGTGGGGTTGGCATAGGTGGACACACCTCCCTTCCTCACTTGGTTTTTCCGCTGGTTTTCCCACCCAAAGTGGGGATCAGAACCGGTGGGGACCAGTTGCTGGAAGCAGTAAAAGGCATGGGGAAGCTCAGAAAGGCGGCACGCCTTTGAAGCTTCCCCTTGGTGGACCCTACCCATCGTGGGGAGGAGGCTTGGCACCTCGTCCCAGGATATGCATTGTTTTAGACCCCCAAGAGCAGCAGGCTCTCGACCCAGGGGTCCAGAAACATGTCTGGTGGTGGCTGCTGGTGAGCAGCCACTCAGCCTGGACACTAGTATCGGATAGAGACTACTAGCCGCAGATCCCTTAACGTAGAATTATCCCCAGTCGTGAGACTGAACCCGGAAAACTTTCTGTGCCCCAGCATCCGGGGGGGGGCGGTACCACGCGACTCTGCCCTGATGTCGCTGACATCAGTTGCCTTCTTTTCCGCGTGCAACGCGGATCCGGATCGTGTCCCTGACCTGTTTTCAGGCTTTCTTTTCACGCTTTGCATTGTGGGACAGTGTGCGAATGCCTTCAAGCTTTAAGGCGTGCTCGTCTTGCACGTGTCAGATGTCGGTGACGGACCCTCATCCTATTTGCATGTGGTGTTTGGGCGGGCACCATGATTCCACGGACTGCGACGCTTGCCATTATCTGAAGCCTAATTCCCGGCAGGAGCGCCAGATGAAGCTCCTTTCGGCCTGGTTGTCCAGTGTCGTCTCCGCATCCGTCCCCCACGGAAGGATCCTAGAATCGCCTCTTCCGGTTCCGACATCATCCGTCACCGAGGCCCCTAGGGCGTTGCTCGCCTGTCGGTAAGTCTTATAGCTTGTTCCCGAGGCCTGGTCCCCGCTCTGCGGAGGGCGCGGGTTCTCCACGGGACATGCGGCCTCATTCGTCGCCACCCTACCCGCCGTTTCCTGGCGTCGGGGTGACCAGGGCCCAAATGGAGGCCTATGCTGCGGCTCTGCAGGTTTCCTTGGCCCCTCCTCCTCTTGCTGGGACATCTGTGGATCCCTTGCCACGTGCGGGGCCTTCTGCGGAGGCTCCGGCGCCGACGGGCTCGGCTTCAGGTTTTGGAGGTGTGGTGTCGGGGTGCAGCCCTACGGGGTTCCCCTCTTCAGCCCACGGCGCCTCTGCCTTGCCGCAAACCCCCGAGGGGGTCCCTGTGGTGTCACGGGAGGTCGCCGGTACTCGCAGCTCGCCCCGAGTCCTCCTCGGTCTTCTGGGCAGGCGGCGGCCTTGCCAGAAGCCGAGCTGACGCCGCTTAGGCGCCGACGGCTGTCGGCCCTGGCGGCGCCGCGGGTGTTGGCTAGGGGCTGGGGCGCATCCCTGGGTCCCTCGCGCCACTCCACGCAGGCGGCTGCTTTGTCGGAGGTCGAGTCGGTGCCTTTTTGGCGCTTTTCTTTCGCCGACCCGGAGCTGGCCCCGCCCCATTCTCCTAGGGCGCAAGTGGTGAAGGAGGTCGTCTCGGCGTCCCCTCCGGCGCCGGTTGATGTCGCGCCTGTGGCGGACTCCACGGCGCCGTGCCGGCGTCGGGTCGTCGTCTCGTCTCCAGAGGTCCCCCCCTCTCCGGAGGTTCGTCATCTTTTTGTCTCTTCTTCCCCGGAGACGGGACGCCGCATTGTGTCCTTTTCCCCGGTGTCTTCCAGGGAGGGCTTTTCGCCGTCCCCGTGGCCACAGCCTTCCCCAGAGGCATCTCCGGTCCCCCACTCGTCTGTGAATCTTCTACCATTCCAAGGCTGGCCATTTCTTCCTCCAGCTGGACTCGGAGATGACCGGCTTAGTTTACAGCCGTCACCCGCGGAGGACTTGCTTTCCCCCCCACGACGCCCTACAGAGGCGAGTGTAGCCTTTGCCCGGGCCATTTCCATGGCTGTTGGAATTTTGCACATGGGCGACCCCGCCACACCATTCCCTACGGACCATTTGCTTGAGGTTCTCCATCAGGGCTCTGGTGGACAGGAGCTGCTTCTTCCCTTTGAAGCTTCGCTCCATAATTCTCTTCTGGGGGCGTCCTGCCATGGAGCATCCGGTGCCCCAGTCGCTCCGCCACCGTCCTGCTCCGCGCGATCCAGTCTGCCTTTCTTCCACCCTTCTACCCAGCGCCCTCTTCTGCAGACTGCTTTTCCTTTCTTACCTTTGGTGGTGTTTCCTCTGTCACGGGAGGCCCAGTGGTTGGATTCATGGGGGCGTCACATCTTCGCTTCCTCTAGTGCTGCTTTGCGAGCGCTCAACACGCTTTGGGTGTTTGCCAGGGCTACTTCCAGCTTGTGGGATTCTGTGGAGTCCCTTCTGTCTTGTGCCTCTCAAGAAGGTGTCTGGGCTGCCATGTGATGGATGGCCGGGAGTTGGCCGCGTTTATTCTTCGCTCGGCCCTGGATGTTTCTGATGCTCTCGGCCGCACAATGGTAAGTTCAGTAGCTCTCCGTCGCCATGCTTCGTTGAGGGATAGTGTTTTCCCTGAGAATGTTAGGGAGCGTCTGGTTGACCTGCCTTTTGATGGGGTGCTTTTGTTTAACACCCATGCGGATGCTGCCATTCAGCAGCTCCTTGCAGGGCTCCGTCCTCCTCCCCATCAGTAAACTTGGCTTGTCTGTCCTCTGTTGCTTTATGGGCGGCGTTATCCCACCCTTTTTTCGGGGGTCTAGTGGTTCGGTTGGACCGTCTGTGTATTCTGTGTGGGTTGGCGTGCCTTCGGGGTACTTAGGTTGACCCCTTTGTGCTGTTGGCTGCTGGTACAGCCCCTTTGGCTTTTGTGGTTCTTTGGTTGTTGGTACACCCGAATGTGTCCTCAGGTTGGGCCTTATGTATGTTTTTTGTTTGGCTGATTGGCAAGCCATCTGTGGTTGTATCTGCAGGTCCTTTATGTTCTTGTCCTCTGCTGTGGGATTTTTTCCCTAAGAGGTGTTACCATGTTTTCTTGGGACGTATCATACCCTATGTGGGGTACTTGTAGCTATTGCACAGCTCTGTCCTGCGCTGGGAAGGTTTTTCGTGTTCCCTGCCTTTCCTGGCATCACTGTATACCGCTGGTGCGTTCTCGTGTCTTGTCCGGGCGCAGCTTGCGCTGCTCCAGCTTCTGTCATTCTCTGTGTTTGCTACATCGCTCGACCAGTCTGGCATGCTGTCTATGGTGTTGTGTTGTGGCGTTTCCGCCTTCCTGTCCAGCTTTTCCACCTGGTCCTCTGTCTGGTGTTCCAGGGGGGCTAGGTTTCTCCTGGCTTTCCTGTGTTCTGGTTGACTGCTTGGGACCGTCCTCAGTGTCTCCCTTTTTCTCTTTTGGCTGGTGTGAGAAAGTGGCTCTGTATATACTGTCCCCAAATAGGTACAGTGTGCACAGAGTCCACAATCGCCAGAGCTTTAGCAGAGGCTAAAGTTGGATATAACCTTACTCTCTAAAGTGGTAGCTTGGTCGAGCAGTAAGGCAGTATCAGAGGACAGTGTAAAGCATTTGTTGTACACACTCAGTCAGCAAATGGTCTCACACACTCAAGAACTGAACTCTAGGCCAGTTGTTTTCTATATAAAAATATATAGTTGTTTTATTTTAGAACCACAGGTAGGTATCAAAATACTTTCTCAGAATGAAATGCTCTAGTTGAGTACTTTCAATAAGCAATAGACTTTTAAATGCAATAGTTACAGTTGTTGCAATAGGCAACACAATTCAAACACAATTATAACATTGAGCTCAATGGGAATTTTTAAGTAAATGCAATTTCAATTACTTTATGTATCATTTTTTACTCGGGGTTGGATCCTGGATTTAGCCCTGGTGCATTTCCAGTAAACAGTTGAAATAAATCGTTTTTGTTACACAGGGGATTTTTAAGGAATATTTTTATGTTTCAAAAAATTGATACTTGCAAGAATTTCTGTCAAAAACCAGGCAATGTTATCCTATGGAGGAAAATCAAGTGATCGGTAAGTACAGTTGTAATTACTTTTCAGGTTCAGTGCTGGGCACCAAGATCCAGCACTGGGATCTCTCTTGCTAACAGGTTAGTAATTTCGTTTATTGGGCGATTTTTAGTGAATATTTTAACATTTCAAAACTCAACACTTCCATGTGAAACCAGTCAATGTTACCCTATGGAGAAAATGTAGGTTATCGGCTTTCAGGTAAGTACTCGACTGGCAGAGTTAAGGTCCTGGGCATAGACTCGGGGTCTCCCACGGTCAGGTAGGTACAGTTGGTACACCCTCAGTTGTGGAGTTTCCGCCTTCCTGTCCGGCATTTCCGCCTGGTCTTCTGTCTGGTGTTCCAGGGGGGCTAGGTTTCTCCTGGCTTTCCTGTGTTCCGGTTGACTGCTTGGGTCCGTCCTCCGTGTTTCCCCATTTTCTCTTTTGGCTGGTGTGAGAAAGTGGCTCCGTATATACTATTCCCAAATAGGTCCAGTATGCACAGAGTCCACAATCCCCAGAGGTTTGGCAGAGGCTAAAGTTAGATATAACCTCACTCTCTAATGTGGTAGCTTGGTCGAGCAATAAGGCAGTATCAGAGGACAGTGTAAAGCATTTGTTGTACACACCTAGTCAGCAAATGGTCTCACACACTCAAAAACTGAACTCTAGGCCAATGGTTTGTATAAAAAATATATGGTTGTTTTATTTTAGAACCAACATTAGGTATCAAAATATACTTTCTCAGAATGAGATGCTTTAGTTAAATACTTTGCAATAGGCAATTGACTTGTGCAGGAAATACTTACAGTTTGTTGCAATAGGCAACACAATTTTAAACGTGAGCTCAATGGGTATTTTAAGTTATATGCAATTGATTACTTTCAAGATTACTTTTCTAACTCTAGGACTGGATCCTAGATTCAGTCCTGAGACAGTTCTTGGAAACAAGTGAGTAAATTCGTTTTAGTTACTGTTGTGATTTTGAAGCAATATTTTGCTATTTTAAAAGTTGACACTTGGAAACTTTTTCTGATCAAATTTCCAATGTTATCCTATGGAAGGAAATTCACTTAGCAGGTAAGTGAGGTTATGGTTACTTTTTGTAGGTCAGTGTTGGATCCTAGATCCAGCACTAGTGTACCACCTGTAAGCAGTTTAAGTTATACAGGCGATTTTTAACGAATATTTATAAGTTTGCAAAATTGAAACTTAGAAGAAATTTCATAGAAAAACAGTCAATGGTTCCCTATGGATGAAAATTCAAGTTACAGGTAAAGTATGTTCTCGTTACTTTTGTAATCCAGTGCGGGGCTCCTAGGCTCAGTACTGGAACATCTATCCAAAACAGGTAAGTAATTACGTTTTCACAGTTGGTACGATTTTTAAAGAATATTTGTAGTTTGCAAAAATCGACACTTAGAAGAAATTTCGCAGAAAAACAGTCAATGATTTCCTATGGAAGAAAATTGAGTTAAGGGTAAGTACAGTTGTAGAGATTTTTCAGAGTCCGTGCTGGGCACCAAGATCCAGCACTGGGAGTTCACCTAGGAACAGGTGATTACATTCGTTTTTGCCACTTGGCTGATTTTTGGTGAATATTTGAAGATTTGAAAAGTCCACACTTAGAAGAAATTTCAGGAAAAACCAGTCAATGTAACCCTATACAGAAAATTGAGTTATCGGTTTAAAGGTAAGTACTCGACTGGCAGAGTTAAGGTTCTGGGCATAAACTCAGGGGTCTCCCAGGGTCAGGTAGGTACAGTTGGTTCACCCTCAGCGGCACAAGGGCGGCCGGGTGCAGAGAGAGTTAGGCCCAATGTTATCCTATGGGAGACAGGGGGGGGCTTGGTTAGTGGCTGCTGACTAGCAGGCCACGCGGCTGTGGGATCTGGGCTCCTGGTCACTTGCTCAGGGCAAATTGGGAAGTAGGTAGGAGTAGAAGGTACGCTGCCAGGGCCACTCTGGCGGCTGGGTGCAGGGTGCTTTTGAGCCTTCGGGCGCTCAATGGATTTCAATGGGAAAGCTCCAGGTTGAACAAAGGCTGCAAGCTCGGGGACGAAGATTCTTCAGGTGCCACCACCACTTTGAGAGGTAAGTTGGGTAGTTGGAGGATAGGTAGGTACCCAGGAGTTGGGCACAGGGGGCCGCCGGGTGCAGGGGTGCCTTTTGATGTCGGGAAATCTTACCCTCTGTTGAAAGCGGTTGGGGGGGGTACCTGGTTCTGAGGCTGCAGATGTCGGCAGGAGCGTCGAGGTGAGTCCTTGGGTGCTGGATTCGGGTTCCTAGTCGCCGGGGGGACGCCCTCTGGGTCTTTGTTCACTCCGGCACAGGCCAGGCGGGTGCAGAGTGTGCAGGGTTCGCGGTTCCGGGCTGATGCCAGGGGTTAGCAATTTGCTTTGAGCAGAGCCACTGCTCGTGGGAGTTCCATTCTTGGTAGAGTCTCAAGGGGGTCAGGTCCTCCGGGGTTTTTGAGGTTGCTGACCACTGAAGGCACCGGAGTTCCACAGGAGCAGGTTCAAGGATCAACAGGCCGGTAGGGCTGGGGCCAAGTCAGTTGATGTCGTCCTTTTATTAGCAGCTGCGCGGCGCGTCTTCTGCTTTCTTGATCTTCTTGCTTGTTGTTGAATCGGGATCTGAGGAAGGAAGGTTCAGGGTACCCCTAAATACTACATTTAGGGGCATTTCAGGTAGGGAAGGGGCAGGGACCACTGGGTCCCTGCCCTGGGGTGGGTCCATCCCCTATCCTGCCACTCTCCCGTGGAAGGGGGGCAGTGGCGTAGTCCTGATTGGGCAGGGCTCCCCATCTTCAAGATGGCGAGAGCCCGGGGACGTGCTTCACCTCGCCTCCCCCACCGGAGGGGTGGGGTTGGCAGAGGCTGGCACACCTCCTGTCCTTCCTTGGGGTTTCCGGACAGTGTTCCCGCCAGCGAGGGGGTTGAGAACCGGTAGGGGCCAGTTGCTGGGTACAGCAAGTGGCCTGGAGAAGCTCACAAAGGCGGAATGCCTTTGAAGCTTCCCCTGCCCATCCTGGGGGAGGAGACTTCGCACCTCACCCAGTATGTGCATTGTTGCAGGCCCAGGAGAGCAGATGGCTCTCTACCCAGGGGTCCAGCAACCTGTCTGCTGTGTGGCAGCCTAGCCAGCCCCTCAGACAAGATGTGGATTGTAGGTTAGGTTCAGGGGGCATCTCTAAGATGCCCTCTGTCGTGCATCTTACAGTAAATCCCACACTGGCATCAGTGTGGGTTTACTGTGCTGAGAAGTTTGATACCGAACTTCTCAGTCTTCAGTGTAGCCATCATGGTGCTGTGGAGTTCGTGTTGACGACCTCCCAGCACCATATACTCTTAATGGCAGCACTGCACTTACAGTTCCCAGGAATGGACCTGGGTACTGTAGGGGCACAGGGCTCATGCACCTGTGCCCACACCTCTGGCATAGGGCACCCAGCTAGAGGGGTGACTGAGGTATGCCAGGGTTCGAGGCATGTGGGCTGCTGAATTCATATCGGTGCATAGATCGCCGCCTAGTGTTGGGTCCGGATGTTTGCACGTTGTTGTCCTGGAAGAGTCTTCGAAGTATCCTGAGATAGGTGACTCCTCCCCCGGACCACAGTGCGCATGGGCATCCTCTCCATCCTCAGATTGTTTTTTTCCGATATTGGGTTCGGATGTGCTTATCTTGACTCAAGTTAGGAAAATTTAGTTTCAGGCCAAAAGGCCTTTAGTTTTCGTCGGTACTGTTCCCGATCGGTATCGACAGCTTACTTGCTAGTTTAGCAACCTTATCAACTTTTTTCGGATCTGTTTCATCCGACCATCGATCTTACATCGACGATGGAATCGAGGACCCCATTCAAACGGTGTCCTGTTTGCCACGCAAAATATCCACATATCGACGTCCACCCGGTGTGCAACAAATGCCTCTCTCGATCACGACGAGTCGAAATGTATGGCCTGTGCCCGATTCAGATCCAAGAAGACTCTCCGGAATCGACGAGCTGCGAGATTAGAAGCGCAGCAATCGGCACCGGCCCCGACCAACATCTTCAGCACCGAGGACGAAGATGTTGAAAGCGTGGAAAACAAACTCCAGCCCCGCTTCCGAACACGATTCCCGATCGGAAGACACAGATGAAGAGCTTTTTCACAGGGAAGAAGCCGACGATGAGGTAGGGGACTACGATGAGGCCTTCGGGCCGAAGAAGATAGCTCTGGTGAAGAGCAGGGCCTACCCGTCCAAACGGAGGCTATTAAAGTGCGTCAGTCTACGGCTCCGGTCGAGGGATCGCCTTCGGGCCTTACCCGAGATCAATCCCGCAGTTCTTCAGCCCCGCCCTCTGGCCCGGCCTCGAACATCCAGCGAGAGCCATTATTACCGAAAAAGACTGGTTTCCCTTCAACGAAACCGAAACCAATCGTCGCACCGGTTCAACAGAAACCGAAAGTGAAACTGGCACTGGTCGGCTCGAAGACCTCCACTCCTTCGACGCCAGCCAAAACCATCGGCTCCGAACGCACCAAAAGGGATTTCGGCGCCGAACTCGCTGCAGCGGATGTCGGCACCGATCCAAAAAGGAAGGCCATCGGTACCGCCAAAGCGCCTCGGCCCCCGGCACCGAAGCAATCGGCCCCGACCAACAAGGTTAAAATGGCCGCTCCATCGGAATCCACTGCGAAGGCAGCGACTACGGGCCAGTCATCGACGCCGTCGACCGCTACTACCTCTCCTCGACTCGATGACCCTGTGGCTCCGAAGAAGTCCACACCTACCTCCACAGAACCACTCGGCACCAAAGAACCTTCGGCGTTCTCGGTGCGACAAGTTGCAGCGTCCTTGCAACGTATCAGAGAACAGGCAGCCCTCCTGGCCACGTCCGGCTCCGAGCCGAAAAAGGCTCCAAAGGCACCTTCGGCACCAACCAACATCACTTTTGGTTTGCCGCCGTCCACAGCGCCAAAACTATTCGAGATCCGAACACGTGTCACCCAGACAAGGTCCCCATCTACTGGACACTCTCCCACTGGGCCTTCACCGTCCCAATACAATGACGCCGACACCGGCAGGCTCATGCTCCGAAAGCGGAAGGTCACTTCCGACCAGGCTTTGGACTCTTACAGAATCCCTCTAAAGCAAAAACTGCCAGCAGAATCGGAACCAGTTCTATATGAACGCCTCCACACCTCCTATCCAGATCCCCAGTCCTTTTCTCCGACGCCCTCCGACACGGACGCAATGGAGGATTACATGGGTGATGACACCACCTACCCCAGGGATATAGATCCTGAGGAGCAGCAGGACCCAGATCAAGCTTGAGATGACCCTGTAGACCCGGGTGCCGCTACAGATACCCAGGACACACAGCTTTATGGCGCCAAAACATCTCCCACAGAGGACACTGCTGCCTTCAACGCCCTCATTGAACGTGCCGCAGCCAATCATGGAGTGCAACTCCACTCGGACACAATTGAGGACGATTTCTTAGTGGACACTTTCGCCTCCTCAGAGAGGACTGTAAAGACTCTGCCCATGTTAAAAGGTGTCCTCAAGCCAGCAAAGGACATTTTCAAGGAAACAACCAGGGCACGGGTGATAAACCCCAGGATCGAGGAAAAAATACAAGCCTGCGCCCGGGGACCCTATGTACATTAGAGGCCAGTTACCTCTGGACTCCATCGTGGTTGCTAACGCTCGCAAACGAGCGCACTCGCAGACAACTGGTGATGCTCCTCCCCCGGACAAGGAGTCCTAGGTGCTGGAGACCTCCGGAAAAAGGATTTCAGCCCAGGCAGCAAACATCTGGCGCATTGCCAATACACAGGCGCTCCTGGCTCGCTACGATCGCTCACACTATGACACGTTAGAGACCCTACTCCAACATCTACCAGACGAGTACAAAGAGGCAGCGGAGCTCCTCATCAGAGAGGGACAACTTCTCACAAACGCATCCATTAAGTGTGCACTGGATGCCGCCGACACAGCTGCGAGGGCAATAAACACCAGCGTCATGCTACGACGACACGCTTGGTTAAGAATCTCCGGATTCAAACCTGAGGTTCAAAATAACATCCTCAATCAGCCTGTCAACCCCGACTACTTATTCGGACCAGAAGTTGACACCACCCTAGAAAAGATCAAAAAAGACAGACACTGCAAAGTCAATGGGGGCTCTCCAAACGCAGACATTTCGTAGTGGCTCCTTTCGTCGCCCCGGAAATAGGGGAGCGGCTAGAGGACAGGGGTCACAGCAAACCTACAATAAAGGGGGCACACAGAGTAACTACGATAAAAACACCAGAGGTGGATATCGTGGCTCCAGCACCAAGGGCAGAGGACGCGGTTACGGCAACACCAGGTCCTCACCCAAGAACAAACAGTGACGCCCTCTCCCTTCCCCCCGACCACATAACACCTGTCGGGGGGAGACTCCAGCGGTTCGTGTCCACGTGGAATACCATCACCACGGAGAGGTGGGTCAGAGATGTTATCCAACACGGTTACTGTCTCGAATTAACCTCCACTCCACCCACAATACCGCCAAAGCACCGTCCTATGTCCTCAGAGCACTTAGCATTATTGCAGCAGGAAGTGCTAAGTATGCTGCAAAAAGGTGCAATAGAGGTCGTGCCCGTCCACCAGCAAGGGACAGGGGTGTACTCTCTGTACTTCTTAATACCGAAGAAGGACGGGTCACTCAGACCTATACTAGACCTGAGACCCCTCAAACACTACATTCTCTCAGAGCATTTCCATATGCTCACCCTACAGCAGGTTCTCCCGCTGCTCAGACAGGGAGACTTCCTAGCCACACTAGACCTCAAAGATGCGTACTTCCACATACCCATACACCCGTCACACAGAAAATATCTCAGGTTCACTATTCAGGGGCAGCACTACCAATTCAAAGTCCTCCCCTTCGGTGTGACAACAGCACCCAGAGTTTTCACCAAGTGCCTAGCTACAGTGGCTGCACATCTACGGAGACAACACATTCACGTCTACCCTTACCTGGACGACTGGCTTGTTCAGGCAAAGTCAGCCCAACAATGTGCCAGCCACATGTCCCTCACCATTCACCTTCTTCACAGTCTGGGATTCTCACTAAATTACCCAAAATCACATCTCCAACGCACACACGTACAACAGTACCTAGGTGCGACCATAGACACTCTGGCAGCCACAGCTCAGCCAAATTTAGTGAGGATCAACAGCATGCAAATGCTGATCTCAAAGTTCAAACCTCAACACTCCCTCCCTGCGCGAGTGTTCATGCAGTTGATAGGCATGATGGCCTCCTGCATTTTCATAGTCCCGCACGCGAGATTACATATGCGCCCACTTCAGGAGTGCCTAGCACGTCAGTGGAATCAGGCTCAAGGACAGTTAAAGGACCTAGTGTTGGTGAGCGGTCGGGCATACAACTCTCTGCATTGGTGGAATCCACAAAACCTTTGCAAGGGCCGACCGTTCCAAGAGCCTGTTCCACAAATAATACTGACGGCGGACGCGTCTCTCCAGGGATGGGGAGCTCATGTACTCAATTACACAGTGCAGGGACTATGGACAATACAACAAAAGAAGATGCACATCAACCTTCTAGAACTGATGGCAATCTTCCTGGCAATGAAAGCATTCAAGGTACACTTGTGCAACAAAGTCGTGTTGATCCGGACAGACAACATGACTGCCATGTACTACATACAGAAGCAGGGAGGAACACACTCTCCACAGTTGTCTCATCTGGCTCAGAGCAAGTGGAAGTGGGCCATTCAGAGGAACATATTCCTCATGGCGGAACACCTCCCCGGCAAGGACAACCAGATGGCGGGTCTGCTCAGCAGACACAGCCACCAGATGCACGAGTGGGAGCTACACCCGTCAGTACTCCAACCGTACTTCCAACAGTGGGGTCATCCAGAGATAGACCTATTCGCCACAAAAGAAAACGCAAAATGCCAAAGCTTTGCCACCAGGTTCCCACATCCACAGTCGCAGGGCAATGCGATATGGATGAACTGGTCCGGCAGATTTGCGTACGCTTTTCCCCCAGCGCCATTAATACCGCTGGTGGCACGCAAACTGCGACAGCACTCACTGACACTCATCCTAGTTGCTCCCACATGGGCGCGCCAGCCATGGTACACCACCTTTCTAGAACTTTCCGTGGTGCCGCATCAAAGGCTGCGGATCAAACCTGCACTCTTAACGCAGAACCATGGCGAAATTCAGCACCCAGATCCGCAACAGCTGAACCTGGCAATCTGGCTCCTGAAGTCTTAGTTTGGCTACCTAAACCTGCCACCTGACTGTATGGAGATCATTAAAGAGGCCAGGAGACCCACTACCAGAGCTTGCTATGCAGCTAAATGGAAGAGGTTTGTCATTTACTGCAACAACAATGACATTAACCCGCTAGACGCATCCATTCAAAATATCTGTTACCTCTTACACCTATACCGATGCAATCTGGCATACACCTCAATACGTGTCCATTTGACCGCAATAGCAGCCTATCTCCAGAACAGGCAGCACCTCTCTTTATTCAGAGTGCCTGCCATCTTGGAGGGACTTAAACGAGTAATTCCCCCAAGACACCCACCAGCACCGGTGTGGAACCTCAACTTGGTCCTCACCCGACTGATGGGTCCACCCTTCGAACCTCTCCACTCATGTGAGGTTCAATTCCTCACCTGGAAAGTAGCTTTCCTAGTGGCAATCACTTCGTTAAGAAGAGTTAGTGAACTCCAGGCACTAACCATTCAAGAGCCATTCATACAGGTTCACGCAAACAGGGTCGTACTACGTACCAACCCCAAATTCATGCCTAAAGTAATATCGCAGTTCCACATGAATCAAACTATTGAACTGCCTGTTTTCTTTCAGAATCCACAAAATGTCGCTGAAAGAATGCTCCATACACTAGAGGTCAAAAGAGCCCTCATGTACTATATAGACAGAACTAAAGACTTTAGGAAGACAAAACAACTTTTCGTTGCCTTTTCTCCACAACACAAAGGCAACGCCATCTCCAAAGCAGGTATAGCCAGATGGATCGTTAAATGTATTCAAATTTGCTATCAAAAGGCTAAACGCACATTAACGATTCCCCCACGAGCCCACTCAACACGTAAGTTAGGGGCATCCATGGCTTTCCTGGGAAATATTCCCCTGCATGATATATGCAGAGCAGCCACATGGTCCACTACACACACATTTACAAAACACTATTGCGTAGATGTGCAGTCAAAACAGCAGGCAGCTGTAGGACAGGCTGTTCTCAAAACTTTTTCAGACCGCTGCAGCTGGCACTGGTGGCCGCCGCTAATAGGAGGTACTGCTATGTATTCTATGCACAGATATGAATTCAGCAGCCCACATGCCTCGAACTGAATATGCTACTTACCAGTATGCATCTGTTCTTGGCATGTAGGGCTGCTGACATTCATATCGCCCACCCTCCTCCCCGGTGCCTGTAGCAGCTGCAGCTCTCATAATTACTGTATAGCATGGTCATCACTTTCTGTATCTACTCCATCACTGCCACAATGGCGAAAAACAATCTGAGGATGGAGAGGATGCCCATGCGCACTGTGGTCCAGGGGAGGAGTCACCTATCTCAGGATACTTCGAAGACTCTTCCAGGACAACAACGTGCAAACATCCGGACCCAACACTAGGCGGCGATCTATGCACAGATATGACTGTCAGCAGCCCTACATGCCAAGAACAGATGCATACTGGTAAGTAGCATATTCAGCATTGTGTGTTGTGGGCATGGCACACAGGGATGTGTGCCATGTCGACTTTGTTTTGTTCTGCACCCAGACACTCAGCCTGCAAAGGGTGTGTGTGTGTGTGTGTGTGTGTGTGTGTGTGTGTGTGTGTGTGTGTGTGTGTGTGTGTGTGTGTGTGTGTGTGTGTGTGTGTGTGTGTGTGTGTGTGTGTGTGTGTGTGTGTGTGTGTGTGTGTGTGTGTGTGTGTGTGTGTGTGTGTGTGTGTGTGTGTGTGTGTGTGTGTGTGTGTGTGTGTGTGTGTGTGTGTGTGTGTGTTGCCCTGAGGGGCCTTCTCTGGTCACAAGGCCCTGGGCACCTAGGGTACGATTTACCTGGGGCTGACAGGTGACCAGAGATGCCAATTGGGTTTTGGCTGTTAGGCAGTTTTTAGGGATGGAACACAGACCCGGGGCACCTGATTAGCAGGAGCCCAGGGCACAACAAGGAAACGTGCATCAGTTACCAGGCAAAAAAGGGGGGGTTACCCACTTTCTTACAGCTGGTGCCGCTTCTTTTCGTGGGTCGGTGTGTCTCTCTTGAACGATCCTCCTTTGGGGATTGTTCTGAATTTCCCTGGCTTCTGTCATTGGCCGGCGCCTGGCTTGTTCTGGGTGCACTGCTCCATGGTACTGTCAGCTGCCGGCTGCGCACGCCTCCTCGTTCTGGTCCACGGCCGTGGCCCTTATTGTGTTCCCTTGTGCCCCTGCGTCTTGTTCTGCTGGGGCTTTGCGCACTTGTGCCTTTATTCTTATGCCTGCGTTTCTTGACTGTGGAGCCGTTCCTGCCTTGCCTGCTTCCTTGTGGCTGATGCCTGTTCAACTGTCCTCTATCGCTATGTGTTTTCCTACGGCAGGCTTTGCCTCTGGTTCTACCTCTTCTTCCTGGAGTTGGGGTCGTTCTTTTCCTCCTGGGTGCTCCTCTGCGGCTGTCTGTTCCTACAAGGGTTTGTGGCCGTTGTACCTTGAATGGGCTTGAGGTCTCCTAGTCTTCCCTTCGCCTTGTTCTTGCTTACTGCTGTTTGGTGGAGGCTGGGCCGCCCTTCTTGTCCCCGTGGCACGTCCCCTGCTGGGGCCCTGTGTTCCTACTGGGGAGGTTCTCTCGCAGGCCCTCCTCCCCTCTGGGTATGGCTAGGATATATATTCTACGTTAAGGAATCTGCGGCTAGTAGTCTCTATCAGATGTAGAAGTTACTTACTTTCGGTAATGATGTATCTGGTAGAGACGATTGTAGCCACAGATTCCTTCACGGCCCGCCTTCCTCCCTGTTCTGCGAGGCCCTTCAGTTTGGTTTTCTGCACTCTCCTCCCTCCGGGTGGGTGTCCACTTTGCTTCCTCCCAGACAGGATGCTTCGTTCTGCTTGATTGTTCCACCCCTTCTTTTATGATACATGGTCGGTTGGTTCATGTGTGCTTCTGCATCCCTCCACCCTGGTTTTTTCTCCAGTGTAGGGGACTACTTTTACTCTTCTCCCTTTTACTTACTTGGGGTTTCTGATTCCTTTGCAGTCCTCTCCGTTGTTTTTTTTTTTGCCTGTACCCTGGCCTTCTCGCTCTTTTCAGGGGATACGACCCTCCTTGATGGTGTCTGGGGGTAAATTGCGGTTACTCCTCTGTTCCGGGCTTGTTCCCCATCACTATTGTGGATTGTGGTTGCAGTCTCTCTCTCTCTTCTGCTATGGCGTTTTTCACGTGCTTTCTGCCTCCAGGGAGTATGTCCCCTTAGCTTGCACAGGTGTTCCTCAGAGCGGTGCTCTGCTCTTTCACTGCTGTGGCTTTCACCGTTATGGCTTTTTGTACCTTAGTGCTTGGCACTTTTCCAACTGGTTTTGTTCCTCGCCTTTCGTTGCTCTCCTTTCTGTTTCACAGATTTTTCGCACACTGTTCCCATACTCTCCACAGTTTTGTTTGTGATGACTCCACGTTGTGGCGTGGAAAAGTTCGAAGAAAACTGATGTCAGCTCACCGGGGTGGGGCTTATGTGACCTTGCTAACGCCGCGGATGACGTCAGGGCTCAGTTGCGTGGTACCGCCCCCCGGCGCGCAGCGATGCTGGGGCAAAGTAAGTTTTCCGGGTCCAGTCTCAAGCCTGGGGATAATTCTACGTTAAGGAATCTGCGGCTAGAATCGTCTCTACCAGATACATTGTTACCGAAGGTAAGTAACTTGTACGTTAGGTTGTTTTTCAGGGAGCATCTCTGATGCCCTCTGTGTGCATTTTTCATTAAATCCCACACTGGCATCAGTGTGGGTTTAATGTGCTGAGAAGTTTGATACCAAACTTCCCAGTTTTCATTAAAGCCATTATGGTACTGTGGAGTTCGTAATGACAAGCTCCCAGCACCATATACTCTTAATGGCATTATTGCACTTACAAAGTCTAAGAATTGGCTTAGACACTGTAGAGGTACAGGGCTCATGCACCTGTACCCTCACCACTGTATAGTGCACCCAGCTCGAGGGGTGGCTGACCTATGCCAGGGCAGAGGATTGTAGGCATGGCACACAGGGATGTGTGCCATGTCGACTCTTCACTTTGTTCTTCACCACAACACGCAGCCTGCAAAGGCAGTGTGTGTGTGTAAAGGTACAGGGCCTCTAAGGGTGGCACAAAAAGAGCTGCAGCCCTTCTGGGCCTTCCCTGTCCACAGTGCCCTCGATAAATTTGGTACCATTTACTGCCCTGTGGCCTAAGATTGCCAATTGGGTTTTGTCTTTAATGCAGTTTAGGGAAAGAACGTAGGACCTGGGTACCTGTTTGGCAGGAGCCCAGCGCACACTCAAAGTACATCAGCAATTTAGCAAACAGTGGGGGAAACCATGCAAAAAGAGGGCACTTTCTTACAAGTGGTGCTCTTGCATTGTAATCACAGTGCAGTCTTCTTATAGTGATTAGGTTCTCGAACATAAATCCCTTAGAGTTCAGTCAGCTTTTGGCTAAATTCCTCAAAGTGGAGATCAAGCATGTCTTCCTTGTTGGTCCTGACATAAGTATGTGTCGTTACAACTTGATGGGTGATCTTCCTGCCCAGTCATCAGTGGCTTTGGCAGTTCTTGGAAAGTGGTAAGGTCCTGCTCCTCTTGTGTCTTCTATTGTAGACAAAGAATTTGTCCTGGGGTACAACCTGTAGCAGTGCAGCATCAGAAATTGCTGTATACAATGTCCCAAATGGAGGGAAAGTTTAGGAAAAAATGCGAAGGTCCTACCTGAAGATGAAGCAAGAAACGTATTTTTCTGGCAGGCAGAAGGCAAAAGAACAGCTTTGCAACAGCTTCAGATCAATACATTTCTCATTGATCATGCCGCCAGTGCTCTTAACGTGTCTGTCTGTCTACATGTAAAGGTCCGCTTATCTTGCAAGCATCGCGATATTGAAGATTAAGTCATGGAACTTCAGTTTCACCATGTTTTCTCCATTTCCTGATGAGAAAATTGAATGACTGGTGTGGTGAAAGTGAAGTCCTTGAACCCTTTAATCTCCTCACCTGTAGGAAGTTGACTCGGTATATGGCATGCCACTAGGGCAGGGGTTCTCCTAAAGTGTACAGGGCTTAATGTAAAACCCAAAGTGCTCTATTAGTGGTAGTGTGGGGGAGCAGCCTTGGGCCTAACACAGAGGAGTGAAGACATTTATTGCACAACAGTGATCAATAATGGACCCGCGACTCAGGAATGAGATCCAGACCAATTTTAGAAAATTATACTTTGTATTTTATTTTATGACAAAGATCTTCGCAATAAGGTAAGTATGTTTTTAATTAAAATGCTTTTCACTTTGAAAAATCAACACTTAAAACAATTTCTGAACAGTTCAGCGTTATCCCATGGGGAAAACAATATCGTGGTTAAACGTGTAAGTAAAGCATTTGCAGTTCCAGTCTTTGGGACCAAAAGTCCACAAGGGGCAAGTGTCAGTTGAGTACCAAAACTGCATCACCAGCGGCACAGGGGCAGCCGGGTGCAGAGGTCAAAATCTGAGTAAGGCACAGTGCGTTTCGATGGAGACTGGGAGCGCTCAAAACCACACTAAGTAGATCGGTTGCAGGGACCAAGCTTTCGGGGTTAGAACAAGCACAGGGTGGGTCAACAGATCTGCACCAAACATACACCACCAGCTGCCCAGGGCCGTCCGGGTGCAGGGTACAAATTCAGCATCGGGCACCCATTGCTTTTCAATGAGGAGTCTGCTTTCAACAAACAGGCAGCAGGCATGGCACCGGAGGTTGCAGGAGGAAGACCAATGACAGCAGAGGTATGTAGAGGTGTAGGAGGTTGTAAGGGCACCATTGGTTCAGCTCACCAAGGCCCATGGGCTTAGGGTGCAGGAATGCCTTTTGAAGTTGGAGTCTTCTTACTGAAGCCGTTTGCGGTCAGGGGGCCTCTGGAGTCGCACTGCAGGTGCCATCATGGATGCCAGGAAAGGTCAGACAACGCTGAATTCGAGGTCAGGATTGCTCAGGTGACTTCACTGGACAGGTGAGTCACTCAGACTCGGGCCGCTGGGGCTGAGTGGGCAGGAGTCACGGTTTCAGCTGGATCCGGGCCCCTTGGAGTAGATTTCTTCAGGCCAGGTCGCTGTCCATGGGACATTGGGGTCTTTTACGAAGGCAGCAGTCTTTTAGGGTTTTCATTGGTCACTGTCTGCAAGCCAATTCACAGGTTTGTCGAAGCTGGAGACAGGCCGGTAGGGCTGGGGCCAAGGCAGGGATGTCTTCTTTCTTCTTAAGTAATCACAGATCTAGTTTTCCAGGTTTAGGGGAGCCACCTAAATACTAAATTTAGGGTTGTTTTAGGGGAGTAGCAGGTAGGGCTAATAGGCACCTTACCTGGGGTGACTACATCCACTGTCATGCCACTCTCCTGTGGGAGGGGGTATAAACCTAGCCCTGATTGGAGGGCCCCCCCCATCTTCAAGATGGTGGGTACTGAAAGATGTGCTTCACCTCGCCTCCCCCATCTTAAGGGTGGAGTTGGAAGAGGTGGGCACACCTCCTATTTTCTAGATTTTCTCACCCAAAGTGGGGGTGTAAACTGGGGCTGCCATCTGCTTCTAGCAACTGAGGCAGGGGGGGGGGGTCACATTACAAAGGCGGCAGGCCTTTGAAGCTTCTCCTTCGGGCAATGGCCCATTCTGGGGGAGGAGGTGCGACACCTCTGCCCAAGATGTTCATTATTTCTAGTCCCAAAGAGCAGAGGCTCTCCACCCAGGGATCCAGAAATAGGTCACTGTGTGGCAGGCTGCCTAAAGCCAGACAGTGCCTACACCAGGGTCGGTATGTTTTTAGGGGGCATCTCTAAAGAGACTTTAGAGACCCAAATAAATCGGACCCAAATACCTTAAAGAGAGAGTATCCTTCCACGTACCCAAGAAGAACCTCCGCTCCGCCAACCTCGCACTGGCAGAGATCACCCGCATCCGCAGAAACCGAACGGGCGGGAGAACTTTCTCCTACGTAGCAGCCAAGACCTGGAACGAGCTCCCCGTGAACATCAGACTTTCGCCAACTCTGCACACCTTCTGGAAGGACCTCAAGACCTGGCTCTTCGACTGAGCCAGAGCTGCCCTCCCCCAGCGCCTTGAGGTCCTCACGGGTGAGTAGTGCGCTTTATAAACCCCTGATTGACTGGCATCAGTGTGGTTTTAATACAAGGAGCTGTATGGTACCAAACACTCCTAGTTTCAGTGAAGCCATCACGGCGTTGGAGGACTCGAGTTGTTGAGTTTCTAGCCCATGAAAGCCTTATGGCTTCCCTGGCACTTAAGAATGGACTTAAGTACTGTAGGGGCATATCTATTCATGCAAGTTCGAGGCATGTGGGCTGCTGAATTCATATCTGTGCATAGATCGCCGCCTAGTGTTGGGTCCGGATGTTTGCACGTTGTTGTCCTGGAAGAGTCTTCGAAGTATCCTTGGATAGGTGACTCCTCCCCTGGACTACAGTGCGCATGGGCATCCTCTCCATCCTCAGATTGTTTTTTTCCGCCATTGGGTTCGGATGTGCTATCTTAGCTCAAGTTAGGAAAATATTTTTTCGAGGCCAAAAGGCCTTTAGCTTGCGTCGGTACTGTTTATCGATCGGGTTTCGATACAATCCTGTTAGTTTACTAACTTTCAGCACCGACTTTTTTCGCATTTACCTGTCCATCGACTACTTCGACGATGGAATCGAGGACGCCATTCAAAAGGTGTCCGGTATGCAATGCGAAGTACCCACACATCGACGTCCATCCGGTGTGCAACAAATGCCTTTCGCCGGACCACGACGAATCGACATGCATGGCCTGTGCCCGGTTCCGTTCCAAGAAGACTCTGCGGAATCGACGAGCGGCGAGACTCGAGGCGCAGCACGCGGCACCGGCCCCAACAGACATCTTCGACGAGGCCGAAGACGTCGAGGAATTAGAAGTCTTGCCCTCCAGTCCAGTTTCCGAACACGAACCCGGATCGGACGAGGTAGACGAGTCACTCTTCCACAGAGGTGAAGACGACACCGAGGTAGGAGACGACGAGGAGGCCTTAGGGGCCGAAGAGAGTAGCTCCAATGATGAACAAGGCCTACCTGTTCAAACCGTTGACACACCAGTGCCACAGCCTATGGCTCCGGTCGAGGGATCGCCTTCGGGCCTTACCCGAGACCCATCCCGCAGTTCTTCGGCTCCGCCCTCGGGCCCGGCCTCGGACGTTCAGCGGCAGCCATTACTACATAAACAGGCTGGTTTCCCTACCACAAAACCGAAACCGAAACTGAAAGTGGCGCTGGTCGGATCGAGGCCTTCGACGCCAGCGCACCGCGTCGGCACCGACCGCACCAAGAGGGACTTCGGTGCCGAACTTGAAGCGGGCGACGTTGGAGTCGACAAACGGAAAAAAGCCATCGGCACCGACAAACCTGCTCGGCTACCGGCACCAACGACACCAAGGGCCGTACCGCCTGCTGTGTCTCGCATCGCTCCCTCGACGACACCTAAGCCTCAGGTATCGAAGACTTCGACGGTGATCTCTGCACCTCGACTCGATGACCCGCCGGCGCCGAAAAAATCCACGGCCGCCTCTACGAGCCCGGCCGGTGCCAAAGCCTCGAAGGCGCCCCAAGTACGACCTGGTGCGACACAAGGCAGCAAAACCACAGCTGTCCTCCAGGACACGTCGGGTTCCGGTTCGATCGGAGCTCCAGCAGCCTCTTCGGTACCGGCCAACATTACCTTCGGCTTGCCTCCGTCGACAATCCCAAAAATGTTCCAACTCAGGACACGGGTCACCCAACCTACGGTCACACCTGCTGAGACGTCTCCGGCACGTATCATCGACGCCGACACTGGCAGGATGATTCTCCACGACCGAAGGATAACTTCGGAGCCGCCATTGGACCCTTTCAGGATCCCACTAAAAAGGAAGTTGCCTGCAGAATCGGAACCTCTCCTTTATGAACCCTTCCATTCATCCTACCAGGATCCACACCGGTTCTCCCCCACACGCTCCGATACGGATGCATTAGAGGACTACATGGATGACCAAGTCCCCTACCATGTAGACACGGACCCTGATGACCAGCAGGACCCTGATCAAACTTGGGGCGACCCTGCAGACCCCAGTGCACCTCTCGATGCACAGGACCAACAACTCTATGGGGCAAAAACATCTCCTACGGAGGATACTGCGGCGTTCAACGCTCTTATCGAACGTGCTGCAAATAACCATGGGGTACAGCTCCACTCTGATACCATCGAAGATGACTTTCTAATGGACACCTTTGCATCCTCAGAAAGACATGTAAAGACTCTGCCAATGTTGAAGGGGGTCCTCAAACCAGCCAAGGACATTTTCAAAGAACCCACCAGGGCACGAGTGATAAACCCCAGAATTGATAAAAAATACAGATCAGCACCTGGGGATCCTACTTACATCAGAGGACAATTACCACTCGACTCCATCGTCGTAGCGAATGCACGCAAGAGGGCACACTCGCAAACGACAGGTGACGCTCCTCCCCCGGACAAAGAGTCCAAGGTGTTAGAAACCTCTGGCAAGAGAGTTGCCGCCCAAGCTGCCAACATATGGCGCATAGCCAACACTCAAGCGCTCCTTGCTCGCTATGATAGAGCGCACTATGACACACTGGAGCAAATATTCCAACATCTCCCTGACCAGTTCAAGGAAGGCGCAGAAATGCTCATCAGAGAAGGACAGCTACTAACGAACGCTTCCATCAAATGCGCACTAGATGCTGCAGACACGGCTGCCAGAGCCATAAACACAAGCGTCATGCTGCAACGACATGCCTGGCTACGGATCTCAGGATTCAAGCCTGAGGTACAAAACAATATACTGAACCAGCCCGTCAACCCCGACTATTTATTCGGGCCAGAGGTTGACACCACCCTCGAAAAGATAAAAAAGGACACGGACACTGCAAAGTCCATGGGCGCCCTACAAACTCAGTCCTTTCGGAGCGGCTCCTTTCGTCGCCCCGGAAACAAGGGAGCAGGTAGAGGACCGGGGTCACAACAAACATATAACAAAGGCAATACACAGACCACCTATGATAAAAACACCCGAGGTGGATATCGTGGCTCCAGCACAAAGGGCAGAGGACGCGGCTACGGCAACACCAGGTCCTCCCCCAAGAACAAGCAGTGACGCCCTCTCCCTTCCTCCCGACCACATAACACCTGTCGGGGGAAGGCTACAAAGGTTCCTGTCCACGTGGAATTCCATCACCACGGACAGGTGGGTCAAAGATATTGTAAAATACGGTTATTGTCTGGAGTTAACCTCCACTCCACCCACAATACCACCAAGACGCCGTCCTATGTCCTCAGAGCACTTAACGCTCTTACAGCAAGAAGTGCAAAGTATGCTTCTAAAAGGCGCTATAGAGGTCGTACCCATCCACGAGCAGGGTGCGGGAGTGTACTCCCTCTACTTCTTAATTCCAAAAAAGGACGGGTCGCTCAGACCTATATTGGACCTGAGACCCCTGAACCAGTACATTCTTTCAGAGCACTTTCACATGCTCACTCTACAGCAAGTCCTTCCGCTTCTCAAGCAGGGAGACTTCCTAGCCACACTGGACCTCAAGGATGCGTACTTTCACATACCCATCCACCCCTCACACAAAAAATACCTCAGGTTCACTGTTCAGGGGCAGCACTATCAGTTCAAAGTCCTTCCCTTCGGCGTGACAACAGCGCCCAGGGTTTTCACGAAGTGCCTAGCTACGGTGGCAGCACATCTACGGAGGCAGCATATACACGTCTACCCCTACCTAGACGACTGGCTCGTTCAAGCGAAGTCAGCCCAGCAATGTGCAAGCCACATGTCCCGCACCATTCACCTTCTTCACAGTCTGGGATTCTCACTAAATTATCCAAAGTCCCATCTCCAGCCCGCACACGTACAACAGTACCTAGGTGCGACTATAGACACTCTGGCGGCCACAGCTCAGCAAAATTTAGTGAGGATCAACAGCATACAACTGCTGATCTCCAAGTTCAAACCCAATCACTCACTTCCAGCGCGCGTGTTTATGCAGTTGATAGGCATGATGGCCTCCTGCATCTTCATAGTCCCGCACGCGAGATTACATATGCGCCCACTTCAGGAGTGCCTAGCACGTCAGTGGAATCAGGCTCAAGGACAGTTAAAGGACCTAGTGTTGGTGAGCGGTCGGGCATACAACTCTCTGCATTGGTGGAATCCACAAAACCTTTGCAAGGGCCGACCATTCCAAGAGCCTGTCCCACAGATAGTACTGACAGCGGACGCGTCTCTCCAGGGATGGGGAGCTCATGTACTCCACTATACAGTGCAAGGACTATGGACAACACAACAAAAGAAGTTGCACATCAACCTTCTGGAATTGATGGCAATCTTCCTAGCCATGAAGGCATTCAAAGTACATCTATGCAACAAGGTCGTGTTGATCCGGACGGACAACATGACCGCAATGTACTACATACAGAAACAGGGAGGAACACACTCTCCACAGTTGTCTCATCTGGCTCAGAGCATGTGGAAGTGGGCCATTCAAAGGAACATGTTCCTCATGGCGGAACACCTCCCTGGCAAGGACAACCAGATGGCGGATCTGCTCAGCAGACACAGCCACCAGATGCACGAGTGGGAGTTACACCCATCAGTACTCCAGCCGTACTTCCAGCAGTGGGGTCATCCGGAGATAGACCTGTTCGCGACAAGCGAAAACGCAAAATGCCAAAGCTTCGCCGCCAGATTCCCACATCCGCAGTCGCAGGGCAATGCGATATGGATGAACTGGTCCGGCAGATTTGCGTACGCTTTTCCCCCAGCGCCATTGATACCGCTAGTGGCCCGCAAACTCCGACAACACTCCCTGACACTCGTCCTAGTTGCTCCCACGTGGGCACGCCAGCCGTGGTACACCACCTTCCTCGAACTTTCCGTGGTGCCGCATCAAAGGCTGCGGATCAAACCCGCGCATTTGACGCAGAACCATGGAGAGGTTCAGCACCCAGATCCGCAACAGCTGAATCTGGCGATCTGGCTCCTGAAGTCCTAGAGTTTGGCTATCTCAACCTGCCGCCTAACTGTATGGACATCATCAAGGAGGCCAGGAGACCCACTACCAGAGCTTGCTATGCAGCCAAATGGAAAAGGTTCGTCATTTATTGCGGCAATAATGACATCAACCCGCTGGACGCATCCATCCAAAACATCATCTGTTATCTCTTACACCTATATCGATGCAATCTGGCGTACACCTCTATACGTGTCCATTTGACCGCAATCTCAGCCTATCTGCAAACCAGGCAGCACCTCTCTCTATTCAGAGTGCCTGCCATCAAAGCATTCTTGGAAGGACTCAAACGAGTCATTCCACCAAGCCACCCACCGGCTCCAATGTGGAACCTCAACTTGGTCCTCACACGCCTGATGGGTCCACCCTTTGAACCTCTACACTCATGCGAGATTCAATTCCTTACCTGGAAAGTGGCCTTCCTTGTAGCGATCACTTCCCTAAGAAGAGTTAGTGAACTCCAGGCACTAACCGTTCAAGAGCCATTTATACAGGTTCACACCAACAGGGTCGTACTACGTACCAACCCCAAATTCATGCCCAAAGTAATATCGCAGTTCCACATGAATCAGACTATTGAACTGCCAGTTTTTTTCCAAAACCCACAAACTGTTGCAGAAAGGGCACTACATACACTAGATGTACGGAGGGCCCTCATGTACTACATCGATAGGACTAAACCCTTCAGGAAGACAAAACAACTGTTCGTTGCCTTTGCCCCACACCACAAAGGTAACGCCATCTCCAAAGCAGGGATAGCCAGATGGATAGTTAAGTGTATTCAAATCTGTTATCAAAAAGCAAAACGCACATTAACTATTCCACCACGAGCCCACTCAACACGTAAGTTGGGGGCTTCCATGGCCTTCCTAGGAAATATTCCCCTGCATGATATATGCAGAGCAGCCACATGGTCCACTACACACACATTTACAAAACACTATTGCGTAGATGTGCAGTCAAAACAGCAGGCAGCTGTAGGACAGGCTGTTCTCAAAACACTTTTTCAGACCGCTGCAGCTGGCACGGGTAGCCGCCGCCAATAGAGGGCACTGCTATGTATTCTATGCACAGATATGAATTCAGCAGCCCACATGCCTCGAACTGAATATGCTACTTACCAGTATGCATCTGTTCTTGGCATGTAGGGCTGCTGACATTCATATCGCCCTCCCTCCTCCCCGGCGCCTGTAGCAGCTGCAGCTCTCAGAATTACTGTAAGCATGGTCATCACTTTCTGTATCTACTCCATCACTGCCACAATGGCGAAAAACAATCTGAGGATGGAGAGGATGCCCATGCGCACTGTAGTCCAGGGGAGGAGTCACCTATCCAAGGATACTTCGAAGACTCTTCCAGGACAACAACGTGCAAACATCCGGACCCAACACTAGGCGGCGATCTATGCACAGATATGTATGTCAGCAGCCCTACATGCCAAGAACAGATGCATACTGGTAAGTAGCATATTCAATATGCCCTCACCTGTGATATAGTGCACCCTGCCTTAGGGCTGTGAGGCCTGCTATAGATGTGACTTAACCATACATATAGGCAGTGCTGGCTGGCATGGCACCCAGTCTGGTGCCATGTCAACTTTGTTGTTTTTCCTCCCACAAGGGCATGCAGGCTGCAGGGGTAGTGGCATAGTCCTAGTGAGGGTAGTCCCAGGGGATCTTCTTCAGCTTCCAGGCCCTAGGTACCCAGGGTACCATTTACTAGGGACTTACATGGGGGCAAAAGTACCAATTGGGGATCTGGTTTAGGGAAGAAACCATTGAACAGTGGACCTGGTTGGCAATGACACAGTGCACTACAATTGAAACCACATCAAAACCGGGCAAAAAGTGTGGACTAACCGTGTCAAAAGAGGCACTTTCTCACATCACCTCAAAAGCTGGAGACTTGCAAACATTTGCACGGTTTTTAAAGATTTCAAAGTTAGATACCTATGGGGGTGCAGCAGGCATCCAGTAAGAATTGTAGTTTTTGACACAAGCTGAAAACTAATGTTTACTGTTATGCAACATTTTCCTAGCCCTCTGAATTCTCATTGGGGTGCATGGTGCTACAATGAACACATTGGAGCATTCATTCACAGTAGGAAAATTGACATCCTTTATCCATCAGTGAATTATGATGGCTGGGAACCACTGATAGTGCTTTACATCTTTCATTTCTTTCTACATCCACCCTCAAGGTAATAGGTAATTAGCAAAACACTTGGAAGAAATTCAAAAGTTGTTTCTTCTGGGATTTGAAGAACTAGTTCCACGTAATGAAAGTGGATGGACATGCCCAATTGCCATGCTTGCATGCACATTTAAGACCTTTACAACCTAACCAACTTTTTTTTTCTTGATGGACACATTTTATGTGGGATACAATCTAATATTCAGGCAGGCAGGCAGGGTTCTGTGAGAAAGTGCCATCTTTCTTGTATGGTATGCCCCCACTTTTTGCTGAATTGCTGATGTACTTTGACTGAGTGTGCCCTGGGCTCCTACCAATCAGGTGCCCAGGGCCTGTGTTCCTTCCCTAAAACTGCATTGAAGCCTAAACCCAATCGGCATCTTTGGCCACATGTCAGCCCCTGGTAAATGGTACCATAGGTACCCAGGTCACTATGAACAGAGAAGGCCCCCAGCACTTATTGTGCCACCCTTAGAGGCCCTGTACCCTGACACACACACACTGTCTTTGCAGGCTGAGTGTCTTGGTGCAGAACAAAACAGAGTTGACATGGCATACATCCCTGTGTGCCCTGCCCACAAACACACTGCCCTGGCATACCTCAGTCACCCCTCTAGCTGGGTGCATTATGCCAGTGGTGTGGGTACAGGTGCATGAGCCCTGTACCCCTACAGTACCCAGGTCCATTCCTGGGCACTGTAAGTGCAGTGCTGCCATTAAGAGTATATGGTGCTGGGAGGTCTTCATCACGAACTCCACAGCACCACGATGGCTACACTGAAGACTGAGAAGTTTGGTATCAAACTTCTCAGCACATTAAACCCACACTGATGCCAGTGTGGGATTTAATGTAAAATGCACGACAGAGGGCAGCTTATAGATGCCCCCTGAACCTAACCAACAACAACCTGACTGAGAGGCTGCCTAGGCTGCCACACAGCAGACCTGTTGCTGGACCCCTGGTTAGAGAGCCATCCGCTATTGTGGGTCTGCAACAATTCACATCCTCGGCGAGGTGCTAGGTCTCCTCCTCCAGGATGGGCAGGGGAAGCTTCAAAGGCATGCCGAACTTTGTGAGCTTCTCCAGGCCACTTGCTGTTCTCAGCAACTGGCCCCCACCGGTTCTGACCCCCACTCTGGCGGGAAGATCGGCGAGAAAACCCAATTGAGGAAAGGAGGTGTGCCAGCCTCTGCCAACCCCACCCCTCAGATGGGGTAGGCGAGGTGAAGCACAACTCGGGGCTCTCACCCTCTTGATGATGGGGAGCCCTACCCAATCAGGACTAGGCTCCTGCCCCCCCTCCCACTGGAGAGTGGCAGGCTAGGGGGTGTACCCACCCCAGGGAAGGGACCCATTGGTCCCTGACCTCTACCTCTACCTACCTGTAACTCCCCTAAATTTAGTATTTAGGGGCACCCTGAACCTTCCTTCCTCAGATCCCGAATCCGAAACAAGAAAGAAAGAAAAAGAAGAAAGAAGACCTGCCATGCAGCTGCTAACAAGAGGACGACACCAACTGACTTGGCCCCAGCCCTACAGGCCTGTCGACCCTCGAATCTGCTCCTGCTAAATCCCTGCGTCTCCAGTGGTCAGCAACCTCGAAAACCCCGGAGGACCTGACGGCCTTGCTCATTTCCAAGACTGGGACTCCCACGAGCAGTGGTCCTGCTCAAAAACAAGCAACAACCCCTGGTGCCAGCCAGGAACTGCGAATCCAGCACACTCTGCACCCACCGAGCCTGGCCTGTGCCTGAGTGAACAAAGACCACAAGGACGTCCCCTCGGCGACTATGACCTAGAATCCAGCACCCAAGGACCCTACTCGACGCTCCTGACGACGCCTGCATCCTTACAACCAGGGACCCCTCCAACCGCGACCAGCAGAGGGTAAGATTTCCCGACGTGAAAAGACACCCCAGCACCCGCGCCCTGCGGCCCCTTTTGCCCAGCTCCTAGGTGCCTACCTGACCTACAGCTTCCCAACTTACCTCTCGAAGTGGTGGTCGCACCTGAAGAATCTCTGTCCCCGAGCTTGCAGCCTTTGTTCATCTTGCAGCTTCTCCATTGAAATACATTGAGCGCCCGACGACTCAAAAGCACCCTGCACCCAGCCGCCCCTGGAAGTGCAACATCTAACCTATCTTACTTCCCCACTTGCCCTGTATGAGTGACCACATGCCCAGCTCCCACAGCCGCGTGGCCTGCCTGCTAGTAGCCACCAACCAAAGGCCCCCTGCCCGCCAGAGGCTAACATTGGGCCTAACTCTCTGCACACGGCTGCCCCTGTGCCGCTGAGGGTGTACTAACTGTACCTACCTGACCCTGGAAGACCACTGAGTCTATGCCCAGAACCTTAACTCTGCCAGTCGAGTACTTACCTGAAAGCCGATAACCTACATTTTCTCCGTAGGGTAACATTGACTGGTTTCACTTGGAAGTGTTGAGTTTTGAAACTTTAAAATATTCACTAAAAATCGCCCGATAAACGAAATTACTGACCTGTTATCAGGAGAGATCCCAGTGCTGGCTCTTGGTGCCCAGCACTGACTCTGGAAAGTAATTACAACTGTACTTACCGATCACTTGATTTTTGCCAGAAATTCTTCCAAGTATCGATTTTTTTGAAACCTAAAAATATTCCTTAAAAATCGCCTGTGTAACAAAAACTATTTATTTCAACTGTTTACAGGAAATGCACCAGGGCTGAAACCAGGATCCAACCCTGAGTAAAAAAAATCATACGTAAAGTAATTGAAATTGCATTTACTTAAAAATTCCCATTGAGCTCAATGTTATAATTGTTTGAATTGTGTTGCCTATTGCAACAGCTGTAACTATTGCATTTAAAAGTCTATTGCTTATTGAAAGTACTCAACTAGAGCATTTCATTCTGAGATGGTATTTTGTGACCTATTTGTGGTTCTAAAATAAAACTATATATTTTTATATACAAAACAATTGACCTAGAGTTCAGTTCTTGAGTGTGTGAGACCATTTGCCGACTGAGTGTGTACAACAAATGCTTTACACTGTCCTCTGATACTGCCTTACTGCTTCACCAAGCTACCACTTTGGAGAGTAAGGTTATATTTAACTTTAGCCTCTGCCAAACCTCTGGGGACTGTGGACGCTGTGCACACCGAACCTTACTTTGGTGCAGTATATACAGAGCCACTTTCTTACAGGTTCTGAATGACTTCTGTAAATCTCAGGTGTGCACTTCCATATATCAATCGAGGATGAGTATTGCTGCTGATATCCAAGATGTCCGGTTGAGACAGTTGTCTTCCCTTCGGCCTGAGTTATGTTCCCCGAGTAGTTACAAAGGTGCTCTCTTTAATAATGACGCATCTTTGTCTTCAGTGCTTGCATCTGTACTCTTAACTTATCATGGACGATTGGTTGTTAGGGCTAGGTCTCCCAGTGCTTGCCAAGAGAGTCTTAGTCTTGTTTGCAACACACTTTTCTCTAGTCAAGACGTCTCTTGTGATTTCATCTGAGAGATGTCAGGTTTTATGCGAAACAAATAAACCTTAATACTTTAAACTATCCAGAGCCTTGAATTCCATCTTTCCATCCTCATGTCAAGTGTGCACCACTTAGCATCTAAAAGCAGCTCACTCACTCATTAGTGACCTAACCAGCAACCTTGTGTATGCTCTGAGCCTCTCGAAAGCTAATCAAAATGCTCAAATTGCAGCTCATTTGCCCCCATTCTGCATGTGCTGGGCTCACGTGCGTAACATATCTTTTGCTGCATCCTGACATGCAGCCAAAATAGGTGACAAATTCAGTTGGGACCCTTCTTACAGAGTGACCCATGCACACATACAGTAACATGATTACTTAGCAATTGGTAAATGTGGCCTGCCTTAGTTGGTTGCTATGGATAGTGTATCGTTCTCACGGAACAGTTAATGAGATGACTTAAAAACAGAAGGGTCAGGGGAACCTAAAGATATGTTGGCATCATTGTTTTACATTAACGGGTTTAAGTTCCAGAAAGAGACATCTTTACTTTTTTCCCCACAATTGGCTGTTATATTTACATTTTGTGTAAGGGAAAATGTGAGCAAAAGTAGCAACTTTATTCACAAAATCAAATGTCTAATTTTGTGCGACGACTTGGATAACATTAGTTGTTCCTACTCATTTCACGAGCTCTGTGGTTGCATGCACACATTTTCTTAGGTGAGAAATTGGTCTACAATCACTCAATGCCCCTTTACACTAATCCAAGACTGGCTTGCACGTCTGTTGGCGCAATACTCCAATACAGACCACCAAACAAGGGAACCCGATGGTGTGCAATCATCCAAACACCACTAAACATTACAGCATCACACAACCTGGGCTGTCCACAAGCGCCTGGAACATTTTTAGGGAAAACTAACGTTATTTGTGAAATTATAGCATTACATTTTTACATCCCGGAAAAATAATAAGCTGATTTGAATAGTTGTTAGCTTGTATGCATGACGATAAAGCACTTACAGTAGAAACTCCTCCACTTAAAGTATTTGAAACTGTTGGAATTGATTTGTAAAACGTCTGTTTGTCCGATATTTTGCCTCACTGCACTGAGCTGCTAGTTAATTAATCTTGTTCCTTCAGAGGATGTGTTAATATGTAATACAGCAAAGTATTGCTAACTTGTCACAAACTGAATCCATAAATGCTAGAATTGTTCCCTTGTTTAGTTGCTACTCTATCTAGTGTCCCCACCTGAAAAACACAGGGAACCTGGTAAATGTTGCATTTAAATCTGGACTTCTTTTTTCCAGGCATTGATCAGTATGATCGCGACAGTATCATTAATGATTTCAAGAGTGGTGTTTGTAGGCTACTTGTGGCTACCTCTGTGGCAGCTCGAGGCCTTGATGTAAAACAGTTGATCCTGGTGATAAATTACAGTTGCCCCAACCATTACGAGGATTATGTGCACCGGGCTGGGAGAACTGGACGAGCTGGCAACAAAGTAAGTGGAACTTTTTCTCTCTGTCTGCTACTTAACAGTTTCCAAATGTAGCACTCATGCAGTGTAATCCAGCACTGATAAATTGAGGGAACATTTGCTAAAGTTTTATACTTGATATGAAGTGAAAGTGTTTGAAAAAATATTGGCTTATAAATAATGTTGATTAATAACTTTCAGTTAAAATGACTGTACCCGATGAAATACCACCAAAGGGAATGTTTGAGCTTTGGTAGAAATTGAAAACCACCATATTTTGCTGCACTTTTACTGTTTTTGCACCTTTTTTGTCAAGCAGTACAAGTGCAGCCGTAACCTCTAATCCCTTCCTGTGATGGATGCTCCCACTATACCCCACTCAGGCCATGGTAAGCCGCTTGATATGACTTTTTGACCGTCCGCAACATCCCTGTACCTACTTCCAGTCACATTTTAGAAGAATAACTCATCAGTGGCTTCCGCTCATTGTTCACTGTGTGTAGTTTCCAGCAGGTTTGTAGCTGTGCTCCGAGAAGTATCTCAGTCCAGGGCAAGCAGCAACTCCTCTGCATTGACGTGGAATGCATTCCTAGTACAGCACCAGAATCGCCAAATCACCTTTCATTCCTACTGCCTCTGGGTAAAAATAAAGTTTGTAACTCACAGTATCAAAACAAGGCTTGACATTATGCAGCATCACCTGCACAAACCGTTATGACCACATTTCATGGAAACATATTGTGCTGCTCTCATTGTTTCCTCCAAGATGGAATATGCAGTAGAACATTTTCAACACAGAACACCAAGGTAAAATGTGTTGTGCAAATCTCTCACATGTCCTGCAGGAACGTTGTCTCCACATGGGTTTCAGATAAACAACGGCCCACAAGTTTGGTATAATCTATGCGCTGGTTTTCAAATAAATACAAAATCCAATCTACATAGCCCAACAATGGAAATAAACTCCATTTATGGTGTGACCTACATAAGAAAATGATCGAAAGCATCCTGTGTGTCATAAATTTCTGTTACTACCTGGTCATACAGCAGCACAATTTGCTGTCACCAACGCCCCTAAAGCTAACAGTATGTATATATATTTGTGTGTGTGTGTGTGTGTATGTATATACAGATATATATATATGTGTGTGTGTGTATATATATATGTGTGTGTGTGTGTACAATTTTTGTTAGGCGTCTCCCTATGACCAGCTAGAGCAGGAATAGGCCCAGATCAGAAATGTGCTAATGCTTGTATTAATTCAGTTCTTTCTTTCTATCTTGAGACAAAGAACAGGACAGTATGACATTGGCGTATTTCCTGTCCTAAGTAGAAAATCTTTATTCAGATGAATGTTGCCCTTTATCTGAAAAAAAACTGCAGAAAGGTGTGTTAAGTGCCCACCATTAACCCTTTATCTGCTACAATCAAATCTTAAAGAGGTGCAAACATACCTCCATCCATGTACATCCATGCCCTGGGGTGAGACTGGACTGCTGTTAAAGGTTTGAGGACTAGCAATTAGGCAGAAAGTTGAGAGAAATATTGAAAAATAGTTTGACAGAGCAAACTTAAGGAAAGGGTACAAAGGACGGAGTTAGGAGCAGGATAGAGGGAGGAACAATTGACAATAGTATTGAACGAGTGATGGAAATCAATAAAAACAAAATTATTTAAAAGCACTGCAAAAACCATTCCCATGGTTTTGAATGGACTAATAGTGAGTAAACAGTGATAAAAACATTAGAAAACAGTAAAAAAAAAAAAATACCACTGGACTTTGAAATAAAGAGAAACTGAAAGCACGAAATCCTTATAATATAGTACATACATATCTGCTGTTGCACATATTTGTTTTCTAGTATAAGGAACCAGGTTTCGGCTCAGGCTGCATTGATCGAAGGAAAGCACTGAACAGCTGTACAGTGTAAACCTATAGAAGCCTTAGTACAGTGGAACTTGAAGTTGGTGTGGTGTCTTGTGAAATTGCGCAGCATTGTAATAATTCTTTGAAACAATTTTGATTTCATGTAATGGTTATTACTCTGGTGTCATTCTCCCTCCTTCCCATCTAATGCGAAATTACTGCTCCCTCCTACAGACTGGAAAACAATACTAAATAAGAATGCTGTTACTTAAAAGAATTTATGAACCTTCGTTGCTGCATGTGATCTCTACTTTTTACCAGTTGTAGTTTTCCTGTTTGGCATTACCAGTAAGCTGGTTGCTCCCCCTCCCTTTTGCAGTGCTTTCTACCATTGGTTCAGGATGTTGATCCTCCTGGCACAAACGCTTGTAAATACCCGTTACAAGGCAACCTCAATTTGTAAGTCTGTTTGTCCTGTGATGCTGAACAATCTTTTTCTCCGAACTGCCGTTAACATATCCTTGAAAAAAAGTTTGAAATACCCTATTTTTTTTTAGGTATCTCCTAAACAACTGTTTAGCAATCCATCATGAAAACCTAGCCCTCCTCTTCATTCTCTTTTGAATATAGATGTATCTGATCATTTGGCTTATCATCCTATCAGTGGATCTGAAGAGTTAATACCCTAGGGTTAAACTCAACCTCCTTAATGTTATATTTCAGTTGTGTTTCAAGTTTCTAAAGATGTGTAGTGTAGTTTAATCAAACACCTTGTTTTATGTTTGAGTTGGCTGTGCAGCTGTTGTGACCTTCTTTGTCACTAACAAACCTATACTCCGCATTCTATCATTTCTCCGACCAACACCCTCCTCTTCTTTCTACCACAATAACACAACCGCACGACACTTATAGTCCACTGCACCATACATATCAACTCTTGCAGCAGTTAAGTCTAAGACAAACACTCAACTCCACTCGACCCCCCTCTTACACACAACATACACTTTACTCACAAACACATCACCACCCCCTTTTCCTTACAACTCCCACTCACAAACAATACTGTACAAACAAATCCATCTCATAAAATAAATACATCAGCATCTCGTTTCACTACTCCTCAAAAATAAAACATAACACGCACACAAGCGCAAAAAAATCTCTTAAGCGCAACACCTCAATACTTTCCATCACAAACATACACCCACCTTTCAGACTACACAAATGAACAAATCCCAATGGCAAGCTTTCTCTCTTCCACCACACCTAACACATTAACAGCAACACAGCAAATCTTTTATTCACCTCTCGTCCATTGGACAATTTAGAACCTTACTACATGACCCACATGCTGCACCACCACCCCTAACTCGTATACCTTCTGTCCTAAACGGACGCAGACACACTAAGCGACATGCCACACCTCACAACTTCCCTTTTCCATGTCTAGTGCACAACAAGGTTACACTACAAAATCACAGCAAACCAACACCCTCTCAAACACTGTCTCCACCACCTACACACTCAGACCAATCAAAATGACTTCTTAGCCTGCTGGACGAGGAACACGATACAGAACAGCTGCACAATTGCTATCTTCATACACCTAAAACCATCACTAATAACACCCCTGCTACAAACCCACTAAATACTGCTCACTCGTCTACAAAACAAAGTAATATTATCTCCAAAGCACATTCTCTAAACTGTCTGCTAATAAATGACCAGTCGCTCTCTAAAAACAAACATCCCATCTACGACCTCCCATCCCATCTACGCAAAACCTGACCTACTATTCATAACTGAATCATTGGTGGGGAGATATGGCTTCAGTCTTTCAGGCTCTAGGCTGTCAAACTACCACCCAAAATTGTATAGGCAAAAAAGGAGGTGGCCTAGCTGTTGTGTTCAGACAGACGTTACTTATCACTAGAGCTGATCACGTCTCCATAAAAGATTGTGAGGCCCTTTTCACCAGATGCAATCATACACCGTCTTCCTCTTGTAACTTCCTGCTCCTTTACAGACCTCCCCCTAACAATGCAACATTCCCAGACACACTTCTAGACACGGTTTCAAACCTGATAACACTGCACTCCAACCTATGTGTTCTGGGTGACCTCAGCATTTGGTTTGACAAACCCAATATGCCCCATCCGAAAACAATAATTGCTGGCATAAATGCACTGAACCTGCATCAGATCGTACACACATCACTGGATGCATCCTAGATGTCATTTTTGCAAACACAGAACTAGTTACCTTTTAAATAATGACTCCAGTCACATGGTCAGACCACCATTTGCTTGCATTCAAACATAAAACACTAAGATACGCACCTAAAACCACCTTACGTGCATCCACGACCATGAAACAAACTCAATTTAGAACACTTAAAAGCACAACTTACATCCAGTACAGATCTAGATAAAATAAATTCTGTTAAACTATGAGTGGCTACAAGAAGCATTTGATATATTTATTCCACTAAAAACGACACAACAGATCAAAAGAAAACAAGCACAGAGATAAAGGAGATGACACAACAAATTAGAAAGCTGCAACATGCCTGGCTCAAATCAAACACCATTCAAGATAAACTTCGCCTACAGAGAATTAACAGATTGGACAAGTCAACTATCAAAAAAGCCAAGAAAAGGTAGTGCTCTGACATAATTCAAAAAGAGTAGACTCGCACTAAGTCTGTATGCTGAGCTCTTTTCTCTGACCCCTGGTCATACTAGCTGGTGTACCCATTATGTGGACACTGGTGACAGCCTACCTGTCAAAAACAACATTTACAGGCAGTCTGATAATGTCGGCGAAAGCATCCAAACTGAAGTCAGCGAGATGCTGGAATTGGGTGTCTTTGAACTCTGAGAGCCCCTGGGCCAGCCCAGTTGTCTTAGTCCCCAAACCTCACTCAAGGGTGGAAAGAAAGAAATGAGGTTTGATGTGGACTATATAGGGCCTCAATGCTGTGCCAAAAACTGATGCACACCAAATCCGTAGAGCAGATTAACTAATTGACAGATTAGGGTGAGCCATGTATCTCGGTACCCTTGATCTCGCATTGGGTACTGGCAGGTAGGTCTGATTCCGGGAGCAAAATTAAAATAGTCATTCTCCACCCCAAATGGGCACTTACAGTTTACTGTGATGCCCTTTGGACTAAGGAATGCCCCTGTCACCCTCCAATGGTTGGTGAACAAAGCCCTTGCTGGGCTGGAATCCTTTAGTGCAGCTTATCTTGATGATATTGCTGTCCACAGCTCTACCTGGATGGATCGCCTGATCCACCTTGGCAAGGTCATTGAGGCTCACTATCAAGGCAATTAAGTGCCAGATAGGGCAGGGAAAGGTTGTGTACTTGGGTCACCTGGAAGGTGAAGGCTAAGTTCAGCTACTCCAACCCAAGATTCAGACAAGTCTGGTCTGGGTAGCCCCCACAACCCAGACCCAAGTCAGGGCATTCCTTGGCTTGACTGGGTACTTTAGGAGCAGCCGAGGTCCGTGCAGGTAACGGCAGTGGGCGAGCCTTGGGGATTCCGAAGGACGATGCAGATGGAAAATTCAATAAATAAATAATTTTCCTTTGCATCTTCCGTCGGAAAACCCCCACCCGGCCCCATCGCCCCACTGCTGTTACCTGCATAGACTGCGGCTGTTTTCGAGGTTTGTGAAGGACTATGGGTCCATAGTGACCCCCCTTACAGAACATGCCTCCAAAAGACTCCCCTCACAGAACTTGCTTCCAAAAGGATGCCAAAGAAAGTAAAATGGACAGTGAGCTCTCAAAAGGCTTTTGACACTCCGAAGGATGCAATGTGCTCTGTCCCAATCCTAAAAGCTCCAGACTATACCAAACAGTACATTGTACAGACAGATATCTCTGAGGATAGGTGCAGTCCTAGCCCAAACAAATAAGGGACATGACCAACCTGTTTCTTTATAAGCTGAAGACTGCTCCCTAGAGAACAGCGTTGGAGTGCCAAAGAGAGGGAAGCCTTTGCTGTGGTCTGTTCTGTGAAGATGTTGGGCCCTTTACCAGTCCAGACAGACAACAGGCCTCTCAGGGGGGGTTACAACAGATTAAAGACGAGGATTCCAAACTGCAATGGGAATGGACCTCACAGTATAACACAGACCTGGGACTGGCCATGCAAATGCAGATGGCCTCTCCAGTTTCTTCCACTTGAAAGATGAAGGCTCTCAAGGGAAGGTTAGTTATATCTTCTTTTTTGGGGGTGGGCGGGTCATATGAAAAAGTGCATGGTTAGCCACCCACTTTGTCTGGTGTTTGTGGTTTGAATGTAGGGCACAGGGTCTCTGCCAACCAGGTCTTCTGTGCCAGTGCTCCTTCCCGTGGTCCTTCCCTTAAAACAAATCCCTAATTGGCACTTCTGCCATCTGTAAGTCCCTAGTAAACAGTACTCTGAGTACCTAGGGCCTGGGAGGTGAAGAGGGTCCCCTGGAACCCCCCCCTCACTGGGACCATGTCATTGCCTTTGCAGCTTGCATGCCCCTGTGAGGGACAAACAGAGTTGACATGGCACCCTTCCTGGGTGCCATGCCAACTAGCACTGCCGTAAGGCATAGATAGATCACCCATGTAGCAGGCCTCACAGCCCTAAGGCAGGGTGCACTGTACCACAGGTGAGGGTATATCTGGATGAGCAGCGGAAATGCCTCTGCAATATTGGGATCCATTTCCCAATATTTTAAGTGCCAGGGAAGCCATAGAGTACCTGGGCTGGAAACTCGACAACTCAAGTTCCACAGCACCATAATGGCTTCACTGAACATAGGAGTGTTTGGTACCAAACTGCTGCTTACAATAAATCCAAACTGATGTCAGAGTGGGATTTATTGTATCATGTACTCAGAGGGCACCTCAGAGGTGCCTCATGAAACACTCCCAACTCAGCTGTAGACACCCAGCCACCACCAGACATGTTTCTGGACACCTGAGTTGAGCACCTGCTCTCTGGTACCAGAAACAATGCACATCCTGGGCAGAGATGTCATGCCTCCTCTCCCAGGATGGGCCAGGGATCGAAGAGGGGAGCTTCAAAGACCTTCCGCCTTTGGAATGCGACCCCTAGTCTCTGCTGCTAGCAGCAGACGGCAGCTCCTAGTTTACATCCCCACTTTGGGTGGAAAAACCAATGGGAAAAATTCAAAAGATTAGGAGGTGAGCCCACCTCTGCCAACCCTACCTCTAAGGTAGGGAGGCCAGGTGAAGCACAACTTTCAGTCTCTGCCATCTTGAAGATGGAGATACCCCTCCAATCACAGCTAGGACTATGGCCCCCTCCCACAGGAGGGTGGCATACTAGATGGTGTATTCACCCTAGGTGTGGTGTCCATTGGCCCTACCTGCTACTCCTCTAAAACACCTCCTAAATTTAGTATTTAGGTGGCTCCCCCAGGCCTAGAACGAAGATCTGCGATGACCTAAAAAGACTGAAGGCGATGACTGTCTTTGCCTCAGCCCTACCGGCCTGTCTCCAGCTTCGGCGATCCTGCAACGTGTCTTGAAGCCAGCGACCTCTGAAACCACTGGGGAGGACTGCTGCCTTTGTAAAGACTCCAATCTCCTGTGGTCAGCGGACCTGTCCTGTAGAAACCTACTCCAAGGACTTCTGATCCAGGCAAATCCGCGTCTCCTGCCCACTATGCATCCAACGCCCACCTCCTGAGACTGAGTGTCTCACTTGTACAGTGACGTCTCCCTGCCGATCCTTACCTCTTTTCCAGTGTTGGCTGACCTCACCTGCAGTGTAAATCCAGGGGCTCCCCGACTGAAATCGGCTCCGGTAAGAAGACTCCGACATCGAAAGGCACCCCTGCAACCAAAGACGCTGGGCCTTGGTGAGCTGAACCGATGGTGCCCCTATGACCCCTTACATCTCAGCTTACCTCTGCTGTCATGGGTCTTCCTCCTGCAACCTCTGGTGCCCTGCCTGCAGCCTCTTTCCAGTAAGAATAAGCCCTATTAAAAAGCATTGGGTGCCCAACGTTGAATTTGCATCCTGCACCCGGCCTCCCCTGTGCCACTGGTGGTGTATGTTTGGTGCTGCTTTGTGGGATCCCCCACTACCTAACCCCCAAAGCTTGGCCCCTGCTACCGATCTACTTACATGCTAGTGTGGTTCCAGGCACCCCCTGTCTCCATTGGGAAGCATTGGGTCAAACTCCGATTTGGACTTTTGCACCTGGCTGCCCCTGTGCGCTGGTGGTGCAGTTTTTGTACTTACCTGACACCTGGCCCTTGCTGACTTTTGGCTCTGAAGACTGTGATTGTAAGTTTAATACTTAACTGTTTAACTGCAATATTGTTTTCCCCATAGGATAACATTGGACTGTGTGGAAAAGGTTCAAAGTGTCGATTTTTCAAAGTGGAAAGTATTTTTAATTAAAAATGTACTTAGTCGGGTCTGGTGGCTCAGTGGACTAATGCGTCCACTTCTGGGGCCTGTTTTCGACCTCCGGGTCACTGGCTCAAATCCCAACAGGTCCACTCAGCCTTTCATCCATGTGAGGTCGATAAAATGAGTACCATTGAGTTAGGTAGCAATAACCATCTGTAATTCAGCACCAAGATAGCTATGGGTGAACGTGCTCTTTACATAAAACACTTTGTTATTACGAAGACCTTGATCTTAAAATAAAATGCAAACAAAGTATATATTTGTTTTTTAATTGGCCTGGATCTCTTTTTTGGGTCGTGTCCATTATTCGTCACTGTTGTGTAATAAATGTCTTACACTGCTTTGTGTTAGGCCTAAGGCTGCTCACCCACACTACTACTAATAGAAAACTTTGGGTTTTACATTGAGCCCTGTACACTTTTGGGGACCTCTTTACCCTTTTGTGGAACCCCTGGACTCTGAACGGTATTACCACCTCGTGTCTGTATCATATCCAGTACCAGCTTCCTACACTTTACATGTAGAATTATGCCTCCACTTCCTTTAGGAGTGCCATTTTTTATTTTTGAAATTCCTTACTTTCCAAAATGAGTGCATAAACAAATATATTCTCATCAAGCTGCAAAGTATGACGCTTCAGAACAGTTTCCAGAAAGTGAAAGGAAAACCATTTGATAATTAAAATGTAAAAACTTAAATTAATTGTGTTAACAAGACATTATGTTCAAAATGTAACTTTCAAGCACTGTCAAATTAAAATTTCAGGGTCTTTAAATCTCATGCAATTATTATTTGATCTTATAAACTGCTACTGCTCTAAAAGTTTTAAATACTTATACATTTATTATTGATCTATATTATATTTCTTTAATTCTCCATAGGGATATGCATACACTTTCATCACTGAAGACCAAGCACGGTATGCTGGTGATATTATCAAAGCTTTGGAATTGTCTGGAACTGCAGTTCCCAAAGAACTGGAGAAACTGTGGTTTGACTTTAAAGAGCAACAGAAAGCTGTAAGTGACGATTTTATGCAGAATCATGTGCAGACCTTCCTGCTTTATCTTTCTGGCTAGTCTGATAATCCTTTCCCAAATGCTAGATGTGACTGAATTTGGTAACTTCAGTTGTACCACACAGCAGTCAAATCTGTTATCCAGACAAACAGATGTAGAAAAGATCAAGTTTACAAACAATGGCAGATTTACTGCGTAAATCTTTTCTGGTGTATTGTGCTATCTAGTGGTTTGTTCCTGCGGCGAAGAGTTCCCAAACTCCAGCAGATAACTGGAACAGGTACAGACCACAACACGCTGAAAAATGTATTTGGTGCAAGTTTATTCTTTCAAGTCGATCGGCATGACACGTTTCGGCCGTGTTACCACGGCCTTGATCACATATATACATATATATATATGTATGTGTATATGTATATATGTGTGTGTCTGTATAAACCAACAACAAAGTCCCCCTCTTTTAGGAACAAATACGGAGCACTCCTGGGTTTTGTCATTCTTTCTTTAATTCACCCAGCATGACGCGTTTCGTCTGGCACGACTTTCTCAAATGCTGCTCAGTGATCAAGAAAGTCTCTAGCATTGCGAAATTTAAAAGCCTCATTAAGCCCCGCCTGCACAGTGTTTAAGCAGTGTTTACATAGCCGCCATCTTGGAGTCTGTGACCTTACTTTTACGTTCTATAGTAGTATTGATAGTCACAATAAACGTTCTTCCTCGTAAGCTTCCATTCAGTGATGGGAAACAAGGTCCATGACTCCTTGATTGCACTATCTCACTGTGCATTGGATAACGGAGCCTCAATGTTAATTTGTACAAACCCCTTCGTCAACCGCTTGTTTTTCTTCTGTGCCTGTTGTTTTTCCTTTTATGCACCTGAGAGCATGGATTCTCGTAATCGGTGCTCTTCCATGTAGTCATGAACCAATGCAGTATTGGCAGGAACATTAGTTGTGGCCGCGGTGGTTCTGGCAGATCAAGATAAAGATTCCAAACACATGCCACAAATCCGCCGAACTCCTTCTGTGACGGGTGCTCCTTCGTGCAAGTGGCATGCACGTATTCAATAAACCAACAACAAAGTCCCCCTCTTTTAGGAACAAATACGGAGCACTCCTGGGTTTTGTCATTCTTTCTTCAATTCACCCAGCATGACGCGTTTCGTCTGGCACGACTTTCTCAACTGCTGCTCAGTGATCAAGAAAGTCTCTAGCATTGCGATATTTAAAAGCCTCATTAAGCCCCGCCTGCACAGTGTTTAAGCAGTGTTTACATAGCCGCCATCTTGGAGTCTGTGACCTTACTTTTACATTCTATAGTAGTATTGATAGTCACAATAAACGTTCTTCCTCGTAAGATACCCCATCCCACTAAAGCCTCAAACAGGAAAGGAGCAAGACGTGGAGCAGGTGGATCTAGAGCCCCCAACAGCACCTGAGCCCCAAGAGGAGGAAGATGAACTCTTTTACCAAGAGGAACCATTAAAGATCATTTTGATCAGGGTTAGGTGGCAGGGCATAAAGGAGGGGTGGACACTTACTCTCCAGACCTGTCCCCACCTGAATACATTGCTGTGTACAAAACCCTGGTTAAAAGGGCAGCGTATACATATGGTGCACAACTACAGGAGGACCAGCCAGAATCATGTTTCTCCTGGAAACCCTTCAAACAATACAGAAGAAAAAGTATTTCCTCCCAGTGCTACAGAGTGTCTTGGATTAAGGACGATATGCCTTCATGTAACCAGCTGCAGCCAAAACTGTGACACCGAGGGTGGTAAAATCATATAAGCAGTCCTTCCAAAGACCCACTTTACATCAGAGAGTATGTGGAGGCAGACTCCATCATCGTGGCCATCACACCCCAAAGGACCAACGTTCCCACTAATGACAGGATGAAATGCCTCTGACAGTGTGGAAACTAATGGGCATGAATACAGAGTCCATACCCCTATTAACCCATGCAAACTTACATGACACCACTACAAGAATTGTTACAATGTCAAAGGTCACCGGCAACTGGGAGTTTGGAGTACCTTGTAGTTGTCACAGAGAAAGTACAAAGGGAGATAGGATGACAGAGCACAGGAAACATCACAGTGGACAGGCCTTTCAAACACCCAATGTCCCCAGTGACCATCACAAAAGACTTCTCCTACACAGGAGGTAGGGATCCCATGGTGAAACTGAACATCAGGGGTCTATGGAACCAGGCACAAGCAGTACCACATATAAACATACTGGGACTGAAGACACTCATTTTGGCATTAAAGGACTTCCAGAAATGTCAAGGGAAAGCCAGTCCAGGGTCAAATGGGCAACTCAACCACAGTGTTATATCCTAGCAAACAAGGAGGGACAAGGTCACACGCTGCTAAATATTATAGAACTTCAAGAGCATGGCCCAGGAATAGGCTTTCTAGACCAACGGCCAGAATGCCAATTGAACTGCAACCACCCCGCACACTGCAAAGCAGTACTTGAGTGAAATGCATTTCAGGTAAAAATCAATTCTATAAAATATTCCAGGGATAATTAGTGGAACCCCATACCTTTTCTATAATATTAGGCTCTATTTCTCCCCCCTTCGAGATCATACACCGCACACCTGTATTCCTATTCAGACCCCGAAAGCGCCCGACCTCTGTTAATGAGCTTAATAATGATGACCCACTATGAGCATCTTTTTGGATTTGCAAGATGCTAGTGGGACGGGCAACATGCTGACTTCTCCCAGGCCCTCAGGGGGCAATGCTATACCCAAACTGCAGACCACCATATCCACACCCATCCCCCACAGTTTCTGCAAAACCACTACAATTTACCCTCTGTAGCGCACTTTATCTACCCAGTGGGTGGCCACATCATGTTTTACCTATACAGGTGGAGGAGCATCACATCCAACCAATGAGTGCTCCATATTGAGAAGCAAGGATATTCCTTACCCTTCCTTTTGTATCCTCCGCATATGCCACTCACACAACACCTCTCAGCAGGCCACTTGGCCATACTCTACACCTCTCAGCAGGCTACTTGTCCTTACTCTGACGGAGAAGTACTCTCTCTTAGCCAAGTGACCCATAGAAAGGGAGCCAGCTTCAAAGATTGGAACTAGCTGTTACTCCTATTATTTTCGGACACTGAAAAGACGTGGAGTTCTCTGTCCAATGAAGGAAATGGCCCAAAATGGGTCACTCGGGTCACTAATGACCGCCGCTATGCCTTCCCAAATAATGAAGAGTCGGTCAGACAGAGAATACAAACCAAAAATGCATTTATTGTAAGAACACAGCTGTGGAGCCCAATCTGACCTGCCTCATGAGAAGACTGCCGAGGGATTGACTTTTTCAAGCATAAAGGTAAAGATTATAGGTCCTAGCATGAGTAAAAGACACACCCACCCAGTAACTTTACGCAGAGAGCAGCGTAGAACAAAGGGGCACACAGAGATGAGCTAAGGGTCTGAGACCGGGCACACACTATCTGTGTGCCAAGGTCATTCTGTCTGCCTTCACAGCAGAGTCAGGGGAGCAAGCTTCTATCTCATGAGGAAGGTATGCAGAAGTACTAACAATGTATTCATCAGAATAGCGAGGTCCAACCTTTGAGAGAAAATGCATCACAGCAGTTTTCTGGCTGAGAGCAGAAGACAGAGAAGCTTAGTTTTAATCAGACAAAATGGAGCAGCTACTAATAAAATGGCACCATGAATGCTAACTTAAGTCAGCCTGTAGCACACGTGACTAGGCACTAGTAATAAGGAAAATGATCAATACTAAATAGCAACTAAAATGCTAACATAATACAGTGTAACACAGAAATACGAAGGGATTGGCAACGTCAATTCTACCAGACCCTCCTTTTAACATTTTATTGCTAACAAACCTTTATTCACTGCTATCGGGTATGGGTCCTTACAATCATAAAGATAGGAAAACTGTTCAATCACAAGTTACTTTTGCTAACTTATCAACTGTCCGTCAGAACTAAACACACTATGAGCCTAAACATGCGTGGTATCAGCATTGATACACAGCAGGCACAACTGGCTGGGAGGCAGTGTATACAGGAACATATTCTTCGTGTCAGCAACCCTTTTGGCTCCGAACAGAAACATACCTTTACATTGTAGCTAATAGAATGTATGATACATAGACAAGGCAACAAGCATATTCCCTCATCAGGCCAACCATGAATTCATGATCCATAGGTGAGGTAAACATTATGAAATAAGATCCAAGGCAGACTTTTTTGTTAAGCAGTCTATAAGTGAAGTCAGGGGCTCTCACCCCCCTTAGTCTCCCTTGCCCCTGGATACAAAAATGACTGCCATATTAACTTCCAGTATAGGCATCCGCCCATTGTACACATTCATTTGCAGTGCGGAAATCAATGAATGTCATATCTAGGACAGGAGAACAGAATTGAAGGTACACCAATCTGAACACTTGTATTATCATTTTATGTCTTCCGGTGCTCCCCTGTGCGAGGAGCCAAAGTAACAAACATGTTCACAGGAGAAACAGGTGCTGTATGAACTAGGATGTGCACATGTTACTTCTCATTCAGGGAGTAGGATATCCCTAACACAATTATTAGCGCAGTATCAACTATGGATGCAACTTGTACTTTCTGTGTACCAACCCCGCTCTGGACACGGAGGTGCAAAGGGCTATTTTCCTCATCAATTGGGTGACCAAACGGATACATCCTGATCAGAGAGGCAATATTAAACGCGTTATAAACACTGGTGTCCAGGAACAAAAGAATGATCAAGAAAGAAATGCCAGCGTCCGTCCTGAGCCTCGCAACCAGGCTACTATTGTCCTCCCACGGTGTGGTGCTATTGAGCACTGTTCGGTGGAGCTGTGCAATCACTGCCCTTACATCTGCAAAGATTCTACAGTGGTCAGGGTGCCTCCGTCCCCAACTTACACCACTCAAAGTTCAGGCACAATTTATGCTGTTCAAAGATCGGACAGTGCACCATGTTCTTAAAGAACCCAAACAAATTAAAGTGCTTTTTTTTTTTTTTTTAAGGTGGTCCTCGGAAAATGTCAAACAAAGAAAACCACAAGTCAGACCACAGACTGCACCAGTACCAAGACAGTCCGGAGACTGCACCAAGACAAGGAGATAGGCTTTTAGCCCCAGACCTTTTCAAAAGTAAGCCGAATTTCCAGTTGGCCTGGCAGAGTGTTCACAAACACTCTGTATCCCAAGGGTCCGCAAAGTTATTCTCCACTGCCGACTCTTCGCACCAAATGTCAATTCCAAGGGTTTCGCCTTCTCACGACCACGGCCGGGGTGACCACTGGGCGAGGCACTGCCCAGTCAGACAGGCGGGGCAGCTGCGAGTTCTGGGCTCTATCGTGCAGGTATCCCCGATCCGGCCTGCCGCAGTCCCGTCCTCCCTCACCCGACTACTGGTGGGATGGGTCACCCCAATGGCGGAGTATGAGAAAGTGGCTCTGTATATACTGTTCCCGAATAGTTACAGGGTGTACAGAGTCCCCAGTCCCCAGAGGTTTGGCAGAGGCTAAAGTTAGATATAACCTTACTCTCTAAAGTGGTAGCTTAATCGAGCAGTAAGGCGCAGTATCAGAGGACAGTGTAAAGCATTTGTTGCACACACTCAGCCAGCAAATGGTCTCACACACTCAATAACTGAACTCTAGGCCAATGGTTTATATATAAAAATATATGCGTGTTTTATTTTAGAACCAACAATAGGTATTCAAATATACTTTCTCAGAATGAGATGCTTTATATAAATACTTCTGCAATATGCAATTGACTTTTGTAGAAAGTTACAAGTGGTTGCAATAGGCAACACAATTCTAAACACAATAATGCATTGAGTTCAATGGAAGTTTCAAGTTATTTGCCACAGATTACTTTTAGGATTACTTTTGGAATTCCAGGACTGGATCCTAGATTCAGTCCTGGGTCAGTACTTGGAATCAAGTAATAAGTCAACTTAATTACTGTGATGATTTTTAGACAATATTTTGCTATTTTAAAAGTTGACACTTAGAAAATAATTCATAGAAAACAGTCAGTGATTCCCTATGGCAGAAAATTCAAGTTGCAGGTATAGTATGTTCTCGTTACTTTTGTAATTCAGTACTGGGTGCCTAGACTCAGTACTGGGACCTTTATCCAAAACAGGTAAGTAATTGCGTTTTCAGATATTATGCGATTTTTAAAGAATATTTTAAGATTGCAGAAATTGACAGAAGAAATTTCACAGAAAAACAGTCAATGATTTCCTATGGGAGAAAATTGGGTTACTGGTAAGTACAGTTGTAAGTAATTTTCAGAGTCAGTGCTGGGCACCAAAATCCAGCACTGGGAGCTCACCTAAGAGCAGGTGAGTATTTTCGTTTTCGTTACTCGGCTGATTTTTGGTGAATATTTTAAGTTTTGAAAAGTCCACAAAGTTACCCTATGGAGAAAATTGAGTTATCGGTTTAAAGGTAAGTACTCGACTGGCAGAGTTAAGGTTCTGGGCATAGACTCGGGGGTCTCCTAGGGTCAGGTAGGTACAGTTGGTTCACCCTCAGCGGCACAAGGGTGGCCGGGTGCAGAGAGAGTTAGGCCCAGTGTTATCCTATGAGAGGTTGGGGGGGCCTTGGTTGTGGCTGTGGGAGATGGGCTCCTGGTCACTTACTCAGGGCAAGTGGGGAAGTAGATAGGTGTGTGTGTGTGTGTGTGTGTGTGTGTTAGAGTTCAGGACCTCTAAGGGTGGCACAATGAGTGCTGCAGTCCTTAAAGGCCTTCCCTGTTCACAGGGCCCTGGGTACCTTGGGTACCATTTACCAGGGGCTGAAATGTGGCCAGGGTTTGCCAATTTGGGTTTTGGCTGTTAGGCAGTTTTTAGGGAAGGAACACAGGCCCTAGGCACCTGATTGGCAGGAGCCCAGGGCACAACAAGGAAAAGTGCATCAGCTATTAGGCAAAAAAAAAAATGGGGGGGGGGGGGGGGGTTACTTCAACAGAAACCCACTTTCTTACACGGAGTTCCTATTCGGGTGCCAAATGAAGGAAATGGCCCAAAATGGGTCACTTGGGGTTTTAATGACCGCCGCTATGCCTTCCCAAATAATGAAGAGTCGGTCAGACAGTAGAGAATACAAACCAAAAATGCATTTATTGTAAGTACACAACTGTGGAGCTCAATCTGACCAGCCTCATGAGAAGACAGTCGAGGGATAAAGGTAAAGATTTTAGGTCCTAGCATGAGTACAAGACACACCTACCCAGTAACTTTCCACAGAGAGCAGCGTAGAACAAAGGGGCACACAGAGATGAGCTAAGGGTCTGAGACCGGGCACACACTATCTGTGTGCCAAGGTCATTCTGTCTGCCTTCACAGCAGAGTCAGGGGAGCAAGCTTCTATCTCATGAGGAAGGTATGCAGGAGTACTAACAATGTATTAATCGGAACAGCAAGGCCCAACCTTGAAGAGAAATGCATATCAGCAGTTTTCTGGCTGAGAGAGCAGAAGCTTAGTGTTCGAGTCATATGAGCTGCAGATTACACACCTTTGCATAGATCGCCATCTGGTGTTGGGCCCGGATGTTTGCAGTTTGTTTTTCCTCTTGGAAAGTCTTTGGAAGTCACGAGGTCGGTGACTCCTCCTTTGGATCGTATTGCGCATGGGCTTCGGCTCCATCCTCAGATTGTTTTTTTCCGCCATCGAGCTCGGATATAATCTTCGCGCTCCGGTCCTGAACATTTCCAGTTCGACGATCGAAGCGGAATCCTCACCTCACATCGCGGTATTGTTTCGATCGCGGTCTCCTCAAATCAACGCACCTTCTCATCGACAAATCTTCGGTTCCAGTCGTCGACGGCGGCCTTCGGGCCTACCCAAGCTCCGTTCCCGGCTGATGGAAAGAACTTCATTCAAGAAGTGCCCTCGATGTGGGTCCAAATTCCCCCACACCGATCTTCATGAGGTATGCAACCTCTGCCTCTCCCCTGAACACGAGGCTCGAGACTGTCTGGCCTGTAAGTCTTTCCAATCAAAAAAGACTATTCGGGACCGAAGAGCCAGAAGAAACATGGCACACTCCTCGACCTCCGTTCCAGTCGATATCTTCGGAGACGACATTGAAGATCCAGGACAGCAGCGCACTGAAGAGGACCTCGTCAGTGCTTCCGAGGCTGACGACTCAGATGTGGAAGATATCACTCCGGCACAGAGGGTCGTGAGTTCTATACCCCCCCCCCCCCCCCCCCCCCCCCCCCCCTCCACACCCGCGCCAACACCCAAAAAGGCTTCGGTCACGCCTTCGCCTCCGGTCCTAAGCAAGACCAGAGACACTGCTTCACACACCCCACCTTCGGGTCCGGTGAAGAAGCCAAGTAAGCCTTCCGGCGGCTCGGGCTCGAGCCAGCCTGCCAGCGGTGCCGAGAAACACACTTCGGCACCGAAAAAGAAACCAGCCTCTACCTCGACACCGAGCTCCGCACCGAAGCCCTCGGAGTCAAAACCCAGCGCTTCCGTACCGACGCCATCTGCGGTACCGACCAAACCCCATAAGGCTCTCGGCACCGACACTTCCAAGCCGAAGCCCATCTCGGCGCCGACCAAGAAATCGGAGGTTCCCAAGCCCAGTGCTAAGCAAACTGGCACGGACAAGCCTAAAAAGTCATCGGCCCCGAAAACTTCGGCGCCGACGGACCAACCATTGTCACAGGAACTATTTACACCGGATCCCTTACAAAAAACTCTAACCAAGGATCCAAAAACTGGACATCTGGCACTCTTCCAAAAAGAGACATTTGGACAAACCAGCTCCGCCTCCACCTCCAAAGAGGAACGACTCTGCTACCTCTCCTTTCAGAATACCTTCCCCACCTCCCCCACCTCCTCCACCTCCCCCACCCTCTTCACCTCCGACCCCTCCGCCTTCTCCACCCCCACCTCATCGCTCTCCGACCCAGTCTCCAGACGATGATGATCATGGGTACCCATATCACGATATAGGGGATGTGCCCCAAGACCCCACCCCTACAGGATCCCCAGACCCATGGGATGACAACAATAACCCAGATATTCCCGACGTCCCACAAGATGACCTTTATCCTTCCAGGCCATCTCCACCGGAAGACTCATTAGCGTTCCACCATCTACTTCAAAGGGCGGCACACTATCACGGGGTAGAGTTGCACACTGACCCAGTGGAGGAGGATTTCCTCCTCGACACATTTGATACCACACATAGGTCTACATCCATACTGCCTATGCTTAAGGGGGTGGTAAAGCATGCGCCAGAGGTTTTTAAGGACCCAGTCAGGGCCAGGGTCATTAACCCACGCATAGAAAAGAAATACAAAGCTGCCCCCACAGATCCCGCCTATATCAAAGGGCCAGCGCCACTAGATTCCCTAGTGGTTTCCACTACACGAAAAAGAACAAATTCCCATGCGTCAGGCGAAGCACCACCACCTGACAAAGAGTCAAAGATACTGGACGCATCAGGAAAGCGCACTGCGTCACAGGCAGCCAATATATGGTATATCGCCAAAACCCAAGCGCTATTGGCCAGATACGATAGGGCACATTATGATGAATTGGAAAACATAATGCACCACCTCCCTGAAAGATATAAAACTAGGGCCAATGAATTATTTCAAGAGGGTAAGACAATCACTAACACCGCTATACGCTGTGCCTTAGATGCGGCAGACTCGGCCTCCAGGGCCATTAATACTAGCGTCCTCCTCAGTCGCCATGCTTGGCTAAGAATATCAGGATTTAAACCAGAGGTACAAGCCTCCATCCTGAATCATCCCTTTGACCAGGAACACCTATTCGGCCCAAAGGTAGATGAGGCCCTCGAAAAAATGAAGGACACCGATACGGCGAAGTCCATGGGAGCCCTACAGTCACACCCTCTTGGCGCTCTTTTCGCCGCTCTTCCTTTCGGAGTACATCTAGAGGCTACTCCTCGGATAACGCGTCTACTTCCTACAAATCCCCCACTCAGTCCACCTTCACAAGGGGCTATCAAAGTGGCGGCTATAGGGGCAACAATAATAAGGGCAGAGGCAAAACAAATACCGCCTGCTCTGCCACACCGCCTACCCAATGACTTCCCCCCCCAAACCCCCCCGCTCCCTCCAGACCATCCCACTCCGGTCGGGGGCCAACTTCAAAATTTCCTTCATGTCTGGGAGACCATCACCTCAGACAAATGGGTGACCCAAATAATTCGGTCAGGATACTGCCTGGAATTAACAGCTACCCCCCAAACATTCCACCCAGGCAATGTCACAAGAACATTCCACATTACTAAAGCAGGAGGTAATCTCCCTCCTACAAAAACAGGCAATAGAACAAGTTCCCGTCAATCAGCAAAATTTAGGGGTCTACTCCCTATATTTTCTAATACCAAAAAGGGACGAGACTCTACGACCTATTCTTGATCTCCGGCCCCTAAACACATACATACATTCAGACCATTTTCACATGGTAACGCTTCAGCAGGTGCTTCCGCTCCTCTCCCAGAACGACTTCCTCACCACACTGGACTTGAAAGACGCATACTTCCACATTCCAGTACACCATGCTCACAGAAAGTACCTCAGATTTGTAGTGGACGGACAACACTACCAGTTCAAGGTGCTCCCATTCGGAGTCACAACAGCACCACAGGTATTCACCAAGTGCCTAGCGGTAGTGGCGGCACACCTCAGGAGACAGCACATTCACGTCTTCCCATACTTGGACGACTGGCTGATAAAGGCCACTTCATACAACCAATGTGTACACCACACCGCCACTACAATCCAACTACTTCACCAACCAGGGTTCACGGTGAAGCACCAAAAGTCCCAGCTAACACCATCCCACATAAAACAATACCTCGGTGCCACCATAGACACCTCAAAAGCAATAGCCTACCCCAATCCGGCCAGGATTACAAGCATTCAGGCTTTGCGACAAAAATTCGTAATTCAACACTCCCTTCCAGCAAGTGTTTATGCAACTGATAGGGATGATGGCCTCTTGCATTTTCATAGTGCCTCACGCAAGACTCCAGATGCGTTCACTCCAAGAGTGCTTAGCGATCCAATGGAACCAGGCCCAGGGGCAACCGACAGATCTGGTGTTGGTAGACGGTCGCACCCATCGCTCTCTGCAGTGGTGGTACACCACAAACCTTTCCAAAGGTCGACCGTTCCTGGACCCAGTTCCACAAATAATACTAACCGACGCATCGCTCTCCGGCTGGGGAGCTCACCTATTACATCTCACGGTGCAGGGCACATGGACGACTCAGCAAAAGTTGCTCCATATCAACCATCTGGAGTTACTAGCAATCTTTTTAGCCCTAAAGTCCTTTCAACCACGGATTTCAGGCAAGGCAGTCCTTATTCGCACAGACAACATGACGGCTATGTATTATATTCAAAAACAAGGCGGCACACACTCTCCACAGCTCTCTCAATTAGCACAGAGCATATGGAGACGGGCAATTCCACACAAAATCTTTCTCCTAGCCCAACATGTCCCAAGAGTCCAAAACACCGTGGCAGATCCGCTCAGCAGACAGACACAACAGATCCACGAGTGGGAACTTCACCCACAGGTTCTTAATCCGTTCTTTCAAATATGGGGGCATCCACAGATAGACCTCTTCGCCACCCACGAAAACAAAAAATGCCCAAGCTTTGTCGCCAGATACCCACACCCATTGTCCAAAGGAAATGCGATATGGATGAACTGGTCAGGCAAATTTGTGTACGCTTTTCCACCTCTCCCACTAATTCTATTAGTGGTGCGAAAGCTACAACAGCATTCCCTCACACTGATCCTAGTAGCTCCAACATGGACCAGACAACCGTGGTACACCACGCTGCTGGAACTCTCGGTAGTACCGCACCAAAAGCTACACCTCTCGCCATCCCTCCTAACCCAGAACCATGGAGAGATCAGACACCCGGACCCAGCTCAGCTCAACCTTGCGATCTGGCTCCTGAAATCCTAGAATTTGGATACCTAAACCTTCCCCCTGACTGTATGAACGTCATCAGAGAAGCTAGACGCCCTACCACTAGAGCCTGCTACGCTGCCAAGTGGAATAGATTTGTGGTTTATTGCCATAACACAATCAATCCTCTAGACGTGTCTATACAACACATCATATGCTACTTACTCCACCTACAAAGGTGTAATCTAGCCTATACCTCCATTCGGATACACCTCGCAGCAATTGCAGCTTACCTACAGAACAGGCAGCACCTATCACTTTTCAGAGTACCTGCCATTAAAGCCTTCATGGAAGGCCTAAAAAGAATAATTCCCCCCAGAGTACCACCCTCACCTGTGTGGAACTTAAATATCGTTCTCACAAGGCTGATGGGGCCTCCCTTCGAACCTTTGCATAAATGCGAATTGCAATTTCTCACATGGAAAACAGCTTTCCTTGTAGCCATCACTTCCCTTAGTAGGGTCAGTGAGATACAAGCACTTACAATACAAGAACCCTTTCTTCAAATGCACCAGAACAAGGTTGTTCTCTGTACCAACCCAAAATTCCTACCTAAAGTCATTTCTCCTTTTCACCTAAACCAATCTGTAGAATTACCAGTATTTTTCTCGCAACCTCAGACCGTTGCAAAAAGAGCTCTACACACGCTAGATGTCAAACGAGCCTTACTTTACTATATACAAAGAACACAACCTTTCAGAAAGACCAAACAACTGTTTGTCTCTTTCTCTCCACCACACAAGGGCAACCCCATCTCAAAATCGGGGATAGCTAGGTGGATTGTAAAATGCATCCAGATTTGCTACCACAAAGCAAAACAAACGCTATCCGTTCCCCCTAAAGCCCATTCTACACAGAAGATAGGGGCTTCTATGGCTTTTCTAAGGAACATCCCATTAGATGATATCTGCAAAGCAGCTACATGGTCAACACTGCACACTTTCACTAAACACTATTGTGTAGATGTGCAAACCAAGCAGCAAGCTAGTGTGGGCCAGGCTGTACTAAAAACATTATTTCAAACCACTGCAACAGATACCGGTGGTCGCCGCTAGGGTTGGGAACTGCTATATAGTCTATGCAAAAGTGTGTAATCTGCAGCTCATATGCCTCAAACGGAATATACTACTTACCAGTATGCATCTGTTCTTGGCATGTAGAGCTGCAGATCTACACATGCCCACCCGCTCCCTGGCTACCTGTATCTGTTCCAGTCGATCTTATTTAGATACAACACACATGGGTTTCTTCACTGTTGTTGCTACGCTCCATCTTTCCCTGCTGGCGAAAAACAATCTGAGGATGGAGCCGAAGCCCATGCGCAATACGATCCAAAGGAGGAGTCACCGACCTCGTGACTTCCAAAGACTTTCCAAGAGGAAAAACAAACTGCAAACATCCGGCCCAACACCAGATGGCGATCTATGCAAAAGTGTGTAGATCTGCAGCTCTACATGCCAAGAACAGATGTATACTGGTAAGTAGCATATTCCTTCCACGTTACTGCCCTAAAATCCCACAAACGCTTCCTATGGTTTCATGCAGGCCAAAAGCACTGTTAGTTCACCGGGCCTTACCAGTGCACATTGGGTGTTCACAAAGATGATGGTGGTTACAGCCTATCTATGGCTGTGAGGAATAACAATCTGTTTGAGGCATCTGAGCTGCAGATCACACACTAAGCATAGATCGCCATCTGGTGTTGGGCCCGGATGTTTGCACTTTGTTATGGTCTTGGAAGAAGTCTTTGGAAGTCACGAGATAGGTGACTCCTCCTTTGGACAATAGTGCGCATGGGCATCAACTCCATCATCAGATTGTTTTTTTTCCGCCATCGGGCTCGGATGTGTTCATCGTGCTCCAGTTCGGTGTCGTTACCGATCTACTTTGTGACGCAAAATCCCTCACCCATTCGTCGGTATTGTCTCGATCGCGTTTCCATTTAACGCGCTGTGAGAAAGTGGCTCTGTATATACTGTTCCTTAATAGGTACAGCGTGTACAGAGTCCACAGACCCCAAGGGTTTAACAGAGGTTAAAGTTAGATATAACCTTACTCTCCAAAGTGGTAGCCTGGTCGAGCAGTAAGGCAGTATCAGAGGACGTGTAAAGTATTTGTTTTACACACTCAGTCAGCAAATGGTTTCACACACTCAACAACTGAACTCTAGGCCAATGGTTTGTATATAAAAAATATATGCTTGTTTTATTTTAGAACCAACACTTGGAATTAAAATATACTTTCTCGACAGGAGATGTTTCATAAAAATACTTTTGTATATGCAATAGACTTTTAAGTAAACAGTTACAAATAGTTGCAGTAGGCAACTCTATTTCTTAACACAATACATTGAGCTCAATGATAAATTCAAATTATATGCAACAGATTACTTTTTAGATTACTTTTGTAATTCCAGGCCTGGATCCTAGATCCAGTCCTGGGTCAGTTCTCAGAATCAGCTGTTGAAAGTAGACTTTGGTACTGTAATGATTTTTAACTAATATTTAGCTATTTCAAAAGTGAGCACTTAGAAAATATTTCAGAGCAAACAATCAATGATTCCCTATGGAAGGAAATGTAGGTTACAGGTACAGTAGGTTATCGTTACTTTTGTAATCCAGTACTGGGTGTCTAGACTCAGTACTGGGACATTTATCCAAAACAGGTAAGTAATTAAGTTTTCAGATGTTATACGATTTTTGAGGAATATTTAGAAATTGCAGAAATCAACACTTAGAAGAAATTTCACAGAAAAGCAGTCAATGGTTTCCTATGGAAGAAAAAGGAGTTAAAGGTAAGTATAGTTGTGGGTACTTTTCAGAGTCAGTGTTGGGCACCAAGATCCAGCTCTGGGAGCTCACCTAAGAGCAGGTGAGTAAATTCGTTTTTGGTACTCGGCTTTTTGGTGAATATTTTGAGTTTTGAAAAGTTCACACTTAGAAGAATTTCCAAGAAAAAGCCAGTCAATGTTACCCTATGAGGAAAAGGAAGTTAGCGGTTTAAGGGTAAGTACTCGACTGGCAGAGTTGAAGTTCTGGGCATAGACTCAGGGGTCCCCCAGTGTCAGGTAGGTACAGTCAGTTCACCCTCAGCGGTTTCAGGACGGCCGGGTGCAGAGAGTTAGGCCCAATGTTATCCTATGAGGGATAGGGGGGCCTGGGTTGGTGGCTGCTGTCGGGCAAGCCACGCGGCTGTGGGAGCTGGGCTCCTGGTCACTTACTCAGGGGAAGTAGGTTAGAGTAGAGTTTTCACTGCCAGGGCCACTCGGGCGGCTGGGTGCAGGGTGCTTTTGAGCCGTCGGGCGCTCAATTGATTTCTATGGGAAATCTCCGGTTTGGAAAAAGACTGCAGGCTCGGTCGGGGACGAGGACTCTTCAGGTGCCACCACCACTTCGAGGGGTAAGTTGGGTAGTTGGAGGATAGGTAGGTACCCCGGGATTGGGCACAGAGGGCCGTGGGGGCGCCGTGTGCCGGGGTGCCTTTTGATGTCGGAAATCTTACCCTCTTGTTGATCGCGGTTGGGGTGGCACTCTGTTCTGGGGCTGCAAGCTTCTTCAGGATAGTCGAGGGAGGTCCTTGGGTGCCGGACTCGGGGTCACAGTCGCCGTGGGGTCGTCCTCGTGGGTTTAGTTCACTCCGGCACCGGACAGGCTTGGCGGGTGCAGAGTGGGCTGGGATCGCGGTTCCGGGCTGCTGCCAGGGGTGAAAGGTAGGTTCTGAGTAGAGCCTCTACTCATGGGAGTCCCAGGGGATCAGAGTTCAAAGGTAGCCAGGTCCTCCGGGGTTTCTGAGGTTGCTGGCCACAAGAGATGCCGGGCTTGGAGCAGGAGCAAGTCAGAGGTCGACAGGCCGGTAGGGCTGGGGCCAAAGCAGTTGGTGTCTCCCTCTCCTTTGCAGCTGCAGGGCAGGTCTTCTTTTCTTCTCGCTCTTGTAGTTTCGGAATCTGGAATCTGGGGAAGGAAGGTTCAGGGTGCCCCTAAATACTAGATTTAGGGGCGTTACAGGTAGGTGAAGGCCAGGGACCAATGGGTCCTTGCCCTGGGGTGGGTGCAGCCACTATCCTGCCCCTCTCCTGTGGGAGGGGGGCAGTAGCCTAATCCTGATAGGGTAGGGCCTCCTATCTTCAAGATGGCGAGAGCCCGGAGATGTGCTTCACCTCGCCTCCCCCACCTGAGGGGTGGGGTGGGCAGGCTGGCACATCCCCTGTCCTTGTATGGGGTTTCCGGCCAAGCTTCCCGCCAAAGTGGGGGTTTGCAGTGGCCTGGGGAAACTCCTAGAGGCCGCAGGCCTTTGAAGCTTCCCTTTGCTCATCCTGGGGGAGGAGATCTATCACCTCACCCAGGATGTGCATTGTTGCAGGCCCGGGAGAGCAGGGGCTCTCCCACCCAGGGGTCCAGCAACGTGTCTGCTGTGTGGCAGCCTGGGCAGCCTTAGAGCAGACGTGGATTGTAGGTTAGTTGTAGGAGGGCATCTCTAAGATGCCCTCTGGGGTGCTTGGTACATTAAATCTCACACTGGAATCAGTGTGGGTTTAATGTGCTGAGAAGTTTGATACCAAACTTCAGTCTGTAGTGTTGCCATTATGGTGCTGTGGAGCTCGTGTTTGACGAGCTCTCAGCACCATGTACTCTTAAATGGCAGCACTGCACTTACAGTGCCCGGGAATGGACCTGGGTACTGTAGGGGCACAGGGCTCCTGCTCCTGTGCCCACACCATGGGCATAAGGCACCCAACCAGAGGGGTGACTGACATATGCCTTGGCAGTGTGGGTGTTGGGCATGGCACACAGATGTGTGCCATGTCGACTCTTCATTTTGTCCTGCACCCAGACACTCAGCCTGCAAAGGCAGTGTGTGTGTGTACGGGTACAGGGCCCCTAAGGGTGGCACAATGAGTGCTGCAGCCCTTAGGGGTCTTCCCTGGTCACAAGACCCTAGGTACCTAGGGTACCATTTACTAGGGGCTGACATGTGGCCAGGGTTTGCCAATTTGGAGTTTGTGTGTTTTAAGGAAGGAACATAGGCCCTGGGCACCTGATTGGCAGGAGTCCAGGGTACACTCAGTCAAAGTACATTCAGCAATTTAGCAAAAAGTGGGGGCATACCATGCAAGAAAGAGGGCACTTTCTCACACGCGCATCTCTTCAAACTTGAAATCTTCGATTTGGGTCGTCAAAGCAGGCCTTCGGGCCTACCTGCGCCATTAGGCCTTTGGCTCATGGAAGGGACTCCTTTTAAAAAGTGTCCTAAATGTAGATTCAAGTTTCCACACGCCGATCTCCACGAGGTGTGTAACCTCTGCATTTCTCCAGAGCACGAGGTCAAAGACTGTCCAGCTTGTTCCTCTTTCCTCTCCAAGAAGACAATTCGGTATCATCGAGCTCGAAGAACCATGGCTCGATCATCGACATCGTTTCGAATCAGCGCCTCCGAAGCTGACGTCGAAGACATCACTCCGGGGCAGCGGGTCGTTGTACTGACGTCGACCCCTCCCCACCACCAATTCCCAAAAAGGCTTCGGTCACACCTTCACCTTCGGGCCTAGGTTCACACCGGGACAAACCTTCTCACGCCCCGCCCTTGGGCTCGGCAAAGAAGTCGACACACAAACCTTCATGCCACTGGAGATCGAGCCAGCCTGCCATCAGTGCCGAAACTCCATCTTCGGCACCAAAGAAAAAAACACTGCCTTCCTCCGCTCCAACGCCTGCTTCTACATCGGCGTCTTCGGCACCAAAATCAATCAGTGCGGATGTTCCGGCTCCGAAAAAATTGTCCGAACCAAGCAAACACCCAGTTCTGAAGACCTCGGGCACTGAGCCCTCGAAGTTCAAAAAAACCTCGGAACCGAGCAAACAACCGGTTCCGAAAAACACTGGTGCCCAATCTATGGATCCGAAAAAGCCATTGGAACCGAACAACCGAAACCCAGGAAATCTCCATATTCCAGACCCAAGGAGCACAAAACGACTCCAAGACCTCCACACAAAGAATCGTACCTGAAAAAATCCGTACCAAAACACACCCTAGAGGAGGAGCTTTTTCGACCGGATCCAACACAAAAAACTCTTCAAAAAGACCCCAAGACAGGTCAACTTGTTCTTAGTCCTTCCAAAAAAAGGAAGATGGACAAACCTGTACCAGCTCCACTCCCTTTAAAGAAAAGAGACATTGCAACCTCTCCTTTAAAGATTCCTTCCCCACCTCCTCCTCCACACCACCCTCCTATCCCATACTCACCATCTCCTCCACCTCAGTATGATGATGACACCTCTGAAGACGAAGGGGATGATCAAACTTTAGGGGAACCTAGTCCTCCTGGTACCCCAAAAGACCCATGGCAGTATTACGACACACCAGATGTCCCAGACACACCACAGGATGACATCTACCCCTCTAGACCATCCCCTCCAGGGGACACTATAGGATTTACACAGCTCATACACAGAACAGCAGAATACCACGGGGTGAACTTACTCAGAGCGTATAGAGGAGGATTTCCTCATGGACACTTTTGCACCATCCCAAAGGTCCAATTCTCCCAATGTTAAAAGGGGTAATCAAACGCGCTCCTGAAGTGTTTAAGGATCCTTTAAGGGCCAGAGTAATTAACCCCAGGGTAGGAAAGTAGTACAAGTCTGTCCCAGCTGACCCTGTTTATATTAAAGGGCAGGTACCCTTGCATTCCTTAGTGATCTCCAACGCCAGGAAAAGAGCTAACTCCCAAACCACAGGAGATACTCCACCTCCTGATGAGGAGTAAAAACTGCTGGACGCATCTGATAAAAGAACGGCGTCCCAAGCAGCCAACATATGGAGGATTGCCAACACAGGCTTTGCTTGCTAGATATGATGGGGCACACTACGATGAACTAGAGACCCTGCTACAACACCTTCCAGACAAATATAAAACACGAGCCAATGATCTCATCCAGGAAGGCAAGCTAATAACTAATACCTCCATTCGTTGCTCTCTGGACGCTGCAGACACAGCATCTCGGGCTATTAATACCAGTGTCCTTTTACGCAAACATGCCTGGCTACGCATTTCGGGCTTCAAACCCGAGGTTCAAACTACCATATTAAATCAACCGTTTGACCACGAACACTTATTTGGGCCCACTGTAGAAGATGAAGAAGGATACTGATACTGCCAAATCAATGGAAACTTTGCAATGGCAAGCTCCCAGAAGTTCCTTTCGTCGCTCCTCTTATAGGGGCGGCTCTAGAGGTTTTACCACTGATAACCCCTCCACTTTGTTAAATGTGAGTCCAGCCACTCACCTGAAAACCAGGTCCGTCTGCAGGAACAATGCTTGTTCCACAACCCTCTCTGAACACCTCTGTGCTGCTGACCAAAACAGAAGCCCTGGCAGGTGCCCAAAGAGGGAAGGGGGTTTGGGAGGAGAGACAAAGAAGAAAAGAGACTGCTACGTTTTTGCGCTTCACCATGAAGTGGGTGTACCGTCTGGACCAGCCAGGTTCTGTAAAGTTGACACGGCAAACCACCTATGTGTATCCTAAAACATACAAAGAATATATATACATAAGCATAGAAAACCCTCACTACCCAGAGGTAAAAGCAATACTACACCATAATATTTTTACATTCAAGTTACCTTTTCTTGGTGTTAGGTTACTTTGCATAAGTTGTCTCTCATAAACATTAAAGGCATGGAACTTTAGTTTTTCTATAAACATAAACAAGGATTGTATTAGACCTTGTATTCTGTTTTATGCAAATTCACTTAGAATATTTGTCATCTCAAAACATTATTTTCTCACCTTATTGTGCGTTACAATGTCTCTTCAAAAACAACCACAACACCTTGCTCGACTGTGCTTAAGGTCCCCAAACTCTGGAAAAATCAAAATTCAAATAAAGTCTGATGTGCTTTTAAATGCTCTCAATAGGGCCCAATAGCACCCAACATGATATGCTCAAAATATAAAAAATTCTCATTACACAATATCGCGTTAGCCACACTCTGCCAAATACGCGTGCACACAACTTGTTGGTGTTTTAAAAGTTCCAGGAATACTGATTACTTTTTAACAGCTCAAAGCGCGAACAACAAGTACCTGCTAAAAACATCAGCATCATAACAATTTTTTCTTTTTCGAACAAACAAATCAACTACTGACAAATTACCCAAAGATCTATGAGATAAAACACATAAGCTTTTCAAGTTCTTTCAGACATGACAAATAAACCAAATTAATTTGCTTGACAAGAACACTTAACTCTTTCACGCGATGTCCGATTTGCCCTGCACACGTGATCTGGTTTTCTGAAAGGTCCTACACTCCGTCTGAGCCGGCTCAACGAGGTAGAGCTTCTCCTGAAGACGTGGTCACGTGATGTTGACACGGCGAGGCTCTAATCCTTGATGATGCTCTCCTTGATGATGCGCAGAGAGGAATCCTTCTTTGATGGGAAAACAGAAAGCCAAGCAATGAGTGACAGAAACCCTGGGCTATTTATAGTCAGGATCTTGGGCGTCGCCGGGTGTGTCCTCTGTTATCAACTGCCAAGAGCAGCCCTCATTTTAATACAGGTGTCCGGGAGTGTGCTCTTGTTCACAACTGCCAAGAGCAGCCCTCATTTTAATACAGGTGTCACTGCTTAATAAACACAACAAGCATTGATACATACACTTCAACAAACATTGGCAAAGGATTCCTATAGACAATAAGCATTGGCCAAAACAAATAGAAAACTAAAACATAACAAAAGACACAGGTTTCAGTTAAGGCAATTTTTGTTGGAGTATTGCAATATGATTAAGTTTTCCACCATACGGGTGTTTGCAAATAACGCAGGATAAATAGTGATTTGTGTGACGGGAATTCCTGACACACTTCCTACAAGAGTCGCACCCACCCAGACCTCATCTAACAGAGGCTATTACACAGGAGGCTATAGGGGCAATAACAACAAGGGTAGAGGCTAAACTACCAATACTTGCACCGCCTCCACCCCTAAACAATGACTTCCCTCCTCTCCCCCCGGGCCACTCTACCCCAGTCGGGGGAAGATTGCTACAGTTCCTACCTGTCTGGAACAACATTCCCACGGACAGGTGGGTGAGACAAATCATTAAATCAGGTTATTGCCTGGAGCTCACTTCGACTCCCCCAAACATACCACCCAAACAGCGTCCAATGTCAGCAGAGCACTTAACGCTTCTAAAACAAGAGGCCCTTTCCCTCCTGGAAAAACATGCAATAGAACCTGTTCCCCTTCATCACCAAAATACAGGGGTTTACTCACTGTACTTTCTCATTCCAAAGGACGGAACCCTGAGACCCATCTTAGATCTCAGACCATTAAACCTCTACATACAATCAGACCATTTTCATATGATCACTCTTCAACAGACCCTCCCTCTACTCAAACAGGGAGACTTCCTTGCCACCTTAGATCTCATGGATGCCTACTTCCACATTCCCATTCACCCTGCTCACAGGAAATATCTTCGGTTTGTGGTGGACGGTCGGCATTACCAGTTCAAGGTTCTCCCATTCGGAGTCACCACAGCACCCAGAGTCTTCACAAAATGTCTGGCAGTGGTAGCAACCCACAACAAATTCACGTCTTCCCATATCTGGACGACTGGCTCATGAAAGCCTAGTCACATACCCAGTGTGTAAATTACACACACGCCACAATCCAGCTACTTCACGACTTGGGGTTTACCATAAACCTCACAAAGTCTCACCTCCAGCCGTCCCTAATCCAACAATATCTCAGTGCTACAATAAACACCTCAAAAAGCCTGGCATATCCCAGTCCAGCCAGGATAGCAAGCATGCAAGCCCTTATAACAAGGTTCCAACCGCAACACTCACTTCCAGCTCGAGTGTTCATGCAACTCATATGGATGATGGTCTCGTGCATATTCATAGTTCTTCATACAAGACTCCAGATGCGCCCCTTACAGGAATCTTTAGCACGTCGGTGGAACCAAGCTCAAGGTCAGCTAACAGATCTGGTGTTGGTGGACGGCCGCACACATCGGGCTCTGCAGTGGTGGAACACCCAAAACCTTTCCAAAGGGCGACCGTTCCTGGAGCCGGTTCCACAGATTGTGCTAACAGCAGATTCATCGCTCACCGGCTGGGGAGCTCATCTACTTCATCACACCATATAGGGCACATGGACACCTCAGCAAAGGCTACTCTAAATCAACCATTTGGAGTTACTAGCAGTCTTTTCTGGCGTTAAAATCATTCCAGAAACACACATCAGGCAAAGCTGTCGTAGTCCACACGGACAATATGACAGCAATGTACTATTTACAAAAACAGGGGGGTGGACGCACTCTCTGCAGCTCTCTCAACTAGCACAGAGCCTATGGAGGTGGGCTATTCCTCAAAATATATTCCTTTTAGCCCAACATCTCCCAGGAATTCAAAATCACATGGCAGATCTGTTAAGTCGGCAAACACAACATATTCACGAGTGGGAACTGTGAGAAGTTGGCCTGATGTATGATGTCACTAGTTCTAGTGTACACCTTATATCAGTCCAAACAACCCTTATGGTGATTGGTTGTAAAGTCAACCTTATAGACCAGCTATCCTAGTGGTAGCATGGACAAGAGCAGTCTTAGGCTAAACTCTGAATGGCATGTGAAGCCAGCTGTGATACCATATATAATCCCTTGAATACCAAATGAAAGGACACCACAACAGATATATATATAAAATAAAGTGTATTTATTCTAGTCAAACCCTCAGCACTCTTTATGAGATTAGAGGTAAGTACAACACAGTCTTATTCAAGCATACATTAAGTCACACAGGTAAGTAATACAGTTAGGCCCTAGGGGCCACGCAAACCATCTACTAAAGAAGTGGTATAAGGACCACTGTCACGGAAATAGGATAGGCCTAGGCCTAGGGAATCGCTGGGGCTACACTACACTAGCAACAGTTAGGAAGTGGGAGGCCCACGGGATTCAGGTGCAGAGTGGAAACACTCACGCGTAATGCGTAAAAGTCGATAGAATTACTAGCAGTTAGAAATTAACAGTTTAAGGACACTTCTGAAGCAGCTAGAGAGTCGAGACTCGGAAACTAGACCCTAGGATAGTCACTACCCTTGTGAGCACCGAAGTACCCAAGTTACCTAGCCCACAGGCTGCGGGTGCATAGGTGTGAACTTGCGTCGGGTTTCGTCGTGGTCTTCTATGGATGCCTGAAGGAAAGTTGCTGACAGGCAGTCAGTGAAGAGTGTCCGGTGGATCCCAAGGCTGGGATCAAGAAGAGAGGATACCTGCAAGCAGAAGGGACAGAGTCAAGATCACTAGCCAGTGACCACGTGGAACCAGGAAGGAACCAGGCGATGTCGTGAAGATTGCAGGTGAAGGGTGAAGCTTGTCGCTGCAGCCACGGGTACCAGGAGACGTCAAGGACGACCAGGACCAGGAGGCGAGCTGTCCCACGAAGGCTCTTGCTGTCGGCGGCGTCGAAGTCTAACTAGGACTCGCCAAGCCTTGGCAAGCGGAACCTACGAAGAACGGAGGACTTGCTTCTGGTGCAGACCAGGAAGGTCTGGGGTGCTTCTCTTTTGCAAAGAAGCGGGAGCCAGTCTGGAGGAGCCAAACCAGCAGTGAAGATTTCAAGGTGTGTCGTCACAAAGGCCGCTAGCCAACGGGCAAGCAACCGGACAGACGCGGCAAGCAGGAAAATGCAGAAGGGCCCCACGCAGGACTCGTGGAGTGTGGGGGGCTGATCTTCGGTGCATATGGTGCTTGTGGTTGGGGCTTCTCAATCCCCGGTGCACAACTTCGAGGGTGCCTCAGAAGCTGCGCTGGAAGATACTCGCCACTTTTCCCAGGTAGCCGGTCCCACGTCTCTCGTCGCCTCCACGGATCTCAGCTCGGCTGTGGATGTGGATCAGGGTCGGAGAAGTCTGGAAGTCAAGGCTCTGGTCGGGCTCTGCAGTCGGTCCCTCGTAGAACTTCAGCAAAGCAAAGGGTATGTCTCTTGATGGTGCCTGTTTGCACAGGGTAGCCACTCCTTGGCCACAAGGGAGATTCTTCAGTCTAATTCTTTCGTCGAATGTCGAAGGTCCAGAGTTTCTGTTCAAGTTGCAGGTTCAGGATAATCTAATCTCCTGGGGCCCAGCTACCACTCTTATCTAAATCTGGGGGGCTGGGTTACCTGCTAGGTCACGCCTTATGGGTGGGACCTGGGAGGGGGGTGGTTACACCCCCTTCCCTTTGTCCAGTTTCGCGCCAGGACTGGGGCTGGTGTGCCCCAGCACCTGTTTGAACTGGACTATGCATGGGACACCTTGTGTGCCCCAGGCAGTGTCTAGTTTCATTCATCCCTCCCTGCCCCAATACACTAAGGCCTGTCTGGGGTGGTGCTCGCACCTCCCAAGGCAGGAAACCTATTGTCCAAGCCTCCCTTGCCGGGATCACTCCCAGCAGCAGGAGGTCAGACTTGTGTCGTGGCAGCAGCATCCATTTTGTGATGCTGGGGCTCTGGTTAACTTTAACCGGGTAAGTAGGTTACAACATGTCTTCTCCCTCTAGAAGGGAGGGATAATATCCTCATCCCCAGAAATGGTATGGGGGTATTATTCTAAAGTGTTAGACACCTTACACGACATGTTTTGATAAAGCCAAACCATAGTTACCATAACCGTTTAAGATTATAAGGCACTTTAAGAGTATATGGTAGGCTATATCATAGAACAGCTATAAGGACATGGTTCCTAAAGCTGCAGACAGGCTCAGCTCATGCTAGAGCACCATCTCACATGTTACCAAGCACTCTGCCTCCAGGATTGTTAAGGCCTGCCATAGGAGTGGCTGATAGGTACACATGTGTCTATATGTAAGATAGGTATAGGAATACTACACCTAAGCAAGGAGTGATTACACGACCTTGCCCCAGCTGAGTGATCAGCCAGTTGTGTCATAATGGAAGGCCAGGCCAGGGGTGGCATAATACATGCTGCAGCCCCTGGTAGGCCTAGGGTACACCTATGCCCTGGGTACCTAAGGTACACTGTACAGGGGCCAATAAGGTGATCCTATCCAAATGGGTCATGCACCTAAAGTACATAGTATTAATTTAGAGAGAGAACAGCAGGGCTGTGGGTCTGATTAGCAGGCCCACAGCCACATCTAAGTCGAAGACCAGTAAAGCAAAAGCAAAAAGTGGGAGTGAACATAGAAAGCAGACCCTACTCTCCTACAGGAACTTCATCCACAAGTTCTTCACCCGTTTTTCCAAATGTGGGGGCAGCCAGAGATAGATCTCTTCGCCACACATCACAACACAAAATGCCCAAGCTTCACCGCCAGATATCCACACCCATTGTCCAAAGGCAATGCGATATGGATGAATTGATCAGGCGGATTTGCGTACGCTTTTCCACCTCTCCCACTCATTCCATTAGTGCTGCGCAAGCTGCAACAACAGTCACTAACACTGATCCTGGTTGCTCCAACATGGGCCAGACAACCATGGTAACACAACATTGCTGGAACTATCAGCAGTTCCGCACCCAAAACTACACCTCTCCCCACAGCTCTTAACACAGAACCATGGAGAGATCAGACACCCAGATCCAGCACAGCTCAACCTGGCGATCTGGGTCCTGAAGTCCTAGAGTTTGGTTATCTCAATCTTCCACCTAATTGTATAAACGTTATCAAAGAAGCTAGGCGCCCCACCACTAGAACCTGCTATGCAGCCAAGTGGAAAAGATTTGGTATATACTGTAGCAATAACATCAATCCTCTAGATGCCTCCACTCAGCACATCATATGTTACCTACTGCATCTTCAAAGACATAATCTAGCGTACACATTAATTCGATTACATCTCGCTGCCATAGCAGCTTACCTACAAAATAGATAACATCTGTCATTGTTCAAGGTGCCTGCCATGAAAGCATTTATGGAAGGCCTCGAATAATTCCTCCCAGGGTACCACCTTCCCCAGTGTGGAATCTAAACATCGTTCTCACAAGATTAATGGGTCCTCCATTCGAACCTCTGCATAAATGCGAGCTACAATTCCTTACATGGAAAGTCGCTTTCCTTGTGGCCATTACATCTCTTAGAAGAGTCAGTGAGCTACAGGCACTAACTATTCAAGAACCATTTTTACAACTCCATCATACCAAGGTGGTTCTCAGGACAAATCCCAATTTCCTTCCTAAAGTTATCTCTCCCTTCCATCTTAACCAATCTGTTGAGTTGCCAGTGTGCTTCTCGCAACCACAAACAGTAGCAGAAAGAGCTCTTGATACTCTAGACGTAAAAAGAGCACTCCTTTACTATATTGACAGAAAAAAACCTTTTCGTAAAACAAAGCAACTTTTTGTATCCTTCTCACCACCACATAAGGGCAATCCAATATCAAAGTCTGGGATTGCAAGGTGGATTGTCAAATGCAATAAAAATTTGCTATCACAAAGCAAACCATACACGGTCTATTCTCCCTAAAGCCCCACTCTACATGAAAAATAGGGGCTTCAATGGCATTTTTAGGGAACATTCCCTTAGATGACATCTGCAAAGCAGCTACATGGTCTACACCGCACACATTCACAAAACACTATTGTGTAGATGTGAAGGCAAAAAAAACAAGCTAGTATGGGCCAAACTGTACTCAAAACTCTATTTCAAACTACTGCAACAGATACTGGTGGTCGCCGCTAAGGAGACGTACTGCTTTGCAATCTATGCACAGTGTGTGATCTGCAGCTCATATGCCTCGAACGGAAAATGCTACTTACCAGTATGCATCTGTTCTTGGCATGTAGAGCTGCAGATCCACACACACACACACCCACCCACCTCCCCGGCTACCTTTATCTGTTCCAGTATTATCTTAATTAGATACAACATACATAGACATCTATTTCTGTTTCTCACAAAACTCCGTTTCCCTTCTTGGCGAAAAAACGATGCCCATGCGCACTATTGTCCAAAGGAGGAGTCACCTATCTTGTGACTTCCAAAGACTTCTTCCAAGACAATAACAAAGTGCAAACATCCGGGCCCAACACCAGATGGCGATCCATGCACAGTGTGTGGATCTGCAGCTCTACATGCCAAGAACAGATGCATACTGGTAAGTAGCATTTTCCTCCTGTACCTAGATGACTGGCTACTTAATGTGCAAGAAAGTGGCTCTATATATTGTTCCAAAATAGGTACAGTGTGCACAGAGTCCACAGTCCCCAGAGGTTTGGCAGAGGCTAAAGTTAGATATAACCTTACTCTCTAAAGTGGTAGCTTGGTCAAGCAGTAAGGCAGTATCCGAGGACAGTGTAAAGCATTTGTTGTACACACTCAGTCAGCAAATGGTCTCACACACTCAATAACAGAACTCTAGGCGAATGGTTTGTATATACAAATATATGGTTGTTTTATTTTATAACCAACAATAGGTATCAAAATATACTTTCTAAGAATGAGATGCTTTAGATAAATACTTTTAAATAGACTTTTGAATGCAATAGCTACAGTTGTTGCAATGGGCAACACAATTTCAAGCACAATTATACATTGACGTCAATAGTAATTTCTAGTTCAATGCAATAGATCACTTTTTGGATTACTTTTCTTACCACAGGACTGGATCCTAGATTCAGTCCTGGGACATCTCCTGTAATCAGTTTAGTAAAAGCGTTTTGGTTACAGTAGTGATTTTTAAGGAATATTATTGTATTTTAAAAGTTGACACTTAGAAACTTTTTCACATAGAATTACCAATGTTATCCTATGGGAGGAAATTCACATAGCAGGTAAGTGGGGTTATAGTTACTTTTTCTAACTCAGTGTTGGATCCTGGATCCAGCACTGGGACATCTCCTGTAAACAGTTGAAAGAATGTGTTTTTGTTATACAGACACTTAGAAACGTTTTCAGCGGAAATCAGGCAATGTTATCCTATGGAAGGAAATTCAAGTTACCGGTAAGTACCGTTAGGATTACTTTTCAGGGTCAGTGCTGGGCACCAAGATCCAGCACTGGGATCCCTCCTGATAACAGGTGAGTATTTTCATTTTCGTATTTCGGCTGATTTTAGATGAATATTTTAAAGTTTCAAAACTCCACACTTAGAATAATTTCCAAGTGAAACCAGTCAGTTACCCTATGGAAGAAAAGTGAGTTATCGGCTTTTGGGTAAGTATTCGACTGGCAGAGTGAAGGTTCTGGGCATAGACTCAGGGGTCACCCAGGGTCAGGTAAGTACATTTGGTACACCCTCAGCGGCACAGGGGCAGCCGGGTGCAGAGTGAGTTAGGCCCAATGTTATCCTATGGGAGGCAGGGGGCCTTTGGCTGGTGGCTGCTGGCTAGCAGGCCACGCAGCTGTGGGAGCTGGACTCCTGGTCACTTGCTCAGGGCAAATGGGGAAGTAGATTAGAGTAGAGGTTGCACTGCCAGGGGCACTCGGGCGGCTGGGTGCAGGGGGCTTTTGAGCCGTCAGGTGCTCAATGGAGATGCTCAAGAACGGACAAAGGCTGCAAGCTAGGGGACGAAGATTCTTCAGGTGTGACCACCACTTCGAGAGGTAAGTTGGGTAGTTGGAGGATAGGTAGGCACCCAGGAGTTGGGCACAGGGGGCCGCCGGGTGCAGGGGTGCCTTTTGGCGTTGGGAAATCTCTGCTGGTTGCGGTTTGAGGGGACCCTGGTTCTGAGGCTGCAGGCGTAGTCAGGAGCGTCGAGGTGTGTCCTTGGATGCTGGATTCGGGGGGGATGTCATCGGGGTCTTTGTGTACTCTGGCCAGGCTTGGCGGGTGCAGAGTGTGCAGGGTTCATGGTTCCTTGCTGATGCCAGGGGTCAGTTACTTGCCTTGAGCAGTACCACTGCTCGTGGGAGTCCCAGTTGCTTAGAGTCACAAGGTAGCCTGGTCCTCCGGGTTTGTGAGGTTGCTGACCACTGGAGATGCTGGGGTTTAGCAGGTTCGAGGGTCGACAGGCCGTTAGGGCTGGGGCCAAAGCAGTTGGTGTCTTTCTCTTGTTAGCAGCTACACGGCTGGTCGTCTTGTTTCTTGATCTTATTTGCGGTTTCAGAATCTGGATCTGAGGAAGGAAGGTTCAGGGTGCCCCTAAATACTAAATTTAGGGGTGTTACAGGTACGTGAAGGACAGGGACCAATAGGTCCCTTCCCTGGGGTGGGTACACCCCCTATTCTGCCACTCTCCTGTGGGAGGGGGGCAGTAGCCCAGTCCTGATTGGACAGGGCTTCTCATCTTCAAGATGGCGAGAGCCCGGAGATGTGCTTCACCAAGCCTCCCCCACCTGAGGGGTGGGGTTGGCAGAGGCAGGCACACCCCCTTTCCTTCCTTGGGGTTTCCGGCCAGTCTTATCGCCAGAGTGGGGGTCAGAACCGGTAGGGGCCAGTTGCTGAGTACAGCATGTGGCCTGGAGAAGCTAACAAAGGCGGCATGCCTTTGAAGCTTCCCCTGCCCATCCTGGGGGAGGAGACCTAGCACCTCGCCCAGGATGTGCATTGTTGCAGGCCCAGGAGAGCAGATGGCTCTCTACCCAGGGGTCCAGCAACATGTCTGCTGTGTGGCAGCCTAGGCAGCCCCTCAGACAAGACCTGGATTGTAGGTTAGGTTCAGGGGGCATCTCTAAGATGCCCTCTGTCATGCATTGTATATTAAATCCCACACTGGCATCAGTGTGGGTTTAATGTGCGGAGAAGTTTGATACCAAACTTCTCAGTCTTCAGTGTAGCCATCATGGTGCTGTGGAGTTCGTGTTGACGATCTGCCAGCACTATATACTCTTAAACGGCTGTACTGCACTTACAGTGCCCAGAAATGGACCTGGGTACTGTAGGGGCACAGGGCTCATGCACCTGTACCCACACTACTGGCATAGGGCACCCAGCTAGAGGGGTGGCTGATGTATGCCAGGGCAGTGTGTGTTGTGTACCATTTACCAGGGGCTGACATGTGGCCAGAGATGCCAATTGGGTTTAGGCTTCAACACAGTTTTAGGGAAGGAACATAGGCCCTGGGTACCAGTTTGGCAGGAGCCCAGGGCACACTCAGTCAAAGTACATCAGCAATTCAGCAAAAAGTTGGGGCATACCATGCAAGAAAGATGGCACTTTCACACAATGTGGACTTGCTCAAACAGTCGTAAGCCACCTCCAGATGACGGCCAACCCCTTCACATTGTTAGGGATTTCCATTAACATCCCAAAGTCGCACCTTACTCCTTCACAAAGGCCCCTCTTCATGGAACCATCCTGAGCACTGTGCTTTTCTGAGCTTGACCTCCGTCTCAAGAAATCCAGATATTCGGGCTCTGATCTGATGTTTCAACCCTTGGCCTGGGTCTCAGTGAGAGTGGCTCTGTTCCTTCTTGATTCCTTGCATCCTGCTTGTGGACCAGGCTAGGTGGCACATGCAGGCTCTGCAGTGGGATCTGAAATCTAAATTGGCTCAGCTCCAAGGGGACCTATTAGAGTCCATCCAGGTGTCATAGCGCTGGGAGGCCTTCGGGTAGCCATGCGCTTTATAAATGCCATTTTCATTTCATTTCAGAGGAGACTAAGAAAGATCTGTAGCAGTGGCTCGATTTTAATTGGACCAGCTGCAGACCCCTCTTCCCCACCTGTCCTAGAGCGAACCATCATGATGGATGCATTGTTGCTGAGTCAGGGAGGCTACCTGGGAGAGGTGAAGATCAAAAGTACTCTGGTCTCCAGCAGCAGCTCTGAAGGCATTCCTCCCAATCAAGGGAGGATGGGTACGGATTCTCACTAACAAGACTCCCGCCTTGTGGTATTGCTACAAACAGGGCGGGTCAGTTTGTGGGTTCTGTTCCAGGAGACACTGCATCTCTGGAAGTGGCTGAACGCTCAAGGCATTTCCCTAATCACCCAGCACCTGGTAGGATCATTAAATGCCAGATCACGAATGGCAGTTCTCCAGTATTGGGGTGTCTTTCATAGATTCACATGCTTGAATATTCCCCGTCGTCGGAGTGGGAGTCCCACGGTAAATAATATAGATATATATATATATATATATATATATATATATATATATATATATATATATATATATATATATATATATATATATATTGTGAGAAAGTGGCTCTGTATATACTGTTCCCTAATAGGTACAGGGTGTACAGAGTCCACAGTCCCCCAGAGGCTGATAGAGGTCAAAGTTAGGTATGACCTTACTCTCAAAAGTGGTAGCTTGGTCGAGCAGTAAGGCAGTACCAGAGGACAGTGTAAAGCATTTGTTGTACACACTCAGTCAGCAAATGGTTTCACACACTCAATAACTGAACTCTAGGCCAATGGTTTGTATATATAAAATATATGCTTGTTTTATTTTTAGAACCACAAAGGGGGTAAAAATATACTTTCTCAGAATGAGAGGTTGAATATAAATACTTTTGTCTTAAGCAATAAATTTGTGTAAACAGTCACAGTTGGTTGTAATAAACAATCCTATTTCCTAAACATAACAATGTATTGAGCTCAATGGTAAATTCAGGTTATTTGTAATAAATTACTTTTCAGATTACTTTTGGAATTCCAGGTCTGGCTCCTAGAACCAGCCTTGGGTCAGTATTCAGAATCAAGTGATGAAAGTCGACTTAATAACTGTAATGATTTTTAAATAATATTTAGCTATTTCAAAAGTTAGCACTTTAGAAAATATTTCAAAGAAAACATTCAATGGATCTCTATGGCAAGAAATTCACATTGCAGGTAGAGTACTTTATCGTTACTTTAGTAATCCAGGACTGGGTGCCTAGACCCAGGACTGGGGTCCTTATCAAAAGCAGGTAAGTAATTTCGTTTGCAGAAATGGTACGATTTTAAAAGAATATTTCAAATTTGCAAAAATAGACACTTAGAAGAAATTTCACAGAAAAGCAGACAATGGTTTCCTATGGGAGAAAAATGAGTTAGAGGTAAGTATAGTTGTGAACACTTTTCAGGGTCAGGGCTGGGCACCAAGATCCAGCACTGGGAGCTCACCTGGGAGCAGGTGAGTAAATTCGTTTTTGTCACTTGGCTGATTTTTGGTGAATTTTTGCAGTTTTGAAAAGTTCACACTTAGAAGATTTTTGAAGAAAAAGCCAGTCAATGTTACCCTATGAGGAAAATGAAGTTAGCGGTTTAAGGGTAGGTACTCGACTGGCAGAGTTGAAATTCCGGGCATGGACTCAGGGGTCCCCCAGTGTCAGGTAGGTACAGTTGGTTCACCCTCAGCGGTTTCAGAACGGCCGGGTGCAGAGAGAGTTAGGCCCAATGTTATCCTATGGGGGATAGGGGGGCCTTGGTTGGTGGCTGCTGTCTGGCAAGCCACGCGGCTGTGGGAGCTGGGCTCCTGGTCACTTACTCAGGGCAAGTGGGGAAGTAGGTTAGTGTAGAGAGGGCACTGCCAGGGCCACTCGGGCGGCTGTGTGCAGGGTGCTTTTGAGCCTTCGGGCGCTCAATGGAAATCAATGGGAATGTTCCGGTTTGGAAAAAGGCTGCAGGCTCGGGGACGAGGGTGTTTCAGGTGCCACCACCACTTCGAGAGGTAAGTTGGGTAGTTGTAGGTTAGGTGGGTACCCCGGGATTGGGCACAGGGGGCCGCAGGGCGCCGGGTGCAGGGGTGCCTTTTGACGTCGGGAATCTTACCCTCTGGTTGATCGCGGCTGGGGTGGCACTTGGTTCTGAGGCTGCAGGCTTCCTCCGGGATGTCGAGGGGGGTCCTTGGGTGCCGGACTCGGGGTCACAGTCGCCGTGGGGTCGTCCTCAGGGTCTTTGTTCACTCCGGCACTGGCCAGGCTTGGCTGGTGCAGAGTGTGTTGGGTCCGCGGTTCCGGGCTGCTGCCAGGGGTTAAAAATAGGTTTCTTGAGTAGAGCCTCTACTCATGGGAGTCCCAGGGGCTTTGAGCCAAAAGGTAGCCAGGTCCTCCGGGGTTGGTGAGGTTGCTGGCCACGAGAGATGCCGCGCTGGTGCAGGTTCGAGAGTCGACAGGCCGGTAGGGCTGGGGCCTAAGCAGTTGGTGTCTTCTTCTCTTTTTAGCAGCTGCAGGGCAGGTCTTTGTTCTTCTTGCTCTTCTTGTAATTTTCTATCTGGAATCTAAGGAAGGAAGGTTCAGGGTGCCCCTAAATACTAGATTTAGGGGCGTTACAGGTAGGTGAAGACCAGGGACCAATGGGTCCTTGTCCTGGGGTGGGTACACCCCCTATCCTGCCTCTCTCCTGTGGGAGGGGGGCAGTAGCCTAATCCTGATAGGGTAGGGCCTCCCATCTTCAAGATGGCGAAAGCCCGGAGATGTGCTTCACCTCGCCTCCCCCACCTGAGGGGTGGGGTGGGCAGGCTGGCACATCCCCTGTCCTTGTATGGGGTTTCCGGCCAAGCTTCCCGCCACAGTGGGGGGTTGCAGTGGCCTGGGGAAACTCCAAATGGCGGCCTGCCTTTGAAGCTTCCCTTTGCTCATCCTGGGGGAGGAGATTTCTCACCTCACCCAGGATGTGCATTGTTGCAGGCCCGGCAGACCAGGGGCTCTCCCACCCAGGGGTCCAGCAACGTGTCTGCTGTGTGGCAGCCTGGGCAGCCTCAGAGCAGACGTGGATTGTAAGTTAGCTGTAAGGGGGCATCTCTAAGATGCCCTCTGGGGTGCTTAGTACATTAAATCCTACACTGGCATCAGTGTGGGTTCAATGTGCTGAGAAGTTTGATACCAAACTTCCCAGGCTTCAGTGGTGCCAATATGGTGCTGTGGAGCTCGTGTTTGACAAGCTCTCAGCACCATGTACTCTTAAATGACAGCACTGCACTTACAGTGCCCAGGAATGGACCCGGGTACTGTAGGGGCACAGGGCTCCTGCTCCTGTGCCCACACCATAGGCGTAATGCACCCAGCTAGAGGGGTGGCTGACATATGCCTTGGCAGTGTAGGTGATGGGCATGGTACACAGTGATGTGTGCCATGTCGACTCTTTGTTTTGTCCTGCACCCAGACACTCAGCCTGCAAGGGCAGTGTGTGTGTAAGGGTACAGGGCCTCTGAGGGTGGCACAATGAGTGCTGCAGCCCTTAGAGGCCTTCCCTGGCCACAAGGCCCTGGGTACCATTTACTAGGGGCTGACATGTGGCTAGGGTTTGCCAATTTGGAGTTTGTGTGGTTTAAGGAAGGAACATAGGCCCTGGGCACCTGATTGGCAGGAACCCAGGGTACACTCAATCGAAGTTCACTCAGCAATTTAGCAAAAAGTGGGGGCATACCATGTAAGAAAGATGGCACTTTCTCACATATATATATATATATATAGATATATATATATATATATATATATATATATATATATATAAAGCTCCAGAAACTTCACTCAAAGGATGAAGGAGACCGCACTCAGCAAGTTTTCTCGATGTGATTCTTTATTTCATTATATCGAGAATAATCAAAGCAGCAGTAACACCAGGACGCGTTTCGGCGTTCGCGCCTTTTTCGACTGAGTTACAATGTGCAGGTTACGTGAGCAGTATTATATCCGGTTCACATTATCTAGTTCCGGTTCACTTTAACATAAACATAGTGAAAAGACTGAAAATACAGTTTAGATCGAACTCATCGCTCACTTGAAGAAATACTATATATATTTTTTTACATCACCAGTATATAATTTATAATTCATTATTACAAGTGAGAACAGCATTTTTGAACTAAAATAAATAATTAGACAGGCGGTTAATTTCAGGCAACTTATTACTCTAAATGGATCAGGCCAGCCTAAAATAATTAATTCAGGATCCTGCATTTAACCAAAGGTGAATATTTACATGTGATTGATCTTAACACAATTGAGCCCTGTATGGGCATAAATAGACAATGATATATTCATCACAGTAAGGCAAGAAAAACACTCCTCCATTTAATCCCCAGTTATCAAAAGATTATACCATTTCAGCGTTTACCTAGGTGACATGACAATTCCTCCTCTGTGTTCAAACCATAAGGTGTTGTGGTTTGGAGGTCAATAATGAAGCGAGATTCTAATCTCCTCAACCTTAATTCCCGATTTCCCATTCGGTCACTGACTGGGACATGATCGAGGCAGAAAAACGACAATAGATTTCTGTCACTATTGTGGTATTGTGCGAAATGTCTCGCTACAGGATAGGTAATGTCCTGTTTTTCAATTGCTCTGGCATGTTCTAGGACGCGTTTTTTTGTGGGGTGGATCGTGCTGCCAATATATTGCTTAGGGCAAGGACATGTGAGGCAGTAAACGCAAAATGGCGTATTGCAAGTCATCAATTTGTTAATTGATCTCGGTTTTCTCATACCGGGGACATTGTATGAAGATACCTTTTTACTGGTCCTACATGCCTTGCATTTCAGACAAGGGAAGAAACCGGAGACTTTACTGATCGGTTGGACAAAAGGAATAGGTTCATAGTGACTGTTAACTAGTTTATTCTTTAAGGATCTACATCTTCTGAAAGTTATTTGTGGATAGGGTGGTAACATATCACCTATGATTACATCTGTCTTCAGTATGTGCCAATTCCGGCAGAGAATCTTTCTCAGGGTATTTGTCTCATTGGAGAAAGTTGTAATGAATCTACAAATTTCTGACGTTGTTCTAGTCTTAGCACGATTTGTGTCTAGTAGGGATTGTCTTGAAATTTTATTGACCTTGCTCAGGGTTTTCATTAATAAATTAGGACAGTAGCCACGTGATCGAAATCTTTCAATGGCAGATGATGCTTCATGTTGAAAATCAACCTCACGGGAACAATTTCTTTTAAGGCGTAACAATTCACCGTAAGGGATGCTGTTTTTAAGAGATTTTTGATGGCTACTCTGTGCCTCTAATACTGAATTCCCTGCAGTCTCTTTTCTGAAGAGAGTGGTACAGATACTTCCGTCTTGGACAAAAACTTTAAGATCCAAGAAGGGGACTTGTTGCGTGCTCATTTGTCCAGATAAATGAAGATTCAAAGTATTGGTGTTGAGTGCTGAAATATATTTTTCAGCTTCATCCTTAGGTCCCTTCCACAAGATAAACAGGTCATCTATGTACCTATACCATAAAACAACATTTTTGGTCCAATGTTCATATGCATCAGCCCAGGCCACCTGTCTCTCCCACCAGCCTACGAAAAGATTCGCATAGCTGGGGGCGAAACAGGTGCCCATGGCTGTACCCTGGATCTGACGGTAGTGCTGTTTGTCAAACAAAAAAATGTTATTGTTGAGGCAGAACAAAATAAATTCAGTGAGCATAATATTGTGCTCAGCGAGTTGAAGAGATCTCTCCTTCAAAAAATATTCCACTGCCTTCACACCATGCTCGTGTTTAATGATTGTGTAGAGGCTAGTAATGTCCAAAACAATCATGAGCATGTCAGACTCCCAAGGTGTATTAGCAATGTTACAAATGAAATGTGTCGTGTCTTTGATATAGGAAGACAATGTGATCACAAACTCCCTCAAGAAAAAATCAATATACTGGGACATGTGCTCGGTTAGTGACCCAATGGATGACACGATGGGGCGACCTGGCGGTCTATCCTGATTTTTATGGATTTTTGGTAAATGATAGAAAGTCGCTGTAGTGGGATAAGGACATGTTAGATATTTAAATTCATCAAAATTGAGCATATTTCGATCAAACCATTTCTGAATCAATATATGATATTCATTAATACTTGCAATATACATATATATATATTCATATAAAACAGATATAAGTAGGTAATAGGCATCAAGAATGTCCCTATATGAAATCTCCATAGAGATACAAGAAGAGAGAAAAAAGACATTCGCAGTCTATCTGTCATTCTGTTGGTCCAAACTACAGCCAATCAGGCGCCAGCTCCCCTCTATGAACCTTCTCCTCAGAGCTCCTTGTGAGAAGTTGGCCTGATGTATGATGTCACTAGTTCTAGTGTACACCTTATATCAGTCCAAATACCCTTATGGTGATTGGTTGTAAAGTCAACCTTATAGACCAGCTATCCTAGTGGTAGCATGGACAAGAGCAGTCTTAGGCTAAACTCTGAATGGCATGTGAAGCCAGCTGTGATACCATATATAATCCCTTGAATACCAAATGAAAGGACACCACAACAGATATATATATAAAATAAAGTGTATTTATTCTAGTCAAACCCTCAGCACTCTTTATGAGATTAGAGGTAAGTACAACACAGTCTTATTTAAGCATACATTAAGTCACACAGGTAAGTAATACAGTTAGGCCCTAGGGGCCACGCAAACCATATACTAAGTAAGTGGTATAAGGACCACTGTCACGGAAATAGAATAGGCCTAGGCCTAGGGAATCGCTGGGGCTACACTACACTAGCGTTAGTTAGGAAGTGGGAGGCCCACGAGATTCGTGTGCAGAGTGGAAACTCTCACGCGTAATGCGTAAAAGTCACTAGCAATAGTACAGTTTAGAAAACGGTAGATTTAGGACACTTCCGGAGTAGCTAGGAAGTCGAGACTGGAAAACTAGACACTAGGATAGTCACTATCCTGATGAGCACCGGAGTACCCAAGTTACCTAGCCCACAGGCTGTGGGTGCATAGGGGTGAAGATGCGTCGGTTTTCGTCGTCGACTCCTATGGATGCCTGAAGAAAGATGCTGACAGGCAGTCAGTGAAGAGTGTCCGGTGGATCCCAAGGCTGGGATCAAGAAGAGAGGAGACCTGCAAGCAGAAGGGACAGAGTCAAGGTCACTAGCCAGTGACCACGTGGAACCAGGAAGGAACCAGGCGATGTCGTGAAGATTGCAGGTGAAGGTGAAGCTTGTCGCTGCAGCCAGGAGGACCAGGAAGCGTCGAGGACGACCAGGACCAGGAGGCGAGCTGTCCCACGAAGGCTCTTGCTGTCGGCGGCGTCGAAGTTGGACTAGGACTCACCAAGCCTTGGCAAGCTGAACCCACGAAGAACGGAGGACTTGCTTCTGGTGCAGACCAGGAAGGTCTGGGGTGCTTCTTCTTTGCAGAAAAGCGGGAGCCAGTCTGGAGGAGCCAAACCAGCGCAGAAGATTTCGGGGTGCGTCGTCACAAAGGCCACCAGCCAGCGGGCAAGCAACCGGACAGACGCGGCAAGCAGGAAAATGCAGAAGGGCCCCACGCAGGACTCGTGGAGTGTGGGGGGCTGATCTTCGGTGCAGATGGTGCTTGGGGTTGGGGCTTCTCAATCCCCGGTGCACAACTTCGAGGGTGCCTCAGAAGCTGCGCTTGAAGTTACTAGCCACTTTTCCCAGGTAGCCGGTCCCACGTCGCTCGTCGCCTCCGCGGATCTCAGCTTTGCTGTGGATGTGGATAAGGGTCGGAGAAGTCTGGAAGTCAAGGCTCTGGTCGGGCTCTGCAGTCGGTTCCTCGTAGAACGTGGGCAAAGCAAAGGGTAGTCTCTTGATGGTGCCTGTTTGCACAGGGTAGCCACTCCTTGGCTACAAGGGAGATTCTTCAGTCTTCTTCTTTCGTCGAAGGTCCAGAGTTTCTGTTCAAGTTTGCAGGTTCAGGATAATCTAAAGTCTTGAGGCCCAACTCCCACTCTTATACTAATCTGGGGGGCTGGGATACCTGCTAGGTCACGCCTTATGGGTGGGACCTGGGAGGGGGTGGTTACACCCACTTCCCTTTGTCCAGTTTCGCGCCAGAGCTGGGGCTGGAGTGCCCCAGTGCCGGTTTGAACTGGACTATGCAAGGAACACCTTGTGTGCCCCAGGCATGTCTCATTCCTTTCAGCCCACCCTGCCCCAATACACTAAAGGCTGTCTGGGGAGGTGCTAGCACCTCCCCAAGCAGGAAACCTATTGTCCAGGCCTCCCTGGCTGGGATCACTCCCAGCTGCAGGAGGTCAGACTTGTGTCGTGGCAGCAGCATCCATTTTGTGATGCTGAGGCTTTGGTCAGAGGCTAACAGTGAAGTATGATTTTAACATGTCTTTCCCTCTAGAAGGGGGGAATAATATCCTCATCCCCAGAAATGGCATGGGGGTATTATTCCACAGTGTTAGACACCTTACACGACATGTTTCGATAAAGCCAAACCATAGTTACCATAACCGTCCAAGATTATAAGGCACTTTAAGAGTATATGGTAGGCTATATCATAGAACAGCTATAAGGACTTGGTTCCGAAAGCTGCAGACAGGCTCAGCTCATACTAGAGCACCATCTCACATGTTACCAAGCACTCTGCCTCCAGGATTGTTAAGGCCTGCCATAGGAGTGACTGCTAGGTACACATGTGTCTCTATGTAAGTTAGGTATAGTAGAAATACTACACCTAAGCAAGGGGTGATTACACGACCTTGCCCCAGCTGAGTGATCAGCCAGTTGTGTCAAAATGGAAGGCCAGGCCAGGGGTGGCATAATACATGCTGCAGCCCCTGGTAGGCCTAGGGTTCACCTATGCCCTGGGTACCTAGGGTACACTGTACAGGGGCCAATAAGGTGATCCTATCCAAATGGGTTATGCACCTAAAGTACATAGTATTAATTTAGAGAGAGAACAGCAGGGCTGTGGGTCTGATTAGCAGGCCCACAGCCACATCTAAGTCGAAAACAAGTAAAGCAAAAGCAAAAAGTGGGGGTGAACATAGAAAGCAGACCCTACTCTACTACACTCCTCACCTCAGATTTTCTACCGCACGTCGTGTGAAAGGGAGTCTCCCTGAGCTCTGCTCAGTTTTTTTTTCTCTTCAGCATGTCTTCAAGTAAGAATTCTCTGTTTAGACCTCGTTCCTCTTGTGGAAAGCTACGCTTATATTCTGAAGATCCACACAGTAAGTGTATTTACTGTCTTTACCCTGACCACGAAGTGGGTAAATGTAAATTCTGTAGAACTTTTTCTACAAAAACTCTTAAAGACAGGGAAGGCCGTCTCTTGTTGTGGCTCCAGAGACTGAAAGATAAGGATGAAGTGGTTTCTGAAGTAGAAAGCTTTACTTCTGGCCGTTCCCACACAGCCTCAAAACGCAGTAGTGTACAAGATCTACCTTCTCCTTTCCTTAAGAAGAAGAAAATGTCTGTCTATGACATCTGCCATGTCTTCTTCCATGGCTACTGCGATATCGCCCACGAGACATAGTTCTCAGGCTGCTGAGGCATTGACTTCTCTAATTTCTGGCAAAAAATTGACTTCATCATCGACGAGATTTCCGACGACGAAATCCACCGTTTCCTGCTCGTCAACGGTGACTGACGACGACGACGTCAGCATCAAAGTCGTCGACGGCGGTCCCATCGACGTTATCGTCGTCGATGATGATTATCAGTACTATAAAGACTGTCATCAGTGTTGCCTATTGCATCGTCGTCGACGAAGAAGGAAAAGTTCTCGTCGATGCTAACGTAGTCGTCGAAGACTGCAAAATCTGCCTCGTCGACTCTTACGTCGTCGATTGATTCATCGACGAAGAAAAAGAAGACCTCGTCTTCGTCCCCGTCGACGCTGGTTCCGTCGACGTTGGTTCCGTCGACGGTTCCGGCTACGAAGATGTCGACAGTGGCCTCTGTACTTCCGACCCCGTCGACGGCGGTTTCGTCAATGAAGATAAAGATTAAGAGGATTTCAAAATCGTCTTTGACACCAGCAACGACAACTTCTGCGCAGAAGTCAATGAATATACAAATTTCTTCCGCGTCTTTAGCGACTACTTCGTCCTTTGCCGCTGTACCTTTGTTGCCATTGCCACCAAGTAGTCAACAGGATATGTTAGGTGAGGTCATACCTTTGGATGATTCTCAACTTCCTTCACCTTTGTTCGCAACTGATTCAGATCAAGATTCAGGAGAAGGTTTGCCTGAATCGTTGGGTACAGCACACAGTCCATCGGATTTGATAATAAAATGCCAGGATGAAAGTGATGAGGATGGAGATGAACGGTTTTATCAGGAAGAAATTCCTATGGAAGGACAGACTGTGACGTTACCATTGTCGCTTATTACAAATCTTCAACTCATGTTGGATGATTATAATCGGCGTTTCCCTTTATCACCACAAGAGTCTGTAGTACCTGCTGTTCCAGTGGTGCCAACACCTGTGTCGGAACCAGTGCCGGTTATAATGCCTTCAGTTCCGCTGAGACAATCATCAGCTCGGAGATTGACTCATCATGACAGTGAAGAGGAAGTTCCTCAAGACAAGGAAGATGGTGAGATCCTGGATGATGGTGGCGATGGTGATGATGATAATGATGATATGGCGGAGTGGGATGACTACCATGTCCAAACACCATCTCCCTCTCCGGTAGTACCTGGAGACTCACCACCTGTTGACATTGCAAGTTTTCACCTGTTGATGGATAGAGCGGCCCAACGGTTCAAATTAACTATGGAACATAAAGAAGAGGATTGTTTTCTGTATGATTTTAAAAATCAACCTTTCAAGCAGACACATACAATCCCTATTATTGAGTTCATTTGGGATGAAGGAAAAAGATAATGAAGACACCAAATAGCCTTCCGGCACAGGTACCTAGGTTGGAGAAAAAGTATAAGTCGCCAGTAGGAGCTCCAGCGTGCCTCACTGGTCAGTCAAAACCAGATTCTGTAATCACACAGGCAGCGCAACGTCGGGCTAGAAACCCTGTGGCTACAATCACTGCACCACCTGATCGTGATGGACGTCGCTTGGATGCTATAGGGCGAAAATTTTCATCAATGGCTTCCACTACTGTAAGAGCGGCTAATACCTTAGTCATTTTAGGTCGTTACGACCGTCAAATATGGGTGGATATATCGGCTTTAGTGGAAATGCTACCTGAGGCATCTAAGACTGAACCTGTGAAGCTTCTTCAAGAGGGAGAGAGTACATCTGCAGAAATAATTGACTGTGCAGTGGACATCGCTTGTACAGGTTTCCGTCAACTCGCTGGAGCGGCGGTATTGCGCAGGCAAGGTTGGTTGCGTTCCACATCTTTTCGCCAGGAGAGGTGCAGGCAAAAATTTTGGATATGGCATACCACGGAGAATCTTTATTCGGAGACCATGTGGATGAAGCTCTTCAGTCGATCAAAAAAGATACAGAGACTGCTCGCTCTCTAGGTACGTTGCAATTTAGAAAACAGCCATTTCGGGGTGCACGCGGACGCGGCACCTCCTCTAATTTTCGGAGAGGAAGCAATCAATATCGACCATACAACCAGGGTTCCAATCGTTATACCTACAATCAACAGCAATCCTCTTGGCAGCAGTCTTCCAAGATTTACAGAGGAAAATCCTCGTACAGAGGTTCCACTCCTAAAAGACAATGACTTGTGTCAGTCCCAGAAAATTGGAGGTCGAATCTCACTGTGCTGTTATCAATAGTCCTCCATAACAAAGGACCGTTGGGTTCTGGACATTGGAGAAAAAGGTCACACGTTAGAGTTCATCGAATTTCCCTCACCCACGCCAACTACCGGACCACCGCCGGCTCATATCAAAGAACTTTTTCATCAAGTTCAACTTTTAATACGCAAGGGAGCCATAGAGGTGGTACCAAGATCTCAAAGAGGGAAAGGATTTTATTCCCGATTATTCCTTATCACCAAGAAGAACGGGGAATGGAGGCCAATACTAGATCTGAGGGCTCTCGTATTTAAAGAAGCAATCCTTTCGTATGTTAACGCTTGTCGAGATTTTGCGATTACTCTAAGAGGGAGATTTCATGGCGACAATCGATCTCCAAGACTCATATTTTCATATCCCCATACTACATCGACATCGGAAATTTCTACGCTTTCGAGTAGGTCGAAAGGATTTCCAGTTCAAGGTGTTACCATTCGGTCTACGATCTGCCCCTCGAGTGTTTACAAAAGTGCTCGCTCCTGTGGTAGCTTTCCTACGTCTCCAGGGTGTTCAAATCTTCCCATATCTGGACGACTGTCTCCTGAAATCACAATCGGAAATTCAACTTCTACGGGACACAAGTCTTTGTCAAGAGGTGTTTCGCTCCTTAGGACTATCCATAAATTCCATAAAGTCCCATCTACAACCTTCTCATCGCAAAGAATTTCTAGGAGCAACATTGGATACAGTGTCAACAAAGGCGTTCTCTCCCAAGACCGTCTACAAAGGATTCTTCGAGTGGTGTCCCTTATACGATCAAAAAGGTCCGTTTCTGTAAGACTATTAAAGTCATTTATAGGGATGGCGTCATCGTGCATTGCCTTGATCCCTCATTGCAGATTAAAGACACGCCCCATCCAGGAGGAACTAGACATCCAATGGCGTCAAGTTACTGGTTCGTTCGACGTTGTAAACGTCACAGACCGTATGAATTCGGCACTCAAATGGTGGACACAGCCATTAAATCTAACAAAAGGAATTTCATTCCTGTCGGTAGTGCCAGACATGACAATAACAACAGACGCCTCTCTAGAAGGATGGGGTGCTCATCTGGAGGATTTATCAATAAAGGGGAAGTGGACGATGTGTCAAAAAACCTGGCACATCAACAGGTTGGAGCTCATGGCTATATTTCTAGCTCTCAAGTCGTTCCTTCCTTTAATCCAAGGAGAAACAGTCCTAATACAGACGGACAACACAACCTGCATGCACTATATAAACAAGCAGGGCGGAACAAAATCTCCGACACTGTCTCGTCTAGCTCAGTCGATCTGGGATTGGTCTCTCGACCATCGCATCACGATTGCAGCAGTTCATCTACCGGGGGTATCCAATATCCTGGTGGATTCCCTGAGCAGGTCCTCTTCGTCGACCCACGAATGGGAGTTACATCAACCAACTCTAGAGATGATATTTCGACGATGGGGTCGTCCACAGCTGGATCTCTTTGCCACACCAGAGAACCAGAAATGCCGAGATTATGCAAGCTGGCATCCCCATCAAGGGTCACAGGGCAATGCCCTTTTGATGAACTGGTACAATCTGTTTTGCCTACGCTTCTCCCCCAATCCCTCTCGTACCTCGTGTCCTGTGGAAGATGCGGAGGCAGCCCTGCCATCTACTTCTCATAGCCCCACGATGGCCTCGACAGGCATGGTTCTCGGAATTACTCCTACTTTCCCAATGCGAACCCATCCTTCTACATCCTCGTGCAGATCTACTTACAATGAGCAAGGGGAAAATTTGTCATCCGAATCCCTCATCACTGAGCTTATCAGCTTGGAACCTGAGCACTCTGAATTTGCCCATCTAGACATTCCACAGGACTGTAGAGACATCTTGGCTCAGGCGAGGACTCCTTCTACGGTGAAGACGTACAAGTTAAAGTGGAGGAGATTCTGCCATTGGTGTGCATCTACTGGGGTTCATCCAATTCACTCTACACCAGAACAATTGCCACCGTTCTTCTTACAATTGGCTGAGTCCGGACTTTCTCATGCAACCTTGAGAGTTTTTCTGGCGGCAATTTCTCGTTACCGTCAAGATGGTTCAACTTCCCTTTGTTCTTCAAGGATAATGCATCAATTCTTCAAAGGATTGTTTCGTAAATTTACACCTGTTAGACGCCCTCCTCCATTGTGGCACCTTAACATCGTGTTGGCACAATTAATGAGTCCACCGTTCGAACCAATACACAAAGTCGATTTGAAGTATCTGACATGGAAGGTGGCTCTTCTCCTAGCATTAACGTCTTCACGTCGTGTCAGTGATATTCACGCTTTTACAATAAATCCTCCTTTCCTACAGTTCAAACCAGAGTCTGTAGTATTGCGCACTAATCCAACATTCTTGCCGAAGGTGCCTTCAGACTTTCATATTAACGAACCAGTCATCTTAAAGACTTTCTTTGCTAATCCTCAAACTCCTGCGGAGCAAAGGTTACGTTCCCTGGATGTGAAACGGTGTTTAAAGTTCTACATCAGCAGAACAGCTTCTTTTCGAAGATCTGACCAACT